>NW_026912887.1:697500-1897500 GCF_034315485.1 Pezoporus occidentalis
CACAGTTAATTTTCTTTTGCCTTTTAAATAAGGGATAAGTATATTTGTATTTGCATGAAGGCTCCAGCGGTCCCAAGCACCAATAACTGCACTTCTGAAGGAAGTTCCTTTTCTAAGAGGCATGTCAGTACGTGTACCCAGCAGGAGCATGGGAATGGGCTGGGATTTCAGATGCTATGAGTAAGGGTTTGTGCATGTTTGGATTTACTTTTGGTATCACTGATGGACCATTTTGCACTCTGGTAGGTATGAACTCCTAAAACCAACCACCACCGAACCACAGGACAACCCGGGCTTTCTTGACAGAACTTCAGGGTGTTTCAAATGGGGCTTAGGCCTCTCTCTTAATAGTGCTCATCATTATTTATAGTACAAAGACTGGGGGGGAACGTGTAAGTTAGGCAATAACAGAACATTTGATGGAAATCACCAGAATAAGAAACAGTTGCACTTTAGCTTACAGGCACAACAATCTAAGGAATACTTCAATTCTATGTAGCATCTAAAGGAACGCAATACATATTCCCCTCTGTCCCCCAGATCCATCATGTCTCATTACATTTGGGAACATAAAACTCCCTTCATTGCTGAGCATTTGGTATTTACCAAGGAGAACAATCGTGATTGTGCATGGCCACTGCTCTAAGACATGCTGGGGGATAAAGGGGGATGAACAAGACTATTATTTTTTCAATACCAGATATATAACAACCACGTTGAGCTTTATTTGTCCATTTTCTAAGTGAAATTAACATCTATGTTCCTTTTGTAAGCTCTCTCCAATAGAAACATCTAAATAAAGGAGCAAATGATACTCTTTAATCCCTGATAAGGACTGCAGCATACTGACTGAAGCAGAACTTCCTGCAAACTGTACTGGCCTCATCCTGAACCCCTTGCTCTATATTTGTTCTACTCAGGCAGAACACATGTGGCCCTTCATTATGTTCTGTAACCCACATAAATAAACGGTGAAGAAATGCGAGTGAGTGCCCTGTGGTGTTCAGGACCCTATTCAGCTGGAAAATTAGACAGCCTCCTGAGGCACATGAGCCCTCAAAGGCCACAGAAGCCAGCAGATCTGCTCAGCAAGAAAGGTCAGCCAAGCACACGACTAGGAGGAGATAATAAAGGAAACATTTACCAGCTCCGAAGCAGAAGCAACAAAGAGCTCATCTTTACCCCCAGGTATTTGTCTGTTTCCCTTCTGCTGCCCTACAGTGTAGCCTTGGAAGGAGAAAGTCTTCTTAAAATACTTCATCTCAGCTAAAGCATACAGCAGCCCCTAAGCTTTCAGCATCGCCATCCGGAGGAGATGATCTCTGTCCCTTAACTGGGGAGGGCCTAAGGAGGCTGCTATCCACAGATAAAAGGCAGTCTTGAGTACGTTTCTCTTTGAGACACCTGAACTATGTGCCCAAATCCTTCCTTGGAAAACCAGACAACATACAGATACAGAAAGCACAGAAAACACTGAGGAAGCATCTTATTTTTCACATGAAGAGCAAACCAGCCTTTCTCTGAGGCTGTCTAAAGCCCTTGCAAGCCTTTGCTCCCTGTCTCATCATCCAGCTTGTGCATCATCCAAGTCACGTTGCTAAACATCATCTACTTACTTCTATTATTGACCCTTCATGCCGTCCTTCTGGCTGTTTCTATCTGAAACCACAAAGACATCTTATATTCAGGAATTTCCATGGGGTTTATTGCAAAGTGGAAATGAAATCCCAAATTTGCACCCTCCAGTGTTACAGAACCTCCACTCCTTCAGGAGCCACACATTGGAAATCCACATGCACCACAGGTAAAGGGTGCTTTCATTGAAGAGTACACATAAAAATAAGCTGCTTCCCATCAGCAAACACAGTCTTCATCTTTGGCGTAGCATTTATAAAGCTTGTTCAGGAAAAAAATGTGTTAAATCTTTCATCAGGCTACAGACACTTTATTTGGAGTCTTCACAGAAACCCAAAGTAGTGCCATAAGGTGCCTGGAATATTAGCCAAGATAAAACCTTCAGGGCCATGCACGCTACTGTTTTCAAATCTGTTCTTTCATCTGATGTGCCAGTCGAAATTACTTCTGCAACATGGTCAGAACCAACCTGGATGGATTTATAATGCCTGCAATTGCTGTGGGCATATTTTTGTGAATCGCCTGGAGACAAACAGCTAATTCTCTTTAGATTGTGCGAATTGCTAATTCTTATGCATGTCGTGTGTTTTCCAAGTGGCATGTTTAGACAAGAAAATTGCAGAATATTCCTGATGTCACCAGAGCTCTGTGCTTAGAAAGAAAGCCACAGCAATGCAGGACACTGTCCCTTTACGTATCTCAGTATAGATATAACACATCATTTTAACTTACACGATGCCTTCACCTTTTCTCACTATATGACTGCCTGCATAAAAGGGGTGTCAAATAATGAAGACCAAGTTACCAATTATGCTAATGCAACATAACTACTTGTGCGAGTAAAGGAATCGGATCCAAGCTTTTTATTTGCTCTACTTAGACAATTGGAATAAACAGAGAGAGTGCCACCCTTTGAGTCAACGTGTCCAGTTGAGTTTCATGACATCTAATCTCCATTGGCATTATTATACCACGGCCAACAACGCCACCCCCCCAAAGCCTTCCTTGCAGTGGTTTGTGTTGGAAGGGACCTTAAAGCTCATCCAGTTCCCATCCCCTGCCATGGGCAGGGACACCTTCCACTAGAGCAGCTTGCTCCAAGGCCCTGCGTCCAAGGTGGCCTTGAACACTGCCAGGGATGGGGTGGCCACAGCTTCTCTGGGCACCCTGTGCCAGTGCCTCAGCATCGTCACAGCAAAGAACTTCCTTATATCCAACGTTAGTCTCCCCTCTTTCAGTCTGAACTCATCACCCCTTGTCCTATCACTGATGAATGAAGTCCATGCAGCTCCCTGCTCTGTTCAACCTTCTCCAAATGTCTGAACTCATTGGCCAATTTCACCCACATTTGACAAGAGATTTCAAAGCTAATTAAGCTCCTGTGAGTTATCTCAGAAAGGCAGCCAGTTGGTAGAGAGACCCAGAGAGCCTGAAAGAAAGGCTGCAGTGTGTGATCACACCTCGCTTCATACCAGAAAATGCACACAGAACAGCAATGTTAGAAGAACTCCAAGGAAAAAGCATCAATCAGAGCCTTGAATTAACTCTCTATGGGAAATGGGGCTTTGATAAGTCTTTGCTCATGCAACTACTCATATTTTTTTTACTACCTATGACTCAGATTGAGAGGTGCCAGCTTTTAACTAACATATAAATTATCCTCATCCTTATAACCAACAGGGACATCTCTGTATAGCATATATTGTAATGCATAATTATAGCTTCAGGGCATCTCTTTAGATAAAAATGTAACAAATACAACAAAAGAAAATTCCATTTGTATTATGCCCAAATTTTGCTTCTAAAGTAACCCTGTACATGTGGAGAGCTCAGTAAACTGCCTGTCCAGCCTGCACACAAATGATGGTCCCATGCTTATGGCTTTAGGCCAGAAGATTATTAAAACCATGGGCTTAATTCCTGGCACTCTTCTTTAGCAACTCTGGGTAAAGAAAACCCCTCCCCTCTCTTTCTGTGTCTGCACCATTTGTCTGTAAAACAAGGCCCTGCTCCCCCCCTTCCCCTCAGCTCTCTTTTCCTTTCTATTTGTGTTATACTGCCTGCTATATAAACTGTGTGACGCCTGCTTTCCTCTGAGTGCCTGTTAAACTCTGTTTTCTAATGCGAACAAATCCAAACACAAACATACTGAATCCATTTTTCTGAAGTATTTTAAGTGGATTTTGGGTTTGTTTCTTCTAGCTCTTGATCGCTGGCCATGAAAAAATTCCAGTGGCTCCAGAAAGCTGGGTTTGTCCATGAGAAGAATGCCAGCTTAACAAATCAGTAGCTTTGGGGTACTTAGAGAGGTGCTAGAAATAAAGCAGTCGCTTTTCTTTATTGGGAGGGATATATGATTAATACATTCATTTTAGCATGTGCTATGCATGCAGCTTGGTTGTGTTTTATAAGGAGGAATAACAAATTATCAGTCTCCGACTAGTCACTTTAAATCCCCTTTAGATTTCATCACTGCTTTAAATGGTGGTTCAGAAGGCAAAGAGAAAAGCATTTTCTTTTCAAAGGGAAGAGAAAAGAGTGCTGCTAAACCAGTGCTGCTCCCTATCCCTGCGGGATGCAAAACTAATCTCTGCCTGTGACTTCAATGAATTCAGTTAACTACAGCTAAATTGTATCACAGAGCCTCTCTTCAGCAGAGCTGCAATAGTTAATGAACGTGGTGGGGAGACCAGATATTTCGTCAAAACAACTCATCAAGTAAGCTGCCTCTACTTAACAGATGTAAAGGCAGGGCCCAAAGTAGAAGCTGGCAGAAACAGATGGTGCCTAAGGGCAGCTTTCTGTTTCAGTGCTCCTGGGGGCTAGGTTAGGCAGGATGGGAGGTGCAGAGAGGGGGGTTGTGTTTTTCGGCACCAGGTAAAATCCATTTGTCACACCAGCTCCAACCGGGCTTTCAGCACAAAAGTTTAATATCTGAAGCCAATGAGGCATCCCACTCCCCGATGGCAGCGAGGCAGGAAAACCTCATGGAGCAGGATGGAGCCCCGGCCTCTGTCAGCAGGGAAAGATGTCAACCCCTTGCTCTGAACCACTGCTTTTCCTCTTTTCCAAACAAATAAAAAATGGGTATGCAAAGGGAAGTGTTTTATCTTATTGTACCTTCAGGGAAAGAACACCAAATGACGACAGTAAGTGTGTATTCTTTCTCTGTTCTCCACAGAATAACATCAGTAACCTCATAAAAGCAGCCCCTGCTTTCTCCTTCTCTGAAATACAGACACATACATTGCGGCACCAGCAATAAATTTCCATTGCCTCCAACCTCTAACATTGCCAAGGTATGTGCCAGAGAGAGCATTTTTATGAGCCAGTCTTTGACTGCCAGGATTTCGCCTTCATAAAGAAGAGATTTTAGCCCATTCTGTCTATTTATTTTGTGTAGAGGAATCAAGGTCAATAAACCATGGAGAAATTCACTCTACCTTATTCCATTTCAGACTTTTGTCATCCACGCTTTATCGAGTATCTGAATGAATTTTTAATATCATGCCACAAAATGCTTTGGTCTTCTATCATATGCTGGGACTCTATAAATCTGATAACACTTGGGAGTTCTCAAATATACTCAGCACTGAAGAAACAGCTTTAAAGTTTAGTCATTCTGATGAAATGTAAGAGCTTATATCAGTGACAGGTTGACAGAAAAAGCTGTTTTCCTTTCCATTTCACAGACTTCCACGTATGAACGCCATGAAACATGTCAGGACTTTCTCTGAGTCTATGAAGACAGAGATGGCATCTGCTCCCAGTGGGGAGCCCTTCTAACCAGTAATACTGTAAAATTTCATGATTCTGAAATCTGATCGACAGCCAAAGGAAGGGCAGGGAGGAGGTGTTTACTGTATTTTATAGGAGAGCATCAATTGCTTGCCTTGGCAAATGATGTGTATTTTTATGGCATACAATGCCACTTTCACAATAGTTTTTTAAATGAAAATGTATTCACGTTGGCTGAACAGGTTTATAATTGCCTGTTGCTGGAAACAAAATAGGCATTTTTAAAACTAGGCATTAACCCTCCACACTCATCACCGGTCTTGGCTAAGTGGGAAAACAGCAAGGGCCTTGAGCCTTAAGAAACCACATACATGCTGCTCTAGCAGCAGCCCAGCACAGAAGCTCATCAGCTTCCTACAGCACCATTATAACATGGGTCCCACATTCCAGTGACAGCAGATAGAGGAAATAGGTCCTCTGACTCTATGCTCTATTAAATATTATCTCATGTCAGCATGGCCAAATTGAGATCTCATTAAATGACTACATTATATTTGCACATTTGCTCTTTTGACAAATATACACCTCTATCACCCCTCTGAATTTACCCAGCAGCACACGCACCCCTACAGTTTAAAGAAACTCACTGAAATAGCACACTAATGCCTACAGCCAACCTTCAGCCCAAACTCCCAAGCAGGAATTCCATGCAGTGTGTCTGCCCGTATGGGCTCATGTTTGCCCGCCTAAGGAACACAACTGTTCCTTATTTCAACACATATTGTACCACAGCATCTTCCAACCTGTGATTTGTTGAATCCCGAAATCCCACAAACGTCCTCCAAGAGAGATCTGCATCATAAGGAAAGATAGCAAACCACCAGTGGCTAACTTCAAATTTACTCACTCTACACCTTCAAAAGTACAGTTTCAGGGATGAACAATTCAAAACACCTTGCAAGCCACTACAGGGCTTGCAAACATAGTGAAACCACGACTCCTTGGTGTCCACATGGTCATACAAACTCTTCATGACAAAAAGGCAAAGGGACCAGCCCAACATCATTGCTGTCTGCAGCTGAAGATGACTGCGGAAATACCCAGGCCAACAGCCATCTTCAGTCTGATCTCCTTCCTTTTACTTCCCCTGAAACCACTTCATGCATGAAGAGGGAGGAGAGATTCAAATGCTCACACTTATTAATGTTTCATTCTGTCATGCCAGGGTAGGTGTTGGTGACACGGACTATGGTATAAAAAAATTAGATTAGTTGGGGATTCAGCCATGGTCCATTAAGCCATAGGAAAGATTCAGTAACTAAAGACACACTGCATCTGGAACTCCTGAGGTTAGAAAGAGTGGGACTTCAAGAAAAAAACTTCAATATATTATTTAGAAACACTGACATCTGACTCTGGAAACGTAAGTATTTCATCCATGCACTTAATCATATCCTACACTGTGAGCTACATGTGCATTAAGGCATTTTAACTGCTTTGGTTCTGATTCAGATAATATCATGGGTAACTATAACAGATGGCATTGACGATACTGCTGCTTTAGAAGACAAAGCTTTTCTAGCCAACTGCCACTCTTCTCCCTTCTGCTTTTCTTCACTAAGGATATGTCAAGGTGAAATAAAATAAGGTTCAGGCCTTTACATACCAGCAAGCAGCAAGGGGGCATTTGTGATGCCAAATTGCATAGATAGCAAAACAGAAATAAATAGAAAAAGGCTGAAGCAGAAGCAAAGCAAACTACATATGCAAAGGATGAGGGACACACCCAGAAACTCAGGTGATTTTATTATACCCTTATAAAAGACAAAGTTATCCCTTTAGAACTATTCTTCCTCCTCTTCATTGGGAAGGAAAGAGGTCAGCTGAACTCACCTGTATTTATGGACAGAAGTCTGTCTCTCTTGGGTGACTTCAGCGGGGAGGAGGGTATTAGGAGAAGAGGCTTCTACTTAAAGCATGCAGCTACTGATCAGTTGAAGAGCTATTGATTCCTGGCTGCTAGGAAATAGCTTGTTTCAATGCCCATCAAGTGCACACTCCACCTCACTGAAAACTTCCAATAGTGTGGGCTTTGGTTTTGTAAGAATCATGCCAATTTTAGATTGACATAATTGTGGAAGCTGTGAAGTTGTTCTGTGTTCACCTGCTACGTGTATCACTGCAATAAATCCGCAACTATTTTAGCAGTTAAAGAAGGCAACGTTAGCAAAGTTTAGCTTCAAAGGACCTCCAAATTAATCGTGGACTCTGACACCTTCAATCTTACAAATGTGAGTTAGGAACTTCAGGATGACAAAGTGCAGCGTTTTAGGGGTGGAATTTCAAAGGAGAACTCTACAGAGTTATTTTCCCATTAGTCAGATTAGCATTCAGAAATCATCTGTTCCAGGGTTGGAATGAATTTTGTCAGAGATTCAGAGGAAAAGTGAATTTTAAAACCCTTTCATCCCTCTCTGTTTTAACTGCTTGAGCCACAACATGACCTCGGAGTTGCATGCTCTTCCAAATATAGAGCTGTATCTGTTGATTGCTCTGTACCCTGGGCTATCATTATTGTTCTTCATTAACACCATCTGAAGTGTATGCTTTTAGAGGTTTTGCAAACTCTTTGGATCATTTTACATGTAATTGACTGGTGCTATCAGAAGAATCCTGTTTTATTCCGGGCCAGATAAAGAGTGTAGTATATAACATATTGTATGGTGCTGAACGCTACAGCCAGAACAGGGAAATAGTCTGAGTAGTTATTATCAGTTTGCTTTATAAGTATGTTATTTACAATACGCAACAGATGTTCCCCGACTGTTAATGGAAAAACACAGGCCTTTTATTTATTTCTTTCCTGACAGACTAAAAAGTGCAACTAATATAATAATAATCTTGGAAAATCCAAAGCTTACTTCACAATTTGGAAAATGCTGTGTTGAGTCATTGCTCTTATTATTGGGTATTTTCATAAGTCACTAGATAAACACTGTAAACGATGACTTCCTGGTAACGAGCCTGTATCTGTGCAGAAACAAGCCTCCTAGAACCCTCAATGCAGCCTAAGAAGCAGTGATTTTAAATGAATCCCAGCTTCCCCCTCGCCCCATAACGCATTAACGCGGGGACATGTGCGTCCCCTCCCCACAAGTGGATAGGGCTGCAACTGCCCAAGTGTAACTTGTCTTTCCTAGGCTGCTAACTGCCGACAGAATGCTTTCTTTAGCTCAGTGCTTTCCAGTCTGTGGGCTGTGAACCCATGGGATTCACGTGCTGCTCGTGTGAGGGTCTGTAAAAATGGCCTTGGTTTTAGTCCCTCATTCCATTGAGGAAAGCTTGAGGGAGTCCATCTGCTGGAACAATGTGAGAACGTCTGCCAGCCCACCAAGCCCCTGCTCTTCAGCAACAAGGGCTCAAAGGTCATTCCTGATGTTTGCCATGGAGTTATAAATGGCCCCCATGTGCAGTACAAATGATTACTTAGGCAGATAAAACTGAACATGGTGGTTTTACACTTTGCATGATCTTACTTTAAGGAAATTAGTGCAGAATCATACCTGTAGCATACACACCCTGGGGTTCATTACCCCAGTTCTGTCTGGATGTAAAAGCTGTGGACACCAGTAGCTTTTCCCTTTCAATACGACTTTATCTGATTTTCCTGTATGAACAATATTACACAGCACTGTTAGCATGCTGCAGCACTGTCAAAATGGTGCTACCTACAACTGGTAGGTGCAACACAGGAGCATAAGAGGACAAAGAGCTTGATTATCCACGGTCTTCTGCTTTGCATAGTTACTCAGGCAGCTTACAAAGCACCTTGGAAATACTGTGAACCTCAAATGGTAATCCTTTCACCTATCCTTCAGGGACAAAGTGGAAGCTGGTGTCTTTGTCATCATGTATCTGTATGGCACAAATCACACTAGTGAGACTTGTGATTTTACTTAATCTTTTGCCTGGCTTTCTATGAAAACAAGTTTTATGCAAACAGGCTGTCAGCCCACTGAGCCGTGGTAATTTCCAAACCCCTTGTTCCCTTTCAATTAAATTTGATAGAGATCTAAACCACATCAAGTTATGAGGAGTTTTATGTAAATCAGAAACTCTAGTATGGGAAAGAGAGATACAGCTCAGCCTGCTCACAGACAGATAATCAACCGGCTAATCGTAAAACACAGGGTATGTTGTTTGCTTGTCCAGAGAAGAAAATTACCCCAGAGCCAGAAGTACCTAATGTGTGCATGGCATGGGCAGGGGGAAGAGGAAATGAGTGTTCTTAGAACCAGAGACTGGTTTGGGTTGAAGGGTCCTTAAAGCTCATCCACTTCCAACCCCCTGCCACAGGCAAGGACACCTTCCACTAGAGCAGCTTGCTCCAAGCCCCTCTGTCCAACCTGGCCTTGAACACTGCCAGGGATGGGGCAGCCACAGCCTCTCTGGGCACCCTGTGCCAACACCTCAGCACCCTCACAGGGAAGAACTTCTGCCTAAGAGCTCATCTCAGTCTCCCCTCTGGCAGGTTAAAGCCATTGCCCCTTGTCCTGTCCCTACAGGCCCTTGTCCAAAGCCCCTCTCCAGGTTTCTTGTAACCCCTTTAGGTACTGAAAGACTGTTATAAGGTTTCCCCTGAGCCTTCTTCTCCACAGACTAAACAAGCCCATGTAGGACAGTTAGAGCTCATTATTCTCCATGCTCATAGCACAGCTTGTGTTAGCAATGTAAGGAAAATCAGATGCCACATGGTTGTACAGCACTGATTAGGCAATGCTCTTTCAAAGCAAAAACCTCACCACCTCTGCCCGAAGAAAGCCAGTTTATGCCAATATTGCAAAGGAAAAAATCTTGATCCTTTCACAGTTTTCTTCCCACCTCAGCACAGCAGTTGGGAAAATAACATTCATCACTATCGTACATGACAGGTAAAGAAAAAACCTTGTAACAGTCACATCTGGTATCATTAATACTTTAGCAGACTTCCTATTTTTAAATTAGTATCATTCTGCAAGCAAAATGACAGCTCCTCACCGAGCCTATGAATCTGCAGAAACAAAGAACCAAACAAACTCGCAGTTTACTTGTACAGCTGCAGACAGGTCTGACAAGCTCCTCACAGCACTCCAGCAAGCAGAGCCCGAGTGTGCAGAGGCACTCCAGCACCAGGCTGGCATTTGTCTAGGAGGTTTTACAGGTGAGAAGTGAGTTAATAAACCACTATCCCCCGAGTGCTGCCAAATGGGATGGGGGATATTGCGGGAGCCACCTGCGGCTCCCATGGATGTACCAGCTGCACCCGTAGCACGTCAGCAGCACTGCCAAGGGGACACAGAACAGGAAATCAGCAGGATTTATAGGTCAGCCTCATCAAGCTTTGCTGCTGAGCCCTTCCAGCTCCTGTGTGGAGAAACCTCAGTGAAGCATAGGACTGCTTCCTACCGCATCTTCCACTCCAAGTTAGATGGAGCAGGGGGGGAAACCTGCCTCCTCCTCACAGCATGAGCTCTGATTTATGGTGTTTCTTTTCAGGGGTGAACACATGTTACAGGAGAGCCAAACAAGGTGGCTGTAATAGCAGTGCTCAGGCAGGAACGAACCCGAGCCAGCTCGGACCATGGCACGTTGTGTCTTTTGGCTCCAGAAAGCCATTGCTGACAAAATCAGTTGCTTCTGCAACACAAACGCGCGCACGCACTCACACAAATGAGCTGAGGCACAGACTTCAGGAAATATCAGTCTCCTGAGGTAACCACAAGCTTAAAATTAGGCCTGAGGATGACAAAAAAGTCTGTCTGCCTGTGTCCTGACGTATTTCATCCATCTTGGGGAGCTACCAAGGCTTCATCTACTCGGCTTACTTACGTCAATGAAATCAAACAGACTCTCGAAGCGACCACAGGAAGTTCTCCACATGTTGGCTGAGGCATCTGGAGCTTTTCCCATTATTTGATTCTCGCTTGGTTGCCAATTCCAAACACCAAAACAGAATGCAGAGACATTTCTCAATCTTTCCTCACGAGGGATTTACCCATGTAAATCCCAACGCAAGAATAATGCCTCTGGACAAATCTGAAGACAAGTTTTCCCATTCTCATGGACCACTTGAATTTTCTCAGGTGCTCCATGTGACTGCCAATCTGGGGGTACCTACACAGCACAAGATGAACTATCACACACCCGCTGTTGGTTCGCATTGTGTGTGCTACATGAAAGCACTTGCCCAAACTGACTTCTACTGTGAGCTGCTACCTCTAATACATTGCAGATAAATCAATGTACTGCGGAACTGAGTAAGTCTTAGAGAGACTCTGCTGGGAATTAATCTGTGCAATTCTTTTACATCGGTTACTGGAGGTCTCGGAAGAAAAAGAAAAACCAAACAGAAGCCAGATTTTAATCTCTGAAATGAAGAAATGGAATCTGATCCTTGGATAGAAAATCCACCCTTCGCTTGTCCCCACCTCTTTTAAGGACCTTTCCATGCCTGAATTTCTCCAGCCCTACATTGACTCTTGTTGCTTTGCCCAGACTAACATCACTCTTGTACAGCAGAGCTACCTGGGAATGCTGGGTTATTGTATATCCTGAGAGCCTCCAGATGCTCCTCTTCTATTTTTCCCCAGCTTCTCTTCTTTTCAAAGTAGGATATTAGTTCTCCCCTTATACACCCAGTTAAATACAGTCAGAATGAGGGATGCAGAGTACCTACAAACCTGAGAGGTTCTTTAATTTTGCAACCTTTTCCTTTAGAAATCCCCACATTTAAAAAGAAGTTCATTTGCAGGGTGTTTTGCAAAGGACAGCATCTATTACTTCTCTATCATTTCCCTCCTGACTCCTCTTTCTCTTGCTGGCTCGTGAAGAAGCTGGATAATGAAGTGCAAGCCAAACTGAACTGTGATCAGGTTCTAATCTGCTACTTAGCTTGGGTTTAAAATTAAATGAAACAAAGGCAAAACTACAATGATTGTAATTAGAATGAGAAAAGAAACCTACCTGTACCTCAGCTGAAACAAAGTAGGCAGCACCATGAGCACTTCCTAAAGCTTCTGAACAACGTAACAAATTTTATGGAACTCTCCATTTTGATACTACGACTTGGCACATCCAGACCACAATATTTCCTATATGAGAACTATATATACCCCACCAGCCAGCAGACAAAGCATGTAAGCTTCTAATAAACAAGTAGATAAAATAACTGAAAACCCACAAGCTTGCATTTGCAGAGGACCAAAATACAAGGGGAGTTTCATGGCTAGCTCTGGTTTGCCATGCCTTGCAAGGACAAAAACAAGCCAGTGGTTTGGAAGGGAAAGCATCACTGGGGCTCATCCTCAAAGCAGCTTCCAAGTAGACTCACACAGAGATGGCCCAGACCTACCAGACAGCAAGGCATTGCCCTGACCTTGTGTGGACCAGTTTCTGGGTCAAACCATGACACTAAGGCCAAGCACTCTGCTTCTAGGTTGCAGTCCTTTTGCTCAGGTTACCCTGGAGCACGCTGGCACCACAGGCCTGTGTGATGTATTTTTGCTGTCAGTGCTGAAATAACACTGAACGGGTGCGAGGGGGCCCCACCTGCCAAGCAATATGTTCCCAATCCCTCAGGCAGTGCCGTGCACCGCTCGGCTCAGAGGAGCCTCCTCCCACCCAGCACATGGCAGGGAAGCGATGCACACGCGTGTGCTCCTGTATGGGGGGTGGGATGTGCCCCCCTTCCACTTGCTGTGACAAGACCCTCCCTCCCTTTTATGTATTTACACATCCAAATTGTTAAAACAAAGAAAGAAGGCAAAGAATCACAGGCTGCTAATTGCATACATCATTACCATTGGCTTGTTGACGCTTGATTCATGAGCTCCTGTTGCAAGCCAAGGAGAGAGACAGAAGATGGAAACATCCATATTTATTTATTTGCAAGGACAGCAGGAGGCTCCCCTGAACGTTGGTGGGGACCACCGCTCAGGCTAACGCACAGGAGGTTGCTCTCTGCCTGCCATGAGAGCTCACACGGCGACACTGATCTCCTCCTGAATTGATCGATGTGATCGCTCTGTACCACCTGTAGTTTTCTCATCACAGAGAAGAATTAGCAGGGCAAGGAAGCAGGACATATCCCTCTTTGAGAAGGGGAGGTGTTGTGGTTCTGATGGTGCCTCTGGAAATACCAGCAGGCTGAATGCAGATGAGTTTCTTGCTCGTTCATGCATTACTGCTGCCTGCGCCTACGGCCTGTGCCATGATACCTCGGAGAAGCAAAGTGGTTCCCAACTCTCAACAGACGTAACAAATGGAAAAGGATGAGCTCCATCCCATCTGGTGAGCAAGCTCTCTGCAGGTCACGTTAAACAGCATAATTAATAGACTAAATGCATGCAACCCTCCTGTTTCACTCAATGCTTTCAAGGAGCAGTAGAATTTGGGGCTTTTTTTACCACTGTGCTGCTACGAAGAAACAGACTTCATGTTAGATCAGTTTTTCCTCTCACACCAAACTCACTTGGAGCAAAGCTTCGCTGCTTCAGAACTGCACTTTGTGCATCACAATACAACAAAACAACTACTGAGATTCATCCTCACAGCAGCAGGCTTTTGCCGTGTCAGACTTCCTATTAAAGAGATTCTTCTGAACTTCCTCTCATTTCTGGCTACATTAAGTTATATTATAAAATTAACCCAAAGTAAAAAATAGCTATGGATACTTCTTCATGTAAAAAAAGGAGTTTCATAAAAAGATGGCCATGAAACATGGACAATAGTCTACCCCTATAGCTATTCTTCCTCATATGAGTCATACAGTGGGACACTCTGGATTCAAGAAAGCAGTACTATTAGAAGTTGATAACAGAATGTGGCCAGAAGGCCAGGTTGGACATGGCTTTGAGCAACCTGGTCTAATGGAAAGTGTCCCTATCCGTGGCAGGGGGGTGGAACTGGATGCAAGGACCCTGCCTATACAAACCACTCTAGGATTCTAGGATTTTAAACGTTTATGAGCTTTGATATTCAAACATTCAAAATTCCTTTTTCCAGTTTTATTCGTTTGCTTACACATTGAGCTAGAATGTCTGAAAATGTTGTGACAGCAGCAGAGCAATGAACACGTACACAAGGGAACAGCATCAGAGATCCGTACATGGTAACAGCCTGCTTAGTCCAATTTCTTATGCCCAATGCAGATGGCATTTTATTACCTTAGCAGCAAGAAGCTTTACAGAGCCTGGGTGGTTTTTTTTTGTTCCCAGTACTTTACAACTGAAGAGTACATATATAACTACATCCCACTTAATACAAGTGTGGATATCCTCATTATTCATATAAGTAGCAATTTTCAAAGACAACTTGATAATAGCTGCCATTCACTGACACACGGAAACAATCCTGAGACATCTTAAACCATCAGTCACAACAAAGGCAGAATACATGACCCAGGGAGGTGATACAGCATGGAGAACAGCCATAAAAGCTCTCCTGGAACAACCTGGCTTCACACTGAGCTGGGTGGACTATCCTCTGATTGTAAGGTTTGGGCTCTTTAAATGGCATGAACAAAAGCAATTCTGACCATTTCTCCTCTGGTGCCCCTTGGTTAGTGTGCTGTAAAATGAAATGAGCTTACTCCCCATCGGCTCCCAAACAGCCCTCACATGTTAAAGACTTATGGACACTGCTAATCTGTGACAAAACCAGGAAGTGTAATTAGTCCTGCCAAACCATCTGTCAGGCCTGAGAGACTTGGATGATATTTGGGAAAAGCATCTAAACATGTGTGCGCTTGTCCCAAGTCCCAGAGCATTCAAACTTGGCCAACAGCTGGGTAGAACAGGATTTGACACTTCTGTTGAAAAAGCCAGAGAAAGAAAATGCTGCAAATACAGAAAGGCACCCAGTATTAGTCACTTCAAAATCCTGCTCTAAATGATGAAGCCCAGAGCTGAAAGTAACTGATGGCAGGGGGCTGGAACTAGATGATCTTAAGGTCCTTTCCAACCCTAACTATCCTATGATTCTATGGTATTAAAACTGTCCTGACACTCCCATGGCAAAGCCATAAAATCCCTCACAGCAGTCACAAGCAGCACAGAAATACTGTACGAGCTCTGTAACTGGGAGACAGGCTGTGTTTTGGTTTACCATTAAACCATCTCCTGGTATCACCCAGGAACAGCAGCTCTCAAAGAGGCGTTCTTGGGGGAGACAGGAAGACCAAGATGGAATTGAGTGGGAAGGTATCCGTCTGGGAGGAAAGGCCCAGCTTTGGGAGGTTTAACATCCACTTTCTCCTGCCATGAATTCACACAACTGGCGTTCACAGTGACTTGTAGTGGCTGTTCTGTTTTGCCAGAACAACTTGAGTGGTTCCCTTCTGCTGCTGCTCTCCAGGAAAACACTTCTGGTGCGTTTCCCAACAGAACCGTGAACAGAAAAAGGAAGAGGGGAAAACATTAGCCTGAGACTTCTGTAACCTACACCGCATGAGACAGAGCATACAGGTTTGCTGCTGATATATCAACACCATGATGTCATGGATGACATAAGGATGGGTATAAAGCAGCCATGTCACAAGGCAGAGCAGGCCAGGGGTGCTCCTGACTGACATGTCTTTGTGGGTTAGACAACGCGTGTGCTTCTCACCGAGATCTGTCAGTTCAGGTGGTCAGTATTCGCCCAGGGCCAAAGCCCACAGATAAAAACCTGCATTCATTGTAGAAACTCTGTCTAGAAACACAGTGACAGTGATTTCCATCAACTCTGTATTTGCCAAAATGTGTTGCTATGTCACAGGAAACAGTTTTCCACAGAAGAATCACAACACAGTCGAGAAAAATGGTGAGAAGCCCTGAAGGAAAGAAAAAAACCACCTAAAACCAAAGTTTTGCTTTTCCTGCACTGGTTTCACTGGTTTGGCGAGCTGTCAGTAGTGGCAGTCAGCCAATGCTGGCTTTTTCCTGGGATGGACATGGGACAGCCGAACAAGCAGTTACCCTGTTTCAGTTCCAGCAGGGATCATCTCCAGGTTGCTCAGGAAGCAGTGAATTTTCTACCCACTCAAATGTGATTCCAAGGACATATCTGATTTGATTCAAACCCATTCATCATTTGAGGCAGTTTGTGATCAGAGCAGAGCAAGGACCAGTGCCTGCCCCCTGCTGCTGCTCACACTAACCCAGACCTGCACATGAACAGCCATCTCTGGTCTAGAAACAGGTATTT
The DNA here is from genome assembly GCF_034315485.1 of Pezoporus occidentalis. NCBI lineage: Eukaryota > Metazoa > Chordata > Aves > Psittaciformes > Psittacidae > Pezoporus > Pezoporus occidentalis. Next base: position 714,097 of record NW_026912887.1, read on the forward strand.
CAATGCAATCTCATTTTTCACATAGATTTTGTCTGGAGGAGCAACAGGAAGAGAAACAAACACAACCTCTGAAACCCTGTAAATGTCTCAGAGCACAAGTCCTCCTATTCTGCAGCCATGCTGTAAATCATGAGACCATGAAATTGCACCATGAACACCAGCACATCTTGGTGTCAAACAAGAAGCAAGTGTAGATACACAAAAGCAGTCAGATCAGCTATGAGATTAGGACTTTACATTCAATACTCAGACCCACCTTTGTATTTCAGGAAAGCAATTACTGACAGTGTCATCATGCTAGACATGCATAAAGACATAGCCAAGCTTCATAAATTCCACAGTTCAATTATTTTTAATGCAGAATGCACTGGTCAACCCTTCCTCTGCTTTTACAGGTCCCTCAATAGACAACCTTAAAAAAAAATCAGAGGATCTGAGTATTTACAACCACAACCTAGCTATGGTTAAGGAAAATCACAAAGCTTTTCCATTTTCCAGGACGGAAGAGTGCCTGCTGTGACCTCTCCAAACACTGACAGACACAGAAAGGCTTCTCAGTTGATTTAACTGGATTTCCTGAAGTCCCTACTTGTAAAAGAAGCATGTGCAGGGATTTAAAGGGAGCGTCCCCACGGTACTGTCATATATGCCAAAACTCTACAGGTTATTAAGACACAGACTTGTCCCCTTCATTCTACAAGAACTCTTGTAATGCCTCCAACTAACTGGAGGAGAGATCAGCAGCTCCAAGGAGGTGATTAAGATCAATTATTAATTCCTCTATTATTTTATCTACATTAAACTTCAGGGTTCAAACCCCACTAAGGAAACATCTGTAAGAAAAATAAATAGCACAAAACTAGCTCTTCCCTAAAATAAAAATAATTAGAAGAAATAGTTTTTTTCACGCTCTAAAATTCCTCAGACTATCCTATTACAATATATGCATATGATTATATGTGTATGAAAGAAACTTTCTCTTTGAAGTAAGTAGATGTTATTTTCTGATTTTTCTTTAAGGGAAAAGAAGACAAATGGAGTTTAGGGGGAATACCCTCAAGAAGTTTAGGGGTAGACACCAAATGGGGGCAACAGAAAATAAAAAGAGATGTCTTTTGTGTGTGTATCTGAAACCAGACTGAGAGCTCACAGACACATGTAGGAGCTGAGGAGGGCGTTTGTTTAAAATGTGTATTTGCTGGAGCTCTCTGGAGGATCACAGTGGGAATGAGAGATCTTCACATCTTAACCAGAGAAGCAGAGGTGCAAGACGTTAAGCAGGAGTGGTGCTGAGCCGGTACTAACAAACAGAAACAGAGAGGTTAACAATGCTCTGACTACAATCCTCTTCCCTTTTCAACCACCTGAGCTTTAGCCTTCTAATCCCAAGAGCTGTCCAGTTTTCTCCTATGCCTCCCAGGAAAACCAGAGAAGTCTGGATCTGGTATTTCTGAAAGGAACAAAGGAAAGCCAAGAACTAAACAAACAACCTCTCACAACGTTTTGTACAGCCTAATGAAGCAAATGGGACACAAGCAGACTGCTTCCCCCCCCCTCCTTGCAGGTCACCTTTATCTATGACACACAGCAATAAAAGCAGGAAAATGAAAGTTAAGGCCAACAGCCTGTCCTGAACTCGTCCTGCTGTGCTTTGGTACTGCGGGGCTCTCAGATTAATGCGGATGTCACACAGCATATGCTGTAAAAGCCAGGCACCGCAGGACGTGTTAAAGAAGGAGGGTTAAGGCTTTGGGCATTCTTATCAAGGTAAAGCTCACAGATCTGAAATGGTACATCTCTATGGATTTAGGCTTTTGTTCCCTAGATCTTTTCCCTTGGATTTGTAGGCAGGAGCATTGTGGTCACTGAACTTGTGCATCTGGCTTTCCTGAGCACTGAATTATGCAACTTTGCCTGAGCACTGCTGCCTTCACTGTTAAAACAATAGATGCATTCCTGGTATGATGAACACATCGAGGTCCCCCAAATCTCTGATCTCGATAACCCAGATGCACCTTCCAACACAGAGTTTTGCTATGAGTGGATTTTCTTATCTTGCACAGTAGATAAAACACATTTCAAACAAAGCAGAACATAAGAAAGTGATGTGTTGTGCAAATGCTGAAGAAATTACTGGGGAGGAAATAAAAGCCCATTGTGAAAACAAGCAGAATCCCACATACAAGCCTTGCTCTTCAAGATTTTTGGCAGTTATCAGAAGCTAAAAGGTACTAAAGTGCAAGTCTTCATTACATTTCACACAAGGACAATGGGTGTACATTTAAAATGACAAGTACTTCTTTCACCTCTGGGTCAAAATCCATTTCACCAGTATCTCAACAGTTTAAATCTGTTCTAACTATAGTATCAATAACTGGAATATATACACAATAACTCTCCAGATCACATGCTGTGTTCAAGTCACGTTTGAAGAGCTAAAATGATCTCTGGAGATTAAATCAAAGTAGAAAGAAATCAAACACCAAGGGCTAAGTTCTGACACTAGGTTTCCATCTATGTGAGTAAATACAACCCTGCGCCATGGTCTGCTCCACCCCGGGGAAAGCTAAACTGGGTAACCAACCTGCAGCAGGAGATGGTCAGAATCTAAATTTCACCTTTGGTAGTGAAACAGAGCACCACGGTCCATGTGTGCAGGAGGCGGGGGACCCGGAAATAACTGGCTTGAAAATCCCAGCAATAAATCCTGCCCTGTGAGCAGGAGGAGGAGCAGGGAGGGAACCAGGGCTGAACTTTTGTTTCTTTCCCATATGCTCCCAAGACATCACCAACTGACTGTGCTCTCTATAAACCCGGTCACTGAAGCAGAAGCTAGCTGACAGAATACTTTATTTTCTCTCTAAATAGCAGCTCTTGCCACTTTATAAAACCTTACCAGAGTGTTTTCCTGTTGCATTCAAGATGCCCTAGAAAACTCTGAGCTCTTGAGAAAGCAATAGGATGCTCCCTTGAGTCTTAATTACATGACCAGCACTCCCTGTTTATAAGGGCAAGTCTCCAAACAGGTTGGGAGATCTTTTGGGGAACCTGTCTCCCCCTTTCAGCCTTGACAAGGGAAGGTAAAACCCTGCTGGAGGGGCTGGAGGGCCAGGGTGTGCATCTGCAAACAGCCAAGTCCAAAACAAGAAAGAGGAAAAGGAGCAAGACCAACTGAACCCCAGCCCCCCAAACCCTTGTTAGCCAGTCCCCATGCTGGAGCAGCTTTATATCCACACATTGTAAGAAACGTAAAGGGAACCATAAACCCAATTCAATTTAATTGGGTGCTCTCCTGACAGAACAGTTATTAATAAGATTGCACTGTAGAACCCCTGTGAAATCCCCAATGCATTCAGATGCACCAGCAACAACATTTAACACCCAGCAAGCGACACGCTGCGGGCCTGTTGCCGCTCCCCTCCTTCGCTCTCCACTTCCCTCTCTTCTTTTATCCAGTTATCACAAAAAAAGAGAGGCAAACCCCCCCGCTCCTCTCGAGCAGCTCCTATAAATTATTCACATGATATTACAGTGTATGTCAGCAGTCTCACAGTGTTTAAAAAACTTAACTACAAGCCAATTAAAATGTAAACTGAGAAAGACGGATGGGGTTGGGTCACTCTGGTGTGAACTTGAGCAGCTCATAACAATACACACAACTTCTAGACCTGCTAATTTGACAGCTACTTTCATCAGCAGGCACTTTTTCTTTCTTTATTCTCCTGTTTTTTTCTCTGTTAAATGCAGTGTTTCTCAGAGGACAAACCAGTCTACATCCAGCAGATTAATCCCCGGGGTCTCACGGTGCTGTACAGGCACTCGGTGTGTGAGTTACTAACAGGTTCAGGTTAGGTTTGCCCAGTGGAATAGGAGCAAAGGGGCTTTCCCCTTCTGGAGACACCAGTTACTGGAATTTTACAACTCAATGACAGCAATTCAAGTGACAGATTCTAGTTCTTAAATGAAGCCACTGATTTCTCACAAAAATGAGAATACAGGATATTCAATTGTTAAATAAAACCCTTCCAATAAAGACATTTGGGGTTCCCCAGTGAGTGCATCAGTGTGGCAAGACTGGAAATCTGCCTGAATTGCCTTCTGCTGGACTGTGGAGTAAGCCAGGCACCAATTAACTTCTCCAGTGATAATGACACTAATTTTAATCTTCATGGGTTAATTACAGGAGCACCATGAAGTCAGATGTGAACTTGCGGTCAGAAACATTAGGGAAAACCTCAAAACCCAAAAGCATTATAGAAACAAAGCCAGTATTTAAACAGGGCAATTTAAGGCACACCTGGCTAAAATCCTGAACAAGGAATCAGAAGCATATTGATTTCATTCTACCCATGCTACTTGACTGATGGCCCATCAAACAAGCCATTCACCTTAGCTGTACAATGGGGATAATGGTGCCATGACTTACCCGTTAAAGTAGACTGAATGAAGTAAGAGAGCAATAACCATTACTGTTACCTGCTTCTTCTTTCTTCTTTCTAAGAAGGGTGAAATCTGTGAAAGGTTCTTCTATGCCCACCAGAAACTCAACTAACCTCACCAGTCACTGCACTGACAACATCCAGCCCACCACACTGATTTGATCTGGCATTCTCAAGGCATCCTAAATTACAGCCTCATTACAGTCAGACTCCTGTGGGAGAACATAAAGGACATACTTCCTGCAGTGAAAAAGGGCTTGCACAGTGGGGACAGTAGCATCAGCTTAGGATCCTCCCCCACCACATCTGCAGGGCTTATGAAACAGGAGGCAGCAGGATGGAGGCCAAGTCTATGCTCCCTTCCTTCACAACAGTTAACCCAAGGTGAACAAGTCCACATCTAGCCCAACGAAAGGTGGCCACAGGAACAGAGCCAGTGCAGTGATACTGTCCTGCTGTCTGACAGGGTGATGTAGGGAGAGAAAAAGGAGATTTTTCAGAATAGAGGATGTTCTGTTCCAGCCAAAGACACTGTAGCTTCCTGCCTGGAGACTGCCAGTTTGAGCATTTAAAGTTTTCCATTTGGGAGGAAAAAAATCCGATGTTATATTTTTATATCCCATCCTTAACCTGAAACAGACATTTAAACAATGTATTTCCTGCAAGATGAAACAACCCAGATTCCCCAAAGGGCTCTATCCACAGTTACCAGAGGGGACAAACAGTGATTCCCAGCTTGTGGGTAGGAACAGGGAGAACCTGAGTTTGGAGTTTACAACCATGTGCATCTCTCTACTCAGGACCTGAAGCAAAGCAACAGATGAGCTTCTATAAAGAATAGATCGCTCAGCTCAGAAGCTGTCTTCATGCCTGTGAGTGCTAACCAAGGATGGCAGAGTTGTTTTGTTCCAAATGTTCCGTATAAAATGAGAAATGAGAACCAAAGCAAGAGGCATTTTGTGCTTCATATATTACAAGAAGAAAACCAATATAAGCAAAACACTGTAACTTTTATATAGAAACTCATGAAAATACATTGCCTTAATATGTTTTTTATCCCCCAATTCTCACATCTTAAAAGTTGCATATGATAACTTCCTATGAATTAAAGCACTTTGAAGATGCTGTGAAACTACTTTTCAAAGGAAAATAAAACAAAACATAGGGAACAACCCTTGAACATTCCCAAATCCTCATTTGTAGAATGTGTATGTGAGACAGAAACAGAACCACCTAAGAGGATTTGGTTTTACTGATTCAAGTCATGCCATGCTTGTAAATTCTTTGCTGGTCAGGCAGCTGGAGGTATTTTCATTTCAGGCCCTTTATTTCTACCAGCAATCACTTAGTAGCTTTTCTTTCTGAAAGGCACTGAGAAAATGAAGGGAATTAGGAGGCGGCACGCAAAAATGACAGTTCCCTGAAAACACTGTTTTCTGTATACCTGAATTTGAGTTTTTCTATTGCTCTTCCTTGCTTTCCCTAATTCACCTCCATTCTGGTGGGTGACAGTGCTGATCGGATCTGTCATCGCCAGTTCTTCTTGATCCTATGTGAGAGTATCTGAAATTCAAGACCCTCAATCCAGACAATGGAAGTTCTCACCGCAGTAACAACTACATGCCTCACGTGCTCTCATGAAACCAGCGGCACTCTGGCAACAGGTTCCAGCACTCAGAAATACTCCTGGTTGAACCTACACATTATTTGCACAGCTGCTCATTTGAATGAGGATTTTCCCTTTCCTTTCTTAGGAGCTTGGTACCCTTCTTATCAGCCTTCTGATGAAGAGATACTCTTCTTTCACTTTCCTCTTCAGAAAAATTATTAGCTTCTGAGAAGTAAATTCATCACAAAAGCTACAGGAACATGTATTTTCCTCATTCAATCTCTTTTCAGCTTATTATTTTACATCCCTTGTGGGAATTGTATCAGTCATTCAACCTTATTTAGCTACCCAGTCACTGCAAACTGACATTTATTCTGCACCTATCCACAGAAAAACTGACATGGTTCTGTCCCAGCATCCCTGCCTGATAAATACATTCAGAGCAAGTTTCCTACTTACGCCAGCTCATTACAGTAGAAACACTACCTTATAATTGATCTTATCTATATGTTAAATACTCTCAGCATCTTGTCAAGCCTCCAGTATGGTCCATTACTAGGTAACAGTGCCCACTTCCACATCCTTATTACTTCAATGGTAAGATCAATAATTAAGAATGCACAGCACCATTGAGTATCTGCTGGTGAGAGGCTGCTTATGCACTGAAAGAATAGAGAATAACCCCACCGAGTTCTTTTGCTGATTCTGAGGATACCAGAGCTAGGAACATCTGAATTCCCCAGTGCTTCAGGAAGTTTCTTCATCCCCAGCTCTACCTCCACCAGAATTTCTTGATGAATCAAAAAGAACAACAAAATCCATTTCTTGAATGTTCTCTCTGTAGAAAAGGCCCAAAGGTCTGCCTCCTCTGGTTGAATGTCAAGGACCCCATGGCTGACTTTGCTTGGTTTTTTGATGGCAACCTGTTAGCTTCCTTTTGTTCTGTTTTCTTTCCATTTTGGTGGGGCATGGTCCATATGGATTATATACATGACTCAAGATTTCAGGTTTAACTCTTTAATTCGTATTACATAATTACCTGTCCTATTTCCTCTCAGTCTTTAGGACCAGGTCATAATGTAAGATATAAAAATACCTTAGCTTTAATGGCTGAGTTATAATATTGATTGGACATCTAAACTGGACATCAATTCACTACATTACTAATAAAGAAAGACATTAAGACCAGAATGTTAATCCTGCTTTGAGACAAGCGATGTGCTTCAGTAGAAGCTAAGCTTAACAATTTCAATGTGCTGTCAAGGTTAGGTAGCAGGGATAAAAATTCACACATTACTCGCACTATGAAAACCCATCCGGTGGTATCCTTTTTGTCTCTCCATTTCATGTCAAGAGAACTTGATCACTTCAGTGAAAGGACTATTTACAGAGCGAACAACCAGCAAATCATCCACTCAACGTGTGCCTAGAGATGTTCAATGCTAAAAGGAAATCACACATTGTGTTCTCTAGGAAAAACCTAAAGCCCTTGACTTCTATCTTCCTTAATCAGTGATGGGCTTTGGCACATGGAAACTCTGGTTTATTTTTCTTTCTTTATGTACTGGTGGTAACCCAGATCTTTGAGTCAGTTCAGTTTACAATTGTTCAACAAAGTTTCCATAACCCCCAGAGCCTCCGTGTACTGAAAACAAGGAAAGTTTAAAATGAATTTATTATTTTTGCCTGTAAACTCAATTTCACTGTTCGAAGTCTGCACAGTAGGAAAAATACTGTTTTCTGAGCTGAAAGGGAAATAAACCCTACGGACTCCCACATTCCTAGGACGCCTAACTGACCCAGAGACATGTCATAGAAAAGTATTTCACTCCTTTCAAATACTTACTATAAGATGCTGCTTTCTGCACTCCTCAGTACCCATAGAAAACATCCCTCACATGAGTAAAGGGAGCTTTTTAAAATTAAGAACCTGCCACTTCTTGGAAAGCTTTGTCCAAAAGCAACCTACCATATGCATTAATGTAAGGAATGGGAATTACCTCCAAAATCCTCATGTCAGTTATCATAGCTTCCCCTCAAAAACCACAGCAAAATGCCCCTTCATGTATTCTCCCCTTTGAATGGACCTGGGCATAACACTGATACACTCACTGACCTCAGAGAAACAAAAAGCTTCCCTCAGGTCAAAGAGTAAAAATGGGTCTGGGAGAGTTTACTGGAGTTTTCATACTCAGGCTACACGTAAGAATCTGGCCAGAAATCCAACTTAATCCACACCAGTTGTTTGATGCTGAGGTATTTCCTTAAAGTCTCCAACAGGCTCCATTTTGCTGTATTATTTTGTCTCGTTCTGATATTCCTACCAGCTTATCTTTCAACCAGAGAATTCCAACAAACAGCTATTCACAAGACCCTTTAGCATTACACTGTGTCACAGAATAACCAGAGATGGCCCAAGAATAACAATTCTGGCAATATCACAGTGACTCCAGTCAGACATGGATGCTGAAAGCTTAGTTCCTACATTTCTATATTCAGGTAGATGAGTTTAAATGACATGATGACAAATGCTGTGCTTTCAGAAATCCCAAACTATTGCATGACTTGAGCTTTTTTATTTAGGAAGAATTCCACAGATGTATGACATCCATTTCCAACTGGAGTGAAAGCACACGTACGGATGAACCCCTGTTTTCTCCCATTCCCCAACCCCTTTCAAAGCTACCTTGCCTCTATTCTGAACATTGAAAGAGAACTACACTCTGCTCACTGCACACCTTCAAGCTGGTTGTTTCTGCCAGAACTGCTTCACCCGGTTTTAACTGCCACCAACATAAATGTCAAATGTTGTATTATAAGAAATGAGTCATGTCTGTGTTAATGACAAAGAAAATGCTTTATGGAATGGATTCAAAGCTTGCACAACACACAGATCGTTGTCTTTTTTAATATACTAAGAAATTTCTGTGGTTCTGGACTTTTCAGGAAATTATCTGCAGGGCTTCCACAGTAAGCACTGGAGTCTACAGAACAGTCTTCTGGATTGCCAAAAAGCTGTTGAAATCTGCTCTAAATCAGTAATGTCTCCTTTAAGGAAGGAGGGGAGAGAAATGATGGAGAAAATAAAAAGTTCTCTCAAAGTAAAGCTCCTGGTTTTGAAGTTCTCTGCTTTAGCAAGTTCTGGTCTATTTAATAGCTTCCAGAGTCAAGAAGGTCTCAGGTAGACCTGACTTACCTAACCACATGAGCAATTAGTTCCTCCAGACAGTATGTCCGTTGTAATGTAGTTCACTTAACTTCACATAGTGAATCAGCTCACTTTGATGGTGCAGTTTTTTTCCTTCCCTCCTATTATTTCTCTCCCTTGTCTCTCGGCAGCTGCCTGTCTTGACATCTGACCTCCACTTGCTCCATGGATTGACTGTTGCAGGCACTGTTAGGGAATTAAAATCTCTGCCCATTCCCCTGAGAATGTGACTACACCCCCAAGTTCATTGCAAGATCCAGGTCTTGCAAATGCAAACTGAGTGCTGCTACCTTGGCTTGGTCTAATTTAAGTTTGATTAAGAACATGGCTGCTGTTTCCAACATGAACCTAAAGGGAGACATCAGTTTCTGATAGATGCTGCCTTCAGCCTCAGCTGCTAATTTCAAGCACATCTCAAAACTCCTAAACCCCAGCAAAATCCTGCCTGACCTACAAACAACAATTAGCACAAAAAGCCACTTCACATTCTTTGATTTGCTTTAAAGCCAAATGTTTTGATAGTCTGCCTAATTGCTCTGGGAGCTTGGAAGAAAACGTTGAGATTAACTAAACAGGAAGCAAAACGAACAGTGCTCCAGCAGATGAGGGGCGACTACAGTTAACTGAACTGTTTGCTTAAGTATCAGTGTATACAGAGCCATGTTACAGTGAAGATGCTGCCAAGTGCTTGTCTTTTGTTGTATAACAATGTCACCCGGGCACTTGAGCTCTGTTTCCTATAGTCTGTCACCCAGCGTTTCGAACAGGTATTACAGGTTGCTAAACCTCGTCCACTTGTCTTTGTATTTAGCTTCAAGTAAGCAAGGTCTGGGGCAACAGAACAAGAGGGGTGTTGGAGCGAGTCCAGAGGAGGCCATGGAGATGCTGCGAGGGCTGGAGCAGCTCTGCTCTGGAGCCAGGCTGAGAGAGCTGGGCTGGGGCAGCCTGGAGAAGAGAAGGCTCCTGAAGGGGAGACCTTAGAGCAGCTCCAGTGCCTGAAGGGGCTGCAAGAAACCTGGAGAGGGGCTTGGGACAAGGGCCTGTAGGGACAGGACAAGGGGAATGGCTTTAACCTGCCAGAGGGGAGACTGAGATGAGCTCTTAGGCAGAAGTTCTTCCCTGTGAGGGTGCTGAGGCGCTGGCACAGGGTGCCCAGAGAAGCTGTGGCTGCCCCATCCCTGGCAGTGTTCAAGGCCAGGCTGGACAAAGGGGCTTGGAGCAACCTGCTCTAGTGGAAGGTGTCCCTGCCTGTGGCAGGGGGTTGGAAGTGGATGAGCTTTAAGGTCCCTTCCAACACAAACCAGTCTGGGATTGTATTATTCTATGACATTTTGACTTTCATTTTTGAAAGCCATGTACATTTATATCTCTTTCCTTAAATACCACTCTAAAAAGACTCATTTAAGGAATATGTTTGTCTTCTGTTAAAAAAAAAAACAACTTCAAACCCCTGAAGTTTTCTAATCTGCATTCCTCAGGTGTTCAGCATGCAGAGAGAATGCAGTGAAAATCTACATACCTCAAATTAGATGATGTCTACGTACATATATACACATACACACACTATAAATCTAACTATACAACTATATACCATATTCCACTTTTATAATATAGTGAGTACAGCTGTGAACATAACCCTTCCCAGAACAGGTGAGCAGCAAAGCAAAGGCCAGTGAGCTTCTCTCGCTTCTTTGCTACCCAACACTGACATCTGTTTCCAACTTCGTGAACAGGGATGGACCCACCTTTCCCAAATGCATCCTTGCTCCTGCAAATTGGGACCACTCATTAAAACGGATGCTTGATCTGCACTAATGGAAGGTCTGGCCCTGAGACTTCTTAGTGCTATAACCTCTTGGAGACCTAAGCTGGAGGCATATCTGCTCTTGTGTTTTGCCTGCATGGCCAGTACCTCAACCGTGTTGAAGATGCAGAGGATACAAAGCACAATGATCACCCTCAGTACTGCAAGCGAGGATGCTATTATTTTTTAACATTACATGCCAGTGCAATTTAAAAGCATGCACTCTACAGGACTCCAGAGCATGTTGTGATTCTGGCACTTCACCCCACAGATATTCTTCATTCCCTATATCCAGCCAAGCTACTTCCTGGTAGTGCACTGCTTTTGCTGTTGGTGCCTGTACTGCGGAACACAAGCACCACTTTTGCTCTGTTCAGGGACTTCTTTGGGCTGCTGCTGTTCCAGAAGCTAAAAACTCATTTCTAGTGCCAGGAAGCAGATTTTCCCATCTAACTTTAGCTATCTAATAGCATAGATCATCTTGAGGTTCCTCCTAGAATCAATGGAAAGAGAAAGGTGGAGTGAACCACCACTGAGACTGAGGTACTTATCTTAATGGTGGAGGATGAATCGCCATCACCGTCTCCCAGTGGAATGGGGCTGGGGGCAGGACATGCTCAGCTTCCATACCCCTGGCAGGAGAGAGCTGCTTTGCCCCAGGTTTCCAGTTCAATGTTGGGACTGGGCCAATGCCCACTCCATCATCTCTGCAGTGTCAATTCCATGTTATAGAGGCCCAGCAAGATCACAACATTAGGAACAGGGAGTAGCATGCATGTGACAGGGAGCAGAGACAAGGGAGAGAAAGATACTGTCAACAGAGTCCTCTGAAATCCCAGTAATCCTCCCAGGCTGGCCCTGGGACCCTGCACCTTCCTGCTCCCTGACCCAGCACATCCCAAACTGCATTTCCTGGACTGCCACTTACTCACCAGCAAACCCTATCACTAAAGATGAAGGACAAATTCAAGTACCTGCTCCTCATCTGAGGGGCAATTACATTAAAATTTGCCAGCACTGCAGAGAAACTTTGAGGCAGATCTGACAGCAAATGCTCAATGTAGAACACTAAAGCAAAGTCCTCTCATCTGCATCCCTCAAAATGCTGTCAAGTTAACAATGCTCCGTTCACTTCACTCTTGCTGAAGTGTACTGGATCAATTTTCCATCTTGTCTACAGGCACAGTGAGTCTATTACAATCACAACAAGTGATTTCTGTCGACCCCAAGAGATGTTGTTTGCCTCATTAGCACATGGAGCTAAACCCCAGCAAAGATGGTATTTCTTGGATGTACTTATTCAGATTTCAATCAGCAAGAAGCACTAATGCTCATGAAAACTCTTTTGCCATCCAGTCCACCCGTTCTTATCTGTACCTCTATCGATAGCTAGCTGCACACTGGAGCAACTGCTTTCTGAAACAGGCGATCCTGTCATCCTGGAACACAAATAGCTTCCAAGTAAATCGGCTGTCTCCTTAACGGAGCAGTTCCATTAAGGAGAGCAGCACTCTTTTGCATAAGGGACTCACTGCACAACTCATTGCCATGGGCAAGGCTATCAGACCTCTGATGCTATTCTTTGACTGCCCTGGTGAAAAGAGGCAATTTGGAGAGATCATAAAAAATATCTGCCAAGACAACACTTACTCTCACACTCATTACTTAATGTCAACTACTTCTGTCCATGCAACATGGGCTACAAACGTATAAGGTACTTCTGATACTAACAAAATGCACAATGTCTTCTCTGAACATCTGACTACTCTTTCTCCAAAAAGTAAGGCTGGAGTAGCACTGGATCTAAAGGTCTTTTTCAGGAAATGGAAGCCCTGCTGTCACTTGCAATGAAGCTGTTAGAGATGGGAAGAACCCGGATTCGTGAGCAGGGGACTGCTGGCAATGCTCGTGCAGCCCTGGAGTGGGATCTGCCATGAGCGCTTGGGTAAAAAACCTCTCCACAAACAAGAGCAGTTCATTGTACCTCAAACACAAACAGTGACAGAAAAGGAACACTTCTTTATAAACAAAAGCATTCCCCAGGAGGGGGAAAAAAACCAACAGAATTTAACTGCGGTATTTAATAAGAAACAGCCCATTCCAGTCTCTTCTTCATTTAATTTAAAATAAACATAAACCAGATCTCCCCTATACAACACCATCATTCCCTCAGAAGAAACAGAGAGGAATTCAAAGGTCACCCTGGAAAATGTGGTGGTTGGAAAACTAAGGAAGAGACTTTTGTCTATCAGTGATCCTTGAGGAGTCTCTGGTCTGATCCCCTCATGCAGACTGCACAACCAGAACTCCTACCACGGTGCTCACCCAGTGCCTCAGCTCCACCAGACTTCTCAATCCACTCAACCCCCTCCAGCAAGAACTGCTCAGAGAGCTCCACACCTCACGAGAGGCATCATCCCCAGCCACCATCAAACGGGTCCCTGCAGCACAGCACTTGCATTGGTCCTCTGGCCAAGGCAGTTTCTCCTCCACATGTTCTAGCTGTTCATTCTAACAGTGACAAGGATCTCAAAGCAAACAGAAGGGCAGCAGTCAACCTTCCAATGACTTGTCTAAAGCTATTAAACTTTAGGGCATATTCCGCAGAACACCCATCGTGTTTGTGTATATACTCACTGTATAAGCTATCTAGAGCTCAGCTCAGCCAAAAGCACACATGCATTTCTGATTGCACCAAAAAAGAGAAAAAGCAATTGCAAGACCCCCCGTGCCCCAGTTTCACCTACCTCCATTATCAGTTAGCAAATAAATTCTCCTATTTTGCTATATCTAGTAACCAGGGCAAACTGCAGCGCAGCATGAGAAACCACAAGGGTTCTTAAAAAGACAAGAGTGGAAGGAAGAAGATGCTCTCTGTGCACCACAGTGGCTTTTACGTCAGGAAACCAAGTCCACCCAGAATTCCTGATACGCCACATTGGAAAGCCTGAGCCTTGTTGCAGTAACTCACTTGTAACACTGACCGGCCTAAAGGAAACCTGGCAAGAAACTCCTTGTACAACAACAACCCAGGCTTGCAATAAAAGCCATCTGCAAAAGTGCCAATTATCCTTCTCAAATGATTATGTTCCATCCAGTTTTGCTGACAAGCAAGTTATGCCACATTTTAATAGGCAATAAAATGTATTATTAAATAATTAGTAGCTAAGAAACAGAAATTAGAGGGCACTTCCTTTCACATACATCCCCCAGTACTTCAAACTATTGATTTAAAGGCAACTCGATCCTCTAAAGAGGACAAAATGGAACCTGATACAGCAGTTTACCAGGAGACAATTACAAGGCTAATGATTGTTCGCGGAGAAATGAAGCAGAAGGAAATTCTAGAGAATTCCACCCTGCTCTGTTTTGTCTGATCTGTCTCTAAATCCCCCAAAGAGCTAAAATTTCTCCAAACCCATTCCTTGCTCTGAGGCCATTAATTACAGTGTTAAAGGTAAAGAAGTATTGATGTCTTTCCCCTGCTCCCTCCATCCCCCCCAGGTAACGTCTGGTACTTGCTCAGCCTTTAAGGTACGGTTGCGCTAACTGGAAAAAGCCCCACTAAGACCAATTAAGGCCTTTACTAAGAGGCTGAAAAGAAGACAAATGGAGGCAGAAAGCCCGATTACAAGGAACCTTTGTACAGATGTAAAGCAATTAGAACAGTCTCAAGGGCTGGCCAGTGCAGTACCTACGAGTAAAGGATTTTACAGCTTGTCTAAACTTGGAACAATCTGTCGGTCTCTCTTTTCGGTGGAGTGTAAAAGCGAGCCCTGTATTAGTGTCATGTATCGGCTGATAGCTTGGTATTGGTTTCCCTGAGCATGTTAAATCTGTAATGCTGGTCTCCAGATCCCTTGTGGAAGACAATAGTGTTACACAGTCAGCTCTAACTTACAAGGAAAGAAGATATGCCTGATGTTAAAACACGATAAAACACAGAACCAGCTCTTTCAAGCTTCTTTTATTTGCCTAATGCTAATCCCTAGAATGTCTCAAATTCACTGCACTGTGCTGCAGAATTTGGCACAGAATGTGTAAGAAGTGAAAACGTCTGTCCTGCAGTCTTCATAATAAAAACCAATTTTGCAGTGACTCAGTTTCAGGCAGCTCCGAATCTCAGGTCACTCTTTTGAAAGAACAAAAATAAAAGCCAAAAATACACTTCTAAGAAATGAGAAGTGGTCATATGGTACCTGAGAAGTTCTCCAGTACTATGTGTATCCCCGGATGCCCCAGACCCCAACTCACACCAAACTTCTCTTAAAATATTCAACATCTCTTACATTAGGAAAATGTCCCTCCCCAGTGGTAAGTACTCAGCAGTCACTGCTGTGCTACTACGGGTTCCTGGGTGAAATAATCTCAGCCACCAGCCTGCTACGTTCTTTGGACAATCAAGTCTTTGCCAAGATGCCCAGACTTGAGCCCAGCCAAAACTCTGGTTTCCCCTAAAAATGTGGCTCAGATAAAAAAGTAAGTGCAGCAATGCAGCATGACAGGTATCACACGTGAAATTCAGGTTTAATGATGTCTGGGGTTTCAGTAAAATAAATCCGGACATCTACCATGAATATCTTTCACATTACAGCCACAGCCCAAGAGGTTTTATTTGTTGGCAGAACTGACAGTCAGCAGGGCTGTTGCTGGCTGGGTTTAAAAGTCAGTGCTATAAAAGTATCCTCCAATGGCCACCTCTCCAACCAGTCTCATTTTCATGGTGCGAAAAAATGCTAACACACAAAGCTTATTTCAAAGCAGCAAGCCAAAAAACCCAGTACACCAGGACATCATCTTTAGTAGTGAGGTCGGCAGCATACCTTTGCTCTATGAATTACTTAAGTGCTATTATTCATTGAACTTTGTACTGAGCACCAAAGAGAAGGCGGCTTCATGCACCACCTCAATGCAAGCCAAGCTAAGCCCACTCAAAAATTATTTCAGTAGGTGTATCACAGTATACTGAAATTAGGTTCTCCAAAGATACCCTCCACAGCCATTATTCCTCAGCCTCAGGGTAAAACACTGTACATTCTAATGTTTCGAATTCACCTTAGATTTCAAAACACAGAGGGAAAGATCACACACAAAAATTGCAGTTTTAATGAAAATATTAGAGTATGTCAGATACCTGCTTCACTGCTCTGTGAGGATTCAAGTGTGACTCTCATATTCCTCTACAGCCACATCACTGAGACAGACTGCAGCCAAAGACAGAGTATTTGTCATCTGGTGCTCTCAGCAATAACAATTCTGATCTGTACATCTTTTCCCTCTCCCCCACACACAGGCACAGCTTGCCTCAGGTAAAGCTGAGGGCTAAGATGCTCTCACTCATGATATGTCCATGATCTGGTACCTGTATCTTCCCCAGCTGAAACCACTCACTCAAGCACCTGATCAGCATCGCTATGATGCTTTCTCGCCGTATTGGAAAAAGCTTTGGAGTGTTTTTGCACTCTGCTGCAGTCTGACTGAATGAATCAAAATTGCCTCTGTTTCTCCAAGCCCATTCTCGAAAGAGGCATTCACCCATCCATTTATTTCCAGGGTGCCCTGCCAAAGCAAAAAAAAAAAAAGAAAAGCACACTCTATATTTTGCTCTATTGATATATAAATACAGTCACTTCAGCTAAAGAGCCACTGAGTCATTCTGATGCCGAGTAACTTGATTAAATCTATATTAAGGTAGCAAGTCTTACTGCATGGCCTTTAACACTCAGTTAGGAAATAATGAAGTTTTAAAGCTAGCTGGTGAAAGATAATGCCAGCTCTGGTTTGCTGCTGCAGTGCTGATAGAGGAAGGGGTATACAACTGAACATTAATTAGGTACAAGCAAACATCTTTGCTAATAGCTCATGTTCTCATTCCCAAAATGTCAACAGCAGATATTAGCGCCAGATGCTGGTATAACATCTCCCACGACTGGGGCTGGGACATGGGAATAGAAGAGTGCATTAGGAGAAAAGCCAGTGCTGTCAGGGGATCTGGCATGATGTCACGAGAGCAGTAAACTTCCTCACGAGGGATTCACCAAACCAGCCTCTCTATTATTAATGATGATTCATGTGTCACAGAGTGAGGCCCTGAGAAGCAAAATGGAAACAGTGAACTGGCACAACCTGTGAACCAGAGACTGAAAGACTCACGTATAAGTCACTGGAGGTTTTTAAAGTTATCAAAAATCTTCCAGACAAATTGCTGTAAATCCACTGCCTCAGTTTTGGTTAAAAAAAGGCTCACTGTGTCACAGGAACCATCACAGTGCTGAGCAGGTCAGGCCAAGTGAAGTTAACGTGTAGATGAGGCCCTTAGTGATGTGGTTTGGTGGTGGACTTGGCAGTGCTGGGATAATGGTTGGACTTGATCTTAAAGCTCTTTTCCAACCGAGCTGATTCTATGATTCTATATAGGACACAGGATTTGACCACATTATAGGGTATCCAACAGTTCCTACCACAAGGCTTTCTGCAGAATACAGAAAGTGGAAAACCAAAAAACCTAAAGCAGCAGCAGCAAATCCTCAATCTTACTGCCACTGAAAAGGTTGGGATGTAGAATTCCCCAAATATTACACCAAACTTCTAGCCAGAGAATAGAACTTCACAGCCGATTCATTTTTTGATGGAACTACCAGAAGTGGATGCGCCAACACCTCGTCCAGAACCACGGCAACCAGGAGCACGGTGGCACCAGCCACCCACCAAACCATGGGGCAGGTTGCAGAGGTTGGACATGAACTGTGCCTTTGTGCAGCACCCCAGCTTTCCTGGGAACCCCCTTCCAAAATATACACACCCCCCCCCCCCCATCAGCCCAGCCTCACTGCACAGGTTTGATATGAGCAATGAACACAGCTCGGGGTGCATAAAAACCCTGTAAATAATGCATCTCTGTAATGACATTTGAACTCGAGTTTAATCAAATCAAGCAGGATCCTTTCAAATATCACTTATCCTGTAACTGCAATTTCCAAATCTCTCAAATCCTGGCTTTCCTTTTAATCTCACATGAAAATTGTATTACACTAATACTGTTTACATCTCATTTCCTCTTTTCCATATAAAAATATCACTGACTGCTTTTCAATTCTCTCCCACTGCTCTTCTGCCATGCCTTAAATCCCATGGGCCTTCCATGGCTCAATCTCTGCTGTTTGTTGCTTTCAAAATAGCCCCTAGCACCTCAGCTACAACAGCCTGGACTGTGACCTCCTCTCAGTGCCAGGTCCCACCACTTCCAAACCAGCCAGACGAGTGCTTGAAGAAGCCCTACACCAGGCTACAAGTGCAGCAATTTCATACCATTCCTTGGCTTTAACATCAAATCACAGAATCAACCAGGTTGCAAAAGACTTTTAAGATCATCAAGTCCAACCATCAAGCAGTTGGAACAAGAACAGACTAAACCCAAACTCTACGTTCTAAAACCTGTAAAATCCAGCAATTTGCATAAAGTCATAAATCATGCCTGTCTTCCTCCCTGGCTCCAGAAGCCTTCTTTTGGGATTTTTTTAGTGCAATTTCAGTAAATTCTGTGGAACAGCATGGCTGCTTCTATAAGGATGGCTCTAAATCCCCAGCCCTGAAACCACAAAAGATCTAGAAAGCCAGATTGCTCCAGGAAGAGTCTCTAGTTCTTCTGACTCAAGGGACGCCCAGTGAGCAGCCCACTGAGGACTAAACTCAGAAACAAGGCAGTATTTCCATTTGCCTGGTTAGGAACTGCTGCATATTGTGTGCTTTCCCTTCTCAGCTGAAAAACACATCGCACAGATACACCCTGAGGCCACAGAATGAGTGGGAAGCATTCACCTGCATCTTCCCCTCATCTCTGTTTACCTGCACTCAGCCGCTGTTGGGAAAGAGGCTCGGGGTGTATCCCTCCTCCCAGGGGTGAAGGAAGACATCTCTGTCACAGCTAACAGTAATACTGCTCTGCTACTCACTGCAAACCAGGTCTTGTCAGGAAAAGACAGATCATGCAGAAAGGATGTAAAGGAATGCAGTTACCAGCAGCACAGCTCAACTCACGGCTCAGATGAGATACTAAGGTACTGAGCTCTGCTCACCCTCCAAGTCACCACAATGCCTCCTTCACTGCAAACCCCAATAGCTTCACAGCAGACAGGGAAGCCAAGGGTCCAATATGATACTGGTTTGAGACCAAATCATCGTTACTGTAGTGAGGGCCTTATCTAAATACACTCCTGCACACTGGGAAAAAGTGACCTGAGAGCTACACAGCCATCCCCAGTTAAAACACAACTGGATTCCTTGGCACTCCTTGCCCTGCCCTTCACTTGTTCCCTAGTGTCTCTCCACATGGAACTGCCTCTGTGCTGCACCAAGGCACCACAGGAGGAGATGGACATGCTTTGCTATGCCATGAAGCAGATTCCTGTACTTCCTCAACCTTCCAAACTTTTCCAAATTGTAAAATGAAATTATTGCTGGTAAAGGCCAACCAGTACAAACCCATTAGGCCAAAATGGGGCCAACCAAGCTTCCTGCCTGTCTTTCACACAGTGTTTCTCAAAAAGGGCATTAAAATGAGTCTAATTGTACTGTGAAGGTTGATGGCAATCTACAATCACAATTATCTGCAACAAGACTCAATATGGTTTTACCTTGCTTGAGACTGATTACCACAAAACAAGTGCAAATCTGTT
Source organism: Pezoporus occidentalis (assembly GCF_034315485.1). Classification (NCBI taxonomy): domain Eukaryota; kingdom Metazoa; phylum Chordata; class Aves; order Psittaciformes; family Psittacidae; genus Pezoporus; species Pezoporus occidentalis. Next base: position 733,832 of record NW_026912887.1, read on the forward strand.
TCACAGCAAGATTAACTACACAAGAAGCAAATGACATTCTGTTTTCCCTTCCTGTGTTCACATCTAAAAAGATGTCCCTACAGAGAAATATGGAGCTTAGGAAAACTGGTGTTGTAAGTTCAGTGTTCAAACACTCACTTCTCATGTGGGTCCAAAATGTGACTTTAATCTTTATACGCCTACAACCCACATCTGATTCACTTGCATGAGGACTGTGTATTTTCATGGGATTATTTCCTCCGTTCCCCATGAAAATGGAAGACGAGGTCCAAGTCCTCCCAATTCCTGCTAGCCCACCTCCACCAGGAAGGCAGGCAGGTTGCTGTTTCTTTAAGGAATATCTCATCAGAAACACACAAAATCCTTGGAATCAGTCTGAAAGAGAGGCCAAGGACATTCCTTCCCAAGCATTAGATTTGGTTTCACATGAGATGATTAGACTCATCCATGCTAATTACACTAGAAAGAACTAATTAGAAAAAGCTTCCATTCAGCTAATGAGGGCTGGGCCTTCACTAGCTCAGTGCTTAATTTTTCAGGTTGTAAAATATGACTTTACCATCCTTCCCCTCTCTGTGTGCCATCACCACGTTCATTCTTGTAATAGGGTTGATCATTAAATATCTGCTAAAGAAATATTTGTTAATACCTGCAAGTACCACAGTTTAAGCCAGCTGCACACTGATGGCTTCTCTATGTAATTCAAGTATCAACAGGACGGGCTAAATCCTCTGCCAGCTGAGGGGAGCAAGCCAAAGGACCTACCTGCAGCCTCCAACCCTGCCCACTTCACCTGAGTCAGTGGGAATGGGTAACACAGCACTGCTAATGAATTCCATGCAGTGCTTCAGTGCAGCCTTTTCAATAAATACACTTCTTCCTCCCCTTGGGAATAATGCAGGATAAGGGATTTTACATGTAATATTATCAATGTGGGAGGAGAGTTTATTAAAAAGCAATGATACCACCTGATAAAGACTAACATCTCTGCCAAGGGTTATAGTATTTAGCAGGAAGCTGATGGAATGAGCATAATGAAAAGCTAATAAATCAGAGTCCTTCATTATACAATAAACTCATTAAGTTACTCCTTGAAAATGGCAAGCCAGACATAGCACAATATTGGTAAACGAGGAATGTTAAAAGCTTTCCTAGAAGATATAAATTCAAAGCCAGCCTTTGAGTTTTGCTGTATTTACATAGTTAGTGTCCATTTGGAAGTTTAATGAACAATATTAGGAAATATCTATGTGTTGCAGCATCCGTTCAGCACAGAAAGTGGGCTTTTCAAGAGAGGGTTTTCAGACAGCCTGGCAGGGGACCAGCCCCTATGCTCTGTAAGATAATGTGTGAAATTAGTGCAAATGGAAATGCCAGAACTTCCAGGTTTTTTTGCAAAACCCTTTGAAAAATCAGATGCGTTTTTATATCAGATTTTTATTTTATTCATCCCCACATATGCATTTCCCCCTGAAGCTACTAAACCAAATCTATTTAAACGTATGGCCAGCAGGATTCTGACTTTTAATAGGCTTAAGAAGACCCATCTTGAAATCCTGACTGTGCAACACCACGGAGTGTAATGAGAAATCCAAAACATACCATGTCCCTAATCTGTTTGAGCTTTAGGACAGAGCTACATAGGAACTGAACATCATTGGTCTCATTCTTACTTCAGCCACACTCATGTGAATGAGGAGTAAATAATCAGAAGTTAGTAGAATTAGGCCGATTTCTTTGACTCTTCCACCGTAAGCAATGCTTTTTAAAAGACTTCAAGCTTTATAATCTTGATTTTTAAAACTATGGTTTCAAAAGGCCTATTCAAAAATTATTTTTGATCACAGAATCATAGAATGGGTTGGGTTGGAAAGGACCTTTAAGACCATCTAGTTTCACCCCTCCTGCAATGAGAAGGGACGCCTCACTCTAGACCATTTACTACTCTATGAAATATGCTATTATTATTACTATAAATATATAAATGCACAGAGAAATACAGTAAATATTCCCCTTCATTAAGTGACTTAATTAAAACTATGTTCTTCTAATTCTAAACCAGAAAATAGGGGGTTTTCATTGAAATGGAGAGCAAAGCAATGCAGTGATTTTATAGAGACAGATTTGAATGAAAGGATTCAATTCATAGCTTTCACTGTTGGCAGCCTGAAATCCACACAGGAGTAAACACAATGAGCTAAACCCAGTGGAAATGCCTGGAAATGACCCGTATTTCCTTCGCAGAAGGAATGAAGTCAGAATGATGTCAGAAATCACAGTATCGGTTACAGTTAAATGTGCCTGAGTTCAGGTCACGGGGAAGGAGGACACAGGGAGAAGGGTGGTTTTATAAGGGAAACTTATAAACTTAGGGATTTCACATGGATTTTCTGTTTTTGGAACAAAAGCCATATATCTGTAGGTAGACCATTGGGAAGAACCAACCTGACTGCATTTTTGTACAAGTGACTGATTTACTTCACACGCTGTATATGCCAAGAGCATCAAGTTAGGAGCATCTATTACTCAGTCGTAGCATTTTTGTTACCTCTACCAATAGTCACTACAGTCCTTCTCTATCAGCAAGGAATTAAATAGGTACAAATGCCTACACCCATACAACCTGCGAGGAGTGCTGTCCTTAGTAACTGTCCTGGGTTTATGTTCAAAATTTATGTTTGAATATAAATATGTTCAAATCTTCTGGAAATCAAGGTTATTCCCCACTGATGCTAAAGTCATGACATGTCACATTCATAACTGACCATAACTTGGCATCAGGACTTGCAATACAATGTCCCAAAGGGATGTGAGGACTGAACTCCCATGTACATCAGTACACAGTACATCGGACTGTGATGGGGGCTTCCAAAGCGCAGAGGTGATCGGCTTTCATGCTGCGGTGCTACCAGCCCACACGGACTCTGTGGGCACAGTCTGGTCCTGAATCCAGTACTGAATCCCGTCTGGCACTGGCAGATCAGAAGGATTTTTTTCAGCTTTGTACCATTTATCTGGGGAAGATGAGGTGGTAGGTACTGAAATCACCTTTTAAAGTTCTCTACAGACCACAGATCATAGGAAGAAATGTACAGTAGAAGAGAAACTTCCTTTTGTGAGCAAGTTATCAGTCCACCCACCCACTGCACATCATCACCGTGTGTGTCACTGCACAGACCTGTATGAGGAAGAGATCACTTCAGCACCACTTATTCCCAGGGCGGAGGGACAGCATTAACATTCCATGGCGGAGCTGTCTAGCTGAGGACACTTTATATGCAACCAAGCAGTTGACAGATCTACCTGGAAAGGGCCATTCTGAGAATAACCACCCTCCTCCTCCCCAAAAGGAGGAGATGGTGAAGGTTAGGGGAAGGGAAGAGCCTGTGCAGACAGCTGTCAGCTGTGCCCTGTGAACATAATCTTCACATCAATTTACCTACGTCTTTAAAGCAAAGATGTGGGGCATTAAGACCTTACTAACACATGGGATTTAATACTTGGTTTTAAGACTTCTAATAATAATAATAATAATAAAAAGCTCACATATTGCACCAACCAGCCCCAAACAAGCAACCTTTATTATCTGTTATGTCAGCTGTGCCTAAAAAAAAAATCAAACTGAAGTGAAACAGTGTGTACCCTTTAATAGTTAATCCTCTAACATGTAATTAGGCATTCACATGACAATCAGAACAGGACTATATTTCATGTTTGCCTTCCCTTTCAAAGCCTCTACTAGAGGGGCACTTACTCTGTCAAATCTGCTATAGTAATCAAAACATTGAAATTACTTCTTTCCACACTAAATATACTGGAACTGGTTGTTTGATTAAATGTAGAGCAGAGAGTGCAATTTGCTAAATTACAAGTATTCTGAACATGTAAATATAGTTTAATTACTGCAATTAAAGAAGATTACTGGAGATTGGCAGATGGGAATGTAATGCTGTTTTAATTAGAGTTTTTAATGCACTGTAACATAAGCATAATATTAACCCTTTATCCTGGAAAGGGCTGGCTAGTCCCTGAAAAAAAGACTCTTTGAAACAGGCACCAGAGCCTGTGCTTCCTAACAAGACTTCCAGGCAATTCCCTGCAAAACACCAGGATGATTTGCGAGTGTTTCAGATGTTGTTTGTAATACAGGCACTGCAGAATAGACACGTTCTGGAGTGCAGGCAGGAAAAACCACACGAGGTGGGCACGTTGTTTGTGCCCTAGATGAAAGAACATATGAAAATACAGGGTTTGAGAGGATGGACTGCATTTCATAAGGAGTGCAATCATAGCGACATCACTAGAGATTTTGGATTCTTTCATGAAAGTTAAAGAACCTCACTCCCAAAGATTTACAAAACATGAAAAGAGAAAATGCTTCAAAATGCATTAGTTCAATTTTGAAAAACTGCTGCACAGAGACACAGAACAATATTGCCCGGGGCCTGGGTTATTACTACTCAGCCTCCAGAACAGTATTTGTTTCATAAAGTAATATTCCAGAATGTACTAAGCAATTTTTGTCATCTTGAAAGCTATCACTTGCAACATTTTATCCATTTAAGTCAATAGCCCATTAGAAATTCTAATTGAAAGTTCAATACTCTGCTTGGAATCTTACAATAGAGGTTGCCTTTGGAAAGCCATTTAAAGTCTTAATCTCTTTATCATTTGGTATTTTGAAGCCTAACTTTGTTCTTGTTAGGCAGATCAATGGCATTAATTTACAAAATGGGGGAAAATGTCACCCTTCATCCTTTAAATCTCAGCGCGGTGAAGAGCAACGTAAGCGAATCCGACCGTTGCTCTCCCACATTAGCAGAAAACGGTGCCATGGGAGGTTTGACCTACAAATTTTAATTACTGCATGAAAAATTCAGTTCCTGGAGATGAATAAAGACTTGAGGAAAAGCAGAAGTCCACCTTCTGAGTGACTGCAGAGCTTAACTCTTCAAAGGCTGCCTTGGTGAATGAAGCACCATGTGCTACCTTCAATAGGTCACGCCTGTAAGGTATGAGATCAAATCCCACAAGCAACAGGAGAAAGGAAAAGGATTTTACCTACAAAGTAGCTTTATGGGTGACCAAAATAGATGGACAGTGATGCCATCCTTTAGGGAAGCAAGTGTGCTGAGCATCTGGTTTGAGATGTTCCTGACTTTAAGGTCACTCCACAGCTAATGAGTTCACTGGTGGCGAGCTCTTGGCTTTGTGGACATCAATGAAACCATTGCTGTCTGATCAGCAAAAGGAGGATTTCACCCATGGGCTTTGTCTCCAGCACCACACAAACACATGCAGCAATGCTGGGTGTTTTGAACCACTGGTTTCATGCCAAGTCAGGGCAGGGAGGAGTAAAAATTCTAAAATGGATCAATGGAGCGCTGTCACACGGCTCAACTTCACATCAGCAAGAAACGGCCCTTCCCCAGGCACTTGTGAAAGGGTTTTGGCTACACACACTGAAATATCCCCCAGTTTGCTCCCTGTAATGCAAGCACAGCAAACTGTGCTGCTCTGCAAGTGACAGGTTCAAGTGTCAGCTGGAATTTTTCCATTCCAGACACTGAGGTTCTTTGGGATGGGGTGATGTGGGGTGGATGGAAAGTTCTCCTGTTATCTAAACCAGAAATACAGGACTTGGATCGCTATTTCAATGATGGCTACAGTAATGGTCAGAGAGGCAGAAGAAGACTAATGACAGCAGAAGAACCCGCCAACTGCAGCTGACAACCAGCTTCGGCACAACTTGATATCAACATCATGATCTCCCCTGGGACAAGCTTTAGTACCTCCAACTCTGGTTGCCTACCTTAAGAATTAGAAGGCAGTCGTAATGAAGAAAGCTGTGGAGATACCCGAGTTCTATTTTCTGTGGATTATACTGCTCTTCCAGGCTAATGTCAGGTGTTTCATTTACTAGCATGGCTTGGTTTTAATGTATCTCTGTGGAGTGTGGCTGAGGCCTTACTATGTTAGGCACTGTGCAAAGGCATAGCAAGAGCTGACCCTGCTGTTTACAGCACAGGGCAGACATAGGATGAAAAGGAAAAGGGGAAAGGGAAAAAAGAAGTCTTTCTAATAGAAGACTGTCAGTAGCAGAGCAATGGCCAAGTGAGGAGAGGAAACAAGAACTCCTGCATGTAAGTCCTGACAGAATCTCACGAAGTATTTCTTGCATGAGAACTTCAGACCCCTGTCACAGTTGCACTGGCTCAGCCAGTATCGTCACTCCCACTTGCGACAGCAGCTTCTTCACCTGCCAGTGCAACACAATAGCCCAGAAAACACGACAGCAACATGAACAGGTTTAGTCATAACATGAGACTCCATGAACCATCAGCTTAAAACCTCTACACTCTACCTTAAGAGCAATCTTAGTTAACACACAACCCTTAGCATTATGCTTGTTGGTAGAAAACAGATCTGCTCTCACAGCCTCACCTCTAGATACTGACAGAAATCTAAATAAACGTGCCATGGTATTTAACATTTCTGCATTTAGATAATTGATATTTATTGCCATTTCAAAGTAAGGGATTTCTAATGTCAAAATACATTTCCCTCTTTTCACAGTCTCTTAGATAACAGATTTATTATTTTTTTTAGACCATCTTTTAACTATTTCTAGTGAGGAAGAAAAATATTTCTAAATTTTACAGGTTTCACATAATAAATAACATTTCCATGTTCAGGGATCGTTATTTAGGAATCCCCCCGCTTGGTATACCTTGGGACTCTGCCCCCAGACTGAAAGCGTTACCTATGCTTTACTCCTAGCCTCAGAACTGTGTCTCACTGAGATCCTCAGCTCCAGAGCCCCAGGTGCTTCACAGTTCTGATTTCCCACTGCTGCCAAGTAGGGAAAACCAAGTGTCTCGAGCTGAGCATCCATAAAGAGGCATAGCTGAAGTCACTGATCCTTTTCAACAAGGCTGGCGGTTGTTGCACGCTCTTGATCCATGACTGGTAACGCTCCACTTCCTTAACCCGGAGCCATTTCCCAGTGTGACAAGGCCCTGGAAGTGTACCAAAAGCTGTGTGCGTGGGAAGGGTTAAATCAACCTGAGCAGCTAAACCCCTGCAGCGCTCTCATAAGCCAGGCTTTTAGACAAATTGAGCAAAATAGTCCTTTCAGCTCAGCAGGCACATGACTCGCCACACAAAGGAGTCCTTCTGGAAATCCCATGAATACCCCCATTATCCTGAGGACTGAGCACAGAGCCACACATTTCACGCCCACTGCCACCTGTGATTAGCTTTTTTACAGTTATTATGGACTACTTTGATGGCGATGATTGTTTAAAGGCCTCAACAAGCCCGATAATGTGACTTGAGGACTTGACTCCTTTTCATTCCAGCTATCACACTAATTTACTTTAGGCAAAAGGGACAATATAAGAAAAAATCTCCTCCAAGAAATCACTTAGCATAAAATTGATTCAGACTTTTAAAGAAACACATGCCGGGATCCCATGTTAAAGTAAATTAGATATATGCTCAAACAAAGCCAACAGTCATTTCAGCTTTAGACTCTTGGGTAACACTAAGTTTTTAACACAAAAACAAAGGGAGAAGCAAAGAGTGGCTCCGGCCAATTGGTTTGCATGGAATTTTCCTTTGCTTGGTGTTTTACAGTGCGAGTGTGAAGCAAGGTGTTGGCTTCAGGGAAAATGTATTTTACTGTTTGCAAGAAATGCTTCCAGAATGATCACACTGTACCACTCATACAAAATAAACGGACACCGAGCGAGCACTAAAGGGGATTGGAGTGCGTGAGAGAAGATGCGGCTCCAGTGGTGACAAGCAAGGGCAGAGGTATGAGGACTTCTTTGCTGTCTATAGAGAGGTGGTGTTCATCTTAGTCTTGCCGTTCAAATCAGCACACGGAAGTCCACACTACAGAAGTACCTCGACACAGTCTGCAATTTCTCTAACAGTTTCTCTCCTCCTGTTTACTACCTTTGCTCAGTTAAGTATTCAGATGTCCCTGTAAACCAAGTTGCATTCCAGTTTCACTGTGCTCATACACACCTTTACTGAGACATTTCTTTCTGTTTTCAGGGCTATTTGGGAGGTAAAGGCCTAATAAATACTCCAGGAGCAGACACAGTTGTCCTTCAGCACTTTTTTACTGACACTGAAACTAGATTTATTGTTCCGCCCTTGCCATTTTGTGCTGTCTCCATGTCCCCTGGTTATATCTACACGATACCACCCGCTGCCCAAGCTCACACCTCTGTCCTGGGGAGAAGGTGAACACAGTCCAGAGAAAGAACTGGTTCCAGTGCCCAAGCTGACTGAGCCTTCACAGAGGAGCAAACACCACTCCCTTCATTTAAAACCAGTCATCAACACCCCTTTTAAGCTTGTCATTGGTACCAGCATAACACAACGTAATTTATCAAATCACCCAGATCTAATAACAGAAACGCACCGCTGCACCTCTGTAAACAGGACATGTTCAATTACACAAAGGAACTATTTTTCTTCTGAAGGCACTACTGTTCTACCTGAGCAGTAACCACAGCTTCCTGATGTAATAGCTAGTAGAATTACATGTGGCACAAGTATCTTAAGTATTTTCTAGACAGAAAACAAGATTTGTGACTAACAGAGAGCAGGAGATGAATAGGAGTAGTTTTTGCTTTCGGAGTAGGGGAAAAAAAAGATGAAAAGATTATACAGCTTTTCCGGGGCATAACGGAAAGGACTTAATGTGTGGTCATACGGTGCTGACAGCTCATTGCTGCTGAGTCCATCTACTACTGAAGGCTTGGGCTCCTTGTATTCTCTCACACTCACCTGTAAAAATCAACATAAACACCACCACAGTAAATGGATGAAAACAGCTTTAGTGCCCTTGCTTTGTCTGCTGCTTCCAGCTGCCATATGATGGTTTTGGCCATAAGCTTATTAAATCGCTGCCTTCCTGTGGCATGAGGCCAGGGCCATCTCCATGGCACAAGGGTGCCACTCAGTCCCCTACGCCACCAAAACTGCTGGCACAGTGAACCAGCTTACAAAATATCACAAAGTACAAGAAAAGCTGATTGATAGAAAGGTTTGAAAACCAAACATCCTATGAACTCGTTTCCACTGCAGCTCTTGTCTCTATACTGTGATCAAGAGGGTCACAGGATGCATGACTGGGTTGGAAGGGCAGAAACAGGAATCCAACTGGTGCCAAACGCCTTGCAATGTCAAAAGACAGCTTAATCCATGGTTTCTTTCATCAAGCTCTGCCCATTCTCCTTGTGGAAATGGCACAGCTGGCTTAGGTTTAGTCCTGCTCAGAGGCATTTTTCAAAGCTCCTTCTCTTGTGTATTGGCATTAATGAAAACTTGGCATTATGGAGAAACTCATGGAGTTGTGAGATCTAAAAGAAGCTCAAAGTTATCAGGATGCAGCCATCTCTCCACTATGGCCCTTGAAGAGTCTGTCATGTCTAAAATGATGCCACTATATGTTCGATTATCCTCTAAGTTACGCCACCATCAAGACCCTTTACACCAAGCCTTGTTTTCACAATAGTTGTAATATTCAGTGGGACCTTACTTTCCATCAAATTTGGCTGAAAAATGTCAATACACTACAAAGCCACTGAGGAAACTAAAACACAGCAGAGCATAACTGGTTTGGCTTTGCTTCCACAGAATTACCAAGTATCATCTCCTTTCCTTAATCCTTCATACTTAGTCTCATCTCACTTGTGATTATATCTGAAAATGAGGGGGCTGTGGATGCATGACTCTGCATCAGACTGGGTAACAAGTGAAGGCAAGAGGGGTTAAGCATCCTTCATCTTCCCAGTAACTCTGTGCTTGGCCAGCACCATTCTTCCTTGGTCTCCTTAATGAACATGCCTTTAATTGTGGTGGAACAGTTCCTGTTAATGTGATAACACTTATACTTGCAAACCCATTCATCATTATCGGAAGATGCGCGCAGGCAGTTTCCATTAATAGGCCACACAGGATGCTCGCTGGAATTGCTGTGGTAATAGTCTAATCCAATTTGTCTTCCTAAAAATTCGAGTCTCTCGTAAGACATAACCCCCTTTTTGTACTTGCAGGGATCATGCTGCTTGGCACAGTCATCAATCTCTTCCAGGACTCGCCAATCTAGGCTACAACTCAGGGAGAATATCTGTATTTGGCGATAAAAGACAACAAAGACTCTGTTTCTTCAGGTTAAATCCCAGTTCCATTATAATTCAATGGGAGCTTTGCCATTGACTTCAAAGGGCTAGGAGGCTACCCCCGGCCGTGTCCTGGGAGAGCAACATGAGCTTAGTGGTGTCCAGGGGGCTGGGAAGAACGGCTCATTTCGGAGCAAAACCTCCCCAGGTTTAAAGCTGATCTTTCATTAGAGGCCACAAGGTCTGGTCTTCCCTAAAAATGTACCAAATAACTGCCTCACTGGAGGATTTTAAAGGAGCTGTTATTTTATGCCCCAGTCGTTTTGAAGCAGATTGGGTTAGTCTGGCAAAAGCAATTTCTAAAGGAGCAACATAAAATATTTAAAGATTTATAGAACAAGTGGCCCACTTAGGGGCTCATCTAAGTTTTACTAAACATCCCTGGTGATGCCTGGCTATGTCAGCAAAAGGAGGCTGAGATTTAAATAAATAAAACCTACTAGAACATAATAACAGACAGGGGAAAAAAAACTGATCCACCCAGTTCCTCCTGGAAGGAATACTGAGCTCTAAGTGATCTCGGTACCAACGGCTATGTTTGTCTATCCAGCTGAAAAGGAGACAGCTTTCATCTCGAGGCTGTATGTTATTTAACTGAGCTGAAATTGTTTTCAGTGATGTAGAGTGCATCCACTAAAGATAATGATCCCATTCTGGATTTTTTTAACAAAGGAGGCCAGGTGGATATGCTGAGCAGAGATAGGAACAGCTCTGGTGCTTTCATTAACTCCAGCAAATCATCACGCTGCCGCGGTGCAGGAAATAGAAACTTGCGGTATTTTTACAACTGTTTCTTTTTGCTCCCTTCCCCTCTCATGGTGTGTTGTGGCCTGCTTAGGAAGGGATTTATTGCAGAGACAGTGGAAGTGCCTCTAGAGTTAAACAAGCCACCCATGGCCAAGGCCAGTGAGCCCATATTCACTTCCAACAGATGACCCTGAATTATATCATGTATATGGAGAAAGGCTGGGAGAGCTGGGCTGGTTCAGACTGGAGAAGAGAAGGCTCCTTAAAGGAAGACCTTAGAGCAGCTCCAGTGCCTAAAGGGGCTACAAGAAACCTGGAGAGGGGCTTTGGACAAGGGCCTGCAGGACAGGCCAAGGGGAATGGCTTTAACCTGCCAGAGGGGAGACTGAGATGAGCTCTTAGGCAGAAGCTCTTCCCTGTGAGGGTGCTGAGGCGCTGGCACAGGGTGCCCAGAGAAGCTGTGGCTGCCCCATTCCTGGCAGTGCTCAAGGCCAGGTTGGACACAGGGGCTTGGAGCAAGCTGCTCTAGTGGAAGGTGTCCCTGCCCATGGCAGGGGTTGGAACTGGATGAGCTGTAAGGTCCCTTCCAACCCAAATCATTGTATGATTCTAGAATTCTATGATTCTATGATTTATCTGCACTGAAAATTTATTCCAATTCCTTTCAGTTCTGAAAGACATTTTAAAACACTGTTTGAAAGAATGGGCTCAAATACTTTCCTAAATTAGCAACAACTACATCCCATTGTACAGTGATGAACCCCTTTCCGTGTCAAAGCTGAACATGAATTATTGAGAAGGCCTAAAGAGAAATGGCCAGCTGTTTGGTGTAGCACTGCTCAGCCTGCACTTCTGATGTATGAAGCGTTCAAGAAAGTTTGCTGATATACCTCAGGTTTTCACAGCAAAGGGAAAGACAACAGCAGCCTCACCCCACTACTCCTGCAATTTCAAGTACCTCCTCTACAAGTTCTGCTTCCCACACATATTACACTGGTGACACTAGCTGAGATGGCATATCAGACATTGCTTCCAAAACCTTGTGTTTTCAAGGTTATTTTGAGAAGCAGAAACACAGCAGAATAGCACTAATACAGTCCAAGCCAGACAACGATGATATGCAGTGAGCAGGAAATACAAGAGATGTCAGGATTCCTCATTTCAATGTAGTATGCAGAGCACAGTCTCTGAGGGTCAGCATTTTCTTCTTGAGTGAGCAAAGGTCTTACACTTGTACTTCACTTCAGTCACGTGTACAACCAATTATTGTAAGGTACAATATAGGAGTCTGAAGTGAGACCTACTTTCTCTGCCTTGAGTAACCCGCTGGATCAGTGATTTAATAAAGTCCACAGTACAGCTTTTCCTTCTAAATGCCAGAGGCCCACTCATCCTCCTTTGAGGTTATTTGTTCATATTCAGCTCTCACGTACTCCAATGTAAAAGTGAGAAATTCCCTGTAGTTAGTGACTCACCAGGTTTGGTGACCTAAAGCTGGATTTGGGCCCTTTTAATCCCTGGAAAGAAGCTGTCAGATAAACCTCAGGAACTTCAGCAAGAATGATGTGGTATTACAGCATTTCTATTTAATGGGTAGCTACAAGTGCCCTGGGTACCCAGGGCCATACGGAGGCAGATGGACCAGGCAATACATCTGCCTGCAATACATCATTAATAACCTTCCTCAACTGCTGCCAGCCCCTGAATATCCTGCCTGTGCCTGGATTTGTTTTCTCCTATTGGAGAGTCTGCTGGATGAGTCTGGGGTCCCTCATCTCCCCTTCTGGGTGAGACAACTTGTGCCACCACAACAAGCTCCATGGTAGATGACAAACTGCTGGCAGTGTTCACAGGGGAGGAAATCCTCCCCCGGCTCCTGTCAGAATGGCCATTTTAGCTTTGCCAATGGGCATTTACAAGAGCATCAGAGGTTCTTCTAATGCCACCTTGTCTTTTCAGGGTAATTTATGCCTTGTTCTTTATGCCTGTTTAGTTAAGGACAAGCTGCAGGTATGGAATCACCACCTGGCTCCTCTGTTTTGATCTGGCTGGCCAATGCCAACACCCTGGAGCAGCAGGTTGCTAAATAACAAACAGAGCGTGTCTTTAGAAGCACCTGGTGCTGTTTTCAAATGGTCATTTTGTCTTGGTTAGTCCCTGGCACAGGCACCATGCTCAGAGGCACGAGGCTTCCCTTTCCTTCCTATGCCCACCTTCACCAAGTACAAGTAGGCACAACAGCAATTAAGTGCAATAAAAGGTTATAATCCAGCCTACAAGGAACATGAGGAACAACAACAACCCCACTTTCTGAGTGTAAAAACTTCAGGAAAGGGAAGGGAAAAACAAATAAACAAGGATGAAAGAAATGCCCAGTGGCAACCATTTTCAGTGTGACCTAGTGAGCTTTCAACTTCAAACCAGCCAGATCAAGAGCTTCCCAGCGGCGTCACCCAGGGATCTGTCATTCACACATCAAGCCTCCTTCACTCTGCCTTGTCTCACACAGACATGCTGCCAGATACAGAAATATCACGGCTTTCTTGCATGACAAGGGAAACAAAACAGAACAGAAAAGCCCTCAGACCAACAGCAATCCTGAAATCCAAGTGTGCTGACAAGCCCTGACCCCATTGTCCACAAAAGGGCAACATCACAAAGCGGACCAGGAAGAGGATGCACACGGAATGGCAATTGGGCAACCATCTGCTATTAAAATGCAGTTCAAGAGGGAGCTTCCAGTGAGCCCTCCCCACTCTCAGAGATGATGAGAGCTGGGATTTACTGGGAGGAATCAATAGCTGCCCTGGGTGCTTTGCAAACCGAGGAGACAAGCTTCTTTTCAAGCTCACCACTTGGCCTCTGAGCAATTTACAGTGCGCTAGAGATGGGGTGGTGGGGTTTGCAATGTCAAACAGGGAAACACACAGTCGCACCTCCACTATTATACAGCTCTTACTGTACATTGTTATACACCAGAAATGACTGATGTTATTTGGAATGTGCCCTTCAGCCTGACAATTTGAGAGGAAACGCAGCAGTCAAAGACTAATATTTTTGGGGAAACACAGAAGGGCAAAAAGAGGAAAATGGAAAGGAAAGATACCTGTCACTACAGTTAAAATATGCAGTATCTGACTGAATCTACTTTTATAAGATAGTTTTATGTAGCACACAGTAATCACTTTTTCAATGAGGGTTGCAGTAATCCATCAATAGCAGCCACACAGTAACTCTGCTGAGTTTTGTCCAGTCCAGTTCTACCATATTATAAGTTTAAAGTATTCATGGAGTCTGGAGAGACCCATTAGGGAAATACGTCAAGTATTTAGTGTAAAAGCTTGGCATTTATGGTCTGAAATAGGGACAGGCAGCACTGGTAAATCCTTGGCAGTTTCCTTGTTCAAGACAGATGAACAACTCTGCAATTTCAGACCAATGCTGGGAAACTATATACACACACCCTGCCTTTTCCATGAAACCATTAAACTAAGAAGGGAAAAAATGGGCAGACATCTTTATGGTTTCAACAGTTTACAGAGCCTCCTGCACACAAAACAGTCTCAATAACAAGTGACTAACAGCCACTTTCTAACAGAGAGACAGTATTCATCAAACTCTTTTTTCTCAGCCTTTGAACTCGCTGTTTTCCACCAGTTGCTCATCAGCCATTAGAGAAGTTCCATTTGAAAATTCCCAAACACTTAGAAAACATTCTCCAAAAGAGCCAGTGTTGCACGCACCTGCACTCCCAGCAGGGCTGCACATGACCTGCTTGTGGAGAGAGGTACAAGTCATCTTGCATTTCTGGACAAAATATTACCTAGTCACCGCCTAAATATTAATACTAGGAGAGAACAACACACCTCATGCTCAGGTCCAGACAAATACTGCAAATGAAGCCATATGATGATTTGAAAATACATTTGCATCAGTGATGTTCCTAAATAACTCAATGAAGTTTTTCATGGCAGTATCAACAGGAAGAAGTTCCCAAGGTGGCTGTAGAAAAGCACTTTTGTATAGATTCAGCAATACCCCTCAAGACGGTGGTCAACACCTGTGAAGTGCATCTAAAGAGTCGTCTGCTTAGATAGTAGAAAGGATATTATGTGACAGGTCATGAATAAGAAATATTCACAACAATGTGTAGTTTGTGAATGCCACAAAGGCTAAAATATGTTCTTAGAAGTTAGCAAGAAGAATAACTTATGATGACATAGTAATAAGCTAACACATTTGTCAGCAAGTCATCCGCAGAGACGACGGGACGTATCAGCAGCTAAATCATTTCCAACAAAGACTTTGTTACCAGGCAAGAGAAACGTGGTCCAGCTTTGGCTCAATTGGCTTTAATTACCACTCTCTCTTGACCAAGACTGCACGGGACTTCAGTCTTGGAAGCAGGCTGATCTGACAGCAACAGCGGGATGCACAACCCCAGATGGGCGACTGAGCAGAGCATCGCTTCGAAGGAGTCACTGAAGTCTGGCAGTTGACTTCAACAGGCTCCAGAGCAGGCTGTAAATGGAGAAGCCGGCTCCGAATGTCTTCCACCAGTTGGCAAACAAATGAGACATCATGTTTGTGCAGTTCAAGCATTGTTGCCAAATTCTAATAGAATGAGAGTTTCTGTAATCCCGAAAAAGGGGCTATGTGAGCCTTGGAAACAAGATTCTCTTGTCTGGCCTTCCATTCATTTTGTAAAACATGTGAAGTTTAATTTCAGTGCTTGGAGCTGCAGCTGGCCAAGGAGCAAAATCACATTCATGTGTTAAAAAAAGAACTGGAAATGGATGCAAGCTGCTAAATTTTGATACTGCTCCGCAGCCAACTGCCAGAGAATGCCTGGGTCAGGACTTTGGGGCTTTTTCCACAAACCAAGCAAAACATTATTCTTTAGAATCAGAAACGCAGTTTTCCTTGTCATGTCCTTTTCTCAATGTAGGTAATCTTTGAGATGCAATATTCATGACTGCTTTCCAGTGAAGAACATCAGTGTGCTACACACCTCTCAATGGTTATTTTGAGTGGCCTGAGCAATGCCAGTCAGTTCTCTGTGCTGCTGCACCATCTGCAGAATTGTGCTTTCAGGGCAGTCATTGCAGGAATGAAGAGATACCTGGTGTCATTCAAAGCAGCTAGAGAGAGAAGCTGTGAATGGTAACAGACATTTTCATTCCATGGCTACTGACCTCCCATGTCCATTCCCTCCAAACTCCCTGGCAATACTAATCACCCACCTATTCCCAAACCTTGAGCCATATCCCAATCATGCGAGCTGAGACAGGCACGGGAATAAGTCATCTTGCCAGTCACTGTATGAGACATGGCCGGGGTAGCACAGTGCAAGCTCATTTTAAACATCACAATTTCACCCGAGCCCTTCACACCAGACTGTTCGCTGGTACTAACCATAACTAACTGCTAGTCGACAGCACATGAATAACGAACACTCTCCTCATTGTAACTGCTCTCTGAGGTTGCCCTGTAATCTCAGACTCTTTGGAATCTGCTCCAGGGCCCACTCCAGCCTTTGTGATTCTTTCCAGAGAGCTGAACAAACCCTGGTTCGAGTCCCTGTGAATTCAATTCCTCATACGTTAGCCTGATCAAATGAAATTAATCTTTGCTTCATCACAGCTGCCAGGTAACATTTCTCAGGAGAGGTTTTCCTGTCTGCTACATATGCTTTGCATATTTCCTATACTCCAAAAGTCATTCGGTATTAACATACAATCGCTTGTTTATTAAGTCTAAATGAGGCAGTTAAAGGTGTACATTTTCATATGGTGGATAGGAGGATCACTTTTGTAATTCCCATTAAACTTTATGAGAACCATGGGGCTTGAAGCCAAATTAATTCTCCTACACCAAGCTAAAAACGAACCCCTGAATGTTATTATGCCTGCCATGTTTGCTTTCTATATTTATACTTCAGGCATATAGTTACTGACAAACTAAAAGCACTGATAATATCTATCCCAGAAAGCAAGAATTCCCTTGAAAGAAAATAGACCATGATATTTTATAGCACTGGAACTCTACCACATGGAGACATACAAAATATGTTTAAAAGCCAAATAACCAAGGTCTACACGCCTTTGTAGCTGTCTGAAACTTTGTTAATGAATTTTACATTGCTGGCTAGTTATTCAAGCAGCACACTTGAGGGAGGGAAGCTTCTGGAATGAAAAAGGATCTTATCCTCAAAACAGCAGCTTTTAATTCTCTACTTGTTTCACTAAGCAAGCAGGCTCAGTGAGTGCTGTCATCCAAAGGCTGACCACATTCCTGCCTGGTTTGCAGCTGATGTTCCAATATACTCTTAGCCTCACATCTAGATTCCACTTTACATCTTCATGCACCTTGCCCCTAACTCAGGTAAGAGTTACCTCTTCTCATGAACATTAAAGGTGTTATAGTGGTTTTGCTCATCGTTGTACAATACTGCATGATTAAAAGAGCTGGCTGAAATGCTGTTTCCCCATCACATTCAGAGTGCAGACAGAAATTTTCATTCTGCTTGCAATATCCCTTTTTTTTCCAAGTAGCATTTCCAAGTTCTCATAAGGGCTATAATCATAACACAACTTTTTATCGCAAGGTAACTGTAATTCAGCCTTCTGAGACATCCAATTTCTTCTCTAGTCATATTGTTTAGGTTATATTTGGGTGTTATTTACCTATTTTAGTATGCTGGATGTCTATGAGCTTTCGACACATAAGACTTCCCTGATGACATGGTCTCACTGTACCCCAGCTTCTCATCTCACTAGCAACCCTCTAGGAGAAATGGCAATGGAGTTTAATCCTTTCTTTAAAACCATCCACAATGACAAACACGAGAGACAATGAGACTCACCTCTATACTGGAACGTGTCTAAACTTTGATTACACCGGGGCTATTCTAGACCTCTTCAGATACTTTTGTTTGGATTCTTGGCTGGTTTCCAGCCATTCCCTCTTTAATGACTGAACCCTGCTCCACAGCTTGCAAACAGAAACACTTCTTCCCATCTTGTTTCCTCTGCTGTTTCAAGCATTCATTTTACTTACTCTCGCTGGGGAGGGTTTGGGGCTGAATCAGAGAAGAGAGAAATTCTTTTTCTGTCTAAAAATACGCCATTGGCTTGGGGGCCAGCTAAAACAGCCCTAACATTTCCATCTCTCTGAACCTCGCCTGAGATCACAGCCATACCCGTATTAAATATGAGATGCAGGCCTAAAATAACAGCTACAAAGTATGGCTAGAGTAACAAGGACAGGAAGCTCACAGCAAAGCTTATCCTTAGTACACTCGAAGTACCCAACGATTGCCAGGGGTGGGTGTTCTCTGTCTCTTCCACTTGTAAATAATGTATTCCTGGAGCAGAATGTTCTGAACAGAAATACACAACTTTGATTGACAGCTGCAATACATCAACTTCTCGGGGAAATAATATTTCTCTGATCTGTGGACGGATGTCTCTAGGACCCCAAAGTATGGGAAACTGCCTCCTACCAGTTTTCATGTCCCTGGAATTCTCTTCTCACTGCTGCTTTCTCACTTCATTCACCAGTATATACTCAAGCAAAGCAGAACATTTACTAAACACAAGAGGTAAAGAGCTGCTAAATTCTGTCCCAAAATTTAGTCTGATTGCGAGAAACACTTGATTTCTCTGTGACATTTTTTATCACCTACTGAAACAAACAGGCAGCACGTGTAAGACCCTTGTATTCGGGCATCATGCATTCTAGTGACACGGAACATTTAGACATGGGGTTTCAGTCCAAGCCTTAACAAACACAAGTGCCATCTGAAAAACTGAGATCCAGTACCAGATTTTGTGCACCTGAAAGTCCACAGGAGGATGGATGCAGGGATTTAATTCAGAACCGTGTCTTTTCAGGTTAATGTGAAACACGGTGCTGAGAGGATGAAGCAACTGCATAAAGGCTCTTTAAACAACAAAGTCAAGTCAATCCTTTTCAACTTTATTGGGGATTTACTTCAGGAGAAGTTATTTGTGTGCTGGCCAGACCTGTGCAAACCCTTAGTTATAAACGATAAAACATGGGACGTTTAAAACATCATGGCTTAGTGGTGGACTTGGCAGTCCTGGGGTAACAGTTGGACTTGATGATCTTAAAGGTCTTTTCCAACCTCACTGATTCTATGATTTTGCTGAACACGTGCCAAGAAACATGTAGATGCGACCTGACCGATGTTTTCAGATAGAAAACACCCATAGGTTGATAATACTGCAAAGTTTTGACCTCAGCTATCAAAGCATGTTTGCTGACTTTGGCCGAGTTTCTCTTTCAGATTTGGAGCTTGAAGCCAGCACAGGTTGAATGTATACAAAGCAAAAGTGGGAAAAAATAATATTTGTACAGAGCTCTGCAAACTGACCCCCTCTCTGCTCTAATGAGAACATAATGGTTTACCCAGATGCAGAAGAACAGAAGCAAGGAGGACAAGAGAAATTCCTCTGCTTGCTTCGTTCTAGAGATGTGTTTGGGCTTTAGCACACATGGGAGGGTTTCCTTTTTCCTGAATGCATTCATGTATATTTTAAAATGCGCATCACTTGCATTTTAAACCAGATTAAAATGCATTTAAGCCAGAATGGAAGAGTTTGCTTCCACTGAGAGCAGTAAATGACTGACTTGCTAAATCTTTGGTTTCCCCGGCAGTCTGTGGGGTATCTTCTATCTAAACTCCAGAACCCACAAGAGGATAAGAATGGATTGTCTCTCACTGGCTCCTCTGAGTCACAGCACCAGCAAATAGAGCCACAGTGCAGTGTGGGCAGGCAGGAAACCACTAAAGCCAGAGCAGTGATTATGTGCCTGCTCTGCGAGACACACTGAGCACTGAGCCGAAATGTTTGTGTGTGTCAGATCAATCTTTCCCCTGGCCAGGACAGCTGTACTCACAGGGGGATCAGCAATCATCCTGCCAGGAACTGCTTCTGTCCTTCAACAGGCAATTAACGTGAGTCCATTACAGCTCCCTGGAGGCCCCTGGGGGGCTGCAAAAGGCATCGACTGAAAGGTCAGAAACCTCCTGAGGACAGGAAAGAAGCTGTGCCTGGCGAAATAGAGTGGAAAGCAGCAGCTATTTGTCACCCGCTAGTAATTCAAAAAAAGGGGGGGAGAAGAGGGTCGAAGGGGGTCCAAGTGCTGTGCACAATTGCAAGCACGTGGCAGCAGTGAGAGCAGAAATAGAAGCCACAGGATTCTTCTTGGATGAAGGTTTTATCCAGCATTAGAGGTGGAGGAAGAGTCAACAAATCCCACTCAACTCATTCTACATGGAACTGGAAGTGAGAAGTGCACAGGCTGATTCACAGCCCACTGTACCCTGGGAGGAATCACAGTAAGGAGTCCCTGGTGACTGAGGTTCACCACTGTGAGCAAACATCTAGAAGAGAACCAACACAAAATGAAGTGACCAGGAAGCACACAGAGTGTGGCATTCATAACAAGCAGTACTCTTCAAAAGAAGCAACAGCTGAGGTGTTCAGGGGTGGAAAACCAACAGAGCTGGTGGCTTGGGGGATACATCACAGGCTGCTATTTTAGACTTCTGGGAAGGACCACCATGCTGATGTGGTTTTGGAGCCCTTGAGTAAATGCCTATACATACATGTCCGAGCACACCACCAACTCAACTTGGCATTTCTGCTATGGAAATGCAATCAAGCAATGCCAGGTAGGTGGCCAAAACAGCACATACAAAAGACCTACTTTGCACTAGTGTGCAAGGAAAGGTCAGACCACATTAGTTCATGATGTTAATCTGGAGTAACTTTCACCCAGTTCACTGGTTAACTTTCACCCACAACTTTCAGCCCATTCAACTGATACCTTATCACTGTTGTTCTTTCCTGTGATGAGAACATTTCATAGAGGTCCAGCAGCACATACATAATCAACAGAATGAGCTGAAATATCCCAGGTGTAGACTCTTTTAACAGTGATAGAATTTAGAAGGTGAACAGTGAGAATTACATCAGTCAAAGACCTGTCAAAAGCTTTGGACATGATTCTAAATTATTATTCTGTCTTCACACAGGGCCTGTGAACAACAGAAGCTCAACTTGCTGATACAGACCACAGGAAGCTTCAACTCAGTTTGCAGTCTCCAACAATACCTTAGATGATGTAAAGTTTCCATATTCTACTTTAAAGAAAACCAATACTGTGTTCTTTGTTTGCACAGAGATGTAGATAACAACTTTGGATTGTTTATAATGGTGTAAAATGTTTGACCTTGCAGAGCACCCGTCACTGACTGCCCCAAAAACCTGCAGATTCTGAGCGTTGATCTGAACACCGGGGGTTGCCCCACCTGCAGCTTTACCTGGGCAAGGCCAAGAATTTCCACGTGTGTTGCAACATTTGCAGCCTGATCACAGTATAACCAATAGGACTTATCAACTCACCTGTAATTCCAGCATCAGCGGAACTTCATAGTGTATTTTGTATTCATTTCCCCAGAGAATTCTGTTTTCCTGCGACCATCTCTTCCTCCTCTCTCTGATTTCCTTAATTTGCTCTCTTCAATACTGGATGTGCACAAACACACATGTGCACACATCCCTCAACATTCTTCTCCCCACATGCAGCTGAGTTTAATAAACACGTATTGTGGATTTAGGTAAACTGAAATTTCTCAGTGTAGAATCACAAGTCCTAGAATGGCTTGGGTTGGAAGGGAGCTTAAAGCTCATACAGTTCCAACCCCTGCCATGGGCAGGGACACCTTCCACTAGAGCAGCTTGCTCCAAGCCCCTGTGTCCAACCTGGCCTTGAACACTGCCAGGGATGGGGCAGCCACAGCTTCTCTAGGCACCCTGTGCCAGCGCCTCAGCACCCTTGCAGGGAAGAGCTTCTCCCTAAGAGCTCATCTCAATCTCTGCTCTGTCAGTTTAAAGCCAGATATTTAGTACAACACAGAAACCTTTTTGTTCTAATATTAACTACTTGGTCCTTCGTTGTGTTTCGCCTTCCAAATTGCCTCTAACTTCAGCACAGGCTTCCACATCAGTTTATTCCTGCGGCTGCCTGACTGCATTTGTGCCACCCAGCCCCGCAGGTCATTACCCTTTGTGACTGCCAGTATCAGCAGGCTGATGTTTAATAGAAGCTGCTGATTAGTATCCCAGATACCAGTTAACAAGACAGTTTCTTCTAATGGCTTGTATTGATGAATGAATTAATGGAATTCCACAACTTCTTTACATGTAGAGAGGTCTCATGTGACACCCTTGGGCAGCTTAGCCACCATTCTCAGTGATGGCTGTGCTCAGGCTGTCAGCAGGCCAAAAGCTGAAGCAGGCTATCAGGGTGCCCTTGGACACACGGTCAAGAGAGCCCTTATGAGAATCCCTGGGGTGACCCAGCCTGGGGGCTTCAGCCCAGCAGTGCCGGCCTATGGGAACACCAGGCATGGCCCAGTGTTGACATTTAGGACAGCTGGTGGAACAAACAATGGCAAATAGTCAAAATGTCCCATAGGTTAAGCACCCAAAATACTGACACTGATGGGGACTCTCTTTTACCTCTGAAATAACACTTTAAAGCTTAAATGGTTAACCCACTTCTTTAAGTGCCCAAAAAGATACATAATGAGATGAATATACTGAGATCTAACTTTAATTAGAAGACCATTAATATCAAGTGCTCAATTTTATTTGCTGTCAAGTAAAGCTTCTACTTTTTAAGGGCACTTGAACTTTTCTAGGAGCACGAGTACAAGCACGCTATTAGAACATGAAGTAAATACTAACAGTGTTAACAGCATTGTTGCCTCTTGAAGCCAGATTTGATAAGCAGGAAACAGATTTGCATTTACATCCATGACTTTACATTGACAGCAAAAGATGCAGGTATACAACTGTATAGCATCAATTGCACATATTCCAGATGTGGGTCACAGTGCAAGTTACTGCAGTGCTGATACATCACCGTAACTATCAAGCTGCTGTCTGCCACTTTCTGTCCTTCTCTTTCCTCCAAAAGAGAGAAAACAAAGAGTAAAACGCTACTGACCCGTGCCTTATTCACTTTTGGGGATAGCTCCTTATGAAGTCACCAGGCATTTGTTTGATTTATCACAAATTCATGAGGGTGTTTAACTCATGAACAGTCACAGGAAGGAAGCTACCACACCTTGCCTAACTGTGAGCAAGAGGCATGTGAGCCTATGGGTAACTGAGAGAGCACAGTCTGCGCTGGCTGAAGGGCAGCACTTACATGTGAATAGCATGGGAGAGAGAAGCAAAGAGATTTGCTATTTTATTTGAACCCAAGTATTTTAGGTACAGCAAGGAAGACATTTTTTATGATGAAGGTACTGAGGCGCTGGCACAGGGTGCCCAGAGAAGCTGTGGCTGCCCCATCCCTGGCAGTGTTCAAGGCCAGGTTGGACACAGGGGCTTGGAGCAAGCTGCTCTAGTGGAAGGTGTCCCTGCCAGTGGCAGGGGTTGGAACTGGATGAGCTTTAAGGTCCCTTCCAGCCCAAACCAGGCTGGGACTGTGACTCTACAGAGAGGAATTTCAGTTTACCTAAATCCACAATACGTGTTTATTAAACTTGGCTACATGTGGGGAGAAGAATGTTGAGGGATGTGTGCACGTGTGTATTTGTGCACATCCAGTACTGAAGAGAGCAAATTGAGGAAATCAGAGAAAGGAGGAAGAGATGGTCGCAGGAAAACAGAATTCTCTGGGGAAATGGTCCTTTCCAACCCAAACCAGTCTGGGATTCTATGATTTTGCTGTCTTTCTTAGCCAGGCACCATGTACTTCAGGACACAACGCTCCCTGCAATCAGTCCTTTAGCAGAAGCTGAAGGACAGATTTGCATTCAACTAACTCATCAAATATTAAGAATTTCTTAATTGCCTTAATAGTTTAATTTTATTTGTCTCTAATCTAATTAGTAAAGAGAAAACTGGGGAGGAAGGGGAGCTGATTGCTGGGGAGGGGAATGCATTCATGTCTGCAATGCAGAAACCTTCCACTCCCTGTATAGCTTTAATGCAGTCAGTGCTGCATGTCACTGACTGCTGTTTCCTTCCAAGGATCCCACTGCTTTGCTGGTCTGTCTGTTCTTGAAAACTTTCTTTAAGGGCTTTAATAGCAGGCATTCATTCTGCTACAGATAAGGTGAGTCCAGCTCTTTATGCACAGTAATTTAATAGGAACCCAGATCTAATTTAATAGATCCTTTATGTCTCTGTCAAAGACTGTTACCATTGATTGGTGCAATGTCTCATAGAAGTCAGTAAATACATTAATCTCTCGAGAGCTTGTGACAACAATTCCGTTAACAGGATGAGCAATACAGATGGACAAACCATTACTGCATAAATGAGGAACTGAAAACTGAGGCTTGACCAGGTCTGGAAAACGCTGGCAGTCAGGGCATTACTGGCCCTACCTGGATCAAGCAATACTACTGAATCTGGAGCAGACAAGTGCTCTCCTTAGATCATGAGTCCAGCCTGCAAAGGAATGAACATAGCCAAACTGGGAGAGACCCATCCTAGGTGTGAAAGCTGGCCAAGGAACCCAGGTAGGAAACCTCTTTGTTGTGCTCAGAGGGAGGACAAAGTAGACGCATTTGTTACTCAGTCACTTGTGTCTGTCTACACTACCTACCACGCTTCACTTTCTGAATGTGACAATATGGAAAACATGCTGAACATCCACAACTCCAGCTGCTTTAAGAGGCCAACAAAGTGTCCAGCCCCTCAGCTGAAGTGCTCCACAACCCTCAGTATAGATTTTTCCCTTCTAAACAACTGGCCATCACTGGTAAAAGTACATTAATACAGAGAAGAAGATTGATGTAAATATTAATGATTGATCATTGTGTCCTTTTTATTTCAAAGCCAGCCTATAACAGAGTTGGGGAAGCAGAAGGAAAGTATCATGGCAGCAATACCAGGGTATTCTGGATGCAAAGCAGAAGCTTATCTGTTTTACTACTGCAGCACCAGAGAAAATCAATTTTGACACAGAACTGCCACTTTACAAGCAAATAACTATACTTTCCAATAACCTAATCTGTGCAAAGCCTCATGAAAATTCCCTAAAGAACCAGTAGTTAAAACCTCCATTAAATCAAAGGGTTTAATATGGGAAGGGAAGAGAGGATGCAGTTTGACTTGGGAATGTAATGGACTCAGTGGGGAAATAAATATGTTGTTTTATGTGTACAGTTACAGAATTTGAGAACACAGCATTCATTTCAAAGGGAATTCTCTTGCTGTGCAACTTATTCCTAAACAGATGTGATTTTTGCTTATTCAAAAACATTTAGGTAACAATTACAGCATAATAAATTATAATTGCCATCATCTTCCAGCTATGCTATGACTTCTATGCAAACACAAAGAAAATGCAATTATATAGAACTGTAAATCCTATTTTCAGGTAGCTTAAAGCACAGACAGAAGACTTGTTTATTTTGCTTAGAATGTACAATGGTTTTAAATCTTATCTATAGAAAAGAAAAGGAGTATGAGTCAAGCAGTCTGGCACACTGATAGGGTCTGTCTTGCACAGCTACTGCTCAGAGAGGGGCCTAACTCTAAGGAAGTTAATGATCTTTTGGAAGCTTGTATTTTACTCTTATGCTTTATATTAGGAGTCTCTTTAAACTAGTCTTGAAGCTGACACTTTAATTAAGCAGAGCATGACCACTGTTTGAACACTGAAGAAAGAGAAAATAACTAGAAACTGCCTGAAATAAAAAAGATTTTCATGATTGAATATTACAAGAGATCACACACAAACCCAGCGCTTGGTGTGAATACAAATCATCCTACACTATTTCAGAGGAGTGTGACTTCGGGGTGAAATTCTACAAGATAGCTCAAAAATAACACCCATGAAGACTGCAACTCTGGGTTCGACTTCATAGAGCTTTACTAAACTTCCACAGTATAATGCTGATTCCCTCCTCATTTACTGCTGTTGCATCAGAAACCAAGTTCAGTGTCTTATATTTTCATGCTGATCCGTGTGCAGATGAACTGCTTTGTGAATTATTTTAATGGAGAGGCAGGATCCCCTCAGCAATGTGATACACTCACAATGTTGTCACATTCAGAAAACTGCATATAGAGGAGGTGTCATGCCTTACATATCATTTTCATGGAAGACTTACTTGATTTGACTCTAAAAATTAGCACGACGCAAAGTACTCTCCTGAAGAAGACAACCTTGTTCTTGCATTCCAAGGTTTCCAAGGCAGTGTTTCAGACCAAGCTGAACTTCAGTAAGGAATTTCAAGGCTGCAAAAGGATGCTGTTAAGTTAAGAGCTATTTTATTAACCTGAGGTTTAGACACAAAAGCTGCTTTTCTCAGAGAAAGAGCAGCAGCTGAAAGAGGAAGGAACCACCATCACTGACAAAACCCAGCTGCCCCCAGCAGCAGCTAAGGTTTCCCTTTCCACCTCATCTTTCATCACTTCTTTTGTTTCCTTTAGAAAAATATTTATCTTGAACAAGACACTTGGGTCACATTTAACTTTCTGCGGAGGAAAATGAAAATCAAGTTCACACTCTACTTAAATATTTCAAGGGAAAAAAGGGGGAAAATGGTGAAATTAAACAAACAAGTCTTTGAAAAACACTTGTTTTTCTTAAGGGCTTGGGAAAGGAGTTGAACTTCCAGGAGTCAGAGAGTGAAAGAAAACATTTTATCAACTGGCCCACCTGGCACTGTCTAATCCTTACACAAACCAATAGGGCAGAATGACTGCCAGAGCTCCATTTAAACACCCTGTTAATTCTGATCCTTTACAAAAGGTTAGCAACCAATGCATTTAAAGGGCAGAGGATTTAATGGCTCTGCTCCAATTGAGAGCTACAGCAAAGGAATCCATTTTCAGGGTTGGAGAAGATTTGCAAATGGTCTTCTCTGGTGTACAAATGCATGTAGGTACTCCAAAAGTGGCACAGAACAGGACACACAAGGTCAAAGAGAGGCGGCCGCCAGTCAGTGATCAGATGTCCACTTAAGCTCCTCAGAACATGCCCTCCTCAGCTACACGCACAGTAAGTGCTGTTAGAGCCAGAAATACTTGCACTGGCAGCTACAGGAAACAGTTCTGTATAATTGCACATGTAAAGGGTTGCTGGATGCAGTTTGACTTTGTTTTTCTGATACAAGTCAGGAATCACATTGGGAATAGAAGTTATACCAGGGCACTGCATCAGAAACCACAGTAATAGTCTCCGACCTGGAAGGACCAGGAAGTTTTTCCAAGACACAGCTCTGGCATTAAGGAGTTTAATGCTGCCCTGCAGTTGGAGTTTGCCTTACAACCTCTTCCCTTCTAATGTATGTCCCTCATTTTGTTCATCTGCTCCTTTTTCTGACGTGTCAGCATCCTGCTTTAGATCTTTAGTAGATTGAAAGGTGTGCCCTGTGGGTTACACTCTCTCTAAATCACCCGTGATGTATTGCGCTTGGCTTAAATGACTGAGTCTCATTTGCACAATTGCCCTATTAATTTACTCATCATTGATTTACACCACTTCTGCTGGGATTCCTCCACCAGACCTCTATTTTACATGCACTCTCAAAAGCTCTGCTCCAGTCTTTTTCTCCGCTATCATCTTCCCTGTCTCATTCCTCTTTCATTTGTCGTAATTCATCCATCTCTTACCCTCTGCCTCCCTCTCCCTCCCACTGGTCTGTCTTCCTTCTGTTTCTTCTCAGTTCTCCTCCATGTCCCCCCCTCCCTGCAAGTCTACCTCCTTGCTTCACAGCAGCTAATAAATCTACCATGAAAGGCTAGAAACCCCAGAAGATACAGGTGTAAAGGCAAAGGAACGTAAATAAATCAAGATTCCTCATGAAGAAGAGCAGCAGCTGTGACTTCTTTTGGGAGAGTTCAAAGACTGATGGGTGACTATCATTATCTGTCTTACAGTACTTGACTATGTCCTTGCATCTTTTTGTCTTCCTGCAAGAGGCTCAGTCTCTTAGTTCAGATTTTATGGTTAGTTTTCAGCCCTCTCAATATATCACATGCCCTGATTACCAGGCTGACTATCAAAGACACACACTTCCATCTTTTCTGCCTTTCTAAACAGCAAACAGACTACCTGGATTTGACAGCATGCATGTACAGGTACACATAGATGTTTTAAAATACAGACAAATGTGACGGGGCTTGGAGCAACCTGGTCTAATGGAAGGTGTCCCTGTCCGTGGCAGGGGCTAGAACTGGATGAGCTTTAAGGTCTCTTCCAACCCAAACCAACCCGGGATTCTGTGATTCTGTGGAAACTTCAGCAGAAAAAAGGGACTAAAATGCAGAGGGTGAGACTAAAAGGACAACAAAGATTTACATATTCACACTGAATAGTGGAACCCCAATGCCACACTCAAGATGGCAAAGACAGCATGGAGAGAGAAGGTTAAAACATCAGAAGACCCAAAAGGCAGTGAGAATACATGTAGCAAATGAGCTTCTCACTCTGGAAGTCAACCCCGAATGACCGAAGACTCAAAATGTCCCTAACATGCCTGGCCCTGCTTTTCAGCAAAGGCTCAGAATGAGGGCAGCATGGACTCAGGAAGTCCAAGAGCCTCACTGGTGAAACAGCATCTGACATGTAGCACTGAGAACCCAAAGGCTAAAGAAAACCCTGAATGTGAACATTAGAGCCTGGCAGAGACATAACACTCGTTCCAAGTGCACTGCGTAGATTTGCAGTAAATACAAAAGAGCCCCAGCTCCCAGTCAGTCAGGTTTGCTTGAAAGAAAAAAATCCTCCTCCCTACAGAAAAAAGCCTAAAGGACTGAGCTGACAACATTCTCCACCTCCTAAAGGCAAATTAACAGCTCAGCTGTGCAGCTACGAGCCGGTCAAGTCCGCAAACTTCACTGCTTGGTTATTATCTGCAAATAGCATGTAACTACAAAGTAATGACAGGCTCCCAGAGATAATATGCTGCAATAATATAGCACGTGAAGTTACCCATTTTGTTCTCAACCTAATTTCCATGTAGTTTGCAATTTTAAGATTTAATAATGCAGTTGAGAAAATACAAATTGCTTGTATTAGCCACATATTTACATTGAACTGTGCACACCGTGTAATTACAGAGTCAATGGTTACTATGGAATTACAGAGTTTCTGCACAGTTCTTTGTGTCCTCCTATGTGACGTGAAAAGGAAGGTTTCAGTGTGGGGAAGAACAACCTACAATGATATGAAATAGAAGAATGAAACTCCTCTCTTAGGATCTTAAACTGACAGACGGGAGATTTAGATTGGATATAAGGAAGTTCCTCCTGAGGGTGCTGAGGCGCTGGCACAGGGTGCCCAGAGAAGCTGTGGCTGCCCCATCCCTGGCAGTGTTCACAGCCAGGCTGGATGGGGCTTGGAGCAACCTGCTCTAGTGGAAGGTGTCCCTGCCCGTGGCAGGGGGTTGGAACTGAAGTAACTTTAAGGTCCCTTTCAACCCAAACCAGTCTGCAATTCTATGATCTCTGTCTGGAGAGCAGGGGGAGTTTACACATAAGCCAAAAGCTCAGCGCATAAGCACCCACAATCAACTTGTTTCAGTCCCCAAAGTCCTACAAAAGACCACTCAGCAGTTTCTGATAGATGTTACAGACCTCCATTGGAAGGGGTTTATTCCACTGTACCTGAACTGCTGTCCAAGACATTGACTGCTCTTGACTGACTTGTCCTGACCTGCCCTCTTTGTGAGAAACGAGGGTGGCAGCTCAGCCTGCCAGCTCCTGCTGAAGGACAGGCCTGAGTTTTCTATTTGTCACTTTTAAAAACACACAGACAAGACTTACACATGGATGGCTCATCTCCGACATCTGAAGGTTTGAAGTTTGAAGGTTAGAGCTAATTTTAGCTCTGGCATTTTGAGCTCAATTCAGAACACAATTAGTTTACAAGAAAATTAGCTTTACTAAGTGATGAGGGAAACAGCCCTGGCTTTTGAGAATGCCCCAGGAAAATAATTATTTGTGTAAAATAAACAGAATGAGGATCACTGAGCTTTAAGATACTTCAGCTTTCACAGCTAAGTTTCACTGAGCCAGTGCTTAGTTTGAAGTAGTCACAGCACATCTGAACCCATCCTCAGAGCCCTGAAGTTGGAGGACATAACAGACATACCACTGTCCTCAGCCTCATGTCCCAAACACTTTCTAAAAGCCCTTTCAGAGTCAGCCCTTACTTGTTAATTTTCTTCCAATTCTTCACTGAATTGGGAGAGCAGCACTTGAACCTGGTATGATCAATACAACGTGCTTTGGGTGCAGCAAGGAGGAGCCTCTTCCTGCCACAAATCCCAACCGATCCTGGTATCAGTGTGCAAGTACTCCAGTAAATGATAAACTAATCATTAGTGTGTTGTTTAAATAGCACTCCCTTCTACTTCTAAGGGCAAGGAGCACCCAGCAGCACATGTAACCTCTATACACTGGAACATACTTTCTGTGAAGTGTAAATGAACAACTATATTCCACACTATAATGTAAATTAGAATGCCATGCTCTGCTCTTCATCAACACCACACAACAATTCCCAAGCAGCTCTGAAGTGAAAAGAGGGTTGGGCTGAATAAACCCGCTGATGGGATTAAAAGATACCATTAAAATGAATCTGGGTTCCTCCTATCATTCAACTTGACTGAGTGACTTGGTCGTTACCTGCAGAGATTATTTTTCATCAAAGAGGTTTTTTATATATATAACACCAAAACCAGCAGGATTCCCATTTCAGTTCCATCTTTTTGGCACTATATGTCTAAACAATAGATGGTTTTTATTAGAAATATCCTTATTATGTTTAAGCAGCTTGAGGTACAACACCCCCCCCCCCCCCCCCAACCCCGGGCCTGCCACATGGATAGTCTTACCTGCAGAATAATTTACATTCAACAGATTTTGGTTACAGCAAAATGAATGGAAACCATCATGAACTCCAGCCTTTTGTTAAAGGTGCTGACACTTCCCACAAGCTCCTCTTTTGTCATCAAGGATAACTTTGCCAAACTTGCAACCATTTGGGCTCAATTCTCAATGCCAGGTGTCTGCCTCAGGCTGGGTGGATGTGCTCATGTAATTAAGGGCTGTATCATCATGCACACACAGAAGGGGGCAAATTAAGGTTGAACAGCCAACCCTAATTCTCACATCTCTTAACTGACGCAGGCTTGACTTTGCAACCCCAATAATGTTCTTTTAATGTAGCATTTTTGTCTGCAATATTAATCCAGAGCTATATTCATTTATAGACATATCCCACTGAGGACTGGATGTCTCAGTGGACCAGTAATAGGATACACAGCCCTTCACCTCTGGGTCACTGGTTTAAATACAGCCTGGGGCTGAGGTGACAAGAAGTTATTACCATTGACCAGCTGCTTGGTGGCTTACATGAAGGGTAAGGCTCACCTGCCCACAGCAGGGGGTTGGAACTAGATAATCTTAGGGTCCTTTAGAAGATATTCAATGAAGGGGCTACTGTGGAACTTCCCCACAACAGGAAGCTAAACCCTCACAAACTGCACAGCCCCTTCTGTCCTCCAACAAGGGGAAATTTGCCACCTAAGCAACTATGTCCTTCCTTTTGGTAGCAGAGAAGTGTTCCAGGGCTGTTCTCAGTGGGGGGAGCAGGGGCTGAAAGGAAAACAAAGCTATTGGCAAGAGCAAGTTACAAAGAAACCATGAGAGACAAGAAAGAAAACTGAAAGGATTAGGAAGAAGGTAAACATCTTTTCTCTAGAGCAAGGGACAACCTCAGCTTAGTCCTGCCCCACAGTGACAGTAATTTAAAGCAAGAAAGCAAACACAGAAACAGTGCTCTTGAAAACTCCTTTTGCAATTGTGCCTTTATCATATTCCACCCTCCCCAGTCACAAGCCCTTAGAGGCCAGAAGCTCCAACCCACTGGTTGTGTACTCTCTTGATATGAAAACATCTATCCCGCAGTGCTGACACTGGTCCTCAAACCAGGTAACTCAGCCACAAGCCTATTTTCCTCCTAACAAGAGTTTTTTTTAATGTTACAAATCCCTTGGCTTTATTTTGCTTTCCATTTACTGTGTTCAAGTTCCTTTTGAGAAGGACACATTAATAAATACCATACCCTGATACTCTAACTGGTTTCAATCACATCATCTTCTGTATTCAGCACCCATACGCCTCCCTCACTCCAGTACACAAATGATATAAACTTTTCATCAATAACATAAAAAATTCATCCTCTGTCTACAATGCAGCTGCTATCACAGGTTTATGTCAACAATCGTCCTGATTTTTAATAGCATAAATGTTTAAAGAGGCAGCAATTCCTGTGAAGT
Organism: Pezoporus occidentalis; assembly: GCF_034315485.1. Classification (NCBI taxonomy): domain Eukaryota; kingdom Metazoa; phylum Chordata; class Aves; order Psittaciformes; family Psittacidae; genus Pezoporus; species Pezoporus occidentalis. The sequence continues at coordinate 766,133 of NW_026912887.1, forward strand.
ATCTGCAGGGATATTTAGAGCCGACATATGCCAAAACAATGCTGTTCTCATACAGGAGACACTGTTGCTCAGCAGGAAAACAATGTTTATCCTCCCCGATGTTTACCCTGCTTTAGTCATTACAATGCTCCAAATGGATGGCAAAGGAATGGGAGTGGAGGATGTTGTTCCATACCTCTGGCTTGCCCCTCTGAGCAGCCAGCACCAGCTCATGCATATTCCAGCCCTGCTCTGTGCACCTTGCTGCCTCAACACATTATTTGCCATCTGACACTGGAAGGGTTGGATTTCTCTTTGCTGTAAACATACCAAGACAGTTAATTTGCAAATGCTTTTATGCTTCATAACTCTAATGAGTGGTCTGTCCTTCCGTTTTCTCTCTCATTAAAACCCCATCAATGTGTCTTTTTGAGGCGTTCCTCCCTTAACAAACCAATACAAACACAACAATTCTTTTAATTTCTTCTCCTTGCTGCCAATTGTATAAGGCTTTAAGCTATTAAAAAAAAAAGCTCTGCATACAAGCAGCATAAAATATTTATTTTTAATCTAAGCAGGATTTCTTTACCTGCTGTGCAGCCACAGCTTCTGTTCAAGGCTTGCCTTATCATCTGTGCGTCAAGCTGAAACCATCGCTCCTGATCTTTCATCCTAGCTTTAAAAAGACTCCTACCAGACTCCAGCTGACACATGACTTCCAATTCCCGCTTGGAATCTTCCTTCTGCCTTTTTCCCCCTCCTCACCCAAAACCCCACAACCTGGAAGTTCTGCACTTGAACAGATGGTTTACAAAAATCTGGGACATGCTCCTACGATTGAAAATAGGACTCCTATAAGCAACATCGCATCTAACAATTACGTGAACAGTTGGTCCGAATGGTGACCCAGAAACTGCCCTGTCTTTCCCCTCCTGCAGCCTCCGGGAAGCATTTCCAGTCCTTCCCTGGATGCCTGACCTTGTGCAGTCAGACTGCGATCCACTAACCCTGCATGAGCACATCTCCACTGCTTCCTGGTGGATCTGGCTCCTATAGGGCACTAACATGCTGCTGTGAAGGTACTTCCTGATTCATACAATTTATAAGGTCAGTATCAAAGGTAACAGAAATACAAACCAACTCGGTGCTTCTTATTTGTTTACTACACAACGCCACCAAATTCTCCCAAGCTCTTATCACAAACTACTCAACATCACAAGGTGCAAAATCACAGCCCCACCTGCCTGTCTCTAGGCTGGATCAAGAGTCTGCCATTGTCATTCAGAAGCAGGAAAGCAGTGATCTAACTGACAAACACTGAATACTCAGAGCTCCATTCAAGGACAACAAAGCAGTACAATTCCCTGAGCTATACAAAAAAAGGACTTTTAAGTCCAGTATCAATTTGTATGTAGGAAGAAATTTAGGTTTAGAATGAATGACAAGGCAAAGCTACAAGCCCCCTGCTCCTGCCTTGTCTGCTGTGGTGCTGGGGTGGGCACTTGCCCTCTTGTGGGTGACTGGGCTCCAGCCTGCCCTGCGCTGTCCTAACACCCCTGAGGATGACTGGTTCCTGGGGTCTTGTTCAGGTGCAGGACTGGGGGCCCAAGAAACCAACTTTTCCTCTCCTCAGTGCAGAACTAAAGATTGTGCCAAAACCCTCTGAGAGAACCCTGAAGCCTTCCCTTGCTTCTGAACAGGTGCCAGGAGCTGGCTTTATTTAGGACTAAAACATTCTATCCAAGGTAAATATCAAGCAGAAAGTCAACGTCTCCATTAACAAAAGCCAAGCTGCCTCAGCAGCCACCAAACACCAACATCTCACAATCATTCTAAACACTCCAAGCCCTTCCAGAGCAGGGACTGAGCAGAAACACACAGCACCACTCGAACAAGCTAAATTTCCTGTCACACACGGGCTGTAGTCCTGTCAATGCAACACTCATTTTAGTCTGATTAAGTTGCTGTGATGAACTTCAGAGTTTAGACTGCCCTTGAGCCTCACATCTATCTGATCTTTAATTCTACTACCCGCTCATTTCTTGCTAAGCACACAATGCTGAGTCCCACTGGAACAGCCTCAGTCAGGCTCTGCATCAGTATGTTCAGTGCTGAATTCATTCCTGCAGGGAGACCAGTAAATTTGAACTTTCCAAAATCATTTGGCCCCCATTACTAGTAAGCACTGCTCTTAAATAGGTTGTAACTCCAGCTAATAGGCTCCATAATCATAGCTGAATTGAACAAAAGGGTCCAGTCTGGGCTGCCATCAGTCATTTATATTCCCCATCAAATGCACTGCATAGAAGGGAACTTTTTTTCATACTTCTGGATGCTGAAACTAAGGAACTCATTTCACCTGAATGTGGTTTTTCCATAATAATAAATAAGACAAAAGGCTTCCAAGGGTATCCAGAAGGTCCAGCACAGCACCAATGCAGGAGCTGGGACTGGTGACCGTTTCACCTTGCAAAATGGCCACAATCCAGAACATAAGGAGACAGGAAAAACATTAAGATGCAAACCCCAGGTAATGAAAAATTCCAATGCTAAGAGACACATCTTCTGCTACTCCAAGAGAGCTGACTGTAACTAAGCCTAATGTAAAGGAGCTAACAATAGAGCTGCTTGCATCTTGATCACATTTCCACGAAGACAAGCTTTGGAATATAGTTTCATCTCATGAAAAAAGAAACAGAAGCCACCATCTAAATCTTATCACGGAAATTGATAGTGTTTACTTAAAGCTTATTCCAGCTTTGCTGACTTCAACAGATATTGAAGTCTCCAATAAATCTATTTCAACATTTCTTTACAGCTCTCTTCTTTCTCAGCACACACTCTGGCCTCCCTGATCTGTATCAGTGGGCAGGAGACCTGATTTTTGTTTATGATACCTAGAAGTTTCATTGCTGTCTGCTGCAAAGCCTGGAATAAAAATGAATAGCAAGTAAATAAAGCAGAAAAGGAACTTGATTTATCTTTCTCTCTGCTGCCAGACAGCACAGACAGTCCTTGCCAGCACCGTATTTTTTACATACAAGTGACCTGCTAGAAAAGGTGATGCACAGATGCTCCTCCTGCCACTGTCAGGCTCTCCCTACACAGCCCAACGTTGCTGTCACCATAGGGACTTGCTTTCACTACTGTACACACTGCAACTTTCCCTCTTGTTCCAGGTTCTAACCCACAATCAGACCCACACACCCCTTAGTGATTCCTTCAGGACCAGACACTGAGGGCTGGCCCCATCTGCTGTAGCCATGGCTTTAAATTTTGCTTTCTTATCAGTACTCATTATTACTGTGGTGTGGATTAATAAACAGGACAAGGGGTCTGAACGCATTACTTGGGCATACCTGTCATTTGACCTATATTTTGAGGTTAAATCAGGTAAAATAGTACAGAGGAACAAGATCAAAACCTCAAAACTGATTTTAAATATGTAAACACAGTTTAAAAAGTCAAAATCAGTAGTTCCACAAAATGACTACAATGGTGATGATGACTTTTTCAGCCACAAAACCACCACCAAAACGTAGCTGCCTGATATTGGTTCAGCAGTTTAATCAGAGTCAGAATTCAAGAGCAACCAGAACAGCTGCATCTGATGCAAAGTGGTACAAGACATGAAAGCACCAGAGTGAGGTCCACACAGAGCAAAGAGATGAAACACAGAGAAAGACTGATAAAGATTTTAAATCAATCACAAAATGGTTTATGTTGGAAGGGACCTTAAAAGCTCATCCAGTTCCAGCCCCCTGCCACAGTCAGGGACACCTTCCACCAGACCAGGTTGCTCCAAGTCCGGTCCAACCTGGCCTTCACACACATACGTGAAAATAAGAGGAAGATTTGGTAACCTTCACATTCTACCACCCCTCATCCTACCCATCGCATGCTCTATAACAAATTATGCTCTTCTCTGTTCAACAGTAGCTTGTACAAAAACCTTTTTCTCCTAAGACATTCCCTCGTACATTGAAAAAATTCCATGTTTCCAATCTTTCTTCCTAGGAAGAAGCTACTTTTCGCTCTCCAGAGAACATACACATGGTAGAGCTGAGGAGTTCATCATCTGGCTGGCATGTGGCTCTTGAGGCAGGCTCTATAGCACAACTGAACTCCATCCCCACTGCATGATGCCTATACGTGACAAGGCCACATCCCCATGACATGTATGGAGATACAGGTTCTTGTGCACCTGTACAGAAGTGGTCAGGGACGTTGGGGAGCCAGTAAGAGTGACAGAGCCTCATATAGATGTAACTGATGCTATCAGTCTCCTGCCCTGTTAAATACTAAAATATAACCCAAATGACTACTTCTGTAAGGCCACAATAAAAGGAAGACAGAAAGCCACACTGATACAATCCTACTCTCTGATTTTAAACAATATGTGAGGGATTTGCAGTCTGCCACTACATAAAAGACAGGCTCATTTTCTACAAATGCCCACAAAGAGAAATGATAGAGCTCAGCACTATAGCTTGGCATATTCCATTAGGAATTAAATCTCTTCTCTCTGATGGTCCCATCCACATGCTTATTGGACAGTCTGCTGCTTTCATCTACATTATTGTTATTAATTTATGAATGGGACTAGAATTACAGAAGATGAGTCTAAGGTGAGGCCGCATTATAATAATAAATGAAAGAATGACTCCTGTTTACTTTCAAAATATTTCATGGCTAAAATGCTTACTGCCTTTTTAACTGTGACACAGTTCCTTTAGCTGCTTTTGGGTTTGAAGTAATGATATAAAATTCATTTCATCTCTTTTTCAAGCCTGACTCTTTCATACATAACATCAGGCATGTCATATCTGAGGAATTATTAAAATAAGACGAAGCCTGCTGTATCTGAGCAGAAAAACTTCTTTGAGCTGGCGTCCTCAGGAGAGAAGCAAGCTCAATCTCATTAGTTGGTGCTGAGAAGGCGTCCTAGTCACTAGGTTCAAGGTGATGAAAGATTAGGGCGTTTGGCCTCGGCTCATTTTGTATGCAGCTCACATCACTCCCTGCCCGTGAACACGAAATTACATTGAACCTGGGGAGTCTAACTCCATTAATTTTAAATGGAAGATTAATTTAACAATATGCGGCAGATATTTGTTACAAACCTATCATGTAAAAGTGACGGTTAGCAATAAATTGTGGTGACTCACACTGGCCGGTGGCCCTGGCTCAAATAAATCAGAAGGCATTTACACATAATTGCTGTTTTTAAAGACAGGGATATGGGAGATATGTTCCTTTGATTAAAGATTGGGTAACTCCATTCAAGGAAAGAGCAGCCAATATTAAAGCAACAGCATCTCTTTTGAAGGAGACGTTTTGTTTAAGGGCTTGTAGGACTATCATACACAGCCGCTGTCTGTCTTTTCCTTAACCACGGCGTAAGTTTTTTTTCTTAGATAAATCATTTTCATTGATTTTTTTATGAAATGCCTGTAAGAACAATACAGAAATATTTTACATGAGATCAGATGGGTGGTTTAGGAGCATGCATCACTGCACACAGCACATGGGGGCTGTCACCTGGGACTATGGGGAAAACATGGAGTCTACACTGAAAACAAAGGTCAACTGAGCTCCAATTTTTTGCTGTCAACTTTCTGATTCCTGAACTATATCCAGAATTAATAGATGATCCCGTTCCTGACACAGTTCGTTTTCTTCTTGTATAGACTATGCAAAGTTATGGTCAGGTAGGAAATGTCACCACTGAAAATACTATTTTCAGAGAAGGAAAACTGCAAACTCCATGGAGAATAAACAGTGCAGAGGAAGAAAACTAGAAGGAGGATCAGACTTTCTTTTCTTCCTTATTTAGGCATAGATAACTACTGTGCTTCTCAGATATTCTGATGATATCCATTGCTAGAACAGGGCCTGTCTACCAGAGAAACAAAAATATCTTGAAAGCTAATGCTAGAGAGCAGAACTGGCTCCCTCAGGAAGCAGAATTATCCCACACCTCCTTCCTTCCAGTCCAAGTAAAAGGAGGACTTCTTCAACATAACTTCTCTTAAGTACATGTCAGCAGCGACACGCACTGTGTGGGTCTGCACATGTGCGTGTTTATTTAAAGCAATAAACCACACTGCAACTCCTTTGCTTTCTGAACAGGGATGAGAGAATAAACTAGACACGGTACTCAGCAGACGCCGGTCACAGTGTTTAGCACGCTGCTGGGAGATGTTCAGACACGTTGCAGGGGAGGGCATCATCTGGACTTAGAACAAATCATGGTATCTATGAAGGGCTTCTGCAGCCTGCAGTAGTCAGAGATACAATGACATGCTGAATAGAGGAAGAGCTCTTGCATTAACTCCCCAACTAATGAAATATCTAGGATGCCTCAGACCAGGTATGCTCAGAAACACATGTACTGAAACCATTAAAGTTAAGAATCTGATCAAATAACAATTTTCTGTGATCTATTTGAGGAAAATTAATAATATTGTGATCCACTAATGCTTTACCTTTGAGAAGAGAGGAAAGGAGTGGCACAACCTGACAGATTCAGTAAAGCAAGGACAGTACACCATGAGATACCTGTCTGTGTGGAAAACATAGGCTGGTATTTCCATCCCTGGGCTACTGCTTGCCTAACCAGAGAGAAATGCAATTCTAGTACTGATTTTGGGATCATTTGTGGTTGGTAATTTGAGGATTTTAGATGTCTTTGGAAGCCCTTATTCAAAAGAACATAAAAATTCTAATTTGTAACAATATGCCCCCCGATGTATTCATGTAAATATTCTCCCCATGTCAGCACTGTGCACTGCCCTGCCATAATCATCACCAAGCTTTATAAACTGGAGATTAAATTCACAGGGAAATCAACTATGGGGTTGTTCTACATGAGTTAGAGAGAAGGATAACATGTGACAAATTACTGTGCCCTTGCTTTTGTATACAGCCATACCAGAACACTTGCAGAAACTAGACAATATTAAAGTAAGGTTTCTCAGCCCTTCTTTTCCTCTCAACAAGACAGGCGAATGCCTGCTCTAAACTGGCTGCTGATAATCCATTCCATATGGTGGGAAAGAGAAATGCAACCTCAGACAGACACTGGTGGGAGGGAACAGCATCACAAAATCTGGAGAGGTGGCTGAACTGTGGGTGCCGTGCTTTGTTCCCAGCTTTGCTGCTGCGTGGTAGGACCATGGGCAAGGCACTTGTAGTGACTGCTGAAACATTCCTGTGAAATCTAAAGGGCCACTAAACATGAAGAGTTGGCCTGGCACTTTTACTGACTAGGCTGACCCGTGAGTGAGGACAGCTCGCTCTGCAGCAGCTAGGTCATTGTTTGCCAGTAGTTCCACCCACAGCATGCCACAGAATAAAGCTTCTGAGAGCAAAGAAGTTCTCAGAGAAATAAACAGCTCTTCACGTAGGCAAAAAGAAATGAATTGAAAAGAAATTACAGTTGAAATTTGAACGAATCAGATCGATGCAGAACAGCTACCAGGAAAAACAGCACCATTGCTTTAAATCCAGCGCCAACACCCGGGTTGCCAGCAACTGATGCCACTAACTCATTTTTGCACTTTAATGTTAAATTTCTTATGGGACCACATCACCTAATTAGAGGAATTGATAACTGCACTGTTCCATAATGAGGCCAATACATTTCAAAGTCATTAAAGATAACCAAGGCAATAAGTCTGTGTTTAAGCGGCGCTTCCTTAGATTTCACAGCCTACATGTCGCTAGCATAGGAAAAAGCAATCCCTGCCTAGTCAACTGTAAATGCTGGGTTATTGGAATCTTTAAAACAGGCAGCAAGGAGAAAATTACATGGCCAAATCTCCCTTTTCCAGTTAATGAAGAATTAAGACTCCCATTTACCATATTAGAAGGTTCATCAGAGGTCTCTACTCACCATAGCTTGTGTTTGACAGCAGTGTCAATTTATCTGAGTCAGAACGCAGAAGTGCATGACAGTATGTCTTTCATAACTGTCACATCTACTTATCTCTCTCATTGTCACACTGCTAACGAAATTCAGGCCATGTTTTTCCGATCATGGCCTCTTAAAGGGAAAAGGATCCCCTTACCTCATCACAGCAAACTGATCGAATCCTGGCCCTGAAACCAGTGTGCTGACAAATGGCCACACGGTTATAGTCAGCATAGAGCAAATAACCTTGTTGAAGCAGGGAAGGAAAAAAAGCATTTCCCAAAGGCAGGCTTCCAGGAAGACTGCCCCTGGCTTCAGAAACAGGAGACATTAGGTTTTGGTGATAATTACTAGAGGGATGGATTTATTTATACTCCATCTTGTGTCTGCAAGATCTGTTCAGGTACACTTGGCATCTAGGTAAGAAAAGCAGAGTGACTTTATTGAAAGTCAATGGTCAAACTCCTGTTGGCTTCAAAAGCACAGGATGGATTTCTAGAACTGCAGCAGACAAAGAATTCCATAAAATTAATATTACAGCATTTGTTACTTTGGCTAAGGGAGAATGCAAGAACATGGCCATGCTAAGGAAGGCCAGAACTTCTTTTCTACAAATCAAAGAATGATCCCACTAAAATAAAGAATAAATAAACTGAAACTTTAGGCACAACTGAAAAGGTCAGTTAATATTTGTGGAAGACATAGAAGCAAACTCACCTGAGGAAACAAATGGAACAAAGCAGCATTGAGAGGAAAGGCTGCGATCTAACAAAACAAGTGTCTGCATATATATTGTGAATGTGCACAGCTGCATTGTAAAGCAAGAATGCAAGAAACAGTCCTTTTTGAGAAAGAAGTTTCCAGAATTGTGTCATCTTCTCCCCACATCTTCCATGTAATCCCAGCTGCTCTCACAACCTAGTAGAGGGGGGACCCAGCCTGATCTAAGTAGAGCAATTCCCATCTTTGGTATTTGTTTCTCGTAATGCATTTTCAATAACATTTTAGATACAAATGCTCTGATAAACTCAGTGTCCCTCTAAACCACCTAATCCCCTCTAACTTCACTGCTTCTAGATGGTGATGAAGTGCAATACATACACCAGTACCCTCCCCACTGGCGAAACTTAAAGCACATTCCCAGTGTTCTGCCCTTTAGGTCATCCTAAGCCTTCAGCAGCCAGAGGAGAATGAGAGTCAAGAGTTCTTCTAAATCATACTGAAAAGCACAACCCTTTCCTTCTATTCCTTGACACTTCCATAGAGAAAGGACCCCTCAGTTACTGTACCACCAAACTTCTGAGGTTTATAGGACAGTATGATTTACCATAGAAAAATACCTGCCAAAAAGCGTGACACTGTTCTGCACGTGGAACTGTGCTGCTGGGTTTTATGAACATGGAAAGCAGGCTGTAGTCAGTGCTGGAGGGAAGCACTGTCCTGTGTTTAAGGCCAAATACATGATTTAGTTTATTCTGAGGAAACTCTTTTCCACAATCAGAGACTAAAAATACAACTGGACAGGAAAGCGGATTCGCATCGTACCATTGGTTTTTAAGAAACTAACAGAGCAGGCTTCAGGTGCTAGGGTATGAATGGATGGAAGAAACCCTCCAAGGGGCTAGTTGTGTAGATCTGAGAAGCAGTTTCTCTTCCCAAAAAACTTTTCTTTCACAATATTTCACGAGAGGATTGTGTTTTTTCACTAGACCTACCGTGATAGAGCAGAAAGAAAATGGTGCCCAATTGGATCAAATTACTGGTGAAACAATGCAGGGGAATGTGCATTTAGGTCCGCAGTTCTGAAAACTTCAAGAACTAAAATAAATTGCATGACCCCCTGGTAACTTCCACTAGAACTTATGGGTACAAATTGTTTGCCTCAAGCTGAGTGAAATACACATTCAAATGCAGGCTCTTGAAGGAAATTATTAAGTAGAGCCATATTAGCTTTCTCTGAAGCATACTCGTTTTCTATATTGCCACTGTATAGACCAATTATGTTACCTTTCCATGCTGAGAAATGATTGTTCTGCTAACACAGTTCTGGTAAAAATCAAAAGCACTACATTTTTAACCTTGGGGGATTTTTGTTATTGCTGCTCCCTTGCTAGTTCCTTCAAATGGAAAACATCTTCCATTAATCTAAATGCAAAATTTGTTCAGCTTTCGAAAGTTACTTGAAAAATGTTAAGCACAAAGCAATAAACTTTTTATGCTCTTAAGACCACTAATGCTTTGAGCTTCATATTCATTTTGAAGAAATGAACATTTTATGGTTCACAGAGGAATAGCTACATGAATAATATCTCAGATTATAATGCATCTAGCAGAAAAAGATTAAGTTTATGTAAACTATTTAATCAGACGTGAAATTTTCTCTAGAGGATAAAAAATTCTGACCTTATTTAAGTTTATTTTTAAAAACACCAATATCACATTTCCACCAAGGGAACCCACTGATTTCCCCATTTATGTTGTATAAATATTCACAGAACCGAGGGCTAACTGGGTACCACAGCCCCTAGGAAGCAAAAGCAACTTTAGAGATGCACCTCATCCATGTGGTCTTCCCATAGAAAATACTCCATGTGAAATGTGACCATAACAGTCAGTGAAGGGGTTGCATACCCAGAGCCCATTATGGCCAGCTCATCACAAGGGAAGTTTTTCAGCAGAGAAGCTCTAATTCACACCAAAGTCTTATTTTTATCCATGATTTTTAAGATATTCTCAACAGAAGTATGTCCTGTAGCTGTCCTTCACCTCTTTTAGCACTGGGTATTCTACCCTATGAAGTGTCTGCCTAGAAATGTTCTCTAAGTAATTGTTATATTAAAGAAATGCAAATGTGTGTATGCTTAAATTGTCCAATTAAAGTGGATTTTCCATAAGCTACAGTAATTCCAGGGAAGCCAAATGATTTGTACCCAATTAAACTGTACCTGAGTTTGGCCCTCATCTCTGCTGCTATCCAAAGTAAACCTCTTGAACTGTTTTGAATTAAATTATGGAAAATCTTGGCATCCTCATTGTCAGCCCAGGTGCATTTTCTTTTCTATTAAACACAGAAAATTAAGGAGTTTTTCTAAGTACAGTACTTTATGATCCTGCTATGGGGTTTGTGTTCCCTATAACACACTAACAGAAAAGCCTCATGCAGAAGAATCCTGAAAAATCAATCGTCTGGATACAAAGTAGTAATGCAGCTTAAACAACAACATGATTATGAATAACCTGCTTTCAAGCACTGTTACTTGGCCATGGTTTGAGAATGAATCATGACCAGATTATAGGGAGCCTGATGTCCTTATGGGTTTTTTTGACCTGTACTTGAAAGCACCTGCGTATAAGCTGTCATACCTTTGTAATGGAGAATACCAAGCTGGTTTGGGAACCCTCTGATTTTGAAGCAAATGTGAACTACTGAACATTCAGCCTTTTCTTGCTCTCTTTGTTCCAGGAAATCACACCCTCAAGTCAAAGAGGTAAACAGGAGATACTCTACACTCTCCCCCCTTACGGATACGCATTACCACCGTACCCTTTGGAAGTCTTCCTTTCCCTTTCTCATAGTATTCAGTTCTCTCAACAAAGAACTCGATTATACGTTCAATCCCAGCTCAAATGTTCGCTCCCGCTTTGGTGGCACCTTGGACTTCTCCCATAGGGAAATGTCAAAAATGCACGTGGGTTCTCTTTTCCTTGACATTCCTTCCTACCTTCTACAATGTTACAGAGATAATGTGTTATTTTCAGCAGGGAGATAGCACATCTCCCTTGACAATCTCCTGGCAAGCCTAACTGCTAAACCCATGAGGTGTGGTAGGCTGATACACAGACCTGTGCCTTCACAAGGATTGCAGAGAAATCCCATGGGAGCAAGAGAAAGCATCAGAGCTGCCCACAAGAATTTGTTGCACTAGTATGGGGGAAGATGAAGGAAAGCCAAAGCAGCTCAGAGTGACACAACCACAAATGAAACTGTGAAGATCTTAAAGGCACAACATACTGGGAGGGGATACACAGTTAGGGGAGGATACAGAGAACAACAGCAAGCTACTTTTCAATAAAGTTGCCACAAAATCTGCCATAGCATTTGGATGCCATTCGAAATCCTTTTCCATTTCATGCCACTTACCAGAGAGCTCCGACCACACCACTCACAATGCACCAAGATGCGGCCATTTTGCTCACACTCCCGACTGCACAAAATGGCTGCACAAGGCGGCATCTGCCACAGAATGATTGGTATTAGGCATAACTCATTACTCTGACAAGAATCTGGCACGCCAGCAAGCGCTCTGGCATGAGAGCCGATGAGATAAGGATTTGGCATAACTGCTGGTAGGATATGAATTAAGCTCAGTGTCAACACAACGCACATGGTTTCCTCTCCATGGACATGCCAAATCCTTGACACAATAATGAGTTATGCAGGGTGCCAATCACTGATTGTCAGTTCAATTGCACATCTCTTTCCTGATGCCATCCAACCGCAATGGAATCCAAAGTTGGGAAAAAACTTTGCTCTGAGTTTTGGTGATAGGGCTGACAGCACACGCCGGGGGTGAGACCTCTTCCCCCCGCCCCTCATGGTGGGCCCATCACGCAGCCACAGGGGATGTATTCACACACAAGGCTCAGAGTGTCGCATGTCGGAGTCTAATGAAACAAATTGCCTGAGAAAATGATCATGTTGATGCCTGACAACTGTCCTGTTACATTACAAATCCAGTCCTAAACACCCCTTTACTGGAAAGTGCTCAAGTTTGTGTTTCATCCTGTGTGTGCAAGCAGCCCCTTTCATGTGGAAAGAAATCCTCCCCGCAGTGGAGTGAAGCAAAACCATGTACATTGGCAGCATGGAAGGCAAAGATTACTACTTTCCTGCACTCTCTGTGGGGGGAAGGAGCAGGCAGGAGGTGTTTCTGTCAGCCATATTATGCCTGGGCCCTACAGGCTGCCAGGCTTCAGGGCAAAGAACCAAGCCCACACATCCACTGCCAGCCCTTCTGCAGACCTGCGTCCACAACCCACATGGGACTGCTTCATAGGAACTGATCAATGGGAAAATACCAGAACGACAGAAGAGAACAAAACTTACGGACAAACTTTGGCCCTAGCAACGCTTCCTGCTGCTCTGTTGAGCATTCTATCTCCATCGCTGCCCTCAGCAGCACCGCTCCTTGGTGCCCTTCCTCAACCTCTGCAGTTGTTACTGCTCAGCGCAACTCCAGCATCAACGTTGTCAAGCCGTGTTCGCAATGACACTACGTCGCGGACAATGCTCGGCCACCACCAACAAGTAGTGAGTAACCTGTGCTGACAAGGCATTACAGCCCTGCCATAACCAATCACTGTCTAACTGAAGCAAAATGGCAGCTAAATTACCTCGGAACACACAACGGCGTGTTTATTAAATTGGCATAGCAGCCTGCTAAACAAAACAAAACACAAGCGAGGAGACCCGCAACATGAGTCAGAGCTATGAACCAGCGGCGATGTAAATGCCTTGATGTTGGATGAGATTTGGCAAGAGACTGGGGTTTAATTCCATTTCTCTAAATTTCAATTAAAAGTACTCAGTAACAAGGAAATGATGTAGAGGAAAAACGACTGAGTACAAGGAAAAGATATTTCCAGAACTCCAAATGGGATTAAAAAAAAAGGAGATTATAAAAAAAGCTGCATTTGACCTGTCACCATGAGAAAGTCCTCGAGTTTTTATTAAAAGGGGGCAGTGGGGAAGACAACCTGCTGTTTAGGGAAGCTGTACATTTAATTTTAGTGCCTATAATGGCACAGCCCGTGACTATAAGGTATTATTTAAGACCTATCATGCTATTTCCTTGGGGGATATCTCTGTGCGCTTTCACAGTATGCGGCACTATGCTAGTCTCTGTACAATTTAAGTACTGTTTACTGATTATTATTGAGTACGGGACAAAATTCACCCTTCTCTTGGTCAGTAAATATAAGCTTTATACACGGGGTAGCAACATGCTTTAATTGCTGCTTGCCATCATGTGATTCAATGAACATACACTTTAAGAAAATGAAAACAACCCCAAAATAACCAAACACCGAGTCACGATTTATTAACACAACATACTACAAATCTAATTAAAAGTCAAACAGGCGATACCCTCATCAAAACCCAAATGTTCTTTACAGAAACATCAAGGAAGAAAGAGCATACAGGGGATGATACCACAAAGGTAATCAGAATTCATCTTCTGGGACTCATACCCTATTACTCAAAGCTCATTATCAGTACTCCACACAGTAAAACAACACCTAGAGACCACATCATTAGCTTCCCACACATGCATTACCCCATCATTCCAAAAACTGTAACAAAAAGACCACCAATACACAAGAAAAGTCAGATTCTTTTATCCTGCATGACAGAAGCATGCCAAAGTTTTTAATAAGATGCTATTAAACAAAATTCTACAAACCAGCATGAAAACCTTGTTAGAACAGGACTGGTACTTTCTAAGTATAATTGTAGCCTAGTAATGGATGTAGCCTGGCTATGACACTATTCTAATGTCTCAATTTGGTCTGTAAATACTTCTTTATGAATACAGCCACAGTTGCTTCCTTTTTCTCTTTTGGATTTGGATTCTTTGCCTGCTGTATAAATCCCTCTCCATCAACTGGCAAAACATAATTCATTAAGTGACTAAACAAAACTGACTACTCTGAAACACATCATCTCATTAGTCGAAGGAGAACATCTCTTCTCTACATTAACTGTCCAAAAGGAAGACAGGAAACCTCTTGCCTAGAGGGAGAGCACACATGAAAATAGAAATGGTCACCTTGAGTTTTACATGCTATACGGCACAGAAATATCCTCAGTCAAAAGAAGCTGAAGAAAACAGCTAATGCATTATTCAAGGGGATAAATAACACACCTCACATTAAAATGTGGTTACAGAGACACAGGCTTACAAATACTTAAAACCTAATTCCAACCAACAAAGAACTGCACCAGATGCAACTTGCACTTTCCTCTTTCACTGTAAAAACGGTGAGGAGAAAAGGGCTACTGAGCAGACAGACATCCTCTGCGAGACGAGAATGGGGTGGTTAACATTACAATGATGCTATAGTCTATTTCTTCCAGAACCCACCCTGCAGTACTCCAACCTATAAAAGGCTGTGCTCCCACTCATTAGGTTTCACTGTCAGAAGCAACAGTGACAGTGACTAATATGTTTGGTGTGTCTGTGCTGTTTCTGTCTGCACATCTCAAGAGAAGCAGGAACTACAATACAGTGAGATGCAATGACAACCAGCCTGCAGACCAGTAAAGACAAGAACTCGCAATACCAGAAGCTGTACCTGTTGTTATAGGTTAATAGATCAGGAGTTGGTAACATATAGGAGTCAACAGCACTAGACTGCTACAGGAGGTTGGTAAATCTATGAACACCCATTCAAGATGATAAAATCCATGCATATCAGGCTGCACACATAAGACGCTGCAGGTCGGCCACTGGTGCTGATGCCTTTGGTTGTTAAAGTAGCTGAGCATGTGGAATTTCTTTTTAGCAGGAGGTAGCAAAAGGGATATTCCATAATATATGATGTCACATTCAGCACAGAAACTAGGGGAAGGCTGGCTGGGGGCTGCTGATCAGGAGCTGGTTGGGCATCAGTCAACAAGCGCTGAACAACTGTGTTCTGAATCACTTGTTTTGTACAGTCTAATTATTTTATTATTATAATAATAATTATTTTCTTCCTTTTCTGTCCGATTAAACTGTCTCTATCTCAACCAATGAGTTTTCCCACTTTTACTCTTCCAATTCTCTCCCACATCCCACTGTGTGGTGCTCAGCTGTCCCCCGGGGTCAAACCATAACATCATATTGGAAATAACAATCAGTATTTCAGAACTAACTGGCAAAAGCTTCTGAGGAGCTTCACTTTAACAAAGGCAAATGACAAGGCTGAAAGCTGATTATCATTATATAACCTTTCAATAAAAGGATAAATTGAATCAATCCCTTCCAGTCCCCTTCCCAATCCACTGAGCTTGATCAAATTCTTCTTTCCAATACAGAAAACATGTCAAAAGATATTGACCACCTTTACTCATTACTTTGATACACACGTGGCGAGCTATGCAAATGGCAAACACACTCACTCCTCTGCAACCTCATCCAGTTGTTCCTCCACACACCATAAACTCCAGCTTGCCCCACTGACAATCCCTGGGACTAACCTGCCTGCTGAAGCCAATGCAGGCTGGTGCCAGAGGGAACCAGGGCCCTGTGCTGATTTCCCTCCTTGCCTCTCCCCCCATCCTAACTTCTTCCCAAAGAGTTGCACTTTTGTACTTCGGGGCCTCTTATTCTAATTTATGCAACAGCTTAAAACATTTTGTTAGGGCTGAGTGAGACCATCTGTGCAAGAAATAAAAGATGCCTAAGGGTAAAATCGGCAAGAGCAGTAATGCTGAATACGTGGAAGGCAATCGACTGCCTATGGATTTTGTATCTACCGCTGTGACCTTTCAAACGATGGAGTGCAGTCAAGGGTAATTTCCATGTAATGTTTGCTCCAGAAAGAAAAATTAATCCGGAACAGGGTTAGTACCTTCCAGAAAGCTGGACAGCCGCAATTGCCTCTCACTTCTCAATGCCTACATACAATTGAGCATGACATTTGCATAACATTATAGAAAATCTCCTTCATTATGTCCTACAAGAAGATCTGCCAGCGTTTGTTTTCCTAAGGTGAGCAGGGACTCAAGTGGATTCCGGAACACAAACTTTTTGTCAAGGATGGCAATGTTGCTCTTTAAAATGATGGATCACTTCCTACAACTCTTAAATTACCATTACAAAGCCCTGACCTTGTGTGCATTAAGTATTCCCTAAAGATGCTGAGGAATATTTTAAGAGTTGTTCCATTTTGCTGTCTTCTTTCTGATTACCTTTGGGGCTTATTAAGTAAGTCTTTTTTTTTAAATAATTTAGAGTGGTCCAGGACTAAGAGGGAAAAAGAACCTAAACTGGGGTTGAAATATATTTAAGTTCAGAGATGAAAGAGTTTTATTTACAGAAAACAGTTTCAAGGCAAGCAGTAAGTACTTTTATCTGGGGAACCTCCTCCCTTCTTTGGAGCAAGTACGTGCAAGTAAAACACACAGATGGAAAGACTTGTCTCGCTGTCGACCTTTCTGGAAAAGAAAAATCAGCTTCAAGCTGACAGGTGACAATGGGCCACGTTCATCAGTGCGTAGGCTGGGTTTTGGAGCTTGGATGTGGAATGCTTTCAAGAAGGAATTGTTCAGGCCAGGAAAAGGACGTACCTGAAATGAGAAACCCTCACAAAAGGCACTGATGGAAAACCTGCTTGTTATTTAACAGGGGTCAGCTCTGTCTGCAGACAAAGGATGATCTATACATCCTTGAGCATCATAAAGAATCAGGTACCTTCTTACATAATTTAATAATGCACTATTCCAGAGAAGTTGGAATCCTGGTTTTGCATTTGCGCTATTCCCATTCCCACATAAACATAACAGCCAACAAAATTAAGGAATTATTATTCTCTTTTTTTCTTGAAGCCCTGTAACGTGTCCAGGACTAGGACACTGGAAGAATCCAGCACCTGGACACCCTGCACTACAAAATGGCTTAGAAGAGAAAACCACTGTCATCAGCCAAAGTCAGACCTCAGCAGTTGATGTACTTGCAGTGGCACAAACGGACAAGTGCTGATGCTGTCATGCAGCTCCTTCCCCCCATACAAACTTTGAATGCAATGACTTGCTGCAAGCAGAGGTGCAAACAGAGTGCTAACCTAGCAGTTCATGGGGTATTTTCATTAATTCCTGCTTGACTCCTCCCTTCACAATATCCTGCTGATTTATATGCTGTAGTTATTACATGTGGGTAGTACATTAAAAAAAAAAAAAAAAGCCATTTTTTAACACCTGCATGGTTCTGTTCTGCACAAGAACAAGGGACAAAGTAATCTGCAATACTTAAACATCTAATGGTTTGGAGTGGATTGTGCCCCAGGCTGGTAACAGCCTCAGTGGTAACCAGTCTGTGCCTGACCAAGGTCAATAGTTCCTCCTATTTGACAGCTACTCCAAGTGGCAATTTCAGATTTCCATAGGGCAAAGATGTACATCCCTGTAACTGCAAAAAGAGCTCCAAACAAACAGGCAGCTTGAGCAGCTTCGAGGCTGAAGGAAGGTGAAACCGTACACACAGCACCGTGTGCAACCAACCCATCACATTTGCCCTGCTACATGTAGTAAGTGAAAACCAAACTCTGATAGAATCATCACTATTGTAGTTTTCAAACAGCAAACCAAAACTGTATTGGACACCAACACCAAAAATCAATCTGTGGAATTTAGGCTATGAATGTGAGTGAGAAGAAATCTTGACTCTGTGAAAATGCATTACACATCTATTTTCCTCACTTTACTGGCTACGGCTATCTCCCTAGCAACATATGTTTCAGTGAGCTAGAGCTTTGCCATTAGAAACCGGTTCTTAATTAGGAGCTTATAATCATTTATAAACTGACAGCTGTGGCACAAAAGCAGCTGACCAAAACCTGATGGTTCAAACAAATAAAAACCTCACCCAAAAAGCCAGCCAAGCAAACAGAGAAAACCCAAACCACCGGGCTGCGCTCCTGAATTGCTGCTGCATACACCTGCACATCCTGCATCTCAGCTGGCCGGGAAGTGAGCTCCAAAGGACAGGAGATCTGCAGCATGCCACTGAGTGGACTCAGTAATAAGGTCTAATGCCAGTGTTGTTTTGCCAGGAACAGAAACAAACCTATCTCAGAGATGATTGTTTGTTATAGGCACTGCTAAAATTATCCTGGCTCCTTCTACTGGGATAGAAAAGCTGGTGTCATTTGGGCAAGTGACTAAATGAGGTAGTAGGAGGTCCAAGGGCAAGATGGAGCCTCCTTTAATGATCTGTTCCCCATGGCAGGGAGCAACAGCCTCAGTGCATGCCCCGTCGAGGAGATATCCCAATCGAGCCAAAGCTGAAACTCCACGCAGCTCTCTAAGCCTGATGGAGACACATAATGAAACACAATCCTGTCAAGCTTGGCCCCTGGGTAACATTTTCACTTCTACATTCCATTTTCAGTTTAGGTCGAGATTTTTAGACGACAGCAAGCAGCACTCCAGTCCCAGGTGACAAGATCTGCTCAGATTTAGTCTTTGAATGTTGCAAATTAAATTCCCTCATCAGGCCTCTAATCACTCTTACCAGATGGGGCTTGTGCTCAATTTTGGATCCACAGGAAATTTAATGGTTATTGTTTCTGTTTAAATAGGAGATTATTGCATTTTAATAAGTTCTCTTTGGGACTTGCAGCAACAATAGAGCACTATGAATTACTGCAGATAGCTGTTACTGCATGCTGGGGAAAAATCAAGTTACTAAGTGTGACAAGTTGCTTTTTCTTCCCTTCCAGCAATCGCTCGGAGTGTATTTACCACCAAATTAAGTATGTGCCGTGGGGATAATATTTTTATCCTGCCGAGGGGGGAAGGCGCTTGTCTGTGGATTTTCATTAAAATGACACATCTGTTCAGCAATTTCACAAAGTAATTCTGCTGAAAGTTTTATCAGCTAATTTTAATTATTCACTCCAGTGGGTTGAATACAGGATTCATCATGTTGAATTAATACATTTGACGGGAATTTCACAAAGAGGGGGGAGAAAAAGCAATCAACAAATTGAATTGTCATGCAATATGGATTAAATTGAGATTCTTTAATTAGGATAAGCCTGAGATTTGGTATTTTGAAGGTATTAGAAAGCTTAGCAATACAGTGGTAAAGATTAAGAAAATGCAATTAAATATTACACTTTGGACACAGGCAGCGTATCATGTGAGCAGAAGACAAGGGTCCTCTTTAGCACTGGAGTTAGTAGTGGCTGAGTTATTGGGGATGCCAACCAGGGACGATCCTGTCTGACAAAGCTACGCTATGAGGAGGGCGTTTTGTAAAGGAGACTGTCCTTCTACATGATAGAACTGTACTTATCTCTTCAAAACTACTTCTAACATAATTGCCCACAGACTATGAATCACTCTAGTACATTACATTTCATTTAATAAATACACACACTGACTACATCTGAACTCATGAAGACTCACTGTGACAGGCAAATTAAAACCCTGAGTTTATTTATAAGAAGTGGTATAAATGAAGCCAGACCCTCCAGGTCAATGTGACTGTGGGTGACCATCAGCAGGAAGGTTTTCCTAGCTTCAATGTCCCTGTCGCACTGATGCAGTTTTGTTTCACTGCAAATCATAACTACAGTTTTAAATATTTTATTAGTGAAAAGCACATAGAGAAATGTGCAGGAGAGAACTTGGTGCCACAGAGATTCTCTGCTGATTTGAATGTTATTACTACTTCCTCCACCTCCAAAGCCAGGGGACAGGATTACTGAGTTCCAACTAGTTCTTAAGAAATCCAGAGGTCCTGACCCTCACTGGGAAAACTGCTGGGAATATGCGGATACATGTTGATGATGAGTTGGCTGTAAGCAGTATGACAAATTGCATAACAAAGAAATATTTGGCAGCAAAGGCATGCTGCGTTTATCTAACAATACAGATTTTAATATGCTCTTTCCACTGCTTGTAACTGGAATACACACTGAAATGGTGTCTGATCTTAAAACCCACCACTAACCATGCTCTCCGGTGACAATGTAATAACATGATGCCATGTTGCACCTGTATGTTTGCCATGAATGGATGAAATGCATGTGAGAACTCCAAAACTACTGAATGTCAGCAGGCTATGCCTGTAATTTATCTCCAAAAGAACGGAGATTTCATCAACCTTCCAAATTCAATTCAGTTCTTTTCCTCAAGAATAATGTTTTAATAGACTCTCACAGTATGATTCAAACCAGGCATACCCATCTGGCCTTAACAACACGTTATCTAACTGTAGTCATTCAAACTGTAGATGTCTAATCCAAACTAGTCATCTGAGCTTTCTCTAGACAAATGAAATAGCCAGAGGATAGCTCAACTCACCTTGCACAGACACACAGCTAAGGCCAGGATGGGTCATTCCTTGGAGGCGATTCTGTCTGTGGATGGGCTACAGAGAGATCCTCTGGAAAACTTTTTTACACTAGACATGTCCAGGGCATGCTCCTGGTACCCTCCAGTAAATGGTCCTGGCATCCACCCTGCACATATAACCCTGCTTCTTTTCTGGACCTGATACCCAACGATACACCCTATGGCTGCATGTCATGGCTGTCTGCCCTCAGCCCAAGCCTCTGCTTCACTTCCCAGCCTGACCATCCTTGATCTTGCTCCTGACCAGACCCCCTGACCTCATCCTAGCTCCCTATCTCATTACAGACTCCAACCTGCAGTGGGCTTCCCAGCCTGCATTTTGACCTCAGTGCTCTGCCTTACTCTTCTGAGCATCCTTTTGCTCCCCTATCTCCTCGCATCAGTTTGGCATCTCGGTGACTGTGGCTCGTACCCTTCTCACCTGACCTCACACGGAGGTAGCGATAGCATTGTAACTGTAAGCACCAAGAAGCAGTATTTACTCTGGGCTTACATGGAGCACACTGCTAATGTGCTCACACTGCTTCCAACACCTAAAGCTATCATTACATTTCTGTTTCAAGGAGGAGTAACAGCTAGGTTAGCACCATCAGAGGGATCTCTAATCAGTGCTACACTCAACCACACAAACACGCCATATATTCTACAACAGGTATTTACAGCCTTTTACATAGAACAAGAATTTGTTATGTATGTGTCCCTGCGGGAGGTTTCCAGGGTCAGCAGCTATACAGTGCTTCCTTTTGTGTCCCTCTGAGCATGGATTAGACTCTGTTTACACCTGCATTATATGGGCAGCAGCCTTTTTCTCCACGACAGACCACACATAACATGGCACAGCCTGGGCTCTCATGGCAAAACCCACTTTGTCCCCAACACTGGGGAAGCCCACTCATGGTGGCTGTTAGAACAGTTCCTGGTGCCTGCTGTTCCTCAAACTTCATGGTATTACTTGAGAGAGCACTAACTGGCACAGTTAAAGAGCTGCTTCTCCTTTTAAGAAGTTAGGAATTTTACTTAGAGCAGGTTTCAGTTTCCTCAGATGTGTATTAAAGATAGTAACAGTCAGCAGCAGCTGAGCAGAACTCAATACATTAATGTTTCAAGGTGTCAAAAATCACAATGCGGCTATAGGAAAGCTTATGGAAGGGGCCGATCAGTTTTTTAGGCTTTTGGAATCACAGAATCAGAGGCTGGTCTGGATTGGAAAGGGCCTTATTATCATCCAGTTCCAACCCCCTGCCACGGGCAGGGACACCTTCCACTAGAGCAGGTCGCTCCAAGCCCCTGTGTCCAACCTGGCCTTGAACACTGCCAGGGATGGGGCAGCCACAGCTTCTCTGGGCACCCTGTGCCAGCGCCTCAGCACCCTCACAGTAAGGAATTTCTTCATTATATCCTACCTACATATCCCGTTTCAGCTTGAATCCATCACCTCTTGTTCTATTACTACAGTTCCTAATGAAGAGCCCCTCTCCAGCATCCTTGGAGGCCTCTTTCAGGGTACTTTTGCCTGCGCTAATACTAAGTAAAGGGCAAAATAAAGAGGGAAGATCCAGGGAGCTGTTGGAAATAGAGCTGCAGACACAGACTGTCCTCCCCTGCAACTGGGGAGGAGAAGAAAAGGAAATCTTTTCAAAGAGCATCCTGAGAGGCCAGTGGCACTCCTCACTTCACGCAATGACTTTCTAAACAACTGAGATGCTGAAGTGATGAACGGCTTTGAGCTTCAAACCCACCCCTTTTCAGCATGTTCATCTCTTTTATTTCAGAAGGAAAAGACTAACTTTTCTTTAAGGTACCACGTTGATGGTAGAGATGAAGTTTTAATTCCTGTTAATAAATGTTTTCACACATTCCCTGTGTGATAGTGGGCAGGGCTGGAGATTTCTGAAAGCATTCATCATTCTGCCATCCCTGCTTCTGAAAATTAATGAGTATTTTACCATTCAGTGGACAAAGCATTAGGCCAGTTCTGAACTCTGGGTTTTATTCAATTCTTTGTTATTTCACCAGGACGTT
This sequence comes from Pezoporus occidentalis, assembly GCF_034315485.1. Lineage (NCBI taxonomy): Eukaryota > Metazoa > Chordata > Aves > Psittaciformes > Psittacidae > Pezoporus > Pezoporus occidentalis. The sequence continues at coordinate 789,175 of NW_026912887.1, forward strand.
GACAGAATCAATGTATGTCTGAAAACATCTGAGGCTCCTGAAGGATTAGAACTCTGAATGACAAATACTTTTACTGTGAGCGATTTTTAAGCAGTCAGCAACTTGTTGTACAGTATCTACAACACGGAGGTCCTTTCTGATCAAAACTGTTCATTATTATTTCAGTAGAAATATTAAGTAAATTACTGCTGTGACAGCAAAAATCAGATTGTTTCATGCTTGAAAGTACAGAAATTCAACCTCTAAATTAACTTTTTTAACACATTAGTCACTGAGTTTTGGGAGAAAGGCCTCAAAGCTTTGATTTCCGTGTAAATTATTCACCACATAGTCACCAAATGAATCACTTGTTGAAGGACTGACACAAGGTACGTTTAAGCTGACACAATGCAGCTATCAATCTTCATACTAATAGAGGTCTCTAATTGGGCTCCACACGTGGGTTTGTTAGTGAAAGCTTAATGTGCCTTAAATAACTCTGCTACCCAAGCTAAAGTGTAGCCTCACAACTGTGGATCCTGCACAAGGAAAGAAACAGCTTCCAGAAATCGTAGAATCCCAGATTGGTTTGGGTTGGAAAGGACCTTAAAGCTCATCCAGTTCCAACCCCTGCCACAGGCAGGGACACCTTCCACTAGAGCAGCTTGCTCCAAGCTCCATCCAACCTGGCCTTGAGCACTGCCAGGGATGGAGTAAAATCCTATTTATACTGCTGTTAGCATCCCAACTAAAACAAACATAATGTAGATGCAAACACAGCTCATCCCTCTCTTTTCGGGTAAAAGAAGTACTTGGGGATGGAAAAAAAAATTGATGAAAAGCTGAAAATTCAGTCAAAACCTTCAAGTTTATCAGAGTGCAAGTCTGTTCCCCAAGTTGGCTGCTGCAGACATCAACAATGTGAAGGCCAGCATCAATTCCACTGGACTGTGTACACAGTTCTTTCTCGCCCTGCCCTTCTGCTGCCTCTGTGCTCAGATGTCGTATTATCCTTATCAGCAGATTAAAAAACCTCTTTGCAGAAACACTTATCTGTATAATACCAGTGACGACGCTTAAGCTTCATCTTTCCTATTTAACACTCCATGTGCCTCACTGATAGCATCCCGGACAGATGAAATTGCGTGTTCAAGACTTTCAGGGTCAGAAGAACAGCCAAAACCGGTTGGGATAATGGTCCATCCAGCCTAACTTCCTGTCTCCAGGCTGTTCCAGCAAAGAGACAGAACTATCTCAAAGTTGTAGGATAAACCTTCACTGAACAAACTTCCCTCCTGTTACACAAGATTTAAAGCCTCACTTAAGTCTGGATTCTGGTCAGTTCCCTCCTGAAACTCTTCTTTATTTTTAGTTATTTTCTGTAACAAATCATTACAGAATCTCGTTGATATGAATCAACACCAAATCCTTCTCAAGCCCAACCTAAGAAATATTATTTTCCTGAGCTTAAAAACAGAACTAACACAAATCCCTTCCTTGCTCTTACTTTGGCAACTTCTCATTTCTTTGAACTTTGCCTTGCTCTTGAATTATGATCTGCTGTACCCAAAAAACATTCCTGAAATGCAGAACACAGCTCCTGAATGCTGCCCCAGGGCAGCATGGCCACTTTCAGCTACTGATTTCAGTGACAGAAAGCAAGAGCACAGGCAGGCAGAACCCAAGACATAAATGTCCCAGTCAGCTACTGAACAACCTTTAACATACCTCCTCTTGTCAGATATTTAATAGATATTGTGAATATTCTGTCTTGTCACGGTTGGGTAATCATCAATGCGATAAAATTAATATGTCTGATTCTGCTTTTAAAAAAGGATCAGATTTATGCCTAATACTTCTGGCTTCACAGAGCACTGACTGAAAGAATAAGGTAGATGCCAAGATAACTGCTCCTTTGTATTGGCTTGTTCCTGAATTAACATCCAACTCCTTAAGCTAAGGCACAGTCTAACAAAAAGGAATACAAACCCAAAACCCCAATGATGGAGACGGCCAGAGCAAGGTGTGGTGCTGGCATGTAATCTAGGAATACTGATACCTGCTAACTGCGTTAGCACTCTGTGTGACCCTGTCAGGAAGGTAAAAAATCACTACATAATTATACTGGCTCATTAGAATTTCCTGTAGGAATACACTCCTCTACCTTCAGTTGGAAAAGCAAGCAGGAAAACACCAGTGTGACTATACAACTTCCGACCAGACCCTTGGGGGGCAATTACAGGACAATGGCCAACTTCCATGCTTCAGCTTGACGTTTTGCAGCTCTCTCCCCAGATTAAGAACCTGTTAGGAACTGAAATATCTAAAGGGCCAATGCACCACGAGGCAAAAGACTCTCTGGGGGCACAGAAACAGTTTGTAGCTTGAGGGAAGAAATGCTCTGTAGACCCCTGCGCTCTCACAACACTGTCGGAAGTTAAGGCACATGAGGAAGTGGATGTAAGAGATAGGGAGACAAATGACAACAAATGACAACAGTAATATGCTTGTCTTTAGGTTGCTTTCTAAGTAATGGCTTCTGAATAAAAAAAAATACATTGTTTCAAAAAGGATGCCTGATCACAGAGCAGAGTTCTGCTTGCAGCATCCAGAGGAAGAAAACAGCAGATAAGCCCAGGCTAGAGCTGCAGAAATACTTTTGGCTGATACACACACTAATGTAAGTCAGGACCTCACCTAAAGACAGGGAAAATGCACCAGATTCCCAGGAAAAATGAAGTTCCAGCCAGCTACCACCCAAAGGCTGAAGAGGCTGTTTACCTGGTACCTGTAACATGTTTTTCACTCCTAACTTCCTATGCATCTGATTACAGCTGTGACCCTGTGGGAAGCCTGCACTGGAGCACGCTCCTGGCAGGACCCACGAAATGAGGATCCTGTTCTGGATGAGTGTGAGGAGTCCTGCCCTGGGGAGGAAGGAGCAGCAGAGACACGTGGGATGAACTGACCACAATACCCATTCCCTGTCCCCCTGCACTGCTGGAGGGGATGAGGCATGGAAAGCTGGGAGTGAAGTGGAGCCTGGGAAGAAGGGAGAGGTGGCAGAAGGTGTTCAAAGATTTGGTTTTATTTCTCAGTACCCTCCTCTGATTTGATTGGTAGTAAATTAACTGGTGAGTGATACATGAGCCTGTCCTGCTGAGGACGGGAGTGCCAGAGTGGCTTTGGGGAGCACCAGGTCTCCAGGCAGAGTCAGCCCATCACCCTGGTGGTGATACCTGACAGAAAGCACAAGAGCCTTAAATTAAGCATTTAGTGAGGAAGCTTTAACGTCTCCAGTTAAAAACACAGCTGCAGGTATGAACAGACACCCAAGCTCCTGAAACAGCGACACTCCCTCTCAGCTGCCTTCCACTGAAGGGAAAAAAGGTCCCTTTCAAGTATGCTTGAAAAAAATCAATTAAAAATAACCCAGACAGAGACATTCTCAGCCAACTTCCAGTGCCAGGAGTGGTTTGACGGCCAACTTAGGAACTCCTCAGAACAGGTTTTACAAAGGAATGAAAATACAGTCAGGACCTTACCAAGAGCAGACATGGCTAAAGCAAGGAGCACATGGGGTTTACACTCAACCCATCCAAACGGCAGCTCACCCAATTCCCTTTCAATGGGCCATCATTTCCCCTGCAGATGGCACATATATGCAGCAGTGACATATTAACATCATGACAAAGTGATGATGACAAACTTCCAGACAGGAAAGATGAGACCATAAACATTATTGCCAGAACGTACACAGAGAAAAGGAGCAAAAAAGCCAACCCAGACGCCATCAAAAAACTCCCAAGAACAGCAAGAGTCATAAAGAGATTTGAAGTGTCTGTCTCAAAGTGAAAATAGGACACTTCTTTAGGCAGCTTCATAGGCAGCGGGCACCAGAGTAGGCAGAGCACAGCTCCAAGTGGGCTCTTGCCTCCCACTTTTGCAGTCATTTGGGTCTTTATGTTCTGGGTGATCTCTCCCATATCACCTAACACAGTGAGTTCTTGATCTCTTTTATGCTAGACAGAGAATTACAGGTTTCTTTTAACAAAAATGCTTAAAACTCAACACAATTTTTCTTGTGGTTTATAGCAAGATATACTTAGAATTTCCTGGGAATCTACAGCACCGTTTTCTCACAATGTTAATGTGTCACCCATACTCCACACCCACTGTCACCTACAGCAGAACTGGGAAGTAAAAGCAATTGTGTTGTTGCCCCAGAGCTGGATCAGAACTGCAGGGGGGTCTCCCCAGAGTGCAGCTGCTGCTCACGCTCTGGGGGTGCAGCCCAGCATATGGGGGGCTTCTGGGCTCAAGTGCACACTGAGGGGTGATGGGGAGCTCCTCACTGATCAGCACCCCAAGTGCATCATGTAAACATGGAGATGTTGAGGATCCTATCAGCATTCCTAACACAGGCAGTGCTGTATTTGTACAAGGAACACCAAATGTCTATCAATAAGATATTACCATGACCAGAAATAACCGAGTCATGATGACTGTGTAGTTACTTTGTAAGACAGTCCAAGTGGGGAAAATATTTACTCTTCAAGTTGAGGCATCTAAAATCAATCTAATGTCACTTAAAAATAGGAGACACAACGTAACTGATACGCCACTGAAAAAACACAGGGAGGATACTGTTATTTCTGTATATACAAGATACTATAAAGTAACATAGTTCCACTAAATTCAAGGGATCTAAACGCATTCATGACAGACGAACATCTGGTCTTTTACATCTGGACAAAGGTAGGATAAATACTACCCCACCATTCCAACAATTCCTGTTAACTCCACCAATGTAAATGCATTTAAATCAAAATATGTCTTTTCTTAGACTCTCCAGTTGAAAAACTACATAGACATTAAAAAGTACTTGGCCAGATTAAAAGCCCCCAATCACTGCACTTCACACAGGAATCTTCTGGAAATTCAAACTACATGGAAAAATTCCAACTGCACATCAGAGCTCTGCAGCCCAGCTTCTACCTCCGTAAGTCATTTCAGCCACCGAGGAGCCTGACCTTCGCTGTCTTCCAATAAAACTGAGGACTGCAGGAGATTAGCCACCTTCTGATGAAAGCCTTCAGCTCCTGTGTTCCTGCAGATCTCAGCCAGAGCTCAGCTGTGAAGGTTAAAGACAAAATTCTGTCCTATATTACGCCCTTCTCCAACCGCAAGCGCCCACTCACACAAGCTGCACATTGCATTACACTGCCCAAGGTCTGCCTGACCTGGAAACAGAGTAAAGAGGTCTAAAAAATCCCCTGGTCCTGAAGGAAAGGAACTGCTGGATTTGATGAATCCAGCAAAAAACTTCTAAATCCCTTCAAACCAACCCTCAGCGATGACAACAACAATCTCAAGCCCTTCTGGCAGGACAGGTGGTGCATTCAAGTGTCTCCTATTATCTCTTCCCTCACATCCAACTCATCTGTTCTTTTCTTTTATTGAGAAGCACAATCCGCATTGTTAGGATTGGTGTGGAAGTACGTGTGGTTTATATAGCATTTAGTGCTAATTAGTTTACTTGCAATTAAAAATAAGACCATGGCAGAGCTCCACTTGCCAGTTTCACCTTGTCACAAATGAGCTTGATGTTCACTGTGTCTTAAATAAAACATATCACTAACAGGGAGAGAGCTTTTCTGTCCTTCCCCGCCCCCCATCACCACCATTTGGTATAATTATTCCTGACAATTTGCCCATCACACTGTAAGAGTCTTTCCAGAAGGAGAAAAACACTACGTTGAGTTCTTGTGATCACAAGTCTAATTGAGCGGAAAACAAATCTGCTAAAAAGAAAGGAGGAAACGAAAGGGGGAAAAAAGAGATATATTGAGGAAAGACAGGCTAATGTTTCCCTCAGTTAAAGCTAATATAATATGATGAGCAAAATAACAAGGAAACGTGCTACCAGCCACTCCTGGAAACAGACTTCCTTCCCTGATTTCCAGTCTCTGCAGCAGATGCTGGTTTAATATAACTGATGATGACATTCAGACCTATTTTACTGGGCCATACAGCTTTTTTTCCCAGGTTTTAATTACGCCTATCATTATTACTTTCAAGCTGGGGCACAGCAATTGCTCGATGGCAGCGGCACATCGCTGCCAGCGCCGACGCCTGGTGCGAAGGCCACTCTCTCTTTAATCTGTGGCAGCAGAAAAACTAGGTGCCACGTGTGTAATTTAAACTGACAGGAAACATTAGCATTACCGTACACTTTGTCAATTAAATGATGGTTTAATCAGTACAAATCTGAATGGTCAAATAATGTTATAATTAAAAGGAAATAATGGAAAGTGGTTTAGTGATTAATTAACAGAGCAGCGAGTACCAGCAGCACGTTTTGTCTGTGCTATTACCTCTCTCTGGCTGTGTGCTGGCCAGGGTGGTGGTTGGGGGGGGACACGCTGACCTTGCAGGCTGAGAAAATCCATTGCTGAGCTGCAGATCCAGCAGCAATAGCGATTTTCACCAGCTCAAATAAATGAGGGGGAGCTTTACCTTTTTACCTTCCCTGCAGTGCTCTTCAAAGCACTGCCATACACCATCACCAGTGACTCCTGATCTTTTGTTTTTCCTTTTACAAATAGGAGACTGGATACCCTGTAAACCCTGGACACCTTGACATATATTCTGGAGCACCAGAAAATAATACACTGTCTTTATCTCCCACTGACTGATGTCTTGATTGTTACAGCAGCTCTGTTCCTTTCTCACTGTACTGGCATGCAACAGGCTAGAGCACAGGACAGACTGGCAGTCATGAGACATACTGTAACATAGAGGATATTAAATACTTAATGTTATCAATCACCAAAGTAGTGCAGCACTAACGAGGAAGCACTTGCTCTGCCATGTCTAACACAGAATCACAGAGCAGTCTGGGCTGGAAGGAGCCTTAAAGCTCTTCATCTGGGATGGGTATGATCAGACCTTAGAATTGAGCCTACAACTAAAGTTTAGTCCCCTGGAGTGTCACCTGGATGTCAGCTCTGGTCTGACTGTCTGGCCCCCAACAGACAAAAGCTGGTACCATAAATGTCATCCTTTCCTTTTGGGCCATCAATCTACCCCATAATGGTCAAACAAAAGCCCAGCAGATGGAAGTGCTCAAAACCACCAATGGAGCAACAAGAGAGTCAGGTCAAATCCTGTTACTCAGAAGAGGGAGAGCTGCCCTATACATCACACCAATGTTCTAAGGTCCAGCACTGGTGAACATCAATGAGCTGTAGACCCTTCATCCAAATTCATCATGTTTTGCCGTAGTACAGTCTATTGTACAATGAAACAGCAACATGCACATTCAATCACGGGTAAAATGAGGGTAGGATGTTATATTTAATATTTATACGCATGGCATACTGGCAAAATTACTGGCATCTGTATGTGTGTGAATGACTGTTTTGAGGAACATGTGTTGTGTGCAATGCTGTTTATTATCAGTAAATGAAGCCAAAAGCTAAGTTGAAAATGAATGCTAAATTAAAAATTATATAAAATGGAGTGAAATGATTTAATTAGCAGATTATAAGTGACATGCTTTACTATTAGAACAGGCTTGGGAGGGATTGAGGGAAAGGAGGGGGGGAAGCCTTCACTAGACACAGAAGGGTGGAAAAACATTTCTTTCTCCTCTGTCTGTGGAGTTACAAACACAGTAACATATTGTCCTGGTGTTTATAATCACAGACTCTGCTGCCGTCACAGTACTTGTTTTAATGAGGCAGCCAGTTAGAAATAATGAGACTTTGAAACAAATTGTTCTCACTTCTAAAAAGGGAAAGAGAAAAGATGCGTGGTACCCTCATGCAGTGCAATAGGAGTGTTTTGGTAACGTATCTCTACTTAACTCCTCGTCCTGCATCCCTCCAAAGGAATTTCAGAGTTGAGAAACCTGTCATGGTTTCTTACAAAACTAAGAAAAAAGCTCAGACCTCTATTTATTCCCAGGTTTTGCCACTAACTTGTTGCATGACTTCATTAAAAACACATTGCTTGCTAAATTAATTAACATATGTGAAATGCTCTGAACATTTCTGCTTGGTCTCTCCCTTTAAAACGGAATATTTCACTCCTATAATGATCTTTTAGTAAAACTGCCAATATTCTTTGCCAGCAGAAATTGATTTAGCTCCTCTGTGCTTACAGGCCCACGGTTGGAATTCAACCTTCCCCCACCTGCTAAATGGCACAGGGGCTGTATCAGGTGGGAAAGGTGACAGAGGAGAGATGGAGATGAGCTCTTAGGCAGAAGCTCTTCCCTGTGAGGGTGCTGAGGCGCTGGCACAGGGTGCCCAGAGAAGCTGTGGCTGCCCCATCCCCGGCAGTGTTCAAGGCCAGGTTGGACACAGGGGCTTGGAGCAACCTGCTCTAGTGGAAGGTGTCCCTGCCCGTGGCAGGGGTTGGAACTGGATGAGCTTTAAGGTGTCTTCCAACCCAAACCACTGGGATTCTATGAAATCCATCCTTCAAGCCCACACAGGGCAGCTACACATGCACACAATTCCCTGGCACCACAGGCAGTGAAATAAGGGAGACTGGCTGATTCTTTTCCCATCATTTCCCTGGACACCCCATCTTGTCCCAGCACTATTCTCCTCCACACAGACAACAGCATCTGGAGCTCACAGCCTGGCTCGCTCTGTCCCCAGTGTGCACGTCTCCTGGGCTGCCTGGCAAACTCCAACTCCCTGGCTCCCAGGGAGCAGAACCATCTAAGTCTGCTGCACCCTGAAAATGCTCTGTGTCCAATATAGCCTTAAAACATCGTCAAACACAGCCCCTCTGACAAAATAATCCTGCTTAAATTCAGAACCCAGAAAAAGATGAGAACCTTGTAAGCCTTTAGCTCACAGAATCAGACAGGTTGGAAAAGACCTTTAAGATCATCCAGTCCAACCATTCCCAGCACTGCCAAGGACACCAGTAACCCATGGCACTGAGGCCTCATCTCCACGGTGTGTGAACACTTGCAGGGACAGTGACTCCAGCCCTGCCCTGGGCAGCCTGTTCCAATGCCTGAGCACCCTTTGGGGCAGGAATTGTTCCTCAGCTCCATCTAAACCTGCCCTGGTGCAGCTTGAGGCCGTTTCCTCTTGTCCCATCCCTTGTTCCTTGGGAGCAGAGCCCAGCCCCTCCTGGCTCCATCCTCCTGTCAGGCAGTTGTAGGGAGTGATCAGGTCTCCCCTGAGCCTTCTCTTCTCCAGACTGAACCTCTCCAGGTCCCTCAGCCGTTCCCCATCACATTTGTGCTCCAGGCCCTGCACCAACTCCATTCCTTTCTCTGGACCCACTCCAGCACCTCCAAGTCTCTCTTGTAGTGAGGGCCCAAAATTCTAAAGTAAAAGCCTTTAACTTGTTTTCATCTCCATATACCAAAAGAACACAAATGTGAACAGATTTGGCAGGTATGGACACCAATATTTCTATCTATTTTGGTGAAATACCATCAGCAGCTGCCCTGGGGTGATGAGCGTGTCTCCGCCACAACCAGGCAAGAAGAGCCACCCAAAGCACACCCAGCTGAAGCTTACTCAAAGAGCTGAGCAGATGCTGGCTGCTCAGAGCCATACGGCTGCCTCTTCCAGCTAACATACTGCTCCGAAGCGCTGAGCAGCAACTGCAGCAAACAACAGAAGGGAAATAATAAGGGCTATATATTATGTGTAGATTAAAACCAAAAAAGAGCTCTCCAATCCAGCACGCCTGCACCTTTTAGCTACTTCTTAGTAGTTGTGATCCAGGAGCAGGTGTTGGGTTATACGAGCTCTGTCTTTCCCTAAAAGCCAGAAAGGCCATGGATTTTGAAGCTTGTATATAAGGCAATAAGCCACATTACTTTCAAGGCACCTCTTGTTCATTGAGAAGCCTCTGATCAATTCTCTAATTTAAAACCAAAATAATAGAAAAACCAAGAGGGGGAGTGAACTTAACAGAAACCACTTCAGATGTGCCTGTTTATAGAAAAAAAATGAGGCTGGGACAGAGGGATGAGAGGATTTCTCTCCTCATCTCCCATGTACTCCTAAAATGGGCTGTGCATTGCCCGGGAGTAAATCAATACTAAGCACAGTCCAGGCAAGACTGCCATCTCGCATGAAGCACTGACTGTAAAATAGACACAAAAGACACATGATACTCTCTAAGGTCCCCAGCAGCTATAATATCCATCCTTGGCAGCTCGCTTGACATTTCCTTGCCCTGCTTCCCAGTCCTCTTTCTTCCTCCCTCCCCCTCTCCTGCTCCCTGTCTCTAACAGCCGCGCTCTGCCTCTCAGGGGCTTGCCGGCCGGGCGAACAGATAACAAACCTGTCAAGAAGGGTTTAGCTGGGGAATAAATCCTGCATTCGCCAGGAAATGATGTGTACAATGGGAAAATACAAGGGATGACATGAGCCTTCCCTTTTGAGAGAGTGGCCGAGAGATGCTTAAAATGTTACAGCGTGTGCTAAATGGACATTGGGATGGCTGATTAGATTGTATCTCAGAGCTTTCAAGTGCCTCCCTTCCTCCCCACTTTCCACTGCTACTGGAGACACACAAAGGAAGCAGACAAAGTCCATCCCTACTTCTGCTCCTTAAAATATATGTGTTTTTAGAGGCCTGACCATGAGGCAGGGGGGAGGAGGAGGTTGGCATGTACTAAAGCTTAAGGTCAAGGCTAAGATCTTTTTGAGTGGCAGGAAAGGTCACATGAAATCCACTGGGTAGTTACAATTTCCATTTATAAAAGGAAGATATAAAAGCAAGAACCTTATCTTGGAGACTTAATACATGTCTCTGCTTATTACCGTTTTCAAAGGGCCTTTTGCACAAACCTGATTTGTACTGGTGCAATAAAGATTCATTATCCCTTTACACAGCAGACTTCGCATTTCTGCCTAGGATCTAATTATGAAAAACAGGAACCATCCCATAAACAGATGCTAATCACAGTAGGAAAGTACTTTCATTTGAGTAACATGGTAGCTCAGAAAGTTTGCTTGGAAGACTGCTGCATCAGTGAGAAGAGCTATTGGGGAGGGGAAGAGGGAGGGAAGAACCAATTCAATGCTTTGCACAGCCAGCATGTACGAGCTGAGGTTTCAAGGACTTGGGTTTCGCTGGCAACAGAAAAAGAGCAATTCCATATGTCAGTAACTCTCCTCTCCAGCATGCACGTGTGGAGGAGCCTGGTCTCTCAATGCCTCTTGAGATTCCGACACTGGCTCAAATCAAAACGTCGGATTAGCCTCAAACTCAACTCTTGGAAAACTTTGGGATGCGGATGGAATAACTGCTTTTTGATTTAAGTACAGCAAAACACACTGTTGCTGTGATTGTGTCTGACTGCATTCACCCTGCATCCAAACACACACCACATGGCTCCAATGGGGAGGTTTTATAGCATCCACCACGTTGATGCTTCACAGAGCTGAGGAATCTTTCAAAATGACATTCTTGCCAATGCATTTGCAACCCTCCAAACCCAAGATGCTAATTCTTATTCTTTCAAAATACCTTTTCAGATGTTGGTATCACAGAGTAAAAGGTGAGTCCAGCTGATGGCTGTGACAGAAGAGCATCCCCATTAAGCGTACTCTGGACAAGGTGAGGGGTACTCTGGTGAGGCAAACTGAATAAAGCAAGAGTAATTTGGACTGAGAATGTTATCCACACAGGAAATCTCACATAGCTTGGTTATCACAGATAAGTTATACAATGGCTCCTTAAAGTTTGATATATTTTCTTTAGCAATCAGGAAAATATGGCTTTTTGGTAACTGTGCAAAAATCAGTGTTTAAATGCACATCATGAAGTTAATTCACTATTCAGTAAGCAAGTACCAAATGTGATTGCTTGTACTATTTCTCTATTGCTTATGGAAGCACTAACTGATTTAGAGCAATAGCAAGTGTCTTCCAAGAGAAGCTCCAGCCAAGTGTCCACTTGTCAGCGATCAGCACTATCGGAGCACACACAACAATCTGAATGACAACCCATCTCCTGATGTAAGAAAGGCCACACTATATTCAGCCAACTCTGCTCACGCATCTTTAAATTCACGTATAACATATGGCTAATGGTAAGCTACCATGACACAACACAATGCAATAAACCTTGTCGGCAATACCTTGAAGGGACAAAGCCTTCACTAATGATATTTTAATGAGGAAATGCATACACTAATCACTGCTGTCTCCTAGCTGGCCTAAAAAACTTCTGCACCCAAGAAATGCAACCTTAAATTGCATCTTCTGAAGGTCTGGGGTTTTCTTTTCTTTGGGTTGAAGTTTTTGGTTCTCATTCTTGGTGGAGCAGACACTTAAATGGCTTCCTCTAACAGGAAAAAGGAAGATTACTGTCAAATACGTTCAAGTCTTCCTTTTTTTTTTTTCCCCCTCTGTGTATGTGTTTTCTTAATTTGCAACTGATACTTTAAGGAAGAGACACATGAAGCACTTAGTTATTATTAGAGGAACTGGGCAACATAATATGAACCTGTTTACGCACTAATAGTAACGAGTGATGCACTGCTTTGCCACAGACAGCATTTTATTACTGCAGGGCCACATGTGCTGGGAGACACAGTGACCTGACTCTCAGAGGTTCACATCTTATTTTCTACTGCTAAGTGTTGCTTTTTTTCCATTTCTGGAGGGGAAGAAGGTCACTTCTCACTATTACTGTTCCATTAACTTACACTACAGCGTACACATTCTTAATCCAATAGCATCTTATATTGCGCCTTTTAACTCAATAACGCATTATTTTCTGAAGCCTTGCCTACACTGACCAAATTAATACCTGAGGTTCTGCAGCTATCGAGAGCAGAGCAGAGAAAATGTTTAGTGAGAGAACTGAGGGGCTTAGGCATTGTTACAACAAATCTATTTCTCTTTTCACCTCTGCAGTTGTTAACACTGAGTGATGGGCTCCCACACGTCTATAGATCCGCGAGTGCTGGGGGTGGATTCTCATTCACACTCAGCATCAATGTGAACCAGACCCAACACGCAGGTTTTGTATGGCTTACAGTGACTGAATATTGACAATGGCTCACAATATTTTTTAACACCCATTAGACAAGACAAAACTTGCATTTCAGCAATGTTGCATTTTAGAAATATCACTGTTTGGTCAAGGTGGTGTTTGAAGCCAATGGCAACACCTGGTGTCCTTCCCACACACACTGATGGGAGTGCTGGGGCTCAGTTTATACAACTTTTACCATATTAAACGGTGACTTTGTTCACCTGAGAGAAATGACACACCATTACTTGTGATTCATGTACGCACCGGAGCCTTCCAGTAACACTGTCAACATAAATTTCATCTACCAATCGCTCTGGGTGCAAAAAGCTGCTCTAGTTCAACTTGTTCTGCCATTTCTAATGTATCTTCTTTAATAGATAAATAAATAAACAAATTAGCAGGGATGTTTTATTTAAGAATCTGATTCTAGACATATCAATGCATTAACACGCATCCCTGCAGATTCAGCCTTTTCTGATTGAATTCTGGATCATTTTTATTCAGTGAATGCAACAGGAAAAGTCCAGGATGCCAAGAGAATAATATACTACAAGCTGGTGCTATGATGACATGCTCCGAATACTCCCCTGCCAGAAAGGGATTTAATTATAGCCATTGTTTGTATTATTCAAACGACTATTGACAGTAAATCTATCTAGCATGACGTTTCCTCTTTGTATTCATTGCAGCCTTTAGACTGGAAGGAATAGAAAAAAAAGGAAGAAAAAGGAAATGTTTTCCCCCCTTACTCCTTCCCTGGTATCAGGCTACACAAGGCCACTGAAGCCCAGTTGATTTCCCAAGTCCAATTATTTTGCAGTACACAATCCTCTCGAATAGCACTCCTCACCTGGGGACTCCGGCTGCCTAAACACACTGCACTTAATGGAGTCCCTGAAGTTGTCTCCATTTCATTGCTTCTAACTAATAGGCTGTGATATTTTTTTCCCCAAATAGACCATAGCTCTTCCCACTCCCCTTGCCCATCCTCCACGTGAAATCAAAGTGGCTAACGAGGCATTAGGAGACTGCCTGCCCATCTCCCAGCGCTGGATCTTCACTACCACCTACTGACTGCAGGTCTTAGAGCCACAGCAACCTCATCTGCAGCATCTCGGAGGTCTCCTCCCAACTGCATGTTCCTCAGTTCTTAAAAACAAGACAGAGGGAAAGAGCAAATACAGTCTTAATAAAAAATGCTCTCTTAAGATGTGGGTGATTTTAAGATCATCTGGTCTATTTTTCCTTTTCTTTCAATCTCAAGCTATTGTCTGGATTCATGTGCAACAGGCCAGGTCTCCAGCAACAGAAAGCAAGCTGCCAACTTCAAAAAAGAAAATAATGTGCATCAAAGCATTATCTTCTGCCTCCCTTATCTTCTAAACCCTGTTGCTTTTATGCATCTTCACCACCTCACTTTCAATGACTGCCTCAGCCAGCCAAAATCCAGTTATGTTCTGCCTGTTCCTGACACATCATCTTGAAAGAAACACATGAAACACAATATTAATATTGCCAATGTTTTCAAGTGTTGAGGTTCAGAACATATGAGGATTTTGAGGGGAAAGTGATGGGGGAATATTTCTACCATATTTAAAAGGTCCTGCATAGCTGTTAGGACAGAGAACTGCTCACTAAGGAATCCAGGCAGTGCTGGATGTGAGCTGGCTTTTCCATTTGTCATTGGCAGGCAGGACACAGTGGAAGGTTTTCTATACAGTCATCCACAGAAAGCAAAACATAAACCTTTTATTTTCCTCCAAAAGAAACTACTCTGAAGTTACCTGGAATGTAAATGGTAGGGGAGGGACAAGTTCTTCATATGGCTTCACAGGGAAGGAATAACTCTCTCTGTAAGGCTTAAGGCTGGGGACAGCTCTGCAGCCAAGACCCTTGGGGACACGAGGTGACCAGACACAGCCAGCAGCATGCCTGGCTGCAGAGAACAGAGCTGCATCCTTGCCTGTGTGAACAGCAGGGAGGCAAACGCTGATTTTTAAGCCCTGAGAGGATGAAGCCCTGAGAGGCCTAGTCTGATGCCACAGCCAGCCCTGCCTGAGCAGGAGGCTGGACTAGAGCCCGCCTGAGGTCCCTTCAACCTGAATTACTTTATGCTGCTGCAATTCATTAAAGCAGCAGACTAGAACTGCATTGATGGTATTTAAAAACAACAACTAACAGCATTTCAAGGCTGCCTCAGAGGAGGTGGCGGGGATGTATGGGCACAAAAGGCTAAAAAGGCACAGACAGCCCTGTTATGAAGGGCTTTGCTTTTGCAAAATCAGCTCCCAGTGTCTCTGAAGAGTGGAGGACTGAGGGGAAATGAAAGGCAAAGCCTGATTCTCCTTTGCCCTGCAGTTTTCAGGGTCACTGTGCTGGAAGGATACATCGAGGCAGTGCCTGCTCCCACTGACAGCGAGGACAGAAACTCCAGTGACTTTGAGGCTCTCACTCACCCTTTGCTACTGTCTGACAGCTGCCTCCATGCTCTGCTACACTGCAGCAGGGGAAGACAACATCCAACATTTTAAAGCAAAGAAAGGAATATTTTTATGGTCACTCTTTAATTGCAGCGATGGTTTGAGGTGGTTTTTTTTTTGTCCATTAGGTTACATTTAATTTTAAATGCATTTTAAAAACCTATAAATATGCATACAGAAGTAAAAATCACACATTTTTATGACAAATAGAAAACCCATCCTCAGGGCACTGCTCATATGATTACCTACTAAACGTCCTAGCTTGATTATCTGTTGTGAAGAAACCTCGTCTTAAATTTGGTATTCAGGGTATTTTTTTCTTACAATTGAGCTGCTCTGTATCACTAATCCCATTAGAAAACCTCTGCAAGACACATGAGATACACTATGAATGTGCAAGGGTCCACATGCAAAGAACTGTGTGATACACAAGGGTTTTGGAAGCCAGTACTTGGCACTCGGTGGCCTGGAGAAGAGGTTAGTGCCTCTGTCCTGCTGCAAGGCCTTGGTAGCATTACTTTTATCCCAATGACTTTCACATTTTGCATTTGAACATGGGGCAAATGCTCAACACCACTCATCACCGGGCTCCTCTGAATAACCCATAAAGTGCAGGTAAAACCCTTAGATGAAAAACGGATACTATTATAAGCCAAAAAAGAGTGCTGGAGATGTCTTAAAGGCATTTCTGCTTCTTTTGTAGAGGACCTAACAAAACACTTCCTTCTGCCTGCACCCCATCTCAGCCACATAGGGGGAAGAAGAGCTGTGCTGTTCCAGAATGACAGTGCTACATACAGGCTGAAAGACAATCAAAAGCAAGATGCCTAAGAGCTCACAGCCTCTCTCAAGTTCCTGTACTTCATTACTTAAAACAAGACAAGACAGTAATGTTTAATCACACTTGACATTTAGCTTGAGGTACAGTAAGTACACCTAAATCACCTTTTTGGCCAAAACTGGCTTTGATGTTCCCACAGGAGACAGTTATTGTTGTCTTCAAAGGTTAAAGCCCTGCCTAACTCTGGTAGGTAAAATGACAGGGGCTCAGGGATGAAGCAGGAACGTCTCCTGATTGATCAACCGCATGAACCTGATTTCTTCCACCCAACTTATCCTGCCTCTAACATGTAACTTGGAAATATATCCTCTATTTGAGAAGATTTCCAGGAGAAGGGAGAGCTCCCCTGTTCTCAGACACTAGTGTTACAGCGTTTTTGCCGAGTACGTATTAAAATGCATTAAGACCTAACTAGGGTTGTCTTCATGTTATGCCGCTATTCTTAAGCTGTTATGTTACTAAGCCACATTGGCATTTTTCAACTTTCCTTTGATGTTCTCTCTATTATCTTTTTATAGCATAATCACACATTTTGGTATGTTGAAGATCAAAGGGAAGCTGGAGCTTCTAAGGCTAAGCCTGGATATGGGGCCTGTAACTAACTGAATTCATTATATTTAATAATATTCTCTAAGGAATGGCAGGGGAAAGTCATATGAAATAATAAACATGAAGGTAAATAGTGAGAGCAAGTTTAATGTCAGTTTTGTTTTATTCTTCTATTAAGCTCCTGTGCTACCTCTGTGACCCTCCACTACATGACTGATCGGGACCTGCTGGCGTTTTTGTCCCAGCTACCTGGCTGTGACAGGTCTTAATACTCCAACTTCTTCACTTTGGCTCCTTTTTAACATCTTAATTAAAATTTCTTATAGATCAAGATACTCTCATACAGATTGTTTTGAGCAATGTTTAACTGGACAATGCTACAGAATCACAGAATCCCAGACTGGTTTGGGTTGGAAGGGACCTTAAAGCTCATCCAATTCCAATCCCTGCCATGGACAGAGACACCTTCCACTAGAGCAGCTTGCTCCAAGCCCCTGTGTCCAACCTGGCCTTGAACACTGCCAGGGACGGGGCAGCCACAGCTTCTCTGGGCACCCTGTGCCAGCGCCTCAGCACCCTCACAGGGAAGAATTCTTTCCTATGCATTTGATAAACAAATTAAGGCACTTAAAATAAACATTCTCAAGGCAGGCAGGTGCACATATGAGGAAAACAAGTCTTTAAAAAGAACCTAATTCCTTTAAGCTCCTTGGAACTCCCATGTCAAAATACTCATCTCCTGGCAGGCTTGGTAAGGTTAAAATTAGTTCTAGCTAGCATCACCAGAAAGCTGTAACACGCAGCTGAATGACAGTCATAAAGGTGTAAAATTCACTTCTACTTTAGAAAGCACAAAGCAACGTATTCTAACTTGATCCTTGCAGCTGAATGCTGACTGATGACTGAAAGTGTAACTGTACCAATTACCTCAGAACCGGCTGTAAGGAAGGAGCTCCCGAATTGCACAGCCAAATGTTATTAAGGATATGCTTTTCACACATACAAATGTGGAAAGGAATCGGAATAAACTTGTAAAGTGTGCTAATTGAGCAGTGCTACTCTACCTCGGTGCAGATACAGTTACTAGGAGCAGAAACCTTCCTATGGTTAGGTATGTATTTGGGTTGTAACTCAACCAGTGCAAGAAGTTATTCACGCTTGCAGTAACCGATTTAATGCAACTGCTGCAACTGGCTTCAATCAGCTTAATACACTAAGATCAAAACTTATCTCACCTAGTGAATGGGCACCTAAGCTGTCTTCTCGCAACATGACCAGATGATCATGTAGGAGATCACACACTCAGAAGGTGAAGTTGGCCACGCTGAATCCCGTCCTAACTGCTATGATACTTAGGAAGCAGGAGAAACCCACGCTGAGAATGAACTGAGGATTCATACCTGCCTGCTGCGGATGCAGAACATCTCAGGTCCTTCTCCCGGTCTCTCTGTTTACTGAAATCCAAACAATGGATCCAGGGAGTTTATTTTTAGAGTACTGTTCGGTTAATGGTAGTTCTCTTGGTAGACAACAGAGAGCTGGTACTGCAGCTCCACACTAAGCATGCTCCTTTTTTATCTCTATTTATTGTACAATAATTTAACTTTATTGAAGTGAGGGTTTAAGTCCCCAAGGGAGATTGAAGAGCTGAGCCTGGGTACTGCAGAGTAACAACAGTCTGTGTTAGTGCCAAACTTCCCCCAAACACCAACTTTCAACCTGGAAACTCTTAAAATCTCTCTGGTTTTGGTATTTAAAACTGTACTTTTTGAAACACGTAAAACATCCAAAATATTCCATATAACACCCATTTCTCTTAAATGATTCACCATTGTTTGACTCTCAGCACTGCGGTTTATGTTGTAAATAAAAAATCAATCCCCTCTGTATGTAAAATCTACTCAATAAGACTGTGGCTACAAGGTTTATCATCTCTAGGGAGCATTCCAAACTGCCATTACACTGTCGTCTAGTCAAGAGAGAGGATTTAATTACTTACTTCTATCCAGAAAGAGATACATAAAAATCTAAACATCTGCAAAGCCCAAATGCAAATGGCAGGGTATGAAGATCATAAGCTCAAGGCTAAAATTACTATTTCTCCAAAAAGCAGTAATGCATAACCTATAAAGATTTTCAACTACATATTGGATGTGGGACGAAATGGGAAATTTTATTCTAAGGCTTTGAAAAGGGAACAGGACTTATACCCTTGCTCAAAGAGAACCATGATTTTAAGAGGTTTTTAGAAGTATCACACAATACTAGAAGTTGCATGTGCTCTTGGGAGTAAGGCCTGTGTAAGATCACAGAGCAGGAAATAGTACTGAAAGGTAACACAACCTTCTTGGTGTACGTACAGCTTTAAGGATGTGATACAAAAAGACGTTGTGTATGTTGAGAAGGACATAGTCCCACAGTGAGATATAGGAAGCGTTAATATGATCTACAAGTCAAGTCTCTGGTTTTATTAGGAGATGCATATTGTTAGTGAAGCAGTGGGTCACATTATTGTACACAAGAATTACATAAAATGTGGTGTGGCCTTTTTGTGGTATTACGCCTTAGCAGGAAAAAAGAAAAATATATATATATATAATAAGGCAAAGAATAGACTGTCCTCAAAAGTAACAGAAAATGCTACTAACAGAACAATATGGCTTTGTCTGTTCTTGTGGCATGAACACTGCTCTTAAACACGGTGGAAATCGACCAAAGAAGAAAACTGACTCTTTTTCTGTGGGGATTTAGAAGTCACTTCTGCCGTATCACTCAAAGCACTACAGTCCAACCCCAGCAGGTTTCATAAATCCAGGGGGTGATATTTCCAAAGCTGCCAATGGGATTTAGATGCACAACCCTGATTTATTTCAAAGGAGCTGTAATTCCAAGCCTGGACTCTGAAAACAGTTCCATATACCTACATGTCTGAAGACAACCAAAGGCGAGGGAGGGCTGTTTTGACAAATAAACTGTGAAGACAAGAACTACAAAGCAAGTAAGGAGCAATAAATGTAATGGAATGCTGATAATGTCAGAAAGTAGATGTCTCCAGCTAGAGAGACCTACTACAGACTCGTTTACTGCGAAACTAAGCTATATAGAATATATGGGACACTTGGGTTTTGCCATTTGTGAAAGCAACTGAAGCCATTCTGTATTTTACTTGTGTTTCATAGTATCAGCGGAGGTAACTATTGAGCTCATTTTACTTGTGAGTAGGTTGAGACATAAATCCAAGGTTACAGACAAAATCTCTGATTCAGCAAAGCACTTAAGCACATGCTTAGCTGTAAACACATGTACCATCCCATAAAAGTAAAGATAATCATGTGTTTAAGTGCTTTGCTGAATCAGGGCCAAAGACAATAGCAGAGCCAGGAAGAGAAGCCAGGCATCACTAAAGCAACTAGACAACTTTCCCTGCAACATAAACGTTACAGAAAGGAATAGATCATAAAGAGGATGGTTATGACTTTTTAGAAGAGTTAAGAACAGCTGCCACAGGGTGGGGGGTAGGGACTGAGAACAAACAGGCATTTTAATATTGTTTTTCACAGCATCCTTAAGAAAGCAGCAGGTAATTTGCTCCCTATTTCATCTCAAGCCACTCTTTCAAACCTGCTTCCTCACTCACTGAACATTACCGTGCATTACCCAGCAGTTCTGCTAATGTGATTTAAGACCAATCACCCTTTATTACTGTATCTTTGCCTATTAAAAAAGAGATGATACAAGAGCAAGCAGACAGGTGAGTGAGAGCAGGAACTAGGTGCCAAGTAGGAAAGAGCAACGTTTCCCTCCTTGCGATTTTTATTAGGTGGAAAATAAACATTTCACTAGGCGTTCAGTTATGTTCAGAAGCAATCAACACAAGGATACAGGCAGTATTTTCAGCCCATTAAGCGCCCGTCAGGGAGAATTCAATCATCAGTCATGTTGGGATGCTCCAGTTGATACCCCAGCCCATGTCAGGCTGCCTACCCTTTGCCTGAGAGCAGGCATCTGTTTGATGTAGCTTTACACAAAGGAGCACTTACACCCAGATGGGCTCTGAGCACACGCTGCAGTCTGAGGGATGGGAACTGAGGTGAGGAAAGCTCGTGGGGAAAGGCCTGATTTGTTCAAGCAGGCTGCTGTATGGTTTTAATCAACTTTCCAAATACATTTCAGAAACCTTACAGGATTTTTTGGGGGGTCACGTATCTGCTCTGCATTTCTTTTAGATTGGAAACTGTCTTAAACTATCCAATTCAATGTTTCTCCTACATAGTCTTGAGTTGAAATTACTCTCTCTTTTCTCTGAAGCCAAAAGCATTGTTATCTCGATTCCCCAGGGGACGCAGCAGGTACCATGGTGCTAACCACACATTTGGTTCATATTAACTTATCTCCCCTTGTGCAGGATCATAAAAAGTTAATTGGAATATGCAGCTCCAACACACCGCACGATGTGAGCTGGGCCAGCGAGCACTCCAATCTAACCCCATGGCAGCTCTCTGCTTGGAAACAAGCTAAAACTTGTCAGATTTCATTTTGCACAAGCAAAAAAGCCAACATAATTCAAGCAAGATCTGGTTGCTGATGGTATAACCTTCCAACTTCCTATGGGACACAGTGTGGTGTCACACAAACCAAAGTCTCCTTTGTAGGCAGAGATGGCTGCTGCCGTTCTTCTATCTCTGTCCCTGTGGTACACGGCAAAAAGGAGAGGAAAAAGGTCCATCAGGGCTGCCAGAGCCAGTCAGGCACATCCAGGCAGACTAGAACTGACCATGGGGACCCTGCTCCTGCCCCTTCCTGCAGGTTTTCCCTGCAGCATTCATCAGGCTGGAGCCCAGAGTCCCAACAGGAGTGCTGTAAAGCAGATGTGCAGATTGGAACTGGCTTCTTCAGTCAATAGTACCAATAAAGCAATCAACTGGGTTTTGATTATGTCTCATGGCCCAGTTTTTGCTGTCCCTTCCTTATTAGTATCCTAATGAATGGTTTCCTACTCTTCAAAATTATGTCTAATTAGTTTTGATTAAAGAATAAATTAATAACAAAGCCTCCTTTAGAAATAATACAATTTACAATGCTTATAAATCCTACAGTTTGGTAGCCAGAGCTTAAGCATACCTCTATAAATCCAGCCAGCCAGCCAGCCAGCCGTCCATTCACCCTCCTGATGCTGCTACACTTCTTCTTACCAATCCTACCACTATGTGTAAGGCTTTCATGAGTCAGACCAAAAACCTCAGGAAGCATCATCCCCATCTACCCACACCCCCAACAAGTGACTGACACCACCCCAGACAGCCCTTTGGGAGTATATCACCATCCAAGAGTGACACAGCATCACGAATTAGGAGGAAACACATCTCCAGAAGACTCTTCCCCACCTTTTGGCTCAGATAGAGATTTAGCAAGTTTTATACTCAGACCTTCTTAAATGGTAGGGTTTGGGGAGTTTTGTATGTTTTTATGGGACTGAAAACCTGTTTTCCATGCCCTGCTGTGCCATAGCTCCTTCATGTACTGGGTTGTGTCATGTATCTCTGTGCCCATGGTGCCTCTGTGCAGGTACAAAAGCTATGTGCTCTCTCCCTTGCTGGGTCTGTGAGATTGCAAAGTTCTTCAGAGGAACATCTTACTCTAGCTGGGGAGCTATACAGCACCTTGCACAATAAAGCAGTCAGTGTTTGTAGTGCTGCTGAAATATAAATAGACTGTACTAAACATAATTCAGCAAAAGGCATCGCAGAGATCTTACAAGCAAGAAGAAACAGTAAATAGGAAATGTCCTGATGGTAAAAGAACTGACGACACAAAACAAATGGCTATTCAGCATTGCTTTATAGTCTAAATATTGAGTATTTGGGAGCAAGAAGATAAAATTCCTTCAGACACGTGTTAGCAAAGGTAATGAACAAAGTGAGCGTCACCGAGGGTTTAGCCATGCACTTTGACCACAGAGAGATGCTCATCTGCCTGGAAGAAGGATGTGGTTTATGAAATTAGCCACTGTGTTTTTATAATGACTTCCAAAGGCATTTCCTCCAACTCCACCGTTATCTCTGAACATGCAAGTGTAAATAACAACACCCAGTTTGTCAGTGCTTCACTCAACGCACAAAACCAACTTTTTCTCCCTTCCCAAGAGGAGGCATGGAGGTAGAAATGGAAATGGCCATTAACAGCCATGACTACAGCAACTACAGTGCGAATAATCTAGTAACATCAGGTAAGCAGTCCAGAAGGGCAGGCCATTACATAGCCCTACCCTGATACTCGGTAAATCACGGAACCATTCATTCCTTACACAGAGGACGGTCCACACTCACTTTGCTTTTACTGAGTCAAAACCAAGACAGTAATTGGATGGAGGCTTTCAGGGGACAGGGGAGGGAAAAAGGATCTTCTTAGACTCCCTAATGCAATCTTCACGACCTGTGTGATCTCTCTGTAAATGCCGCGTACAGGTTAATCCTCCAAAATCCTCTGTGCAACCTTGTCAAATCAAACTGTTCATCAGTTTGTTCAGAGGCTACTTGATAAGAATAAACAAATGAACTCATGCTGCATGTCTTCAGCTGTCATTGAGGACCACTTGTAGGCAAGGTCTTTTCAGCGGGTGCTCCAAAAAGGAACCTTGGATGGAAAATGTGAGGAAGGAACACATCTATCTGTGTAACCACCATACCTGTAAGGATACCGTGTGAGGCAGACACACGTCCACTTGGACCTTTTACTCTGTGTGCCCTGAGCAGTCCCTTTTCTCCTTCATTTTCCCAATTTTAAATAATACTTACTTTGGAACAAATACATCCATATTAAAAAGTATAGCAACATAATGCTGGGGAAGTGTTACAGGGACCTGGCTCAGATGCCAAATTGCTCCTTTTACATACAAATGCAGCAGCATCACAAGTGCCTCCCCCTTCCACTCTCTGCTCAGCCATGAAGCCTTCTTCTGGGTCACTTAGCCCTTTAACCTCCAGGCAATTGGAAGAAGTCCTCATGTGCGATACCACCTTTGCTGCTGTCTGTGACTGGATTGATGCCATTCATTTATTCCACGCTGGCCTGCAGCCACCCAACAGATGGCAATGACTTTTAGATGAAGCAGGGTAATTCTGAAGTGGTGACCCAAAGGGTGAAAGGTTTTGCAGCCCACTGCTTCCCCTCTGGCCCTAACATCTGTGAACTTGCCCTTTTCAATACACTCAGAATAGTGCTTCAGGCACTGAAAAATACACAGTGTTACCACTTGGTTCAATTTTCTCCTGCTCCTCATAACCTTCAAAATACAGCACTTCTGTGCCCCACTCTAACTCCTCACCTAACTGTACCTTGCCATTATGTCCACACCCAAAGAGTACAATTTGGAACATCTGCTTGTCATTTTGTCTCTCAAATGTCATTGCAATTTCTGCGATGCTACCACTTCATGCACTGGGGAAAGTCTAGTCAAAATCCATTCTCTTTCCCTCACCTCTTAGGAGACAGTCTTCTACAATTCATAAATCACTGCAATCTGCCATCTAGGCTTAGTCTTTCTCTTCTATAACCCTGCTCCATCTATGTATGATTTGCCCAGGAATATTATTGTTTCTACAACTCTATCCTTGTTCAGAGAGTGACTACAATTTAATATATATTTTGGAGGTCAGAATTTGTGGATACAAGCACAGTTCAATGTACCTGAAGAACCATTCCCCCAGTGAATGATATTTCACTTCATTCCTGAAAAAGCACAGGTACTCCTGGCCCTACCTTCCATGTTACTGTCGTTTGGGTTTGGCTTTTTCCCCTTTTTCCTGCTATTGCAGGATATGTCAGATTTCAAAAGTCTTTTCTTTCATGCACTTCACCCTCAAGACCATGTATCACAGCAGTTGGTCCTGAGGCCAAAAAGCAAAAGAAGTCATGCTCTTTTCTGAACCATGGAGATCTCTCTCAGGAGTCAGATGAAGATCCACTCTTTCAGGAGCAGAACAAAGAGAGACAACTCTTCTGGTGCTAAGAAACTGCCAATTGAATTTCTAAACTGGAGAAGGTTTTGATGATCCTGCTCAAAAAGTGGTTGACCACAGACACACAGCATGAATCGAACTAATAGAGGAATAGGACTGGAGCGCTTCTGTTGCAGTGCAGGGCAAAACTTTACATGCGTAAAGAGAATGCTAGCAAAGGAAAGCAGCAAGAAAAAGAAACAACCTCCCAAAACCCAACTAACGCAGGCCCACAAATTTAACAGATTTGCCATCATATTTTGTGAAGCAGTAAAACAGATTTGTGAAAAAGGCTGCAGTTTCTGCACAATTATCCCATCTGTAGACATTCCCAATTCCATCATTAATCAATGCTTCTCTCCCTCTGTAGTACACATAACAAATCCCAGCCACTAAATCCCAATGTAAATCCTACTATCGGTCTCGGAGTGTGGAACAGGCAGTTGACTTTAGGATTGTTCTTTATGTTCAGAAACATGAATAAATCACACCCCATCAAGTTTATCATTTTCTTCTCCTCAGAGAAATATGGAATATTATAGATCATCTTCAGTCCATCAGTTTCTTCACACTCCATTAGCAAGCAAGGTCTATTTTTCATGTAATTTACCAAACCACTGGCCTAATTTCTCTCATTTCTTTTGGAGCAGGAAACACACAGAGCAAGTTCTCCTGTTACATGTCACCCACAACCAACCTTCCTTTTCATTCCAGGGTTACAAAACGTTGCTGGAGTTCACCAGCAGGCCAAGGTGGTACAGATCTTGGGTTTCTTTACAGAGATGCTATGAAAAAAGCTGAATATCAGAAATAAAACCTATCATCAGATAAATAACCGGAGATATTTCAGGCTGGATGCTCAGAAAAAACATATCCCAAACCACTAACCAGCTCTGAAGGTTTTGTGGTGTGGGTATGCATGTGTGAAGGACTTCAGCCTTCAAGGCTGCCAGTTTGGTATTTTTACCAAGACCTTAAGAACCACTATTATAAATAAATGGTAGCGGAAGTGGAGGTGAAGATGGTGCAGTCTTTCCTCACAACAAAAATCCTCCTATCAAACGCCTTCTGCAAAGGTGGGTATGTTGTCCCTTGCACAGAACAAGACAAAAGAAAGAGGTGGAACTACAGCCCAAAGACACAGGTCTCACCTTTTCCCCTTGCACCTCTGCAAGGGGAATAAATGACAAAAGTCTGCAATATGCTTTTTTTTCACCTCTAAAATATTTCAGTATCTTGGAAAAGCAGGAGGGGGGCTGACAGGATCCCACACTGAGTCACTGCAGGAACTGCCACAGTTCCTTCCCTACCAGCTACAGGCTGAACAGTGGGTGTGCAAAGGGAGATGACATTCACTTTTCCAGTATCTGCATGTTGCCTGCAAGAAAAGACAGGGGAGGAGAAATGCATTGGAAGATCTGCAGATAGAGGAAACCCTCTAGCGCTGTGTAAGAAATGCTATGAGAGAAAAACAAAACCTTAAGGTGGTTGCTGGGCTTGGATGCTGAAGAAACCAAAAATACAGGCAAAATACAAAGCCCCCAAACTTCGGAATCATCTTCTTTATAAACCCAGCATTAAGTGCAGACAAAGTAGATTCTAAGGTACATTATAATGGTACATTTGCAATGGTTTTGCTGCCTCTCCTGCATAGGCCAGAGAAATCAAGTTGGAAGCTGCCAAATCCCAGAGGGAATGGTGTGCTCTTGGTAATAAAGGCAGGAGTAGGTGAAGCCTTGCATCAGCTACAGAAGAAAGGAACTATTCATTTTTCTTCTCAGTGCTAATAATAAACTACAAATCTCCCATTTCTTCCCTCCTCCACCCAGAGTGATCTCCAAGGGCAGTTTCACAGGTGAATCCTGAAGCTTCTAAAACTGCCACCCAGTCATTCATGCTTGGAACAGCACAAAAGCACTGCCTGTTTCTGACCTCTAAATGTGACCAGTCACACTGGATCTGGAACAAAGGGGTCCCCAGCTCCTCTGTGGGTATCATCCACTTTAATGGGATGTGCCATAGAAGCAGAGCAACAAAGACAAATAAAAGACGTGAGGGCAGTGTCCTGCATTAAAATGTCACCAGTCCAACAACTGCTCAGGGTCAGGAGGGACTGCAGCAACCGGAGTTATTCCTCAGGAATTCTTCATTCATCATTTCCAATCCCCTTGAACTGATAGCTCTCAAAATTGCTTAGTAGCTTGAGTCTTCTGCTCCTTCTTTGCACAGGAACAGCCAGACTATAACATAAAACATTTATTCCAGAGCCAAATATGTATTCAAAACATTAGCTCCAGCAAAAGAAACACTCAAGACACAAGAGCTTTCTGTTCCATTCCCAACTGTGCACTTAGTAAGAAGAGAACAACTTTATCAACAAGCAGTAAAAACCTTAGTTTCCCATGTCTGAAAGAGATTTCATTAAATGCTTCCCTTGACTGGGTGCAGATCATTATATTTCTCATAGACTGTAAGCAATGTGAGCCTGTGTCTGCACAACGAGGCCTGAGCCCTGATTGACAGCTCTAGGAATTACAATAAATACTGCAGGAACACAAGCAATACTTTCATTGGAGTCCACTGGCAAATGGAGTGCTTTCTTGCAGGAAAACAAACAACCAAACACCCCCCCAAACCTGGGAAAGCTCCATTTAACGCTGTTTCTCAGGAAAGAGCTGTGAAAAGAACACTCCTATAGCAAGGACACATCCTCTTTCCTTATCACTGCAGCACTCAGTGGGACCTGAGGGCATGCTCCCCAGTGCATCTTTGAAGGCCTGTCACCCTCCACAACCCATCCTCAGGCCAGCAAGGATTCAACAACGGGAGGTCCTGTTGAACTGGGCCAGCCCACCCCAATCCTCTCCCAACAGATCCATGTGCCACAAACCCCCCCCTTGCCCTGGTGATGGGAAGCTGCCTGGAATTCCTCAGAGGGTTCGGCTGTGTTATTCATGCACTGCTGGACTCCTTGGCAGTGCTAAAGGCCACAGTGATGGTGAAAAAAGCTAATTCACAGCCTAAGAAAGATTAATCTTGCTACTGTAAAATGTCTTGGCTACAGTAAAGTGTTAGTCACTCATGGGACAGCTGGAAGCCAGAATCAAACCAAGTACATGCAGAAAATTATGCTTTACTTGCAAAGGCAGAAGAGGACAAATAACTTAAAGGCAGCCTGCTGAACGACCTTCTTTGCTACATTTTCCACTTGGAGACCAGTGACAGCCCAAAAGGTGTGAAGGTCGTAACTTTACTCTTCCTGCTCCATCTCACACTCAAATCTGCTCAGAGCAATAATCACAGTCCTCATTCAGGCAATGAAACGGCACCATTCAGGGTCAGGGAAGAAAACCTGCCTCCAACTCCAGCGCTAGTGAAAACTGACTTAAAATGTAAGACTCAAATCTTTTCTAACCTATCTGTACTTCTCATCTGCAGATGAATTAGTCACTAATAGATAAGACCACATGGCTATCTCACACTAGCTCCCTCCCAGACTCAAAAGCTGCAGTGCCCGGTGGATTGGGGAATATCACCCAGCACTGGAATACAACTGGACACAATCACAGAATCACAGACTGGTTTGAGCTGGAAGGAACATGAAAGCTCATCCATTGACCCACGGGCAGGGACACCTTCCACTAGACCTTCTCTTCTCCAGGCTGAACCAGCCCAGCTCTCTCAGCCTGGCTCCAGAGCAGAGCTGCTCGAGGCCTCGCAGCGTCTCCGTGGCCTCCTCTGGACAATCTACCACTGTTTTCACCACTAGACCACATTACAGCTCACATCCATGCAGCACACAGGGGATTTTTAGGCTCCCAGAATCCGAGGAACAGAAGGAAACGCAAACACACTAGCACAGCACTAATACTTTGTACTTTAGCTGTATTTTTTTCATTCCTTAAGGCACGTTTAAGTACTCTCTCTGAATAAACACTAGTAAAAGTTGTGTATCTGCATGAAGAAAAAGCTCTATCCCTCTCTTTGATGCCAGCCAGCACCATTAAAACACTCCACAGACACCCACATTTTAAGAGAAAGAAAAGCAAATGGGAAACAGCTCCATACTGAAATACTGGAAGTGAGCCACTCTGAGGCTCTTAATGCTACTGCTCTGATTGCCCTTGTACACCAGTAGAGACAAAGAAAGGCAATTTGATTGTGCATGTGGAAGATGAAATTATATCGCTGTCTTTCTATCTTAAGCATAAGCAGTTTTTCAGAAGATGCCATTAGCAGTATAAATCACCTGGGCCTAATACAATGGTCAAAGCCAGAACAATCAATTCTTATTTATTAATCAGCCTCTATTATGATGTTCCACAATCATTATACTACAGTTTAGACACAATAACAATGAAGCTAACAGAACTAATGCAATTTGCGGTGAGTAAGATGTTGGCAGGCAACGGCAGTAACAGTTCTTGGTAACAACACCGTGAGACAGATAGGTCTTGGTCACAAGAAAAAATATTAAAGTAGACAAAAACACACCAGGGAAAGGAAGTTTTCAAGTTATTATTTTTAAACATATGAAGATAATAATGTTAGAGAAGCAATCTGCATCATCAGAAATGTTTAGGGTGATAGAATATCACTTACTCCCGAGAAGGCATAGTAACGGCATTTGAACACCCTCACAGAATTGAAATGCACAGTGAGGTTAGAAGAGTCACACAAAGGAAAAAAAAATTACTATTTCTCTTGGAAAAAAACTCTTTAATTGCCAAGAAGTCTGCCTGGGATTGTGCCATGGAAAACCTGCAAATCCTGGCTGTTTGTACCCTTTAAAACAGGAGCCACCCCCTAAAAAACTCATTGCTACCTGGTCCTCCTTGTCTGTGCAGACAGAAGAGCTTAAAACACAAGGTAAGGGAATAAAACACAAAGCAAGCAATGACACTTAGATCCTTGGGAGCAAAGTCTACTGCAAATGACGCATTGCTGGGGGTGCTTTTAGTTCTCAAAAACATCCTTGTTCCAATGATCAGAGGAATTTCTGGGTGAGAGGGATCACTGCACCACAGAAGGCGCAGTTCAAAGGGACAGCAAGCCACACAGAATAACTCTGTGGCAATATGACCCCTTGAAATGCTCAGAGAAGCACAGAACCTGCACCTTAAAAATCACAACTACTAAAAAAGACTGGGTGGAAAAAAAAAAGGAAAAGAAAGTAAAAAAAAAAACAACCTTGTTTATAATAAAGACTACATTCTGTAGCAATTTCCTAGATTCCTGGGGTTAGAAATCTAGATTGCCAATGGATAAGTGAGCCTTAAAATCACATCCCTGCTGACAAAAATTCATTTCTTATAACCGTCTCCATTTACCGGAATGTTGAATCTTTCCCATGGGGAAGGAACAAATGAAAATGTTATTTCTCTGCTCATGAACTCATACCTTTCTGTCTGCTTTTCACTGTTGGCAATTTCATTCTCTTCCAAATTTGACTAAAGCCCGTGACCTGGGGGAAATAATGTCTATATAATAATCTTGTGAAACTCTAATTCTGAGTCATGTTTTTTTGGATGTTGCCTCGCACTTTATGAAAATTGCACCGAGCTATGAAATGTAAGTGATGTGATGTCTCTGCCTTAACATAATCATTTTGTCTGGTGACCATGTTGCAAATAATAATACTAATACTAATAAAAAGGGAGTCTCCTTTGGAAGCAACAGAAATTATATTAGAAGAAAAAAATAATCCATGCCTAATGGCACAAACAGACGTTGTGACACCCTGTTCCAGAGGTTTAATTTCACTGCCCCATGGAAACAACTATTCA
This sequence comes from Pezoporus occidentalis, assembly GCF_034315485.1. NCBI lineage: Eukaryota > Metazoa > Chordata > Aves > Psittaciformes > Psittacidae > Pezoporus > Pezoporus occidentalis. The sequence goes on from NW_026912887.1 coordinate 819,842, forward strand.
CAACTGGTAGCACACTAACGGTGTGAGAAAAGCAAGAGGAAACATCCCTGCGCTGTGGCTGAGCAGCTGAAGAGCACTAAAGCTCCCCTGACCCAGTGCTTCAGGGGACCTCAGTAAATCCTGGCCCTTTCTCCCAGTGCCTTGGCCTCCCTGAAACCCCATGTCTGCATATGGGGAGAAATCAGAAACAAGTTCATAAACCACCAAATGCCTGGAAAGCATAATTATTGGCTGGGGTCTCCTGAGCAAACTCAGCAGTGGGGATGTTTGCAGTTGATCAACTCTTCCCCCAAAAGCAGCAATAACCACAGTATCTCTTTATTGGATCCACAGCCATACACTGGCTGCATCCCTTCCTGGCTCTGTAAATCTACACAAGCAAAGCTGTACATTACCAGATGTTTATTTTATTCTTTTTACCCACACTGACCCATAAAAGCCTCAACACAGTAGATCAAATGGTGGAAAATCATTAAAAACTTGCTCTTAAATAAAACTGGTACTGCCATATGTTTTGGGCCTTCCTCCATGTGAAGCTCCACTTAGCTCCACAGGTATAAATCTAGAATAACCCCATTTAGGTCAACAGTTATTTCACATCTGCAGAGGTGCAGCATACGGGTGTTGGAATTCAGTCTCTGATGTTTCCAGGATGAATAACATTTTATACATATATACGCATATATATATATATATTTATACATCCAACTGAGAAATGTGAAACAATTGAGGAATGTTTTAGTAGTTGCAAAAGCCTGGCAAAGTCAACCGGAGAGATTTTCAACTGCTATACCTGAACGTTAGATTTGCAGTGAATTGAAGCACACAGCAATGCATGTTTGCTGCCAGGCAAATATCCTGTAAGTACGGTTTTTACAGTGCATCCTAAATCTGCACATCGGTAGCTATAAAGGGCAACTTGAATTGTGAAAAACAAGAGAGAACTGACAGGAAAGGGGCTTTGGAGAAGAGCCTGTAGGGACAGGACAAGGGGGAATGGCTTTAAACTGACAGAGGGGAGATGATTGAGATGACTGCCCCATCCCCTGCCCTGGCAGCATTGAAGGCCAGGCTGCACATGGGGGCTTGGAGCAACTTGCTCCAGTTGAAGGTGTCCCTGCCCAAAGCAGGAGGTTGGAGCTGGATGAGCTTTAAAGTCCCTTCAACCCAAACCATCCCGTGATTCTACGACAGCCCTGACCTTAGACAGCAAACACCACAGTCCCTATTTACCTTTTCGTTTTTACAAGCTGCTCCATTTTAACGTGGCTATCTTTAATGAATTACAGCACTTCATGTACCTGCACTTTTGTTAGTAGCGTTTCCATTAGTTAAGACTATCAGCATGGAAGTGTGTGCATATCTACAAGTGTGTCCATATGTGAATGAGGGAAAGAGAAAGCATGATTAGTTGGTATCTTTCAGGACATAAAAAGCAATGGAAGATGATGATGTAATACTTATTGCAGGAGGACCCTCATTCCTCGCCTACTGTCCAACAGCACCAAGTTCAACTGAACTAAAAGACCAGGTCACCACAGTCCTGCAGGGGAACCAGCCTGATTCCTGCAGAACAAACCTTACTGCAGTGAACCTCCTTCCATCTCAGGACACCACAAGTCCTGCATGCTGCTCAAAGCACTCAGGCACAAGGATCCACAACCTAATCCCACAGCTACAGAGGAAACACAGCCTCACTGACTCAGGCAGACCCAGGGATATTACACCTGAGCCAAAGCTAGTTACACTAACGAATGCTTTACTATTAACTTCTGCAGTTTTCAATGAGGCCTGGCCTGATTAGAAGTTTCTCAGTTTTATACTAATCATCTCCTCCATTTCTCTTCCACACACAAGTTTAATTGTGTGGTTTTTCCCAAAGCACCTTCAGACCCTCATATAAAACCTGTTTGAGAAGTGCACACTCTTAATTTGTTGCTGTTCTTAATAGTGGCGCTGTAATGTATGTTTCAAAAAAAACCTACAACTTTCTTACATGACAATGGTAAAAGGTTCATTTTAAATAATCAAGAAAGGAATAACTTCCATTAGATAAAGCAGTCAATAGCATCAGAAACGTGGCTGCAATTACTTGTTGCACTTTACAATGAAATCCTTGTAGTGTAATAACCACAAGAAGATAAAACACATTTTGTCTCCATTTCACATGACTGACCCCAATTTTGCCAAGGACATCTGAACACATTTAACATACTGAAATCTTCCATTAGGATAATGAAAATACACATTATTGAATTCTGTATTTGCTTTATAGTGCTACAAATAGCAAATTCAATCTTTCTTACTTTTGGTGGAGACTACACCTGCATAATTGTTCCCATTTCTCAGAGGCTGAAATAAGCTACAAAATGAAGAAAGAGGAAGATGCTGACCCCACAATCCATTATGCAGCACTCCTGTGATTTTATTTGTTGTATGTGCTTAGTAAAAAGGTTGTGTATAACCTAGCAACCTACAAAGGATATACAACTACCCTCCACAGCCTGTACTAAAACAACTGAACTATGATGTACTGTGCATAGTTACCAATAGCTGCTGGAGTGCTCCCTTCTAAGGGAGCAACTGCCACAGTTTACAGTCACAGAGTGAAAGTCAGCTTTGCTTTGAGGCACAAATATCTTGCTTAAAAATCACTATTTCATTGACAGGCCTTGAAAGGAAACACATGGTCAGCTTTTCTGCTACCCTTTCTGAAAGGAGAAACTTCAGCCACACAAAACTACCAAAGACAGTCACAGCTTTCATTTCTGAAGTGCTGATGACACCTACCTTGTATTTGGCTCCACAGCTCTGCTTTGCATAGAGCAACTAGGTTGGAACTGGATGAGCTTTAAGGTCCCTTCCAACCCAAACCAACCTGTGCTTCTAGGATTCTATCCATAGATCTCAAATCACTGAAATTGAAACCCCATGACTTATATGCTCAAAGGAACACTGAGAATTATGTACGTCCAAGAAAAGAAACCCAAAGGTGTCCTCCAGGCTTCTGGCTGAACACAGTAAAGATGAGACCTTTAGACTGCTGGATATAATAAATATTCTGCCCCCCTTTTTTTTAAGCCAGTAGTTCAGTATTTAGTTTTCATTAGCTTGAAACTTTACTGCAGTGTCAGGACTGTGACTCATACCTGCAGAGTCCCTAACGTTTCATTTCACTTCCATTTCAGTGGCTGGTACTCAGATACTAGGAGAAATCAAATCAAGGGGCCAGCCATCACCCGTTCCTCTCCAGAAGCAATGCTTCAGGTGTAGTCCCTTTTTTCTTATTCAAAACCAAGAATCCAGTCATGGATCACAGCTTTCATCTGGTAAATGCTGTTCAATATAATCTGCTGAGACATCTACCTGTTATCTATTCTGTAGTCATTGCTCAAAACAATGTATGAAGTCTGGATGGCAATGAAATTTAGATCATTAACGTCAACTCCCCTCAACAAAAGCGTGTCCCTGTCTCTGTGTCTCCCCACCACAACTTCAGAATCTCAAACAGCTCACACTGCTCTGTGAATATGAGGAATTCAATCTCAGACAATTTTAAAGCCTGTTCTCACACACAGAACACTTCCATGTTAGAAATTACAACACAAGGCAACAGAAAAGGCATTCAGCACTCTGATTCCAGCGTCTCTCTGCTGTACTTTGCTGTCAGATGGGTGTGAACTTGCAATGAAACTCACAGTCCAAAGAGCAAGTCAGAGCTTCCAAAATTCCAGATAAGCCTTCTGTAAACTGCTAGGCCCCGTCAGGTACAAATACTGCAAAGTAACCAGGGTTAAACCATGACTTTTAGCCATGTTAAAAGATGTGCAGCTTCTGGACTCCAGGTACCTCCATACTACCCAAACTTCCCCTGGATCAGCTGATGGGTCCATCTCATTTTGAGTACGTACCAGCAATGCAAAAGGACCAAAAGGCATGGACACATCAGTAGTGTGCGCACACGTTTGACATAAGCCAAGTGTCTTCTTGCTGCAGCTGGAGGCACAGCACTTTGCACACACTAGTAATTCAGTGCACTCCTGTGACAAGATGTTCCAGATGCTGCTTTACTTTAGAGTCATTTTTTTTCTGCACATAGAGGTGGAAGAAATGGAGAGGACAAAAATGTAGTACTCATGACTTACATCCTCTCCTCAAGAGAGTAGATTTCACTGTTGTTTACCTATACTGCATGACTTTGACCTTGTGCAACCACATGGCACTGTACCAGCAACAGGGAGGCAGTGAAAAGGACTTCCTCACAGCTTTATAGTTATCAAAGACAAATGTGTAATTGCAAACATCAAAATACAAAGCATTGCTTTCATTTGTGCTTATGTGTGTTTTGAATCTCACTATCTGATCCCCAATGCAACCATTCAGCTTTATTTTAAATAAAAAACTATTACTGCCTATAACAGTCTGGAAGATAACTTACAGACTCTGGTCTTCTGGCTTTCATCAGAGAGCCAAATTTACCTCCATCACTTCATCTGAAGGAAGCTCAATTACAACAGTGAAACATTTGGAGAAGATCCTCTCAAGGCAAAAACCTGTTCCATAAAACACAGAACCTGAGCTGTGACTGAAAGGCTGGCTGGGTTTCTGAAACCATTCAAGTTAAATGGATTGATTAAGGAATAATTTCCACTAAGGAAATTCAAGTCAGAATGGTTCTGTAGCAGTTGCTTTGAGTGATAAGGGATGTATTCTCCCTGCTCTTACATCACTTTTACTCCAGTGAAGTTCTACCTATGTCAGTGTTTACTAATTCCAGTTCAAGGGAGATGATCAAAATTAGAGTTGATTGAGCCTGGTATAAAGAAGTTCTCAGATTTCTCCACTCCATTAACATCTATTTCTGCACTCCATTAACAGCAGTTTTATTCTGGTGTAACTTCATTGATTTCAAAGGAGTCATACCATCCTGATGTTGGTGTTAAAGAGAGAGAAAATCAGAACTTATTTCTTTGATAATTTTCTTCTGGAAAATATTGCTTCCCTCAGACGAGATAATGCATAAGTATACTTGTAAGATGTAATACCTGAACAATCTAGCAGAGAGAACTGTATTTAGGTTCTGACCCAAAGCCTACTGAGGTCAGTGACTTTGACATCAGCCCCTTTACTCTGTCTTTAACCAAAGTTAATATACCCAGCAACAAAGATTCTGCAAGTCACCAAGAGCAGCATTGCCCTGCAGTGCTAAATGGATTGACCGTTGAACTCCAGTTGCTGAAAATAATTGAATTGAGAAGGACACGTCAGCTATTTCCACTGTTGTGCATTTTACACTAAGCTAGCAGTTCCCACATAAACTGGATCCAAAGATGAGGAACGCTGTAGTACCACAATCTGTGACAGTATGCAAGAGTTTATGTAAGCATCTGCACAGACACACATTCGTGCAGACACATAAATATCAACTACGTGTATCACAGAAGATGATCTGCTCTATTAACTTCAAGTCACTGAGAATTATGTGTACTGAGATCAAACAAAGAATGTGCATTGACTTCAATATGCTTTAAATCAGGCCTAAAATAAAGAGATCGGGAGGGCTGAAGTACAGCAGCCTCTTCAATATTTCAAACCCTAGAGTTTAACAGAATGAGAATGTGCCATGGCAGTGCTGTTCCTACCAGCCTGCACGCACGTGGCTGTGAATAAACAGCTGACATTCTCTGCAGTCACTCTGAAGCAACTGCTTCAATAAAAACATGGTCTGTGGCATAAATAATCGAGTAGGGTAAATTCCCCCAAGTGTAAGCTTTTTTATTATTGATGCCTAATATCTTAAAATAAAATCAAGTACGATTAATCTTCTTGTGTAACTATTAACGAGTGGAAAGAAATCCCAGGCAGAATGGGGTAGTGGTTATCAAAGCCGATCAACTGCAGTTTCCACATGCACCTAAAATGGGTGGATGGTATTAGTGGGAAGATTAAATGGAAAACCGAATGGAAAATATGGGCGCATCTCTTTACTTTTAATGGAAACACATATGAAAAAGTCATTACAACTACGTTGCTAAGTATGCAGCACTGATGGTGCTGAACGAAAATACGTTGGTATTGAAATCCTGACCAAAATAAATACAACCTTGACATGGGGTTGATAGTTTACTTTGAGCTTTAATTCTGCCAAATATCAAAAACACCTAACTGTCTAATGGAATACTCTGATTCCATCCATTCCCATTGGGTCTAATACTCCATGTACTCTGGGTAAAGCATTGGCCCTTCAGTCTTAATTAGGGAGTACAGGGCTCCTGCAATGAAAATAATTGCATTTTGCAATCACCACCATTCTCCTATGCACATGACTCCCTAAGAAGAATATAGGACAGCTGCCGAGGATATGATTCAGTAGCTGACCAATACCCAAAGCCCTAGCCTCTAGCTGGTCTGAAAAAGACCCAGGCATGACCACGTACGACTGCAGTAATGAAGCTGATCTGGAGAAAAACACTGAGGTGACTGTGATTAAATAACCCCCAACTCACTTCAGTCTGTTCAACATGAAATATCTGTCAGACGTGTTCCTGCTTAACCAGCTTAAACTCACTATCAGACAAATACAAATCAGTTCAAGTAACAGAGATAACTAACTATGCCCAAAAGCTACCAGCTTTGCATATGAAAGTATACGTCTTCCAAGAGCTTATAAATACTCCAAAAATATAAAATCCACAGGATTAGATTCAGCTGTATTATATCAGGAATGCAAAAGTTGTGTTTCAGTATTGATTAATGCCAGCAAGGCCAGAATTTGCATGCAATTTACAATCACCTCCTTCAAAAAATGTCTTCATTTCATATTATTATGAGTTTGGCATGACAAGATTATTACAAATCACTATCAGGAAGAATCAGTAAGAAAGCCACCGTTTATTTGGCAATACTGCAACAGACATGATTGGGTGAGAGGTATAAACATGCTTTATGTGTAGAGTGCTGTACATTACTCAAGTGTGATAGTGTCAACATGCAGATTAGGGAAATTATTAGTTCTGTTCTCGTAGTGTTCAGAATAGGCTGCACACAAATACCTGCAAGATGTAGAGGAGATTACAGACTAAATTGCTTCTCTTGCACGGGGCAAGTGACAAAGCCAGGTGAGCACTGGACAACACTAAAGGCAGGTCAGAGACCAGTGCATGAGCCAGCCAGCTCTGCACACAGCAGTAAGATGCATAAGCCAGGCTGCCAAAAAGGGACTACGAGCTCTGATTTGCATGCAGTGATAGATCAAAAATCAGATAGCCAAAGTAGTTACCATCCCCTACACCATCTACTCCACCCTCCTGATGGCAGCTGTCATTCTGCTGCAGCAGAGACAACTGAATGGCTCATGAAGCAGCTTCTGGAGTGCTCAAGTTTGCAGCCTGGAGTACTATGTCTCCAATTTGAGTTTAACTTAATATGCTTTAGAAGCCACGGATTCATCTGCCTTGCAGAGGAGGTAATCTCCATCACAAGGGCAGGACAGACAGCTTGAGGGCCATAACCTCTTCAGCTGGTTTTCGCCTTTAATTTGCCACAGCTTGCAAGTCAGGGACCTCAGGCAGGACCTGAGTCATATGGCTGGGTTTCAACAAAGCACTTAGGACCAATGAAATCTGTGGGACAAGCAGTGATTAAAGTCAAGCAGGTGCCTAAAGACTTAGCTGGATTGAAATCGCTGAAGCTAGACCAAGACACTGGACTTACCTTTACAGCTCAGTTGTTGAAATTCATCCATGGGATGAATACAGTGCTGCCTGCATCAGGCTGTATATTATTAATCTTCACCTGAGTCACTTTAGATTCGCGTATGAAAGTGTTATTTTGAATGAAAAGCTTTAACAACAAATAATGCAGAGTTCAGACATTAACAGGCTGGGACTGTCAATGCAACATAAATCAGAAGAGAATGTAGAATTCTTCCAGCCTTTGTCATCCACACTAAGTTTGCAAACTGCAGATCATGTCAGATCCTGAAACGTTCTTTCATTTTGAAAGAAGTCCATGCAAGTACCACATGCTGTGAAATACTATCTTAAGGGAGTTGTTTTGATAAAAACAAACGGCCAATCCTAAAGATTAACGCTTCATCTGAAGCACTGGGGTTATTAATCCCACCTTCTTCTTTCCACTGGCCTCAGTAGTGAATGTTTTCTAGAAAACTGCAGAGTGCCAGATGGTTCACTACTGGAAATCTATACTAAAAAGATTAATGTTACCCCATGACAGGGATCAGTCATTTGCAGAGATTTCCTAATACAAGCAGTGACATTTGTTGATCCAGACTGGCTGGATGAGCCCTGCTCTGAGGGAAAGCCTAATTAGTTCTCAAAGATTCTAAAAACACTGGTGCCCAGCTGCTGAGCTGCAGCTCAGCATCTGAAAGAAAATTACATGTGTAAAGAGATATACAAGTAACGCAGACATCCAGATATGAGCGACGCTCCTCAAGCTGCCTCTCAGCTGTTAATTCTAACACAGGACGTGGAAAGATGCTGGTACCCTGGATGAGTAAAGTACGTACAAGTGGCCACTGGAAAGACTCCAAAGCCAGTCACAGTGACTGACTCTTGTAGTCCTAAGTGTCACTGCTCTTTAGACAGAAGAGCTGTGCACAGCCACAGTCCTAACACCCACCTACATGGATCTCAACACACAGTAACAAATTCCAACTATCTTCACATCCTGCTTTTATGTGTAAACTACACATACTGCAAGGAAGCTGAGTACAAAAGAAACAACCCCATTTTACACAGAAGTTACCAAGTGTGAACAGTAGTTACTAAATTTCACTGTAGCCCTTTTTCCAGATGAATGAAAGTACCAGTATGTCCAAGGCCACTGTAATTTCCAAACCACTTAGATTAACCCCCACTGCATTCTGGAAAGCAGTGAAGCACATGCTTTAAAGTGAAGCACACACTTAAATCCCATTGACTTCAGTTACGCATGTGTGCTTACACGCTCTCCTGAATGAAATGGATGTAAGCGTGTGTTTAAACTTGAACCTATGCTTTGTTGAGATGAGACTGTGAAAAGAGAAGAGTGAAATTTAAACTGATGTGAGAGACACTGCTTGTATCACCAAGCTACAAGGCCCTTCCATCTGCAGAGAACATAGATATGTGTTTTGGAGGGAAAAAAGCTACATACAAGCGCTTTTCTTTTCCTTCAAAAGGACCTAAGAAGTGAAAAAAAGCAAAAGAAAAGGCATTAAAATTGAACCAGTATCATAGAATCACAGAGGGCTTGGGTTGGAAGGGACACTAAAGTTCATCCAGTTCCAACCCCTGCCATAGGCAAGGACACCTTCCACTAGAGCAGGTTGCTCCAAGCCCCTGTGTCCAACCTGGCCATGAACACTGCCAGGGATGGGGCAGCCACAGCTTCTCTGGGCACCCTGTGCCAGCGCCTCAGCACCCTCACAGGGAAGAGCTTCTGCCTAAGAGCTCATCTCAGTCTCCCCTCTGGCAGATTAAAGCCATTCCCCTTGGCCTGTCCCTACTGGCCCTTGTCCAAAGTTTTTATATAAAAAATGTTTTCATATAAACTGTACAAATGCTCGATTCATCATTATGAAAACACTGACACCAGTACAGATGTTAACTGTAGAAACAGCTGCTGCAGCTGAAGACATTGCAAACTCCCTACTGGTTGTTATGGCTCCCCCACTGGAAGTCACCACATGCAGCCAGCAGTAAGGATCATGTGAGTGCACCTCACCCACCACAGACAGAATCAACCACGACAGCTTAAAAAGCAGAATACTGCAGTTATGCTTAAATCTATTCAATGCTGGCTGGTGAAGGAGGTGCAGGAGCACTCATAGGAGACTTCACATGGCGAGACCAACTGCATCTGACATGGCTAAAAGACACGACCACAAGACTGACATGCATGCTCCATACTTTATAGTAATACACCATGATTGCTTTCTGTATATAAGCTCCTAGAACAAAAGAAGCAAAAAGTAAACCACCACCACAAAAGGTACTTTCCTAGGAAGTTCCACAGAACAACAGGATTTGGGAAGTATGTCAATCCTTGCACACCTAGTGACCGACTGCATTACTACTTGTTAAACAAGACAGACAAGATCATCAGCTGGAGCAACCTGGCTCTGCTGAAACCAACAGAACTAGACAGGTCCACACAGGACTTGAAACTCTGGCACTAGACTGGTTCACTGTTTCTTTTTAATCCTGGACCTTTTCACATCCATGAACACATTGACTAATGGTGACAGACAGCAGCCCTGAACTGACTTCTGATTCTTCAATTCACTTATTGACACACAGTACTTTTGCGGGATAGCCTTCCCACTCCAGTTGGTCAATTTTTGTCATCTCCAAATTCAAAGTTAATGTCAGTTATAAGCTGTTTGAGATAAGTACTGTTACTGTACATACATAGAAACTAATGAAAGGAACTCTCAGCCTCTTACTGCGATCCTGCCATAGTCCCAGAATAGAAATTATTCTGGTGCTATACAGGAATTTAAACCAATATGCTTTGCACATCACCCCCCTTTTGATCCCCTATGAGCTCTGCCTTATGCGTGATTCATGATGCAGGAAAATATTTGCTTCTAATATATGTGCAAAAGCTTCAAGGAACAAAGTGTGATTAACCAAAGTTAAATCAAGTCACCTTAAATCGGAGTTTTAAAAATAGGTATTTATTAAGTATCCCTCTTGGTGGTATAAATATCCAACACAGACTTAATCAAGAGCACATCTTGGTGAAAATATTCAAGTAGCACACAATTTGATACCACTGCAAAAAAGCAATCAAAGCAAAGCATGGCCATAAATTAACAGCAAAAGTTATATATCCAAACCAGACTAAAAGTAATTTTGTAAGTCAGCAGTAAAAAGTTAAATAAACACTAATCTAATCTCTTTTAGATGCAGCAGTGAACAGATGAAATACTTTCCTGCTCTCCAGCTAGATGAACACAGCCAGCTGACAGAAAAATTGAAAGAAGAAGGGGAAACTACATCCCTATTCAGGCCCTAAGCATTGTGCAAAGCATGAGCACAGAAACAGGGGAGAGAAACAGACCTCCTGGGTCAGGGGAGCTGTTTGTAAAGGGAGAACTGCAAAAGGGAGTTTGGATGCAGTGACCTCTCGATAATGGCTGCGACCTGTTTTACCGTGCTGCCTTTCTGTGCACTTTTAGGCAACACAATCATCCTTTTATAGGGAACAGGAATTTCACATTCCTCTGGGGTACACAGAGAAAGGAAACGATTAGTTCCTCCAAAGTGGTATCCTATATCAGAAGCAACAAATTTCCTGGCAACGTGGAACAGGGAAGAGAAGGACTGAAGAAACAGAACAGGTTGTCAGTGGAATTTCTAGGGATTACCACTTCTCAAAACCCCTGTGTTTCGAATGTTCACATACATATCCAGCATCAGCATCAGGTGGAGGACTCCACTCATGAAGGTCCCTGGAGAAGACCTGGAAAACTTTCAGGAAACAAGGCTACCAATAGCAAAATAATAATATGATTAATTTCATAGCTGAAATGATACACACAAGTGAGCCTGTGGCAGCATGAGTGTCATGAACTCATGCACTGTCTGAAGCTTGCTTTATCTTTCAAAACAAATCACAGCAACCTTACCCTCACATAAACATCCCGGGTTACATTCTTAAGAAATAATAAAGAGGCCTTAGTTGTTACTTGTACCACAGAGAGGCAAGAAAAAAAGGACTTTGTGACTGGGCTGAAGAACGAATGGAGAGCACATTCAGAGCTGGCTCATGAAAGTCAGACAATGACAGAAAAGCAGAGAAAATAAGGAAAAAAAACAGGAACTGAACTGGAAAAATGAAATTTCTAACAAGGCTACAACCAACAAATGTAATAAACTTGGGCTTTGACTCTGAAAGGTACCTAAACCTGTTGTATACGGCATCGCAGTGAGCTCCCTATGCCTGAAGCCAGACACAGACTTGATAAAACTGTCAGCAAATCAACCCAAGAGTGTTCTTCAAATCCTTCCTTTAAATTAATGAATGTGGACAGTTGGACACTGATGTTTTCCAGTTAAATACAACAAAACTTGTACTGATTCAGACAGAACAAAGTCCTTTGAACCGATCAAGCGCTCGGTAAGAAAGAACATGGTGATCAGAGGGCTGCTATGTGGACTCTTGCAATGATTCAATAATGATGGTGTCCTTTTATTTACTGTTTCTGTACCACAGGTAATTTAAGCAAGCAATATGTACTTAGCAATCCAAACCCATCCAATAATCTGCAACTACTGGAAACAATGGGCAATCAAATGACATGAGGGATGAATGAGGAAGGCTATTAAGTAACAGAGTGGGAATCAGAAGGAAGGGTGTTTCTTCTCCCTTCTCAGGCTCAAGGAGTGTTCCTACCACAGAAGAAAACAATGTCATCAGGTGCCATTGCATTAATACATCAGAGAGGCTTCAAGGAAGACGCTCTGCTATCATTTGCAGGACTTTTTTTCTGAAAGCACATTAAATCTGCATTAGCTTGAATGGGGAAAAGGGATGGAATATAAAGGGAGAGGGGGCTGAATTAATATTCATAAGCAACATACTGGAAGAATTCAGAAGTGGGGATTTGAGGGAGCTTGGAACGGGAAAGGAGAAAAAGCCATTAGAACTAGAGACCTCCTGCGTAACATGCTCTGCTCTCAAGCAAGATCTGCAATGTCTCTTCCCCATCCACACTAACCATGGCCCAGCTCTGAACAGCTTTTGGATTCCCCACTCCAGGGCACTCCGGGGAGGAAACTGTTTTGGCTGGAGCTTGCAGGAGCAGGTGGCACTCACCAGCTGGAAGTAATTTTGCACTTGTTGGCACCGCAATGGTTCTTGGACTACTCTCAGTATGCATTCAGTGGGGAAGGGAGAATGAGGAGGGAGCAAACAAGTCCTTGGTGGGGTTTAACAGCATCCCAGGCTTCACGGCTGCCTCTTCCAAGCTGGCAATTCTAAGCACACAGCCGAAGACATAGTGCTTTGAGAAGGTGCTGCATGGATTTGCCAGCGCTGGGGTGAAGGTTTCCCTGTGCTTCCGTTCTCTGCTGTGAGAGCACATCGCCTCTGACACAGCTGCCACTTCAAGGTGGAAACAGTCCTGTGAGCCAGATGTTCACAGTGTGGAGGAGGCAGGAAGAGAGGATAGGAGCATGGCTTATCACCAGGTGTAAGTGAACTCTCTGCAGATGGACAAGCCAGCATCAGAGAGCCCCAAAACACATACCTGTTCCCAGCATCTGTGCTGCCAAATCTGTGTGCGTGTGCTTCTCAAACACAAACAGGGGCTGCAGCTGGAAAATTCCCGGGGCTACTGCAAAAGCGCAGTAGTACAAATACTTCAATTATTACCTTTAACATCATATTTTATCAAAGAAAGGAAGTTGGAATCTGGATACCGTAAATGTGGCAATGCCATTAAGCTGTTTGTCTGACCATAGTTCTTTCTGTCTTCAGAAGCCATCTGAGAAATCAAAAGGTAAGCATGGGAGTGGGAACAGAGCAGCTCCCTTCTCCACTGCTCATCACAGCAGAGGGAACTCAAAACTGCAAGAGCATCTCTTCTAGGAGATATAAAAAGTTTTTAAAATGTTAAATTTCTCTCCTTTCTATTTTTTCATTCAGCTGTGCACCATCAAAACCCTTCCATCTGGCATCAGAAATGATTCCTTCAACCTGCAACATATTCCTCTTGCAGTCACTGATACACCCAACAGTCCAGCCCTTGATTTGAAAGGTTTCTTTCATTTCCACATGGCACAAGTGTCTCCATGTGCTACGGTGATGTCGTTGCAAACATGAACTTCACTCTCGGAACCAGCCTTGCACACACACTTGCACAGGGTACAGCAGTCATTTTCCCCCCTCCAGACTCATCTTTCACCACTATCCCTGACAGACACATCCTCCTTGGCAAGGATTAACACTTTGCTAATGAAGTTATTTCATGATCATTTATTATAGCTGGTGTCTATTCTGCCATTTACAACAACCTCTTTTCATCTGCTGCGCTGGAGAAATTTGTCAATGCTACTAATATTAAGGAGTTATATTACAGTGATAGCTACAAATCTATTTACCCCATGTACTACACAAAGGCACAGGTAGGCACTGTCTCTACACTGAAGAGCACTGTTATAGAATCACAGGATAGTTTCAGTTGGAAGGGACCTTAAAACTCATCCAGTTCCAACCCCTGCCACAGGCAGGGACACCTTCCACTAGAGCAGGTTGCTCCAAGCCCCATCCAACCTTGGCTTGAACACTGCTAGGGATGGGGCACACAAGTCACTCAATAAAACAAATAGCTAAAACATTCATATTAAATACTCACATAAATGACTTCCTCTTCACCCACAAGGGATTTTCACAGATTTTTCCTAGAAATTCTTTTAATGTGATGCTACACAATATGCCCAACCTCACTGATACTGTAGGCCAACCTTGAGTTTGTACCAAAAGCATACACAGTAATGCAAAGACATCTCCTGGAAAACCATCAAGCAGGAGTGAACAGTTACCATCCTGCAGCACAGCTTGTCAGCAACCTCCTCAGTAACGCAAACCGCACTGATATGATAGCCCATGGCAGGGGTGTAAGAACTGTAAGGTCCCTTCCAAGCCAAACCAGTCTGAGATTGCACGAGTCAAAGCACTACTCATCATCATGCGGGATGGCTGGAAACAGCCTTTGCTGGAATGAAGGGTGGATGTGGCATCCACGTCTCTCTGTGGGAGGGAGGGTTCAGAACATCGAGTGAGATGAGATTTCAGGAGGTGAATAAGCTACTGGAGCTGAACGCACATTAAAACCCTCAGGTGCGGCAAAGAGGAAAACATTTGCCCTGATTTTCATTTTGCTTAAACAGATTTACCATTGCTAAAGGAAAATCTGTCAAAAAACAAAACCCCGTCACTCCCTAATGGTGTGAGGACAGCAAGAAGCTAATCATGTTATTCTTATGGACAAAGTGCTCCCAAATATCTGTAACGAAGCATTACAGCACGCATTGCAACTTTACAAGCTCTCATCTAATTCCTTCCGCTGGAA
This sequence comes from Pezoporus occidentalis, assembly GCF_034315485.1. Taxonomy (NCBI): domain Eukaryota; kingdom Metazoa; phylum Chordata; class Aves; order Psittaciformes; family Psittacidae; genus Pezoporus; species Pezoporus occidentalis. The sequence goes on from NW_026912887.1 coordinate 834,927, forward strand.
TGAGCACACAAAGCCTCCATCCAGCCGCACACACGGCTCTGAGCTCAAGCCTTCAGCAACCTTCCTCTGATGGACACTTTTTTTTTCAGGAAATGACACAGAGACATAGGTAAAAGGTGATTTGGATAGACTGCTGTGTCACAAATTGTCAGGATCTGATTTAAAGACCTTGCCTTTGTCAAGAAAGACAGTTGGGTGTCTGCTTTAAAGAAGTACTGGGAATATTTTCATCAAAGGTTTGAATTGAAAAACAGTGGGAGGTAAATATCCGAGATGTTGCCAAGAAAGACCGCTATATCCGCGCAATTACCATTAACAGGGGACAGCAGTGGTTCAATGAAGTAATTCAATCTGGTGTCCTACATTTTATCAGACAGCAATTTTGAGTTCTGACATAAAAGGCTGAGAAAAAGGATTGGACTCTTTTCTGTGAAATTCAGCCTTAATTCTTGCAATCAGGAGATGTGTTCTCTGCTTCAGGTACAATCCCGCTATCCCTGCAAGCGACTCAAAAGAAGAACATACTAATATTCGCCATAACACTAATCATTCACCCAGGAACAAGCCAGACTTTGGGCAAGTTTTGGAATTGAACAGCACTTAACTACACCAGTATCCACTTCTCTGTAAGTCTGATAAGAAGAAAAACATCTATTGTTTAAAAGATTAAACACGGTGATGTAGCCTGAATTAGTAATGTATCCTTCCAAAATAGGAGAAAGTGAGGGAGAGACAGCATTCCTTCAGAAAATGGCAAAATTAAAAGTCTATGGAAGCTCCCACCAAAATAATACCATCACATCGCTTCCTCTCCTCATTAATCCATCCCATGTTGCACTATTTCTTTACGTTTCTCCAGAGCACCATATCCCCCATTACTCTGGAGTTAGTAAAATGCCACTAATGGTGATTTCCAAGGTCACCACATTTGCACAGCAGCTCTGCATTTCCTCTCCGCAAGACAGCCCTCAATGGCACACACAGCTCCCATGCCTGACAGCAGGATGGACCTTCACACCATCTCAGTACAGCACTCAGTGTTTTGGTGTCAACCCAATTAATCACCACCATAAACCCCTTTTTCAGGGAACTCAACAAATTTTACCCTTTCAAGTCCTTCTTACCACAAAGCTTTTTGCCATAATCCCTTCTTTTCTGCACAAGAGTGCAAATTCCACAGATCCTCAGGTTATGTAATGCAGAAATCTTCCACTTATTTTAAACACACATAGGAGAAAATGCTCATTTTATATTTTCCTGAGTAAAGCCTCATCACAAAATACCACCAGCAGACTATCTGCATCAGAAACAGTCCGGAGTTGCTCTTTCCACTTGGGTCACAGAAAAAACTCCCCTAAGTTCAAAACTTCAGTAACAAGAAAAAAATGGCTTTTGTTTTGTACCAAGCATGGTCAACCACCTTTGAATAGGATTCTAACCCAGGACTATGAACGAAACACTCTGCTCAGGGATTTCACATCCTTTTTCAATTCATGAAATGACACAGAATCTCCTCTAGAGACCCAATGCTACCTTAAATAGCCAAAATATTAAACATAAATACATTCAATGCTATTGAGCATTCTCTTGTAATGATATGAAACCAAAACCCTTGGAAGATGAAGGCTTTGCATATGACAGCTTAACTGCTTGCAATCAAACTAATTTGCGGTGCGATGACCTAAAATGAGTTTAAAAGCATCATAATGCATGTTTAGCAATCAGTGAAGCAATTCTTTATTATTCAGGTTCACATCTGCAATCTGTGTCACATGTTACGGGAAGAGAAAAAAAGAGGGGGAACACAAAAAAAGAATTCTTGTGCTTTGCAAGAGATGATGAGCAAAACATGAGCTACAGCTAACATGGGGCATTCGGGAGCAAATTTAGACTGACAGCAAATCTTAAGTATTTCTGTTCCTTACAGAAAACTAATGACCTCTAGAAGAGGGAATTACAAACTGAAAATTAGCTTAGAAATAATCATGTCTTGGTTTTTCTAAATTGATTTTTGAGGAGAAAAATTTATGAGGGAAGTTTACCTGAAATACCATCACAATGTGGACTCAAGGTTTTTAAACTGTAAATGAAGCTAGTTACCAACCACCTGCAACACTGAAGATACTACACAAAAAGCACAGCACTGCTCAATTCCAGTAACTAAAGCAGGAGTGGACTTGGTCAAGGAGAGTGAAGGCCTCCCTAGACAGCCAAGAAGCAAACTCTAGCTCAGCACTCCTCCATCATACGGGATAACTGCTTGGGGACATCACCTCCTGAATCATCAAATGTATCTGGGCTCTATCCTAAAGTAGTTAATCATCACACTGGTCAGACAGAGGATTAAAATGTGTTTCAGCAATGAAGGGGTGAACCTCAAAGACCTGAAACTCTGAAATCTGACCTCAGTTCTGCTTAGCTGGGTATGAAACTGCTGCTGGGCCCTGCTTTCCTTGTTTATGATCTGGACAATATAATTGCACCCAATTCAAAGCAGAACTGTAAGGATTAATATTTTCAGTTCAAAGCATTTTATTCTAAAAGCAGAAGCATGCATTAAGGCAGGGTTCTACAACGTGTGAACAACTATTCAGAACGGCTGCAAAACCAATCAGGCTTTCATCATTCCAGCCCAGATAATTTATTCTTCTCACCTAAACATCCCTCAAATACTGAGTTAATAATATGTGTTTCTCTTAACCTCTAGAAAAATACAGGTTTCTTCTCCAAAGTCAGTTGTTTTGCTTCAGCTGTTCTCATCATGATTAGTAGGATGCTGATGATATACATAAGCTGCTTTTACTGTTCTTGCTTTGATGGCCATATTGTTAGCAAACTCTTTAGTGAGTCTCAGCTCTCCCTAAGAACAACACTACAGTTTACAAATGCTAGAATTAATAGACTTGGGGTAGACTTTATTACATGTAATGCGTTTAGTTGGCAGTGATGATGCCTCCCTTACAAAAGCTGTTACAATAAACTGCGTTTCAATGGCTCCTGGAAAATACAAGACAACACCTAAAAGCTTTGAGATAAAGAAACACCAGTGTTTCCAGGTCCCACTGCTCCATACCGCATCTGCTCCACTGGGGTCTACAAATACTCATAGGTAATTATGACCCACAGAGATTTCTACTGGGGGTCTTGTCCACTTTTCTTGCATATGAATTTCCTATCAGAATCTCTGTTGTCAGCTTCACTTCTGCAAAGAATGGGCACAGGGAGATTTTAAAGTGGAGCTAAAATGGATTTCAGTATACCCTTCACAATAATAGTTGGTAAAACTAATTACAGGGAGAAAATTGGAGATCACTCATTACCCCATTAAGCAAATTAGGATTTGTTAACAATGATTTATAGTGCCAAAGACAGGATAACAACTGTCTTTGCAACTGTATTCACAGGGGACATGACACTTTATTAAGTGTGGTGCCATTTGAACAGCCACCATTGCAGTGCTTTTTGTAGACCTCACAGCACTTCAGGTGGATACACACTTCCACCTAAGCAAAACACATTTGTATGTTTGGCTTCTAAAATCAAGCACTAAAAATAATCGAGCAACTTAACCTACCTGCAAAAACAACTATTTACCAACACCACTGTCTACATGATGTGAAGTAAATTACTGTATCCCCTCTGTAACATTAGCTGGTTAAGTGTATTAAACCTCTTTTGAATGAGACTTTTGATCTAACCTGTTTCTCTCCTTTGGGAACTAATAGGTCTTACTGTACTCTCCTAGAGTGGAGTCTCTTAACACACTCCCACCAGAGGAGCCTCAACATCACCACAAAGTTGACCACCTCAAGGAACAAAACAGGCTGCATAGGATCACTGCCATTGCATGACAATGAAGGAAAAATCTACCAGGTTTAAGGACTCTATCCTAGAATATGAGCCTAGAAAATGTGCTGGTATAACTAATTCCACATTTCTTCTGTAAGTTAATGTCTGGGGCAAAAAGCAGTCCTATTGCATAGTGAAATAACTGGCCTTATCTAGGCCAAGTACTGGTTTTCCATCATCTCCCTAGTAATACCACTGGTTCTCCACTTAGTCTCCTTGGGATGAGTTTTTAGAGCTCTGAGTAATGTAATGCAACATTGCACAACACAGTGTCCCAGTGGCATGCTGTAACTACGCAAACATCTGCTGAACTGAACCCACTCAGGGCCAAATTGGATAGCACAACTGATTAGCTAGAGCCGTTGGGAATATGCTCACGATTTATGTTTGTCTGAGTCACCAGCCCATGTGCAAATCACATTTTTCCTTTTTCTTCCTTTTTTTAAGGTGGAGCAAGGGCATTGTTTGGAAAAGAAGTGCCACAGGAGTTAGGTTCTCCCTTCCCAATACTATTTCCATCACTAGCTTGTCACTAAATTTTGTCCAGCACTGACATATCCACAAACTCTCTGCTTTTTGGGACACAACCTGCTAGCTAAAAATAAGCGTTAAGAAATAGGAACAGAAAACCCTCAGAAATTGCCACAAAGACTTGAGGAGCAGATCAATGCAAGGAATGGAATCAAGCTGCCATAAACAGAGAAACTCCAATGGCCAAAGAACCTGCCAATCTTGGGAAACGGGTTTGGCATTTAAAAATACAATAGTCAGGTATTTAGGTTTTGATTTCTGTTCTGATTTCTGCTGCAAACCAGTGAACCACCTGTAACCTTTAATGTGAATCTGCCTGAGTGTGAGACACACACCAAAAAACAGCAATAAACATTCTCCAGAGTAAGAGGAGAGAAAAAGCTTTTGTGATCATCTAAAGTCCAGCCATACTCTAAACCATCTCTCTCAAAGACCTGAAATCACAGAGGGTTGGACAACGCTAGAAGCTCACATAATTCAAATAACTTTCAAAGCTAAAAAGCTGGGGTTTTCCCTACAATTCTAACTCCTTTCCATTTATCTGGTCTGACTTCTGGGAAGACATAATCTACCTTAGGTTCTATCTTTCATGACAGCAACAATTTGCAATGCAACAAATATCAAAGACAACTGGGAGATTTTCCACAAGCATTTAGTTGTGATTCTCAGGGTGCACCAACGACACATCCAATCTTCTTTCACGTGCACCAAACATACACTGGACTGGTCCCATAGAAAACAAGAAAGTCAGGTCAGTGCAAAAGGCTTCCGAGGTGAATTAGAATGATTTTTATCCCTGTTTCTTCTATGACTATTGATTTACCAGTATGTAAAAGGGAAAGGGACGTGTCCACTCTGAGAAGGAGTGCCAAGACCACATTCCAGCAACAAAAACTACAGAACATACCAGCACTTGTGAAAGAAATACAAGTTGTTCCTAACTGAACAAAACTCCTGGAGGTACTTGGAACTCCTTAACAGCTCTGCATCATTAACGCTCACTCAGTGGTTACTTACACTCACTGCCCTGCTTTGCTGAAGATACCTCATGGGAAAGTCTGTTTTATCACTGGCAGCTCTGATCATCCCAGTTAGGTACGAATGAGGCTGAATCCCTTCATGGAGATTCCCAGCCCTTTCCATTGACTTCAGAGCAAAGATGGGTTCTCAAAGCAGGCAGAACAAATGCCCACCCCAGAGCAAGTACATTTTCCCTTTACCTACTGCTTTGCAAGGAACACTGATGTAGAGGCAACAAGAATGTAAAAATGCAGTCTCCAACTCTGCCAGTCAGGTATTTACCTAGTTACAACATGAAACTAGGCAAGATTTCAGCCTTCACCACTACTATTGGAAGCACATAATGAATTACTAGGAGGGAACTACTGCAAAGACACTACAAAATTGAATTTGTATTACTGGGAGGTGTCAGGTTTCTATAGGCTCCCTATAGAATAAAAGGATCCAAAACTACTTTTTGCTTTGTTGTAGCATCCACAAACACTGCACACACATGACCCACCACTCATCAAACCTGAGTGCTTGGCATAAGCGTGGTTCTTAAAGGAGATTCCAGGTCCAACATTACATACGTGCTAGGTAATATGGTCTAAACACACAAAGGTTCCATCAGTACTTGGATTTAAACAGCAAACACAAGCTACTTAATCTATCCCTGAGTGTTCATTCAATTCTGAATTTGCTTCCATCTGTGGTTCTGCTTTCTGTAGCGTATGTGCTTGGATAGTGACTCTATTGTTTATCCATTTTAACTTACCTGGTCGCCTGTGTTCCTTTCATGTGCTACAGTAGGTAGTATTTCACAGTCCAAAGTACAAAATAAAGTGATCAATAACTTCCACAGGCAAAAGCTTTATTATTACCTATCAAACTGAAAACTATTTTTGTTATATTTGAGACCAATAAACCTTGTCCTGATGTTCTGTGTTACACTAAGCACAAAAACTAACCATCTTTTCCAGTTAAAAGCTTTGGGGAAAAAGAAGTCAATTTACGTGCATATTCTTTTGCACTTTGATACTACAATGATTACATTGATCAGAAACACATGCTAATTGGAGCATTCTGGAGCATTTTTCTCATTGTCTGGTACCACAAAACACATCTGGGTTTTATTTGCCCCATGTAAGTTAATAAGAGGACAGACTTTTTCCAAACAATAAGCAAGATAATCCTAAAAACAATTTTCCAAAGTGAAAAGGAAGGAAAAAACCAACCCTCCACGTTTCATCCAAGTCTGTGTAAGTGTAAAAATGACTTTAAGACAGAAACTGAAGGACGTTTTCTATCTATTCGGCTATTAGTAAAGAAAGAATGTTAAAGAAATCTTATTACTGTGACTAGAGATAAGGAACAGCACAGTTAAATATACCATATTAATGGAAACTAATAAGGGATTTCTGGCCCACCTACACAGATCCAAATGAGTGTGATGCAAAGTGCCAATACATTGGCACTAGAGGATGTCAAGCTTCTTCTTGTTACTAAACCCCTAACTCGGGAGAACTGGAAACTTTCAAGCTTTTTACTGGAGCATAGGGGATGTTGACACCTTCCAGATTTTCACTTTACTGGACCAACCCACAGACAGTATGGTGCAAGGGAACAGCAGATGGCTTTTCTTCTGCTACCTCTACTTCCTAAAGATGAAGCTGAACATTGTTCTTAAACCATGCATATTCAGCTCTCACTATAAGAAGAACAAGGTTTATTTAAATACATTTAAGCCTCCCATCCCAGATTATATTTGTCCCATTCCAGAGCATGTCTGTATATGTTCATATGATCTGAATTTTAAGTGCCCAGAGAAAGGAAAGCAATTTGTTCTGAACCATGGAAAGACATTCAAGCTTTAGTCTTAACGCAAAATAAACGTTGAGTCATTTGGTATTATTATTCCCTTCGTCCCCTCCCTCTTAAAAACACATGACACAAAACAGGGGAAGTGTTGGAAAAAGAAAATCATTTTTTTCCTGTTTCACAACTTACCTTATATAGATCTGGGCTTTGGTACAATTAGAAGTACCACAAAAGCGTTGTCAACTAATAATGCCCTTTTCAGACCTCACCCCTGGCACCAGCAGAAACAGTCAGTCTGTCAGAAGCCCAATGTAAATACAGCAGGACATGACATTTCTCCAGGTATTAAGCAATTTTGGTGCTTGCATTTTACACTTTATAGGTAAGGTCACACGTACCCAGTTTAATCCCATAACTTCCTTACAGGATCACAGACCTCTGTGAAAAAAAAAAGACTAAATTTCACCATGTACTAATGAAGAAAATTACTCTCTGGGAATTTGACAAGAGAGCAACAAAGTTTTCCCATCATGTAATCAAATCCTGTATAGTTTTCTTTTCCCCAGAGTTTGATGAAAAGATAGAAGCAGACTTTGATTATGCTATTAACCACACAGAGAAATGCTATAGAAAAAGTCTGTGTTTTACCCACCTGTTTTTGGATATACATAATGCTCTATTTCTCCTACAGATATTATAAAGGCAGAAAAGAAGCGCTTGGAGAATATGACACAGGTTACCAGTGAAACAGAGTATGAGCAATTTAAATACAAATCTGGAAAGAAAATAAACAGTGCATTGGATTGACTGGAAAACAGTTTTCACTCCCAAATTTATCTGTGCAAGTAAAATGCATATTGATGAATGTGGGAATAAACAGATAGAAAGGTAGCAATATAGACTCTTAAATCAATGAAGGGGCATGCAAATAAATAACAAAAGCAGACTGATCAATTATCAAACCAGCTGGGGCCTGATCCTCTTCTCACGACATTAAATGCAAATCTAGCATAAATACAATACAAACAAGCTGTGTTTTCCCAAATGATCTGTGAGACATGGGGCTTGTAACCAACACATGGAAATCACTGTGTCACGTTCTCCGGTCTGTGGTACACAGGAGGTGAGACAAGAATGCCAAAAGAAACTCTTTGAAGTCTGTGCATCAGTGAGAACCAGTACATGATGAAATTAAGACCCTACCATCGCAGATCAGAGAGCTGGCAGGACCGCGGTTCATTTTACTTGATATAATTGTGCAAATTAAATACCGTTGGAATATATTTAGTAATTGACACCTGATTAGTTCAGGAAAACACTGACCACCATGTCTGAAATATTACTTACAATGCATTTGTGGAGGAAGAAATAGAAAAAGAGAAGTTAACCTATCAAGTAGACTGAGATTGGTTATTTATTCCTGTTTCCATATAATAAGGCACTTTGGTTTCAGGAGTAATGTTATGCTGTTCAGAGGCAATGTGTTAAAGCTGAGATACACTTACAAAGTAGCCTGTTCCCAAGCTGGAAGGAGCTGAGCTCTGCAATAAAACACAAAGACAAAGTGGAAAGTCAGTGATGGTTTTTAACACGTTCCAATCCACACAGCTCATTACCAGCCCTTTCCAAGCTTTTCATCACTACATCACAGCACCAATGTGCTGCCCCTTGTCATCTGCTACTGAAACAAACATGGTGTTGCTTAATTTTTCCCTTTACATCTCTCAACGAGTCGGAGATGGTAACGTGCTATTTACTGAATTCCAAGCTTCTGCGGTGGACGTAATTGCCAATTTATTTGACAGGCAGCTGGGTAATGAATTAATGATGGCATTTCGCCCTGCACTGAGACTAAACAGACACTCATCAACCAGCCTCCCTGACATGCTGACATTCAATGCCCTGGACTCCAGCTACTCAGCTTTGTGGCCACAAAGGGGCAGGCGGGAGGGGGGAAAGGAAAAAAAACATAGACTGACTTCAAAACAAAAAGCCCAGTGGGTTTGGATGACTTTTGCAGTGTCTGACCTGTTTGCCAATTTATTCCCGAAAGGCCCAAGTTAGTACACACATAGTGCTTTCCTAAAATGAGACATTTTGTAAACATAATTAGTAGTCTGAAATGTAAAGAACGTGTGGGCACAGGGAAGCTGCTCCACTCACGGCACCACTGCCTGGAGAAGGCAGTCACTACACCTTCCCGTTTGGATGGCCACAGTCTTTGACAAACCAAAGGGTTTTAAAAGAAAAGAATAAGACAAACAAGCAATATCTACAGTGAGAAATAGATTTCAAAACTCAAACCCATAAAAATAATTAAAACTAATATTACCACCATGAAAAATACTTGAAAGGTTTAAATGCTTAAAAAAATGCATCATGACAATCAGGTTAAGTGGGACACAATCACAACCTCTGTATTCACAGGAATTAAGGAGATAAAGGGGGTTGTTTCATTTTTCATCTAAGCAATAGGGATTACACAGCAGGTTCTCTCAGAGCCATGGTGAGAGACCTAACCACCCCAGTCCTGATCCAGGTCACTGCCTCCTACATTAAAGGGTCAACAGTTTCCAACACTACAGCCCCGTCACACCCGAAGCACTCAAGCCAGGCTGCTCAACAGACAAGGAAGCAAATCAGTTCTCTACCAAGCAGTGGGCAGTCCAGATGCCCAGTCTTTAACTCCTATAGCTCAATTCCTGTTCCACAGCACAAGCTCACTTCCAATAATGACACAGCCCAGTGATTACCAGGAACTGCACAGGGGCCTCTGTGCACCAAAACCTTGGAAACATGCAGAATTTGCACCACTGTCATCCCTGTTCCAAGACACTATTCCAGGGAACCCTAAGAGCAAATTCTCTGATTTCTGATTGTGGAGTGCAGCACTTGCATGATAAAAAATAAGCCCCAAAGAGGGGCTTATGGGATCTTTTTACTGAAAGATGAAATCTGTTTTCGGGCAGAAACAGATTGTGCAAAGAAATTTCAAATTAACACCAAAATTCATCGTAAATAATCAGACTATTACTGTGTGTTCACCAAAGCACTACTGAAAAGAGAGGTTTGAGAGGTTATGTACACATAGGGGAAAGCCTTCTGGTTTAAGACATTAGAAGTTAGAGGTTTATTTAGAGGAAATCACCTTGGTTGTCATGAGGGTACCAAATACCATCCAATCAACAAGTGCTGTTGTGACAACCTGAACTGCTCCACAGCTTTGAAAGGTTTGTGGCTCCTGCTCCTATAGCACTCTCTCTTAGTATGTTAGCACTTTCTTAGTATCTTACGGCTACTGAAGGCCTCAAGAGCTGCAGCCTACAGGTTCGTTCACCAGCACGCAAGGCAAGCTCCACAGAAATAAATGAATTCCCCAGTCTTTCTAGCCCCACTCTTGCTGCTCTGGGGCCTCAAACTTCCTCTGCCACAATCACCCACAGCAAGACCCAACTGGTCCCAGTGACAATGCCCCTGAAAGTGCCCCTGCAGCAATCACTGGGTGGCGCAGAGCAATGGGCAGTGCAGATCTGGGAACACTCAGGCAAACTGCTCCACTTCCCCCTCATCCCTGTGACCACACAGCTGGGAATAACGTGGCAACTGCCATAGCCCCCTTCATCATACAGCCGGGATACTGCTTCCAGCTAGAAGGTCCCCTTCATGGGCACATACAGCTTGTGAGGCACTGTGCCTGCAGACTGCGGATCTGCAATACCTGCTGGACAGCACATTTCAGCACCCTTCAGTGCAGTATCTAATGCATTTACTTTCCTGGTCAAGCACATCAGATCTCCTGCCTCTTTCGCTTTGCTCACTCTGCTTTCTGCCTCATGCCATTTAAATTCTTTTCATTGAAGCTACACATCTACCCACAGAATTACAACGTGCAATCATTAGAACTGCTTTTGTTTGAGCGATGGATGGATGCCAATCGAGTCCCACTCTTTCACTCCCAATTTCTCAAACTTACTTTCCAAGCTGAAAGCTCCAAAGTTTGCATTCTGCATCTGTGTGTCATTTTTGTCTGCTTTTTATTCCAAGTTTTGGAAGGATCAAGTATCAAAACACAACCATAAAAAGGAAGAAAAAAAGAATAAGCAAACAAATTATTTCCCACTGAATATTTCCATTCCTTCAAAAGCGATGCTGCAATGGCTATGGGAGGACAGTCGAAACACAGCAGTCAAATGACTTCCACTGAAAAGAAACAACTGTGCATTTCCAGGGAATCTGAGTTTGCTGGATGGAAATAGAGCCCTGCACACACTGCATGCTGCATATGGACCGTACGGTTTGCAAACTCTTTTGAATTGGAGTACAAAAGACTGCATTGCACATGCATGGATGACTAAGTCAGCTGTGCCGTGAACTGTGTGTGGACAGAGCAGAGAGGCTGAAGCGAGGGCTATGCAAGAAGACAGCTTCTCACCTTTTGTGATAACTCCCAATAGCGAAAGGATCCTACCACCCCGTGCCCAGCCTGGTACCAACTGCTGACAGTGATACTGTGTATGCAGCATCTTTACAAGCCCATGCTGAGTCGTGGTCCTACATCTCTTATATAAAGTGTGCCTATAATAGAGGTAATGGTTTCACTTTCCGAAACCCTCTGCACAATTCGACATTAGATACACTATTTGATATTCACACAACCACCAGCAGAAGCCTGCATCAGGTGCCCATCAGCAAAACACAAGTCACTTGTTTAGAATTAACAAGGTTTTGGTTCTGTTATTTTCCTTCTGTAATGAAAAAGAGTATTTTTTTCTTTTTCTTTCCTTTCTTAAGAAGAACAACTTTTGGCCCAAGATCAAAACCATAGTAACCCTCGTGCAAGCATTAGTTTATTGTGTACCAAAGAAAATTACATCCTTGAGGTCTTGGAAGGCACAGTTCTACCCATTTTGCATATATATTGTGCATTACTTGGGGATCTGGGTGGGGAGAAAGCCTGTGTTGTACATATTTGTTCTGGCTATTGTTTATGCAGGTCTGACTGAATGAAGGAACAGTGGGTATCATTTCAATTTCTGATGTCAACATCAAATTACTTATTTAATTTCATGCCTGGCGAAGCATTGTATAGCTACACGCAGAATCATTTCACTTCATTTGTTATGCTGTGTTTTCGTGGCGATTGGCTTGCCTTCCAACTGACAGCTTTAATTACGACATGAATTTGATTGCACTGCCGAGGAATTAACATAATGTAACAAAGCATTTAAGCACCCAACCTTAGACACACAAACACACACATACACACCCTCGCATACACACACACAAAGCAGCAGTCGCTGCAGCTGATCAGCTTCTGGCACACACACACAGGCAAAAACACACACAGAGCTGTGCTGGTGTTATTCCACTTTAGATACAGCCAAGATTACTGGGGATATTCTGGAGAAGGAAAAGTACTGAGGATTTCAGAGCACATAACCCAAAGAGTGTTTCTCAATTTGTCTTTCCTTGGGCTCAGTGCAGAGTGGGAGGAATGGGAGACAGAGAATTGAAATAGTCCATGTTTGAGGCCAAAACTGTGAGCTGCCCATAGGATTACATTACTGGGGGTGTAAACACCTTTCTTCCCGATTCAGACAGCAGCAGATCTGGTGGGCAGGGCACTGCAGGACGTACCCCTCACTGCAACCTCACTGGAACCTATTAAGTGCCAGAGCTACAAAGCACTGGGAAAAGGGAAGCACTCATGAAAGAGCATGTCAGCTTTGATGTGAGCCCAAGGTGAGACCTTTGACAGAGGGGAAAGACTCCTGCTCCACTCCCTGTTTAAGAACTGGAACAATATTCCAGACAGAAAGGTGCCAGCTTGAGGTTCCTTGTGCAGCAGAAACAGAGGCCAGGCAGGCTACGCTTGTGGAAGACCAGTGCTGCTGCTCAGGCCATGACCACACATGAGAGGATTCTTCTGTTCATCCCTTGCTGAAAGCCTCACCAGAACCCACACCAGCAGGAGCAGGAAGGGCTAGGGGTGACCTAAGCACCTCAGCCTTCTCCAGTCAATGCAGGCTTGCACCGTCACTACCAGACCACGGAGCAAGGTTCACACTTCACAGCCATCAGATTTTTAACGGCACTGGCAATGACTTCACTGAGTGTAAGCTTCAGTTCTGTGGTAGATAAGGAATTCAGGAACATGCACCAAAGAAATCAGGGGGGTTGATTTGTCTTTGAATAGCAAAGGGGTGGCTTAACGCTCTCTGTGTTTACCATCCAGGTTAGCTGTAATTCTCATGTTCTTTCCAAGCCATCTCCTGGCTGCTTAGTAAAACATGGCTAAAAAGTACCCCTGTATTCCAAAAGTGGGAAGAGTCAATTAAAACTAAATACATACAGAAAGATAAGGAAAACAGTTGAGTGAGCTCCAAGCTGAAGAGAAGAGCAAACTCTGCCATCTTGTCTCCAAGCAAAATCTCAACAAAATGAATTCTACTACTGGCAAGATTTTGATGAGATTAAACTGACTACAGCACCCTATATATACAGGAGGAGCAGCTTTCCAATTTCTCTTTTAGGCCCCTGGAGCTACCTCTGCCCATAAAGGAAAAAACAAGTTGTCATTCCAAAAAAATACTGTATCAGGGAGAAAGCAGAGAGATGGGTTTATGAAATTCAAAGGGGGAGATATGTTAGGGCACTGTCAAACGCTTGCAATGGAGCACTCCAGCAATCATTATCCCTCATCTAGCAGAGGTCAAGATCTCTGCTAATTATATTCTCCCACAGAGGGGTGTGTGCCTGTGTGTCCACATGTGCGAGATGAAGACAAAGAAAGGAGTTGACGGAAATCAGTCTCACTGCATTGCATCTGACAAGAACATTCTTCTCCCTACCCTCTGATGCTATTTCAAGCCTCATTATGAGGAAAGACTCCTGTTTAACATGGTCTTTTCATTGAATTATCTTCTTTTCATTTTTGACCACCTCTCTTGCAACAAGCTGCAAATTACCTGCTTGGATCTCATTAGCCTGGAAAGGAGTCACCCCTTGTAAACACGCTTTGCATCAATCTCCGCTGCCCAAAGACTGTAGGTACATTTACAATATGCACAGTTGAAAGATAACTGACAGGAGAGGGAATGAAGCCACTGACATGTCAGTTTGCAACTGGATATTCATTATACTATCTCCCCCATTCTGCATCTGTCACTAAGCTATCACTTAGGCTCTGCATTAAAGCTCGGGGAGCTAACATTTCTGTTTCAACAGCTTGCTTACAACTAGGGATGTGAAAATTGATCATCCACCTAGAGTACATGCACTTCATTCATTATACAGATTCCCATGCAGTAGCCATGCTTCAACTTACAATGATGTCCGGCTGCATTAGTGAGGACCCATTATATTTCATGTCCAAAATTTTTTACTGACCTCAGGGTTAACCTGCCTGCAATATTTTACAGTTTTGTTCTATCCTCTGTTAAGTACACAACTTCTGGCACATTTTTTTTTCCTGATAAAATAGATGCTAAACCAGAAAAGGATCTTCAGAGAAAACTTACTCTTTGGTCTGTAGTTGTATCTGGACAGTGTCTGGTAGGTATCATTAGACTACTCCTGTAAAATAACCTTATAAAGCCCTTGATGCATCTTTGTGCCTAAGAGGGCAGTTCAAGGCAGGTTCACCCATAGCTGGCAGTGGAAGGATCACCTTCACTTAAGGCCCTGCCATTTAACATCACGGGGTGTTTGCCTTTGGCAGGGGGAACTGCAGAACGGTGTTTACTTTTCCTAACAAAGAGTCTGGGAGAAGCCACAACACACTCAGGCAAGATGAGAGCTCTGGCGTGCATGGGTTTCGAATCTCAACTGAACTGGCAACTCCAGACCAGAAAGACATGCTTGCACTGCTATGAATTATCAAAGCATAGACGAACTTTACTTATTAAGTAAAAGGTGAATAATGTATAACACTTTGAAATGTATATTGTCACATATATTTACATAACATTCCTGTTGAGCAACCTGTGAATCCTTGCCTCCTCTCTCGGGTGCACAAGGGAAGTTGTATTTGCTTTCCACTTCCTTTTCATTTGCCACAGTGCCAAGACAAAGGGAAAGTATTGTAAAAACATCAGAGGAAAAACTGTATTTGATCAGTGGAAGGGGAACCAGGACTCTGCTCTCGTTGCAGTGCAATGCTACGAGCTGCTGGGAAGCTCAAATAAGCCTAGGAGCTGTGTGCTGAGTACATGGCAAGGGAGTGACAAGGCTAAATTAAAACCATGTTTGTAAGAAGCTGTGAAATGTTTTGCTGGAAGGTGCTGTGTAATTGTTCACTGCAATGGCTTCTCAGCTGCCACAGGGCTCAGAGCAAGCTAGCATGGCAACAGTGGCATGCTGATGGTCAGCTGCCACCCACTGCTACCGGCACAGAGCAGGTACTGACCATCTCCTCTGGTTTCATTCTCCTCTTCCAATCATACCCGACAGCTATAAAGGGCAGGTTCTTAAGTATCTACATGGCTGTACCCATAAAGGTTGGCTCTAGCAGGGAGCTGGACCTCTAAACTACTGTGACAAAGGAATGAGGAAAGAGAGTGCTACAGATTCACACCTTCACAGGAAATTAAAACCAAAATCAGGCGGCTTGTGCCAGTGATATGCACAACTCAGCAAAACCTGCTAGCTGCACGCCTCAGGCCCTGAATTTGCACAACAAAATGTATCCCTTACAAAGGTATTTCTTGTAATGTCTGCTCAATTCAGTTTTATTGGATTGGCCTACAGAGGACACCATCTGGTATCCATCATCCAAATCTACATAGACATGCTATCGATAAAATCCCCATTTCCAAAATGTGGGTTAGTTAAATGTAGGGCCAGATTGCTGGCTGATACAAATTGGTCTGAGTGATGTAGCTATCCATGCTTTTCCCAGCAAAGGATCTGATCTACAAAATCCCCAATTTAGATATTCTTTGGGGACAGGGCTGTCTTTATATTCTGTGTTGCATAGCATGTAGCACAGAGGACCCAGAGCCATGAATAAAACACTCAAGGATTGTGATGGTACACATAATAAATTATAATCTAATTGCAGCAACAGAAAGATTTCTGTAGTCATTCATATGTCAGAATAACTCTGGCGTGTCATTCAGTCAATGGCCAGCATTCTTCAAGAGAGAAAAACATTCTCCACAGAGCTGCCATCTTAGAACTTTCCACAGCAGTTTAGGCAGAGCAATAAAGGCAGAGCTTATGCTATTGTTGGCCATGTTATATCAATTCATTACATACAAATTAGGTGAGTCTCCAGACACTGTAATACTTTTCATAAGGACATTATTTAGCCCAAAGAAATACATTCTTTTCCTTCCCCACTTGGGGTAAAGACAGGCCATCTCACTTCTAAACTATGCAGAACATTTTAACTTCATTAAATGGCCTTCAACTGTTGCAAAACGAATGAGTGTTTTCACACAAACAGACACTGTACCAGACTCTAAGAAGTTTACCCCACTGGGGCAGAAGACCTAACTTACCTCTTCCTCTCCCAGCCCCCCAAAGGGAAGGGGATTTTAGCAACAACCCACCCCAGCAATTAAATCCCGTTACAACTTAACCCCCTTAGAACACTAGACCAGGGGTTGCACAGTATTTGGCTGTATGAGTTTTACTTACATCGCTGAGTCTTTCCCGAGAGCTGCTTCGATGGAAACCTTTCGATTCCCCGCTGGCGCTTTCACTGTCACTGTCTCGGCAACTGTTCTGACCTGGCTTGAGCTGCAGCAAAGAAGAACAAAACCAGCAAGAGTTTAGTTTGGTTCAGGTTAAGTGCCCTTATCCACCGCTCTTCTGCAGCCCAACCCCACATCTGCACAAAGCAGCGTTTATGTGGCTTTGGCACTGGCATGGCACACCCCTGGTGTCAAGGCAGCATCTTGGTGAGACCATGAATGCAGACAGCAAAGCAAGCTCAGGCGCAGAGACCCTGCAGCCAGAGGGAGGGAACATTCACATCCAAAGGAAATCACAGTTTAAGATCTTCACTTTGGGAACTTCTAGACTTCTCGAGCTATTTATGCCGTAGATGCAGATTTTACAGTTATCATCACATCACACACAGAATCAATCCCTCCCTCATTACACCATGAGTTCCAAAGATCTCAGATCAATGAAACTCTGCCAGGGGAAGGAGCAGCCATCACTCAGGGAGGCTTTTTGCTGCACTAGCCTCTAAATCACTCGGCACTATTAAAACTTCGTGACCAACCTCAGTATTCATAAGCCAACATGATCTAATTAATAGGCATGAGACTGGCATTGCCTTTCAAACCAGCCTTAATCAACTTTGCTGGCATTGTAAGAAATAAATACCATAAAGTTACAAACTGAATTTTCAATACAATTGATCACACACTGGCTTTCCCTTACACCACGGACTGTGCTAGTCAACATGTTACAACAGCATCATAATGAGAATTTACCATATCCACACATTGCACGCATGTCCACAAGCACGTATACATACATACAGCAAAGGAAAATATTAACTACATCTACATCAATGCTGAAAAAATGTATATACTTGGTTTAATATATATACAAATCCTGCTTGAATGTATTAAAACGTTGTTTCAGCCTTGTTGATGTTCTGTTTAAGCTAACTTCCTGCAAATACTGGCTATTCTTGAAGCTAATACCGGCAAAAGTCAGTTTAAGTAATTCAGATTTAAAATCACATGCATAAATACTGGCAGAAGATGTAAATACAGGGAAAACAGTGAGGTACCTAGGGAAGTATTTCATGAGACACCTACTACACTTACCAATATCGATATAACAAATAACAACAAACTCCTCCTAACTTGTTCTAATTACTAATACACTCATAGTAGTTTCTATTCAGACTGTACAGGAATAGATAATCCCACTCATCTCCATTTCATGACCAGAGACAAACAATTTCTTCTCCATGAACATCCTCCACCAACTTCTTTCCTCTTTTCTCCTACCTCTTTTTTAGTTCTCCCAGAACATGCTGCACATACACACACACACAAAAATTCACACACACTCTCTTTGATAGGTGCACACAAACAAAACATGCACTTGTGCTCTACTTCCCAGGTACACATTCCCACCCCTACACACTGGTGCTCTCCCCCAGGTTCACTAATGGGGTGCACGAAGCATTCTCACCCTAATGGTTATCATCAGTTCCTCCCTACTGCTATAAGAGTAAACCACATCTGCAAGCCTGGTATGTGTGTGCTGCTTCCTTTTATTCCTTATTCCCCTTTCCAGTAAAAGGCAGCTTTGGGTGCTCCCTATCAGTCAAAAGAAAGGGGAATATACATAAAGCTAAAGGCTCAGACACATAACTGAGTTTCAATGCACGAGCACAACAGCAAAAAATGACACAGGTGAGCTCTCAGCTCGAGGAAAATGCAGTGTAAGAAGAGGAGCTATTTGTCAAACACTTACAATTTAATAAATAAACTGAATATTCCACAGCTCAGCCAGAAAATCTCAAGTAAAAAGATTTTTATCTCAAATGGAACGTTCTATCAGTCAGATCTAATAGATCTAGGTAGCAGGTTTTGGAGCAGAGAGGAGAATAATGAACTCAAGAAGTCCTACATCTATAACTCACTGATCTTATCTACGACAACTGTGTACTGTAATTTTATGGTCCTGGGTTTAAAATTTAACCACCCAAAGGAAAACGGATCAAGTTCCCCTGACTCAGTCTTTTGTCAACATCCACTCAATGAAGGAAAAACTCTTCTTCCAACCAGGGCCTGAAGAATTGTTTCCAGTCTCCCACTTTATTTTTAGAACCTCAATTTATTTTGTGCATAATTTCCATGCAGCAGTTATTTGCTAACTCATCACAATGGCTCATTTTGGTACTTCTCCTACTTTGGAAATTCCAGCTATTTACAGAGAGGAGAAGAAAAACCCAGCAGGTGTCATTTTCCTAGACAAAATTTACAAGGAATAAGAGAATCTGACCAAGATATCCGAGCCTGAAACTCCGTAGGAACGAAGTCAACTGCACAGACCAGACAGCAAACTCAGAACTAAGTCCAAGTTTAGATTTATAAGCTTTCCACATTTTCCTTTCTTTTTTTCCAAACTGAGTTTCTCCACATGCCAAAGTGTTGAGGGTTTACATTTGAGTCCAAACCCCATCAATCTGTGTTAAATTAAAAAATGAAGCATGGAAATGTGCCCATTGTCTTCTTTTAAGAACCTAAAGTTACATACAAATACCCATGAGACCACTTAATGTGGATAGAAAATGGTTCACTTCAATCTACTCACACAGATTTGACCACTTAAAATTAGAATGATGTTGAAATAACACACTGCTGCTAAAAAAGGTCTGCAAGTGAAAGACTGGATCTTTAGTTACAGCACATACATTTGGGCATTACTCTGGGGTACATGGGAACCCTAAAACCGGCTTCCCCTTCAAAGTGCACCACTGACAATTCTTGTTCCTGTATCATTTGTGTCAGGGAGACCAAAGCCAGCATGAAATTGTCATGGTGTCTACTCAAGTGTCTCACCAAGGACCTTCTCTTACCAAGACAGCCGTTACTCTTCTAATTTACACTGAGGGAGGAACAAAGAGAGGTTTGCAAAGAGCCCATCTGACTCCATGCTTCCACTGTGCAGTGGGAGTAATTTATCCGTGGAGGGATCCATCTAAAGGGTCTCACAACGAGCAAACACAGATGTTTCCTAGCTTGAAAGCACAAAACCCTAAAAATGCAGAATGTTGCTGACTCCCAATGAACTTGCACAGACTCAAGGATTCCCTGACTGTGGAGGAGCATGAGAGAGTGGCTGGGTGGGAGTTCAGCCCTTGGCCAAGGTAACTCACCACATCGTGGGTTGCAGAAGAACACTTGCTGCTCATAAACACAAAGAACTTGAGACATGTCACTGTGCTGCCCTACAATGCAATGCAGAATAGATGCAGAGCTGGGAATTGCCATGAGGCACACAAAGTGAGAAGGCTACTGAAGGAGGGAAGGAGGAGAGGCACAAGATATGGTAACACTAAGAGTGTTTCTTCTTTCAGGAAGAAAAACAGAGAAAGGCTAACTCGGGCATCAAGGTCACAAAGAAGCTGGCCAGAAACTGCCAGGATTATGAATATACCAAAATAGATGCGAAAGCATCAACATGAAACTGCCGCAATGGGTAGCAGTAACAGTAACTCTTCTTTCAGAGCATGGAGAGATTTTTAGGTGACTTGAAATCTAATGGAATTATTTTTGCCCCAGGGGAATCCTCAGCCCTATTTTGTGACAGCAAAAGTGCACTGAATATTCAGCTGTGGCCAGCTCTGCTGTGCTTCCTTCTGCCATTCCAAGTTAAAGGCGAAAGTAGACCCAAATATACAGGCTTAGGAGTAGGTCAGAGCTAAAGGAATAGTGCTATAACTACTACATCAGTCAGACATCTCTGTGAAATGAAAGGATAGAGGGACATAAGCCATAAAACACTCCAAAGGATAACCCATAACAACATGGCTGCTGCCTTTTGTCTCAGGAAGGACAAGAACAAAGGACAGAGATAACATCACATTTAGAGGTGTGGGGCAGGATGAAAGGGCAGCTGAGCCCCAAGCTACAGGGAGCATCATCCTCTCAGGACTGCAGTTTGCTTGGGGGGATCCCTAAGCCACTTTAGCTAATTCCATAGTACAGGTGCCTGGTTAGCATGTAATAGAAAGCAAAATAAATCAATCTAGTGAGAATTTAGCAAAAGCCTTTTTCACAGAGCTTATATATCATGTCAAACCACCCTAATGTGGCTCTTCTGAGCTTTTTTCTTTCTTTTTTTAATGTATTTTAATTTAAAACCCCATACCATTTGGCAGCAGCAAATCTATGGTATAGTTTCGAGGCGCCTGAGTTTCCACACCATATGGAATTAAAGGATAATTTCACTACATTATAAAGTTATGAATACTAACACTTCTCCCTGTGCTAGCACAGCCAGCAAGCTCAGCCTGTATCAGAGTCCTAGAGGAAGGGGACTTCTGCTCCTCAAGGATGGCATAACCCTGCTGATGGGGAGGAGAAATTTCAGCTTTCAGTTCCTGCTTCTCCTTCTTTATTTATGCAGCTTTTGCAAGGCCAAGACAGCCCAAAACGCGTCAGATCCAGCTCCTACCTGGGTAAATATGTTCTCTAGCTCAGATCAGCTGGTGAGCAGCTCATACACGTGCCATTAGCAATGCTTCCTGACTCCAGGAAGCCCAAACAGGTACAGTCCAATACCAAACCCATGACAGCAGTTTGTCCTGACCAGGGTGAGAGCCATACATGGTACAAAGACATTTCTGAACCCAGTAAGATCCTGGTTAACACACTAGAACAGCTCAGCATGGTTTGACATGAATCCGTCACAGTTTCTCCAGGGCTTGGCACCCTCACAGCTCCCAGTGCTGGTCTGGGGAGGGAACCAGGGCAGTGGCACCACCATATGATGGTGGAAGGTGGGGGGACAGGCAAGAGATAAAACCACTGAAGCCTCTTTAGCATCAGATGCCTTGAAGTTAATACAGCATTTAGCACTGGGAGCATGCCCAGCACCAGCTGGGGCACTGATCTGACCAATTCCTTGACTAGTTTTACCATTCATCTTTTAATTATGAATCACAGAATCCCAGAGTGGTTTTGGCTGGAAGGGACATTAAAGCTCACCCAGTTCCAACCCCCTGCC
This sequence comes from Pezoporus occidentalis, assembly GCF_034315485.1. Taxonomy (NCBI): domain Eukaryota; kingdom Metazoa; phylum Chordata; class Aves; order Psittaciformes; family Psittacidae; genus Pezoporus; species Pezoporus occidentalis. The sequence continues at coordinate 856,836 of NW_026912887.1, forward strand.
ATGTGCAGGGACACCTTCCACTAGAGCAGGTTGCTCCAAGCCCCATCCAACCTGGCCTTGAACACTGCCAGGGATGGGGCACAGCTTCTCTGGGCACCCTGTGCCAGAACCTCAGCACCCTCAAGACATGCTCTTAAAGCCACAAAGTTAAGTGCAGTTCCCACTAACTGACACCCACTGACTAGGGTGGAATTAAAGTATGCACTATAGCATCATTTACACTTACATGAAACATAGTTTCCCTTAAGATCTGTTAAATTTTATTTTTAAATATGACAATTCATGTTGAACCAAAAGTGATCTTGAACAACAGAACAACTAAGTATAGAAATCAGCAGTGTAACATCGGTTAAAGGGTGACGAGCTAAACACTGCTCAGTTAGAGGGTGCTGCTGATTAAAATACATCTAGAATAACTAAGAAAACATCTTTAACTCTTCTGAGTGGCTCAGCATTCACACACAAACATCAGAAGTACGGTGAACTACAGACCTGCCTGTGCTGCTGCGGTACAGAGAGCCACAGGCCCAGCAGCAACAACCCCCTGGTAAGTGCTGCACAAGCACAGCCCAATGAACCGGTCCCTACCCTGCCCAAGCAAACACACAGACATGAAGCATCTTCCAGCAGTCAGAAAAGAGCAACAGCAGATTTCATGTAGGACTGAATATCTGGTTGCACAGAAACATACTTTATCAATGATTGTGAACAAATCTGGCTGTATGGAAACAAATGGGAACTGCAGAGCGAGAAAGTAACCAAGCACAATGAAATCGAGCCTTGTTGCTTGTAGTTTAAATCACGATTAACAGCCATCATTTAACAACTTTCATGTAAATCTCCCATGCTATTGACAGAAGTTGGACAAATACTAGGCCAGGTTGGATGGGGCTTGGAGCAACCTGCTCCAGTGGAAGGTGTCCCTGCCCATGGCAGGGGGTTGGAACTGGATGAGCTTTAAGGTCCTTTCCAACACAAACCAATCTGGGATTCTATGAAATCCCTATCAGGACATGGAGCTGTATTTTGCATGCTTGTGTGGTAAAGGGAAAGCAGTCCAACAGAGAGCAGATTTTATTTCCTTCCTGCCTCTACTGTAAGAAGAAGAATTTTCCCGTTCAAAAACCCTTCTTATGGAAAACAAGAATGAACACCCATGTATATCCTTCCTGTTGACAAACAAAACCCAAATCTAACAGAACTTGAACAAACAGAAATAAACAGTTACTAACTAGCTCTATGATATAGACCAAGGGTGTCTTTAACTTATTCTAAAGCACCAATGGTCATTTCCTGCTGCCTTTCAGCTGATGCAGAGGCTGCTGCTGCACTGGCTCAACACATTGAAGTAGAGGAACTCATCTGCTGCCTTAAATGGGGGGATCCTACTGATGGAATCAGCTACACCCATCTTCTAGGGAGCATTTGGCTATTTAGCATTGTTATTACAGCAACACCAAGTGATTATGTTCTGCTCACAGTAGCAACAGCAGAAGCACCATAGGCTAAGAATAAATAGCACCCTTGCCAAAGCAGGGGTGGGGGTAAAGAGAATGGGCATTTACCTCCAGATCCTTTTCTCTTTCATTATATGTTTGGGCAACCTTAGCTCTATAGCACACAGAAGGTACTCTGAAGTAGCTCTGTAGCTCTATTTCATCTAAGTTACAGAAAGAATGCAAAACATCATTTTTTTCTGTGCTGTTTATACAGAAATCGAAGATAAATTTGGCATAAACTCATCACACCCCAGAATCATACATACATTATACAACATACAAAGTGTAACAGACTCGCTCTGTTCCCCAGCTCCTGTTAAGCGCAGTATGAAGCAGCAAGCTGTTGGCAATTGCAACATATGAAGTGTATTTCAGCACACTCTAAAAACTGAATTGCAAGAAAATATAGGCTTCTTCTGACCCTTTGCATTTTGATGGCTGCACACTGAGAAATACGGCCTGTAAAATTACACCTTGCAAAGCACTCCATTGTACCAATCAATCTTCCCAAGCAGCTCCCACAGCACACTCGTGCAGCAGAGAAGGATGAAGAGCAAGGGCCTGGCTGGTCTGCTCAGAGGCAGCCAAAGCCGTGGCAATGGGCTGGAATCAATCTGCTCCTCCTACTATTTACTCAGTCCTGCTGCTGAGCTTGTTTGTATCCCACTCTGGATCTCCAGGGCTCTCCCTGGGCACTGTGTCAGGGAAATTGCCTTTGTACCATCTCTGAAGCACAGCTGCTGTAGTGCCCTGTCCTACCCAGTATCAGCGTACAGCCAAAAGGTCTCATCCCATCTTCCATCTCCTTTGCGCACTAGAAGCAATCATCCTGCGGATTTGAAATGAGTGAAGTTCTACAGGAACTGCCTCAGGTTTACACTTCCCCTCGCTCAAACAGATGGTGGCTCTTCAGCTGTGTTTGCAGAGAGCAGTAGGGCTGCAGTGCTGCTCGGATTTTTCGACCTGGCCTGTTTGCTTTTTGTTCCGTCATGTGATTCCCTTTATCTTCTTACTGAAGTATTCTTCCAGTAAGTTATACATTTCAAAGTCAACCAGAGGCCACGCAGAGTCCCTCGGGGTCGGATGTCAGGCACTCCGGGCTAAATGAGGTGATATTTCTGTTCTCCTCTCCCCTTTCTGGACAATCCAGTTAAAGGTAATGTTTGTCTCCGCTTTCCCACCTCACCTCACCTTTTCCATTCAAGAGAAACAAGAACTCCTCACAGCTCCAAGGCTGAGGCTGGGACAGAGTCCTTGAGATCAGAGGCTGGACCCACTGCCTGTTACCACTGGGGCAAGAGCTGCTAAAAGGCTAACAGGAAAGATCTGGAAAGTCATTATGCCAGAACTGTGAAATCTTCTCACACAGAACACTGGGGTCAACTGACAGCTTGGTTCTTCATTTTTGAACTGAGATAACACAAATGAAACCATAAAAACCAGTCCCTGGGGGCAACTGCTGCAGCATTTTCAAATTTTAACAGGGCAGATTCAGGTTAGAAATTTCTACTGTGAGAGTGCTGAGGCGCTGGCACAGGGTACCCAGAGAAGCTGTGGCAGCCTCATACCTGGCAGTGTTGAAGGCCAGGTTGGATGGGACTTGGAGCAAGCTGCTCTAGTGGAAGGTGTCCCTGTCCGTGGCAGGGGGTTGGAACTGGATGAGCTTTAAGACCCCTTCCAACCCAAACCATTCCATGATTCTATCTGAAGATGTGAAGCAGCTCCATGAACCAACCCTGAAAAACATTAGAGTGACAGCGCTCACTCGCCTTCATTAAGTCACAGCTACCATCATCCTTTTTTCCGCTCAATGCAGACCACTAACCTGACACCCAGTTAACATTACAGAAATAAATAAATGCCTTGAAGGAGGAAATATCAGTATTCACGGCTGGACCTCAAGTTGCTTGCCACTGTTTACATAGAAGAGCCCTGTTATTTCATAGTTCGATATAAGCCCAGAATAAATATTTAATAACTTGGTTGCATAAATAATGATTTGAAGGTTGAGCTATTGGCTTAAAAATATAATACTATTTTAAGCCGTTTAACTGGCCAGCCATATAAATTATTCAAGATTTAAAAGTCATCCTGTGGTCTCTGTACAAGGAGAAAACGAGGAAGTTGTAACTATAATGACAAAAGCAGGGCAAGATCAATCCAACCACATGATCTCTAACACAAACAAGCAGCAATTAAGCAGCAATCAGGACCAATATGACTGTGGTTGATGTCCTTTTATGCCAATACTCTCATCCAGAGAACAAAACTCAATAATGTTTTGCAATTTATCAAGGGAACCATAACTCTGCTCCCTGTGACTTGGCCAAGAGGCTATTACGATAGTATTTCTCTATAATTTAATAATGTGAAGGAAGAGGGAAGGGGGAAGTAAAAGCATTTTGACATATAACTCATGTCTATACATACTGTGTTTTCCCCTTGTTTGAATGATAGAAGCAGAAGTCATAGTAATACACCTCAGTACTAATTTGTTAGCAGGAAAGGGGAGCTGAAGTTATGTGACAAAGCAAATGTATTTGAAGAAGCACAGAAGGGAAGGCAATGAACTATCTGAATTCATTAGCAGCTGTCATTGATGTGGAGATGAGTTTAGAGATGAAGAGAAGCAAGTCACCACAAAGACCTCCGAAGAAAAGCAAAGGGAGGCACTGTCGTTTAAGTTGTTTAAATCTGGATTAGTTTTTGATAGCAGCAAGTTGCCACTTTGGGGAAACTTTGTGGTACATGCTCTACTCACTTTGGAAGGAAGCTCTTTGAACAGGAAAGCCACATTTTGGGCTGTGCACAGGTTGCTGGCAGTCATGAGAGCTGCTCTGTAACACCAGCCTGTTTGGTACTAACACACCGCAGTTTTCCTGCACCTCAGGCCACAGTTCCTGCTGCTCAAGGAGCCCAACCTTGCTACTACACACTTGCTCCAGGTGGCTCCTCCCCAGAGCCCTGAGACTCTCTGGGTTGTAGGGCTGTAGCTGACACTGGGGCTTTGCAGGGAGCTGTGCCAGGTTAAAAACAACCCAGGGATATTTCCTCATCTTTCTTTCCACTTCTAATCCAGATGAGCTTTTCAGTTTGGCATGATGGAGGCAGTGATGGTGGGAAGGGGTGGTAAGGACCCAGGCACTACCAGGAAAGGAAACGCTGAAGAATTCCATCCTTAAACCACAGTTTGGCTTCATGTCTTAAATCTCGTTGAAGTTTTGCCCTGGCCTAGCATAACTGCAGCTTGTTTGAAACACTCAAAATCCCTTCAAACTCCTACCAATACCAGCTAGTTATTGGGGTTTTGGCTTAGCTCTACATGATTTTTGGATTATTTCTTCTCCCTTTCTGCCTACCCTTCTTCTACTCTCTTCCTGAGAAATAAAGTAAAATACATGGCAGCACTGTGCTTTCACCCAAACTGCTTCTGCCAATTGAAATAATAAGTCCTTCTATTTGCCAGTATTAAAAAAATCTCCTGGTACATCTTGGAGCCTGTCCCTTGTCAACAGTGACCAAAGGTGATTTAATGTTTGATGGATTTCATGAGCTGGTTGCTTCAGTCTAAGTCCAAATCCAGCTTCATTTCCAGAAAATCATTCTGCCAGATAATGCTATTGGCCCTTGTGCTGGCAGCCTCAACAGGGAGGCAAGATCCAGTACCCACTGGAACAGTTTCCATTGACTTCAACGGATACAGAATCCATTCAGGGAACTGGGTGTCCATTACAATTACTTGACAGACTATTTCTGCACCTTAAACTTATAACCCCCAAAACTTCTCACTCAAATGCTTTAAACTTACCCATCTTGAAAATACAGTCATACAATAGTTAAGTAGAGTTTTACTATTGTTTTAAGCTAAGTGCAAAAACCTATAGCACAGGAATACTACTGAAATATGGTTACTTGAATTAATCCTCATTCTGGCATTTAATATTCTGTAAAGTTCAGGGAAAGGTCAAAAATCACTTGGAAAGTTGTTACTGGCTCTCTAAGTAATGTTTAGACTTACTGAATAAATCTGCACACTTAAGTCACGTAGAAGAAGAGTTACAAAGTGTTGTCTAAAATGTGCTCTTCACAATGGAGAGCTGTGTATACACACACATTACGGCCTCACCACAAGACAGTGCTTAAATACTTAGGTCAATCCATCTCAGCTGAGGAAAAATGTAAGCTTATTTTCACTGTTACTTGGAGACACAGTCGATGTATGTTCTCACAGGGGAGGATTTAGTGAAGCAGGACCTGGAAGAAGCTCATCTATGATAAAATAACCCTAACACAAATGAAAACCCAAAGCCTAAAAAAAAAACCCCAACTCCCTCCAAACTCAATCCTAATGCAAATGAAAAGTAGTTGTAAATAACTGGAAATGAAGGAAGACAAAGCCCTGTGCTGCTGGATCTACGTGGAACCCCATCTACGCTTTGACATATTTAGGCTTTAAAATGATCCCCAAGACTTCAAAAATTAAGTATCAGCATGTGAAAACGAACCATATTAGAGTTTAAATCAAGCATTCTACAGGCTCAGCAAGTGTCAGCACGCTCCTTCCATGCACTAAACAACGTCAACTTCTCCGTGGTGAATAATCATTCGTGAAATAAAGCAGGCGTGCAAAATCCGGGTGGCAGGCAGCAAATGCTGCTATTTGGGGGACACCAAGGTGTTTTAAAATGCTTTTTTTCACTTCTGCATCCAGCAGCCACTGAAACCTCAACAGATCTAAGTTTTGCAGACAAGGAAGAAAAAAAAAGCCCACAAAATTAATAACTATTTAAGTATTCTGTTTCATCATGATAACAAACAGATGGTTTTAATATTCTAGAGGCTAATTTCTGAACAATTAAAAACACAGCAAGACATTAACATCTAATGAAACATTTTAACTACCAGTATATGCATCTGCCATTAATTTCCACACAGTAAGGTCTTGGTTCTCTTCAATCTGTTCTTTATTAAGGAAAGTTTTTCCACTCTGAATTTAGTGAAGTAGAGAATTAACAACTGTTTTCAATCAGCAATCAGCATGATATTGAGCCAGTGTGCATTGAAACCGTCCACACTATCAGACATAAATTTACTCCTGTGATGGCTTTGATCTGCACACTGAGTGGAGATGTTAGATGGGAATTCATTTTCTAATTCCATTTTCATTTAGAACATATGAATTAACCCCTTGCAGATCTCATGTCTCTTTTTATCTACTTCAGAGAAAGGACTCCTCCTTCAAACATTATGGTTTACTCATTACTTACAGACTGGCCAAAACCAAATTCATCATTTGAAACCAATGAAAGCATTCTCATGCAAACTGCATTACAATAAAGTTCTTCAAAGGTAGAGAGAATCCTGTATTTATGAACTTCTAATTTATATTTCCTTTGCTCATTTATGATAAGAACAGAGGGTACGATTCATCAAAGCTCTACCCATGTAAAAAGTAGCTGCTACCAAAGAGTCTTTGCACCAAGCTATCTACTTCACATGTTCCCTGATCAGATATACAGCTTAGAGCTACTGATGAAGTTTCTGCAGGTCTTCACCACTTTGGCAGGTTATGATTTAAATGAAGCCAAGGCAAGCCATTCCCATCGCTTCCAAGGTATGGCAAAAGGCTGGTGTTAGACAGCAGTTGTTGTCATCACCTGGCTGCTGTCTGGATGAACCCTGCACATAAATACCTTCAGGGATACACTCAGACCCTCCCTGATGGGTTGGAATGGTGTGTTTGTTGGTCATTAAACATCTATGCAGCTCAGTGAGTGTCTCTGATTTTCAAAAGGGTTAAGTCATCAAGTAACTTGGAATGACTTTAACAGGAACCACATTCTGTCCAGGTTCCTGTTTTGCTTTTAATCATGTAATTTATGTAAACATGGAATTGCAAGGCTAAACTAATAAACATCGAAAGAGGCCTTGAGAAAACATACGTTTAGGGAAGGAGGCAGCTGCAGGACCCTGCTTCTTGGATTCATTTTGTGCTGTTCATGGGGGATTTCATGGTGCACCAAGAAATGTCAGTACTGCAACTATGTAGATTAAGAGAGACCAATATTCCCATCGCTGCTTCAAGTCAGGAGAAACAGGGTCATGAACCTGGGTGTTCTAACTGCCGACTGATGCCCTACTAACAGGGCATTAGCTGTTCCAGGACCTCTCTTTCCCTCTAACTTCTGCCAGAAACAACATGCTGGGCTCAACACTCTTCCAACAATAGCTATGCATTTCCATAGATATTTCCATCACAGACAATAAAAACACACCAGTCCTCGTCCTGCCCTGCTCTATTTGCTTATATCCATGTCTCAACAGCTCAGCCCCAGCAAAGCCACTTCTTTGCTTCAGTACTTGATTTCTCCCTTTGCTGAAATAGGTTATTACAGGTTGAACGGCAGCTCCAGAAAGGCTGAGAACACCCAGAAACCCATTTGGAATTTGGGTTTCCAAAAACCTGGCACCAGAACAGTAGTGAAAATATGAAGGACATGAAAAATCAATCATTCAACTCCAAGCACTGTCATCACCAGGAATTTCAAGGATTAGGGCTGGGAATTTCAGACGTGCCTCGCAGAGGCAGGAGCATAACCCCACCAACAATGAGCTTTTGGCTTGGTTTAGATCCACTTTTGGTTCATGGCTCAAGGGGTGTCCCTGGGGATGCCATATGGGATTTCAAGAGACCTTTCCAGCCAGTCAGATCTGGTTCAGAGAAATGTGTGTGCTGAAATGAATGTACTGGGAGTTTGCCATGGAACCATTAGCTGTATAACCACCGTTAATACACCTTGGAGGCATTGCTTTATTTTTATATGTCAGACAGTTTCAGCCTAACACTGTACTTAGTGAGGATAGCACAATATTAAACTGTGACTTTCAGACTTTTTATGCTCTAAGTGCCTGGATCTACTCTTGGCACACTACAAAAATAATACTTTTATGATTCAGTTTTTCCATGAAATATTTATAATACAACTATTGAGTGATAGAAGTGCCAGAATATTACTATTGCTATACTTGAATTCCTGGAGATTGTAAGCTTTTGTTTGGTCTAGCGGCGTGAAGGAAAAGCCTCCTGCTAAACATCTGTCTCTCACCGGGGAACCACATGGGAAATAAAGACTTTGGGGCAGCACTGCCTGAAGTATTGGAGTACTCATCTTACCTACTGCAGTCTGTGAGCGCCAAGGAGGCTCAGCATTATAAACTCACAGCAAACCAGAGAAAGACACAGACTCAAGTGATCCTGTAGCTTGTCCCTCTGAGCCCAGGAAGGACCAACTGTACTTACATCATTCACAACACGAAGACCACCAGCTAACGCTGCCCAATGCACCCTGTGACCTCCACAACCACTGTCTTTCCCTTTAAAAAGCTGTCTTCACATCCCAGCTGCACCCTGACCTTGTTCATCTATCACGGATATGCAGAACAGCTTTTTCCCCTTCTTTGCAGCAACCTCCTTCTGTGTGAAGACTGTCACCACTATCTCTACTTCATCTTTTCTTTTTAAAGCTACATCAACCCAGTTCTTCCCAGCCTATTTTGAAGGCCATGCTTTCAGACTTTGTATACGCTGTTATTTCTCTCACCAATTATTTCCTATCCTGAAGGAAGGCACCTGCAATATCCATTAGGATTTCTATAATCATACTGGGATGAAATGTGTATTAAATGAAGTACATAAGGACAAAATGTGCATGGAAAGCTGTGACCTGTGTGTAGACAAGTGATGAGTCAGGCAAGCTTACTTCTGATGCCAGTCTTAAGACACCTGAAAGTACCTGAAGTGCTCACCACATAAACCTTTCCAATTTACGCCACTCTTTCCCTCGTGGAAACGCTGTTAACTCACTGTATAGAAACTATCAGATCTGCAAAAGATACTTCCTGGACAATAGAGAAGTAACTACAAGTACAGACAAGCTGCTTGTAGTACAACTGTTCAGGAGAGGCTTAAGTTCTCTGCAGCTTGATTTAGATCTCTCCTCATTCAAACCCTCACCTGAAGCAGGTCTTCTAATTATTAAGACTTTTCAACAGAAACTTTATTTCTTAATAAGGGTTTTCTGAGTTGGAGCTGGAAGGACAAAGTGTAACTGCTGATGGTGCTTCAGCAGTTGGAACTCATTTGCTCTAAGATGTTACTGAAGTGATCTGGAGAAACACTTCTTGAATCCATTTTAACAGCTTTCAGAAGCCTGCTCAAAGATGCCTGACAGCCCATTATCCTTGTCAGGCCCTTCTTCCTCACTACTGCAGTTAGTTCCAGCAGAAGCATTGGATTAAATTAAAACTTAATCTGCTGTTAAGCATCCTGGTTAGGTAAACTGGAACTGTGCAGGTTTTTCTGGTGTTCATAAAGCTGTTTCACAACAATCAAAATGATGAATGATAAAAGGAGATACCTATGTTTCTGTGACAGGCTGAGAACTGACTTCACAGAATCACAGAATCAGCTGGTTTGGAAAAGACCTTTAAAATCACCAAATCCAACTGTTCCCCAGCACTGCCAAGGCCAACACTAAGACAGGTCCCTAAGGGCCTTGTCTACACAGTTTGTGAACACTTTTGGGGTGGTGACTGCATCACTGCCCTGGGCAGCCTGTTCCAATGCCTGAGATCCCTCTCTGTGAAGAAATTGCTCCTAATCTCCAGAACAAATCTCTCCTGGCACAGCTTGAGGCTGTTTGCTCTTGTCCCATCCCTTGTTCCTTGGGAGCAGAGACCAGCCACCTCCTAGCACCATCCACCATTCAGGCAGCTGCAGAGAGCAGTAAGGTTGCCCTGAGCCTTCTCTTTTCCAGACTAAACCCCCCCAGGTCCTTCAGCCATTCCCCATCACACTTGTGCTCCAGCTCCTGCACCAGCTCCGTTGCCCTTCTCTGACCCCACTCCAGCATCTCCAAGTCTCTCTTGTAGAGAGGGGCCCAGAACCAAACATGATAACCAGAGGGAAGAGCAAGGCACGGCCAGAGCCACTGGGGTGGGTGTGTAAGGCACAGTTACTCCATTTTTGTAAGGCCACAGTAATACCACACTATCAACCTCTGGCATCCCACAGCAAACCATGGCAACAGCTGCCTGGCTCTGTAGTAATAAACTGAACCAATTTAATAGCTTTTATTGTTGTGCTGTGATGTTTGAGCGCAGCCACTTCTTTCCTCCCAGGACTCTGGAGCCCGCGAGGGCAGCAATGAGAGAAGATCTCATTTACCTAAAAGCGCTTATAAATTTTTAATTTGCTTTAACAAGTAAATTAACAAGTCCCTCATTCAGGCAAGTTTTATGGCCTCTTCCCACTTGGGGAGGGCCATAAAAGTTTTATAGATAATCCAGAGCTACTGAGATTGCTCATAATAAATTGTCTGTTTCCTGTTATTTTATCAAACCATTGGGTTTCTAATGACTTAAAGTCACAGCTTCCTTATATCTAAGGTTTTTATGAGCCCGTATTTATAAACTGTAAAGAATATCTTAAATTATACTGGGCCCCTGCTAATCATTACAAAGCTGGGGTTTTATTGGAGCCAACCTTTTTGCTCACACCCACCTAATAAATTCTAAGGGATTTAAGGGGGGAGAAGTCTTTTTTGAGATAGCACGCTGATTCCACATTCTATTTTAAGATGCTGCCTTAGCCAGAGTTTCATTAATGAATACTGTGAAGGGCCTGGAACTCCCTACTCTGGTTTCTAACAGTTCTGGAAAGAGTTCTCAGCATAGTAAGCGCTTTGGGTAGCATCAGCAAGCCTGGCTCTGGGACTGGGGCTTGGGAGGAGCCACCACTTACTAGAGAAACAGTCTCTTCCTCTTGAGAGAATGCTGCCACTGGTGATGCACAGGGGAATCCTAAACACAGAGTTGTCCTTAACCACTTAGTGCTGTAAGCAGTCACACTGAAATCAGTGATGGTACTCACAGGAAAAATATTTCAGCACGTTTAAATCACAGCCCCACTGGGTCCCGCAACAACTGAGCACGTTTTCCACTGAAGTTACGATGCTGTGTCTAGTTATGGCTTCAAAACCCATTCACAACCCCTAGCCTTGGGCATCCAATCCAGTATGTTGGTCTCCCTTTATAACAATTCTCATTTTATTCTCACTGAGTGATTTCTCAATCACTCTAGAGAGGAAGGCACCAAACCTGAACAGCTATAATCATATTGCGGAAGTTTGTTTTCCCTTCATTGACTACACAGAGCTTAGGGAGACTAGACTCATAAGAGAGGCTCTTGTCTTTAAGTGAGATGATCTCACCATCTTTCCCTTGATTTATGCTATGGGAACACGAAAAATCACTGGGGTCACGTTTACTGCTGTTAATGTATCTGGGGAGGGGAAAGGAGATGTGAAGGAACAAAACTGCTGCAGATTCTGTCCTCTAGAGATGTGAACAATGCAGCTGGAATTAAAGTCTAAACTTGCTCTAAAGTTCAAGCTGGTACAAAGCTACAACAAGGGGGCACTGGGATAACAATATAAATTCAGCTGAAGATAATCTGAATTTTCTCTAAAAACACAGTGTTATGGAAACCTAAAACTCCTTCAGCTAAACAGGAGAAAACTGACCTTTACTACAAAAGTTTCCATTCCCCTTCTGTGAAATACAGGTCTGTGAAAGTGGAAACACCACATCCTGAAGGAGTAAAACACTGCAAGAACTATCGGTCTTTGCTCAGCAGAGTTTTCCTGCTAAATGGGAAATTCCAGCAGGATAGGCAAGTTTTAAAAGCTCAGGATGCTATTTTAGAGAGAGATGCAAGAGCTGGTGCTAAATCCTGGAATACACCCATTATGTGAAGTGCTGAGAGTGCTTGAAGTGTTATTTATTGATTTTTCAGTTCTGAAGTGCCATAGATTCATATCTCACAGTATCACCCCAGATTAAGATCCATTGTGTAATTACAACTGTGCTCGTGTACTTTCATTCTTCGGTGTTATGGTTACTATAGACCTCTAAAAATAGGCTGTTCCAGTGGCTGAACTTGTTGTTCAGGTATCATTGCACATTAAAGAAGAACCTGTTCAAATGAATCTGGCAATGAGTGTAAGTACAGTGGAAACAAAACACAGGAAAGCAAGCCATAAACCCCTTCCCAAATGACAGTTATCTTGTGTTTCCTCATAAACACACAGAGAGAAGCATATCCATATGCCATACACCAAATTCAGGTTCTGCTCCTAACAAGTTCAGAAATCCTTGAGACAGGATGAAAACAACTGCAAAGCACCTCACAGGGATCACATTTTTCCAGTTCTCTCAGTCCTTTTGGATAACTGAAAGCCCAACTAATGCCACCTTTCTTATTCAAGAAGCAGAAATTTTGACTAAACTATATATATATAGGATTAAAACAACGCCTCTTTTCTGCCTACCACAGCAAATCCAACGTCCCAACAGCCTATACTCAATAAAGATGCATCTCCCTGTATCAAGCATCAACCGCTGCTTTATCACTCAGTCGCAAGAGTCTTAAGGAACCAAGGAGAGTCATACAAAGAAGATAAAGGAATAACATCCAAGGCAAATAAAAAACACATATCCTTATATTACAAAAAGCCCCCAGACCCAAATTCCTGTGATCTGCTCCAAAAGAGAAGAAATCCTAAGGGTTGTAGTAAGCAGAGAAGAAAGAGGAGAGTAAGTTCTGTGAGCAATATAAGAGATTGAGTGACTCAAAAGAAACATCTCTTTCCCATCTTTATCCACACTGGAATATTAGAAACCTGTCATAGGCCATCATTTCCAATGGCCACAAAATCATGGAAGCAAGAAGGCGTGCCTATAGCCAAGATGAAACTTAGTCAGGCTGGCACAAGCTTACATAGAAAAGCTTTGGATTTGCAAGTAGGATATGGGAATACAGCTTCTGCTGTGTACAAAGAACCGCACGTGTCTTCAGCAACATTTGCTAAGAATGGACAAAGAGATGTTAGCTCAAAGAAAGAGTTCTATTTTTCCCCCTACAGCTCTACCAAAACTAATTGTATATGTCCTGCCTTGCCTTTGAGATCTCCTTATGGATATAAATGGAAGCAGAAGTGACTAAGAAGAAATACACCAGAAGCCCTTCTCCCAGAAATCTCTGGAAAAACAATGACCACATGTGATTTCCAGGCTGTCTTTGACACTGTTACAAACCTCTCTGAGGAGCATCACAAACTCATTGTGAGTGAATTCACCTACCCTGAGCCCTGCTCGTGGCTCTTACTTCTATAGAAACACACACATTACTTTTCCAACCAAATCCTTGCAAAAACACTTCCCTGCCTTTGTTACAAGACAGAAGATATTTCCATTAAAGTAAGCAAACTCCTCTCTAGTGCACCTAAGGCTTGCAGAGCTCCTAAGTTTCAGTTCACATTTCAGGTTAATCTTTTCCTTTCCTACAGAACAGAACATCCTTTTTCCTGATCTCCCCGAGGGCTCAGTATTTGCAACATCAAACAGAACATACAAACCATCGCGCCCCCTCCAAAAGCCCATTATACTGTCAACTGGCTTCCTAACTACAACCAGGGGAGAAAGCTTATATACTGACTCCAGAGCTCTTTCACTGCTGGAAAGTGTCCATGATTTCTTTAAGCTACTGCTGCATTTCATTTCTCTAAAGATCTCATAATAAGATGGGCAAAGCTCCAAGAACGAAAAAAAAAAAACCAACCAACTAACTGAACTAACCGTGCGGTTCCCCCCGCCGTTACTTTCAGTTGCTGGCAAAGGCCAAAGCCACAAGACTCTCCTGCAATCCCACCAATGACCCTCCTTCATAAATCAGATATAAAAATACAGGCACATGAATAAGGCTGGAAAGGGAGAGCTGGGCAAACGTCTGCTACTGAAGATAAGGGTGTATCTTGTGGTGTATTATGAATTTAGGATGCATTGAGAGAAGTGAGAGCCTAGGAGAAAAGTCCTCATGGAGGCCATGCTTTGAGCCACTCAAATCCGAAAGAAGCCACTGTATATTTACTGATTTGGCACTGAGACCAAGCTGTTACTTACCAGGAGGAAGGCCCATGGGGTGGCTGGGATGGGGCTGGGATCTGGGTCTCAGCTTCCATGTATCGATAAATGAGTGCTTGAGAGCACAATGCAAACCTCAGTGGGAAGCTGCTGCTGGACACACTACTACTCTAATTAAAAACAAGGTAATAAAAGAACATGCTTCAAAACCAAGGTGTCTGCCCAGCTCTGCTGCATTTGTAATGTTTTGATGTTGACAGGTCTTACCAGCTATGTACACAGAATTAGACTGGTTTGGCTTGGAAGGGACCTTAAAGCTCATCCAGTTCCAAATACCTGCCACAGGCAGGGACACTAGACCAGGCTGCTCAAGGTTGCTCATGTTTTCTTTCCCTCTGTTCAAAGAGTTCATATCCATTTTGGCAGCCTATTCACCAGCCCCAAGCATGGGATAACAGAAGAGGGCGCTCCACTTGCGCTGTTGGACAGAGTGGCACTAAACATAACTTCCAGCAAGACAGGCAGCACTACCCACAACCCTGATCCCTAATTTTTCAGTTAATGGTTCACCATAAACCATAGCTGACAGTGGCCGCAGGTCTAAGGGGTGATATTTACAGCTGAAGTTCTATCAAGTCGGGAGGTTATGTCAAGCTGCAGCATCCAAGTGACTGTAAACGGAGCCCTGCACAGCGAGGAAATGGCTGGAGATTGGTTACAGCCAGGAGTAATTGATCTGTCTGAAAATATGGCCCAGGAATCACAGGATTAATGCTCAAATTCCAGCTGGGTTGCATTGTTCCCTTCCCTCCAGCTCTCCAACAACAAAGACATGCCTCCTCCTCTGGAGACCAGAAAAGTTTTATTAAACTCTTCATCCAACTGTTGCAGCAGAGGCCCTGTTAAAAGCATCAGAGGAAAAAAATGCAGGATTCATAAAGAAACCATCCAACAATTTCCTTTGGATCTGGCATTGATTTCAAAGGGGCTATCTTAGCCAAGGGGCTTTGGCCAGCGCTGCTCCCTGGGCAGGCGCAGGGCAGGGGGTGAGGAGCTGGGCCTGGCTAGATCTGTGATCATGTGTGTACATGTGTGTGCCTATGTGTACATGTGTGCATATGTGTGCCCAGCCATGCAGCCAGCGAGCACCACAAACTAAGAGGGGGGGGGAAAGGACTAAAATGGGCACAATTCCAAAAGTGCAGCTGTGCTGGCCCATTAAAAAGCTGAAACTCATTCTACTGTTCGACCTCATGCTTATCACCACATAACTATTCATCAAAGACATTTCAGTGCAATTAATTAAATTATTCCCCTGCCTGTGCCACAGAGTCATTATTCCAATATCAGCTTTCACTCGCACTCACTGCAGCTTGTGTCTGTGTGCCAAGTGACATCTCCAGGGTTGTCCGGTCTCAATAAAGCTCTGCTCCTCACCACTCACAGAGCCTATCATTTCTCTTTTTTATTGCCATTTATTTTCCACTAGGATTTTGCTGCCAGTATATTGGCAGGACTTCCAGTATATGGATGTAATGAAATCTACCACAGACACTTAACATCGGGTCAGGCTTGAGCTCAGCTCATGTGAAGCTGTAATATGATAAACAAATGCTTCCAGGAGGAGGATTTTATCTGCTCCAAACCAGAACATGGACTCCCCTCTGGTACCCAGACAGGAACTCAGAGAGAGTAATTTGAAAATTCTAATGGTAATTAGCTGTATAGCCAAAATGTGCTCAACATGAGGAATCTGAGTTACAACAGAGGTTCCCCACAATCTGTTAGGACCAACTTCTCTTATTAAACCCAAAACAGTGTCACAGGTTGGGATTTTTGTGTTCTTTTTGAACAGCAATGTTAATATAGTTCCACTGGTTCAGCACATCAAAATGTGTGTGATTTGGTGGCTGCTTGAGGGGTCCTGAGCTGACCTACAACATCAACATGTAAATGACCTGATGTTAAATGTTCCTCAGCTCTTCCCAAAATGACACAGGGCCTGAATGCTCTGGATGTGGTCAGTCTGTATCCACTGCCATGGCAATTCATGTGATGGTACCAAAGCATCGTATCTGCATCTCTCTCAGCACGAGTCAGGACTGATGCCAATGGGATTAGACTCCAAATGGAAATTACACAAGATACCAGTAGTCATGTCCCAGGCATCTCTAGGGTTGTGGCTGGGGATAAGAGACAAAAGAAATACAAAAGGAAAATAAAAAGGTGATTTTACAAGATGAGGAAAAATCAAACAGCTTGTATCTGGTCACAGTAAGTCTTTTACTATCTGGAAAGCTTTAAATCAATAATGAAGCCTTTCTATCAGAGCGGCTTTATTTCAAATGCAAGTTAATGGACATAAATCTCTACAGGCAATGAATGTAAAGCATCACACTGAATGATCAAAGGATAGAGTTTCTTTCCCCTGGTAAAAAGAGTTTGTTTTCCTGTCTAAAATAAACTCCTCCCCAGAGAAATGGAATTTTGCTGTTCTTCCAGGGAGATAGCAAAGTTCAGCATCTGCATCAGCAACTGTCCTGATGCCTTGTCAGCTTTCCAGCTACTGCACTGGCTGCAGTCACTGCAGCATCTGCAGCAAGGCAGCAGAACATACGTGTTGCAAGTTAATCAGGGGGAACCCAGAATATTACTGTAAAACAGAGAGAGCTCTTGCCTGAGTAGTGCCTATCACTACATCTGTTTGAAGAGTCTTATTGAAATGCACATTGACATGCATACACATACTCTGCTTGCCTTGAATGAAGGCAAATAAAACCTGGCCAAAACTTGCACATTCTCTACCTCACCCTGCTGCTATCCAGCACTCTGGGTTATCTCCAAACACACAGCCTTTTATGTTGTGGTTTCCTTGCTGGAACTATCAGACAGCGTCCAGCATAATTAATTTGCAACATACCCATTTCAAAATGAATTTTACAGATGTTTGATTCCTATGTCTCCCAATGCCTCTGGCCCAAACACGCTGAGCCCCAAAGGCCACAGCAAAGCACCAGCACGGTACCTCGAAATACCCAACCTGGGATGCACTAAAAAATACATTGCAGTATCAGGATTTAATAAGAGAGAAATACCAGAGATACCAAATACACAATCTCTCATTCATTTAATTAAGAGAAGGAGAGTGAAAGTGAATAGCACAAACAGTTTATAACAGCACTTTCAGAAAGCAGAGCCCTGAACACACCCTTCAAATGCTTCAGGTGCCAATTCAGGTACAGCAGGAACCTCGTGGTGGTCATATGAAAGGGGCTGGAACTGGATGAGCTTTAAGGTTCCTTCCAACCCACACCAGTCTATGACTATGATCTACTCATATTTCTTGAGTTGCCAAGAGTAGCATAAAATAGAACAAAGTGATATTAGAACAGAAGCTGCTTGGAAATGTAGTTGCTAAAATTGATAGTTAACATGACAGTCTATCTGCCACCTATTCAAAGAACAGAAATTTTATGAAGTAGAGTGGAAAACCAATAAACTACCACAATTTTACCCAGTATGAATCCTCCTCATTAGAGCTGATTAAAGCTCAGCAGGCACAGCTAAATTACAGTATTCAGAAGAGCTGCAGACAAGCCTCAACAATAAAGGGAAGGTTGTCTAAAGATTTCTTCTCCTACTGAGGCATGGCCACGAAGGCTAGATTTTCTAATGCACTCAGAAGTAGTGCGCTTCTGCTTTCAGACAGTGGGGGTAAGCGCAGAGATGTTCAATTCATTGTATGAGCAAAAGGAGTATTGCATACACCAACAGCCAGGCACACCACCCTGCTTGGTGCTTCACACTCAGATCCCTCAACTCTTCACACACATTCATGTGGTCAAGTGTGACCAAAGAGATGAGGAATAGCTGTCAGCTCTCCATCCTGCCACATCAGGCAAGACGGGAGGAGAAGGCCACTGACAGGACATTGTCCCAGGAATGATACATGGCTGGGAAAAGACCCATGGTGGTGTTACCAACTGAGAATCCAGGCTAACAACAGGTTTCATCAAAGGATTAAAATTAGAATGGGTAATACCTCACATGCAAAACCAA
Source organism: Pezoporus occidentalis (assembly GCF_034315485.1). Lineage (NCBI taxonomy): Eukaryota > Metazoa > Chordata > Aves > Psittaciformes > Psittacidae > Pezoporus > Pezoporus occidentalis. The sequence continues at coordinate 875,375 of NW_026912887.1, forward strand.
GGCTCACAAGATGACCACAGGTACTTTCTTATTCAGCTGCATGAGATGCTGGTTTGCCCCCTGAAAGACACACTGATACCTTCCAAATGAACACAGTCTTGTCCTTGGAGCTGTCATTTCCTTGTCTCCTTCATTACAACATTTCCATTTTCTTTCAAAACCAAGAAAATGCTTCTGGCCTGACACAAAGGTCCATTACTCTGCTAACTGTGAACATGGGTAAAGAAAACTAAGTGGAAAATCCAACATGAACAGCATATTTTAGCTAATTTAGCTGTAAATATATATTAACTATTGCATTCAAATAACAAATGTCACAGATATTAAAGGAAGTTTGAACGGCTCCTCACAAACATCAGAAAAGAGAGGCTTTATCTCCGTTTCTTTTAATTTTTTGAAACATTAATTCCTTTCCAAAAGCTATTACAACATTGTCTTACATCTTAGTGTCTTTTACTTTCATGTTTGTTATCTAGCCTAATTTAAACACTGGAAGTAGACCATATTTATTTAGCCCATAACAATCCGATGTAGGACTAACCTGTGGCCTTCAATACTAAGCAACGAGCTTTCAAGTACATAATAAAAGACGTAACCGCATAACAAATGTAACTGTAGCTAATTCTTACCATCTGTGCAACAAGCTCATCTGAGTGCATCTAACTTTGTATTTTTAAATTTTATTTTACTTTTATTCAAAAAAGCATAAAATTGGTATCTCATTTCAGCAAATCCAGATACCTGCTCCCACTAAATAATCTCCCCAAGTCCCTTGTTGTAGACCTACAGGTGAAAAGTCTGCTTGTTAATATGGGTTTATGCCACACAGCCAGGCTGCAAAACAGGATCTGGTTATGCAGGCTGGGGAGAAAGGCAGCCAAAGGCATACCAGGCACGGCAACCCTCCAACAGCCAATACAGCATTCACCTCAAATCCTGTGCTCAGATTTAGGCCCCTCACTACAAAAGAGGCATTGAGGTGCTGGGGCAGGTCCAGAGAAGGGCAATGGAGCTGGTGCAGGGCCTGGAGCACAAATGTGATGGGGAATGGCTGAGGCACCTTGGGGGTGGGGGGAGTCAGTCTGGAGAAGAGAAGGCTCAGGGGGGATCTTACTACTCCCTACAACTGCCTGACAGGAGGATGGAGACACGAGGGGGCTGGGCTCTGCTCCCAAAGAGCAACTGTGACACTTACAACTATTTTGAGGATAAAATGAAGTTGCTTTAAATTATTCTGCAGAGGCAGCGTGAGGTGGAATTATTCAGTTGACAAAATCTAATTAGGTGTAAATTATTTTAGGTTATACGAATTATAAAGCCTTTCACAGAGAACTCAAACTCAAGGCTCAATGTGACATGGTGAATTAAATATGCCAGGCATCTGTTTTCCAGAGCTGGGTTTCACTATGGGACAAAGTCACACAGGTAATTAAAGTCGTCTTGCCACCAGCTCACCTGTGCTCGGGTAGGCAGATGAAGGCATGTCATATATAATACGCATTTTACTGAAGCTGAAAGCCTTTTTTCTCACAGAATACAGGAAGAATTTGAAAACTGGGCAAAGAGAGCTCTTAGTCTAAATCCTGAGGCAGAGATGAAGCTCCAGATGCCTGGTGATAGCAAGAAGGGATATACTTCAGCAGCAAGCTCTCCCTGAAGCCTGGTGTCCAGCTTTAACCTTCATCCAGAGATTCTGAGTAGTCATTGGCACGTTCAGAAACTCTCTAATTACCAAAGCATTTATTTCTCCTGCTACACTTAAATTTTGCTGTTTGGATGCAAAATGTCATTATTAACTTGTACAAAGCCAAGCAGGGCATCTTTGAAACCAAACTGTCCATGCCTGTAACACCTGAAGAGCACAATACTGAGAGGTTTCACAAGGGCATGGTGCCTTATGCTGCTGCTGTGGAGGAGAAGGGATGAGGAGAACCTGTGTAATCAGGTATTCGAGGGGGATGTCCTGGCTGAACGCAGGACAGCGGAGAAGACAAGTGCTGTATAAGATGAGGATCAGCTTTGCCCACTCAGTGTCACCCTGCTGCAGTTGGAGAGTTTGGGCACTGTGGGCAAAAAAGCAGTTTCAGTTCCCACAGGAGGTTCAGAAATACACACTGGGTTTTGATATGACCCTTATTTTCCATTTAAGTGCCCCCCAATTTAATATGGATTGGTAGAGCTCATGTAGTTCAAAGTACCTTTCACACTTCTTGCCAACCCCTCAACCAGCACATTGCAAGAAGACACAGATTATTCACCACCCCATCACACCCCCTCAGGATCATGGGGAATGACTGGAAGCAAAACACAACATGTGGTCAAAAAGCCTAAGGAGGAGATGCATAAAAACTCCACAGCCCTGATTTTGCCTTTGGAAAAGTTCAGCTGTGTTCCTAAGCTCCACCTGGGGACTTGCTCAACGGATACAGACTGTAGCTTATTTAAAAATGGTATGTAATGCTATCAGCTGCTCTCTTGTTCCATTCCTATACAGAATGCATTTCTTCCATACTATTGACTACATTTCCTTGCAAAGACTAGCAAGAATTATGTATTTTAAATGACACCTTTTTCTGCTACCTCAAACAGAAGACATTAGCATGTGAATTGGAAAAATAACACTCAGTTAAACCCAAAACAAACCAACAAGAAACAAAAGTCATCTCACTGGAAGTTTTCACGAGCAAAGAACATTCAATTTTGCACTCACGGGTGAGCAGAAACCTTCCCAACCTCTCTGAGGGCACAGCCCAGCTCTGCCTCACACTACTGTTGTAAGCTGGACAAGGGTTTGTACATCAACTGTTCAGCAGTGATTTGCACACACCAATTCCCTTCAATAGCTCTTAGTTTCTCTGAGAGATTTAGTAAATAAAGCTTGATTCTTTCTGTCTCATGTTATCTGCAACTAATGGAGCACACTACACCAGTCCCAGGCAGTGAGGGAGACATGAACATTTCATTCTCTCACATCAGCAAATCTGTCTTGAGTCATCCAAGGTCCCTCCGTTGCCAGTGTTGTAATTTAAGCTTAGCTATAAAGAGGTCAGAAATAACAAGAAGGGCAACAGAACTGGCTGAACATTTATGCAGTGTCCATCCTACACGTGGGCAGCTCAGTGGCACATTCAAGAACAGAATAAAGAGAATATTTCATTTGGAAGAGACCTGTCCTCTAGCCCAACTGCCATGGGCTTCTCCTCCTTACCCCACTGTGTGTATATGTATATATATATTTTTAAATAAGCAAGCCCTACTCCTACACAGAGAAGACAGGGAAGATGAAGTCAAGGCAAGACAAATCCACCACACTATGTTTCTGTCTTTGTAACAAGAGCTGGTATAGTGACGGAGAGCTGAGGATAAATACAAATCTGGTATGGTTCACTAACCCTCGCTCCACTATGATTGGTAACTGTATTTTGAAGCGGCTGCAGGTTAACAGGCTCAGCTTGGGGCTCTGCATCTGTCTCTCCATCCCTACATAAGAATACACTGCAATATACAGCAGCTACAGGACGGAGGGACCAGTAGCTTCCCAAAGACTGCCTGAGTTCAGGCAAGGCCTGGAGATGCCAATGGAAGAGGCAAACACCTCAAAACACTTTCCCTGCCCTAGCAAAAGCAGCATGGCTGATGAGGACAAGAGGTCTAAAAGTAAAGGAAATTAAACCCAAAACAAAGCACAGAGCAGGAAAGGGCATTTGTAACTACAAAATGATTCCCTCGCTTTTGTCAGTGTTCACTCCCAATTCTGTAAGAGTTAAAGGCCACCAAGTAATAGGCACTGTCGAGTTTTCCCCTGGGCTGCAGCCAAGGCCACTAACCCTGCTATTAGAGGCCTGACAAGCTTTGTCAATGCAATCTACTGAATGCCGTGAGTGACAAGCGATCAATATTCTCCACTCTCCTGGGTCATCACAGGTGACAGAGGTCTAAGTAATAAAACAGCCCTGGCTGCCTCCTCTAACTTAAATGCTTCCCCAGCCACAATATTTCTTTTTTGTCTAAGTGCCTCTAGCTAAATTTCCCCGCGATCGAAGCATGGGATGGGGTGGAGGTGCTCTGGAATTGCAATGTGTCAGAATTGATGCTGGCCACAGAAAGCTCAGTAGACTGGAGAAACAGGTTCAAATCCATCGAAAATGACTAGCTACAGAGTTGTAATCTGAGAGCACCAGGCCCGGGAGCAAGTAGGCAGGATGAGGAAGGAGTGAGGACACTAAGCCACCTGCCAACCAAAAACCACCTTCCCAGCCTTCTGAAGATGTTCTCTACAACACCCCTTTTCCCTGCTTCTTCTTCCCCTGCTCTTTCTGAACTAAGAATTACTGGCATCATCTATATAAAACTGCATTAGGGTGTTAATATAATAGAAAGATGGGCTGCTCTGCTGTGAATGTGAAGGAAGTATTGATGGTACTGACGTTCATGGGGGCTGCTGAAGCAGCCTGAAACACTGCTCAGGCAGCGCTTTACATCATGAAGAGCCCCCTCCTCCTTTCCAAACATAACACGTCAGAAACGAGTATGTAGGTTTGAAGGGAATCAGCTGCCCACCCTTGCCCCTTGCCAGGACACAAAGCACCTTTTGGATGAAGTAGCCCGTATTTGTGGTTGCAAACTCAACACACACAGCCAACAACCTTCTGTTTTCCTAAATCTACATACTAGCTTACCATTAAATAACTTGTTCAAACAGCTGTATGCTAAGTATGAGCTTAGGCTTCAAAAAAGCAGCAATTTACAGTTGAGTACCCAAATTTAAGGCAGATGAGGAAAAATAACATGTTTCAGCCCTTATGAAAACCCTGCCCCAATTCTTGCTGTCAATAACTGTTATGGACATGAGCCACTGATGTCCATCTGGGATCTGAATGCTGTCCAGTTCTCTCAGATGTTTAGAACCAGTTTTTATTGGGCATAATCTCTTTAACCTAACAGCTTTGCAAACACTGAGTTTCGCTGCATTCCTGTAACACAGACAAGCAAAACACACCAATTTATTAGTGAATAAACTAAGACACAGAAGAGAGCCAGAGGCACAACTGGACACAAAACCCAACGGGTTGGTAATTTCACACTTTAAACTTTGAACATCAAATAGGTCCTGGATAAGAATCTCTTCTGGGGGATGACTGTCAGCTGTAAAATCCTGTTTAAACAGGTGGTAGGACCATGATGTGCTGTTTGGAAATAATTGGTGCACTGTTTACTCACTACTCTCAGTGCTCTAAGCCAGGATAAAAATAGACTGTAAGGCTCAAGATCTGTATTTCTGCACAACTTCAACCTCTTTCATTACAAAAAGCAAACCAAACAGCTAATTCTATTTAAAACATGTCTTTATTCTGTCAATTATTTATAATAATTAGAAAAACTCCTCCAAATTCAAAATAAGGAACTCAATACATTTGTGTGTGGTTCTCCTGGTAAGTCACCAAGAGCTGAAATAATATCGCAGCAGAATTTCTTTATACATGCATAGGACATTTAACCTAGAATGGTTCAAACCAGAAAAAATAAACCAGCATATATGAGTATGTCAGAATTCTTTAAAGGCTACCAAAGAAATCACCTTCTGTCCAAGAGAAACCGAGATCTTTTCATAGCAGACACTAATACAAGGAGACAGGAGCTCTGTGGCAACATCTCTGGAATATGCAAAAACAGATGAGGGAGCACATTTCATAAGGGAAAAGTGCCCTAACTCCTGGGATGAAATTAGCTGTCTAATAAAGAAAAGGTCAATATTCTAATATAGGATTTGGTTCTCCAACACAGTTGACTACTGGCCAACTAAACCAGCTGGACAAGCAACGGAGAACAGCATGTGGGAAGGATATATTTCAGACCAAAGTAATCTTTTTAGTCACTAAATACAGCTGATTTTCTAAATGATTAGATGAAGGCTTGGCTCTTCCCATATCACAGCTGAGGAAAGGCTGCAGGACAGAAGCTGTATTAAGATGTGAACTAGCAGATAAAGACAGAACCAGCCTGGAGATGGTCCATGATGTCCACCGGGACAGTAGTGTTGAGTGGTAGCAACGAAAGGGAAGTCAGATTAACAACAGAACAACAAGCCCTACACATTTTGGCAGTGCCCAAGCAGGTTCTGCCTGGGGAGCAGGTCCGCTGTAAGAGTTTTACCGGCAGGTTACAGAGGGGAGAGCTATATTTTACAGCACACCTCCCCTCCTCCTGCTGTTTTGAAAATGCCCATTTTACACTGCACTTGATGAGTTTGCCTAACTCCACACTGCACATTCTCTCCATTGTTTGGGAATACACTCCTCATCATACTGGAGCTTAGATGCAGATAAAAACCATAAAAATAGGGTGAGAGAAATAAAAACTGTGAAGCTTTATTTCTTCTCTCCAGAAGTTTATTGCTGTTCTCTCCCCATTAGCCATCCAGCTTTCTTTTTTCCCCTCTGGCCTCAAAGGCTTTTGACTTTCCCAAAATATGACTCCAGACTCATTTAAAAATAGAGAATGAAAGTGGTATGGCTACAACCATCTGATAGCATCACATACAGCTCTTAACAACCTAATTTATTACTGATGATGTAGTCATTAATGTACTCTGAACATGCACTACAAACTCCTCTTTAATGAAAAAGTAACTGGGGAAGCTCATCCAACCTGCTTCAGAAAGTTGTGCCCCAAGAGACTTAAATGTCATCTACCCTTAGATTTATCCAAGGCTGAAGGAGATATTTTAAAACATATCTTCTTGTTATTCTTTTAAAAGATAGTTCCCTCGATGCTGAGCCTTGAAAGTTTAGCAGATCTTATTACCAAGAAGGAGCTAAACTAAAGCAATTGCTATAATGGTTGTTACACTATGGGTACAACTTGCTTGCCACGTTCTGTTCTCATCCACTTTCATCTCAAATGTTTATATGAGCATGAAAACTGTTATTCTTCTTCTCATCAGCAAGAAGAGAAAAAATCTGGCCAAACTAGATTGGGGAAATCACAGGGAGAAAAACTATGGAAATAAAAGTCATCAGGACCAATTCATATGGCACTCTGAGAATATAAGAGGAACAGCGGAGGCAGAAAGGCAATACAAAACCTATCCAAACTCCCAGCAAGGATGAGCTGTAATTGGCGTAACACTGACTAACACTGGAAAGGAACTTCTCAAAAGCCATCACACTTCTTTCTTCGTGACCCTACCGATTTGCTGATGGCTCTGGGTGGAGAAGTTTCCTGCATACACTGGGATTATTCAGGCCTACAGAAATCCTACAGGAAGCTCAGAGCTCAGGAACTTGTGAGCGACCGCCCCCCAAAGCCACCAGCAACAACTGCTTAGAAAGCATCAGGCTTCCTGGGGCATGAGATGGAAGACACCTAAAGATAATCATCATAGAATCATAGGATAGTTTGGGTGGGAAGGGACCTTCAAAGCTCATCTAGTCCTACACCCCTGCAATGATCAGGAACATCTTAATCCAGATCAGGTTGTCAGAACCACATCCAGCCTGGCCTTCAATAACTCCAGACAACCCATAAACTAAAAGGCAGGAGAAATATAAATCAGCCTATCCCAGCTCTAAACTTTCTGCAAGGGGAAAAGCAATACAGGTTATCTGGACATGACGTTCACTTCTGCGCACTAACAATGGTTCTAAAAGGCCAGCAGAAATATTTAAGATGAAGAAACCAAAGTCTTTCATTCCTGCCTGGTAGCTGTGCCCTCGTACTTACCAGGCTTTCTCAAGTGCATATCCAGGTTAAACTGGAGTGTAAGGTTTGTCAGCATTTCCATTCTTCTGAAGATGCTCAAATGCTTAAATGCTCAAATCTAAAAATGCCACTCAAAGAGACTGTCAACCTGCAGGATCCTAGACTGGGAGCAATTCTCTTCCTTCTATGGACATACAGCAAATCCTTGTTACTTATTTATTTGAGCACTTTATTTCTTTCTGTTACAATACAAAGGGAAAAAAGACAAAGATCAAGTTATTTTGAGTGTAGGAGCTTGGACACAATAACCACACAGCCAGACTCTGCCTCTGTCTCAAGGCTAATTCTCCTTTGTTGAAACACTGCGATGCGACTGTTACTTTGGGAGCTTCAGGCTGCAAGGCAGCTTACAGGAAGCATCACTCCTGCTGTAGTCCTCCCTGCGTACACGAGAAGGACCATTAAATGTGCTGTGTCAGTCTTCACTTTAAATGTCTTTCAAGCCTGTGTTTACCTAAGACAGCATTATTTGAACACATATATTTGTGATCCGATTCACCTGAAGCACTGCTCAATCCTATAGGAATAAGACAAGGACATCCCATATGATGGCAAGGTAGAAAATCTCCTGCAATGCAAACCACCTATGACCTCTGGGATAATAAATTCTTCTGCAAATGACTGGGCGAAGTCCTGGAGACTGTGTGCAGTGAAGATAAACAGCCCTCTTTGTCCTCTGGGCCAGAAGTGGCCATTGTATGGAGCTTGCCCAAAGGATTAGCACTGCCATTATTATTTGTGTTATATGAGCTATTTCAGGAGCTAATTGACCCCAGTACAAAAGCCGGGTGAGAAAGGCTTTTGTATCTAATAGAATGAGCAATACAGAAAAGGGTAAGGTTCTCTGAGCAATTGGGCCACAGTATACAGACACTGACTCAGTTTTAGCTGACAGCATCAAGCAGGGCAATCTAATCTCCCCAGTTAGCACTAAATCAGCCTAGTATAAATGAACCCATGACAGAACAGGGAGAAATGGGACTTGCTAAAAGGATAACTGAGGATAACTGCCTTCTGAAGCATAAATATTGAAGGCGTTCAGAATCGTTCACTGCTCAAGCTAAGCATGCCTGGCAAGAGCTGGAAAGGCAGAGCCATTTGATCCTTAAATCTCTGTTCGCTTTTTGAGGGTACAGTGGTAAATGACAGTACATACATAAAGTATTCTAAAATTAGAGGTATATATCCTCTCCTTCCCTCAAGTGCTTAATGCTGAGGGAAGGTACTGACACTGAGAAACTCTGACAGGATGCTCTTCACCATTAAAAGGTTTGATAAAACAACAATAAAACGTGGGGCCATTTTCTCCAGCAGGACAGACATTTGAGAAGAAGGACATGCTAAGGCTGCAGTATACAATCCTCCAAAAGCGGACTACTCATCTCCAAGTTCACTTGTGAAGAATGATGAGTTCAAGGGGAAAAAGTGAAGCTGAACTTAGAACTGAACATGAGGGGTTTTGGCATTTACTCACCATTATGCAAAGCTGGCTCTATCTCAATGTCTGAGCAAAACAGACAAATAAATGACATAGCAAAAAAATTAACTGACCCTGACCTTTCTGAAGCCACTGGAAAAGCTGCTGCAATGTAATTCATTATATATTCTGCAGTAAATACGGTCCACAAAAGAACGCAGCCTTGTAAATATGCAAACAGAAGAGAAAATCATATTCATAATTTATTTATTATACCAACATGGAGTCCTCATTGCACTATCTGAGGCTAACACAAGCACAAAGGAGTTAAACAGCATGAAATCCTAGGCAGGAAAAGCAGCACCATTTATAGGTGCTTCACAAATGGGGTAATGAGGCAGAGAAAAGAGCAGATCTCTGCGGACAGACTGAGCCTAAACCAGAGACAAAGTCAACTCTGTATTGTCTTGAGCTGACATACATTCAGCGTAAGATTATTATTCCCTTCATGTGCTTCATCAGTTTTAGTCTCCATGTCAAGGAGGAGCTCCCTGTCCAAGCATGTCCCAGCCTTTCCATGGAGCAAAGGGCTTTAAGCCCTTTCTGCAAGTCTAAGTGACAAACAGAAGTTCATTGCTAGTGTGAGGTGTCCCTGCCCATGGCAGGGGGGTTGGAACTAGTTAAGGTCCTTTCCAACCCTAACTATTCTATGATTCTATGAGTCTATCATGGCAGCAATACTTGGCAATCGCAGCTCTACAAACACCCCCAGCAAAGTTTCATCTATAAAATGAACTACAGCCCCTTTCCCGCACTAGTGTCTGTGCATCAGTTGGTGTGATCTGGAGCCACCCCTTCGATGAGCCTCCTCCAAATCCCTGGATGAACCAGGGAGTCTGCTGGCAGGCACAGGGCAGCATCTTCCTCCTGGCTTCTCCATTAGAGAAATGCCAGAATGCTGAGGGTAGGAGAATGTCTGCAGGAGGTGTGAGTAAGGCAGGACCATGGTACCTGGGGCTACAGGCTCAGTGGTCAACTGGTAGCCATTCAGAATATGTTACTATACATATATGATGGATAGGATGGCAGTACAGATATTTCAGATTGGATTTTCACTAGGATGGAAGTTTCTTTTAGTTACACTTCTAAATTGCTCACACACTTCGAAACACCCCATCTTAAAGTGTATAAAATAATCAGCGAAGAGTGAAAGGATTACAAAAAACATCTACTCTTGAGTCAGTTACTGATGCTCTACACACTACTTCCATGGAATTCACAGTCTAGAGAACAAACCAGCTTTGAACTCACAGCTTCTCAGAACGTTTACTGGCCTGAAACTCCCCAAAGGAGCAGATCTGTCAGCAGAAGGAGCCAACTGCTACTGCTCCCTCTGCACCAACTGAGGAGCTCAGCCGTGTCCACCACCAATATTAACGTTCCTTTGCTGGGAAGGTCTCCCTGGAAGCTGCAAAAGACCTGGATCGTTTTAGGTTGCAAACACTGTAAGAGTTTGTGGAAAGGCCTTTTTAGCCACTGTTCTGGTCTGCAGGCTACCCCACTACAGAGCACTCTACACTGAATTCTTCTCTGAACTAAGGTGACCAGTTTTTGAGAAGCTCAAGACTTTAATGGTAGGTTACACAAGGTCACTTAAGGGTTTCCCAACCTCCTTCCAGCTGTCTAAGCCTACAGGATAAAGCCCCCTTAGCCCAAAGCAAGGCTAGTTCATACTAACTTCTACTCATGGTCTGTACAATGCAGCACTTCGCCGCATTACTGACCGCTTACTGAATGCTTCTCAAATCAAAGGTATAAATGCACACTACATGGAATGGCTTACATTAGTGCCATTAATTCCTACTTTCAGCATAATCCCTCATCTGGGAGTTATTCCAAAACATAGGAGTTAATGACACTAATATAAACCATCCCAATGTAGCATGTGTTTCTTTAGCTTTTATTCCCATGACTAAATGTCTTTTTAATGCACTTTTATTTACCATGATGGAAATAGTTTTTCCTGTTTTACTCTATAAGAAGTCTGGGTCTGTCACATTAACCCTTTTCTGGGCAAAGCTCTGTAGACGTATTTCCCATTATGATCCCAAAATTAGAACCTCATGTTGACATTCCAGCAGTGAACTACAGCCCTTTCAAGTGTTGAAAGACGCATAGGGAAGCCCTGCAAAGGAGGGATGTTAACTGTAGGTTAAGGAATCTCCTTGTGACATAGCGCACAGTGCCCAGCCAGGCTGGGAAATGAAAGCCTGGGACTGAACTGCTTTGGGGGTCGAGGAGCAAAACAGAGCTGCAGAGAGGCTTTGTCCTTCTAGTGCACAACAGCTTTTGGTTATATTCCCTGACGACACTGTTAACCAGTGATGAGGGGTTGGGAATGAAGTGCCTTTGGATTTTCTCAGAGGTGTGAAATACAGGCAGAGAAATGGAGAAAAATACTGCTATTCCCCAAAGAAGGCATGGAGAAATTCCTGGTGAAAAAATGTGTTTTCACTGCAGGAAGTGGTTGAGGAGGAAAAAAGCTCACAAAAAGTAATGAAAGAAGACAAAATGTTATTTTTGTCTCCATACTGCTTTCCCCACCTCCCAACCCCCCTGAAGCAAAGCCAGTCCTGTACTAGGACTTTTAAGTGTGTTGTAACTTTCATAGCATCCCAGACTGGTTTTGTGCTGGAAAAGACCTTAAAGCTCATGCAGTTCCAACCCCTGCCATGAACAGGGACACCTTCCACTAGAGCAGCTTCTTCCAAACCCCTGTGTCCAGCCTGGCCTTGAACACTGCCAGGGATGGGGCAGCTACAGCCTCTCCGGGCACCCTGTGCCAGCGCCTCAGCAGCCTCACAGGTGAGATGATTATCATCTTCTGCCTAACATCTTATCTCAATCTTTCCTCTTTCATCTTAAAGCCATTCACTTTTGTCCTTGTTTAATCTGCCCTCCTCTCCCTCCCAGTCTTTAATTCCCTTACAGCCTGGCATTTACAAGAACTAAATACCTGCATCCACAGTGAAGGAGATTTACTGTCCGTAGGCAACCACTGGCTCTGTGCTTTAGCCAAAACCTGTGTTTCCCTCCTGACCTACCCAGAGAAGGCGGCAACAATAGCTTCTGTGCTTTGGAAAAAGAGACTCCCAACACATGGGATCCATGCCCTTGTGCTTTTACCACAGTTGGCTGAATTGACACTTTAATTTACCATGTTCTGACTTTTCTCTTGTATCCAGAAGATAAAGCAAGACCTTATGAAAGGCAGCTTTAGATACATGGACAGGGACTTATGCTTTCCGCTGGTAGGCACACACAGCACTGCATGTAAGTACTGCATGAAGGGTTAGTAACATGCACCAAATGTCCTGGTTCTCAGAATTTCCCTTTTCTCCAGATCCCTCCACTAACTTTTCTCTTTCAATCCTGTTGTATGCTCACAATCTCACGTCCTCCCTCTACTGCCACTGAGGACAGGGCAGGCGAGGAAGAGCAGGTATAAAAGGAAGGACTGGAAAAAGGGATGAGAAGTAAACCCAAAGCAATTTGCCTCTGAAGACTGCAGTAAGAAAACAAGTTTAAACATGCTGAAATTTTCAGTTCTCCATTTACCTAATGCTGCTCAAGAAGCAATCTCCTTCATAAAGCCTTTTAAAGGAAATATATAGAGAGCTGTCCTCAAACTATGCTTGGTGGTTTTCCGAAGTGCATCCATGAAGCAAATACCTTCATGCAGCAACCTGGCACTTCATTAACCCAGCATTTGAGCAGACAGTGTTTCTACCAAGTTATACAGTATATAAATACACGGCACATGAGCAGCATAAACATGGCACAGTTGCCAAAATAGAATTCTGTTTTGTAAATCTGAGACTATAGCTGAATTTTTTAGAGAGACATAAATAATAGAGGAACCAGCTGCTCCCAGAAGTCAACAGACTTGGGCCTAATAGATGGCTTTCAATAAATTCAGGTTAAATCCTTACTACAGAAGATGTCTATTGATACCTTCAGCTAAGACTTCAAAAAGCACTAAAGTGTTTTGAGGCTCTCCCATTTTTATTATTGGAGAGATCTGGTTCAGAAATTTCTCTAGTAAGTAAATTCCTGCATCTGCTTAGTTTCTTACAGCAAAGATCATTTACCCTTTGGGTTTAGATTTGGAACAGAAGAGGTTGAGCGTGAGATTTTTGTGGGGAACAGGGAGATTAAGAAGAAGTAAGTTTTTAATTTAAAATGAAACTGTTTGGAATATTAACTAGTTGATCTGAAGGTTCGACAACGAGTGCCGTAGGCAAAGAGCTTGTTCTTCGGCATGGACCCCCCTTAGGGGAGGGGGAACTCAGAGGGAGGGCAAGAATGCAAACCTCGAAACATCAGACCTGTCATCACAACCACCAGAAAATCAGTTATCAGCAGTACAATTTCAACCTTGGCAGCGAGATAATAAAGCCAAGTAAGGGTGAACATAGTGAATGCTGACAGAAAATGAGAAAGAGTGAGATGCAGAAGTAAATCCAGTTCTTCTAGTAAACTCTGCTTAGTTACAGAAGTTAATGATAAAAACATGCAGCTCTACTTTAGTGGTTTTCTCTTACCATTAGAAGTTACAATGGAACCTACTCAAAAGAAACAGACTTTGCTAAGAACATCCCATTAGGAACATTCACATGCAGTTAGCTTCAGCAAAGCCCCCCTGATTTACAATAGGCTCTGGAGTGTCAGGGTCTATTCTGTGCTCAGGGTAAGACCAGCAGAGGTGAAAGGCAGCAACTATTCAGCCATGGTGCATGGCCTTCACTGGCAACTCTTGGGATGAGGCAGAGGCACAAGTGAAGAGAGCCACAATAGAAATCAGCTTCGAATTATTCTAGCGCAAGATACTAGCTCTCCTTACAACCCTTGCCTCATTATATCCTCAGACCACTGCAGCTCAAACAACACGAGTTGTGCATTCAGGCCCCCAGCTGATATGCCTTTACTTATGATAGACAAAAAGACAGAACTAACTGATTAACAGAGCTACCAGCATGGCAGGCAGTGAAGAACCCAGCCTGCAAGTATCAAGGCACTTTTTTTTTTTTTTTTATAATTACCATTTTTACTTTTTGAGACAATGAAAGTAGGATGAAGGATTTAAACCCACTATGAAGCAATGGTTTACTTAACCTTGGACACTGGGGTTCTGGGCAGGCAGGCACACATCACTCCCTTCTTTTGTGTGTGCAAAACGAATTCCTGGCTCCTTTTGACCACCAGTCAAGTTCTTGTAGTTCTCTTGCCTTACAATTCAAGAATTTGCTGTGCTTCCTTCCCAAGAACTATTTGGGAGCAATATTAATAGTGACATTATTAGGAGGGAAGAGGCAACCTGAAAGCAAAGGTCTCATTAACTTCCAGTGGGAAAATGTGCTCAGCAGACTCTGTGGGTCACTGGAAACTTCCACCCTAAGTCCACAAAGATCCTAGTGAGGTCATAGGGTGAACTACACTTGTTGGACTCTTGGGACCACAGTTCTGGACTTTTCAGAAAAAAAACCTTTCAGAAGCATAAATGAAGAGGCTCAACTCAAACTCATGCAAGTACTCAGGTTTTTGTAAGGGGATTCATTAGAATCCTGTTTGTATATGCCTGCTAACAACCAGTAGGTGTTTGCAAGAGGAAAGCAATGGGCTGCTGACTTGTTGGAATACCATGTGCTAGGGATAAGAAACACTCTTTTGGGTTTATGCACAACTGAGTATTTTCTCTGGAGGGTGCACTGCCAGCAGTGATGTCTAGCTTTCACACTGCTGTTTATGTGAGTATCTCCATGTTACACACTAAGTACAGATCCCTCAAATAAACAGAGATTTATGAGTCTGCTACTACTTCAAATAATACACCCAGTCCTTGATCAAGCAGCACAGAGCCATGCTTGAAAAACTAGAAATCTTGGATCTATTATCTTCCCAGGTACAGCTCCACCCAGGAAACTGTTACCTACATAACTGCATGTCTTTAAATCCCTCTCATTACCTGCTCCCTCTCTTCATATCTTCTTCGAAGTCCCACTGGACTTGGAAGTGCAGTTCAGTAGACTTGTATGACACAGTATGTAAATTGATCCCTTTTCTGGTTGTGTTTTGTTTCTGTTGTTTCTTTGTGGTAGCACTCCCAATATGATGTCTCGTTTCCAGACATTCAAGGAAGCACAGCCTCTGCTTCTAAGGACCCTGGAATCAAAAGACAGCCAGCTGGCTGGGTAAAAAAAGAAGAAAAGTTAAGAAACAAGGGTGGTAGAAAGGAAAGTGGCCGCTGTCTTCTCCCTTTTGTCACTAACACCCCTTTATAGGCAAGATAAAAAGCAGCCAATGAAAAGCTCCACTATTCATTTTCGTCGGTACTGAGATCACAAGAAACCTGTTGGGTTTTTTTTTTCTCCTAAAAAGACATGCCAGTAACCTTTAAAAAAAGGAGGAGGAGGAGATAGGGCTGCTTTAGGCTTCTCAAGGATTTCCTGCAGGAAGTAGGTTGGAAAATGATGGAGACGACAACATGTGCTTTTTCAAATGGGATGTCTTCACGGATGTTTTATTTTACACACCACACACATGCTCTAAAAATAGATGACAAAGCCCCTCAACTTAACAAAAATAAAGAATCAAAAATTCCTGCAGCTTTTTCTCTAGCACACAGTAAGTGCACAGTCTGTCTTTCTTAAGTGCAATATACTCCGCTATCAATTTGTGCACTGGACCATTTTTCCTGAAAGCAATATCCCCAAACATAATACAGCATTTATTTAGCTCTACAATTGCATTAAGAGTGTTTGGGAGTTTAAAACAAAATGAAGACAAATCAAGAGACCTTGGTAAAAGAGGAAAGAAGTGTATTACATCAGATTTAGAAGACTATGGAGATGGAGGGAACCACAAGGGACTAGGTCTGGTGTCCAAATAGGTGAGACATATGAGAGGACAAAAGAAAAGGCCAAGCCAAGATGTGCAGGTGCAGGCTGAGGCATCTATTACCACCAGAACACACAGACTTCTAGTTCTCCATATGGTAATTCTGCTATTCTAAGAACTCTACCCGTCTGCAGATAAGAGATCCTGCTGTTCACATCTGATGCAGGAGAGGAGTGGGGCTGCATCTTTTGTCTCAGGAGCACAAAGAATGGCTTGATGCCGAGTGGGGGAACGGCTGTGGAACTCATACAGGTGTTTGCTTGATCAAAGCTTCACTCTCCAAAGAGCAATCTCCATTTTACACAGGGGAAACACTGATACTCATGAAGCAAATTAGAATGAGGTTTGGAGTTTAGAGCTAATCCTCTCGATCTTGTTGGCTTATGGGTACATCCTGCAGCCACCTAGCACTTCAGTTTGATTGTCCATGGAGCTACAACTCTCATTGTTTGAATTTTCACCTGTGGTTTGCAGAATCCAAACTTTCTCTAAGAAGTAACCTTAAAGGTACCTTAAAGTAACCTTAAATGAAGCAAATAATTATTTTAAATGAAGTAAGAACAGCACAGATTGTTTTCTTACACCACCAAAACCAAGCTCCATTCAAGAACACTGCAACAGGAATTACCAATAATGCTAATAATAGTCCAGAGATTCTGTGCATCAACTGTCAGAGGCAAAAATAAACCTGAGGCATGCTGAAACTGTTCTATTACAGCAAGTTGATTGGGTTTGCACTGCAAGTCTTTCTGGAAAATTTCACCTGCTAACCAGACTAATGCTAAATTCCACTCTCAATTTGTGTATGCCCTAACATCCCTTTTTAGGTTTTAACACAGTAGCCAAAATTAGAAGAAGCCATTATCTCAAGCTCACTTCGTATACAGAAAAGAAGTCCTTTACAAAATTCGCTTACAGGTCTATACAGGTTTAAACCTATTACTATTGCAAGGATTATGTTCACCTGGAGGGCAGGTTTGCTTGCATGTTATTAAAGAATTTCAGCATCACTCTTGCCTACCATGGCTGCACCAGGCATCAGATACACAAGTGTTAGTACACAACAGTAACTGATTGAGCTACTGAAAAACAGCATTTGGCACAGGAAACTGAAAGCCTACAATGCGATTAGACTTATTAATGATATTACCCACAAGGATGCCAAGTGTGATGATGCTCTCTGTCATATGAGCACCCTTGTCTTCATACAATACACATCCTTTTGCAAATGCCAGTGACAGCTCCATGACAACATGGGAAGCTATTTTCTAGGCTTTTAGTCTGCATTTCTATTTATCAACAGCAACATATGTACCTGAAGCAGAAGCCTTCTCATTTAGTAAGATCTCACTTTAACCCAGCTACTCCCTTCTTACTGCTGTACCAGTGTTGGCTGAATCTTTTAAGATTCATCATGACACCCAGGAAACACAGAATCAAACAAGTTGGAGAAGACCTTAAAAGATCTTAAGGATCACTGAGTTACCCCAGGAAACATCTTGCATCTCAAAGTTAGCCATCACTTTGGAAGACTATATACTTTTTTATCCTACCCATGCATACACCAAGAGGTGTTATCCTCCTATTATCCCCTGCCCCGGTCTGCTGGGATTTTTAAAGATTTGACCCATCCCATCAGACAAAGGCCATTTCAACACTGTGAGAAACCTCCAGCACTGCTGCACATCCTTGCTACACCAGATCATAAATCTCCCATATCACCTCTTGAACGTGTTCATTGCCTGAACTGAAGCTCATATCTCTGTTGGTCTCTTGAAAATATACCAAGTGCTGTAAACGGCTGAGCTCACCTGGCACCGAACACCTGCTCTCCAGATCACCACTGGTGCCTGCACACTCATCTCCAGCCAGCTGGCACACTGCTCCAAGCATGCCTGCCCCAAAGCACACGAGTGCAGCAGAACAAAGGCAGTCATTGGAGAAAGAGGCACACAACTGAGCTCCACAGGATGTGCACACACAGGGCTTGCCCTCAGCAAAGCAACTTCCAGCCCAACTATGACAGCAGGAGACACTGTATGACTGCAGCGACCGTGCCAGACATTTGTGGCCACCCTGACACCGTGCAAGTGAGCACCAGCAAGTCATGCTTGAAGCATGTCTAATCCAAATGGCACTGTGGAAGTCTGGAAGCCTATCTAGGCATTTTTATATATAGACATTAGCCATGATGAAAGAACAACGCAGGAGCAAACACACCAAATGTTGAAAGTATGGACATGGCCACACTTGTGTTGGCCAGGAAAATATAAACTGTCACCTTTCTAATAAGCCCTGCTCAAAGCATATCCTTCTGTAAAGCAAGTTGGCCAGACATTTATCCTGGCCAGAGCAGAGATGACTTTATTTTTGATGAAAGCTGGCAGGAAGGGAGCCAAGGAGGCTGAGCTGCTACATGTTTGCAATGAGAGAGGAGAAGCCAAGTGTCCATCTTCCACCATCTTCTGTAACTGAACAGAGGGGGAATGCTGCATTGTTCATTTGTAAGTCAGGACACAGATATGCTTCCCCACACTACAGCTCAAGGCCCATAGATCATTTTTAGCTGAAAATTGGTTCCCACAGACTGGAAGATCTCAGAACTTTGGAGCAATCAAAATTCACTCCGTTTCCTTCACCTGTTCTGCTGCATTGTCCAAAACACTCTGTGCACAGTTTATCCAGTGTGGCTTACATTGCTTAAACATGGAAAGGTTCTGTACAAACAAATCCCTCCAAGGAAATCCATGGGGCTTAAAATACTGGACTACACTGAACTCTGGAACTGATGGCAATAAACTCTTGCACTTAATAATTAAGATGAGTAAATGAAAAATACTCCAAGAACTTGGTAATTCCAGCAGCCAGGCCTTCTTTTTTTTGGCATGAATTCCCCCTTTTTTCAGCCCTTCTATGTGAATCCTGCATTTGGAGGATTTGAGGGACTAGAATGGGTTACAGAGGAGGTGGGGGATGCTGTTAGTATGTTGGTGCACATCTGGTAAACCCTCCATAAGAGGCAACCACGATGAAGATGCTGCTCTGCTGTGACACCAGCAGCCACATTGCTGGACCCACCTCCCTCCCCACCATGTTCCTATCAATCCACTTCCCCCCCCCCCTCCACTGTGGTTTTGTGCATTGACTGATTATATTTATCACACTTGTAGTTCACAGGGCAATGGTTTAAATTTCATTCAATCCACTCCATCTGGGAGTGCTGTTAAAACACACCCACAAGCACATTTCTCCCTGTCACCCCGCACCCCCGCAGCGAGCAGCCATCTGTACTCTGGAAACAAATCCGACAAAATTATTCTAAATTAAAAACTCATTTTAAAAGAAAAGTAGTATTAAACTGTTTTATAAACATAATAAACCACAGTAAGCCTTGGCTGCAATAAATATCCAACTTTTGCCTACAGCTATTAGAATCCACAAGCGTATTTTTAAGTTTGCTAGCAAACAGTATATTTATTCTGACCATGATTTGTCTTCTGTGGTTTAATGCTCTCTCATGTTTCTTTCATATGTTTACAGAGGTGGGGGGAGAGAAAAAGAGAGAGAAAGCAGGCTGTCCTGAAATATGTTACAGATTCCTGCAAGCCATAATGGTTCTCTGAAGGACTGCCACTTCTTCGCAATAGGGTCTGGCTCGGCCTCAGGACAAGGATATCAAGTAGACATGGATTGTTCTTCTCCCCTGCTTCATTTACCATTGATGAAATGTGGTCAAATCAGGCATGGGAAAGAATTAAAAGGAGAACAAAAGCAAGTTATGGAGATTGGAACAGTGGAGATTGTGGAAAGGCACTATGATGGGAATTTGCTGCCTCTGGCTGAGTTGCCCACCTATAAGAAAAGGCACTCATGGGAGATTGTGGAGGGGAAAGGATAGAGGACAGTAAAATAGGAGGAAGAAGAAGCAGTTCAGTGCAGTGACTGTAGACAGAGGCAGCCACAGTACAAAAATCCATGTTAAATAACATGGTTCTGTAGCAGGTGGTTTAGCCAAGTGGCACAAGACAGCACCCACGTGCGCTCCATAACTCCAAAGACATCAAGACACTGATTAGCTTCTTTTGAACAGAAAAAAAATATCCTATTTTAACATCCCAAAGGATGTTCTGGTTCACTGGCAAATTCAGATGAGAAGAAAAAAATCCAAAACATTTAACCCAGGTTGTGATGTTAACCCATCAGAAAGAGGTACCTTGTTGGGTGTGTTGACCTGTGACATGGGAGCTACGACACCTTAATGGGAACCTCCACAGAAGGCTGGAAGTTAGAAGGATGTGAAACTATCTCACCCAGGGGGTTCCCAGGGCACAGGAAGATACCTGGAATCTTCCCTCAACCACTGATCTTGTCATTTCCATTATGGCTCTGCAGGTTTATGCCAAACCCCTCTGCATACGGCCATGCAGTTATTTCAGAAGTGCAGTTGACTTTTATCAGATGTTTCGGGCTACATTTCTATAAACAGATGCAACATGCTTCAGCTGAAGGCCCTAAGAAGTCCTGCGTATTGCTTTCAAACGCCTCCTATGGAAATCCTGTGCTATACTGCTGATTAATTCATGCTTTATTCCTCAGAAAATCATTGGATTTTTACTTAATAATTACTAGATTTATTATTTATTATTATTTATCATGACCCTATCTTACCTAGATGTGATCTGACCACAACAAAGTTGGCCCACTCAATGGTACCCAAAAAGATGGACACCTTCCATGTAAGACCACCACCAGGGTTGATTTGACTGGATACTCTGAAAGTTACTCTATGTGTATTAAAAATAGAATCAATGCACTAAACTTAACTAAAAAGCTATTCCCACTTCCAAGACAATTATATCTCATGGTGCATGAGTAACTACTGTAAGGTTTTCACTGGCTGGAGTATACAATGCCCCCAAGTGCTATCCAAAAAAAGAGGAAAAGGGAAGTGAAGGAGGGCAAAGATGTCATATAAAAAGCCCACACTAAAGAATTTACAAGCAAGAAGAATAAACATCCTCTTTGGGAATGACTCTCAGCAACACAGCAAAGAATTACAGCACATAAACTAAACTTACATAAACAGTCTAATAAAATCCTGGGACTGATTTATGGAGGAGAGATGCCCTGTAGTGTACTTCCCTGGACAGCAGCTCATGCTCAGAATAACAACCATGTTGTAATTAGTAAAAATCAACTGAGTATCCCACCTAAGCGGGGCCAGTAATAAAAGCCAAACATAGAATTAAATAACCCAGAACAATTAAATCAGTCAAATTCTTCTTCCTATAGGAAGATACAGAAAGAGCTGGAAAACTCTTGATCTTTCCTGAAAAATAATCTCTATAAATATGTGCAAACACAGATTTATCCAGTATTGAATGCAAATATTCAGTTCCCTGGCAGTAGTGACCTCTGAAACAAAACACAGAGGCAGGATTACACACATCAATGCCTGATGTGCTGCAGATCGGCATGTCACACAGGATGGAGCATGCTTTCCAGTGACAGGGTTGATACCTGCTTTCCACACCAGGTTTTTCTCAGGTTTGGGACAAAACTGGCATTGGCACAAAGTTCAGAAGATAACACCTCAGCGTACAAAGCCAACAGGAGAACATCAGTGCCTTTGCCTAAGAGGCAGGCAGCCTCTCAAGCCCTATGTGCCACCTTTGCACCTTGCTCTGCTCACCAGCCGCTTCAGCCTAGTACCTTATTGACACGTACTACTGGTCCCCTGACCCCGCCTGGCCCAGCCACTGGGACGGCTGCAGAAACATGCCCTTGGAGCAGCATGACCTACGCTTATGGTCACCAGCATCTCAGAGAGAGAGGGCTGGAAAGACACAGCAGCAACGCACACAGACTCCCTGCTGGTTTGCATGATGAGATCCATGTCACGCCATGCAATCACAGCTCTTCTGCAGAGAATCTGTTTTAAATATAAGCCTTCTTCATGCACATAAAGTACAACCAATGCCAGAGCCTTTTGCGATGGCTCATTTAGCTTGTAGTCCCTATTTTTCTCCTCTCCATGACATAGAAAGCCTATGACACTGGTAGTGATGCTTGTTATCATAATTACTTTTTAATCCTCTCACATAACTGATTGAAACACTGCAGTGGGGCTCTGATACACAACATGGGATGGGATTGACAGCATAAAGGTGGGTAAAGAAGGGTTCCCCATCTCCACTGTGTATTAAAAAAAAACAGAAGTGTACTGGAGGAACTGTGTTACCCAGTAGGCTTCCTGGAGGGGTCAGTGCTACTGATACAGGGGCAGAATTAAAGTTGCATTTGTACAGAAGGGTGTCATTTGGGCTCACCAAGGCCTTGAAGGACCTTCATGCCACCACCGGCTCCTGCCCATAGTTAATGCTCTTTTACAGGCTTTCATGAAGCCTCATGGAGAATAGAGCTGGGAAATCAGTGAGGCTCCTTTAAAACAGATTCTCCCAGAGAAACTTCCAGAAGGAGAGGGTTTGAAACAGAACTAAAGAGTGCCATCTGCTGCAAAAAGCTGGAGAAACCTCAAAACCCTGCGAGAGAGACGCCAGGGCAGCGGCAAGCGCTGGCTGTGGCACTGAGCTGTGGGCAGGCACAGAGCTCAAAGACTGCTTGTGGATGAAGGAACAACATTTAACATGTGGGTTGCCTGCTCCCCTTGTCCCATCTCCAGTGTTGGCACTCATGTCCCCTGCGTGGCTGTAGGGTCTGGGTGCTAGCGTGGCACTTCAGGAGGACAGAGCCTGAGGTACGGAGCTGCACCATGGTGGTCAGGGCCCCGCAGCCCTGCCTCTACCTGGAGCTGCCTCTGGTCTCCATGGAGCTGAGTAGGGATGGAGAAAACAGTACAACTTCATCTCCTGACAGGAATGTGCTCGCATTGCCTTGTACTCTAGTATAGGAACTGATAGCTCAGAGGATGCTCAAGGGAGACTAAAGGAGCAACTTCTGATGTTTTCCTCAGCACACAGAGTGAAGTCTCGAGTAAAGCACAATTTAGAGTTAGTTCAGCTACTTGGGACAGCAAAGCAATGTGTTGGCTCAGGGTAGAGGGACGGCTCTGAGGGTTAAGGACAAGTTTCAAGCACCATCCTGACCTCCATCTCTAGGCAGCAGAGTCCTGGCACAGCATCATGTCGCCACATGCCCACCTAGCCCGTGGAAGTGCCATTGGCCTGCAGGTCTCCCTCTCCCTGGGCATGGCACTGCTGCGGGATGCAAAAACACCCACTGCAAATCCTGAACAACTGATGCTTACACTGGCACTGCTGTTCTTGATCCTGCATTCCTTCCAGGTGCCTTTTGTCCCTGTTTTTCCCTGCAAGCACTAGAGGTGAGTTCCATGCAGCGTGCTGTGCCCGTCCTGGTTAGCTGCCTGCAGATGGTGCTACCGACCAGCTTTTCCCCAGCTCCAAAATTGTTTCCCTTCAATCGAAGGGAAAAAGCACGTACAGTATGAACAACACACGCCGAAGGGAGCTGCTCACTTCCCTCTAGTGTTTTCTCAACCCTGTGCACATCGTAACACGAGGCTGCAGTATCTGAAATGCTGGGATGTAGCATTAATTGTCCACAGCAGCTATATGACCTTTGGAAAAGCAATTTCAGGACTGTGGAAACAGCAGCTGCCTTGGTGGAGCTACAGGCCACACAGTACCCGTGTTTGCAGGCTTTTAACTACCCCAGGCAGGAAGCCAGCCCATGCAAAGCCCCAGTGACAGAACAAGGAGTCCCCGATGTGCAGCACAGTCACTGCAGTGGCCCGCACTGCGCTGCTGCACCTCCCACCCCTCCTGCACTGCACTGTCTGCTGCACCCCTCCATCTCTCCTGCACCTCTTCATCCCTCTTAACCAGGAAGCCCAACCGGTACAAGTAGAACTGCTTGCAAGCTAAACCAGATTTTTTCATATTGCATCTATCCCTATTAGAAGTAGGGTTTAATCCTTATTAAATCAATCCATAACTTTGTAAGATACAACAACGTTGCATCTGTTTCTTCACCATCACTGCAACTTCTTTTTAACAAATCTGATTTATCAGCCAAACTGTATTATAGGTAAAACAGGTGCCAAAAATCCCACAAACAACAACAAACTACCCCTCTTGAGTTACAAGTTTCAAACCCATCACCGGATCACATACTCTGATGTTCACACATAAAAAAAAAAAAAAAAAAAAGAAAAGAAAAAATATATTCTAAGGGAAGAAAAGTCTTAAAATTCTGGCACTTTCACGTTATATTTGTGTGAAAATCCTCCCCCATTTTATTTAAGTATACAGCTTCCACAAGCACAGCTGAGGTACCTGCACAGCAGCAGCCAACGACAGCGCATTCTTCAGGAGCAAAATCACTATATACAGAAATCCTCTTAAAATCAACTAGAGCTGAAGAAGCTGAGCTGTCTTCATAAACCGGGCTGCTTTTACAGCTTTATCCTGCAAGATGCCAAGTGTTCCAGCTCCAGCTCAGCACAATCCTTCAGGACAAGCTTAACTTTAAATGCAGGGAGAGTTTTGCTGAAGTTAATGGTGCTGCTCAGCGCTTTAAGATTAAGCACACACTTAAGTACTTTGGCTAGACCAGGACCAGTACTTACAAAGATCAAGCGCTTAAATTTTAAAGCCTGAGAGTGTACATTCAACGGTTTGAGACTGTCAAATGTTTGGCTTCTGATTATTACTGCAAGAGAAATGTTACATCAAATATAAACCCCTGAATACCTATTGGTTTAGAAAGCCCAAAGGCAGCGTGTACTGGCAGCAGAGACTTGCTTACAGAAAACAGACCTAATAAAGCGACTTTTTGTAAAAAATCCTATGGAAATTTCATAGGGAAACCCAAATTCTGCATCTTCCTGCCCATCTTTATGTTCCACAGGAGGAAGTGGAGACCGAGAGCTTGGGTAAACTCCTGCTCTAATGTACCACTTGGCTCAGAACAGAAGAGTAGTACAGCCTCCAGGCCAAGGGACAGCCAAGGGATCTCATTTCAGGGAAAGCTTTAGGCTCAACAACTACAAACTTAAGACACCACAGCTAATGCTTATTGTGCCAAGAGGACAGTTTCATACTTTCCTCTATATCTTCCTTCCATCCTCTTCCTCCTTCCTTTGCACCAAGACTGTATTTTTGCTGTTCTCCTACAAGCCATTTTGAAAGCTTTGAGGAAGCAACAGTCTCGTAAAAGCAGTTTACGAGATGCTTCATATAAAGGGCTAACAGGCTGAGAGGAGCTCTTAGCAAATGCTGAAGAAAGAAGTTGAATTGCTGTACACCACCACAAACCAAGTGAGATACTGGTGCTGATTAAACTGGCACTGGTTACCTCACCTCCTTTTAACACATTTTTTTCCCTTCTCTTGACCTCGTTTTTGTCCAGTGTGCTGTAAAAGCAGGAAAAGGCTGTTTATTAACATTTTTCGTATCACAATGAACTGTATCAATGATCATTTATAAACATAAAAAGGGTTTGATCCAGCAAAACCTGTGAGTATATCCTGAACTGCGCAAAGAAAACATTCTAACTGTAAACAGATACCATGCCCACCTTACCCAAGATGAATAACCAAAGCCTGAGTAACTGATGTATTGTGGGGCTGGCACTGGTGTGCACAGCATCCTTGTAGATTGAATACGTTGAATAGATAGAATTA
This sequence comes from Pezoporus occidentalis, assembly GCF_034315485.1. NCBI lineage: Eukaryota > Metazoa > Chordata > Aves > Psittaciformes > Psittacidae > Pezoporus > Pezoporus occidentalis. Next base: position 901,174 of record NW_026912887.1, read on the forward strand.
CAGAAGTCCCAGAAGAAAATTCCATTTTATGGGGTTTTTAGGTTTTACACAACTTTTACACAAATCAGATATATGGGCAGGACACAGGATAGGACCCTGAGCCATTCCACCTACTCATACACAGAAGATAATTAATTTCCTATGAATTATTTACATTGAACAAAACCTTCTATGCTGAAGGCATAAATCCTTTCACCACTAGAAATGACAAATAGAAACAGGGTTTGATGACACTTCCTGGTCTCTCTCCCTCTCAAGCCCTGTTCTCTAAAGCCATGCCAGGAGCACAGAGCTGGTCAGCACTGAGGGGATGGCAGATAACTAAAGTGTTTTGTCTGCAGCTCAGTCAACCCAGGGCATTTCATAAATCATAGCTGTCTCCATAAGCCAAGTGTACCGAATTCCCAAGTATTAACACGCTTTTTGTATCGCCAGCTACTAGCAAGGGTCAAACCTGCACATCAGCTTTCGCAAGTGCACTTTGCACCTCCAAACACGAGTTCTCACACATACAAAAGAGACTGTTTTGTTGGGAAACAACTTCCAAGGCAGCCAGGCTATCTTGGAGAAAAGCTTTGTATTGGAAAACAAGCAAGGTATCAGTAATCTCTGCAAAGGCCAAAAGAAGGACATCCCTGAAAACACAGTAATTCCACTCCCATGACTTTGGCTCACAGGAGAAGGTCTCTAATTGTCTGAGCATGTAGAAACACTTTCTTTAAATACAACTGTCCCGAGGCTTCATTCTCAAGTAAACCAGACAAAATGAACTCGCCTGACTTAAAATAAAGGGGGGAGGAGGAGGGGAGTAAAAAGAGAATTAAAGGTATGTGAGAAAATGTTTCTCAGGCTCTTTCTGGCTGATTGAGCTAATTTACTGTGGAATGGGCAGCAGACTATCTTTAGATAAATGCTAATGAGGACGTTAATGCTTTCTTCAGTCTGGCTGCTACTATTATGCTGAAAGGGAAGGTCAACTGCTAATAAACCCAGTTAACAAGCCATTCTGAACTTCACTTTAGCTTAACACTCTTCAAAGTTGCAGTCATTAAATCCATAGGCTATTAGGAGCTGCCCTCCTGTTTTCACTATGAGCGAAGGCAAACTTTCAATGTAGTCATTAATTGAATTAACAGACTCTAATCCAATTTGATGTAGTGTAAATTGAAATGCACATAAGAGCGAAGATGTGTGTAGAGTTTTCCCTCTTTCAGGCAGCTTTGTGTCAAACCACTTTTGTTATCATCTCTTCCTGCTCCCATGAAGGGTGCTCTCATGTATATAACCCTTAACATCAGCTACTCTTTGATATGAATATAATTTGCTATAAGATGACAGAGGCTGGGAAGACAAAAACATGTCTTATAGCTTATTAAACTCTGTAGCTTCAGTGAGACAAACTGGTAAGCAAGGATCTCAGAATACACTGCCACCATTACACTCTTATGCTTCTTTGAAGTAGAGAAATAGCACACAGGCTTAGCAGACAGGGAACCTTGGTTATGGAGATGTGATGTGGATGGTGCTTAGGTGGTAGGGAAAGAGATACCTGAGCACCTTGTTCGACATCAAGTGCAATAGCACTGCTTTAAGTAGCATGATTTTGAAGCTATGATATGCACACCAGCCTTTATACAGCAGAAAATGGCTGATGGAAAGCTATACAATCATCAAAAATATCTGTATAAAACCTATTTTTAAAGATGCCAGGAGTGAATCACTTCATAAAGTCATGCATTACAATCTCAGGAAGTTTAATGGACACAGTGGAAAGGAGCCCCATCTGTTTCACCAGGCACCCTCGCTCGAATTGGGAACACGGCGTGTGACAAGCAAATGGTACAAACCCACAGAGCTCCCCATCCTCGAGCACTAGCTGTAGATAGGGAGGTAATGGTTGAAACAGAGCAGGAGAACTGCCTGGTGTTAAGACAGGACAGCACCTCCCTGTGACTGTCCCTGGACTGGTGTCTGACTGGTATTGAAACATACGGAAATCAGTGCATTTTCCCAGTTAGATTAAGTACAGGAAGCTTCAGCATGATTCCACGCAGGACACCTTGTATTTCCTCCATGAACTGGCAATATGACCTCTCAAACCACTCAAAAATCCAGTACCCTGTGCTCATTTTACCATACAACCGTGTACTTGCCTACGAGGGTGAATAAAGTACTATTGCTGCAAATTTAACAGGGAAATCAAACCAGTCTGGGATTCTACAACAACTAGAAACCATCTGGGTTACTCATTAATTCATGTAAAACACAAAGGTGAGGAAGCTAAGACAGGTACCTACATACAAAGTACTGGCAACAGTGGGATGGAGCTTTTCTAAGCCTACAGAGACCATTTATAGTATTTCTTTAATATTGACCTGCGCAACTGGCTTCTCACACACTACCCGTGAAGAAATGCAAGCTTCCATTATCACAGATATGAAGATATAAAACCACATTCAAGATGCAAGAGGACATCTGGAGAGGAAAATGCATGCATATCCAAATCACTGTGTTCTTTCAGAAACAGAAAAATACAATGGAGCTTTAGAAATAACTAAATATAGTAATTTTAGTTCAGCTGTAATTAAGGAAGAAAAAAGCATGACTTCCCCCCATCCTTTTAAGAGTCATTGTTCAACGTCACAGCGATATTCAATTATTCCATATAAAGAGCATTTACTTTCTTTTCTGCATTATTATTATATTATCCACTATTTGTATGACTACAGAATGAGTAGTAATACAGGCCCCCAGCTGAGACTGACAGCCCCCCTCTGCTTGCCACTGTGAAGACATATGGCACAAAAGCATTGCTGAACTGCTTTGTATTAGCGCAGATAGAGCCTGGAAGAAAGGCAAGGTTGGGATTTCTATTTCACGGGTGGGGAAATGAAGGCAAACTGAAAGGAAAAAAAAAAGAAGACCCAAGAACTTCATAAATGATTTCACACAAGAGTGGTTCCATCTATTATCTGCAGGCAAGTCTTTGTGGTTTTCATGGACACATTTACAATGCTGAAGCAAGAATTTTAAGCCCACACCCAACAGTGCTCACTAGAAGTAGGTTTCACTACAGGTCCCTGACCAGGGAACCAGCCTAGAGATGACAGTGTGAAAAATTCACCCCACTGGGTGCTTAATACCAATGTTTTTTACTCCTGGTTCATAGCACGGACTATGAACACAAAGGTAACACCAGATGGGTGCAGAGGGAGCTGAGGAAGTAGGTGCTGGAAATCCCTCTCTTCTCAATAAAACAACTGAATTATCTAAAAGCAAAGAGCAGAATCCCATACCTTTGCAGCTACAACAGTACATATCAACTGGCCCAAACACTTACTTTCTGACTACAGCAAGGTTTCAAATATCATTGCCAAGAGAAGTCCAATGTGTAGCTTTAAAATGTGAATATTCTGTCATGTGGCATAATTCCTCTTTCCTAGAGATGCTTTTATCAGGAAGATTGCAACAAGGAAAAATATTTTAAAGGCTGCAGTGACAATGGTGGCAGGAACAGGCACTGGGAAAGCATCCTGGTTTAAATATCAGGGAAAACTTGCAGGAAAAGGTCTCTGCAGCTTTTTCCCAGTTCCAACATGCACAGACACGGAGTCAGACAGGAACCAAGATGTCCATCTTAGTGGACAGCTACCCCTGCTGATAAGCAGAAGACCTCCAAAGCCAACACAGCCATACGATGTCCACAAAGCTTTCGAGCTCGTCATGGCAAAAACCTCCCTGCCTGTGTGGTGCCTCAGCAGAGAGGGAATGAGGCAAAGCCGGGCTGATCCCACACCGGCACGCCGCATGGGGCACCATCTTCAAGGACAGCACCAGTGCCAGAGCAGCATTTTACTTGCAAGAACTCAGCCAAGCAGCTAAATCTGGAATGACACCAAGAGTTTAGTGTCTGTTTGGTTTAGGGTTTACTCACACACTGCCTTCACCATGTCTAACCAATGGGGAGTCCATAGGGCTCTGAAAAGCAGGAAGAAAGCAAGAAGCAGATGGTTTCACATCCATGTGCCAATGTATTTCTGGATTAATTTCAGGTCATGAGGAATAAGGAGTCCAAATACCAGGTATATCTGATACAGCACAACACAGACCTTTGCTAAGGTCAACACTTCTTTAGCACAGACAAAGCAAATTTGATGAAAATGTGTTTGTCCTGGGTTCAGCAGTAGCAGTCATTTTTCTCCCTCTTAGTAGCTGGTGCAGTGCTGCATTTTTGACTTTCAGCCTGGGAACATCGCTGATAACACTGATGGTTTTAGTTGCTCACAAGGACTTTGTGAGCCTCATGCTCTGCCAGAGAGGAGGGGAAGCCAGGAGGAAGCAGAGACAGGACACTTGACCCGAACTAGCCAAAGAGGTATTCCATACCACAGCACGTCATGCCCAGGATGTAGAACTGGGGGCAGTTACCCGGAAAGGCTAAATCACTGCTCAGTCGGGCTTGGTATCGGTCAGCGGGTGGTGAGCGGTTGTATTCTATTTCCTTGTTATTTCCCTTATCATTATTGTTATTGGTGGTAGCAGTAGTGATTTGTGTTATACCTTAGTTACTGGACTGCTCTTATCTCAGCCCGTGGGAGTTACATTCTTTCGATTCTCCTCCCCATCTCTTTGGGAGCGGAGGTGGGGGAAAGCGGGGAGTGAGACAGAGACTGCGTGGTCTGATTTACAGCTGGGCTTAAACCACGACAGTATTTTAAAACCATTTAGGGTACACAATCTGGTTCTGTCCTGTTCTAATAAGTGCAGGTTTAGTAAAGGGTTGTGTGTAGGAGTCTCTGTAATTACCAGTCACCAAGTAAATCCCAATACATGAGACCCTAAAATGGCCAGTGACGAACACCGCTTTCTTCCTTCTCAATCAGTATTGTTGCTCTACAACAGGCAACTACTAAATTTGGTTCTAAAGAAGAAGAAGGAGGAAACAGAGTGACAACAGAGCTGATTTTGCTGGTACCCACACATCTCACCATGGGATAATGCTGCCATTCCCCTGGCTGCCCAAGGACATTCAACTCCGAACTATCAGTGAGGGAGGTTTAATTCCCCTACAGAGTTGTTAGGTGTTGGTCCTAGAAAAAATAGTATCAATATTAATAGAAGACGACAGGATGTGAGGAGTCCTGCTGGGTGTGTGCCACCAGGAGGTACCAAAGCTCACAGTGGGATAATTAACAGATCTTTTGGAATTCTGTGTATTATAGCATTTATCACTCAGGAATCTTAAAATACATTTTAAATGTAGTCCAAACTCAGGAAAAAAAATTACATATTACTGCAGCATTTTTCTATCTATATGAAGTGAAAAGAGAAATGGAAGCAAAGAAAAGCACCGAACAATACTGGAACAGTGGCTCTTTTTCTGCAGAGAAGGGAGTAATAGAACTCAGTAGCTGCAAGCAGAAGTTCAGGCTATAAATAGCGTGCTAATTTTTAACTGTGAGGGCAATTAACCACTGGAACAACTTCCTAAGGACTGCAGTGGATTCTCAATTACTGGCAATTTTAAAGTGAAGACCAGATTTATTTATTTTAAAGATACGCTCCAACAGAAATTACACCAACTCCTGCTGCCTGAGTTGTGCAGAAGCTCAGTCAAAATGATCAAACGGTCTCTTTTGGCATTCTGGTCTCTGATCAGACCACACAGCAGTCCACAAAGTAAGGGGGAACCTGCAAGGAAATACACTTACAATGGCACCAGTGCTGAGTATGGGACACCATCATTGCTTTAGAAAGGGCCAACACTGCAACTCAGGACCAGCACAATGAAAAAAGTACTTGGTTAATATCAATTCAGGACATAGTCTATTCTAATTCACCTTTGCACTAACAGAGAACGGAAATTAGATGGGGCAGCACCAAATTAAAATATATTTCTTTTATGAAAAGTACAGGCATAAAATTACTTCTGGTATACAAGAGGTGTATGGGGCTTTTCATCAATTTGGGGGGTGATTTGTCACCACACTTTGGTTTTGGCTTGGTTTCCTATTCTAACACACAGCTATCAGTCTTTTCCTACCTCCCAGAACGTGCTTAACTTGTAGACCCAATCTCACCTAAGTACAGTGGAACACAGGGAATTATCAAAGAACTTCCCTCGTTTGGGGAACGGAATAACTGGGTAAAAGCTGGAGTTGAGCAAATGACCAAACTGCAGTTGTGAGCCCACACTGGAGAATAAAGGGAAGAGAGGGAAGGAGACGGAAGCAAAACAGGTCCAGAATGATACTGTGGCAACAGCAGCAGACACCCAGATTTCCACAATGACGGTGACAGGGTGCAGTAGCTGTGTTTGGTTGTTTTTATTAAATAATAACACTATTTATTAATAGGTGTTATTATTATCTAATAAGAACAGCAGCAGGACAGACAGGAGCATCTCCTGGCTGGCTGGGGCTGACACACCCAGCAAGCAAAACCCAAAGCATCTGAAACTTCTTTGATTCAACCCAATCCTCTCCAGCTCATCTGGTGCTTCCACAGGCTCAGTAACGGCCCAGTGATTGATGCCTCCACAGCACCTCCCCACCAAGCCCAGCGACAGCTGAAAAGCTCCACACCAACATGCCAAGGCATTCTGTTTGCAGTTTCATTGTAATTTGATGCAATAAGTGTTGATCTCAATTCACTAAACATTTGTGTCAATTTGCCACACAGTTTGGTTTAGTTTTAAGGCATTTCTGTTGAATAAAAAACAGGCATTAAACTATAAATTAATGAGTTGTTTTACAAGCTTAAGGTACATTATTCTCCTTCCAGCTATCTTCTGAACTGCATCTTCACAGTTTTTCAGTGATGTGAGGAACAATTTTCATCATTAAAATGAAACTTTCAAGAGTGCTAAGAGGAAAGCCCACTGGTGCTGGTAGGTGGTGGAACATTCCTAAGTGCATTATGAACTGTATTTATAGGAGCTGTCTAGCCATTTAATGGGTTCTTGAATGATTTGCTTAGGTGTTTACTTTTACTAAAAGCAGTTTATAACCTCTGCTCTCATCTCTGAAGTCCCTCTTAAATCATTCTGTAAATACATCACAGGGCAATGAGAGAGAAGGACTTGAGTTTCCACCTTGGGCTCTCTTTTCTGCTTACCCTAAGGGATCTGCAGTCTCTCTGTTGTCATAGAAATAGGCAATGGCTGACCTCAATATGGTGCAATGTAATACCCAGTTGGATTCAGATCAGCGCCTTAATCCCCAGTGGAGACACTTTCACTACATTCATTATTTTCTGGGGATTCTAACAAGGAAACCCCTCCTGGTACCCGACAGCATCGCAGCAATAAAAACCCCCCAGGGTGCCCAGCACAGCACGCAGCTCCCACCACAGCCAATGGAAACTGGCTACAAGAAACCTGGAGAGAGGCTTTGGACAAGGGATGTAGGGACAGGCCAAGGGGAATGGCTTTAACCTGCCAGAGGGGAGACTGAGATGAGCTCTTAGGTGGAAGTCCTTCCCCGTGAGGGTGCTGAGGAACTGGCACAGGGTGCCCAGAGAAGCTGTGGCTGCCCCATCCCTGGCAGTGTTCAAGGCCAGGTTGGACACAGGGGCTTGGAGCAACCTGCTCTAGTGGAAGGTGTCCCTGCCTGTGGCAGGGGGTTGGAACTGGATGAGCTTTAAGGTCCCTTCCAGCACTGGGATAGATTCTATGGAAACATATAAGATTCTATGGAAGCACACTCTACAACAGGTACTCCTGACATGCATACCTACCTCTCTCAATTCGCACATACAATTGCCTATCTTTGTGTTTCAGAAGCTTGGACTGTAAGGAAAATCATTATCAAAATCAAATACTGGCTATTTTCTCCCACCAATGTCCAACAGATGCTTTGCCAGCAATGTTTTCTGGATGTGGCACCTACCCTTCTATCAGCAAGAAGAGTCTGGGGCTGTTCCTCTACCCACCTCCTGCTCTCCCATATATTTACAGTGAGAATCCAGCAACAGCACTGCTGCCAGTGTAATCTGTCACCTCCAGGCCCTTTCATATATCAATGTTTGACTGCTTTCTATGTAAAACAGGTTATTAACTTAATCAGAAATTGACTACTACTACAAACACCTTTTGAATAAGGTCAAATTAAGATAGAAGTCCTTGCTCTTTCTGTCTCTCAGCAACAAAGACTATAACCGGGCTGCTAAACCTGCCATTAATGTCAGCGTGCAGATTAAATGTCATTAAAGGCAATTTGTCACTTACATACACACTTATCTCAATCTAATAATTAGCAAAAGGTCAGGCAGATAAACCAGTATATTTCAATCCACAATAAATTTCAGCTGCAGGAAATGACAAAATACAAGTTTAACCATATATACATCTATTTGGGTTTGAAACAGATATGTATAATTAAATCCAGCAAAACAGTATCATCTGGTTTAAAGACCTAACTGGTATCAAGCCTTATGCTGACATTTAAGCTGCAAGGAAGCCAAGTGCATGATCACAGTAACACCCCAGAGGAGCGAGCACAGCAGACCTTGCTTTGAGGTGTGGGACAGGTCAGTGGGCACTACCCGGATTCCATTGTGGAATCCAGATTCCACAGCTGATGCTCACTGGCACTCTGGTGTTGAGCCTCAGCTGATACGTGAAGCACAGGTGAATAAACCACAGGGACTGAACTGCCTTCTGACCTTACCAGGTGACGCCTCAAGTTGAGGTCTCCAGCCTGCTGACTCCATGTCAGGAGGCAGATGGTAACAGTGCCCGAGCGAGAAAACAGCTGGGGATCAAATAAAGCCTTCAGTTCTTTGCCCTGCCACATCCACAGCTCTTGTGAGATTCATGTGTGCTTTAGAATCATAGAATCAACCAGGTTGGAAAAGACTAAGATCATTGAGTCCAACCATTATCCCAGCACTGCCAAGCCCACCATTAAACCATGTCACTGAGGGCAAACTTATTTCCCCTCAAGTTCTCCACTCACAGCCACCCTTCATCTGCCCCCCCCAGTGGCACACACTGTATAGCTGCTGCCCCTACCCCTCGTGGACACCCCTTATCTCCTCTCACAACCACACCTCATGCCCCACAGCCGCCCCTCACAATCCACGGCTGCCCTTGCCCTCCCCCTCATGATGCCCCCTCATGGCCGCCTCTTCTCTCCCCTCACCTCTCCCGGCCACCCCTCCTCTTCCTTCACCATCTCCCCTCATGATCTCCCTTCATGGCCACCTCTCCTTTTCCCTCATGATCTCCCCTCATGGCTGCCTAGCCTTTCCCCTCATGATCTTCCCTCATGGCCGCCCCACCTTTCCCCTCACGGCCACCGCTTCTCTCCCCTCACCTCTCTTGGCCATTCATCCTCTTCTCTCCCTTCACCATCTCCCCTCATGATCTCCCCTCATGGCTGCCTCTCCTTTTCCCTCATGATGTCCTCTCATGGCTGCCTCACCTTTCCCCTCACCCCTCATGGCTGCCTCTCCTTTTCCCTCATGATGTCCCCTCATGGCTGCCCCACCTTTCCCCTTACCCCTCACGGCTGCCTCTCCTTTCCCCTGATGATCTCCCCTCATGGCTGCCCCACCTTTCCCCTCACCCCTCATGGCCACCCCTTCTCTCTCCTCACCTCTCTTGGCCGCTCATCCTCTCCTCTCCCCTCACCATCTCTCCTCATGGCTGCCCCTCTCTCCCCTTCCCGCCATCGGGACCAGCACGCTCCGTTTCCCCTCAGGCCACGGGCGAGGTTTTGCAAGCCAAAACCTCCTGATAGAATCCGAGCTCTGCACAAGCTGCCGCAGCTTCACCCCGGCTCCCCTGGAACGCCTCCTGCACGCGGTGCTGTGGCAGTGGGGTTGGCGGGCTTGCTCTGACAGGGAACACGAGAGCAGGCGGTGAACGCTGCACCACCAGCGCCACCAAAGGCACCCGCTGCCGCTGCAGCCCCTACCTGTGCGCTCCTGCACAGGCTGGGCTGCGAAACCTGCCATCGGAAAGGGTTTCCAGGAAAGGTGACCAATTCCCACGTGCGTCCCATTGGATATGCTGGGATCATGGATATTCTTTTGTATAAGCTTCAAAGCTCTCAACAGCCAAAACGAAGGAACAAAACCAAAAAGACCCCCCCAAAAAAATCACAACATCCTATGCCTTTTCCTCCAGACCAGGATAAACCAGTGGCTGAGCCTTCTTTGCCAGCTGGATCCTTTTCATCTTCTTCCACCCAGATGTGCAAATTTCAAAGCTCAAACCCCATTCACAGACCATGCTCCCCTTTAGTATTTCAGGCTTTCTTTAATGACCATTAACAGTACATTTTCAGCTCCCTCCTGTGAGGATACAGCTGTGATATAGATATTAATAACTAAATAACATATGGAGATTCAGAGCAGTGAAGAACAAGGGGTTTATAAAGTCCTTTCAAGTTATTCTGTTCATGTTTTGTTTGGTTTTTTGCATACTGGCAGCACTTAACCCATCTTCAATGTCTAAACAGCTACTTCATACAGCAGCGCAATGGCAAATTGTCAACATCCAGCCTTTACCTTTGCTTCTAACACAGCAGGGGACAGTCAACTCACAGTGATGCTGTGCCGTTTTAACAGTTTAGAGCAGAGGAAGATGCTTTCAAGGAGTCAGACGATTTACTCAGCTTCTTGCCACAAAGATACCTCATGATTAATGAAAAGTATATGTGTAAAACATGCATATTGCAGCAAGCCAGGGGTTTTATGCCTCTCAGACAGTTTGAGAAATTCTTGGGGACCTTATTTAATAAAATAAATAAATCACAGCAAGCATCAGCTTTAAAAGCAATGGCAAATACTTCTCTGCACACAGGGTTTTAAAGCTTGTTGGGTTTTTTTTGGATGAAAATTTACTTAGGGATGCGATACAGCCTTCAAAAAGAACTCAACCTAGTGTTTACGATGAGAGCTGTTGCTGTTATTACCTGAAGGTCATCAATCAAGACCAAAGCCTTGCTGGGTTGAAAATTGTGCTAATACATTACTCACGTACTGTACCATACATTCCCAAAAGGAAAACAATTTAAATGAAAAATACAAAGGACGGTACAGAAAGCAAATATCTTCAGATTACATGACAGGAATGTAGGGGAGAAAGTAAGCAGGAAGAGTACAGGAGACCTGTGGAAGAGCTGAGACTCTGTCTAGGTCTGCCTGCTGGCTAACTGGAGTAGGGAACAGATCCAACAAACTATGTCCACAGGTGAGTTCTCATCTAAAGTCTTCTTCACATCAGCTATACAGATTCATTATTTTTATACAGCATCCCAAGAAAACAGCCCCAAATGCTTCTAGATAGGGGAAAATGTAATTTTAAAAGAAAGAACTACAAGCACAGCTGCCTGAACACTGTCTGATCTATTTAGCTTACAGCTTTATCCATGTTGTGGAAAGTCAACCCATCTGTCAGACCGTCTCATGGCTTGGCAGAGAGACTTCCTTCCGTACCCTATCTTCCAGCCAGCTTCATGCTGCAGGAGCAGAACTTGATTTTCAAGAGAAGCCAGTGATTTTGGACTTGCCAGGTTTCTGGTACAACTTACCAGAGGATGGACCTCAGCATCAACACTACAAATCAATGCAGACCTCAGAAGGAGACTGTACTCTGGGTTCCTACCAGCTCTTGAGAATTTAGGTTGGAAGCTTATTTAAAATGTCTGTTTCTGCCTCTTTCATTATGCAAGTGCACTGGCTTTTACCACATGTACAAACTGATCTGCAGGAGGCTGATTTGAGGAAGCATGAGTAATTTTTCTCTTGTGCTTGGTTTTCAAGATCATATACAGGCTGCATATTCTACCACTGTGATCTCAGTGTCCTATAATGCCTGTCCGGGTGGGGAACGTATGCACGTACCAGTATCCCCTCTGTGCCCACACATATGCCTTCCAGAGATTCTCACGTTCTCTGCTGATATAAAGAAAAACCACAACATGCATTGCCTAGAGGCTTACATGTTGACAGAGCAAGACTTGGGAAAAGATTAACTCTTCAGCCTGAGGTCCTAAACATGCACTAGAAAGCTATGAAAGAGTTTATTGCTGTGAATGGGGGCAGATCAATAATGAAATGCCCTACCCCAGCACCAATACGAGGAGGCACTGGACCAAACCAGTGGCGTTATAGTTTGTTCACTAACGATTTATATCCATAAGGTAGGAATTTTATTTCCCACATCTGCATGAGTAGAAGAAAGTGAAGTTTAGACCAAACCAGCTTTGCCTCTCACTGCTGCTCACACTTCTCTGCCCCAGGGTCCCAGTGCCTTTGGAAAGTCAGAAGTCTGTGAACAATGTGCTACCCCGCAGCTGTGGTCAGGACTGCTACGCTTAAAGGTTACAGTGATTAAGCCCTGTGATTAATTTAGTCTCAGCAGAATCAATTCCACTCAACTACAAATCCAATTTACAAACTGGAGAGGACTCTGCTCTGTCCTGGTTGGCATGGGCTTGAATTTTGATTCATTTTTCTCCAAGATGCATGTTTTGAGGGATTACGCTGCAATTAGCAAATATTATGACAAAGCTAATGGGACAGGTCTGCCTGTGTCACTGCTTCCCTGGCTTGCTGTCATCTGCCCTTCCACAAATGACACCCAGCTCCCAAACCTCTCGAACATGAATGCTATGTTGAAGGATCACCTACACAGGAACATGTTTGGCAGAGCTACCCCACTGTCATTGTACTATGGAGGGAAGCCAACCCTCATAATGTGCATTTCTTTCAGAATGTCACATTTTCTCCAGTTGAACATGGTCTCTCTGAAGAGATCTAGGCCTGGACAACAGGAAAGGTATATGTCAGGTTCAAAAAAGTCATGGAGATAACGCAGGGGGGCTGTAATCTGGGTCTGCTCAAGCAGGATGATGACAGCCACAGAGAGAAAGAGAAGACACATAGTGAATACCCATCGAAAACATGCCATGGGGCCCTACATTATCGGTATGAATTGAATAAGAGGCAATTATATCAAAATCCTGACTGACTGTGAAAAAATCACAGCCTAAGTTAAGGATAGCTGCAAGACAGATCTCAGTGCCGCTTGTGCAAACCTTGAAGCTGAAAGAAACAGGATGGAAATACAAGGACCTGCAGTCCTGAGAGAAACACCACTGAGGAGACAATACAAACAAATTAATGGCATTTTTCTGGTCAGTGTATGCTGAAAGCCACCAGAACACGTGTATATGCTCATTCCTAGCTTGGTTTCTGAACACTCATTTCCAAAATTCATGAAGAACTTAATTTCTTCAGGGAAGCCCAGGAACGGCAGCCAAAGGAAACCACATGAGCTCTTTTGCTAAAGAAACCAAGGGGACAAAATGATTGCTTCCTAAATCTAAAACGGATTTTCTCCACAACAATTTTAAGCATTAGGATACCTGCAGCCAGCATAACCTGAACCTTCACAAAACATACCTGCTGAGCCATCTTTACCATTAGCTCCTACACCTCACACTAGAAATACCTTAAATTATAAATACATCACAGAAATCTGACCTGCAGCGCCCCCGGCACATCCTGATCCCTATCACGTCCTTCTCCCTTTCAGCCCAAGCGCTGTGTTTTGTCAATACCAGCCTAGTACAGCTTCAAATATTTAGTTTAACTTGATCTTCCCAACTGCAGAAGAGAAAAGCCAGAGTCCCCTAACACCATTTGCTGAACAAACAATTGCTCCCACAGCAGAGGCCGCCGGCGGTGTCCTCCTGCCCCCCAGCCGGCCCGGCTGCATCCTGGTGCACCGGGCGCCGTGACAGATGCCAGGAGTGACAGCTTTGTTTTGCCAGGGCTGTGCTCGCCATCAGTTGGCAGGCGAAGCTACGGCGGGGCTGACAGCTTCTCTGATTCTTTCATCAGCCGATGTGACTGAGTGACCTTTTCCAGTCTTAGCAGCTGCCTCCCTCCTTTAGTCAATCATGGCACAAAATAAGTCCCTTTGGGTAAACCTTGCCCTTTTTGTAATTTTAAATGACCGCAATTGTCATTGGGCTTGTTTGCTAAATATGGTCATGAATGGTGGTGTCCTCATCCCCCAGAACAAGAGCAATGCGTCTGGTGTGCATGCGCTACTGGGAAACCTGCATTCTCCTCTGACAGACTTTGCTCAAGAATTCCTCGTCAGGATTAACACCCCCTCATGTTCATGAGGGTTTTGGGTTTTTCACAACAGCAGCAAGAGACCCAGAGTCACTGTTTATGGAACGTGCCCCCTTACCTCTAGGATTTTGGCTGGGAGAAGGAAGAAACTGCAGCAACATGAAAAATTAAATGTATTCACACAGCTCCATAAATCCAGTTTGTTCTTTACGATGGGAGAGGAGGAATACCCTTAATTAATAACAGTGACAAAGTAAGGGGGTTTCAAGTAGCCTTGCCATAAGCCTGCTTTGCATCCCTGATCGTTCACCAGGCTCGCTGTAGCTGCAGATGAGGTGAGACTGGAACTGTCCTCACGACACCCCAGTGATCAGAGATGGCAAATAATGGAATCAAAATTAAAACAAAGCTTCCTGCACTGAGCAGACTGTTTGAAATGGAAATAACTCTGCTTTGGCTCAGCCTCTGCATTCTGTTTGCTTTCCGCATACATTTGAGCAATTGAGTTTTAGGAGCACAAATGTTGAAGGAAAGTGGATTTCAAAGTTGCTCACGGTATTAACAGAATCATTATTTAAATCCTCACAGAATTACTTCTGCTGAGGAATCAGATCTACACAGCTAATCGCAGAACAGGTTTATTTTTGGCACAAAGACTGCCTGTCTTTAGCTATTACACTGGCTTCCTTACCGCAGTGTGTGAGCCCCTTCCACCTAAAATAAACTGTAACAATAAGCTCCCTCAGGGGCTGTCTCTTATGCTATGCCTGTATAATGCCAGCACAGACAGATGTATTCAGAGTTCCTACATGACAACACACCTAACATGAGTGAAACTGTAATATCTGTGATAAACTCACAGATTAAAAAGATATCTGTACACCAGAAGGTTCAATCAACAGACAGGAAATCACAGTCTCATTGTAAATACTCAAGCCAACAGGGGGAAAAATAGGCTAAAATTATTTAATATATTCATCCTGTAAATCATGCACTCCACTCTAGCAGAGAAAACAACTCTGTTTAGGGAATGTAGGAGCAGGGAGGGTTAATTGCAGGTCTGAAGAATTGAGATGGAAGATCATCATAGTGGCAGAGAGAGAGACAGAGCAATATACAGTACCCCAGCTCTTCCATGGCCAAAACATGTGCAGTCATTACTCTAAATACCATAGGTGCTCTAAAGCATGGTGTGTACTCATCTCTTCCAGCCAATAAACACATTCTTTTATGCTTTTGACATAATATTGCCAAATGGTATGTAATGACCAGTATCTACCAAGAATGTGTGCACACTGGCTGGGTTTAGGTGTGTTTTAAGCTGTCTCAGAAGCCATTTCAGAATTCTAAGAACCATCAGGTTACTTCACAGGAGAACAGATTGAAGCTTCAGTGGCCCAAATTACAGGAAGAGATGAGAGATGAACTGTACCAGCACTGAGGCGGAAAACCCGATGGAGATTTCACAGCCTACTAAATGCCGGCGGTGCTCTGCCTGTGCTCAAAACCTTCCCTGCACCTTGCCATTATTGAGGGATTACAGGACCTTCTGTACAAGCGCTGAGCCTGCCAACTCATCCAAATGCTAACCAAAATCCCACACAAGCTGCTGAAATCTTCAGGGGGTTTTACAAGACAAATTTCAATAATCCCTTTAAGTGCTTCTTTAGAATCAAGCGTGAATTTGCCAAATCCGGGGTAGCTTATTCTCCTTAAATTCATAACACAACTAACTAGTGCTATGTGAGGCATGAGAAACTCTGCGCACTCACGTGAATAATTGCTGTAGAGTTTTAATATTCCCAAACTACTCGATGTAAGAAACTGGCTGGGAATGTTGGGATCGAAGACAGCACGAGCAGTACTGTATTTCCTGCCTTTGATCAAAACAGATAAAACAAGGATATTGATGAACAAGGGTAACACTCAAATGCAGTGTTCCCACCTTTTCATGGAAGCCATTAGCACTGATTAACTTTGCAGAACAGAAAAGGCCGGCAATATCAGAAAAACAGTTCTCCATAAGGCAAATATTTTTTTCTCTAATTCTATCCCAAAGTAGCAAATGCAAGAGCTGGGAAACACCAATTCATCAGGCACTGGGAGGAAATAGTGAACAGATAGAGTAGAGACCTAGAAAACTAAGGTGGAACAAAAAGGGAGGAGGGCGGAAATTAGCTGATGCAAAAGGGATTAAAAAGTTTTGAGGTGAGAGGGGGAGAAAGGTCAAGGAAAGTAGTTATAAGAAAAGAGCTACAAAAGAGACAGGAAAGATGAACCAAGAGAAGTATTAAATGAGTATCAGAAAAGCAGAGAAGGGAAGCAGCACCAGAATATACAGAAGCCTCAATGTCTGGGGCCAAGACCACGACATCCAGTGGCTTGTCTGCTTTGGTTTCCACCTTCCAAAGTGGAAAGTGTGCCCCATACACATCTGAAGAACAAACAGTGCTTAATCACGGCAACTGATAAACTCCAAGTCCTGGAAAGACATCTGCTAACAATGAAGACATCCGAATCTATTGATCCTGAATATCTCCCAATCCACATCCCCTGTCCAGTATTTACAGTCATATGGCACCTTCTTGGGTGCTGAGCCCACTGGAATAAATGTCCCCCTATACTCCAAACCTTAGAGCATGTAAGTCCATGTGTCCTCCTTACTCACAGCTGCATCCCTGCCCCCTTTCACCTCCTGCTGCCAACATATGCATGCAAACACACATGTGCATTTTATACAGCAGAAGGCAAATAGAGGCTGAACCTTTGAAGTCTAGCACAGAATAATTTATAGCCCAGATCCATATTTCCTTGAGAAAGGGAGGTTTGATTTAGGGTAACGATGGAAGGCCTTATCTTGATGTTGAATCCCCACTGGGCATTCTTGGTAGGTCACTGACCCCCCACCCCCCTCCAACGCACATACACTGCATTTGCCCAAGGTGAAATTGCTTTCCCATTTGCCCTCTGGACACAGCTTGCCCAGCTCACTATTTCCATCTTGTCTGTCTGCACTGAAACAGCTGGGATTGGAATCTGCCTCCCCTACAACATTTCCAACACAGGGAAAACAGAAAATAAAAGGTAGATTTGATCTCACACACAAAAAGATAAGAAGATAATAATAACAAAAACCCCAAATGTAAGGAGAGAGCCTCATGGGTCTCTTCAGAACCAGCCACAGTCATGGTCTGGAGGTGAGAAACAAAGGGGATGTTTCAGAGTGTTGCAGCTCTGAGCTTGCTAATGCTACCATGAACCTGACCCTGCAGGGTTCGCAAAGCACCGATGTTCCTGCTGACAGCTGGAGATTACAGCACTGGTAGCTTCTAAGCCAGGAAGAAAGAGAAAATAAACAGCAAGCCCCATGGTGTCACTTTTACAGGCACTTTTCTGACAGCAACTACGTTTTTATACAGGGCACTTAGAGTAAACGGTTTAGAGCAAATGGCTTTTTGGCTGTGGGAAGAGGATGCTCTTTTCAGATCCACTACAGCATACACAAACACAATGCAAAGGTAAGCAGCATAAAAGGATGGCTCATTACTACCTGTCTTCTTTGAATTACACCCATTACTCTTGAGGTAATGAGACCAATGATTGTGCAACATGGTGCCAATAAAATAATAAATATCCACTGTCTAATGTTTTCTGATAGAAATACAGAAATAGCAGAAGTACCATGGAATAAACACCATTCATGGATAAAACGGGCTCTGTCACAGACCTTGTTGTCAAAAGGACATTGTCGTGGTCTCCATTATGTTAATTATGTGTACAGATAACTGCGAAATTTCTATGCCTTCACTTCCAGCTCTATTAGTTTTAATGCATAATTCCATGTGTACAATGTTTCTATGATGCTCTGGAGCAAAGGAACAAATTCTGATCTCTGACTTAAGACTGGTGAAATGGATTTGAACACACTTGTGTGGACACCCCACCGACCACCTTGCAGTCAGAGCACACACAGGCACACTGCAGCAGCAAGGCTGTTCAGGATTAATCTCACTAATTATTCCCACCATTGACAATACCTTTGTGTTGCACTCTGCTAACATTTTAACTCTGAGCTGGAACTGGAGAGCAAAGTTTGCTGTACAAAAGAAATTATGCCAAGTGCTCACCTTCAATTTGCTTCTCATTGACTAATGCAGACTGCTTTGCCAGTCCATTCGAGGAAGGAAGGGGATGTAATGGTATCTGCTCATTTTCAGCTCCAGGACCTCCAGATACATTCAGCAAGCCTAAAAAGCTTTTAATCTTTAGCCTTACAGAATACACAGAAGGGCAATTTTCCAGCAGTGGAAAGCAGGTGGAAATCAAAGGGAATAAAGTAATGTTGAGTTTTAAGCACAGCCATTTTATGAGATACAGAAGTTATTCCCATTCCTTTCCACATGTAATAGTAATTGCATTGGAATTATTTATAACAGGCCAGGTTTTAATTCCAGGAATACAAAGCAAAAATGTACTTTTGTACTACAAAACCATGTTAGAACAGGATAAAAAAGACTCAAATGATGCAAAGATTCATCAAGCTCACACTAACGGAGGAATCCTACAACATCACAGCTCCAGTGCTCTGGAATCCCTTAGACAAGAACACAGAAGGCTTTTGGAAACATTTGTAACTCTAGCTCCGCAGTATATTTTCAAAGCATGTCAGAACACAAGAAGAGGATTAAGTTCCTTACACAGCCTCCTCCTTCCTGTTGTAAGGATGACACCGCTAACAGGATAAAGTGAGTGACAGGGTTATATGATCATTACATAAAGGTAGTACACATGCAAAAGCTTCAGAACATGGCAAAAAAAAATTATCAAAGAGGTTGCACCATCTGTCTGTGGAGAAAAAAACAACAGCTGGTGCAAGGAGCTGCAAGATGCCAGCCTCGCAAGTGACAAGATGGGAAATGACAGGAAACAGCTTTTCACTCTTCTAACAGCAAAAGAAACGTACAGCCCGTGTTCTCGTGTTTGAAAACCTCCAGATGCTGCCCTCTTCTCACATTTCCATATCTTTGTTCATGCAACATCTGAAAGCTTTTCTATTTTTACAGAGGGAGGGGAAAAAAAAAGCACAAAGCCATCAAATGTATATATGGTTGTTTTTTCCTTGCGAGAGGATGTTGAATGAATTTTAATCATGATCGTAAGAAAAAAGAAAAAGGAAAATCAGCAGTATTTGATGTGAGGAACCTTTGAAACTTTCTCCTTCTCAGAAGAAATTGCAACGTGGTTGGCTTTTCTGAAGGTTGTATATGATAAATATTAGCTTATTTTGAGACGGATTAGGCCTTTGGATTGATTCAAGGGACTGATAAGGTTCACCACAGATGTTCTGTAAAGGTACCAGGCTTCCCTTGAACAAGATCATTTTACAAGAGCATGTAGGACAAGGGGGAATGGCTTTAACCTGACAAGAGCAGAGATTGAGATGAGCTCTTAGGTGGAAGTTCTTCCCGGTGAGGGTGCTGAGGCGCTGGCACAGGGTGCCCAGAGAAGCTGTGGCTGCCCCATCCCTGGCAGTGTTCAAGGCCAGGTTGGACACAGGGGCTTGGAGCAACCTGCTCTAGTGGAAGGTGTCCCTGCCCGTGGCAGGGGGTTGGAACTGGATGAGCTTTAAGGTCCCTTCCAACCCAAACCATTCAAGGATTCTATAGTATATCCCTTGTTCCAGGATTTTCCAACACCTCAGGCTTTAGGGGTTGTTTAAGCACTAGATGTGACCCCCAGGCTATGTCCCAACCTCCCCTGGGTCTGGAGAGCGTATTCAGAGACTGAGAAACAAGGCGCACATTCAAAGCAAAGAAAGCCGCCTAAAACCCTCCCATAAAATCCAGCAAGCTCCATTCACAAGACGTGCCCTGGCTCTTCAGAAGACTTGACACTGAGTAAATGATACTGGGAACTGCCTGTCTATGACCCCGTATGACCTTATAACCTGGGTGCTAGGAACAACTGATACACACTTTACAATAGAAAACATGCCGAAAAGTCAATGCCCCATGATGAAACTGTTTTGCTATGGGATGTAACCCAAAGGCAGAGGCAGACTGCACAGGGTCCCGTGCACACCAAAGCAGGACGGAACATAAAGCCTATGTTTCCAGCACAAAGTTCAGGGAAAGCTCAGCTTGGAGATGACACTGATCTGTGGATCAGGGGATGGGTCTGGATAGCCTGAGACTAACGATTTCTGCCTCCCCCAGACAGATTAGTCCTTAGTTCATCCAAGTGTTTTGCAGCTGGGTGATAAACCAGGAATCTATGCTCCAGACAGAAGTGAGCAAAAGGCAAGGTGTCTGCCCATAGCAAAGCAATGCTCTGATGCCAGACCTCAGCAGGAATCACACCTTAAAATTACCCTTGAAGGCTGCTTGATGGCTGACACTGGGATTTGTGTTTCACCCTTCCCCATGAACAAAATGCTACCTTCCTGATTTATTTTTCTATCTTGACAGAAATCAGAGATCTCTGCTGAGATTGGTGGTTGCTGTATGCCAAGAAGGTTACATTAGTCTAGACTAAGACAGCAATGCCGAGATAACTGAGATAACCCCCCAGACTGCTGGCGGGAAATCAGGGTGGAGCAGATTCAGGAAGGTGGCTCAAGGTCAGGGACTGGTATGGAAGTGGCAGAGAACCGGCCTTATCTCTTCCTTATCTGAGCCTCCTTCAGAGGAGCTAATCCTTCAGCCAGTAGCAGCTGATCTGCTGAGGTTTCCTAAAGCCATCCTTCTACACAGAGCCAGCAGGATCATTAAAACCCCACTTTAAGCATCATCAAGCAAGCCAGCTTAGAGAGAATTTACTAGGTGCTGTTTATTTCTACCTTTGATTCTCTACATGGTCTCTACAGATCAGAGTACTTAGAAAACATAATTATTTTAATTAGGAGTAATTCAATTAGAATATCTCATTGCCAATAACAACTTCACTAATAAGAAATGAACACACTTGACTTTTTTTCTCTTTTTAATCTTACCTTTGGGGACTCTCTGAATACTTTCCCAGATGTGGAAGTATTTCTTTGATGTTGCCTGCCTAATTCTTCTCTCCTGTAGGGTCTGATTCAGAGTATACTCAAGTCCACTCAAGTCTGTCCTTGGCTTTCAGAGGGCACTGGATTGAGCTTCTACACTGATGTATCCCAGGAGGAAGAAAATCAATTCCAGTGGAGGTGAACAGTATAATGAGTACCCTCTCTATGAAAATGATGATGCCAAGTAGGTCTGGTAGGGTAACTGTTCAGTTAAAGGGTAAACAACATTGACCACAGTGGAGATGCCTTGCTCATGAGTCTTTGCTAATGTAAGAAATCTGGAGAGGGGCTTTGGACAAGGGCCTGTAGGAACACAAGGGGGAAAGGCTTTAACCTGCCAGAGGGGAGACTGACATATTAGGAAGAAGGACTTTATGGTCCTTTCCAACCCAACCCATTCTATGATTCCATGATACCTTCAGCACAGGAATGTACTTCAGGCCTTTCAGTAAGTCTAGCATGAGTGGCAAGAATAGCACAAGCTGGGTAATTCTGGAAACACACATCCTGTAGGATGCAGTCCTTGTGCACAGAATTTGCTAAAAGGAATACAAGTGACTGGAACACTACTGAAGTCACGGGCAGCACTCGGTGACTTCCAGCTTCAGTCAAAGCTGTTGTTTCAGTAAAGGACATGGGTACTCTTGAGTCATGTAACACATCAGCACCGTCTCAATGGGACAGTCTGGCCACTTTGGCAATGGGATAAATCATTCCATTACGCAGGTGACCTCCCAGAGACCCAGAGGGATCTAGGGGCTCACCCATTTGTGCTGGCTATTCCCAGGGCTGGGCTGGCACTGGGGAAAGGGGTACAGCTGAGACACCCCACCTCATGTTCATCCTGGGCTGGTTTGCAACCACCTGGAGCAACCGGGATCTGGTGTGAATTACAGTGATTGGGAATCATCAGCTAAGAAAGAAGCAATTTAAGGTCTGTGCTCACATGTTTTTACGCCCTTAACATCAATAGAAACCACATGAATGTAAAACATTTTACTCTTTCTAACCATTTTCTCTCCGAACCAACTGGTAGGACTCTGAGGAACTTGCCTTGGCAAGCAGAGATCAGCTGAGATGTGGACAAGTAGCTGCTTCACCCAGTTCTTCCTCTCATCCTCTTAACTAGCAGCCGAAGAGTATTTTAATACTGATCCCTCTCAGCCGTAACTGTGATCCTATCCTAGCACAGTACAGCGTGGTTTAGTTTGTATCTAACAGTAAAGGGTCCCATTATCCAAGGGTGGCACTTGAAAGCCTATCTGCAAGAACAGATCTCATTTTAATTAAAAGCTTCCACATATTATTTTCTAAGCTAACAAACATGACCATAGTTGTAATTACGGAATCACCAAACACAGACTCAAGATCTTGTTAATAATGATATCCTTTTTAAAATCTCATAATCTTAAAAAAACGTTGTAATTAAGTCACCAAGCAACTATATTTGTCTCCATGAAATAAAGCCAAATCTACAGATAATTGCAAATACCATTTCCCAGTGGATTGGGTTTTGTATGCCAATTAGGCTCACAAATCTCAAGCTGTCACCTTCATCTCCAGCCATGCAGGCAGCTGAGAGCACAGCTCTGAACAAAGCAGCCCCAGTGCCTCTCATTCCCCGACTAAAGAAGAAAATGAAGTTACCAACACACGTTTGTAGATGTCAGCCCCTCGAGAACAGAAAAGGGGGAAAATATAATCCTTGGGTATATGACAATTAGAATAGTTTGTCTAGCTTCCGAGAGGAGTGTTGTGGGAAAGCTCTCAAGAGACTCCTGTGACTGCAGCTCTTCGGTTACCAGCTGCCTCATGACTCAGATCCACACGCACCTCCCTAGCTGTGACGGTTTTTCCCTCTAAGATGCCACAAGTCCTGGGAGCCCTGGGTAATGGATCTTGTGCACCCATCGTGCCTGTCACATGCTCATTTAATCAACCCGGAGGGCTCAAGCTGGTAAGACCAGGGGAGCTGGCAGAGCAATAGTGAAGATGCTGTTGCCTTCACCTTTGTTTTGGAAGGTCCCAGCTGCAAAACTGCTGTTAAAACACCAATCCTCAGGGATCTGCCCAAGCACCTCATGCAATCCCTCATTGTTTCCTCTCCTCTTCTGCAGTGCCCACCAGAACATGGCTGCTGTGAGGTGCTTAAACCTGCTTTGGGAATATTCAGGAGCAGTCAGAAACAGTCAATTCAATGGAGTGATTTCTTCAGAATATGTCAACAAGAGTAAGCAATGGTCCCATCAAATCAACAAACCAGTTTCAGAACCTTCAAAGTTCAGAAGTGTTTTGCAGCCTGTATTTAGATGCAAGGGAACTGCTTTGACTGCTACCGCTGCTGCAGAACCTCCTGCTCTCATCACAGTCCACATCAGCTCATTGATGGCAAAAGTAACTACACAGAACCACAAATTCAGAGTGTATGGGAGGGAGACTGTAAACTCACAAAAGGAAACAACTCTGTGACAAGTCTGTATTTCAAAACAATAAGCAACAAAGTTCACAAAACTTGCAGTGAAATTGAACCATCACGATGTGAGGTGGTGGCCCAGACTGCACATTATAAATGTGCCCAGCTGCTTTTATAAATCCAAGTTCTGCTCCTCAGCCAAGTGTTTCTTCATGGAGAGGTGTCCCAAAACCTTGAACCAACCAAACTGAATGAATGGGAACCCTGGGCTGAAACTGAAGGTAGCATGGGCACAGGCCTTCCTTTAACTCACTTTGTGGGTCCCTGCAGTGAAGATCAGATGGTTCCTCCCAAAATTCACACGCCTGACGAGTAACCAAAGCATTTCCCACCAACAAATTACCGTTCCCATCCTCCAGTTACTCAGGAGTCCCCTCATCACAATCTACTCAAATCTTATCCTATTCCTTTCAAATTCTCCTTGACTCCACCACCGCAGGTAAACCTGGACCTCGGCCATCTACTTCCAGTTTCTCTGAAACGTCTGACTTTTCCATCCCTGTAACTCTCCAACCTATCCTTTGCACATCAAGCCGGATGAGGACATGGCCACAAACCACGTTACTATATACATACTGCTGTAACTGCGGCGCTGTGTTTGGTTTGGAAGGAGCAGAGGCTGATTCTCAGGGGGACCTGCACTTAAACAGCTTAAAGACAGCACAGAAAGAAAAAGTAAATGCTGCGGCAAGTCAAAATTCTCCAGATGGTGCATCTGTACCCACAGTCCAGTTCTCAGAAAGGCTGATTAAACCCAGCAGCCATAAAGCCCAATGGTTACAAACCCAGACCACAAAATACACCTGGTGAAGATCCACTCAGCTAACTTCAGTCTGAAAAGCACGTCCTCCCCTTTTCCAGCATCAGCTTAGGAAAGGAACAAACCCAAACCAGAAAGTGTTTGTAACAAAGCCCACTGATAGTCAGGTATTTCTATTTTTTATCTCCCTGAATTTCACAAAAGCCTGGATCTACTGCTCAAATTCAGCAGTGTGCAGTAAAGCATTAAGTCTGTATTCAACAAGTTTAATTACTGTGTAAATGAAAGAAATTCTTATTCGTTCATGACATTTATTTCAGTTCCAGTGCTAGCTGCTTTTATAAAGCTGGGTCGGGGGGTGCAGAGGGGAGGAGGAGGCTGGGTGTATAATTACTACTGTATTTCTTTGCCAAACATTAGTGAACTTAAACAAAAAGTGCTTGTTTTTGCTGAAGAGGAAAAAGCATGTGAGCTATCAGTGATGAATTGCAAGGACGCCCACAACCTTGACACGGTGCCAGGCTCTGATAGGTACACCAGCATTTGGGAGGCTGATAACAGAGAGTTTATTGAAGCCCCAAGACCAGCTCAGGACTCCTGTGGGTCAAAAGCCACCCAAACTATGGGAACAATCCAAGCCAGCAGCCCCTGGGGAGGAACGGGAGCCACTGTGCGACATGAAAGATAAAGTGGCAGCTGATGCTATCGGGTACTACCCAACAATGCATCTTTTCTAATGGATTTTCACAGGGCTTAAACTTCAAACAAAGGAAAGGGAAAATAAAAACCTTTAAGCTGATTCAGATCAGGCATTTCTGAAAGTCTGAAGGAGCAGGCGAGGGAGAGGCTGCAGGGGGGGGGTACGTACATGGTATGAGTAAATATAACACAGTCTGCAGTCTGGTTCCTATTGCATGTTGTGCTGATTCCAGGAGAATAGTTATTACCTGCTCTGATCCTCCCAAACCGTTCCAGTTTTCCGGATAATGTTATAAACAAATCCCAGCAACTAATCAAAACGTCTTCCAAAACCGTGCTCTTTCTGGAACAAGTCATTCCTGTATCCTCCTATCCCATCCAGCAGCATTTAATTACTGCACTACAGGAGAGGTTAGGCTCCGGCAGAAGTGGCCTCAGTTTACTTTAAGGAAGGAAAAGGGGGGAAAAAAAGAAAGAAAAATCAACACTGGGCCACCCAAGTTGTGTGTAAGAAGTTACAGCTGATGCATTTAGATAAGTGGAAGGAGCAAGAATGGTCCTGAAGGTCAGCATAAGCAGGGGAATAACTGCAATGATGTTTCACATCCACATTTAGCCAGAGCACTTACTCCATCAAGCTAGCCAGAAAATCCATCCTGTTTAAGAGATTCTCTACAGGACTGCCATGGCTGCTCTACCATAGCCAAGGCATTGAGTGATCCTCTGAAAGCATGTGAAGTGCATACACTCAAGTAGGGGAATAAACATGACTAATTTCTTTCATTTCAGAGTAATACATATCAAAGCCCATTCTGATCTCATTCCTGATTCATAATGAGTTGCTCTGAAGTTTGCCCCCAATTCCTTGCTAAAGCAAATCAAGCCAAAGGGAACAGGCCATAATCCAAGCAGAATTCAATGAGCTGCACCTATTAAGAAGGCTATTAAAGCTTGTTCTCGGGGTTTAAACCAGGAGAAGATTTAAGGTGGAGAAGAGATTATCCCACATCTGCCTCCCAAGACACGCTGACACCAGAACTGCCACCGTCAGCTGGACCAAATGTCACATTTGAGACACTGACCTATTATCTCACATTCCACATGCCACTTACATCAGACCTAACTTCTGCCCACAGACTGCACCTGCATCACCTCTAATTCCCGGCTCTGTTGAACTGTAAGGCTCAGGAATCTCAGATGATGCTGTTTTGGTTCAAGCACGCTATACCTTCCATCAGCCTCAGAGCAGCCCACTGCGGCTGATCAACCTGCTCCAGCTTGATCCTCCCTCCTGATTAGACCAGAGGGTTTTCAGACACAAAGCACTATCTCGTGCCAAAATCTGATTACTGCTCTACCCTAACAACTGCAATGATAATACGAAACGTAATTACACCGAGAAATAGGTTACACATCACAGCCATGCCAAAGCCAAGTACTTTGGTTCACATCTGCACAATATCTGCATTTATTTTTTTGCTGTTGCATAAAATAATTGCTACATTTATGATATCAGTAACAGGCGACCAACAACCCCATCCTCTTTGGACTTCCCAACCTCACTGAGAGATGTGGAGCAAACCTGGGAAGCATTCCTTAAAACACCCACCTGCATGCTGCACCCACAGTTAACCCCTTGTGCTGGAGCTGCTCCCTGCACTGGGTGCTTGTAAATGTCAGCTCTTCAGAAGGCAACAGGCGCTGTGTTTGGTGTTCTGGAGGAGGCACTATGTGAGTACAGTGACCCAACTGCTGAGGTATGGCTGCAAGCAAGGAGAAACAGATGGGGAAAGACAACCAGCCTGTGTTAGATACACCACCAAAAGGTCAAGTAAACCATTTCTGTCCACCTTCCTCTTGGGTACTTTTACATCAGCTAGAGGAATCAAACCAACTCCACAGGCACATTCAATATGAATAAGGAAAGCACTTATTTGCTACACTGCACACACATACACTGTATGAACTTTGCCATATCACCAAAGTCCTTATCTCAGCTCCCACGCTCAGCCTGTCCTGAGTTTTCAACTGCCCAAAGAAATGAACAAGGGCAATGGATCCATTTATGCCAATCTGACACATGAAGCAGTAACAGCAACATCCCTTAATTCCCACTCTGGGAAACTACAGGCAAGAAAAATTTGTTGCACTGATAGCTAAGAGTGGTATTTTTGAGTTTCTGTGCTCACTGATGCAGCATCTTCTCTGACCACAGAGACTTTACCACACAGGGCAACTATATTCACCTGTGGAAGAGGGCATAGGGCTTAGCAAACTTGTCATGCAAAGAGCAAACCTCACCAGTGACACCAGTGTCACATGCAATGGCCAAGTGGTCTGGAAAGTGTGCTCAGCCTGTCTGTCATTAGGCATTTCCACAGCCAGCTGAGACACATGAACAATTCATATAAGGCAACAACAAAAATAAAGCTAATTACTTTAGGCTGATGATAAGAGAGATCTTTTTCTACAGGCAACTTTGCAAGGTCACCTTTCTTGCTTTCGTCTCTCTTTTTCTTTTTAAAACAAATGACACTGAACTGATTTCAAAGCTTATCTAATTCCACCCCAGGGCAGGAAAGGGTTAAGACCTCAAAAACACATACAGATGAGTAGAAAGTCAGGCTGGTTAAGGCAATATTTTTTAAAAGGAAAGGAAAAAAAAAAAGGAAAAAGAAGTATTTTCTTACAGTCAAAACATAAGCACAGCCCCAGTGTTTAAGGTCACTTCCTCTGCTCACAGCGCTGGGAGCAATGCTGTCAATCAGCTCAGCGTGCTGGTAGTCTCAGCTCACTCCCAGTACACAAAGTGGCACAGCAGAAGAGTAACATTTACCCACTGGGAAAGGGGGATGAAGGAAGCAGCTTTCAATTGATTCCAAAGGTCCTCTGGGAAAGATGAAGCCTCTGGTTTATTAGCACTGACATTCAGCTCTCAGAGCATCAGGATGATACCTATTTAATTTAATGCCATTTTCCAGCAGGGAAATCTGTTGGTCAGGCTCTTGTCAGGGAAGCCCAGCCAGCACCAGCCCCATTTGCAGAGCTCTCACCCTGCCTGCAATTAAACACACCAGTGGAACAGAACATCCCCAGCACA
Organism: Pezoporus occidentalis; assembly: GCF_034315485.1. Lineage (NCBI taxonomy): Eukaryota > Metazoa > Chordata > Aves > Psittaciformes > Psittacidae > Pezoporus > Pezoporus occidentalis. Next base: position 929,351 of record NW_026912887.1, read on the forward strand.
TGGCAGTGACTGGGCTCAGATGAGGGAATATTTTCACCTCCACCAATAAAAGAGGGCCCTGTGCTCCAGGTATTTGTTCCTAAGGTGTCAATGCAGTGGAAGGGGAAAATAACAAACCACCACCATCATGTTTCTTTTGAGAGGAAAGTCTGCTTTGTACAGACACGTGAATTGTGTTAGACCAGATGAGGGGATGCTGAAACCCTGACTCCTCTGAAATGAAAGGCAAACCAAGCCCAGCTAAACCCAGGTCAGAACCTCACCCTTGGCATTTGGTTCATGCCATTTCTTTGGGCAAGTCCCTCGGGCTCCTTGACTGGTGTTCTTACATGTAAAAGGAGATATTTAATTCATCTTAGAGACAGATTAACTGCATGACACACTAGGGTCTTTCAGGATAAGATACTATTATCCTTCCCTTAAAAACTCATCCTTACACAATGGCATTAGTCTGCAGCTGTCCAGTTGCCACCATCTATATTATGCTGTGAGTGCACATTATACTGGGATTGTGTGTCATGGTTGCATGCAATTACATCACCACTAAACAGATAAACTACAATGAGGTCTTGGGCAGACTCAGGGATGATCTGGGAGGTGAAAATGGCTTATGGTCATTAGCGATCCACAGTGGAGCTATACACAGTCACCCCACACTAGCTTAAGTCAGACACCAGAAGATGCAAATACCTGCTTGGTGTAGTATCGAATATCACGTAAGGAATCTGAGCATCTGTTTCTCACTGATCCCTTAATGCTTAACTCATCTGTCTTGTGAAGCTGCAAGAAGGATCTGTCTACAAGCAAACATACTGATGAAGTCTCTCCATGACTTTTAGCTAAGCCCTAATCCAGTCTAAGATCTATCAAATTACACAAAATTTCCCCATCACAGAAGTATGTATCAGAAAAGGTTCCTACGAAATTCACAGGTTGATATGTCTTCCAGACTTTGCTATGCTTATTAGACAGCGATATAAGCACCCAGCAGCACATCTCCAGCTAGACATGTTGGCTTGCATTGAGCTCATCATGCAAGTCAGGATTATAGAGGGAATTAAAGGCTTTCTTACACACACCTCAGTGAATTATTACAAAGTGGAAAAAATACTAGAGTAGGTATCAAAACCATAAAGATCCAAACAATGCTGTACCTATGTTTGATAATCTTTAAACCTAGAACTATTACATGTGTGCACACACAGACACCTGCACAGACATCTTTCAGACGCTTTGACTATGGTCACACCACAAATCAGTTTGTGACTGCAGGCACTCTTCCCCAGGTGGTACTGACCACCGACTGCTCCAGATCTTTATACTTGGAGAGAAACGTTAATGGAGACACGGGCTCTGTTTTGACTTTTTTAATTGAAGAGGATGAAAGAATCAATGGGACTGCAAAGGATATGCTGCACTTAAGAGATAAACACACACATTTCCTTTTATATTCCTATCTCAGGTCTCAGAGATGCGAAGCAGTGTTTTGTGAGCCAGTTTCCACTAAGATGCTGAGTGCTGGGGCTGCTCGTGTCGAGTGCAAAGAGGGAGAGCAGGAAAGCACCCAGCATCGTCCCAGCACTCCAGTGACCTGCTGGTCAGAGCCAGCTTTCCCCTTCCCTACTCTCCCATCGACCACGCATCTCTGGATATGAACCACAATTCCAAAAGTCACTTACATCCCCGAGAGACTTGCTGGGTTTGTACCTGCTCAGTGTTTTGAACAGCCTCGTCCTGTAAGACCCTTCCTGCAGGGAGCCAGCAGCAAGTGGGCTGACAGCATCACTCTGCTGCCAAGTGCTGCCTTTCCTACAGGATTTCATACCATCTCAGGAGCAGAACCCTAACACAACATCCAAAGCACATCAGGGCCTTCCCCAAACGTAAAAGCCATTCCCTCCACCCACCACCCAGAGACCTCCGCACCCAGAACCACAGCACTGCACCCAACTACTGACAACCCCTGACAAGAAGAGGGGATGCTTCCTCTGAGCACAAGGCATACGTAACACCTCCAACGTACCATATGGACACCTCTCCCTTCAAATGTGCTATCCTGACCCTCTTCCTACAGCAGCATACAACTCCCCATTTCCTTGCTGCTACTGAAGGCAGTTCATTTCAGAAGGGGCACCCATACACATAAGTAGCAAAGACCTTTTCTAAACGCTCCAGATGATGCACCTCAGTGACATCAACATTAGGAAATTCAAAGCAGGGCATAACAAATGGAGGCAGAATGGAAACCAGCACAAAACTGTCTCTGAGAGGCAATTTTCCCTGTCCAGGCAGTGCTGTTAATGTATTCTAACACAGACTCAGCCTTAACTCTCCTGGATTGACAACTGAATTACACTTCCAAATCTCCCTCTTTCAACTTGTCATAAAATTTTCTAATCCAACAAGAAGCACTTCCTTGGCAGAGCTGCAATTGTTAGATTTTTCCAGCTTTTCTGATTTAGGGATTTTAATCTTTTTAGCCATGAATTGACTTCTCCATACTAGCACTCACAAGAAAAAAAATCAGCCCTTGCCCGCCACACAAGCTGCCAAGTTGCTGGGCCCAGATGGAACAGATCCGAGCTTTTTAAAGGAGATCATTGACAATCAGAGGGAACACGCTGAACACCAGCAAAGTTTCAAGAAGGCTGGACAAAGATTGATCACAGCACTGAAAAATTACAGCACACTAAACAAGGAAATAGAAACTATCTATTCATCTCTCACATCTGCATCATGTAGAACACTGCAAGTTACAAATATTGCTGGAATAAAGCTAAGAGTAATGCAACCCACATGTACCCACTGCTGCTCCCCGAGAACAGGGATGCACTGCTCTCTTCTGACATGGAACACATCTCAACACTATTGAGACCTACAGATTAGATATTTGTCTTAAATCATAACTTTAAGGAGGTGTGTTAGATATAACAGTTTATATTTGGATCACAGAATCCCAGACTGGTTTGTATTGGAAGGGACCTTAAAGCTCATCCAGTTCAACCCCTGCCATGGGCAGGGACACCTTCCACTAGAGCAGCTTGCTCCAAGCCCCTGTGTCCAACCTGCCCTTGAACACTGCCAGGGATGGGACAGCCACAGCTGCTATGGGCACCCTGTGCCAGCGCCTCAGCACCCTCACAGGGAAGAGCTTCTGCCTAAGAGCTCATCTCAGTCTCCCCTCTGGCAGGTTAAAGCCAATCAGTTTAAAGCCATTAAACCCCCCTGCCATGGGGATGTTCAATGAAGAAACTATTTGGTTACTGACCTCGAGTTTATGATACACTCAGTGAAATCCTACCCCATCTTTTAAGCAGTTTAGGATCTACACACTGACCTTTGAACCTGCTGTTTCCGTGTTCGATTTCACAGCTCTTTCCCAAGGGAACAGAATGACTCCATTTAATTAGACTCTAACTCTCCTCATCTGCCCCAGAAGTTTCTTGTCACCTCATTCAAATGTAAGCATCATTTATGCTTAAAGGTTTGTACTGGTTTTTCACCAGGGTTCTAAAAAGCTCTGTAACATAATAATTCACCCATTGTGAAACTTCTGTAGACACTGCAACAGGAATAGTGCTTGCCTTCTCTTGGTGCTGTGTCTTGACCAATAGCTTCAAGGAAATGCATTGTAATTCTCCCAAAAATACTGCCCAGATAATAATCCTGACAACATGTGTGAGGCTGGAGAAAATGAAGCACATGGAAGAGGAGAAATTGCATTCTTCTTCCCAGTCCCAGCTATTAATACTAAGCTGTAAACACTATATGGTATGCCTTTGTTTTAAGGTGACAATCACAATCAAATCCATAGCTGCTAAGCTTGGTGGCTGTGGAAGAACACCAGTTTCATATAACAGTCATGGTATAAGACAAGATGTTTCAGAATGAGCAGCCCCAGCACCATCAGCACAGACAACAGCCTGGTTGGGCCAGATCAAAGGCTCAGCTTGCACAGCATCTTCTTTCCAACGGTGGCCATAAATGGATGTCCAGAGAAAGAGAACAAAAATAGGCTAGGTATATATAATACTCCTGTCTCTATTTATAAGCATACATCTTTCTCCCTTGCTTCCACCTCCAGTCATTTCCAGCTCACTGAGCTCCTGCTCAGGGGCAATCACTTGATTTCCATTAATTTGCCCACTCTCCCATAAGAGGTGTAAACTTTAAGCACCCACAATTTCCTCTGACAGCCAGTTGCACTGGTCAACACCTTCACAAAGAGCCACCTACTACCGATCTCCTTCAACTTGGCTCTTATCTTCCTTTGAAATCCCCACGTTCTGTTGTTGGAAAGAAATGAACAATCCCCATCCTCCCTGTGTCCTACGTGATTTCACAGACCTCTGTCACATCTCCTTAACCTATTTATTCACCTGAAGGGTTCTAGTTCATTTAGTTCTTCCCAAACAGAGGCAGTTGGACACCTTGCAGCTCTTATCCGAGCGTTTATAGTGTCAGCAAGTCTTTAAAGAGGGGAGGATGAGAGCTGCACAGTGTGCACACCACAGGTAAATCAGGGATTTCTATTCCATCACAGCAATGTTCCTTGTTCCATTCTTAGTACATTTCCAATGATTTTAGTTGGTTTGTTACTACTACTGAGCACTGTGCTCATTGTTTCCATTATAACCCCAAGATCTTGTTCTTGCATAGAAATGGAGATAGAATCTAATTACACTCTCACATGGAAATCAGCTTGGAGTCCATCACTTCACACAGAATCCTAGAATTATTTAGGTTGGAAAAGACCTTTAAGATCATCAAATCCAAGTGTAAACCTGGCACTCCCAAGTTCATACAGAGCATTAAGATCATTTTAGGGGAGAGTCAATGCAGTCCTTAAGAGTAGCATGAGGTACATGTGCTTTGGCACAGGCTTGACACTACGGTGAACTCAGACGCATGTACTTCAAGCTGAATCCCTTCTCCAACCCGTGCTCCATTCATGCAGCTACCCCACGCCACAATAAAACATGATTTTAACATACCCACTGCTGGCTTATACCACCAATACCTCCAAATTTGCTAAAAGCACACATCAGTATTTGATAGAGCAGACAATGCTGCTCTTACAGGTGACTGCAAACAAGACTCTCTTTTCTCCCAGACAAACTCAGTGCACTGATCGTTTGATACGGGCTGTTCTTTTTCTGCTTTATAATTCTCAAACATTTGCAGTTGTGAGTCTGTCAAAGCTTTAATTTGCTTAATCTGATTCACGAGCACCTTGTTAATCTTTTATCAGTTTTATTACAAGCTGTAAACAAAACCCAGTTCTTCAATAATTAAAGGGCAGAACCAGCCCTCAGGCAAATGAAGTCTGGGATGGAGTGGGGGGGGGGGGGGTTCAAATTTAAAATCAGAGTAAACCCATAGATTAGGCTTTTTCCTTCCTATCTACAGAATCAGTGACTCTGGCTTCAAACCAGGAAATAATTCTAGATGAACAGATTGCGTGTGACATCCCCCCAGCCAGCCTCTCTCATCGACTGTGTCCTGAATATTAATCTATCAAGTACCTACATGTCACTGGTTCCAGCGCTACACATACCACAGGCTTGCAAATCAAAAGCTGTATCCCCAACAGCAGCTCAAGAGAATTCCTCTGCATTTACGTGTGCCCAACCACGTCCGAGTCTGCTGCTTTGCCACCAGTCCCTCCCAGACAGCAGCAGGTCTCACCACAGCTCATAGCCTGAGAGAAGGCAGCTCTTCTGTCCTCTGGCTGCACCGACTCAACCTTAGATCCTTGGCTTCAAATGGGGGTTCCCAGGCAGGAGGTCCTTGTGTGGAATACACACCAACAGTGATGACACCACTGAGGCTGGTCACCCATACAGAGGATACTGCTATAACCTTAGTAAATACAAAACTTACCCCTAGTTACTCATATTGAAGTGTTATTTAATGTCACTATTACTGCTGCTACAACCTGCTCTTTGCTCTACCGGCTCTTCAGTCCAGCTGTGCTCAAGAACAGCGTTCACTGATGCCAATCACTCTACAACCACCTTAGAAATTTTGATACAAAGTTTCCAGCTTTCTAATGTATTTCAAACTGTGTTTCCTAATGTATTTTAAATTGTATTTCCTTCTTGTTACAAAAGCAACCACTGTTAATGACACCCTCCAAAGCACTGCAATCTGAAGAAAACCTAAGGAACTATGAGAGCAAGTCTGTGAAAATTCTAATTACCTTTTGACGGTACACTGCCGTGCACACAGAAATGGATTTAAATGCATTACACACCTAAAAACGGGTAATGGATGCACTGCTGGCCTATTACATGCGGTTCATTGTGCAGAGTTTTCTGGTGGTGTGTTTTGTGCAGTGGGCTGTAAAAGTTGCTTAACAGAAGAAAATACATTTGATTAAAAATTTACATCAGAAGAATGTATCACGGCTCTTTTTTCCCCTTGTTATTTTACGTGCCCCTGACGATTCCCATTAGCATACAATTCTTCTTAGTCTCACAAACACATGAAAAAAACCCAGACTGAAGATGGAACATTTCAGGACTAGATCTCAAGGCATACTGAAGACAGAGCTGGTCAGAATCCGGCTCCAGCTGGAAGAACACCCAACACATATTCCCACTTAGAGGTGGGAGGATCCTACAGTGATACCGAGATGCTCAAACAGTTCTGCTCCAGTGACTCCCTTTATGAGAAATGCCAAAGGGAAAACGGGAGGTGCCCACAGATCCCAATGGCTCAGCAATGCGAGTCCCACAGAGTTCTCAGCATCTGCCCAGGCAGGAGCAGCTCTGGAGCCGTCTGCATATGCAGGATGCAACAACTGCCTCAGATTCCAAGAAGTCCTTTGTATTTCAACCATATTCCCAGCAAAGCCAAATGAACCTACAGAGCCTTCTGATTCTTCATATCAAAATGTTATGAGTTAGTGATAACCACTTACAGCAAAAAACAAACTGCAAATGATCAGTTTGTAGAACAAAGAAATCAAGCATTTCACTTCTTACTTAAAATGCCCTTATCCAAAACCACACCAGCACTCTCCCAAGAGCTGGTCCAACTATCAAGACTTGCCAGAACTGTCTAAAGAGCTGCCTAAACCAAAATAAGGAAGAGCTACTTGGCCCAACAACCTTCAGCATCCTCCTCCAAATGCCTAGAATAACACAGAGCAGAATTAGAGGGAGCCAGGGCAGGACCTGCGCACGGCTCATGCTGCAGGAGGCCATTCCTCACAGGAGGTTGGGCTGAACTACGCTTGGTTCTGCAGACCTAGGAGCAGAAGAAACCCGAGGGGCAGTTTCTGATGTGAGCATACGTGTGGCTGAGCAGTGCTGCTGTGAAGAGCTCATCTCTCATCCCTTTAGGGCTGGCGACTGCACACCAACAGCTTCTCTTCCTCTGGGTTTCAGCCCTGCCTGCTTTTCGGTGGGCACACAATGCCATGGAGGGCAGGAGCCTGTGCTTCTGCTGGTGCACCAGCCAAACCCAGCCTTTGAGGCCAAAATAAGGGGGAAAGCATTGTTCAGATGCACTATCCAGCCTCAAGAAGAAGCGCAGCAGCAGCCACCATGAGCAAGCACCTTTTGTCCTTCAACATCTTTGTGTTCACAGAAACAGCAGATAAAATCAATGCAATTAACAGAAAGCCAAAATGTCAATCAAAGCAAGTCTGTGAGAGAGCTGTAACGGCAACCACAGGCTCACCCAGCAAAGCCAGGTGGGGGAAGAAAGCAGCTGAGCCCAAGGAGCTCGGGCTCCTGAAGCATGAAGGCACATTTGTAATAATCCATATTTACAAGAGAAGTAAATTGCTACATCTATTTTCCTGACTTCGATGACTAGGCCCAATATCTGTATGCAAGCACCACAATGACAAATCTCACTCATTTCCCTAAACGCCGGCAGCCACAGTTGCAACATGATTTTTAAAAATGTAAACTTTTAATATTCATAGGCAGGAAAGGGGAAAACTCAGCAGCTAAAAGTGATAAAAATACTGAACCAGGTGTCTGTGCCAAGTAATTTGGGAAGATGCAACCCTTCGCGGATCATCTCCAGTTTAAGGAGTAACATCTTGATTTCGCACCTGCAGAAATCCATCTACAAAGCAATGAGGAGAAGCAGCAGCAAAAATAAATAAATAAAATTAGCACAATTAGCTCCAGCAAACACTTTTAGAGAAAAAAGCAGGAGGGTTCCTCCTCCCTCTGAGGGTGCTGAGGCGCTGGCACAGGGTGCCCAGAGCAGCTGTGGCTGCCCCATCCCTGGCAGTGTTCAAGGCCAGGTTGGACACAGGGGCTTGGAGCAAGCTGCTCTAGTGGAAGGTGTCCCTGATTTAAGGTCCCTTCCAACATAAACCAGTTTGGAATTCGGTGTCTCTGTAAGTCTGACAGAGAAAGTCATCAACTGAAGCAGTCATCCCTGACTCAATCAAGTGTGGGGAGAGATTTCTGGAAGAATTCATCATTCCAGGGAAAATGAGTGTTTCAGTGCACTCAGGTCACCAGACTGATTTATCCCCTTGGCCATCCGGCTCTTTTGAGCACCTATGTTAACTCTGCGCATTTCAGTAGCTGGTCTAAAAACAGCTATGGACTCCTGAAAATGTATTCCCTATCCCAGCAAGGGGAGAAAATGGTCCCAAGATGAAAAATGTTTTTGTGGGGAATGGGAAGGAGGAGACATTGTCTCCTGTGTTTCCACACAGGAGATAAATAACCAAATCTTTGTTGCATTCCTCCTATACAGGACAAGACAAATAATGAGCAAAGTCAGAGAAGAGAGAAAAAAAACCCTAAATTTTCTAAAAATACAGCAGCTCATGAATCTCCAGCTGCAGAGCTGCCCTTTCAAGATGCAACTCTTGGTGCTTGTCAAGAAAGACGCTTCCTGCCTCGATCCCCCTGGAAGAGCAACACAATCTAATGCAAGTCACATTCAATGGGCTGTGTGCTGCTCACTACCAAGTGGCTGAATTACTGGGTGCAGATCTCATCATACTCTTTAAGAGTAATATGGAATCAGGGCTTTGATTTAGATTGGCTTTATCCTTTACTTTCAAAGTACAACTGGCAATAATGTAGTCTGCACATTTAACATTTGAAACAGGGTTTCCATTTACCTCTTTGTACTTACTAGAGGAAAATGACTGTAATTGAAATCTTTCTGCTGGAAATGAAGCCCTTCGAACACTCAAAGTGTTTTCTGTCCTCAAGCCTTTTTATTTTAGCTGTCAAAACTGTAAACTGCCTTCCAGAGTAGTGGGAGTCTTATGATAGAGCAAGACATGAATATACCCCATATCTAGGTACCGGGTGTTTTAATCTCATTTTCCAGCTAGGAATACAGCACTTCCCTCCCTTTGGGCACTGCTGGGAATGAGAGAATTAAGCTTTGCTTCAGTTCAGCAATATCTATCAATGAGCCTCAAACAAGGGACCAGGCTTTTCGAGGACAAAGCAAAACCTTTCAAGTCCTCCAACTTCATCCATGAGCTCCTTCAGACAGAAGCAGCAACACATGAAGCCCGACTGCCCACTCCTGCTACCTCTCTCCACACATCTCCCACACTTCCCAGAATTTCACAGATTCCCAAGAGCTTGCCTTCTTTCCTGTCCTCAGATCAAACCGATTTCCCAGTGTCAGCACTATTATTCGTATGTAGCTGTTGAATTTTAATTACAGTGTACATGCACTCAGACTGAATGTGGGTATTATGTAAAAGTGGCTCCTGTCCAAATGACCTTATATTAAATCTTTGAAAGGGTAAACATAAAAACTTTGGGCTTTTTCCAGTAGGATCCCATGAAGTTTATATAATAGGATGTTTGCAATTAACTTGATAATAGACTCAAGATGAAGCTGTGTGGATTTCTACTTTAGTTACTTTTATTATCTGATTATTTTAACCACAATTAAAAATGTGCCGCTGTGAAATGGGTTTGCAGTGCTTGTCTAACACAGCATTAAAAACGGTTTGGATAACTTGAGCAAACTAACATGCCAAAGTACATCAGTTTATCCACTATCTCGCTCTTCTCCTTCCAGTTCCGACATGTCTTTAGGACAGAAGGCGAGCACAGTCTAAGGCCATTTCTCAGGCTTTCCGTTGCAGCCACTGAATTTTCTCCCTACCAGTATAAACCAGCCACAAGCTGGCAGACAACACAAGCTGCCTGGCTTAGCAAGAGATTTCAAGGCGGCAGATGGATGCAGTGAGTCTGGAAGCTCCCAGAAGACCTGGGAGGGTTGAATTCCCTTGGAGCTCAGTCAAGTTCCATCCCCAAACCTCAGCTCAGGTCTATCTGCAGAAGCTGCAGATAAATCTGATGGGATGCGCAATGTTCAAACAGAAGAGTTTACAGCAGCAGTGATGCCAAGAGCATAAAGCAGGTTGACTATCTGTATGTGAAGGAATATTTCACAATGGATAAGCTGCCTGCAGTTACCTCTGACATGTATATAAATAAGTATCAGAGAAGGGTCTTCAGACATTAAAATCTTCCAAAGCAAATCAAAGGGGAAGAAAAAAACATATTTGTGATGGCCAGAGGCAAGGATGTCAACCTCAGCAGAGCCAGCCAGCTAATCAAAATGTCAATGAACTTCCCTGCAAGAGAATTAAGAGGGAGCGGTGCAATGTCAGTATTGTGGCACACACAGGAAAAGCAGTTCTAGTTCTGATTTGACAGAGATACTGTACTGACGTGAGGGCAGAGACCCAACCTTTCCCTAACCTAACATGAACTCCCTTCAACAGACATTGTGTAACACTGCCAAAGGAGAAGAGTAAGCTCAAATTGAAGTTATTTTCATGGGCTGCTGCCAGAAGAGCCATCACTGTCCTTTCCACTCACCCTCAACCAGGTATAAGGTTGAGGTACATCTTTTATAGCTGCGCACTGGGGGTGAATTAGGACACAGGTTGATCTGCCTGAAAACGAAGCCAGTCCCAAAAAAAAAGGAATAAAACCTGTTCATTTCCAGTTGGATCAGCTCCCGCACTCATGTCACCACGTGGCGGCACAAGCACTGCCGCTGACAGCGTGTAGCTGGGAGTGGGAACGCTCATCCTTGCAGCAGCCTGCCCGTATGGTAACTGAAAATGAGAAACTGCATCTCCAAGGGAGGTTTTAAATCCCTTTAGACAAACTGATGCAAGAAGCTGGTTGGAGAATTTCTAGAGATACTTCAGCTTTGCTAACATAAAGCCCCTTTCTAAAGCCTTGACAACATGGACGAGTTGCAAAGGAATCTGACCTCATTTTTTAAACCAATGTGGTTACACCAAGGCAAAAGCACTTGTTTCACGGAACGTGTACCCACAGTGTCCAGCAAGAGAACTGTACCAGTTTAACAGAGTCAGTGTTAATCCACACTAGCACAACTTCTGCACGCAGGCAAGACTTGAGGCTAATGCAGAATAAGCCAAGCAGACAACCACAACACGAAATCCTGTGTTTAGCAAGGGGAACATCCCCACCTCGTAGCCAAGATTGAAATGTCTGAAGAGCCTTCCATTAAGGAACCCCCACTTCCATGCGAAGGACTAATGGGTCTCTTATCACACACAGAATTCAATAGAAGAGCATGCACGCACTTCCTGCATGTGTGCATTATGGTTTCAAGTTTTTCTCTCCCCCCAAACAGATGAGCAGACTTGGCAACTTCCCTGGTGAATCAGAAGAAAATCCTGTAAGGCACAAGGAACTCTAAGAAGAACTAAATGGGTTTCCTGGATTTCATCCACGTTCACATTTCACAGGTTGTAGATCTCAAAAATATCTGTTTCTGACAAAACTGGTATGGCAGGTTATGCAACACACACACAGTCACCCAGTGACAGGAAAGCAGGAACATGATCTGCTTGGTTCAGGGCTTTCTGGTTCAACTGCAGGGGTATTGAAAAATAAAACAGAAAAAGGAAATCTAATCACCAAATGTCAAGGTGGAAAATAAAAATCCCAGGTACTTTAAATAGCCAACCTCATCCTCTCACAAATAACTACTGATTTCATTAGACTTTGACTTCCAGGTCATGCTAAATATGCAGAGTTGGTTTGGTTTGATAGAGATGTTTATAGGTCTGCTCTGACTCTTAAACCCATGGAATTATTGCAGAGACACATCAAGGAGATAAAACATAACTGCCTAATAAAGAGGATTTTGCAGCCAAATTGCCTTTGTAAGACTGCCCCAAACAAATGAAAAGGGAATACTTAAATCTGGGACTTTGTTAAATATGCTATTTGCAACCCGGGATAAATGACAGGACAATCTTGTTAAAAGAAATATATATGCTTTCACAGTGTGCAGTATAACTTCAGGCACAAAGACAAGACATAAATCAATATGCCAGAACTATTTGCCAGAATAGAATATTTCAGGCTAATAGCACATGCATGGGCTTTTCCCTGTTTTAAGAACAGCAAGTTGCTAACCGCTCGAGGATGTTTAAGGAACAGATAGAGGGGCTTCTTTAGTATTCCCACAAAAAAACTTGTCATGCTGTTCTTTTCCCCATTTTGCTGGATTCAAGGAAACAGCAAAGCTACATACAGACACTCTGACTGGGTCTCAGCGTTACTGACCACAGGATCAGGCTTGAACCTGGGGTAGGAAACCATCCAGGGACCCAGTCAGTGAAAATGCATCACTGTCAAGCAAGTCCCCACTGAGATCATGGTCCATCTTCTCCCCATCCCCATCCCTCTGTCTCCTCCAGGCATCTGGGTACCAGGGGACAGGAAAGGTAAAGTGAAAGATGAGTGTGAAAGGAAAATCCAACAGAAAGCACCATGTTCTGTGCAGTAGGAAATGCAGCAAGTTCCACAGTAAACTCCCCAGCAAACAACCTTAGCAAACATCTCACTACTTTTTGATTAATAGAACTTCTTTCTTCCAGTAGTAATTATTTACAATTAAATACTTAGTTACTAAAGGAGAAGAAAGACCTGACTTCCCTCCAGAAGCAGGATACATCTCATAACCGGCTCTACAGAACAAGAAACACTCCCCCTTTTCAAGCTGCACAAGAAGAAAACAAATACATCTCTCCTGCTTTTTAGCTCGTCTTTAATTGACACAGCCCTGTAGGAATCAGACCTTTTTCTCTTCCACTTACACAATGCTGAAGTTGTGGCTGTCACATTTCCAGCCCGTACCCTGTGCTGCAGAGGCTTTCAGCACCGCGTTACCTAGCAAGCCACAAGCAAACAAATTCACCAGTGAAACTTCCCCACTGGTGCCTGTCAGGAGCAGGGGGGCTGCAGGCGACCACGCAGTGATCCCTCGGGAAAGGCTGCCAGAGAAAACGTACCCACTTACCTTCTCCGCATGCTTGAACTTGACATAGAACCAACTTGACTTGATCATTGTCTCACCTCCTGCCCCCGTTAAAAAGCAGAACAGCAACCCAAAGCTATCCTGCTGCTGAAAGGCAGCGTGCCTGCACTCCTCCCGTCAGAGCCGGCGACTTTCCAAGGGGAACAGGGGATTTAAGGGAAGCGAAGAGTGGGAGAACAAGGACAGAAGGAAAAGGCGATGCTTTCCTTCTGCAGCTCCAGTTTGTCCCCTCCTGCCCTCCCAACGCTGAGCGCGATCTCACTTGCTGCCTCAGAGCTCGCCGAGTGCCTCAGCTCCGCGTCTCGCTGTCAGCTTGGCTGCCTGACAGCAGAATTCCTCAAATGGACTTCAGCTGCATTCATCACAAATGGCACATGTCAGTAAAGCCAGGAGGCTGGCTCTGGTGCTGGCAGCCTCCCAGGACCATGACCTCCCCCAGTGGGATGAATAATGAATTCCAGCACTTCCCTCCAGTCACAGATTAACACCTGGCTAAACATTATTCTGACAATGAGCTTGCCCATTCGGAGAACGCTCCAGCACCGTGTTAACCCCTCACGCTCCCACCATGCAGCCTGGCGATGCTCTGGAGGCTGTCCCACGATGCCCTCCCCTGTCTAAAGAAAGATTACCCAACTATATATAGTTTAGAAACAATAAAGCCTCTTAGGCATAAAGCAAGTATCTCCTTTCTGATTCTGCAGCTGCAGTAATGCCACCCGGTAACCAGAGCAAGTCACCAGGAGTTAGACTCGCTTCTGACCCCCCCCCCCCCCCTTTCCAATCTCCCCTCCAGATACCCACTTGTTCAGCTTTGATGCTGCTAGTCTCACGTTTTAAAATAGAACCCGTAAAGACCCTTTGGAAAAAACAACAACAAAACCACTATCAGTATGAAACTAATGCATTGAAAATCCTGGGCAGACTATCTGTTCTTCAGTCCAATCAGAAACACTGTCCACTGTGGTTTAATGAAACACATTGATCTGGTTGCAGCTCCCTGCAAATCTCCCAGCTCCAAGCACGCCACAGAGCCCTGAATATCAAGTTGCAAACTACAGGATGAATATAATCAGTCCACTGTATTTCTGCTGTACACAGACAGTGCTACACCAGAGCAGTGCTATCTGGTCCAGCACCTTATGTCCAAGGAATTAACTTAAGAAATCCCAAGTCCCTCAGTAACACATCTAATAACACAGACCAAAATTTCTTGTGCAGGTACTTGAACCTCTTTATGCTTTTCCAGATCTAGGTATCTTTTTCACAGGTAGAGTGAAACAGAATAAATACACGTACCTCTGGCTTATCACCTCCTACTGTACATACACACAGAGATACACAGCAGATGAGACAGATACTGAAAGCTGGTTTGTCAATATTACTCACCTAAAAAGTGCTACCGATGCTGATAATGGTGTCAGTGCAACACATGGAAGCTGGAACTCTGAGAGCCTTGTACTTCGAGGTTTACAGAACGTTTCATGAACTCAGACTTATACAAGCGATCTAAATACCAATGCTGACCAAGAACAGTCCCCTCATTTAATCGATTGTATGGCTCTAACCTTCCTACACATGGGAAGATGTCCTAGTCCATACCCATCTGCAGCAGCAGCAGATGATGCTGCTCAGTCCTGCTCTGGGGTTAGACCCCTGTTCAGCTAGGGCATCAGGGTGAGCAAAGCCCCTTCTAACCCCTCTCAACACAACTCAGCCGAGCTGCCTTAAACCACTGCCAGACATGGCACTAGCTGTCAGAAATCCCTTTCCACTGATGCTACAGAAAAGTATTCCCACTCTCCCTTTAATCCTGTCTTTCTGTGGGAGAATAAACCCATGCTAAAAGGGTTGTAAAATGTTCCAGCCTCCTTCAGGACTATGGAATCATCAAAAATTGTGTCTTGCAAACACAACAACAAATTAAAAGGTCTCTGACAGTGAACACACATCCCAAGAAAATTGAAGCACTGATTTTTCTTAGCACCTTTATTTTCTGCACCTCAAAAGTTGGTTTTTGAAGTAGCAAATGAATAAATAGGACACATCCAGCTGTGTGTCTGAACAGGACCAGGTCAGTGCAAGAGCCTCGCTTCCTCCTCACTGTTACTTGGCCAAGACCTCTTCTGTCCTCCAGCCCCTGGAGCAGGGGACAGTGCCTGGATTTACTGCAGACACAGATGTGAACCACAGAGGTGGTGTTGAGACACAACTCATGCTCAAGCCTCCCATACCCACATGGTCACTATGCCCCCATGTACTCAATTATCAGAAGCTTGCTCATGGCGTTGACCCCAGAGTCCCCAAGGGGACCTGGGGGCAGTGTGACAGGGCGCAGGCACCGAAGCAGGCAGCTCTGACACAGCGTACCAAGCACAAACAGCTGGGGCTCAAAGCAATTACCAGCCCCTGGATGTTTTCCACTGGTTCATTAGCATCTGGCAGGACCTAAAGTTCCAGGGTCACAAAACACAGAGCTATTATTTTAGCTCAGGAAAATGCAGAGCGACATCCCTCGAGAGCTGTCCTTTTGTAATCAAAGGACAAGTGCAGTACAGGGAATGGAGATGCAGGACTTCCAACCATCACATCCCCCAGCCAGGCAAGGAAGAGCTGATCACACACAGGATTGCCCATTTTCTGTCACACCACTGAAACGCCCAACATCAGCATCCACAAACAGCCCCTTGGCAGCATGAGCAGAACACAGTTATTTCTTACAGTACTAAGAGCTGTCCAGGTTTGCACACGGACATGAAGTACACACCACCTGAAGTCTTCAATACTACATTTATCTTCGGAGCTGAGCAAAATACACCATGTATTTCAAACCTGACAGGGTCAGCGCTTTGTCTGAAGTGTATTTGAATGTCATATTTTATGGTGCATGACATAACAGCTTCACTTCTGTTGCTCAATTCATGTTCACTTGTTTGAGACTTGCTGCCAGACAAACAATACCATGGACAGGAATTCATCCCTAAACATGCTGAAGCACCAACCTCCAAAACTCTGTTATCCCACACCTTCTCTTTCAAACACCCACAAATAACATGAAGGTGTTATTCAGATGCCAAGTTTGTACAGCCAAAATCCAGACTTGACTTTATACACCCCCACAAAGGGAACAATACTTTGATATAATATTTGCAGTTCTCCCTGCACAATCATCTTTTGATTTATTCAGCATGTTTTGTCATTCTCTAATACACCATTTCAAACTTGAGACAGTGTACATAGGAATTGAAATAACCTCCTCTTTAACAGACCACTGCTTCTAAGCCTTTTAATCTACCCTAATGTATATTTAGATATCAATCCACATTCATTTCAATTATTCCCCATGACAAAGCTCATCATACACCAACACAGCAAAGTAAAGAGCAAGGAGTACCTGTCTGATTTTTAAGTCACCTTAAAGCAGGGCCTACCTCCTCCTCTCTAGCTCCAGGTTGTTGCCAAGTTAGACTACCACTTCCTCATGCTGGGGGAAGTGTTAGTGGGAAGGAGGGCAGGAGCGAACTGGACACTATTTCACCTTGTATGTGCCAGAGTATAAACACCCCGAAGAACCCATTTGTACAGGGAAGCAGAGCTATGCTGATCCTGGAGTAAGCTGAAGAGCACTGACCCTTCTGCCAAGCCAAAGGAACCTCTGCAGATACATCTCCGTGCAGAGAGGCTGAAGTGAGATGGTGTATGTGCAACTGGGACTACATCCAACATGAATCACATCCATTCCTATCTCTTTGCCACTAAGACAGCAGAAAAACCATCTTGCTTCCTATTACCATAATAGCTTTCACACTTCCCAACCAGCGCGTGGATGCTGGAAAAGACAGGCCATAAACAACAAGCACAAAGTTTAGATAAATAGGAAGTTCCCATGTCCAGAAAAGGTTTACAGTAATTTTTATAATTAGTTTGTGAGAAACACCCAATTGGAATATGCAGAAACAAAAGGGATTTTGAGATTTTTTTCACAGTTCAGGATGACTCTGAATGTAGCAGCCAAAGCAGTGATCCCTGGAAGATTATCTGCAGCTGAGAGCAAAACCTGTGGGATCTGCAAGCTGACTAACAGTGAAAGTTTCTCCCCATGTTCAGAGAACTGCAGAGTAATGTGCATGACTTTAAATGAAGTGCAAGTGCTGAAGCTCCATCTGCCTGCGTTTCAACATGCCCAGCACTTCCCCAGCTTTAAACTAGCAAATACCAGATTCACTTCAAAGTACCCAGATTCCGTAACAGCGTTTCTGGTTTAGAAGTGCCCCAGAATTACACCAGCTCTGTCCTCAAAATCCTTTATACCCTAAAAGGCTTCCCAATGTACGGGCAGTGAGGCAAGGGGTCAGAATGACCAAACTCAAGCCAATCGATAGCACCAACATCATGAACTAACAAGGCATCCTCCAGCCCATGTTACTGGACATTTCAGACTCACATGAAGGCCTACAGGGAACTATCATCTTTCAGACTAACAGAAAGCACTGTGGGATTTGCTGTCTTGTTATTAACATGATAAAAATCCCATCTTGTACCTTGTAACCCTGCTCTCCCATCAACACCATCTGCTCTTTCATCTTGAGTGCTGCTGAAAAATCTCATCATAAACATGCTGCTGTCAATTCGTACTTCCCTGCACACTTTAAAAGCAGCTCTCTAGGTCGCTGGTTTAGCTCTTATGCTTCAATATCCACTTAGAGCTGGCACAGGAAGAGCTGCATCCTGTGTCCAGCGGATAAAGTTCTCAGGGCTGGCACCAGGTCAGACAGATGAGGTGCAGGACAAAGCAGTGCTGGAGACCAACAGCAGTGCCAGCCCTACAGGCAGGGCCATGCTCCATGGAGGGATGTCATTGCAGTGGTTGAGAGGTGCAAATAACATTTTCCCTGCCTGCTATGAGACCTGCCAGCTCTTACAGATGGCTTTTCCATGCGACCAGGATAAAGCCTAATAAGCAAGGCTACCTGATTCAAAGAGAAAGATACAGATTAACTTGAGAAAAGCAGTCTGAAATACTCCATCTCCCCCAGCCAAGTGCCAGTTTGTAATGAGTTACAGTGAGTGATAAGCCAGTGGTGCTCAGCTTTCTAGGTGAAATTATGGCCAGGAAGCACAACCACAGAAGCCTGAAACATTCGAAGACACAGTGCAGTCCACAGAGGACAAGGAACAGACATTTGCTAGTGGTTTACAATCTGCAAGAGACAGACTGAGACGGAAGAAGGACAGCCCATAAGCCTGGCGCACAAGAGCTGGGCTCACAATATGTTACTTCTGCCACTTTGAGTTACATCAGGGCACAATAAGGAAAGCTACTGACATTATATGATATATATGTAACTGCGCCAAGCAGTCATGTGCGAGTATCTTCAGTAATGGGAGGCAACGGCTGCTTAAAATGTCTTTTTAATATCTCTGAAAAAGGAAGGTGCAGTGCTATAATCTGTAATTTAAAAAATAACAATAATTGCCATCTGGACAAAATGGCTTATAATATTAAAAGATCAGACAATGCTTTTGTAATCCTACACAATGCCTCTGTATTTTGATCCCTGGCTTCCTGTTTTCTAGAGCTACAGCGGTATTTGGTCAAGGTTTTACTACCTGGAGAAAAGTTCCCTTCTGAGAGCACACCAGTACTCAAAAGTGCTTGAAATGATGCAATTCTCAAACCAGAAAGCAAGGATTTCTATGACACTCCATTTTATCCTACTGGAATACATCTCTGCAATGCATTATGTAGTTTTCTGTATATATTTCCCTCATTTACACAAGGAACAAGGAGGAAAGAGCAATGGGGGGGGGGGGGAATGTAAAGCAATGCCTGAAAAAAATGCCACCTCTCTGCAGTGCACATATACACAGTTAAGTACTAAAACAAGTTCCCTTTGAACATAAAAGCAGATTAGATGGCAGAGCCCTAATGCCCACAGTTACATCAAGTCCTGCTCAGCAAAGTGTTTTACTCTCAAAATCCTAAGCAGCAGAGATAAGCCTGCAGTGCCACCAGCTCCTGCACTCAGCAATGGACAGGGGGTAATTTACACCTCAGCAGTTAAGTGCTGCAACCCATGTAATGCTTACCAAGGCATGAGGCTGTGCACAGGACGGTGACCAAGGACTAAGGAAGGAGGAACTGCAAAGCCTTGTCCTCCCTTAGGAGGGCTCATAACCCACTTCTCTGGGGAGCTCCCAGGAGACTGAGATGAGCTCTTAGGCAGAAGCTCTTCCCTGGGAGGGTGCTGAGGCACTGGCACAGGGTGCCCAGAGAAGCTGTGGCTGCCCCATCCCTGGCACTGTTCAAGGCCAGGATGGATGGGGCTTGGAGCAACCTGCTCTAGTGGAAGGTGTCCCTGCACATAGCAGGGGTTGGAACTGGATGAGCCTTTTTAAGGTCCATTCCAGCACAAACCAGTCTGAGGTTCTGTGACACTGGATGCTACCCAAAGGTTCTCCTGTATCATTCTGCTTTGATCAGGTCTGAGGATGCTCTGTACGCAGCAATCAGAAAATACACCTCAACTGAGCCAGACTGGAAAGCACAGCCCATAAGTGAGTGTGTTTATGCATGTGCATGTATACACACCTCAACCCCAAGAGTTGATCTGAACTTGCATTGTCATTTGATTTTCAAAGGAATTCTAATTCTTGTGAAGTTTCCCCTTAAAAACAAGATTTTGTTCTTTAACATTCACTGACTTCTAGTTTGCTTCCCACACACAACACATTATTTACTCTACAGTGGCTCGGTGCATCAATTATGGTAATAGTTTGTGAATGACATTTGCATTATGGGAAAATGAGCCTGGTTATTTAGCACCAGCCAAACCATCCCCCTGGAAAATTGTCACAAACATACGCATCACATGCCTTCACTTAAGCAGAGCTGTAATTGCACTGGTTTATTAAGAAGAGCCAGCTTTTTTTGCCTCTTTTTTCCTATATCCTCTTTGTGAGAGCAGACTAACATCTATATAAGCCTTTCCCTTAGACAGCCAAAGGTAAAGGCTAATGACTTCTGTTGCTTTGTTCTCATGGCAGGGCTTACTCCACATTGGGATGTTAGGTGTGTAATGCATCTTCTACATGAGTTTACTTTGATGCAGAAAGTGTGGCTCAGTAATTGTGGCATTTGATTAATGCTCCGTTTCAGTCCCTTCGGCTAAATTCCAAGCTCAGCTCAACTACTGTAAATTCTGATTAACATCTGTATTACATCAGCACCCAGAGTTTATATTCCACGAGCAGGACTGCACAATGCTGAGCACCGAACATGGAGAGCAACACAGTCCTTACTTCATCCAGAGGAGCTGTACTGCTGCTAAGATCACATGGGCCTTAGTGAATTTAAAGTAGCAAATAAGGCTAAAAACTTAGCGTCTAAAAACATCTCAACGTTTTTAAGTAATTGACAAGAGCTAAGAAATTACAACAGTGAGGAGCTGGAAGCAGCTATGTTAGTGTACAGCAGTTGTTGGCTTGCTTTTCTAGCGTCCATTGTAAGCTCAGGTGTATCTGGAGAAGTTAATCAAGGCTTAAGCCTTTCCAAGAGCACTGGGGATTTCCATAGGGCACCTCACTGCTGCCTTTCTATGTATGAAACATACAAAACTGCCCCTTAGCATGAAAAGGGAGAGCAACACAGAGTGATTCCAACACAGGTACTTGGCTCCTAAGTTCCTAAAGGTAATGCAGACAAACGAAGCTGTTGGAGCATCAGATCCCACAGGCAATTCCAGAACTGGAACTAAACCCTGCTAGGTAGAGTTAAGGTAGGTTACCTTAAAACAAGTAACCTGAAACTGGAAAGAGTGGCATGGACAGGTGCAATGCAACGGTACCCAAGATTATTCATTTAGGGCTACACTTCAGGCAGCAATGCTGTGTGCCAGCAGCTCCTCTCCAGGCTGCTGGGCAGAGCCAGGTCCAGGTCAGTAATGAGATAAAATAGTTGTTATTTAATGGCTCTTTCACAGCCCACAGCTTAGTGATCTCAGGCCAATTCCAAAGTTTCCAGCCAAGAAATCATCCTAATGAGCCATCTCAAAAAGCAAAGATTACATAGGCTATTGACACTGAACTGCATCCTCCTTATTCAGCCAGATGTGGAAAAAAAAACCCATCGTTGGACATGCTTTAGTTTGCTCTGCCTGTGTTACACTTTCCACCCACGTTCCCAACACATGGGAGGTACCAAGTACTGCTGTATGCAATCCCAAGCACAGCATACTGTGTGATTTTTCATTTAGTGACTGGATGTGCAGAGGTTTCAGAGACAGGCCTAACAATTAACAACACATAACCTCCCACTTCAGTTCAACAAGGCCAGGTCACTAAAATGCCACATCAGAAAGTAACACTAGGAGTCTGCCTGCACCTGGATGGCACTGTGTATCTGGAATGTCCACCCCAATTCACCACATACTTTTCCAAGATAGGTGAGGATGAAGGTATGAAACAGAAATTAGTTATTCTTGTGATATACTTGATATTTAAGTACTAACTTGTACTGAAGCTCTTGTTCTAACAAAGTACTATTAAAAAGCCCACAACTACAAAGCGCAAAAGGCAACGTTACACTCACCACAGTAATACCAAATCAAACCAAGCCTTTTTCCTCTACTTTGGGCAACTAAACTGCACGCATTGTGTTCACGACAAGACTCAAAAGCGATGCTGTCTCAGTGGAAAAGGTATGCTTGTTTTATCAGCAAAGAGAACAGGATGGCAGCTCTTGACAAGTCTGAATCAAAGCAGCTTCAAAGAGAAAGGCAAAGGTCAGGCTGACACTGAGAGCTGGTACTGCAATGATGTGCCACGAGCTCCCATCTCTACTGCAAAAACCTTCAGCTCTGCCTTTGACACACTCTCCCTTGCTACAGGTTTATCTTCCTTATCCTGTGAAAGATAAAAAGAGCCATGTAAAACTGAGGAGGAAAAGAAAGGGGGAAGCTCTGCAAAATAGTCCCTCCCTTGGTTTAATTATTGATGCAGACAGCCTAAGCAATCTGTAAGCCATATACATAATGTATTTACTTGAAAATCCCAGCAAATCCACATGGCATTACAGAACAAACTACGAGCTGATCTGGGAGCACTGTCTTAAGAACTGGGTAAGCTGTCTCCATGTACTCAAAAATCTGTTTGACAAACGGAAAGATTAGATTAATGTTAATAATCCTAACGTGCTCAGCAGCACTCCCTCTACCCTCGCAATGCAGTTTGGGTGTCCAGGGTCTTGTTCTGCATCTACACCAGATACTTTATTTGGCAGACTTGCTTGTTTAGAATGACAAAAGGCAAGACTGGCTCACATTCCTTGAGCCCCCCGGTCTGATTATACACACCATCAGCAATGTTTAGGGATCAGCCAGAAAGCAGCAGATGTTTTACACAGCAAAAGACCATGTTTAAAAAAAATAAATCACTTCTTGAAACAGCTGCTTTTAGGTCTGGGGCTAAGGAGGGTGGATGAAGAAAAGGGAAATAGGGGCAAAGAATCAGACTTCAGCCTGACTTTGGTCAAAGATGCTGTGTCGTGTCCAGCTCTACCTGCTACTGACTGAAACCACCTGGACAAGAAATATATTCATTAAAAATAACATTCCCTGTAGAGCTTAACAGGTAGCATAAGCAGCACAGCTTTACTACAGGTTAAAGCGCAAAATCTGTAGCTCATTGAGCCATCCATTGTGTTTCAGTTTCAGAGTTCCATCTTGCTCCATAAGAAACTACAGACAGCCAAAACCTTTCCACATCTACGTTGCAGAGCACTAAATGAGTTTGTGCAGTACCACAGCAAGGAGGGAAGAGGATGGGGACCGGCACTGTCACCCTGCAGCACCCTGGATGTGACAAGGGGAGTCCCAAGGCTGAGCTTTCACTCCTGCGCTGCCCAGATGTCTGCTGCAGGGCAGAGCCTGGTTGCAATTTTCCTCTCAACCACCACTATGAAAACTCAAACCTTCAGACAAACGGATCCTTCACTTCCTCCTTGCTGCTTTTAGTGGTTACTTTAATCTTTTAAGCTTCTGGGTCTAATCCAGCAGCTGCCATCAAAAGTACTTATACAACGGCAGGGGAGGGAGGAGGGAAACAAGGGGATATACCAAACCATAAAACACATTTTCTGGGTCTCTTTGTTCTTACATACACGTGCAAGCAAGTGCATTAAGAAGAGATCTGTGCACAGGACAAGCACATTTATGGGCATACTACCTGTGAGTCCTATACTGCCTGATCTATAAAAATACACTTTAGAGATATGCTACCAAATAAATAAGACGACACATCTGAGATGATGCACTGCAGCACATGCCTGGACAATAAATGGTGTATGTCTATGTAGCTCATGCATGAATACTATATAAGCAGACAGTTCCCAAGATGATAATTCCTGCTCTTTTCTGAAACCTGAAAATATTTAGTGCTTTCCTTCAAGGAAGGCTCCTGGAGTCAGTGCGCACACAAGAAAGCCTGTTCTCATTTCAACAGCAGAAGCATGTTTCAGCTCTCCCAGCAGAGAAGTTTAAAACATGGGCTGAGAGCACAGTAAAAGTTAAAATTCCATAAACAAAGAGAAACCAAATTTGTTAAGATTTCATTGTGGGGTTCCTTTTACAAAACAAAAGGACTCCTAGTAACTTTGAGCACCAGGATCCTGTAATTTCTGCAGGGTGCCAACAGCTTTATGTGTGCAGAAACATATGTCTAAAGGGTTGGAGTTGCACCAGGTAGGTGAACTCTCCTCCCTGCCTAGGGCAGAGCTTTTTGCTCATGGTTTGCTCAGGACACACCTCACACAGATGCCCTCCTTGCACTGTGAAGTAAATTTGCTGGTAGATCCTTCTCATCAAGCACGATCTCATCTCCGAGCACAGTGATATCTGTATTAGGTTTCTTGAAACAGTATGTCCTTGCATAAACATGATATAAAGGAATTAGGTGACGGCTGACTAAAAGAATCCCTTTAAAGGCAAAATTTGCTGTGCACCAAATGCAAGTGGTACAAACCAGCAGCGCAGCCTTTGTGTATTAATTGAAGAAGGCAGAAGAAAGCTTCTAGAGAGTCACAGTCTGCCTGGAAATGAAATGCATTTCCTCTACACACTGACTCAATTACTTTTATTCCATCTTATTTATAAGATAATGGAGTTTCTCCAATGGATTTCTTTGCCAGTGGAAAAGCTGCTAAAAGCACCCTTTCAGGTGTAGGTCCCACAGGAACTCTGCAATTCCCATTGCGATGGAGGATTTTGCCTCCATCACAATGGATGAAACCAGACCGTCCCATTCAGGCTTTAAAATACAGCTGAAACGAAAACTCACCTAGAGTCTTCTTGAAGGAAAAGCTTCTGGAGTCTCCAGAGTGCCGAGTCTTTTTAAATTACATGACAGCTGTCCAAATACAAACCAGAGCAGCTTTAACTTCCTGCATCTGCAGGCCTTTGGAATAATTCTTCAGTGTCTTATAGCTTATCCCTCCTAGCAACAGGATGAAGTTCACCAGAACCAAATCAGTAATGCACAGGAAAGTTTATATGCAAAAGACTCTGTGGAAAAAATATTAATATATATGTTTTTGCATAACCTGGCTAATCCCTAAACCTCATTTTACTGAATATGGATTATTAGATTGGGATCTGTCTCTGTGCCAATGTAGAAGATACTGTTGAGATACAGGGCACAGCCCGACATGAAGCTGTCAGGAGATCCCTGCTACAGAACAGAGGAAGAACTAGATGACTCCAGAGACAAACATCTGAGAAAGCCGAACATCCCTGACACTGGTCAAACGGGGACTTTGTGCCATCTGCTGCAGAGTTAGCAGGGAAAGCATGGCCAGGCACAGACTCAGCTGTTCGGGCTGGAGTCAGCAAGTCACTGCCTGCGCCCCCCCCACTATGAAATGCTGTTTGGGCTCTCAAGCATAGCTCACAAGGCTCCGTTTCAGGCCGGGGGTCCCCTTCAGACATCACTGGTGATGCAGGACCCCACAGAGATGTGGCTGCTCTTGTAGCCATCAACTGGGGATGCCCACAGCACCCCATGGAGGGTTCTGAGTGTGTTTTCCCTGGCAGCTGTCGCAGTGCCATTGAGCTCTGCCAGAGTGACACTGAGGACAGACAAGTGTTTGTAGGTTCAAGTAATCTTCTATTGATCCCAGTATCACGGTCCATGTTGCCAGGTAACAGGGCCGTAGGCAGGACTCTTCCCCCCCTGCTGACACACAACCTGCTGCATGACAGCCGGGCTTCAACATCTATCCCATGCTCACGTTTAACCATTCACTGGAATTTAAACAGCATCAACAGAGAAGATGGAGACCACTCCTGACTAAGGGGATATGTAGGACATGCTGCTTGGAAAACCTCGTTTGCAAGCCCCTGCAGAGAGAAATTAATTTGCCTGGGTTTCCACACACAGGTTGGTCCCCCGACAGACCTCCCTGCAGGCAGGAAAGCAGGACAGACAGCATCCCCCATCATTTTAGTCTCCAAAGAGCATCCCTCCTCCATACCATCTCCCCAGTGCTGTTTAGACAACACACAGAGTACAGTACACAAATAATAAGCTACTAAGAAAACTACACCACCTGAGGGCATGACCCTAAAACTCCCAGTGCAAGGATTCATTTTATCTCTCAGTGTAAGGAAGAAATGGAAACATGTTTTTACCCATCCTCAGTAAGTCATGCTGCTGGAGCAATCTCCAGAATTCTCTACATTCTCCCCATTGTTGAAATTCAGCATCTAGTCTGTGAGTGGCTTTGGGAGATACTGGAAGCAGGTTTTCGGATCAGCCAGACCCTACATCTTTTAAAATACCTTTTGAGCTTTGCTTCTCCTATGTGCTGTTCCTGCAAGTGGAAGCCTTCAAAGCTGCAGTCCTTCAGCCTGCTCTCCTCCAAACCTTCAGGAACTCTGTGGCAAGAAACTAAACTACTTTTTGATTGCAGTAAAGCAAATACCAACATCCAGTTGTAGGGTTTATTCTCATGCACTATTTCCTAAAGGGTATGAAAACCCCTTAGTAGTTCCCAGCTCCTACCCAGGACACTCAATGCAGCAGCAAGCTTTGCTGCCCATTCTTCTTCCATAAACAGAACACATTTAGACCCAGAAAAAAAGGAATTCAGAAAAAGGACTGATGTGTTTCAACATTGCTACAGGCACTGGAGTCTTCTTCAGCCACCCAGCCTTGACAAGCAGGAGGGCAAACAGCTCCTTACAAATAACTCTTGTTTCTCCCCTGAATGTTTTTATTCATTGGCTTCAACACTGTTGCAAAGCACATGGCAGAGATGACCCAAAGTGACAGGGTAACATCCCCACATAAGCTGCTGTTAATAAAAGCAGCATTCAACAGCATTACCACTCACTGGTCACATTTTCCAAGGAAAAAGACAAGGAGGAGAAACTGCAGCATGTCTAAGCTCTGGCTGATAACACGCAACTTCGTACACACGCATATAGAAACTGGCATTTGATAATCAGGGTCTTTGTTAAGGGCAACAGAATTTGGGCACGTCCACATGCTTGACCCACAGGACATATTGTATTAAACCAGCCAAGAAGTAAAATGAATTCTACCAGTTATCTGTGTTGAAATCCCTGAAATACAGCTCCCTTTAAATCGAGAAAGAAGCAAGGAGTCCTGTTACACGTTATCCAGCAGGATCACACACAGAGCTACAGCTGAATAAAAACGAAGCAAGGGGAATTCCTGGACACTAACTGGAAACCTAAATAAAAGCCAAAAAAACCCTCTTCTGATATAATTTCCTCATTTTATCTCTCATTTTTGTTACAATTATGCAACTCTGGGTTTCAGCCAGATCTAGATTAATGTTGCTTCACCTTTCTTCCACCAAAGGACCAAGCTGGTACGGAGCCGGAAAAATAAAATTAAATCCCAATATATATCATATTCCACTTTCTACCCCCAGCTGGGAAGAACAGGCTGCAAATGGAGCACCTCTTGTTTCTTTATACAGAAGCACACTGCTTTCCAAAACGGCAAACTTGGTATTAGTGAGGCACCAACAGCAAAGGCACACAGCCACACTTCAGGAATGTGTCCGATAGGACAGGGAGGAGGGTGTTTACAGGTGTCTTTAACCAGTTGGTTTGTGGAGCCCCTTTGTTGTCTCGGAGACCTTGGGATGAGCAAAGCTACTCTTGCAGGAAACACCAGGATTCAAGAAATCCATTTCTCATGGTCATGCTGCAGTTTTCCCATCTTTAAGGCTATACTTTGATTCAATTTTATTCAATTGCCTGACTGCTTTGACCATGAAAGTCTGCGCCATGCTCTGAAGGGCTCAGATAGCAACTCCACAGCAAAGCATTATCTTAGGCAGTGGGAGATTCCTACTAACTTGGCAAAGGTTACTCCCCTCACATCCCAGGATACACATCCAGGCTTTCAAATTAATGGATCTTCAATCACAGTTTTCACATTGCCTAAATGGTCTCTACAAATGGTTGGTGAATCACGATTTTGGTTTCCATTTACAGCAAAAAGGGAACAGACACCATTAGGATGCAGTGCTGCTCAGCGCCTGATTTCTGGTCCTTGCACTCCTGCTGTCACACGCTGAAAGTGGATGAAGGCACAAGATTGCTGCTCCCAGTATAAGCAGCTGGATCTCCTAAAGAAGAGATATGGTCTAGAAAAGCAGGAGGAGGCCAGATGTATTGGTTTCATTAGCTCAGCACGCCCTACAGGAAGAATATAAGGGTGATGTCTCAGACGCCTATTGGCATTAGGAAAGTAAGTTAACACAGATGTCCCCGCCAGCAGCTTGAGCCCTGGCTCCTGATGGACGAGAACAGGGCATGGGGATTTACTTGCTGCAGCTCTGCACTGTGCAAAATCTGTGACACTCCCATTTTCTTGCGAGTACTTTTCCTCTGGGAAAAGTGTAACATATTCCCTAGAAGATTTGGACAGCTGCTTCAAAATGATTGTGGATTTAGGCTCAAACAATCAGGGAACAGAAGCACAGACATGAGGTTGTAATGACACCTGCTGATGAGGAAGGCTGTGATAGGGAACATGTGAAAACAGTCAAGACCCAGAGTTCACAAAGGAGAATTATGTCTTACTGCATGCTTACAGCAACACAAGATTAAAGGTGCAGAGGTCCATAAGAGGATGAAGGAGGTAACAGAAAACTAGTCAAATACCTTGCATACACAACGGAGCAAGACAAGGTACCTAAAAACTCAAGCAGCTACACACAATGTATAATGGCTTGTGAAAACCTTCTCCAGCAGTGAAAGTATCATATGCATTTTGGCAATACTAGGAAAAGAAAATAAAAGCACGTATTATCTCTTTTCCCTGTGTGATCTGAAGGAATATGAGTGCGATTCTTTCTCCTCTTCTTTCCACATCCTCTGGTCGCCTCCTCTAACCATGCACACCAGGAGCCAAAGCAGTGAGAGGCAGCATTCACCATTTTGCCATGGGCACGCTCTCACTCGTATCATCTGCAGACACAGTGCACATACACACAGCTCCATTCAATAACATAATGAGCAGATCCAAATTCAGATCAATGTATCATCTTGCCAGCCTGCCTGTACAAGAGATACTTAAACCCTATGTGCTTCTTAAGGATGGCTTCTGCTTTCCTCAAGTGAAGGAGTCAAGACATAGCTAACAGCTATTCTGTTAACCCAGCAGTCTGCAAGCAACCCGGGGCTCTGTGAACAAAGAGAGGTAACAGCAGCTGGTGCTTGGCAGTATGAGAGGATGCCATCTATTACAACATTACATGATCTCTTCCTCTTAATAAGCACCGAATTTAAAAATATACTATAGATTTTCCTGTGACTTGTGAAAGCTCTGGAGGCTGAGATGCAGGGTGAGGGGAAAGAAGGAAGAAAAATGAGTACTTGTGATGGGCAGTGATTGCAGAGCAGTTGGCAGATGGACTGAAGACAATGAATCCCTGCAGAACGAATGGAAACCAATGGAACAAAACAGCAAAGCCATCAAGGATGGGGAGATGACAAGAGCTTCACATGACTCACTTTCTTAAAGAGAAAAAAAAATCTAATAAAAAATAGCAGTACATCCAAAATATGAGACATCTCCAGAAGCCTCTCAGCAAGGCAATTTGCTCCAGACTCATGCACTCAAGCAAGCAAACATGGAAAGCTTTTCACATATGCCATGCTTTGGCCCAAACTATTTTACCTTCCCATTGGAACATCTCCTCTTGTCCTCACTGAGGATCAAATAATACCAGAGAAAAGAGAAATTAAAGGTAATCACTAACACACGAAAACTAACAACAGCAAAACCAGCAAGAGCAGAAAGCAAACTCCCCTGTTCCTGGTCCCGATGGAAACCTGACTGCTGGAGGCTTTGCTCTTTTGCGTTTGCCTTGAAGCTATAAATGTTATAATAAGGTCAATGTGTACATAACCAGCTTTCTGAAAAGAATTCAATGAGCTCGGGGCCTTTAAGCCCCCATTTGCCTACTCATGAGCCTCTCAGTGGAGAAAGGAGATAGCGGTGCCTGAGGGACAACTCTTCGTCTTCCCTTCAAGCATCTCCTACCTGCCCGCAGTGGGAAATGCAAACAGACAATATAAACAGGAAAATAGGTCACACTTCAGCGACTGCAAGCTTCAAAAATACAGACGGGACTCGTCAAAGGAGCTGGGGAGATGACAGGGAAGTGTATCATACACCTCTGATGAATCCATTTGATCAGACTTTTTCAGTGATATCACTATTTTATGCCTTTGAATGGAAAAAAACTTGAAAATAACAGATAGATCCTTGAGGCAATTCTTCTATAGAAAACACCGAAGTGCAAAAACATTAATAATACAAACATGTGTACCTAGACTGTAACAGCACTGTCAAATCCTCTGGTAACCCCTGCTCTGGCATTCTGACTCTAGTGGTAACTGGAGATTCCCTTAAAACCTCCAGTCCATGTGCACTTACCCCTTCTGAAGAGGCTGTATTTAGGATGGACACAGTTTGCATCCTTTGCAGAGGGAGAGGGGCAGCCACAGCAGAGCAGGGAGCTGAGCCCATCCCCACCTGACAGCTCTGTGCTGGATTAGCTTCACACAATGCCATCAAATGTCAGTGTGACGGTTTGGTGGAATTAGGATCACTGTTAGATTAGTTAACAGCTGTATAATTAGCCACGCTAAGCCTGGATGTTTCTCCTTGAAACCCGGTTTTCAGAGTTATAAATAGCAGTGTTAATGATCTCCAGCATCACTGGTTACACTTGAAGGCTTCAGCCCCTCCCTGCCTCCAGCAGCTCTGGTGTCACTCACTGAATGTCACATTCTCCCGATTTTCTTGCAACAACTATAGAAGCAGACAAAAAACAATAGGAAAAAGGCAGGAACAACAAAGAACCCCCAAACAAAGGATTATTTTCCTCACACACTGTAAAACCTTAGCAAATAACAGCTGTAGCTAGTACTTCAACAGCATTTTCAAGCACTAACTTAATTACATTTCACAACAGCAGCAGGAGACGGTGCCAGCATTTAGACACAGGTAAACTGAAACAAAGGACTGAAAGTCTGCTTGCAGTCCCATAACAAGATGATGAATGGGACCAAGAATGAAACCTGAGTGCCCAGCACATCATCGCGCTATTTACCAAATGGTGTAAAGCACCAGGGCACTCCAGCAGTGAGACGCCTCTCATAAATCTGCCAGGGCACACTGCATGCTAATGAAGGTATATGAAGAACATTTTTCTTTATTTTGAAGCTATTCAGGGTAGGAAAACTTCAAAAAATAGGAGTTCACCCTCTTTAGATAAATTCAGTTTGCCAAATCTATGAGTGAGGCAGAAGCCAGATTTGTCATCTTTGAAATTGGGAGTTCAGAAGATGCAATTCTTAAATCCTCCCCACGCTGTTCATTTATCGCCAGTAATAACACCCCCTAACCAAGGTAAATCCACTTCTGTCACCAAAGATTAAAAGCATTTCTTTACCAAAATATAATCTCAGTAGAGCTTTCTAGAACTCTGCAATGTGGCAACACTGTTTCTGCAAATGCCCACAGCACTGATTACTACAAAAAAACCAAGATACTAACACAGATATTCTCATCTGTTCCCAATCTCCCACCATGGCTCACACCTCATGTTTGTGAGAAAGAGCATTTCTGGAGGTAAAAAAACAATCAAGTGAGAACTTTAAAGGCTATTTCCAGGAAAACTGTTACAGCTTTAATGGGGTTTAGAAATGAAAATGTGAGATAATACCATAAACTGAACACTGCTGCTCACATTTCCCTCTGTGGTTACGATCAGAGCTGGTTGTCTGCACTTTTCTACCCTGGGCTTGCAGAGGTATGTTTTGGGGTATCTTCCCTCCATCAGCACAAAGCCCCAGAAGCAATTTATACAAATTACCCAGCAATTGCCTTGAAGAGTAGGGATGGCAAACCTGAAGCAGAGTAATAAAGAAACACAGAGTGGTCTGGGTTGGAAGAAACCTTAAAGCTCATCCAGTTCCAACCCCTGCCACAGGCAGGGACACCTTCCACTAGAGCAGCTTGCTCCAAGCCCCTGTGTCCAACCTGCCCTTGAACACTGCCAGGGATGGGGCAGCCACAACTTCTATGGGCACCCTGTGCCAGTGCCTCAGCACCCTCACAGGGAAGAATATGCTTCCGTGATACTCCTTCCTCAGCATGCATACACAGCCCACACTATTCCCCATACCCACTAATTGCATTAATGCAGTGAGGAAACAAATCCCCAAACACCAAGGCTGAAGGGAGCTGCTGAGAGCAGCGCAGGGCTCTGCTGGCAGCAGGCCATGCTGAAATGCCATTATATGTACTCTGACCTGCTGCTCCTTCTGGGTAGTTCTTAGGACGTTTTCCATGGTAAGATAATCTCACTATTGCTTTTCTTCTAGCTGAGAAAAAGGTGCTGTAAGGTAAAGTGGCTTCCCCAGATAACCTCAAGACAGTGATCCCCCAGACTGCTGTGTAGACACATGTCGCTTCATCCAGAGAGCAGACGTAAGCGCTACATTCCCACTGGAATTAATAACCCAAGTGCCAAAGCACTAAACTCCTTTGCTCATGTTACAGCAGCAGTGAGGAGCAGCAGCCGCCGAACAAACAGCACTAAATGCTCCTCCAACACAAGCACAAAACCCTGCAATTTGCGATTATTGCTCAGCACCCGTGTGAGACAGGCTTCTCCCACCCCGGAGATCCGCTCAGTTATTGATCAGCTGAACAAGGAGATGAGTCTTCATCACACACGAGCGAAACGTGAGAACATGTACTGCAGGAAAAACACTGTAAGCAAAACTCTTCATAAAACTGTGAAAACCTGAACAAAAGCCAACCCCAGAGCTCTACTGTACCACAGTTACAGACTCATGTTTTACAAATATGACTATTGATTTTGCTGTCTCTGTTTTCTGGGCTCCCTACTTCACACACACCCCATTCCAAACTGGGAACCTTATCAGAGACCTTCTCCTCCTGGAGCTTCTTTCAAAGGGTCTCATCACAAGTTCCTACCAGTCCCTTCACAAAACTTTTGCCTATTATTTCATAGTGAGTGGAAACTTCCCAACTGGGTAACTATACCCAGACAGTCCATGTGTGTTCCTACATGAAAACAGAGACTGTTTCTGAGAGGGAAAGAAGAAAAAACATCAGGGATAAAAAAGGCAATAAATCAGTTTCCTGAATTATTTGAAAGCCTTGGAAGTCCTGAGCAGAATGCAATAACCTCTATGGACTTTATGCTTTGGATACAGCATTTTCTCCTCTCCTCCCAACCTTTCGCTGTTTCTCTCCTAGCTCTCACAGTGCCATCCCAAAGCCAAGCAGGGAAATCAGCAAAGAAAACCCATCAGAAAGGCAGCCAGGCATTCCACTTACCTGCTCAAGGGTAATTACCCTAATTAAAATATTGGTAGAGCTTGTAAATAGAAACAAGTGACTTGCAAAAACAAATCCCTGAACAAATCCTCTCCATTCCCTCTTTCAACTTAATCTTGTAACTGATGACAACACGTGGCTCAGGTGCTGGGAACATCCTCTGGAAGGAGCTGGCACAACAGTAACCCCCTGTACTGACCAAGCAGAGCAATCTGCACAGCACTGCCATGGAAAAGCTACTGCAGCCACACTGGAGAAGGGGGCTACCAACTGCAAACACACCTGAGTTGCTGGGACATGGCTTAGCAAAGAAACAGGGGAAAAGAAGGTACGAGAGGGCCAAAGGGGTGAAAGGAATCGATTCATGCTTGTGTTCAGAGAAACCTGCTGTCCCCCCAGGAGCTTGAGTGCTGCCTAGCTTCATCCAGCCCCCAGCACAGCCCCACTTCTGGCTGTATTGCAAACACCTGCATTACCACCACCCTCAACAAATTCCCATTGGGAGTTTTTGCCCTGTGAAGCCACAGTGAAATCCACTTGGACAGGACCAGTGTTTTGCACCCAAAACCTGCCACAAGCGCCTGTCGCTCTCTCTATTGCTGAAATATCCCTTTCCTTGACGTCCCTTTTACACTGTGTACCCCAGAAACACAAGGCATTGCTTCTGCTCTGCAAAGCTCTGAAACGAACACTACAGAGACCTGGCTGCAAACATACTGTATACATCATGCCTGAGAGAATTCCTGCACGAGTTTCTCCTCTCTCGTGCAAAGGGAGGAGGAGTGGAGGGCTGTTTGCCTCGTGGCATCACTCCATCCTCTCTCAAAGCCTGCATGGGTGTTGCTAAACAAGCCAGTGATCCAGGGATGTAAGAGTATTTGGCAAGAGCCTGCATCTGATGCTGCTCGAGCCAGAGAGAGAAAGGAAGGGACTGATGTACTATCAACATAAGGACCCAGAGCACAGCAGAGACAGCTCTGATTTGTGGTTCCCGGGTAGCTGATGGTTCTAGGACAAAAATCTTTCATCAGGGGAAAAATACATCCCTTCTTCTTTTCAAGGCTCACAGAGGGACGTTTTGTACTGGGAAAACAAGCAAAGACAAGAGGAATAGGAAAACAGTATTTGCTGGAAACTGTCACCAGGCCAAACAAAATGACTGTGCTGTCTGAAGTAGATCACTCTCACAGTACGTACTAATGAGAGAGAAACTGACATCTTCAATAAGGCTGTGCTACTGATGAGAATAACCACAAAATACTGGGTATGTAAAGCAGAGGGAAAAAGGGAATTGTGGGGCCTCCATCACTCCAAGTGTCCAGAACTAAACCCACGGCATTTACCATCAGCACAGCACAGCACAGCAGAGAGGCCAGGGAGTGATGATGGATAGCTGCTGCAGGGAGCTGCTGAGACACATCCACACCCACATTTGTTAGGACTCACATGGACACAGGGACAAAGATCTGTGTGGAGATGTAATGTGATGCACCAGCATCTGGCTGGCACACAAACAAGGAGTACTTTCATCCCTATGGGCAGGCGTAGAATCACTGCTGTCTGTTCCGAACACTTCTCATTGCTCACAAAGCTGAGGGGACTATAGGGAAGGAGTAAGCCCTTGCTCTCCGCTGCTTCCCTAGCACAGTGCCTGCACTCAGACACTGTCCAAAACAAAACCTCCAGGAGCCAAACTAACTCCAAACCTCCACAGTACTGCTGACATGCTGCAGAAATGTGTTATCCTTCTGCAAGTGACTCCAGGGATCAGTCGGGAGGAGGGGAGTAGATATGCTGTGATACAGAGAGGTAAGTACATGCAAAGTATTATCTTTAGGGACAACCCCCTGGAGTTTCCTATTGTCTGCCTTGGAGACACAGTCAGGCCATGGAGTTAAGAATTTGTTCCATGCCATTTTGTCTCCCAGTTTGTCCTTACTTACACTGAGATCTGTTGGGACAGCAGCCAGGATGGTGGAGAGAGCAAAACACACACAGAGCATTTCTGTGTATGAGGGTAAAAAGCATCAGTAATCACTTCAAACAGACCTGCATTTGATGGCATCTGTTACCACCTGTCGTGGTTTAAATCCAGTCAGGTAACTCGTTCGCTCACTTCCCCCCCTTTCTTGCCTTCCCCCTGCTCCCGGAGGGACGGAGAGGAGAATCGAAAAGAATGCAACTCCCACAGGTTGAGATAAGAACAGTTTAGTAACTAAGGTATAACACAAATCACTACTGCTACCACCAGTGATAATAATGATAAAGGAAATAACAAGGGAAGAGAATACAACACCTCACCACCAGCCGACCGATAACTTGCCCCCCCCCTCAGCCCGACCAAGCACTGACCGATACCTCCTCCAACCCTGCAGTCTCCCAGCCCTTCCGGCTCACTCCCAGTTACATCCTGGGCATGACGTGCTGTGGTATGGAATACCTCTTTGGTCAGTTTGGGTCAGGTGTCCTGTCTCTGCTTCCTCCCGGCTTCCCCTCCTCCCTGGCAGAGCATGAGGCTCACAAAGTCCTTGGCCAAACCAAAACATCGCTATCAGTTCTGTTCCCAGGTCGAAAGTCAAAACACTGCACTGCACCAGCTACCAAGGAGGAGAAAAATGACTGCTACTGCTGAACCCAGGACACCACCTTGAGTGGACAGTTTGAGCAATATCCTCTCTGAACTATCAAGCAGTTGGTACGATGAAAAAAGCTTTCAGACTACTTCACATATGAGAAGCATGCCCCCAAAATAAATCGATTTCTGCTCATAAAAACACTCCACTGAAGCAGGAGGTCACCGGAGCTTTGTAGTGAGCCACAGTTCTGACACACTCCTACTGCTACAGAGGGGCCAGCCACGCTCTGCCAAGTCCCCCAACACAGCTCACTGAGCACCCTGGCTGGCCAGCAGCTCATCCTCAAGTGTATGCAGGGAGCCATGCCATGGAAATGAAATTCTGGAACACCAGTATGGCAAGTTAAAGAAGTCAAATTGCAGTGGAGGAGCTGGATTACTCAACAGGGTTGTATCCTACACACACCTGTGCTCCATCCTCTGCCACCGAAACCTGCAAATGATTATTTAAATACACTGGCCTTTCTTTCATCATGTAAGATACCAGTTACTGATGACGGCTGTGACTAATGCAAGAAAAACCCCAAACACACCCCTTACCATCTGAAATGTGGTTTGGAATAGCACTGTCATGAGCAAATTGGCCTTGTCCCACTGATTTCAAAGCAAGTAATTCTCTATTTCACCAAGGACTGACACACTACTTTACTTTGAAGGGATGCTCTTCCCAAAGTGGATAAGCATCTGCACAATCAATAAAATGCACACATTCAATTTCTCCCCCAAATGGGGTCAGTAACTAAAACAGATATGAAGTTAGAAGTCACGCCCACAATAACATGGAATGGATCAAAACACTGTTGTTCTTATCCCTCTATCATTTTCCGTCTCACAACACAGCAAGTGCCTAACCTTCAGAGACGACACAGCAATGAATAAATAAACATGCTAAAGACCAAAGGCCAGCTGAGATTTTGACTTTATAAATTCACAGTATCAATGCCCTTGAGCACGAGTCCAGGTGTTAACACGAGTTTCATACCAACCATTACAGAAACTTTCTCTGTACTTTACTTTTTAATCTCTACAGTGAGTAGGAAATAAAGTACTGCATTAAAATGAGAAGTTACAACTTACGACTGTTAGTAAATAGGAATCCATAACAAAATGCATATGACAGCAGGTTCATTCACACACCCATGATGATCTGCATAGTCACACAGGCATGTTGGTTCCTAAAGCACAAAACAAGATGGACCTTCCCCTAGATTCTCCATATTTCCACTGCAGTTTGTTGTGAAATGCCAATCTATAATTCTTTCCAGAAATAAACCCTAATGAACCAAAAAGGAGATGTTTCTGCACACTATCACACTGACACACCACAGCACCGTTGCAGTGTTTGCCAGCAGTCTTAGTTAACGTGCTAAACCTACAAATTGATCACTTTAGATTAATACCAACACATCCCACACTTGAAATGCTACCTTTTTTTTGTGTGTGTGTGCTATTAAAAGACTGTTTGTTCACAGCATACAAATATGTTTGAAGTTATTTCACCCAAAACATCACTTGGGTGTTACAAGTTGCTTGTCTCTTTTTAGAGCACAACTTGCTTCTGTTTCACACAGGTTCAAAGGATAATTTAGATTGGATATAAGGAGGAAATTCTTTCCTGTCAGGGTGGTGAGGCACTGGAATGGGTTGCCCAGGGAGGTTGTGAATGCTCCATCCCTGGCAGTGTTCAAGACCAGGTTGGACAAAGCCTTGGGTGAGATGGTTTAGTGTGAGGTGTCCCTGCCCATGGCAGGAGGGTTGGAACTTGATGTCCTTTCCAACCCAAACTATTCTATGATATGGAAACCACAGGCCGTGTACGAGATCTTAGGCAGAATAAATGGTAAACCTGGTTGTATTTATCACAAAAACACATTATCTACTACTGTAGCCACTGCCTCTGTCTTCAGAGTTCTTATTATTTGTCCATACATAGTGGGAAACTAAATATACATATTTTCTGCTAGGCTTGCATCCTGGTGTGAGCATAATAAAACTGACAAAGTACAGCACAAGCTAGTCACAAGAGTGCTAAAGGAATAACTAATGATTTTAAACCATTCTTCCAATGAAGAGCCCTGACCCATTCATAAATTTATTGCTAATTATTCTGTTGTAAGCTAAGTTTACCATAAATATCCATTTCTATGTGTGCCAGAGGGATACACACTACAGCTCATGCTCTAACATGATCGTAGCTTACCATGGACAGAATTCTCTCACATGTGCCTTGTAGTAGGACACACAATCCTCTTGATCTTATAAAGTCAACATATATACAAGTCCCAGTGTTTACACAAACATGCAACCCTACCTTTTTCAAGACAACACTTCAATAATTTTGTTAGTAATATCCATTAAATGCTACCTCCACCTCCTCCTATCCAATGACCACTCCTCTAAACCCCCTCATATTGAATTACTCTAACACAGCCACGGAAATCATTCCTATATACATTTTAAAGGCATGTTACAAACCCCTAACATGTGACAGCTCCCCATCTATCTTCCAAACTTAACGCTAAGCCACAAGACAAACTCCTTCAATGTAATTACCACTAACATATGGGCATCCCTGCTATTGTACTGTTTCTAATTAGGACTGTATATGTTACACATGTTGAAAGAGTTTGCAAATATGTTTTGTGGTTGACAGTTAAGCTCAGTATTTGAAGTAATGTGAACTTTTGTGTGTTTACATTACATTTGCTGTAACAAATACATCATGTGCACAATAAACATACGTATGTGTACATATACATGCACACACACTATCTTGTTTTAGCAAAATAAACATAAAACACGTGTCAAAAATGGTAAAACTCATAGCTGGAATAAATACAGTCACCAAAAACATATTCCCAGTGCATTTCCGCTCAGTCACTGGCTTCTAAAGATAGGATTTCCTATCTTTATTTCTTCTTTATTACTGAAATGCTTTCTTCATTGGATATATGCATACATACGCATGTAATCTTGTATATGCTACTTAT
The DNA here is from genome assembly GCF_034315485.1 of Pezoporus occidentalis. Classification (NCBI taxonomy): domain Eukaryota; kingdom Metazoa; phylum Chordata; class Aves; order Psittaciformes; family Psittacidae; genus Pezoporus; species Pezoporus occidentalis. Next base: position 968,222 of record NW_026912887.1, read on the forward strand.
AATGTGTAATTAATTTCTGGAAGAAGTTATCGGTATATCTATTTACACATAACTTTTGCCACTGAAAGAATAGTAGAAGCAATTCAAGGATAGAAAATAAAACTAATTAAGTTAAAATCTTGGAATACTACAGCACAGAAGAGGCATAGAAAGGCAAAGTACCACCAACACACAGGTAAAGAACAAAAGTCAATCCTTTACAAGCCCAAAGCCCAAGGCAATTAATTTTATACTAAAACCTCATGCAAATATTCCAGGCATGAAGATGCTGTGAATTGCAAACAAGGCTTTGCAACTCTGCTTTCAAAATCATTATTTTATTAGATGTGCGTGTACATCTCCCTTTTGATTTGCAAGAGCTTTACAAGATGTAAGAGGAGTACACAGATGCATTTAATTGCTAATGATACTGTGCTACATTTAAAGTTTCAGCATTAGCATCAGAAGGTAGAAGAGCATTACAACCCTCTCCAAGCTCTAAACCCCACTTTTCACGTAAACACATTACTGAGTTTTCCTTTTGATTCTTTTGTCTTGTGCTCACCCTTCAGTTCAAAGTAGCAAAATAACAAGATATTTCAATATTAGACAACTCACAATACTGCCTTGAAGCAAGAGTGATAGCAAAACGCTACTGGCACTTCAATCTTTATCAATAAAACACAGATGTCTCCAGAGCACGACTCGCTGCCTGCTCAGTGGTGTAATACACCACAATTTTCAGCTATACAAAGAGCCCTTTACTGCACTCAAGCATCTTAAAAATGGATGGAAATGGTTGTCTTAATATTCCTAGCCCAGGGAAAGCTGCCAGAGGGCAGGTATAAGAGATTTACATCATCTCTGCCCAGGACAGAGCACTCCAACTACCATCCTGTTCCTGGAGATGTGACTGAGCATAAATCAGGGCAGCCTCATGGCCCTCAAAGAGGCCTGAGGGCTCCACAGGTCAGGCTAACACAGGCAGCTGAAAGCCACTGGTATTCTCCTCTTAATGCCCCACAACAGACCTGGAGTAACCACTGTGCTTCTAACAGAGATTCCAGATGCAATTCAAACCCGTAAGGGCACAGTGAGCCCAGCTGAGGTCCTGCTAATGCGTCACTGATGCACAGCACAGAAACCACAGCACTTCCAGACGCAGAATCAAACCTCTGATGTCCTGTCCTCAACGTAGTAAAATTAAGACACACATTCGAATGCACCAATTTAAGTCCACCACTCTACCTGGAATGCCTCCATTTCAACAGGCTGAAATTAAAAGCTCAGCCCAACAAGTCACCTGCCAGTCACCAGGTTTTACAGCTCATCTACCCTACCAAATTTAATGCAATTTATGTTGATTTTGCATTATAAAATTAATTGCAACCATATCTGACTGATGAGTAGTGATCTCAGCTACCAAATGACTACCGAGTCCTGAAGGGAAACATCAAGATGGAGGAGAAGAGCATGAAGTGTTTCCACAGCAAGACAGACTGCAGCATAAGCTTATTCCTTATTAGACATCAGAGAATCCAACCAGAACATCAAAGTCTATAGAAAACCAGGCTGTGCTGGATGTGTGTCAGGACTCTGCTCCTCATCAGTAGAGGGGAAATGGAAGAGGAAAATGTAAACCAGCTTTTCTTTAGCTGCCATAGTTATAGCAGGCTTTCTGAAGAGAATCGTGCCCTTTAACAACTTTATGGCATCAATATACATCTCTTGCTACGTTCCATGTAACCGCTTACTCCACCAGAAAAGATGTAATTTTTAACCTTCAACTTTATCCGCATTTATAATGAAAATGTTATAATTAGTGATACCCACCACTCCCATCCAGCCACACTGAAATGCTTCTGCACTTCTCAATACCATTAAAAAATAATCACGGCTGAATAATACATTACTAAGGCTGATCACAGGCAAAACACAGTTTGTCAGTGCTGCTGTTAATTTGCTATGGCATTGTAAAGGCAGCAAAACCTGTAATATTTCAGAGCCTAGGCCCAATAAAATCACAGTTCCTCATTCCAGCCAGTTACTCTGAAAGCTGGTGTTCAAGGCGGTAACAATGGGGAGCTAGGGCTGCTTTTGTTAAGCTTTAGCCACATCCAGTAACACCCGCAGATGACTGTGAAGATGCTTAATGTGATCACATTTCCTCTGCAAACAGGTCTTAATAGCCAAAGCTCTCGTGAGCTCCAGAGGAGGATCAGGGGGACCCCTAGAGCTCGCTAGGCTCTGCCACCTTCCCAGGACTTCCCTGCTCCTTGTTCTTTGTCATTTCCTGGCAGCGACCCCTCGGGGTGCAGACAAGGGCTGCTACTCACCCCAGACCATACACATCTTCCAACATGAAACCTCTCCTCCATTCTTTTCAGGAAGCAGGAAAGCAATCACCACTATTGACATTTACACTCCCATTAGCAGCCACCCAAAGGAAGAAGGGGGCAAGTAACACCTTTAGCAACGTTGGGTTTGGTTCTCCAAGAAAGGCTCCTGTCACTGTCTCAAAAACTGTAACAGATTTAGCGTTAACTGAAGTCTTAGTGGAAGTTGGAGGCAGATTCATCACTCACCCGAGCCAGGCACAAGCAGACTCAGCCTCAGCAGCCTGCAGGAAGGGGAGAGGCAGCTCCACAGTCCTGCTGCTCTCTCACAGAGTTTCTCCCTCCAAACAGCACCATAAAGCACACTGGACTCTTCTCAAGTCCCACCTTCAGCCTCTTGCCTGTCAATGAGCATTTACACTTTCAATTCCACTGCTGCAACCAGACCTGCGTGAAAGCTCCGAGTGCTGTCAGGGCCTCACCGGCTGCTGCTCATGGAGGAATTGCTGTCCTGCTTTGGCAAGATGAAAGAATAAACCTGGGATGTTGTGGAACTCTGATTCTCTGTCAGCAGATCCTCTAGCTGACACTGTACGATCGCTGTTTTCCTGCTCAGGAGGCAGCCAGGGGAGGCGAGTCGACGTTCATCTTGTCGAAGCTGCGACGTGCTCCTCGCAGCGTTGCTGTAATCCCACCGAAAACTAAACAAAACCGAACCCAAACCCTTCCCTACGTGAGGGGGGAAAGGAAAACCCTCCCCAGCACGGCCTGCGGGGCCCGGGCGGGCAGGTTTGGCGGCCGGGCCCGCACTTTGCCGCTTCGGTCCGCAGAGGGAGCCCCAGCCCCGCCGAGGAGGCCCCTCAGCAGGGCGGCCCCGGCAGCGCTCCCGCCCGCTGGAAGGTGCTCAAAGCGCCCCGAGCTCACCGACACGCACGGAAATGCCACCATGAGCAACACGTGAAGGAGCGGCAAGGGGCAGGAGGAGCGGGGTACATGGAAGGAGAACAAAGCCGTCCTATGGAAGCGCCATTGCACCCGCGCTGGATCCGCCCCGGGCCGGGCCGCCTGTGGCGCTCTACCCGCGGGTCTGTGCCTCCCAGACGGGTATCGATCAGGAGGAGCAGAGGACAAACTGCTCCCCTCAAGAGGCCGGGGCAGAGGCGACAGCAGCGAGCTCAGTTACAAAGAGCGGTGGCCTTGGGGTCCCAGGCCAGATTCCTTCAGGGAAGCATCTTTTTTAAGTCACAGATGGCGAGTCTATTATGGAGATCAGAGATCTAAATATTACATACAATGCTCAAAGGTTTGGTTGAACCTTTGCGTGACAGGATGCTGGGCAGTGTCCATACTCATAGATTTCCACCAAAGCCCATCTCAAGGGTGCAAGCTGTATTACTGATGAGGTTAGGACATGAGGAGCGCTTCCCCTGCCTTACAAACTGGTTTTGACTACAGAAGTCACTCCAAGAGGTTATGGTAAGAGTTTAGCTGGTAGCAGAGGAAACTGGCTGCACTTTGTCCTGCCTGGGGAGGACATGCAATTGCCCCAACAGAGTTACTAGTAGAAGTACTAGTAGTAACTAGTAACTAGTAGTTACTCCTCCTCCCTGCTCCAAAGCTCCACTGAAGCCCTTGAACGCTGCTTTCATTAACACAAGCATGCTTCACGTTAATGTTGAAAGAGCAAGCAGCAATCTCCATCAGAGTTACAGTCTTGTGTAAAAATACTAAACTTTTCCAGTAACATAAAATAATATCCCCACAACTGCTGTTTGTCTCCTTCCAACCCCACCCCATCCCAACTTCAATCAGGACATAAAAAGACAATGGGGAAGTAAAAGCTGTTACAATTGAATACTCAAAGCATTGAAGTCATTCAAACACATTCAAAATACGGTAAACAACCAGAATTCTGAGTGTAGTGGAAAACCAGCAACGTCCGATGGCTAACACCCCAGTTCCCCACATGTGCAAACACCACTCCAGCTGCTGTCAGCAAAATCTTCCCAAATACTTGAACCCACCACTCCTTTTTCTTATAAAGCCTTTCTGGATAGAGCCTCACAGGCTGTGCAAGTCCCAGTTCAAGGGTGAAAGGAAGGACAGAGAGAAAATTGCCCTCCCATCCAAGTCAAACATTTGAAATGTATTCAAAACAGCTTCTAATTGCAGCTTGTGTCTTGGTCCTGCTGTATGCGCTACTAGGCAATGAGAAAACCTCTAAGAACTCCTCTCACTTCTGTGCTCACTCTTACAGCTAAACAGTAAGTTAATGGGCAAACCCTTCAGCTGGCACAGGACATCCCAGCTCCCTCCAAGGCAGCAGAGCCATGCGTGGCACCAGACCAAGTACTTCTTCCAGCTGCACCTTCTCCTGCAGCGCCCCGCACCACACTTGGGGATGCTCCCACTAAACCAGGCTAGGAAGGAGAGCTGTGAGAAAAATGTGTGTGTCTCCTCTTCTCTTTGTTTTGGGAGAACCTTCTCGTTTCATTGTGCTTGGCTCCGAGGCACCAGTTTTATCTTGCATTTCACACTTAAGGAAACCCAGCCAGGCCTGCCAAGTGCTGCAAGGTTTGCTGTCAAAACTTGGACAAGCTGGAAAAGTTTCACATTCTTTTAACCATAAACCTTAAAGTAACTCAGGCTTTTCTTTTACTCGCAGCTCAAGTTTGAGTGTTTCGTGACATTCGGCCAACCTGGCTCGAGTTTCCTGTTTGAGGTTTCATTACGAAATCCTAATTCCAGAACAGCGTAATTAATACTTTTATTAATGGTATCTGTAGTAAAAGATTATAGGACTTGGGAGAATGACTCCAAGTGTGTTTCACTGCCCAGCAGACTACATCTAGTCCAAAAAGGAGATCTGCCCTTTAATTCAGCTGGCAAAAAAACTGTGTGCTAACAATAAAGCAAAGGCCTTTGGAGACCCAAAGGCAAGGACCATTTCCCAAGCTGGCTTCAGAGCTGCTTGTCACACATATTACACTAGCAGCCCAACAGACACCACAGAACCACAATAAATGGCAGTTTCTATTCCCAGAAATTACTTGCTCTGTGAGACACACAACAGCTTGGGCTGGAAGGGCCCTTGGGGGTGACCTTGTCCAAGCCCACTCCAGCAAGGCTGATTCAGCTCAGGGGAGATGTATCAATCTCCAAGGATGCAGATCCCAGCTCGTGGACTGAAGGGACCTTCCCCCATGGCACATTCAAGAAGAGAACTTACAGGTCCTGATCTCACAGCGTTATGTTGCTCAGTGCCCCTCACCACACTTCTATTGGCACTGTAACACATCAGGCACTGCTCTGCACCGGGTACAACAGACCACGACTTTCTGGTTACAGATGCCAAATTTGGAAACCGTTCTGGTGTCCATTTCCCATATTTTCTAGTCTGGGCCAAAACATGATGAGCTTTAGAGTTTGAAGATTAAAGACAACCCTTTATAAGCTGTTCCGCTTTTTAGGCCTAGGCAGCACAGAAAGCGCAGCAGTGCTGTTTAAGGAGGAACTGCAAATGCTTTGCCAGTTGGGGTAAGATTGTGTCAATCCTCTCAGCTGGATTTCAGTAGGACTAGTAGTGTTAAGAGCTGTTACACATGCTTGTTAAGAAGCTCAAATGTTTTTATTAACATAAATGAGAAGTTAGGTTAATAATCTGAACATGCTGACAGATGTTCAACAAATACTTGGCGTTGCTGCAGCCAGAGCAAGAAAGAATTAAATGTTATCTTGGAACAGCCTGCAGAACAACACAACCCGAAGCAACAGAGCTCTTGTACCACATTAGACAAATACATATGCAGAAGAGCCAGGCTCTCTCCTAGCAAAACACAAGACAGACCATGATACAACTGTGCACTGTGTACAAGCCTGAAAATCTGGCGACTCACTGTACAAAGAGATTGCACTTCCAGTGCAAGTAGATACTACAACAGCTAGGATGAGAGGCAGGCTGCTTTGTAACTGCGAGAAGGAAAGGGGATGTCCACTTCTTTACACTGGAATAAACAAATTTAATACATCTGATTTTCATTACTTAATTTGAGTTCTGTTCCATCCAGGTTCAAATTGTGAACACACCAATGGACTCTTACTGCCCTCAAAATGTCACTATTCTAGTAAGACATGGGATTAGTAAAAAAATCATTAGTAAAATTAGTTAATTTTATCATTCATTAGTAAAAAAATTCATTTGGGGAAAACTATGATGTGAAGCCATTCTGCTCAGATAAAGCTAAGAACTGTGACAGTCTCATTCAACTGTTAGTAGAGAAGCTCAGGGAACACCATGTGTGATGTTGCATCAGGAGCAGGGATCTGGCTATGGCTGGGCTGGTTGATCTGGGAAGCATTCATGTTCTTACTGACTGTTTCTGCAGAGTTCTGGGTGGGGTTGGGGTACCTGTGTTGAAAAGCTTCAGACAAATATGTTGGTTTGGGTTTTTTTTGTGTTCACAATACTCACAAGAGAAACAGTAGGATGGAAAGCTTGTAAACGGGCTTCAATCCAGGAGGAGCCAAGATTACATCAACATTTGTTGCATCATTTTACAAGTTCAATATTTTCCTTAAAGTGCTAATCCAATCTAAACAAGGGTTTGATTCTAAATTAAACAAACTCCACTTTTATTGGTATTAACTAAAATATGCAATGCTCATTTCAGCAGGCATGCACTAACAAGAACAGCTATGCAGACGGTGCTGTTTCTCCAAGGCAAAGAAAGAAGGACATTAACTTAAACTCCCTTTTTTCCAAGAAAAATGCACTATATTACAAAATCCACAGTGAGCTTTATTTAAAAAAAACCCAACAACAAAACAAAACAAACCCCAAATTTCCTACACACCAATGCTTTTAAAGAGTCTTTAAAAAAAAGCCACTTTCATTGCTTCTCCACTCCTGATTCAATTTGCTGTCAAAGGTCATGAGCTAAAATATACAGTTTACACTAAAAGCAGGAAGCAGGGTAAGTAATTGAATAACATCAGGAAATGGAAGAATACTGCCATTTTCCTAATGGATATAGTACAAGGTTTACTCTCTCCAAATTGAATTCTAGCAGCTCTTCTAGTAAAGGGTTTATTTTTCTTCAGCTTGAATTTTAGCCTACAAGGTATAAAGAAAAATCCTCATGCAATCAAAAGGACAAAATACCACAGCAGCTTTATTTTCTAACAGACAAAGATGATCACTTATGCAGGAAAGAGAAAACCCCCATCCACAGTGTCTTAAACAGAACTGGCGTAGCAGGTTGACTGTTTAATATACATGGGCTGGAAATAATTCTACTAAATCAGATCTCTGAATTATTCATGAAAAACAGATTTTCATGATTTAAATTAGAAAGACTTAAAATTACAAGCCTTGCATTGCTATTGATAGGTAAGGTCTCTTTCCCCCAATGTGATGTTAAGACTTACACAGCTATACTCCAGGAAATGCTTTATGATCACTCTAAAATAGTATTCAAGATGCCACACCACTTACTGCTTCTGAAAACAACACACCCACTGGTAGCTATGGTAGACCACTAACAACACACCAGTAATAATTATAGCAAAATGCATCATTATTACAAAGAAGAAAGTTTGAAGGGGGCATTTTCAGTATTTACTGCAGACTAAAGCACAGGTTCATTTAAAACACTGGAAGCACAAGATACTGTACGTATCTTTCCATCACTGAAAACGCTGCAATTCTCATAGGAAACATCAGGCCACAAATATTACTTCAAAGCTTTCAAAAGCATTTTATAATGATGCATCTTCCACCCTCCCCCTTTGTGCATTGCTAATGTATAAATACAATGCCACTAATAAGCTAAAGGTTCTACGTTCCTTCCGGATAGGTACTCTGTGGTTATTCAACACAGCCCTGGTTTGTGACAGACTCTACAGTCAGCTTTAATGGCCACAGTGCTTTGTACTAGAAATTATTCATATTCATTTATCAGGTACCAAACCTTTCATCTGAAGATCTCCAAACACTGCACAAATTCTCTGATTAAGCCTTTATGCCTTGATTAGAATTGTTAGATAAGTTTTTTATGATTAAACACAATTTACATACAGGATGAAGATGAGGAAATGAGGCTGCGACTTGGCAGAGGCCGCCGAGTGCATGTCCCCAGTGGCCACAGTCCTTAACTCCCACACTGACACGCTGCCTGATGCTTCCTTGCAAGGGGTTTGGATCTTGACACTGAGCAGCCAATTGATCCAAGCTGGACACGGCTTGGAGCAACCTGCTCTAGGGGAAGGTGTCCCTGCCTGTGGCAGGGGTTGGAACTGGATGAGCTTTAAGGTTCCTTCCAACACAAACCACTCTGTAATTGACTCAGATCTGAGCGTGTGGCAGCTTTATGCACAGACAGCTAGAGCTTTCTCCAAATCCTAAGAGCTTTTTTGTAAATCCCCAAACTGAGCTGCAGCTAAAATGTCAATGCAACAGCACTTGAACTGAGCAGTGTAAGAGCAGCTCCAGATGGACCAGAGTCCAGAGAAGAACAGATGCAACAGCTGGAATAGCCCATGATCCAACAGCCTGGTTTACAGCAACTGCTTCTGTGGGCTAAGGAAAACTCCCTGTTTCTTCAACCTGTCAGAAGAGATATTGGAACTCAACTCCTGTGACAATTCTGAGGGTCAGTCCTCAGCACACAGTTGTTCTTGATCATCAGTAGAAGAGAAGACAACCTAACATCACATCTTGCAAACTGAGAGCAGCATGCCACCCAAATACAGCATTTGTTTGACAACATAACACTGAAGTCATCAGTATCTTGTCATTTCCTTCTTCAGAACCAAAGCACAGAGTAATTGTCTGGATATTAATTTATTTTCTTAAACATATGAGCTATTTTCCCTCACCTAGCAGGCCCTATTGAACAAGTTCTATAATTAACATCAAAGCAATTTGAAAGCTGCTTGACTTGCTAAAAGCTGGTAAACACGCAGGAAGCAATAAGGTGCTTTACAAGAGAAGAACATGTGTTAGGGGGAGGGGAGACTATAAAACATTAAACAGATTGATTAGTAATTTGAAGAGAATTTCCATTTTTATTAACCCTCAGCCCCGCTTTGGGCACTTGGGTTTTATTTTGGTTTTCATTTATAAAAGTATGAGATATTTTGTTCAGCTACGTCAGAGTAAAAGCTGTTCAGAAGGAAAAGATGAACGCAGTTGGCAAAGCAAGAGTAGCACGGAAAATCTTCACGCACCAAATGTTTGCTGCTTCATATGGCCAGGATGAAGCCCACCTGCTTTACGATTAAAATACCTTTATGAAAAATCTTCATAATGCAATCTCTTACAGAAGTATTAAATGGCAGCTTCCAGCTCTCCTCCCATTCTCAGCTTTACTAGTTTCATTAATTTAAGGCCCTCTTTAGCCCTATGAGACTGCCAGGGTGAGACAAGCTTAGGCCTAATGGCATTTCACGAGCAAATTCGGGGTTTGCTCTCTTGCTTCTCTGTTCATGAAGAAGAGCAGCATGAGAAGGAACTCGATTCTTCTTTCTTAAGCACACTGGTTCCTACACCTATTTGTGATTCTACTACCTGGGAAGGCAAATAGGTACATACAGTACATGGGAACTTCAAAGCAGGCAATACAGCTCTTTGAAAGAGGGTAGATTGAGATTGGACATTAGGCAGAAGTTCTTCCCTGTGAGGGTGCTGAGGCGCTGGCACAAGAGAAGCTGTGGCTGCCCCATCCCTGGCAGTGTTCAAGGCCAGGCTAGATGGGGCTTGGAGCAACAGGCTCTAGTGGAAGCAGTTTGGAACTGGATGAGCTTTAAGCTTCTAACCCAAACCATTTTGTTTCTATGAAATACAAAACCACATTCACTTTTGCAGTTGATTTTCCATTAAAATATTTGTTTTCTTTTAGCAACAGTAACTTACTTAAGGGTAATTTCCTTATATCACCTCACTGTATTTTAATAAGGAACAGAGAAAATCATTCCAGGGAGAGGTCAGGACATAAGGACAAGTCTATTTTGTCTGGTCTAGGAGTCATGGCCTTATGCAGTAATGGCCAGACCACGTTCTTGAACTGGCAATGGAACTGATTCGAAACATCCTGTTGAATTATTCAAGAGTACAGCAAGCTCAGTATAAAAAATAAAGCTATGTCACATTTTTGCCAATAACAGAAGAGGATTTTCTACTGCTACAGTTCATATGCTATGAAAAAGGGTTAAAATCTAAGTCCCTGTTTCCCATGTTTAAGTTTGTTCCATTTCCATGAGTTTGTACAAACAAAACTTAAAATGTCTTAATTTCATAGAAATACAACATTCTGCTTGTAAAACCACCCAAAGTAGAGAATAACCTTCCCAAGGTTGAGTATCAATAATTTTCCTGCACTTTACACACAGCTCATTTTTTGCTGTATTGAAATCAATAAGCAGGAAGTTTATCAACACATTCCCATGGTTCTTCCAGCAACACCATGGGGGAAGCTTTCACTTCTGATAAATCTCAGCCCAAAATGGAGCCAGTCAGGCCTGGAAGAATCACAGCCTCCCCCTCTTCATCAGTGGGGCTGTACCAGTTAGCGACAAACACAGGAGCACTGCCTTTAGTTCACAGAGATGAGAAAATGCCCCACTTACTGAATTCAAGGAATTGCCTCTTTTCCTCACTGTCACCTTCCCCTTGGAATGGCCAAGCTAGGAGCCCTTCACACTCCTTGCTAAGGGAACAAGTCCTCCAAGGGGATGCTGGGGAGGGACTCTTCATTAGGGACTGTGGTGATAGGACAAGGGGTAACGGGTTAAAACGTAAACAGGGGAAGTTTAGATTGGATATAAGGAGGAAATTCTTTCCTGTTAGGGTGGTGAGGCACTGGAATGGGTTGCCCAGGGAGGTTGTGAATGCTCCATCCCTGGCAGTGTTCAAGGCCAGGTTGGACGAAGCCTTGGGTGATATGATTTAGCGTAAAGTGTCCCTGCCCACGGCAGGGCGGTTGGAACTTGATGATCTTAAGGTCCTTTCCAACCCTAACTATTCTATGATTCTATGAGTGTGGTTCACTGATACTTTAACAGTGTCAAGCACACAACAAAGGGCCATGCCCCTGAATCCATGCAGTTACAGTGCTCAGGAGCTGGACATAAGGTTACAAAAGCCTAACTAATTTTTAATATGAGGCAGGAGCCTGGCCCGCTCCTGAGGCTGCTCTCCTGCCCTTACAGTTCTTCCACCACCACAGTGCTTGTGGTGGGGTACCACAGCCTGCCTGCACCCACCCCTCCATCAGAGCAGGTGTCACAGTGGGAACAGCATCAGAGCACAGGGCCCGCTCCCCAGCGATGATCCCTGCGCCAGAAGGATGCTGCAGACCCACAAGTGCGCTGTGGATGCCACAACCACATCAAAGCACATTGCTCTTGACCCTCCTCACACCTTTCTGCATACAGTCTGTAGAGGAAAAAAGACACGAGTAACATAGTATCAACATTACAATTTTTTTTCCATAACAAATCTGAAGATGAACTTCTGAGCCTCCAATTAATACACAGGCAAACCTACAGGTCACAACTGTTGGCTTCAATCTAAGTTATTTGTAGAACACAGAAAAAAGGTATATTAAAAAGTGCTGGAAGATTTCTTCTTTTAATTCAAAGTGCTCACTTTATTATACAGTCTTATATGACTTAAGCTGCAGCTTCATTTATCTCCAAGTAGCCTCAGTCAAAATCAAATCTTTTGTTTAATTCCTTACTGGAATGCAAGGGAACTTTTGAAACAGTGGCTGTTTCAAGAAACAGATAATCCTGAGAGACAATAACTGTTCTATGCACAGTTTGTCTTTACTATTATTCTCAAGATCTCCAATTGATTAATATAATGAGGTTAACCCAAAAGCCACTGGGTTTAATCATGTTTTTTTTCAGTTTGGAAGTGGCTGGGAGTTTCTGGTACCCTGGATGCAGCGGGTCAGTGGTACACACAGGGGCACTTTCTCCCAGCAGCATTACACACTCTGGTAACCGGATGGTGACATCTCTCTGGCAACTTTGTTTCACAGCTGCATAGGCTGGAGCCAAAAGACAAAGTGAGATGCAGCAGGGCAGATCACAAAGCAGTGGCATAATTTGCATTAGAAATAAAAACATGCCAACATTGCTCATTTTCTTACAAGCCTGATCACGCAGAACACAACAGCGATGGCAGGCGAAAGCAGGGGAGGCAGAGAAACCCTTCTGCCACGTCCCTGGTGCTATCAGCTCACACCACTGGCTCCAGAGAAATGTGAGATACTATCATCATAGAATCCCAGACTGGTTTGTGTTGGAAGGGACCTTAAAGCTCATCCAGTTCCAACCCCCTGCTACGGGCAGGGACAGCTTCCACTAGAGCAGGTTGCTCCAAGCCCCATCCAACCTGGTTGGATGTTCCTGTTTCTACGTATGACCTAAGCTCTTTCATGCCTTGCCCTTGGCTATATAAGCTCTACCATCTAGAAGCAACACTACCACGATAATTACTGGTCACTGTATGTGGTTATCAGGTATTAATGCTCATGTTTGAGTCCTGGTCAAAAGCCAATCCACACCCAAACAGCCAATATTTTTGCTAGAATGGGCAAACACAACATCGTAACCAGGTTTTAAGCTTATATTCTTATGCAGCTACAAATGGGGACTCTCTGTGCCTACACCTGAGCCAAAAACACAAGCTCCTAATACCCACTACCTCTCACTGGAGGCTCTGAGCTGGGGTTTTATGCAGGACCATACAAAAAGGACAGGAACAGCAGTACACTATGAAGCAATTATCATGGTACCGAGTCCAAGATACAGGCATTTTCTACTTCAGCTTCCATAAACAACAGCTGGAAAGAGTTTCTCTTACCTCTGAATACATATATTCCTTCACAGGAGAGGGGCATGGCAAAACCAAGGCCCTTTTCTTCCAATTTTCTCAGCCCTGCAACCAAAGCTCACCATGGGGAAGCCATTTTGAGTCTATGGGATTTTCCAGCATGGATTTCTAACCCACCTAGCAGGGATAACATCCTTAGTAATCAATTGGACTCATGATTACTCTTTCAAACCCAAGTTCAGACCCATACAAATAAAAAAAGCACACTTTACATGGCAATATATACAGAACAATAACAGTGCCAGATGGTAGAATACTGAACAGAATTAATTTCACACATGATGTTTTCAAGGTGTTAAAATATGTCACAGCTTCTGCTAATAAAACATCTTCCTCTTCCCTCCTCCTTTTAAGAAAAGGCTCCATTACCACCAGCCTGTATTTTACATTATATGTGTTTTCAATTCTGATAAGGGCAGCTGATTGCTTGCAAACTTAATTACAGTCAAATGAAAGTCTTTCAGAACCATCATTAGCAATTAGGACCCGCTGGATTCGCAGCGTATCATTTAGAGAGGTATAATTCAATAGCTTATTGAAAGATTGCAGGTGAGGCTGGGGATGAGAAGGGGGGGAAACGCCTGTGCCACGTCACTGCAGGCAAATCCTCAGCAAAGTGGCAGCTTCTGATCAATGAATGCAGGTGTTTGCACAGCTCCTGGCTCGGAAGCGCTAGCTGCATCCTGCCATCGCACTTGGATTTGTGAATGGCTCCGCATTTCCTACTACATGCCTGTTTTGGTGTGTGTGTTTTCAAGGAATCCAAAGTGCCTGGTCAGGAATGGCAATAACCCTGGGGGATGGGGGATGCATGGCGCAGAACAACAGGCACACAAAGCAACGCATCATTCTGTGGTCCTTTCTGTAAAGAACAACAATCTTTTCTATGCCCATTGAGCTCAATTATATATTATCAGGGCGCAGAAGTTGTTTGGATGCTTTCGAGCAGCTGGGTGTCTTCACAGATGACGTGCTGGATATGGTGACTGCGGGTTAAGTGCAGCTGGAGATTTCTGTGGCCTCTGATCAGAAGCAAACAGCAGTTGAGAATCACAAAATGCTTGTAATTCAAGCACTGTTTGTCACCAATAGCAGTTTCCAAGAAGGAAATGAGAGGGGCAACTGAAGAGCAGCCCAGCTTTTAGACACACGGTCTCTCACACATACAGATAATCCACAAAGGGTGCATGTGTGCAAAACAAAGCCCAGTTCCCTTTCAAGGATGAAATTACCAACTGGCCAGCACAAAGCACTCAACCTCTGAACAGCATGATGGCAGACAAGATAACACTGAGCTGGACATCAGCCGACACAGACGATGTTAATTCACACAACAAGCCCCCTCTTCGGGTATATCCTTAAACACACACACACACACACACACTCCCTTGTATAACATTTACCCTTCCAAAAAAAAACATGCTGCCCAGCCTGGACCTGTGCAAAGCCCCACCACTTCACGCCTTCCCCACAGATGTGCTCCTCCTTTCCCATCCTACAAAGACTTCTCACAGCCCACATTTATCAATCCCTCCATATAGAATCACAGAATTGCTTGGGTCGGAAGGGACCTTAAAGCTCATCCAGTTCCAACCCCTGCCACAGGCAGGGGCACCTTCTACTAGAGCAGACTGCTCCAAGCCCCTGTGTCCAACCTGACCTTGAACACTGCCAGGGATGGGGCAGCCACAGCTTCTCTGCAGCTTATCACACCAGCATCTTCCATAGTCCTGCACACACTCATGCTGTGGAACCTCAGTGCACAGCTATCTGCATATGGCCCTTTCCATACTTTCAGTGCTGTAATCTGATTTTTTTCCCCATCATTTCATAGTTTATTTTTCAAGTTAGATGTTGTTCACAGCGTGGACTGACAAACAAACCCAAATAAACAACCCTCTGGATGACATGATACCAACACAGAGCAGACAGTTTCACTAAAGCAGTGCCCCCTGCATATTCCTGTTACTTGTGACCAGTTGCTATGGGTGATTTCAACCTTTTGACTACACTTGCACATAATCAAACCATGCTGTGTTGGTTGCAACACAAAGAGCAAATCTAGACATTTCAAAGTGGTTGTATTAGTGTTTTTAAACTGAAAACACACAGAAAACCAACCTCTTTCTCTACAAACAGAATGGAAAGACACATTATCTTGATTTTCATTAATGCACGGCAGCATCACTGCCCACACTCTATAAGCTGGTAGCAATACTCTTTTTAACAAGTCATACAGAGCCAGACCTCCAACAATGCAGAAGTAGCCCCAATGCACACAGCAAGGCTTGCAAACCCCTCTGTTGTCCCGCCACAAGCTATTTTCATGGCCCAGGTTCCTACCTCATCTTCAGCAGTTTTACAGGCCCTAAAATCAACTGGCTGCCAGGAAAGTAATCCCAATCCACAGCAGCTATATAAAAGGAGATTTGAGCCTTTATCACTCATTCCAGGCATATGCAGGTTGGATGCAGTATTTCACGGGGTTTGACCTCACACTGCACAAATACACACACCTTTTTTCCCTTGCTGCTGCACTGAGCTACAAGTTGGGAGTCACAGAAATGAAAGGGTTCTCCATGGTAGAGTATAATACTTGTAGCTGCTATTGCACTCCCAAAGCCCACCCACAATTTCATTTTCAATTAACAGCTCTTAGAAAAGCAGTAATGAAAGCAGTTGCTAAAGAGCACTCGGATGTCATTGAGAGACTGCAAACCCAAACTGTAAATAGCACATTGTAAATCGCTTGTCACCACACTCAGCTCTCGCTGGAATCACACTGCCGGTGACAATCAAACCCATCTGCTCAGCTCCCCGACCAGTGTCACCACAAACCATAGAGCTAACAGCCACCTCCCGCTCCACGCTCATTTACCTGTCATGTACAGGCTTGTCTAAAAGCCTGCAAAACCCCTTCCTGACTGCAAAGCTGAATATTCCTACAGATTGTAGGATCCCAGACTGGTTTGCGTTGGAAGGGACCTTAAAGCTCATCCAGTTCCAACCCCTGCCACGGGCATATGAATCTCCCAGCAGATAGATAAAACAATGAAGGAAATGGTAGAGGCAGCAAACACCCATTGACTAAAGAGACATGATCCTTCCCTCTGACTATCAAAATACTCTCAACACTTCCTGCAATGACAACTCATTGTTTCCTCCTACACCCCACTCTGCTTCAGACCTTGAGGGATAAAAACTCTTTAAAAAGTATTTAAAACTTTCTGCCACCCTTTTACTAGTTATAAATGTTCAATTTCAGATTTCCAGCTGATTTTTACAGAAAACACATAAAATCACCACCGCCGATTAATGGAAATTAAAATGCTGGAGAAATATTCTGATGAGTCTTATGTTTGCTTAATGCCAACTAAAACTTCCTTGAGGCATAAGTACATTTATAAAAGCTCACAAAGCAGAGTTCAAAAGTCTTCTCGCTAGTAAAATATGAACCTTAATTAAGGTAGAGTTTCACATTTTGTGGATTTCAATAAACCTGTAGGCATTTCAGCAGAGCTGGATAAATACCTGCACGAATACTGCAAGGATCTTCTCTGAAAACTAATTAGCAGCCCTTCTAATAGCTGCCTTCAACTAAATCTGTTTGACGAGGGAGCTTCATACTGTAAAGCCTGCATGTGAGAGTTACTTCCAAAAGATTACAGGCTTCACAAGAAGGCGAATCGGACACAACTGTTAACTCCTGGTAAAACAACCAGGTATAAAACAGTTCCCAACAGGGACAGGCTGCAGCCAAGGTTTTATGCCAGCATGGGAATGCAAGTGACAGTTTCGAGACCGCATCCTGACATCCAGTTATAATATTCACACATTGCTCCGGGGATAACAGGGGCAAAATACATTGTTTACCTATAAAATACATAACTCCAATATAGCAAGGACACTGTGTATACATATATCCCGAAACACAGACCCATAGACTGGTTTGGGTTGGAAGGGTCCTTAAAGCTCATACAGTTCCAATCCCCTGCCATAGGCAGGGACACCTTCCACTAGAGCAGGCTGCTCCAGGCCCCATCTACCCTGGCCTTGAAGTATACTGAACTTTGTCTTTGGACACTCCTACTTTGCCAAGCACAAAACACAGAGGCCCCAGTTCTTCTTGTCACCTGAGAAGGTTGCCAAGCAACCTGACTTCCTATCAAGAACCTGGGAATTCAATGGGATGGAGCTGGGTGGGGAAACAAACCCAAGGTATGCAGACAAGTGTCCCTCTTGGGGCAAGTGTGTTACATGGCCACAGAAAACCCACCTCAGAACTTACCATTCTCCTCCCTTCTTTTGAGGTCTTCACCATTTGTCTTGAAAGACGACAGAAAATGCTTCCCAGAAATACTATGTATAAAGGCTGTGTGGGCATGTCTTCTTAAATAAGCTTTATAGTCTTTCCCATTACATCTTTTTTCCATGTCTAAGTGCCAAAGCCACTTGGATTTGTCAGCACCTAAACTCTTCATGAGACTAAAATGTTCTTATCTAAGAAGCTATACCCCTACCAAATGTATTAGATTTATATTGAGCAAGATATTTTATTTCCTTTCAGCCTTATCCCTCAGGAATTAAGCAGAGTACTCAGATTTATCAGCTAAAAGGAAAACCATTCTCCATGACATCTGTCAACTCAATACCTTCCCAGCCAGTGTGTATTTATTCCTAAAAACACAACCTCACAAATTGCCTCCATGAGCAGCAAGGCCAATTCCTTCACAGCTTAAGTACTGGGCAGAAAGGTTTCACCTCACAGTAGGCTATGCCAGGGGAATCAAAGAGTGCAAAAAGTCAGCTCTTACCAAGGCCAGTTCCTACTGCACAAAGCAGATATACTGACCATTTGATGTATTAAAAAGGAACAGCATGAAGACCACACAGGTGGACATAGAAAATTGACAAGGAAACTCAGCAATCTTCAATATGTGCTTATAACCATTGCATCAACTGTCCTGAAGAGCTTCCCCATCTCCCTTTGAAATGCACAGTAAAATTAATTTGAAGCAATACCTTAAAGGGTGTCATAGTGTAGAGTGTTACAATTTGTTTCTTTATACAGTGTAGACTTAAAAATAATGATAACATTTTTCACCAGCTTCAGTAACTCTAAATATCAAAATGAACACAAGCCAATGTACTTCTCATTTTCAATGTTCCTTCCCTTTCCCTGAGCTCACAAGATGAGCAGCAGTGAATTCTCACTATTTCTCTACAGGTTTCTCTGCAAAGCAAGATTTGGTTTGCACTAAACAGGGATAAAGACTCGTTCCATTAAATCAACCATCTCCATTAGAAATATAATTCCTGGTTAAAGAGTCATTAACATCACTTACATTTAAATCAAAGCTGACCTCTTCACTGTTACCTTGAACTTCGCAATGAGCCAAATGACCACACAGTACATGCTACATTTAAAATGTCCAGCTCTAATTTTGTCTTTAGTAAAAAACACACACACATTCATTAGAAAAGACAAAACGTGGCTCTTTTTTCTGCATCCTGCTCACCCGTGAAACCACACTTGTCACACATTCCTCTTTTTTAAAGATGATACCAAACACAACCCTGCAGAGTCCTGAAGAAGAGACCAAGATTCCATCCTCAAGCTTTGCAGCCCTGGAGCTACACACTCACTTGTGTCACGTGTGCACCAAGGGAACACCAGAGGTGGACAGGCAGGAGGTTCTTGCTTACAGGTAGGTGATGAGTAACCCAAGAGCACACACTGACATGCTACAAATGAGCTCCTCGCACCATAATCAGTCCTAAGAGCTTTGTCTTAATTAACAGCTGCCCCTCTCACAGTTTCCTCACTGTGTCCTTCATGCTCAGAGGGACTCTTACACTTGTGTACCAAGTCTAAAGACAAGACGGCATATTTATGTACAAAGTTGGCCTAACAACGTAAGAGACAGACCACATTTATTTGCCCTGACAGTCTCGCATCCAGTCTACAGAAGGCTCTTTCAACCTCTGCTCACTTATTAATCAACTCAGCTCCAGCATCAATACACCACTTGCTTTCCCACTCAGTTAATCTCTTCTAGTACTGGGACACAGTTCCAAGTGGCCCAAGAATAAAACAACTACAAAGAGGTTAGAAATCCACTTCTACATACCATGTGCCAACAGCCAGAGCCCCCCCTCCACAGCAGATAACTTGTTTCCTACCTGTCTGAGGCCCTTCGGTATCTTCTTCCTTTTCCCAAGGTGCTGGCAGAGATTACGATCATTTTCTCGGTCAGAGCTGTACTGGTGGTGGTGGAGTCTGTTCTTTTTCGGGAGATACGCCAGCCCATTGGTAAGTGCTTCCCGTTTCTTCTTGGCTAGAGGATTCTGTCGCTTCTCCACACGTTCCTGAGGTTTCAGAGCTACATCCTTCTGCAGGAAGAGAAGAGAAGAAAAACACAATGGTTAAGATATAGCTCCGACCTGATCTGACTTCTTTAAGCAGCAATTCCAGATGACCAGCAATGCTAGAGTCACCAGAAAAGGGAAAACCAGTCTTAACTGATGTCCATTTAATCAAGAGATAGGGAAATGCAAAATAAAACCTGTAAGATGAAGGGAGCACACAGAAGCAGACACATAATCCTTTAGATTTCATGCCATCAACCTCCTGATTCTCAAAACCATCTCATGTATCAAGTGCGCATGCATGTAGAAGATGTACCTATGTTTATACTGTCTAAATTAACAATCATCTTTGATTTAAACAAGGCCTGGCTTTTCACATTTATTCTTTCTTGCATTTGAGAAGCCAAGCTCTGACCTAAACCAAATCATAACCAGTGAATCTCAACTCACTGTGGTGGACATTTTCCTCAAGCTAAATCTTGGCACAGGGGGAAAGCACTAAAAAAAAAAAACCCAGGCTTGTATTGGAAAACTTTGTTACTGACTCTTCCCTAAACCCCAGAATCAATGTCTGTCTATAAAAGACATCTGAGTTAAGTAACAAACACGAGTTCTGTTGCTTAGCCTACAGCCGTTTTCTTACTGATAACCTGCAACACCCAGAAGTCATGGTTTTGGTTAAAATAAAAGTTACTTTAAAATACAATTTCCAGTAAAACAGAATTAAAGGCAGAGGAAGTGGAGGCTGGAGGGTCATTGGAAAAGAAGAATTAGAAGTTACTGGAAAGTGGCAAGTCACAATTCATCGTATGCATTTAATACATACAATCTGCCAAGTCGTAGCTACTCCAAGAACTCCGTAAGCAGGAGTACAGTATTTCCAGATAACGGGCATATTACTTAAGCAGTGTAATACTTCAAGCATACTCTATTAACATGCCTAACACTTTGACCAGATGCTCTCCATGCCCCACCATAAAGCACTATGTGATCTTGTAAGCCCACATGCTGCTGTTCATTGTCACTTACTATTATAACCAACAGCAGGAAAGAAATTGGGCTACTGGTCCCTGTGTCACATAAAATTCAGGTTCAGGAGAATATAATTCAAATTATGCTACCTTTTAATGAAAAAAACCCTATGCCTACAGGCAAAAATCAGTTTGGCTTTAATTAAAGAATGCTCCCTAAATGCCTATCTAAAACACAAGAGCTTCACAAAATTCATAACTAAAACCAGTGAGAAGATTAATTAAACTAAAGACAGGCAATGTTCAACTTTGATATTTGGTGAAAAGAATGATTTTACAACCACTAAAGAAGGGACGCTGGAACAGAAGCCGCAAGATACTTTTTCTACCTTTTCTTCACCTAAGACACCATGGGAAATATCCGAAGTTTTCCTTCACATAGTGTTATTCATATTAGGAAAGTTGGGAGCCTTATCCAAACTCATGAAAAAAAAAATCTTTGGGGTCTTCAGCTATAAAGCAGATCAGTACTTGAACATAGAAACCCAGACTGGGTTGGGTTGGAAGGGACCTTAAAGCTCATCCAGTTCCAACCCCCTGCCACGGGCAGGGACACCTTCCACTAGAGCAGCTTGCTCCAAACCCTGTCCAACCCAGCCTTGAACACGGTGTTCTCCCTCCTCTGGTTCCTCCAGCTACTGTAAAAGAAGTCAGCTGTAGCACAGCTCTTCTTAGTACACTTTGAAATCTACTTGTGAAAAGCCTGAGAGACCCTCCAGAGCAAGCCCAAAGTAATATAAAGCAATAAATCACTTCTCTGAGCACTCTTCCCTCCTTTCCCAGGAAGGTTTTAGATCCAGCTACATGCCATGAATGCACAAAGGCTAATTCTCAGGTGTCACAGACGGCAGCAATGATTTCACCAATATTTGCTGTCAACAGCTTCATAAAAACAGCTAGTACAGCCACACGCTGACCTCCCTGATAACAAACGCACAGAGTCTGGCACAGCCATTCCTGCCCTCGGCCCTATCCTGCTACACTTTGTGCAACAAATTGGAAAACTGAGGTTGCAATTCCCACAGAGCAAATTCAACATAGGAAAAAAGCACCAGGATTACATCTTGTTCAATGCACTCTATTGAAACAATGAGATATTTTATCATGGAGCAGATTTCTGCCTCAAGATAACCATCATCTGCAGCTAATGATGCATCAATGTTAATTTCTTTTTTTAAATCATTATAAAAAACTCCAGTGCTTTAGGAGTAGTACATTATATCAGCACAGGACTTCTGCTGAAACACAGAGCTCGTGTTTGTAGATAGAAATGCTATTAAGAGGATTCACTCTAAATGCAAAAGGTGAAGGAGTGAAGAAAGGGAAACTTTCTGGAATTAAAAAAAGAAATCAAAATTCTCCTAATGACTCAATAGCTTTTGAGGGAATTTTCTCCCCTCCCAGCTATGAGTGATCTAAATGAAAGAGTGGCAGGCTTCCAGAAGCTTATAAAATACCTAATGGTGCTAGCACTGCCATCAAGAAATTACTAGTTCCCATTAGCTTTAAAGAGGGTGTGAGATGGGTCACATTTTGCAGATCACTCTGGCGTAACCTCCTCCATAAGAATCCTGTTCTCCAGCCAACTGAATAGCTTCATGAATTGTCAGATACACCTAAAGAAAAGATCAGCTTGTGTCAGAATTGGGATGAAATACGGCAAAGCCAAGTGACACCAAACCCACAAAGCCCCCTGCAAACTGTGAAGACCTGCCAGGACAGAAGGAACAATTTAGAGAGATCTTCAAAAACAAGGTGTCCATTCTGCTCGTGACCAAAGAGAGGAAAGGTTGCTCCACATGCACATGGTGCATGCTGTGAAAGCAGGCTTCAAATCCACTTTAGTGGGTGGGCTTCCTATGAAATGCACATATAAAGGTTGGTGTTTAGACAACCACATTCCTGCAGAACAGCTCTTCCCCAGCTGACACTACTGCAGACTGTTGTGGGTCATAACCTTGTTATTGAATTGTATGCTAAAACCAATCATCGCTTCCAACAGATATATGATTTAGCTTTAAAATATATATGCATATAGAAATCTATATTAAATTCTTCATCTGAAGGATACATTAAAAGTAGCTTGATTAGAGATCCCATGGAATGTCGGTCCCCATGTTTGAGGGTGCAGACTGCCCAGGATGATTCTGGATGCACCATAGGTACAGCAGAACACACAGCTGCAGAGGACACATATGGATCATGGCCTCTTGGAAGCTGCTGGGTTCAGTGGAGGCGGCGCTTGGCTGGGAACCGTGGCCCTGCATAAATCACTTCCCCGCTTGCTGCCCCTTCTTCCCCATCCAGTTTTTATCTTTCTGTTGTTTAGATAGGACAATAGCTCTAGCGTGCCATGTGCTAGTACATTAGCCAGCACAATCTTAATTACAGACTTCAGGCATCATCATGATTAGAGTAATAAGCTGTAATTACTCTAAGGTGACAGGACTGCACAGACCTTATCTACACAGATAAGGAGATGTAGTAATATTTCATGTCGAGACATATTTTTCAGCAGCTACCCATGGAGTCAATTCAAACTAAGTAGCAGACCCTGTGAACAACACTTTCAGGCTTTAATGGAGGTTTTTCTCCTCTCCTGCCAGCATACAAGCCCACACATTATTAAATAAATCCTACAAACATATTAGGCATGGCTTAAAACCATCTTATTCAGATATATCTTTCATCAGTAAAGTGCCTTAAGTGTATCAGGAAGGTGACTTAAATGTATAAATACGTAATTGCATGCAACTCAATACAAAATGCATTAATATTTATGAGCATAATCTAAAAAAAAATAAAAAAATCCAATTGTTTTATTTCTGTTGGGCACATTCATCAACCTGATCCCACAGGCAAGAGCCGCCCGTGCTGAACGGACCCAGAGAGCAGGAGAGCTACTGGAGCCCAATGTGGTGGCCCTACAATCATCTCAGCTCCAACTCCTATCAACAACTTCAATCCAAGCTGTTGGTGACGGGAGGAGAAGCAGCCTCTGTGGGTACCACAGACAATCTCTTGAGATGGGAGGCTTGAAGGACACACGGCGTTCCCATCAAGTGTTAAGCTTTCCGGGAGCTCTGCCTGATTTATTTCAGGAGAGTTCATCTTCTTGCTATGTAAATGACAGCTCATTCATTATAAATCAGCTCCTCAGTGGCAGCTGAGCAGTGCTTCACACTGCTTTGTGGGGTACACACTTCACCCCTAGGAATCGCACCCAAGAGTCAGTCAGTCCATCACTGCTGCCCTTCCCTCCAGCCACCTTCCGTCCAATAACAACTTAAAAGCTATACGTGAACAACAGGAACTCTGTTCCATTCCTTATTACAGGGACTTTCTAAGGGAACACTCAGTGAAAAGCAGCACTAAATGCACTGTGTGGCAAACACACTGCAGGCACTTAACTGGATGAAAAATTCAGGTGCTGCTCAGCCATTCCAAGCCTTGATCTTTCCAAATCATCCTTAAGGATTATCGCTGTGACTCCCACGTTGCAAGAACTTGCTTTCTGAATTCACACTGAATGTGACCCCAGTGAAGCACAACTTTTCAAAGCTGATTATTCAATACAAAAGCAGGGCTAGGAAAACCAAGCGATAACTGCATCAGTCTATGACCATATCCCACTTATTTGCTCCTCAGGTTCTTGCTGAAGTCCGCATCAGCTTTATGTAAGAGATCACCAATTTATCCTTCTTTCCAACACTAAAATTAAGTATAAAGAAATATGCCACTTTAAAAAAGCCCATATTATTGAACAGCCATAAAATGTCATTGGAATGCTCCACTTAAAACACTAACAGTTAGAAAAAGAAGCCTGAGTCTCCCAGTTTGCCCCTGACCGCTATTCAGACACTCAAGTGTCAAACAGAACTGCAAGAAAGGTACTTCCTGAGTCTCTCATCTATTTCCAAGGTTCAAGCAACTCACATTTGGTCAGGAGCACCAGTGCAGAAGGAAGAAGCCAATTAAGGGGAAAATAAAACACATTTTCACTAGCTACAAAAGCCGATTTGAAATTCCTTCCAAGTTACGGACAGGACCAGCAGACAGACTCAGCACCTCAGCCTGGCTGTCAGCTTCAGAAGTGCTTCATTTGCCAGGGATGTTATGTGAGGAGAAGCAAGAAGCAGCCAAAGGGTTTCCTATGAAAACACACACACAAACACTGACAAACCCAACACCTCCATATTCGCTGAGGAAATCTCCTACAGAAGTTGAGCTTGCAGGAAATTAACCTGCCTGGAGAGCAGAGCTGAGAGAAACACGGCGGCTGTGTCAGCATCACGCAGTGGGTATTGTTAGCTGGGAATCCAGCGAGCAACACACGCGCAGAGCTGCACAAACTGACCTAAACCCCCCTCAGAATGAGGAAGCGGTGCCAGTCCAAGGGCGCCAAATGCGCCATCACATCCTGACAGGCTTCATCAACTCACACTGTGTTTTCTGCTACATTTAGGAAGGATTTTTATGCCCTACGACTTCAGCACCCCTCTTGCATTTCACACTTCATCTTTTGAGGTCTGGCAGTAACAAGGTGTAAAGGTCTGAAAACAACGCATTGAGTAGTGCCTTCAGATCTTTCAAAATCAGACAATAAACCGAGCTGTTTGTAACAGTCATTCATTTCCCTCCAGATAAGACAGTTAAAACACACTGTGTGTTCTTCTGAATGCACAATGAGCTCCTCAAAAGCAGGTATCTAGGCGAGAAAAACCACACACACTCCGAAAACAACACCAGGGAGAACAGAAGGCAGGCCTAAAGCTCAACACAAAAGAGAAAAGGAATCTCAAAGCATAGAAATTAAGGTATTTCAGGACACAAGGGACTGGTGAAGAGAGCTGTGGTGTCAAATACAGTGGGTGCAGTAGCCAATCCACTAATCCCGGCAATTGCTTCAAGTCGCAGGACCTCTGCAGAATGGTTTAATCTCGGTGTGTTCGCTTTGTTTTCCTAAAAATACAACCCATCGCCTCCTGCACCTCTCTGGAATCTGGAAACAAAGTGGTTCAGTGTAGTGCAAAAAAGGGTGTGCGACAGGGCGAGGATGAAATGCCATTCCAGGCTGCAGGATGCTCTGTGGTGATCACAGATGAAGCAAAACAACAGAAAAGCGAGTCGCTGTCTGCTTGAGATATGTTTTATAAAAGAGTTCCTGTAGCAAAGAGATTGCTTTGATTTTTCAACCCAAAATCATTTGTTAACAATACCATTGATAAACAGAAGGTTCCTTTTCAGGTGCTGCTGATTTAAATTACACACCAAAAACTACATTAAAGCAGCATTATTGAGGTTACAGAAAGTCAAGCACTTGGAAGTTATGAAAGGCCAGGATTAAGGCTGTAACCACCACCTGAATTCAGCCCTCTTGTGCATATGCATCATGATACGATCTTTAATTACATGATTGCATGTTCTTATTTCCCTACACAGAACAGAAGCTATTCAGCTAATAAGCAGCCACTCAGGACTTTGTTTTCTCCTCTATCCAACATGTGGACATGAAACTTGTTTTCTTTCACTCCATTCACACCCTCCTCTGAATGCACAATTATTAATTTCCTCAAGGGTTTTTCTATACAGCTTCTCTGTACTATCAGATGCTCAACAAATATCAAGGACATGTTTACAGCTGTTTAGCCCAATGAAGGTATTTCACTGTTCCCATTTTATAGGTGCCAACAACAGTCCTAACCGTGTTCAGGTCAGAAATGTCTGCTTAATTTTAAGCACCCATTAGGAAGCACCTAAGATTTGATTTTTCAGAGAACTCAGCTCTGCAGAGCACTTTATCTAATGAAGCACAGCCTTCATTGATTTCAGCAGCTCCAGGGAGTGCTGCGCACTCTGCAAATCAGGCTTTAGTCAGCACCGTATATTACAAGGATACAGATAATGACTGTTTCTAAAATACATAGTGTGATGGCCTCCCTCATGCCACATACTAAATACAAGATGGAGGCAGAGAAAAACTAGATTCTGATTCCATTCAACTCATTCTATCATGGAATGGGTTGGGTTGAAGGGAACTTAATGCTCATCCAGTTCCAACCCCCTGCCACAGGCAGGTACGCCTTCCACTATGCCAACTGGAGCAGGTTGCTCCAAACCTGGCCTTGAACACTGCCAGGGATGGAGCATTCTCGACTTCCTTGGTCAGCCTGTGCCAGTGTCCAAAATACACACCAAATTACATTGCTTTCTTAACTTTAAGAACAGAATATGTCCCCTTTTATTTCATGCCCAAAAGCAGCAATCCTTTATTTCTGCCCTATGTCTTGCCAAATTTACCAGGAGACTCCTGCAATTAAATCATATTCCCTTCCAGTGAAGCCTTTGGCACAAAGCTGACTCCAGGCTCCTCTACTTTTCAAGCTATGTCTGGTGTTCACTGAATAATTCAAGTGGCACTTTGGTTGGCAGGTCACAGACTGAGGCCAAGGAGTTAGTGGGACAATAAATCTTACATTTAAAGGGTATCCCCCTTTACTGGTAGGGGTAGAATAAATGGACTTACAGGGCTCTCATCCCTGTTATTTCTGCACTAGGGTTAAACAGATGACTTCAGCCTCAAAGCTCTCACACTGGCACCATTCATTAGCACAGCACTCAGTATTCATAAAAAATGTATGATGGTGTAAATCAAATCAGAAGCACCTCTGTATTCCTTGTCACATTGAAAGATGGTAAGCAGCATCACAGCACAGTCCAGTGTGTTCCAAAGGTCTCACAATGCTCACTAAAGTATCATGGCCACAGAAAGGAACTGAGCTGGGGCACCAGAGAGAGGTCAGCTTTACTGCAATGTCAGCATCAAGAGTGGACCAGTAAATGTGCTATGCAGGAGGCAAGAGAAAGAAACCAGGAAACTGCACTATACAGGGATAGAACAGGGAGAGATTGAAACATCCACTTCATTTATTTCTGTGTCACAAAGGAAGTCCTACAAGCATGCAGGGAAACGGAAGGCATCCCTCTACCCATGCAAGGAAGCAGCATAAACCCAGCTCTGGGGACAGACCACACAAAATAAGGAAGGAAAAAGGACAGAATGAGGACTGCTCATGGATTATGCCAGATGGTAAATGCTGCAACCTGCACATTTTTTTCCAAACAAAAAAAAATCCACATAATAATTGGTTATAATTCCTGAGCTTTTCAAAATAAAAAAAAGAAAAAAAACTATTTGGAGACAACTCTTTTTCCATCCTGGGTCAAGAAGTCAAACTACTTAACACACCAGCTTTTCTGTCTTCTAAGCTCCTACTGTCTCATATTCCTCTTGATTTCCTTTGTCCTTCTCTGGGAACCACTTAACTCCAGCACTGTTCCTGGCATGTGGCATACAACCTCACACAAAAGACTGATGAAGGCACATTTTGAAATGAAAGAACGGTGATTAGAAAATAATGAGAAGGAGAAAGAGCTGGGATAGAAGGGAGGACTGCATCACTTCAGGCAGGTTGGTAATATTCTTCATTAGGAAAAGGATCAGAACCTTTGTGCTATTAGAAGGGGGGAAAAAAAGAGAAACAACAGTTCAACTTCCCATCTGCAAAGAAACCTCCTTCCAGCATTCAGACTGACAGATAGTAAAGAACAAAAGTGTAAGAAACAGAGCAATACATAACCTTTCCATTTGCTGGTTTATTCTTCCCCTAGGAAACAGATACAGGGAAGATAAATTTGATGATCAGAAAACCAGAGGGATTACATTCTTGTAGTGCTGATCATTGGCAAATCCCCTTCTCTGCAGTTCAGAAGCACAGCTTAGCATAACAGACAAGATTTATCATTGTCTTGTCCTTCGCACCACTTCCAAAGTAGATACAAGTTATTCCTATCTCAAGAGTCCTCATTCACATACACAGATGTAATAAATACCAGACCTGTTCTGTTGCTCCTTCACAAAGGTATAAGCCACTGTACCAACTGCAGAGAACCAGACTCACTGGGTAACTGCCACATTTTCCATCTTTATTTCTCCACTTCTGCTCATGCATCACATCCTTGTAATAAAGCACTTGCTTCAGCTTTAGGCCAACGGATGTTCCAAAATCTACATGGCGTCACCCCAAAAACACCAGGTATACTCAGCAGTTCCTAGGAGAGGAAACACCATTCTTCTGTTCCATCTTTGATTTAGAGTCTCCAGTTAAATGGGCATAGAAGACAGCATGAATAAATATCAGGGAAAACCAGAGGTAACTGCTTTCTTCAGTTTTATTACAAAGCACAGACCCTGTAAAGCTGCCTTATTCACCAGAGAAAAAGAAAATTTCCTTTCCAGTTGCGCTGTGGCTGAAAATCTGATGTCTTCTGCAAATATTGACCTTTTTTTAAGCTACTCTGTGGATAGATCTTTTAAAACTGAAATGTCATCTAATATTCAAGGCTATTTAGCGGCTGACAAAGCAATTTCTGTAATCTTTCTTGTTTATAGCCACCTAGAAGCTACAAATTCAACTCGGTAGGGATGCACAGTCAGGGATCCGCTTCCAAAACAGAACATCTCAAGTCAAGAGCTTTGCTAATGCCTCCAGCAAACTTGCGAGGAGTTACAGAAGCTGTGAATCATACTGCTTGAGCAATACTTACATTCGAACCACACTTTATCCTATCTGGCTGTCTCGACTGAACTTGTAACCATTTCTTCTGTAGAAAGCATCCGAACTGCTGTGTCTCTGTAAAAACTTGCCTCGAGCAGAAAGCAGATAAAGCTGCAATGCATCTTGAGAGCACTACAGAATATGTTGAAGAGAATGAGAACCATAAGCAGGAATGAGTCTGCACTTGGAAGGAAACCTTTCCTCTTCAAGATCTGCTTTTGAATCTGCGTGATGGTGCTAGTATCCAAGTCTCTCCTGTCTGACCTTATCACAACTTGTACCCTCCCAGGCACGGAATCTGAGCTGGCTGGACTGAGATGCAAAGTTATTAATGTGGGTACTTGGAGTCATATGTTGAAATTCCTGATCTCCCACTGCCCCTCTCTCTGACCTACATCAGGATGCTAAGCCCTGAGCCACAACGCAGGTATTCAGGGGCCTCAAACTATTTAATTCCCATTGACTTTTTTTTCCAAAGGAAATAAATGGCTCAGTGAATTCAGGCCTTTAGCCCTCCCATGCAGCAGTCAGTTACTTATCTCCCAAACCTCTGAGGCCCCAAAACTTCATCAGGCCAAACACCAGCACGTTCCTGGGGTCTGCCCACTGCAGGCAGCTCTCCCTTGTGAGGGTGCTGAGGCGCTGGCACAGGGTGCCCAGAGAAGCTGTGGCTGCCCCATCCCTGGCAGCGTTCAAGGCCAGGTTGGACACAGGGGCTTGGAGCAAGCTGCTCTAGTGGAAGGTGTCCCTGCCTGTGACAGGGGTTGGAACCGGATGAGCTTTAAGGTCCCTTCCAACACAAACCACTCGGGGATTCTAGCCTCTGATAAAGTCATCCCTCTTTTTCAATTCTGCAACCTGTCGCCCATTCCATGGCCTATTTTCCATCTCACGTAACGAGGGTGGGTGCTCCTTCTAAAAGTTCAGGACAGAAAATCCAAACCAATACTCTGAAAAGACACCCAAACTCTGTAGTTTTATTATGAGGCAAAAAATGACCTCAAAAATCTGGACTAAACAAATGCCTGGAGTGAAATGTTGGAATAAATTGAAGGATATTATTATGGCTGGGAAAAGAGGGAAGGAGGTCGCTCAATAGGATGAAAGACGGATTTGAGAAATAAGAAATGAAAGGAGATGTCAGCTTGAATCAGCCATGCTGAAAACTGCTGCTGATTTTGACTGACATACTGAGGCCTTCCAACTGCAAATTCTGTCTCTAATAAGCTGCAAATTCACCTCTACACTTATACTTTGATCTTAATGCAAATGTTTTATAACGGACAGATTTAATGATGTTCAGGTGCTTATTGGTTCTCTCGGACTTGATACTGGAATCAATCTCCCCTTTTAGAAAGCTTGGGTTAATGGCAAAGTTTATTAAACTGCATGCAGTCACTCAGAAAAGATCAATAGAGACATGATTACAGAGCAACCAGAGGATTAAACATGAGATTTATCACAAAATTAAACTGAATTAAATGTTCTCTGATAGCACTTGAAATGCTGTCGATACTCTTAACTGATAATCTGTGCTTTCTGTGTTTACTTAACAGGCAGCAGGGATGTCTGACCCAAGAAAATGGCTATAGCGTAAAAGCATACGCTGCAGGGATTGCTGAGAGCATTAAACCTCACCTAGAAACCATTACTTCTTCCTGTTACAAGAGTGAAAGCATTTTGCTTCTTTGCCCATTTCCTACTTAAGGCTGAGGAGGATGCAGTCCTCTCAGACCACACTTCTGCAGCCTGCTTCTCGGGACCATCACAGGATGCATAGGACTAAAAGATACTGTACAAGGTTTCGACAAACACTTGATGGCTTCCTGGCACATCAGTCCTTACCTCATTCAGAGTTATTGTTGATTCCTTTCTTGCATTCTTGATGGCCTTACTAAAACTTATTCCACACCCTGAGAAATTTGCCAGCCTTCCCACTCCTCCTTTCCCTGAGGCTTAGCCCAGGTTCATACACTCAGACCTCTCTATATGCTGGCACAGCACTGTGCAAACTTCTCTTCCAAAAGATAAAGCCATACATACCCAGGAGCACCAGCAACTCAGCACCTCCAGCCTAAGAAATAAAAGAAGAAGTCCAGAGAAAAAAATCCAGGCCAATTTTCCAGAGAGAAACAGAATCTAAATTCAGCCACTATTCTTCTGGGATGAGATCCACCCCTGCAACAGAGCTGGAATTTCCCAAGCCGTGCTGCATCCTGAGATCTGTTATCAGACACACACACACACAGATTTTACTGCCATCTGCACTGTAATAATGCAGTTGGTCTGGTTTGGAGAACCAAAACCTCAACTCATAGCAGGAGAAAAGAGGGAGGCAGGAATGGGAGGAGTAGGGGTACATGAATACATGAGCAGTAACTAATCACAGCCTTGCAACTTGGGTAAACTTTGAAGGTCTTCATGCCCCTGTGGCTTTCCAAAATGGTCACAACACAGAACCTCAGCTGAAGAACTCCTTGAAGAATTAATGGTTGTGTTCAACAAGCAAGAGGCTGAGAGACTCCAGCTTCCAGAAGGTTTTTTCCCATCCTGTTTATCAGAGAAAGGCTGTATCTTACCAACCCCTCCACCAAAACCTTAATAATAAACCTTGACAAAGCACCTCAAAGGAAACATGGCCATCCAGCAGCAAATAAAGCACCCAAAACAAAAAACACCCAGAAATTCCTCCTCAACTATCCTGAATTCAATTTTTTACTGACTTAGAGGGGTTTAGCTGCTTTATAAACAGGCTCAGCTCTCCCTGGCGTACTTTGCAAAATTCAATCCAGTAATCCAATCCCAGATGCATTACATTAAATCTTATTTCTCCAAGCTCTAGAAAAGAACAAGCAAAAGGAAGTCTTTAGGAACACTAATTTGCCAATAAATACTGACTGAGCTAATTTTGCTTTCGCTGCTTTTTGGTGGGAGGAGGAATAAAAGGAAAGGAGGAGCAATAAAAAAGCTGCTGTCTGAATACTGCAGCCTCTCATTAATACTTCACTTGTGGATAGAAAAGGTATCATGCAGCACACACTGAAATTAGCCCAGCATGTGTTGCCCTAATAAATAAATCCTCAGAAACTAGATTAGAGTCATTCCCAGTAGGTTTCCACTGCAGAAATCACTACCAGTTCCATCCAGAAAAGGAAAATCTCTGTAATATCTAATAAATGGACCAAACCAGCTAAATGAATAGCAGGGCATGTTCTAGCAGCAACCAATGAAGCTACAGTCAATACACACAGTGGCTGTTAAACTTTCCATCAATACCATCACACAATTAAGCCACTGAAGCCCTGAGCAGAGCAGTAAAGCACTTGGTGTTATGGGAGCACTGAGACCGAGCGTGAGCAAGTGAAGCAAAGATTCACCATGGCACTGCAGCTGAAGGAGAAAGCCCGTGTTTATCCCTTTCTCTCCATGCTTCACGGGCTGCTCCACAGATGACACAGCTGGCATTTGTCACACATGAGCACTGACAATCACTGTGCTCCACAACTGATGCTAACCCAAAACAGCAGCCGTGTTGTCAGGAGGGCAAGGACCAAGTTAGCAGCTGCATGTGACGTTAAGCGTCCAGCTCGGAC
This sequence comes from Pezoporus occidentalis, assembly GCF_034315485.1. Taxonomy (NCBI): domain Eukaryota; kingdom Metazoa; phylum Chordata; class Aves; order Psittaciformes; family Psittacidae; genus Pezoporus; species Pezoporus occidentalis. The sequence goes on from NW_026912887.1 coordinate 1,001,048, forward strand.
AACATCCTTCTGTTCTCTCCTTGCAGGACCCCAACAACCTTCTGTCTTGACACTCTCCTGCAGGACCCCAATCAAACTCCATCTGGGCAGGCTGCTGCCCCAGCTTCCTGGCTCTCCTGGCTGCTGCCTGGCCACAGATCTATGAACTTGTGATGGGGAGACACTGCCCCTAGAAATCAGGTTGTAGTATCTCTGGATGCTGACATATGGGAAATGGGAAGCAAAGCCCACAAGAATGCAGTCACATATCCCAGTGCAATCCTAAAAGGATTACACTGTTATGGCTGAAGATATAACAGGCAAACAGTGTCAAAACTTAAAAATGTGATTTACCAGGCAGTTGTTTCTCCACAACTGCTGTTCTCTCGGAAACAAAGGCCATTACTACAGACCTTACTGATGAGAACAAACTGCAAGTGCCGATACCAAAGTGTAGCAGTGACCGAGAGGCAGCTCATGTCTGCATGATGGGCAGGCCCACACTACAGACAGCACTACAGACTGCTACAGACAGCACTAAACCACAGCTGGGCAAGGTGCATAAAAACCAGTCATCTCCAATGAGAGGCTCACCCCTGACAAACAGGCTTGTCCTGTCCTGTCCCGTAATTAAGAGGTGCTGGACTTGCTTTTTTCCACCTCCTCTGGTCACTAGATGTGGAGATCCTGGTCAACAGGCAGATGGACTTGTGACATGGAGGCTGAAGGGGTTTCTGTGGCACCAGAAAAATCACTTCCCTCAAAAAGCTGTTGCGGTTGCCCTGTGTTTTATTAATTTAATGGTCAGGATAATAAATTTGTCAGTAATGACAAAGAAATTCCCCAGGAACTGCAGTGCTCAAGTGTCATTGAAACTACATCTATTTAGCAAATAGATGAATGCCTTTCACTGCAGACCGTGTGTGATTAAGCATCTGTCAGTGTCTCATGTAACGGCTGCTCCTGCTTCAGCAGCACAGGTAGCTCATGGCTTTCTCATACAGATGTAAAGACATCTTGATGTGAAAGGGGATCAGCACCTGAAGACCCAGTTAATGAACAGACATATGAGTAGTGAGTCGTTCCTTGAAGCCATTTACCCCTGCTGACTTGTCCAAGCTTAAGTTTTTATAACCAGATTTACTTAAGTTTTACAAATGAGGAAGAACAGATTTTGTTTTCTGGCTTACTGAAGTTCAGTCTGAGTTGGACTCAGACCTTCCTCATAGCGCGTGAGCTTTTGTTGGAAGGATTATTCTTTCATTCCTGGAATTCTTACACACAGATGCTAAATCTATGATTAAAAATTGAGGGTAATAAGCCAGTCAACTGTTCTGTTTCTGTTACTTTTAGCCTTCTACCTGAGCTGTACTTTGTCTGTGTATCCCGCTCAGCAGTCACTGAAACTAGAGGAAGTTTCCCAGGGAATTTCTGTGGGGTCTGTTTCCCAATGCACACTGCATGACATTAAGAACAGGGAATACACTGGCTAGTACACAACTCTCTGCAAGCCTTTTTTCATAGTTAAGTTCATGGAAGGTTCCAGGGAAGTGGGGCTTGATGACAGAGATTAGAGGGAGCTGTCCTAGGGTAGAACACATCAAAGATAAAACTTGGTCCATTGGAGAGGGGAAAAAATAGAGCCAGGAAGGGCCTTTCAAAACAATAAACTGATACAAGAAGAAATCAGTAAATACTGTGTGTACGGCTTCTGGCTGCACCTCAGATGGTTTCAAAGCCTTTCCCCACAAGGCAAAATAAAGAGGAAGAAAGGGAACAGTGGTGCAGACACATGCAACCTGGAGCCACACAAATGCAGTTATTCTAATTTACACCAGCTGAGAATCTGCTCCAACTGAAGGAAGTCTTTCTGTACAGAAGAAAATGAAGCATGAGATGCTCAACCTAAGGCCAAGCAAGTGTCAACAGAATATTAGCTGCTGAGGGTAACAATTACAGAGACTACCAGATATCAGGTGGAGGGCACAAACGGATCACCTAAGGGACAACAGGCAATAACTTCTTCCTAACTAAATGACTGCACAAAGTCCATATGCTGCTTCCAGCTTATTAGAAAGAGCTGTATGAGACAAGATTATGAGAAGTTCCTCCACTGTGGATCCTAAACGTTCAGACCAATATGTTTGAAAGTCTGGTCTGCTGAAAAGCATCCTAAAATCGGAAAGTTTGTGAGCAAAGCAGCACAGTGATGGAGGAAGGCACAGAGGAGGGCAGGCCCTCCTCAGCACATTCCCAGCTGAGCACAAATACACACAGTACCATTTGGAAGGCAACTTTATGTGCTCTTAGTAGTAGAATAATGAATGTAATTACCTAACATTGTGGCTGTGAGTGCCACAAAACTGTAATTTATAGCATGCTGTAAAGTTCTAATGTGTTTTTATGTCCATAAGCTGCTTACCCATAATCTAACGCATTTGTACACAAACACCCTTCTAACTGGTTCTCAGCTAAGCAGCAAGGAGTCCCCCTTGCCTGTATGCTTCTGCTTTGTGTCTTGATAAACCAACCTGCTGAGGAGAAGCAGCTGTTAATGATATGGATAATTCCGAATCAGGTGGCAAGAACTTCTTTAGGTAGGTGTTGAAATAACTTCCTGGCTGGCCAAAGCTGCAGTACTGCTTATGAAAGGCACCAGTCTCTTAAAGGATGGAAACAGAGCAGCATAGGTGTCCCTGGTGGATGAAGAGATGAAACATAGACCCTTGGCCAGGTGGAGAGCCAGGACTTCACCCCTTTCTTCTTTCTCCTACATTTTGGGCTTTCAGACCCCTTCTGTACCTTGGCCACAGCGACCATGACCATCTCCTCCACAGCCAGGACACCAAGCAGTAATACAGTCCATCTGCAGCATCACACCATTTCCAGGAGTATTCACACTGAACTACCCCAAACCAACGCCTTCACCTTCAGTTTTCAGCTGCTGTGCACTGTTCTTTGCTGCTGGCAAGACACTATGGTCACTTGATAGCTCCTCTGTTAGAGAGGAGAGATGTGGTCAGGACTCCTGAAGTACGTGCTTATTGTTGCCCACTAACTCATTTAGGCAAACCATTTAACTTCTTTATGCCCTTGCTTAACCATCTGTAAAACGGGACTAATAATAAACCTCAGAGGGATTTAGTAAGGCTTAATTAAATGGTTTGTAAAGTGCTTTGAGATCCTCAGGAGAAATGTGCTGTGCAAGTGCAAATTATTATTATTGTTACAGTGCTTTCTACTTCCAACACAGTTAAATATTAATGACCCAGTCCTCCTAATGCCCAGTGATACAACTTTCCTGAATAGTAATTTTCTCAGCTAAAAAGACACAGAAACTAGTTGCAAGACATCACAGTTTTCTCTTCTGCTTGTTCATAGTCTGAAACAGCAGCCAAGAGCAAAATACTTCAGTATCCAACTAAGGATGCAGGTCCCAAATGCATGTGTTCTACAGGCAGTCAGAGCAGAGCTGAAACAACGTCAGTTAAGATCACCAAATCACACAACATCCATATTACACAGTACCAGAAACCCACTCAAGAAACATCAATATCATAGCTAATATGCAAGTGCTTTTTCCTAGTTGAAAACGCAGCACTTTGCAGAGATCATGGCATGAGTGACACAATTAAGATTCAAGCAAAAGCCTCATCTTGTCAGAAGAACATCAGTGTCCTGTTAGTAAGACTGCCATGGCTTTGGGAGGCCAGGGGGAGGTACATCTTGGAGCTTAAATAAGATTTGTCTATTGTGAACCAGTAAAAACGATCTGTAAATCACCTGCAGGCAAAAACCAAACAGCCACAATTCCTCCCCTTTTGTCAGCCTCTTCCAGGCCAACCTACAAAGAAGAAAAATGAAAAGAAAAAATGGACTTATGGCTTCAGGTCATGGGAGTTGAGTGAATGTGACCTAGTTTGCAACGGATTGCCGCTTGCTTACCCTTTCAACCCACTGAGCTGCATGTCACAAACCACAGCCTCAGGTACAGCGAGTTCTTTCCCAAACAATGAACTTGAACACATCAGAGTGTTAAAACAGAACCCCAAATTACCACGGACAAGTATTTTCTTAGTATTTCCCAGTACTGTGTTAATATATGTAATCGTATCTTAGAAACCAAATCAAACATTAAGGGGAAGAAAGAAAACAGCAAAGCCAAACGGGAAGGGGTTGCGGTACCCCACACAACCTTAGCTGGGCTCTGCTTTGCAACTGCACTATGGCGCCAGTTTTAATTATATGGTGAACTATGATTTTTCTGTTTGATCTTCCATAGTAACACATAGCCTATAACTAAGACATGCAAACTATTGAAAAAGAAGTGCAAACGTTGTTTTCCCATCCTTATGCACTATAAAGTGAGCCTACCTAAAAAAAAAAATTATTACAAAGCACTTCTAATTTACTGGTTGCATTAAAGGTCCCAAATGTGACAAAAAAGCAAAGCATAGACATTGATTCACCCCACTGAACTAAGGCAGATGCTCACGTCTTGCTCCTGCTGTAGTCAGTGGAGAGACGGGACCCATTCGGGGGGGACATCTCCAGGTGAAGGGGCTGACTGAGGCTGGGGAGGTGGGCACCTCCTCTTCATCAATTGTGAACGGAACCTACAGTGATCAGGTTCCCAAAACTTCAGTGAGATGTGGAATCATAAAGCCCTCTGCCTAAGGGTCTGAAGCTGCTTCCCAACAAGTTAATTCTCACATAGCCTGTGGAGCTGGCAACAACTACCCTTCAGCTCTGTGCAGATCAAGGTAAAGGCATAAAGTAAGTTCCCCACAACCCCTATAGAGGAGGCAGGCAGAGCACCAGACTGAATCCCTGCATTCTGTTCTTCCTCCTTCATCATGGAGGAAAAACCACTCTCACTTTTTACACCTCCCTCATCCAATTCGGCTGTTTATTACCCGTTCATGCAGCGATGCTACACACAGTTCATCCAGTCTACCTGCAATTTCAGGCTCCATATATACAGAAACCCACTCTCAGAGCCTGACTATCCTTCAATACAGGATCAGCTAACCATCAAAACTTACACAATACTAAGCTTCCAAAAACTTCATCCCTGAGGAACTGTTTTCCCAGCTTCATGCTAACATCTCAAGGTGACCTATGCAAATCTTTGCTGCTTTCAAAGCCAGCCAGAAGAGCTGTTACCCCAACGCAAGATCCATCAGGAGATATCCACTGGCTCTAAAACAGATTGGCCAAGCAACCACTGAACAAGAACCTGCCCTTATGGATCACCCTTTAAAACACCAGCCTGAAAACACAAACCAGGCAACCACATTCTCTGATACAAGGGTGCAGTCCCTTCCGAGCAAGTGAGAACTGGGTGTTCCTATGGGGTGACAGGAGCTGCTGTCAAAAGAATGATGCTTCTCAAGACCTGAAGTCAGTGGAGAGTCCCCCACTGTCTGCAACTCCCTTAACTAGAGCACATTTCACACAGGCAAGCTGCTATGCCACAGGTTAGAGAAAGATTTGTGACAATTTTATGTTCGTCGTAATTTTAAACCCATCAACTTCAACATAAGAATTTCTATATATTTCAATATTTAATTTATTTAGCCTTCCAGTGTTCTTAAATTAGGGAGACATTTTATTGCTCTGGATGACACTTTTATAACAATGAAAATTCCATCTTTTACATGGAATTTCTGTGCCTAAAAAGCTAATTAGTGCTTGTGCCCACATAAGGAATGAAGGTGCAAAAATACGGGCAAGAGCTACACACATGGTGGAAAGAGGAATATCCTTCTCCTATTACTCCACAATTAAAACCTGCATCTATGACCAAACACTGCAATCACTGAATCTGCATTTTTTTCCTAAACAAGGATTAAAGAATCACTTTACTATACAGATTAGTTGCCAGTTATTATATTAATATACTCTATCTTTCCTTCCTATGTAGAAGCGAGAGATGTGCTCTGGCAGCCCTGAGCTCCATCCCTGGTGCCTTCATCAGCTCACTATTTCTAGAACAGAGATGCTGGTACCCGTGAACAGCCTGACTGCAGGTAATGATGATGTACCTGTGTGCCTGCACCAGGCCACCTGCTCACAGCCTCCCAGGAAGCTCTACAGATAGATAAAAAGCTTCCAATATTTTCTCTACATCAACTGCTAAGCCATCCATCAACTTGTTTACACCACCCTGAGATATATGCACCTTTATCATTAGAAGAGCTGTCTACAGCAAGGGGATGAATACACCAGCATCATAAATCTCTCCTTTTAAAAAGGCTTCCTAGATTGCATTAGTTTTGTTAACAGGAAACCCACCACCAGCATCCCCTGAGCAGCCAGTAAAGGGGACAGTGCAAAAGGAGGAGGGTAGAAAAGCAACAGGCTTTTAAAACAACCCAAATGCAAGGAGCAGAGGACGTGAGGAGGTCGACAGCAGCAGCATTTTGCTTGGCTGGGGACCTGTCGTTTCACAAGCACTCTTGAGGCCAGGTTGCATCTGCCAAGCTTTTGAACTACCTACAAACCTCCCTGCCTGGCCTGCACACAGCCAGAGCATAGCTATCTCCCAGTGTATGAGAGTAAGCACAACATGCAAACATAAAAATTGGCTCAGGTTCTGAGGGCAAGTATCATACAGAATAGCCAAGGAGCACTTGTCCTCACAGGTTCAGCCAAAACAGCCACTTGTCACCACCAATGCTACCTTAGGGATACCCACTTGTCCTTTCAGCACAGAACGACTCACATGACGAAGACCAAGGTACATCCACTGAGAGGGGAAAACATCCATCTCTCATAAGGAGGAATGAACCACCACAGTTCCCACACACTAGTAATACCTCTTAAACCACAAAGCTAGATGCACTGGACAATAGCCATGGTTGTAACTAGTTATCCTTTTGAGTTAGAGACTGATGGCTACATTGATTTGGCAGCTCTTCTTTTAAGCATCCCTTAAAGAAATGAAGTAGGAAGTGGCAGAAAGGAATCTGGGGGATTATCAGCAGTGCCTCAGAAAGCTGTTCAAAAACGAGAGGGGGAATCTGGGGAGGACTAAAGAAAGCTCTCATCTGCATCAAGACTGAATTAATATCCCAAACCTGAAAAGAATCTACACTGTCATCATGCTCAACGTGAGGGAAAAAGAGGAGTCTCACATCAGTGAGCTAGGGGACTTCGACAAGTATCCAAAATGGACCTACTGTGTATTTGCTTTGAAATCAGCTAAAATAAATAAGGAAAACAAAAAAATGCTGTTACCAACTTCTTTCCTTTTCTTGAGATATCCCTTCTCCCACACACTAATAATTTCCTTTTAAGCACAGCATTTAGACAAAACAAAGCACCTGAGAAAAACAGGACCTGCAACAATAACAGATTTTACATGAAGTCTGGACCCCAATGTGAGCTACAATTAAACAAAAGCAGATGAGAACTGGGATGGGAGGTGGCAAAACGGGGCACCAGAGAGGCACATGAATTCACAATGACAACCAGAACCCGATCTGCTGTCTCCCTGTGGTGGCTCTTTGCTATGACCCATCCCCAGCTATGACCATGGGAGCTGGAATTAGTCTCATTTTCACACCCAGGATTCTGGAACAAACAGATCCCAAACCTCTCCCTCCACCACAGCAGAACTGAGCTGGGTTTGCCACGAGATGGGAACAGGCGCAGTCACTGGGCTTAGAAGGCTGAAATACAATGAATCGCTGTTCAAGCTCACTGAAAAAACAAGCACAAGATCATTTTGTTTACATTTTTAAATGTAACTGCACATAAAACTACAGCATGTGTTTGCTGTTTAGTAGGGTTTGTTTTAGTAGCCATGAGAAGCTGAAGAGACAAGGAAAAAAGGGAAGAAGTAATAGCTTTCACCAGAGCAAAAGGAAAGAGAAGACTCTTGCCACACATACCCCCTGCAAGGCTCGGGTGGCTAAAGCCTGCCTGGTTTTCCCCACATGGCTAACAAGAGCTAAGGATCCGTAAAATGGGATGGGAAGAGGTTCCTGAATCCTGGAAGCACAGAGAAAGACATTCCCTCCACTTCTGTTTTCTTTTTCTTGTCAAAAGCAAGATGAGCAGCAGGAAGAATATACCTGACTGGTACATTACACTAACATTCAAAGCATCTTTGGTACTTTGCCAAGTCTTTTACTGGAGCATTGATAAGCAGAAGGATAAGGACCAAGCAACCCAGATGTCAAGGAAAGGCAGCTCAGTGAAGAGGATAAGGCTTTCTGCACTAAACATGTTGCCTTTTCTTCTCTTTATCAGGCACTGCAGTTTGCTCCTCAATGCCTCTGGATGTTTGCGACACACAACGCACACAAGAAACAATACTTCCTATCAGTGGCAAACTAGAAGACCATTGACTGAAGCTCTCTGGAGCCTGTATGGAATCCAGCTGGAAGAATGGCTGTGCCAGCGTCAGGGAAACAAGTTTTAGTCAGATGGAACGAGGTACTTGCCTCCGATAACCACATTTGGGAAATCCAAGGCCAAACTTAGTTTTGCATTTGCAGGAAAATGTGAAGAATTCAGTTTCAGGCCAGTTTCTCAAACTGGTAACAACCACGTTTTTTATCAATCCCTGTGTCTAACAGCTCTGAGCTGTCAGCTGAAGTTATAAATTACCTCTCTTTAATCTAACAGGGCTATGATATTTTTGTGGCATTGACATTTTCCTTTCAAGCGTATCAGTTCCTCCTTCGCTGCAAATGACAGTTGCTCATTTTATCTGCCCTTTAAGTGTTTAAAAAGATTCAAACTGGATTTGAAGAATTAAAAAAACCCCACAACCCAAACTCCACAGTCTGGATTTATGTGTTTTTCCGATGCCTTTTCCACGCTGGAACCAATCAGATAAGCTCCTTAGTTCCCTCCACTGAGGGATTATTGAGTCCTTATTTACGTTTCTCCTTGTTTAGCCTCCCAAGCACCAATATACTTGTACCAACGTCTCAGCTTCAATTCCCATTAAGGAAAGAAAAAGCTTGCAAATGTGATCAGCCTTGGAGATTTTCCAGGGAGAGAGAGCTCCTAAGCCTTTGACTCTGCTCTAAAAACATTTAGTCTGGCTCTGCCAGCTCAGTGCTCTCCTCCCAGCTCTGCTCCACACAGGCTCAATACAGCCCGAAGATCACACTCACTTGCTGACATCCCACAGATAGGAGGAAAATAAGGAAAACCAGCCCTGAACAATAAGGCCAAAGATTAAGTTAAAGATGGATAATGTCTGTAAGCTCCACCTCCAAGACAGCCCCAAGTTTTGTACAAGGTGTCCCATACTGAGCTCTTCTTTCCCCTCCCAGGGCAGAGAAATACACACACAGCTAATGGTCAGCTTCAAATGAACACACTGTGGGTACCTTCCCTGTGAGGGTGCTGAGGCGCTGGCACAGGGTGCCCAGAGAAGCTGTGGCTGCCCCATCCCTGGCAGTGTTCAAGGCCAGGTTGGGCACAGGGGCTTGGAGCAAGCTGCTCTAGTGGAAGGTGTCCCTGCCCGTGGCATGGGGCTGGAACTGGGTGAGCTTTAAGGTCCCTTCCAACAAAAACCACTATGAAAGATTCCAGCTCTTACATTTAAGGTCAATTTTAATATAGTTGTCTATTTAACTGGGGCAGAACCGTTCTCAAAAACACTGCATCCCGACCAGCTCACAGAGAAGACATTTGCTGCTTTAACAGAGGATGATCTCCCTTCCAGGTAAGGGCCAGCTCCCTTGCCACAAATTAGGCTCTGCAGGAGGGTGGGGAGTTCAGCACTGAAGCAGCCCCTGGCATCAAACTAACCTTGCTTATACCTAGGAACAGCCTCAACTGCCATCAAGCGATCTTCACTGATCCCCACCAAGAACATGCTGAGATTTACCCTACCTGAAGGGCACATTCCATCAATATAAAATCTGATTAATTCAACTGGTAATGCCGATTTATCTGCTGGGGTTTTATGCCTAGTACAAGTCAGATCACCTAAGGCTAAGTTGAGATTTTTCCACACAGGCAGAGCAATTCATGGGGAGCAGAACTTCTCATGAGTTGGAAACTATTAGATTTCCCTGCACAGAAGAAACAGAAAATGCCTATATATTGTAACTCCCTGGAATTAAAGGTCATCACAAATCTCACTGCTCTGTACTCCAGGTGGAAAACACACGAATTCAAGCCTAAATATAGAACGTGCCCTATGAAAGCAAGTCAGTCTTACCACTTCCTCTGTGCTGCCACAAAAACCTGTGCTGCTCAGACTCCTTAGAGCAGAGACCAGATTATTAATAACAGCTTGTTGTCACCCTGTACAAGCCTATTCTCTTCCTGTCCCCTATAGTTTTTCATATTCTTTATCGAGCTGGGGTCTATGTATGGTAATATTATGTCACATTCATCATCACAGGATCAACTGAGGTCAGCTCACCACTGACAGGTTCTTGAAAGAAAGTAAAGAAACCATTTTACCAGATCTTCCCCTGCCACTTGTGCAGTTATATAAAGAATGGGGTAACAGTGGGATTCATCACTACAAGACAACAGAGACTCCCAAGGCTGCTGCTGACTGCTATGACATGGAACCCTCTAACACAAACATAACATTTTCAGGAGCTTAACACCTACTAAACTCATTCCAGACACAAGATAAACAGAAAACATCCCCTAATGCTAACAGCCACTGCTATGACAAGCTGCTTGGTTTCTCTAAATTCAGTATGCTCCTAAGTGAATAACAGAGATTAAGAAGATAACTACACTGTCAGCAAAAATAACCCTTCTCCTCTCCCATATATGGGATCATATTATACATTTTCAAAGAAGTAGTTCACCATATAAGACAGAAAATCAACTATAAACAGAGCTGTTCCTATAACCCAGGCTGGATTGAGAGGAGAGCCCTCAGTTCCAAATCTTTCAATCCCCTGCACACAAGTCCAAAGCAAGGCTTTCTGTGGCTTAGGGGCAGATAAAAACCTGCTGCTCCCTACCCTCACTCTTACACAAACTACACGTTTCTAGTAAAAAACATTAAACATACAAAGAACCCTTTGGTTTCCACACACCACGTGAATTCAGCCACCTCAGCCCATGACCACAGCAGCATACATACTGGTTCTCTCTGCACATGGGTCAGGGTTTGAGAACTGGAGGGATAACACACAAGTTCAGCCTTTTGCCAAGCAAGTGCTACACATGCAGTGTATGAAACAAGGGAACAACCATCATCCAGTGCAATCTTACATTGCATCTGCTTCTATTCCTGGTACCTGCTTTCATCCTGCAGAGACATTAAAGGCCATCTTGTTCCAAAGCGTAATTATTTGTTTAAGGACAGGGCAAAGGAGAAATAAAACCCTCTTAACAGTGAAGAGCTCAGTATACAGTAACTAATGTCAATGCCTGAATGTCTTCAAGTCAGATTCTAACTCATCATCATACTGGGATAGATTAACTGTGGCGTGCAGCCTTGGATTATCCAGAGAAAGCAAGAAGGGAGATAGGAAAGCAAACTACTATTACCAAAAGGCATGCTGAGTGGTTCACTGGTATGACAATCACCTTTGCTTGAAAATCCAAGACTACAAGTCCCAGTTAGCAGATCCAGATACCAGACTGAGCTAGAATCTACCTGAAAATCATTCAGATATTGCCAGTATCTCAGAAAGGGCTGATACACACATAATTAGTGCTTACAACCCCAAACAACAGAGGAAAGTCGCCATAAAGAGGGGGAAGGGAAGAACTGGATGTGCACATATGTGAGCTTAGCTTGTATTCACAGTACCAGCTTGTCTGTGCACGAGAGAGGGAACTTCATTTCTAGGAGCAGTACGAATGACGAAAGGTGTCAGGTTGTCTCTAGTGGCCACAAGGGCCCAGAAATTCAAAGGTGTGAACATGACCTTGTCATCAACAGCTATTAAGCAGAAAAATGCAGCTACAGGTTTACCTTAACAGAGACACTGGCCTACATGGTCCCTTGGCAACAACAGCTGAACTCTTTAAATAACCTTTTGTTAAAGATTTAGGAAAAGCTGCTAGTAGGATACATTTCACAACGCTTTCGGTAGGGCTTTTGTTTCAAGTGACTCGTCTGCTTTCCCATTTAGCTGTGAACAGTCCTTAGGAGGAAGCACAACTATGGTGAAGTGTTTAACCTGGGATTGGTGAGAGACATCTTTTAGGGTACACAGGCAGGAGTCAGGTGAGACCAGCTGGAGCTGCTGCAGTTACACCGCTCGCTGTGCTCTGAACCTACGCTCTTAAAGACAAGATCAAAAGGTGATCTAAGGCAAAGCAAAGAAAGCAATGAGAGAAAATGTGGCTTCCAACCTCACCCTACCGCTGCACAGCACATGCTCTAATCAGCCATACACAGACCCTGGCCACAGGGACATGCACTGCCGGCATCAGGCTGGTTTAAACACTGATTTTTCACTGTTTCTCCATTTACAGGCTCACAATGCCACAGCAAGAGCCAGAGGTGAGACTCCCATGACAAGAAAGCAAAAATAAGCAGCAAAGTTAGGAAGGGAAACATAAAACAGCACTGGGGATAGATGGTGAGCAGAGACCCAGCCTCGCCTTGTGGGCACTGCATGCATGGCTCCTCCTGTCATCAACATGCTCAAGATGTGCTTCAGGACCAAGACAACAGTGACAGGCACTGCAGCTTCTAGGAGACACCGAGGATGGCTGCTCTGCAGAAAACGTCTCATTTATTCTTCCTCAATTCTTTTAAACTCCTCTCAACAGTCTTTAGTGACTTCAAAAGGGGATGGCAGGCAAACCAACCCTATTCTTCCTGCCTGTGAATTACATCCACTTACCAGTATATCACTGTCTGACTGCTCATTTTCTTATCTCTCTCTTCATTGAGACAAAAGTGGTATCACAATTGCTGGAGTACATCAGTAGACTTTAACATGAAATCAGGCTGGCTTTCCTTCTGTAATCACCATGCAGCAGTGTGAACCTGACCCCTGTTAGCTGGGACGAGGCAGCACTCAGTCTCCTGTTCAGCAGTGGTCAAAAAGGGAATCTGGCATCAGTAACTGAAAGGATTTTCATGTCAGTTCAAAGGAAAGCTTAATCCTGGTATAGTTCTCTGCTTTCCTTCATTCCTCAACCCAACATACTGGTTCAGTAATGCACATGGATTCAGTGCATATCTCTTACAAAGCAGATGAACTGCACAGCCCCTTCTCTTCCCTATCCCTTCTGCTTCCATGCAGAAAATTAAAGACTGAGGGTTTCACAGTCTATACTAAAACCACTGGCTCAGCTGATGAGTGAAACACTTCTCCTGGAGGATTAATGTGGAATGGATGGCAAAGGAATACAATTACTTTGTGGTTTCAATGACATTAAGCACACGGAGTATCTTTACTTGAGGGAACCTGGCAGTATCAAAACTCAGAGGATGAAGATAATCAAGGAAAAAAAGAAGTTTAACTTTAAATGACTTCCCAGAGAAATATGCAGCTCTGCAAAGAGAGGACTGAAAGCTGCTGTGATCACCTCAGGAGGCAGCAATGCGTGCCACCTCCACCCAGGAACGCTGGCACAGGCAGCCAGAGCAAGATTGCAACATGGAGAGGCAAAAACTATGAAGAAAACCATCTGATGGACAGAGAGGAGGTGTAAGTCACCTCAGGAGGCTGAGAACAGCCAGGAGAGGTGAAAGAAAAGGATTGCAAAGCTCCAGGAAGCCTTAAGCATCAGGACTGGCACACAACAGCTTTAAGAGAAACCTCAAACAGCCCTCAGCAAATAGCTGGACCAGCCTAACGAAGCCCTGGGGCTGCACGGGGCACCTTGGAGATGTAGAAGAGCCTGAAGAAGAGAGCATGGAGAATGGAACAGGAAAAGGGCACAAATCAGTGCAGAGACAGGACTGACTGACACTTAAGAACTGAGCTAGAAAGGGTGGCCCTTGGGAACCAAGCACAAATAGCCAAAGGGTATGTGAAAGGCTTGCATAGCATAGAGAGGACAAGGGAAGGAGGGAGGGATGCTAAGCGGTTTCTGAAAAGCAGGGAGCAGAGGGACTGCTGTAGCAAAGACAAGAGTCCGTCTCCAGCAAACTGGAGCAAAGCATCTCTGCCAGCCTGGCAGTATTGCACCTTTGTGTCTCTTGAGTGTGGAATGCAGCCCTGTCATCAGCTGTAGCTCGTTTCATTTCTCCCCATTCATCTTAAACAAGAAAACACTCTAGAAAAGGAAGTCTCATCTAAAGCTAAAGACTACTATTTGTAAAGGCACAAGATACTCTTTGCAAACACAAGGCTAAGACATACCACTGTGGATTTCTTCCTGACAGAACTCCCCAGCAGAACACATACAAGGTAATCGACCATAAGCAAAGACACTGTAGCACAAAGTGCTCGTGGGGTTGCCTCCTAACTCGACAAAACTTTGAGTTTCTCTTTGTGCTGTACCAGTAACCTGGAAAAAAAAACCCATCCTGTTCTAAATGTAGGAATTCTCCCTTTTCTTTGCACTCATACTCCATCTGCCTCTCTGGCCTCCTGATGCAGTGATGCTGCTCTTGGGCTATCAGCATCCTCCTGAGAGAAATGCTAGTAAAACCCCCAGCATTTAAACTACCTCCAAAAGGCAGCAGTCAGGCAAAGGCCACAAAGCCCAGGAAAAGGTCAAAACCACAGAATTAGATGTATTAATTACGTGACTTCTCATTGAGTACAACTGAAAGCTTCCATGGACACTGACACTCTAGCTGATTTAAGAATTAAATAATGATTTCTTAAAAAAAGAAAATAAATCAAGCCTAAGCGGTTAGTCAGGGCAGTTTCTGCTTCCTTTTCTTTATTTGCAAGGTCAGTCTCAGCAGGGGCAAAGACAACTGCACAGGAAAACCAACCCAAAATCCAGCATAAACACCAGGGTACAGAAGTTAGCTGTTTTCTGTTGGCACCTTGCTAGAGAAAGATGAGTAGCTCCGTGTTAGTGGAGAAATCTCACAAGCGTCAGGTGGAGGTGAGGTTCCAAGTTGATTCCAAGCATAAAGGACACCCTCTTCTACAACCAGGCAGCCCTGATGGGAAAGTCTCACGACCCCTCTGAGAAAGAACAGAACACCTTGGAACATCCCTAACAGGGATTTTTCTTCCTTTTCCCAGAAATGGGTTATTAATTGCTTTCCCCCTTAGTGAAACCCAAAGGGAAGCACACATAGGATTTAACCAGCCATGAAATGGCTATGACTAACATGCTCCCTTACTACATGCTGCTGTGTCAGCCCGGCAGAAAAGGATTCACTTCTCCTGGTGGTACAAAGCTTTATCATCCCTTTTGCCACACTGACTGAATGAAAGGGAAGTACCCATCTAACACACTTCCTACTATGCTTCTAGCCCCCTCTACAGGAAGAAGAATGGCATTTTTAAGCTCTACCACCTGTCAGCTCTTCCCTGGCAAACTGTTTGCAGGTATGGCATAATATATGTGACTGTTGTTAATGACTCCCTTCCTAACCCAATACATCAAAAGGTTCCCAGCATCCAAATTCACTTTGCTATTCCTCACTGACAGACTTCACTAGATTTTCTTTCTTCCCTGCACTGAACTCCATGAAATGTGCAGTACTTTAACCCACCAACATTATTACTAAATTCTAAGTATATGGTAACTAGAGATATCTAAAAGACACCTTTAGAGGATGCCTCCAAGTCACAGCACTACATTTTGGTTTGCCATCTGGTAAGTATCTCAACAACCAAGCATTTAAACCTTGGCTGTAATTTCAGCACAGCTGTATGATGAAACCTTATTTACAGCTGTGTCTTTCCCCTCTTCCTCTTCCCCCAGCGAATCACCCTGGTCTATTTAGTCCTTAGTGGAGATGTGCATGAAAGGCAGCAATGGAGATGCACTATTTCAGAAAGATACATGTATATATAAAATATTTAACACATAAGCCACAAATTTGTCACTCATTCACACCATGCCACCTACCAGTGGAAAAATGAAGGCACTGAAATGAACTTCTCATACAAATCACTGGATAAAACACCAGGGAGTCACATCACTACCCAGTGCCTGTTCAGAAAAGCAGAGGGGCCTCATCAGGAGCAGTGACTTGGCCATGTGGAACTGTGTGTAAACTACTAACAACCTGTTCTTTTTAACATTTCTTAATTTACTATGTACTAAAGAAATTGTATTTAACTTGCTATATCTGCTACATGATTAGAAGCCAAGCATCCAGCTTCATACTTGTCTGATTTCAGAGATGACAGGCTACTCCAACTGATTTAAGTACTAGTGATATATACACCCCCGTGACTTCCTGAAGTTTAGCATGATCCCCACTTTGGCCATCAGCAGACAACCTCAGCATCAGAATCACAAAACTGCATCTTAAACTCATAAAACCCCAACTTTTCAGACAAGGAAGCACAACACAGCACCCTTCCAGTTGGCCAGAATAAACTGGGATCTCTGGAGATCAACCACTGCGGTGCCAACGTGGCCAGGCTCCTTGGCCGAACAGCCTGGGAATCGAGTGCTGAGGATTTACTAAGAACATGATCTACATTTAGGTCTTTCTCCTGCAAAACTGTTCACAGAATAACCACACTGAGGGACTCTCATCCTGCGAGGCTTTGTTAATGCTGTGCTGGTTGCCTTCAGAGACTGCTCATCACGCACAGGAGCGCGCTGTAAAAGCGGAATGTTGGCTTGAAGGAGGCACCTCCTGTAAATGTCAGTGGTTTTCTAAAGGTTAAGTAAGCATCTTGAGAAAGGCCTCCATGCTCATGCGCTTCACCTTAGTGCAAGCTGATAAAGGATTATTGGAGAAAGAAAACCTGCAAACAGATAAAAAGCTCACAGGTTGATGCTGAACAACAGAAATTTGCTGTTCCCAGTGTACTGTAGTAGATTACCAATGGCACATTTACCATTGTTAATTATCCCAGCAAAGTACTAAAGACTGTTTTCTTCTGCCTAATTAATTACCTCATCTACAGCAGAATGGTAATTCATAGAACACGATCGTTTCTTAAAGCTACGGAAGCTTCTCCTTGAGTCCCCCTCTGAAACATCTGCTCTTAAGGTAAGAATTACTGGTAACCATGAGGACCCAGTAGCTTGGTGAACTGAGCCTGGAAACAAGCCCTAAAACCTAAGCGGGCTTTCTGCTGTACCATAAGCTTTATTACTGATGTTATCTGAAAGGAAACCATAACACACACAGCACCCAGGGTGAGAAAGGTGGCTTCAGAGGGTGGGAGGACACACCTCAACACACTTTCTGCCTACCTTCCCTTTCCTATGGTAGTTCCCCACCACTTCACTATTAAAGCACCACAGAACCAGAACAAACTAAATGGATGCCAACTACTGCACTATGAAAAGAGGAAGAAATGTGATCTTTTCAATGGGGACAGAAGACAAAAGAAGGGAAATGGGATCGAGGTAAAAAGAACTGATACCAGCGGGCCCCCCAATTTCTTTGTATGTCTAGAGAGTAGCAGAAAGAATTGAGAAATGAGGGGAGAAGGGAACCAGGGATGGAAGCTGAATGTGAGGAACATGGTAAGAAAAAGCAGAACGAGGAACAAAAGATGATGAGGAAACAAAATAAACTGCAGAGAAGAAAAATCCTCCAAGGGAACAGCGAAAAACAAAAGAGCAAAAGCAGAACAGCATCAAGTGGGGGAGGCTGGAACAAGAATCACTGAAACAGCTCCAAAAGCTCAGATATCTCATGGAAAAAAAAAAAGCCACAACCTATAAATAGAAGAAAAAAGAAGGGTAAAACCAAAAAGATTAAAGGCAAAGGAGAGATCAGCTTTAAAGATTAGCCTACAGAAAGCTTGCAAATACTATAATAAGAACATAAGGCAGGTTACCACCAAAATGTCAGCCTCTAAGAGGAGTCGCAGAAGTTCAACCAAAACAATCAGCCCTTTCCCAGGCATAGGTCCTTCAGCAGAAAATGGTACTTAGTCTGGAAACCAGCCGTTCTGATCACAATACAAAACTGCTACATGTTGAGTATCAGCAGAAAAGAAGAACTCTACCTTAAGAGTTCTGGTTTTAGTAGTAGATGGCACTGGAGATGATACCAGAGTGGAAAACGGCAAAAGTTTATAGCAGTTCCTGCTCTGTCTGGCTGTAAAGGGGATGCAGTTAGACTACAACAGCGTTAAAACACTATTGGCAGAACCATTTGACTCATGTTTGAATTTAGCAAGGCAAACGTGAGGAAGGGCAGCTCCCATAACCTGAACTACAGACAAACAACTGAAAAATCAACACCAGGAATCAGTGAAGATGTACAAAGTTGAGTGTTTCGTGGCTTAAAGCACTTTTGTTGCCAAAGGCTTGCCAAGTGACTTGGAATGGCTGCCCTTCATGCCTCCCCTCCCTTCTGCATTCATCTGTGAGCAACCATTCTCATTCATGTTGGCAATGTGATTGCTGTGCAGTTCAGAGTGGACCAGCACAGCTTACTTTGCAGCTCCTACTTGAGTCCAACTTAGACATAAGAAGTTTCCAGTCTCCTAAAGCAGCAAAAAGCATGAAAAATCCTTAATTTCCATTGCAATTATTTCTGAGCTCCTTCGTGGCAATTTTCATCTGTCCTTGAAAGAGCGTCAGCGCAGACGCTGTGGTAGGTTCAGTATGAATCTAAACAAAAGACAGTGCTACTTTGGAATACATTTGCTCTCTGCAATTGTAAGACAACAATAACAAGACATGATTTTTGAAGAGAAACGCGTTGGTATAATCTGAATGAGCAAAATCAAACCATTCAGTCACATTTTTCAGAGGGGGGCCGCGTTCTTTGCATTAATATAGTATTTTGCAAATCCTCTCAAGTGCAGCAGCACACAAGGATGTGGTTTGTTTCTCTTTCCAACAGTCATCTGCAAGCAATTTCATTCAGTTAAATATCAGAATTCAATTTTAGCCATAGTAGTGCTTCTGTGCAAAGGAAATGATGGTTTAAATAAGCATGCAGATGTGATCCTGCAGACTGGGGCTTAAAAAAAAAGAGAAATCTCTAAAGGGGACAGAGGCTGTCTACACACTGATTCCTGAATTGCTATTCCCAACTAGTTCACTGAGGGGACTATTTTACCCTGAAATTGAAGTTCTTAATACTGAGCTAACTAAAACCACTTCAGAAATAGAACCAAACTGTTCTGGAATAAGTTTTTCTTACTGCCAGAGAGAGATAATGAATTAAGAAGAAATACCTTGCTTCAAATTTAAAGATTGTTTTGGGGGTTAATTCCTACTGTTTTCTCTGTTTAGATGTGCTCGAATAAACTTATGATACCAGTAATTTTGCACCAAGACACATATCTACCTCAGACTGCCTGTCTCAGAGAAAATACCTTACTTCAGTTTATTTGCAATCTCTTCCAGGGGAGCACAAGCTGCATTTCTGCTCCCATGAAGGATCAGCGGGCAACGAGGCTGCTGGTAACCACTTCTCACATGGAGAGAGAATTTAAGTACAGAAATATCCAGAGAACGACAAATACCTAAAATGCCTCCTGCAGCCACCACTCAACCCAACAAAGACAAACCCAGATTATCATACAGGGTTTAGCTCAACTGACCTCGTGTTTTCCAGCTCCCACTCAAATAGCTGGTGACCACAGTTGTAACACATTCTAGAATGGAGAGATCCTGTATTCTTTTTTGTGCTCCTGCAACAGCTATTTTGGGACGTGGAATGACATCAACAATTTTATTCCAGTATTTTGTTGGGAATATTCTTTCTTCTGTCCTAACGCAGAACGGTAACATTTTGATATGTCAGAAACAGCCCTTTGCAGAAGCACAAAATCATTTCCTCTTCATCCCAGTCCTGTACATGGCTTGAGGAAGAGGAGCTCTGCTCGTCATGGGGGAATGCCCCTGAAGGAAGAAGCGTTCTGGGACAACATCTGGGTGTCCCATACCCGGGCTGCGCTAGCAGGCACGATGGAGCTTGATTTCACATGGAAAATGAAAAGCTCTGTGTAGCTCTTAAATATTTCATTATTGAAAAGGGAACACATCCAAGGAGAGCTTTGTTTATACCCTGGCAGAGTAAATGCAAAATATCACATGTTGGTATTTGTATTTATCACCTCTGTGCTTTGGGAAATGGGTAACCACACACACAGAGACTGAGCACTGGCAGCAGCCAACGCTGAGCAAACCAACCCCTTTCACCTTCAACCCAGGAACTTTTCAAACCGCTCCATTCCTAAAACTGAAATGCAACGATACCTTGCAATCAGAAACAAACTCTCCAGTGTTCCTGGAATGAAATAGTGCTAAACTATGCAGTAATGCCAAGTAAAGAAATACCTCCCTCTCTATAATAAGCCCACAGGAGACCACAGCCCCTTACAGAACTATTTGCTACTGTGGGATTATTGCTGAATTATTGCTCAAAAAGAGTCTAATAAAACTTGAGTAAAACCAGAACCATTCCCACTGTTGTTATCAAAAGACTTGTGTGTATCTGCATAGTAAACTCTGTTATGGGGAACAAAAATGTGTAAAAACCCAGTCTGATGGATGTCTTCCTAACAAATATAAAGTATTTATCACTCTGCGATTCTTACTTCTTGACTCCAAGTAAAATATTTGGGGTTAGATGCCTAATGGCTATAGAATTCAAATGAGTTTTAACCAGAACACTGAAAAATGAAGAGGTTTTAATTTAAATTAAGGATTAAGCTAAAACAAGCCTTGTGCCACTGAAGACTAATTCAAACAACTGCTTGACAGACCAAACCAGTCTACATTATGGGCTAAGTATGTATGCCAGGGGTTTATGCTTTTCTTATTTGTACTAAAGCAACACCTGAATTAGCATTGTTCTGTAGTGCTAAAACAGGACTGTGAGTGCCCTAACTGCAGGTAATGTAAAAATCCATGGACAAAACTGCCATTTAATTCCATGGTACAGCGGCAACTTCATAATCTGGAGCCTTCACAGCTTGCCATCAGAAAGGTGGAGAGAAAACACCTAACAGAAAAAGCCGCAAAGAAAAAAAAAGACTTAAGCCTATTTCACAGAACACAAACGAAGGCATAGAGAGAACAAGTGACGTGTTCAGCGTTGTATGGCTATTGGGAAAAGAGCCAGGAATGGAATTCAAGTGTTGATCTACTCTTAACTCCCAGGTTTCCTAGTGCATAACCATTTTTCATCTTCCTTTAAGTCCCTGCCACCCCCCAAACACATTAGTCACAGCAGTCCTGAATCCCAGTTTCTTAAGCGATGGGCAGTTAGCATGAGCCTGGGCTCCTCTACAAACTCAGAAGCTGCCCTCTCGTGTGGGTGTTGATCTCAGGACTCAAGGTCTCTACTGAAGGTGCTCCAAAACCAGGTTCAATTTCCATATGTATTGAGCACCCACACTTCCCATCACCACCAAAAGAAGGGTGCTCTGCTGCTCTACAAGCCAGGCCAGGAGATCCAAGTGTAATGCTGACTGCAGCAGGGTACCAAGCTAAGCGGAGTAATAGCTGCTAAATGAGAGCTGTTAGAGTTGAGGAGGTCGATGCAATGTTACTGCTGTGCTGTTACACTGAGAACCCTTATGCTCAGATGCCTGCAGTATTTCCTGGGAGTTAAAAATGGATTTTACAGGGTTTCATTAAAAATAAATAACCTACTTAAGGAAGAGGGCATAAAAAAAGTATTACCAAAGGTAAACATAGCACGAGTTTCAACTAATGTTGACACAGCACAAAACACAAGTCAAATATTTGTCAATGAACTTTTAAATGCTATTTACAGGAACTTCTGTTTGTATTTTTTCGTTGTAATATTTTGACACTTTGTTATTATTTATTCTTTTCCCAAGGCAGGCTTTGCTTTGCTGACAACCTTTTTTAGATATATATTTAAACCACATTATTCATATACTAAATCTCTAAAAAATGTTTCTCAAAGTGTGTTATCCCCAGCATTTAACCACCAGCTTGTCATAAGCTGAGCCCTGAAACCTCAGCGCTTCAACAAGAGACTCCACGGCAACCACCTGCTTAAAAGAAGAAGGGGAAAAGGGCACATTTCTGGATGACAGATAACAGGCATTTTTACACTGACAGAAAGATTTATGGCATTTAAATTGCTCAGCCAAACTACTACAATGTAATTACTGAAGTTCAGATGGCTATCCTGTATTTGAATGCACAGCTATACTCCACTGCAGCTACTTGTAGATAGCTTTGATGGGCTAATTTGCAATAAAAAGTAAGATTACAACAAGAACCTTGAAGAGTCAAGTTGGCTGGTGTGATGTTTAAAAAGCAACTTTGATTTCAATGCTCTGCCAGCTATACTGAGTTCAGCTCGGGGGGTGCCAACACAGGAGGGATGTGGAGCTGTTGGAGCGAGTCCAGAAGAGGCCATGGAGATGCTGCGAGGGCTGGAGCAGCTCTGCTCTGGAGCCAGGCTGAGAGAGCTGGGCTGGGTCAGCCTGGAGAAGAGAAGGCTCCTTAAGGGGAGACCTTAGAGCAGCTCCAGGGCCTAAAAGGGCTACAAGAAACGGGGAGAGGGGCTTTGGACAAGGGATGTAGGGACAGGACAAGGGGAATGGCTTTAACCTGCCAGAGGGGAGACTGAGATGAGCTCTTAGGCAGAAGCTCTTCCCTGTGAGGGTGCTGAGGCGCTGGCACAGGGTGCCCAGAGAAGCTGTGGCTGCCCCATCCCTGGCAGTGTTCAAGGCCAGGTTGGACACAGGGGCTTGGAGCAAGCTGCTCTAGTGGAAGGTGTCCCTGTTCATGGCAGGGGTTGGAACTGGGTGAGCTTTAAGGTCCCTTCCAACACAAACCAGTCTGGGATTCCATGGTATTGATTGTGTCAGCTGGCTGGTAGTTAATAAACACCAACTAAAATGACCTCATATTTCTAGGGCAAGAAGCACAAGTAGTACCCACGTCACCTATTCCGAAGTCACAGGAATGTGTTACAGGGACAGTCATTGTCAAAATCTGCTTTAAAGCTTAAAAGCTTGTTGGAATTTTGGATTTAAGACAAAATGCTAAACTCATGTCACTCTAACAGTGTTGGGAATCTTGCCATAGTATGTCCCACACTAGACTGAACAGTTTTAGTTCTAGCTCGCAGTTTAAATAAAAACTCCCTCCAACACAAGAAGACATCCTCCCTGTGTTTCAACATCTGCTGGAAACCAACCTCAAAGCTACACAAAACTTAGAGCCTTTTCTGGAGCTTCATCAAGTTATGCTTGGTTTTAGGCAAAGGTTTGGGCCAGAACTGAGCTATTTCACCAGAACCATCCCACCCATGCTGAACAGAAACCACCATCCAGCAGAGCTCGTGTCTATCAGTCAGAGCTGGAATTACACAGGACAAGTTTTCCGCTTAGAATTGATGCAGAGAACAGAAACACCTTAAGTATCTAACCCGAGTGCTCCAGCCATGGCAGAGCTCTCCGTATGAGAACAAGTTCAGCCAAGTTCCCAAGGGGAAGGAAAAAAATCCTACGAAGAGAATAGAGTTGTCTTCAAGAGCTGACAGAAGTTCAGATACAGCTAGTCAAGTGCAGCCAGTTATGATTCAGCTGTATAATAGCATTTGCACTGACAGACAAGACAATCTTTCTTACAACTGTCTGTAGCTTTTTGGCTTGAAGAGTCTTGATGCTCTTATAAATTGCGATTTCCCATCACATTCAAGATGTCTATATATTTTTACAGGACACAAGGCATTTGTATGGCATCTGTTACAAAATATATATTCTTACAGCCTAGGAAATGCATTTCAAGCCTTTCATACATTAAGTCTGATTTATTCAAGCTCATGGAAAAAAAGCAATCTGTCTTGAACATAGGATGCACAAAGAACTGGGGTGCCAGAGACTGGCTACTGATTCCTGCCCCTCAGCAATAGGACAGGGAAAAGTTACCTTGATCTGAAATTGATGTAAATTTGAAGTACTGCAACCTAAAATACTTCAAGAATGTAATTCTGATCCCATTTACCTGACATCATTAATCTGTAAAGCACTGATCATCAGTCAGTTATGAGAGGTCACTGCAGCTGTCAGAGAGCATCCCTGTTTACAGAGACATTACTCTTTTAAGCACAGATACCGAGTTTTTACACAGATCACTTAGAGGTACTTCTTGCAGCTAATCTCTAGCTGAGGCAGATCCAGTGCTGCAGCTTCCAGGGATGGAAAAATGCATTAACACACCCAGTAATGTGTATTGGTTATTCAAGTGCTTCCCACGGCAGTTCCTGACCACCCTGTGCTCCTCCCAGGCACTATGCATTGAGCAACAGCCTCCCCCCTAATTCACACTGCAACAGAGCTATCAAAGCCCAGAGGTGCAGCTACCTCAAAGAATCTTTGCTGTTTGATATTCCTCATGTCTCGTGGTCTCCAGTGACGATCCAGCACTGTTACAGCCAGCACTTCCCTACCAGGCTCCCAAGCCCAGTCAAGAGTACCAGTGGACGGAGCCACATCAGCACGACTCAGCAGTGGTGGGTAACAGCTCTGCTGAGAAACCCAAGCATGACAAGGGCACTGCAAAGACAAGATACAAACACAGCACTGCACTGGATGTCTGCTCTGAACACCCTCTCCTGAGCACAGCCTCGCTAGGGGACTACAGAGGGGCCTGGAGATGGCACAGAGCAGATGTGCTGTGTAGCAATTGTTTCCACCTCCCCTTTGTATCGCTTGCCCAGATACCTTATAAGATCCCTTATGAACAACCCAGGAGTCACAGATGGTAACTTTTAGACCTCTGCTGAGAGATTTCATGCTTAATTATAGATTGTCATTATTATTATTATCATTATTATTAATAATACACACCCTCATAACTTTCTGCTTTAGCTTTGGCGCATTTAATTCTCTTTGCACCCTACTTATGACCCCTTCTTCCAGAGCCTAAGTCTGCAAAAACCATACTCAAACTGTAGGACGGAGCAAGCAGGCAATGCCCTGCTGTAGGACCATGCAGTGCTAAAGCACATGCCTTCATTCAAACAAGCTTACACTGCTGAGTGTTCGATCCATCACACAGAACATCATTTAGGCAGATACACAGTGCCCTGCTTCACTCAATACAACAGCAGGAAAAGGCAAACAACAACCTCCACACTTCAGATGAGAGAAAAAGCTTCACCATGACACCAGTTTGGAAGAGATTCACAAGAATGTTTCAGTAGCAGCTTTTTACAGA
Source organism: Pezoporus occidentalis (assembly GCF_034315485.1). Classification (NCBI taxonomy): domain Eukaryota; kingdom Metazoa; phylum Chordata; class Aves; order Psittaciformes; family Psittacidae; genus Pezoporus; species Pezoporus occidentalis. The sequence goes on from NW_026912887.1 coordinate 1,026,212, forward strand.
AGGGGGACAAGCACAGCAGCAGCTGCCTTTTGTTACCAGCTCAAGTGGGCAGGCACTCCAGGGAAAGTGTGGAATAATGCAGAGAAAATGCCTGTTAAGGCAGCAGAATGAAGCCAATATTCAGCCTCAGTTCAACCACGTCTTTAACACAGCACACACAGGCAGGAATTGCACTGCACAGTCATAGAGCTTCTTCATAGCAGGTACCAGAAACAGCAGAGTCCAAGCAGGAGCACTCCTTCCAGCACACAGGGATCCTCTGAAGCTTGCTGCTCCAGCAGATACAGCCAGACACACCACACATGGCACAGTGTGCGTTACTGTCCCAACAAACTGATTTAATCTAGAAACCATAGTTCAGGCTTTTGTCCTCAGAAACCACAGCCCACACTTGCTTGGCTTTTAAATAGAAAACACCAGTCCCATGGAAGTATGAAACACAGTCATTTTAATTCACCCTTAAAGCATGTCTGGAGAACATCAGTGAGTCAGCCAAAACACATGGGCAGCTCGCACAGGGAGAGTGACCCGCTCCTGTGGGTACCTTGCCAGGACGATGTGTTTTACAGCAGGAAATGGAATGTGCTTTACCTTATCAGTGATGCTTAACTGAGCCACATATTGGACAAAACCCTTCAGTCAAATCTCCCTAGGTTTTGGATTTAAACCATACCACAACCTGCCTCAAATAGACCTTGGTATAACAATAGTCTTTTCACAGCGTAGTGGAGTCATAAACTGGAAATGGTATCAGCTCAGCACTGCAAACTGCAAGTCTCAGTACAAGAGCCAGCCCCCAGTCTGACTTCAGCAAAGCAGTTTTAGGTTTAATGATGCAGAGCCAAGCTGATCAGTGAAAAGAAAACAAACCTCTGCTACAAGTTTCCTTCTGCATCACTGTGTGCAGGATTTCAGCCACCAGCTTCAGCAGGGACCGAGATGACCTCTGTCAGAGCCACACCAGAAACCTTTGTCCCTGTCAAATTTAATTGCTATTTATTAATAAATCATTCTTCCAAGCTGGAATTTTGCTTTGAAGAAGTACCAACACAGGCACATACGTTCTTAGCATTCAGTCTTCAATACAACATGAATGTGTGCTTCAGTGTGATATTGGTCTGGGCTTGACTGATGTCCACAGTGTGGATTTAAGTGGTCACTAGCTCAAATATTCAGGGCATTCATCTGTCTGGCAATACCACCTTCCACAAAACCTCTGTTTGGGAGCTGACAAAAGCCAATCATACTAGTATAACAAGGTTTATTTCTCCAGATCAGATCTCAAATGTATTACAAAGTGCAACCTTGCTTGAAACCCCCTCTCCCCCCACCCAGAAACCAAAGGGTTTCTTCTAAGACAGACCACAAGACATCAACAAAAGCATTAATCATCAGTTTCCAATTAACCATACCTACATCAAAGAGTGCGATTATTACTCCTTTAAAATATTAATAGAGATAAGGTTGCACAGATTTCTGATGTTCTCCTTGGATTTCACACAATTCCCAATGATTGAGAGAGCAAAGGCCATGTTCACCAGCAGAAACATGCCCAGCACAGTTCCTTCCTACAGCTTCTAAATTGAGAGGGGACGTATCAACTGCTCCAGTTAAACTGAGGCAGTGCCCTGCAGCATCTTCCCCGGGGTGTGGACACTGGGAACACTTGCTTGAACTCCTAAGCAAAATCTAGGTGAGATTTCCCTTTCTTGCCAGGGGATAATTTGCGTTAACACCAACACCTCCAGAAAGATGTAGCTGCCTCCAGCTCAGCGCTGTGTGTTGTCACACCAGGGAACGTGGGTGATGCTGAAAGCCAGGGTGGGAAAAAAAAAACAGAAAACAGAGAATGCAGCTTCTATGTTGAATTTTAACTGCAATATTTGGCAAACCCAATGTCATTTTGGGTCTGGCTACATGATTATTACACAGCTGCAGTGAGAGACAGAAGAAATGATCACCATGTGACAATACAGCAATATTTTATGATATAAAGAGCACAGCCAAAGCCTCCTTCACCAAATAAAGAAATTACACAGTACTGATAGAATTCAGGGAGCTGTTTTGACTAATTCAGATACGTTTCAAGCCCCAAAATCAAATTTCTGTGTTTACCTGACGGTAAATTGAACACTGAAAGACGAGATTAATTTTTTCATACTGAAATTCGAAGCATTCCACACAACCCCTTCATGAGAGGATGGAGCAGAAAGATGTGGTGCAGAGGGTGGCTGTGACATTACAATAGCCTTTTGGTGCACAAGTGCTTATGAAAAGCCTCAAAGCCACAAGAGGCTTCTCTGGAGTCTGATGTTTTCTTCAACTCGGCCAGTTACTAGCAGAGATCTTGCTAAAACTATCACACATAACAAACATTATCTCACAGTCTATTAGGCTATAAATACTTGGTTCTGGTCACAACCTATAAAGGGAACTGAAGTGAGAACTCATTTTGACTGACACATCTGTAACATCAGACACATCATCAGCCCTGTATCTGTTCCAGACAGTCCTAAAGCCTGAGCAAACCTCAGCCAGGAAACCACTAAGCAAATCACTTCTTCAGCTCAGGTCTTCCAGGTCTGTGCTGTAGGTGCAAGGATCAAATGCTGCTGACAACACACAAGAGAAACTGTTACCCAAGCTAAGTCAAATGCAACCTCTGGAGGATACACACAGAGTAATGCTGGGATAGAGAGCTGACACGCTCTAATGACTGGAATCTCCTTGCAGATGCTTTCCCTGGCACCCCATCCATGTTTAACAAGAGCAAATAGGACACCTAGCAAAGAACAGGGCTTGTGCATGATTCTGATGCTCTAAAAGAGGCTAGAGGGAGAGGGAGCAGGAGAACAAACATTTAATTCCCTTGTAAAACAGATGACTGCATTGTAATTTTCTAGCAGCTGCTGGCAACAGCCACCACACTCTCATATTCCTATTAACCAAGCTGCAGCTGATTTATTAGAGGCTCAGATACATCAAAACAAATGACTGTAACATCATTTATATTACTATTTACAGCTCTTTAATAGGGTTACACGAAGGGGCAACGCAGCACAAGCTGGAATCTGGTTACAAGTCTGTCAAGCAGCAGCAGAGTACCTTTCCGCTGCACCAGGCTCTAGCACCAAGCTCCCGTATATCATTCCCAACAATTCCCTGTGTATCTGTGAGGTGCAGGTGTGCTGGAAAGCGGTGGTGCCAGAGACAGCAAGTCTTCCTAAGCTGCACATATACTCAGTCGTCTGCTGCTAGTCAATATAATGCTGATTTAACTCCAAAACAAGCCCAAAACATAACAAAACCCAACCCAACCCTCTGCCCAGCAGTAGGACTCAATCAAACGCTGCTGCACCAGGAAGGGATCAATGTTATCACTCCTCTGCAGAGCACGCTGCTCACACAGCCAAAGGCATTCTGTTTCCAATGGGCTGTGTCCAAAGCAGCCAGGGATCAATATCAGCCCCAGGACTGAAGTCAGCCCATGGTCAGAGCTCTCTCCTGGGCTGCCTGATGGTCCCCTTAAGCCACAGATTCCTGAACCCTGTTTGCTCAGGTGTCCCCATTGGCAGGCAGAGAGGGATGTGCCCATTACAGAGGTATCCTGGACCAGCAGCAGTTCCTGGCTCTGGGCAGGACACAGCAATGCCACCCAGCCTAGCCCTCTCTAGGATGAGCGCAGGCATGAGCTCCCTGCAGGTGACGTGAAAATTTGCTTCCTCCTCACCCCCATCTGAGTAGGAAAACAAAACCTACCAGGCTTTTTATCTCCTTTTCTCACACCATTTTGAGTTAGCATACCTGAACTTAGTGGCACAGCTGCCACAGTCTGGGAATCACAGTCCCAAGTCACTGATGTTAAACCCAAAACTATTAGGATTGGAAAGTGAGCGCATCAGAAATCAGCATGTGAGTAGAAGGCAGGAACCATTCAAGCTACTTCAAACCCTGACTTAAGTCATCTACAGGATCTACATAAGGGAATGGAGAGACAGGACAAGGAGGAATGGCTTTAACCTGCCAGAGGGGAGGGAAATTGAGATGAGCTCTTAGGCAGAAGCTCTTCCCTGTGAGGGTGCTGAGGCGCTGGCACAGGGTGCCCACAGAAGCTGTGGCTGCCCCATCCCTGGCAGCGTTCAAGGCCAGGTTGGACACAGGGGCTTGGAGCAAACTGCTCTAGTGGAAGGTGTCCCTGCCCATGGCAGGGGTTTGGAACTGAATGAGCTTTAACATCCCTTCCAGCATAAACACGTCTGGGATTCTATGATCCTCTCCATGCAGATGGGTTTTAGTCTCAAAATCACATACTCCCATACACGCAAGTGGGATCTGTATTAGGTGCTTTGCTGAGACAACAACTCCAGGCAGAACAAGAGGCACTGCTTGTGGTCCCCACTCCCTATGCCCCACTCCTTTGAGCACAGGTTCCCCCAAAAGCCAGCCTCTGCCAACATGACTTAATCTCCCACATTCCCTGAAGAAGCAACACAGCATCACCACAAGCCATGGATGGCTCTGTCTACCAAGAGAATATCCTGAGCAGTGACAGACTATCTCATCTAAAGACTCTTCTCTACCTGGAATGACATACTTAAAAGGATTTTTAAATTAAAAGGGAGCTCTGTATTAAGAACATAAACCCTTTATCAGAGGTGTTGATGAAGGCAAATGGAAGATCCCTTTGCTGGATAAATTTCACAAGGAATTCCCAGCCCACCCCACAAATTCTGAACCAACGCATTCAAGCCTCTGGTTTTCTCTAACCCATAAAAGCTCCAGATAGTCAAATATTATGCTTCTGCTTTTTAAATATTTCCATTTAAATGTAGATTTTGACCTTCTTGCCAATGAAATATTAATAAGAGAATAAAATATATATTACTCTTCTTCTGAGGGAGAGGTCTCTCTAACTCTGTCATGTTCCCCATCGGTTTTTTTGAAGAGGATTTCTTTAAACCATGGTGAATTTATTCTTCATTCCTACCTTTTTTTAGGCCACGGCAGCTGAAAGCAGAAAGGTGATCCCTTTATTTTTCACATCCCAGGGGAAAGAAAAGGGGTAGAAATTCTATTTCTCTAGATCAATGAAAAGTAAACAAGGACACCAAAGAAACTATATCATTTCCAGCAAGATGCAAAAGGCTAATTTAATTTGAAGTAACTGTGTTCCTAAACAAGGAGACAGTATAAAGATTAACTGAGACCTCCATTTCTTTATATAACTGCAGCCCATTAAGTGGAATAAAACTCACAAATTGCCCTGCTTATCCATCTTTATCTTCATCATTGTTCCAAGATGAATTCTCCCTCCCCTCTCTACAACATTATTTATCTTTCTCACTCCTCCTTTGTCGTTAATGGAAGGGAAAACAACAAAATACATCATGGTGCTGCAGCACTAATGCAGTACTGCTTAAAGGGGATCAGTTCTGCTCCTGCTGATTTAAATGAGGGCCAGGCTGGACCCCAAGGATGCTCTACAGTCCTAATTACAGCTGCAGCAGGAGAAATGTTTCATCAATGCATGATAACATCCTCTTTTAAGACCATGGTAAGATGTACTCTAGAAACACAGGTGGTAAATCCTGTTGGTATCCAGCACAATATCCTCAAGGTTGTTGTTCTGGGTATTTGCCCCTGGGGTCCTGTTTCGGGTAGCACTGTAGTGCTACCGCACAAGTAGTGGGGAGTGGGACAGAAATCATCTAGTAAACTATGGAAGGATGTAAGACAGCTGAAAAATCTCAACTGAGATGGACTGAGACCTTGAGAACCTGCTACTACCAGATGACAAATACGTCGTGTGATGAAGGAGACCCTGGGAGGGCTCTCAATCATTGCTGAGAGCTGCCCTGTGCTGGACGCCTTCTGGAGAGAGCCATAAAACAGAGATCAGCAATACCTCAAACTTTACTTACCAGCTTTTGCTGCTAGTTCTCATGCTAGTGCCTCTCTAATCTAACTTGTGGAAAGTATCAATCCTGATTTTTCAAGTATATTGCTCTTATTTGGCTAAATTACAGCCTTATGCCGTCAACCCAGGTACTCTCACCACCTCCAGAGCAGGGTGTAATTTACAGAGGGTGCAATTCTGAAAGGCAGATATTTAGAGCTAAGTGCCCAAATGCAGCTAAATTTCAATGAGCACAGGGTACCTAATTCTCTTACACACTCTTCAAATCCTAGCGCCCCCCTCTTTTTCTTTTCTCAGATGCTAGCAAGGAAAGGTCAACCTAATTTGTCATAGCAGCAAGTGAAGGCAAAAGATCAGCACACGCTGACAAGCTGGCTGAGAGGTTTCATTATAGAGCTGTTTACAGCATTTATTTCTCCTGTTGTCGCTGCTGTTTTCAGGGTCAAGGAATTGAGATCCCATTTCAGTAGCAGAGATCACTGGCCAGGGAACAAAACACTTGAATTTTACTCCCCTCTCCCCAGCTAGTTGACTCCTATGCCACCAACTGTTGAGACTGTGACCACAGCATTGTTGAAGTTTACATTAACACCTAGCAATGCTAAGTCTAACATCACCAGTCAGCATTTAAATGGAGTGTAACAACAGTCTTAATTCACAATAGCTTATCAGCCAATCAAGTCGACTAATTTGAAGTTATGGTCTTTGGAACATAACATTCTTTCTGTAAAGAAGAAATGCATCAGTGAATGATAATTTCTGAAGTAGTCTTTTTTTTCACAGCTTTTTATATTCTGCAGTTCATACGGAAATGGCTTAAAGGTCTACACCATCACTAACACAAACACTTTACTATGTTTAACACCTGTTACCTCTAAGTAAAGGGAACACTGATGAACGTATGAAGGTTCTCACCAGCTGCTACCCTCACACAAAGGCCAGGTTCAGGGTCTGGCAAACTCACTAAGAGAGGGAACAGTTAGGACTGTCCCCAGGTCAGGAGATGCAGGCACCCACTGACCGGAGCACCCACAAATGGACACAACAGGACCCAAGAGAGAACATGCCCTGGCACATGCACTTTGGCTGTTTTACAGTCCTCACTACAGCGCAAGGAATAGAGGAGCAGCTCTGCTGAGGCTGCTGCTAAATATCTCACAATTCAAAAAGGACAGCCGAGAGTCAAAGCAAGCAAATTGAGTGCAATTGCATGGCCAAGAGCCAAGCCTCAGAGATAAAAGACAGTAATGGAAGACCTTCAGCCACAGCCAAAAGTTCAGCTGACAATAGGATTTCTGTTCCAGTAACAGGAAAAGAGGAACCTTTAGGTCAAGTAAACCACATCTCCTGACTCTGCCTCAAAAGCCTGCTAAAAAGGTCAAGAGATTTTGTATCTCCCAGCTATGTGATGAAAGGCTGTGCCACATACCCATTTATTTCATATTGCTTTTGTCAGGTGATGGCAATATTCACATGTGATGAATAGATCTGCAGGCAATGGAATCGCACATTCACATCTCCCATGTCCACATCATCTTGCCTATGCGCTGAAGCCAAACAGATCAGTATCTTTACTTGATCTGTTTAGCTGAGGACAAGCTAGAAAGAGATTGGAGAGGTTTTGAACTCTGAAGGAAATTAAGGGTGAAAATTACTCCAGAGGAGTGCTGTGGCAGTTATGTGAGCATCCATCCACATACTGTTTTACTTGGAAAACACAAATGGGATTTCAGATGGTCTAAAGGCCTTTGGCTGGCCCTCTGCATGGCCAAAAATCTCCTGCTGCCTCAAAACCACAATCAGTATTTCTTTGTGTTAGCAAATGTAAAATAAAACAGGGAACAAAACCAATATAAACTTCAGTGTGTGGGTTTTTTTTAATCTCCCCTTTTCAAAGGCTTTCAGGATAACTGGAGGAACCTAACTCCCAAGGAAGCATACACAAAAACCCCACAGAGTTAGCAGGCAGAGAAACACATTCTCGTGAGCAATTACTTATGCCCCTCCACAAGCACACAACACTATCACATCAACACACTGCCTTAAGAGGCACTCTGCACCAGCACAGAGACACAAGACAGAAGAGATTCAGTGACAACACTTGAGCCTTTTCCTCCCACTCTGCACTCAGCAGCTGTGATCCCCGAGAATCCATCTTCAGGTAAGAGCCCACAGAGGCTCTCCATTCTGGGTTTCTTTCCCCATTCAAATGGCCAGCAAGAGAAGAAAGCTCCCAACCCAATTTATTTAAGTGTCTTCAGCAATATCCTTTACCGAATTTCAAAGAGCTGCTGGCAGTTGTTAAGCTGGTGCTGTTTAACTTGGACATCTGTCCACCCCGGCTGAGATGACCAACTCACTTTACATCACCGGCTAGCAATCAAATAATAATTACTTTGGGTTACTACAAACTGGAGCTGGATTTGAGTGAATGATTTCAGAGCACTGGAATCCATTACCAATAACCCAAACCATCTGGGTTCTTGTCTCTGTTACAAAGAAAGCAGCAACTATTCCAAACATTAATTCAGACACTAAGTACTAGCTGGCTCACCAGTCCATGGGAGCAGTGGCACGTAGAGTTTGACATAATTACCTCAAGATGGAAGCTAGACGGACATCCTATGGAGAGCGGTTCAGAGTTTACATTCTGTGCTGCATTTAGCTCTCTGGAGTTATATGGAAAAGGTTTGTATTCAATAAAAAGCTCCATTTAACATTATTTCCTTTGCAAAGGCAAGCTGGATAACGCTGGTGGAAAGCGAGGGTTGTGCAAATGTAGCTTGCAGCCTCCCAGCAAAAGGGAAGCCAGCTGACGAGCAGGAACTGTGATTCCTGTAACAACTGAGTTAGACTCTGCAACAAATTGGTACATCCAAATAAACAAATCCCCGAATCCCCTCCGTTTGCCTTTATGAAACAAATGAGTCAGTGCTGAGTAATCGTATTATAATACTGGGAAGCTTGTAATAGGCTTACAAACCATGTGTTTACAGGCTCATTATTGTTCAGGGCTTGCTGAGATAATAAGGAAGCTATGTGAGAAGCACTTTGGAGTCAAAATCTTATCAGATATCTTTTGGAACCAGAATCAGTTTGTAATTCAGACAAGACTAGGTATGAAGGAGCGGGACTGAAGTGACTGAAAAGGAATGGTATTTCCTCACTTGGGACCAGAGATCTCAGAGATCTCTTCTTCAAAGCTACCATCTACACAAGGGAGGGCAAAGCTGAGAACAAAACATACATTCTCACCATTTTTACTGGACAAACTAAGGCTCTATGGAACCAGCCACCCCTCTGAGAAAGCAGCTCTTCTGAAAGGCCAATTTCACTGAAGAAAGGAAAATGAAAAGCAGCATTTCTTCACTGCATCCTGTTAAGGATGGAGGTACTTTACACCTTGGTTTTCTCTTCCATTTGCAATATATAAGGGCATCTTTCTTTAACAATCTGGCAGAATCACACAAATAAACATCACAGGACATGTGAACCAGCCTATGGAGTGGAGCAGGCAGTTGCACTTCACCCTTATAAGAAAATCTGTAAAAACAAGATAATGATTCTCACTTTCTACAGATTTTTATTGTAAAAGTCAGCAGAACTCTACAAATTTTATCTGTTCTAAAAGCCACAAACCTGTTTCATCGGAGTTGTGTGTCCATTTCATTCTTAAAATTACCTCACCAGCAAAAATATGATGCCTCTGTCTTCTGACTGCTCATACTAAATTAGAGATGCTTCTCCCCTAAACACATTCGCATGCAAACCCCAGGAGCCATCATTCCTGCTGTGACAAAAGAGAGTGGATATGCAATAGTGTTACAAATACTCCAGGAGATATCCTCTCCTGCAGAAGCATCTCTGAGAATTCAGCAGTCCACAACACTCACAGAGAGAGAGAACTCTGGTTTCTCCAGACACACAGGACAATGTCCCATGCTCTTAGCTTCAAGAAAGCTGGTTCCTCCACCTGCAGCAAATGGTCAACCTTGCTTATGTTGAGATTAAGGTGAAGCGTTCAAACACCTTCAAAGCTGTGGTAGGAGAAGAACTATTTGGCAGCCACCCTCCTTGTCTCCAGGGAAAGGGACAGTTGGGATCTATGATAACCTATCAGGAAATCCACAAATCCTGGAACACTTTCTGTGTCAACATTTTCTAAGGGACAGTGTAGAGTGGGCAGCAAAATGCCATATAAATTATCTTAAAAGCCAAGTTTCATGTCCTCAAGGATCAATTATTGCCTTTGTGTTTAAATGCATTTAATACAGCAATCCTGTAGAGGGGCAGGATCTTCATTGTTGTGGCCAGTTCAGCCCTGCTGGTCTGTTAATGGGATGGGTCAGCATGATGCCAACATTATGAAGGACAAAGAAAGACCAAGAATAAATCCCTTCTGACCCTGTTGTCACTTGGGTCACACTACAGGCTAGCATTATGTTTATCCAGCACCATTAACCTCCGCTTCTCCAGCACACAACTAAAATCCAGCTGAAGCAAGGCAGCTCAGCCAGAGCCACTGTCAGAGATGGACCCAAGGCCGGTCCTCACAGGAGCTGTAGCAAGGCATTTGTCTGCCCCAGTAACATGTGGAATGGCAACCACCATGCTGTGACAGCTCTGCACATGCAGTCACAAAGTCATCACAGAATCCCAGACTGATTTGGATTGGAGGGGACCTTAAAGCTCATCCAGTTCCAATCCCTGCCACAGGCAGAGACACCTTCCACTAGAGGAGGTTGCTGCAAGCCCCATCCAACCTGGCCTTGAACGGCGCAGCCACAGCTTCTCTGGGCACCCTGTGCCAGTGCCTCAGCACCCTCACAGGGAAGAACTTCCGCCTAAGAGCTCATCTCAATCGCCCCTCTTGTCAGGTTAAAGCCATTACCCCTTATCCGGTCACTACATGCTCTTGTAAAACGTTCTGGTATGCTCCTCTGTTCCCTGGAGGCTACCAGTCCTCACAGTGCCACCACTGCAGCACCATTACACATTTTGCTCTAGTCACAGTTGCTACTTCAACCCTCTGCGGCAGCCCCAGCACTGGCAGGAGCATCCTTGGCTGTTTAAACAGACGTGCAGGACTCCACGGAGCTGGTGTGTCCCACTTCTGCAGCATAACTGAGGCTAGACTTTGCCTAAAGCAGCAGACACCATGTCTTGAAACCTTCTGATTACGCAGCTGGGGAAGCCCTCATCCTCTGAAATTATCAGGTAATAAGAAGAGCATGAGAGAAAGAACAGGGACAGGGTGGAGCAGAGAGGGAATATCTATGGCCTTCTGCACCCAATTCTGTCACTCTGACATTTCTTTCAAATACAATTATTTAAAGCCTCCTGATGGCAAAGCTGAGGAAATGGACTAATAGTAGCTTGTACGGTACCTCTCCATCAGGCAGTTCAATAAATCCTGGCAGTGCCGTGATTTGTGTTAGGAGAATGAGCTTTTCAAGAGCAGAACTATCACGTTACACCGTCAATAATCTCACTGTCAAACCCCCCTCCCGAGTAACCTCACCGACACTTCAGAAGCTTAATTTATAGATGCACTACTTGCCTTCAAGGTATTTTATGCAGCTAAATAATGGAAGCGCGTTATTATCCCAAACTACTCTGCACCTTTCACAAGTGGAGTTGAAGAACATGCAGGAGAACAAATCTATTAGCTCAGGGCTAAATTCTTCCCTGTGTGACACCTGTTTGATACCATCTACCACTAGTGGAGCCGCTTCCAAATTAGACTCCAGGAAACAGAAGCAGAATCAAGCTCTTGCACTTCCAGAGGAGGATTAGCATTTAAAGTGCAAAGCAGCTCATGGAGAAATGCCACAGGGTCTTTCTTTGCATTGCTGTGGACCACTTGTAGCTGCAGGAAGCTTTACCCACTGCTTCCCTCACCTAAGAACTGCAGTGGGCTGAAGTATCCGCCTCGAACTTCAGGGCTAGGGTACTCACAACTACACGGAAGTTGCAAGGATCAGTGATGATAAATAAGTGGATCATCTAGAAAGATCTGGGCTCATTTTCAGGTACGGGGACATTTCCATAGAATCACTTTGCCAAATTGGAAAAGCTGGGCTTGTTTTTCCTTTCCCTAATGGAATACAGGATGGGCTTTCCCCTCTCCAAAAGCTATTTAATGGAAGAGGCTGGATTTCATTTATTCCTGGCTCTTAATGCTGATCGGGCAAGAATTAGTTCCTTTAATGGGAAAGTATTTGTGCAACTATAACAAAGAATACCAGGGAGAGACTCTGGGCAGACACCAAGCATGACAGTGCCATTGTATCCCACAATCTGAGAACTCCCAGCTGTTTCAACCAAGAACAATAAAAATTGGCTTGCTCCAGAGCAGGGTAAGCCCTTTACATAAGCCAGCAGCAAAAGTGTGGAAGACATCAGCATTTGCACATGTTCTTGGTTCCAATGAGTTAGAGAGAAGACTCAAACCAGTAACTCCAACCAAGGGAAAAAACTCAGCTCTACACCCAAATTCTGTAGCTTGGATTGAAGCATATCTTGCCAGTGACACATGCATATTCCAGACTGCACAACAGCAGAGTCCTTTTCTTGGTCAATACCTAATTAGACTGCTCCTTTTTTCAGTTCACAACTGAGCCACTGTAACAGGTTTTGCCTTTAAAGCTGGGCTTGTGCCCTTGCTCTGACAAAGGAAGAGAACTGAACTGCCCTTTATCCAAGTTATTAATCGGTTTGGTTTAAACAGCAGCGTTTCCTTGACTAATAAGTCAGATGCCAACAAATCAAGGTAATGATCCAAAGGTCAATCCACCAACAATGTCCCTTTTGCATATTCCTGACACTCAGAAGCTGACTATCTGCACAGCCAGCCTCCAACACCCTCCTGACAAGGGTGGCAAAGTCAGCTAAAAGCTGTCTGCAGCTCCCTGTCCTTGGTGAATGAGGAAACCCTCCCACTGCCTATACACACACCAAGGGCAGAACTGTGTTCCCACTTACAAACTGGGGTAAGACCCCAAAGTACCAGAGCGAGAAGGGTTTTAAACAACTCCACATCTCTTTGTCTCATCAGCCCAAAGCAAGCTTGGCATCTGGTACCCCCCTTATAACTCCCTACAATCAAGTAAATTTACCAGAGCCTGCCAAAGCCACAGAATAAATGGATCTCAGCTTACTAACCATGCAAGCACATGTAACTTCTTCTGGATGGAGCTTGAGCAGCTTAGCTACGTAACATAGATCCTATGCCCACTGCCCCCTTTCTTTTAGTAACACAAAACTCAGGATCATTTCTACACAGTTCCAAAAGCAGCCTAGCAACAACAGTGAAAAGCACAGCTGCCTTGTCCTTCCTACAGTATACCATGGCAATAAGTTTCCTATCCCCACCAGTTCAAACCCACCAAAGAGGCCAATTCACCTGCCCAGTAACTTCCAGTGAGCAGCTCTGCACTGCTGGCTCCCCTAATGAAAGCCGTTCGATGACCAAACTTGGCTGATGCAAGGCATAAGCGAGCGCACAGCCCCCTTGACTGGCTAGAGAACAGTTGGGTTTTTTTTCCCTCCCTCTTTGATCATGCCAAGGGTAAAACTGAAGATTGGTTTTGGCTCAGGTCCACCCTGTGTAAGGCAGAATGATCACCTGGTATTTACCTCAAAATCGTCTTCTCTTTCATACACAAACTGCTGTAGATTAAAGTCAGCGCCATGCGGCAAGGAAAGCTCCTGGCTAAGCCTCAGCCACACAAAGATCTCTGTGGGAATATTGACAAGATTGACTTCTCCTGCATGTTTAAAACAAGTGTCAAAAAATATTTATGCAAGCTTTTTTCCACCCTATCTGTCCTCACTCCTTAATCCTGATGCAGTTGGAAAAGCAACTCATGACAAGTCTGCAAGCAACCGTGGTCCAGGGGCAATATTTACACTCTGCTCAGGTCCAGGTATCCCCAGGGCTGGGAAAGGGCTCCTGGAACAGGCAGCTTCAGTCTCATGGCCCTGTTAGAGCTTCTTCATGCCTGCAGCACCGGTGGGAGCATGGCAGGGAAGCTCTTGGCTGCCCCCTGCTCCACTCCAGCTTGGTCTCTTTGATCTCTACTTTGCCATCCATCCCACAGCAAAGTCAGTCTGAGCGACTGCACATTGCTGTGTGTTGTATTTCATGTCAAATCTGAAGTTCAGGGGGTTTCCTTCCCATATAACAGGAGTGGGTGCCTAAAGACAGGGGCTGATCTTTACTTGTTAATCCAAGGAGCAAGTTCTGCCCACACTCCCAACTGAACCACAGAAGCTAAAGTACAAACCAACAGCCTCCCTTGAAGGTGTACAGAGTCTCTCTGGCACATCAGCTATCCAACTGATGGAAAACCTGCAAATACATCTGAAGGCTTGATCCATCAGTGCTGAAAATTCTCTGGAATAATGGAGATGGCACGCAGTTGGGTTTATGTGTAAAAATGCCTGAGTAAGACAGCCTCAAAATGAAGCTTCTCTTTCTTCCCTAAGGCAGTTCAGATGGAGATGACAGGAGGAATCCCTAGATTCAAGACGAAAAATCTCATCAGAATGTCTTCTGTACACCAGCCAGGGCAGTGCCCTTCCAGACACACAGAAATGTCTTAACTTCTAAATGCTTTTTGCCCCTTACTGTCTTCTTCTCTTACTACTTCACCTTCTATCACTGTTCCTCATCTCTTCCCATCACAGTGTATATTCCTCTGTCTTGCTACCAACAGCAACTCTATTCAATACAAGTATCCAGAAAATGGCCACAGAAACACACAAATACACACACACAGTAGTTCACATGCCATTTGCATACTACAGCAATATATTCTGTGGAATCTGAGAGATGCTCGTAACTCCTGCCACAATATTTACCATTTCTGCTATTTGTCCTGCCCATCACTCATTTAAACTCTCACTTCTTTAAGGCACATGGTACATTGTCTCCCAAAATGGAACACTGCTCTCATGGGGGTCCTTCAACCAGAAGGGATCTATGAAATAATCCCACAGTATTACCTTTTGGTAGCCAGACACCTTAAACCAGCCACCTTTCTGGCTCTTTGACAAGAAGGAAACAAGAGCATCTGATTACACAGAGATGTCAGAGAGCATGTTACTAAAGCAACAGAGTGTCCCAAGTCACTCTCTAGCTGCTATCAGCATAGTAACCCCAGGAGACAGCAGCAGGTTGGGGGGATAGAGCTGAGCATCCACTGCTCATCGGGTGAGTGATAAGACAGTCTCGCGTGTACCCAGCATTGCTGAAATCCCAGACTTCCCATGGGAATGAGAACAGAAGGTTTGACACACATCTGTATGTGAGCAGTAACTGCTGAGCTGCCTTCCCTAGACAACGTGCCATGAAGCAAATGAAAGAGAACAAAGCCAATGAATGGCACAGGAGAGAAAGCAGCCTTGTGCTTTCCCCCCTGTGATAAAGGAGTACAGCAAACCTGCAAGGTGCAGCTTCTTGTAGGGAATGGGCCTGGATAAAATAAGACTGACTGCACCACCATCCCAAAAAGCACTTTATTAGAACAAAGGACCTCAATCTTCTGAAGTAACTTCCCAAAAATCTTAGCAAATGAGTACAAGAATGGCATTAGTATACCTTTTTTTCATTTAAAATACATCTTAATTCCAAATAATCTTTAATTTCATATCTACTTGAATCCCAGAATACAAAATTGATAGCAAATTGATCCTGCCCTTGCTTATTAGCTCTTGGAGGAAAGCATGTTTGAACCCTTGTTTTCTACTGCAAGCGGATTCAAATATGTAAATTCAGTCTGGAGAGACACAAGTTAAGTCCAGCTCATTATCATATGAAGTGATTTACATTTTATCTACTTGACTGAAAGCCATGTATTGGCCCAGGTTCACATGCTTCGCTACATAGGTCTGTAATTTAGTTCAGATCCAGTGAAGCCTGAAGTCTGGAGAGCCAACATCAAGGTTATCACAACTCATATTTTCCTGAAATTAAATTCAGACTAGATCCTGAAATGGTTACATTTAATGTCTGATCTTGAAAGAGTAAGGCTGATCTCATCCCAGAACTGACATTAGGTTTAATGCTGCTTGGTAACCAGCAAATATAAAGAAACAGGGCACATCCAGTGTTGTACAAGATGAGTTAAGCAGTGCAGCCTCACGTCTTGCATTGCTGCTGCTATACCCCAAGTGAAGCACCTTCAAAATCTTCACTCCATAAACACTTTTCATGGCCAACTTAATGCATGACTTAAGTCCGCAAATGAATTTAGTTACAAAGCATCACCAAGATGTGCCTTCACTTACAAAGCACCACAGGCCAAACCAGAGGCCTTTGGATTATAGAGAAAAAAACAGATGCTCTTCTCCTCTTGGAGCTTTTACTTGTGAAGACTGTGGCTACCAAACACTTTCACATCATGTTTTTGCAGCCCAAAGAGCAGAGCAGGGAGGAGTTGCCTGTAACACACTCACCCATCAATCCCGTCACTCACACCATGCTGCACCATGGCACTCTGTTTAGTTTGGACTGGTCCTTTGGCTGTAGACACCAAAGCTTCTTGCTTGGCAGTAACAGACCAGTCATTTAAGACACTGTTCAGAGCAATGATTATTGTTGTTGTTTGATTCTGGTATTTTTAGGAAGAGGCAATCCTGCAGATTTGCATCTCATTTCCCAGAATGCCCTAGGGCTTTTCCAGCAGTTGGAATCTTGCAGGATAAACATCTTCCCCTGATTGTAATTGCATTATTAAATATGATTGCTCTCCTCTTCCTTGAAAATGTTTTAAAAGCAGCAACAAAGAACACTGCAAGAAAGCATCCTGTTGACAGCATAGAGAATTGCACACCAGAGACAAACAGGAGTATTCCACCTTTACCTTCCACATGCAAAAAAGGCTCTTCTAAGCCACGGAGTCTCACAACACCAGACAGAAGCTTACTCTTCTAAATAACTGCAACCATAAGAATCCTTCAGCTACCAAAATTGAGGCCACTACAAATAACCGTCTCCATTAAAAAACGTATTGCAATAACTCCAAGAAATCCCCTCAAAGATCAGGGTTCTGTTCCTGTAAATCCTATAGACACAAATAACCATAATCATACAGAAGTCACCCAGGTGTAACTGCAGCAGGTGAAGGGGAGGCTACAGGGGAGATTAATATGATTCTGACCTGCACAAATGTGCTCCTTAGTTCTGAAGTTACACTAAAGAGCTTCTTACACCTAATACACAGCAATTGACTCCATCCCTGCACACTCCAGTGATTTGGCTGGTTAAATTCCTTTTCCTCTAGAAAGTTCCTATTCTCTACAATGTCTCACTGCGTCTTTTACTGTATACTCCATATTTATATTGACATTTCATGACTATTTACACTTACACACCCCCATATATACACACAACATATACACATTCAAAACACACAACACACAAATATTGTGCTTAGGCATGCATGTGTTTTTCTATATAACATTCAGATAATCCCCCACAGAAACCCAGCTGGGTTGGGGGTAGGTGAAGAACGTGCCATAGCAAACTGCACACTCTAAGTAGCCGTTAAACTGCTTGAGACCACTTCGCTGCTTTCAAGAGCCTCAGCTCAAGTGTTTTCACTAGGTTTTCCACGTCTAACAGCTTCACGGCATGGGAATCAGTAATGCTTCGTCAGAGTATGCTTAAAAAAATAAGTTCAACATCTCGAAAGCAAGGCCTGCTATACAACAGATGGTCTAACCTCTTGAATGTCAAATCCTTCTGTGGCAGGCAGCCCAATTAAAGTGACATTTTTAGCAGCATGCTTCTCTCCACTGTGCCCTTCCTCCCACTTTAGCCTCAATGTCCCAAGGGCAATTGCTCACCACACAATTACAAACACCAGTTTACTCTTGTTCTTTCTCCCCAGTCTAATTTGGAAGAAACTATGATGATGGTTAATCTAACGCCTGGGTCTCAATGAAGAAAACTCTTTAAAAAGAGAAGACCTTAAAGCAAACATGAAAATCGTCAGCTAACCAGCATGCCTCCTGAGCTGCTGATTAGGATCATTTCCTTTTAGCCTCTTCAGCTACAGCAAAGGTCTTTGTCGTTCACCTTGTCTTTCCAAAATAAAGAAAATAAAACAGACATGGCTAATAAATAGGGGGGAAAGAAAGAAAGAAAAAAATGGAGGGGGGGGGGGGGGGGAGAACTAGAAGCCATTGTATTCTAGAGGCTTGCTATCATCTGAGTAGGATGTGCTTTCAGTATAAAAGAGGTGCCTTGGATTCTCCTAACCTATAAAACAAGACAGTCCCTATGAAATGCACCAGCAGTACCATTTCATGGGACCAGAAGCAGCTGCAGCCAGCTGTGGTGTGAGCAGCAGGTAATCGGCAAGCTCCCACACTGAGATTGGCCGGCCAGGAGTCAGTACTGACACAGGAGCTGTGGGATCATCTGAACTGGGTGCACAGGACATGGGCCTGCAGCAACAGGGACACCTTCCCCTAGATCAAGCTGCCCCAAGCCCCATCTAACCTGGCTTTCAACACTGCCAGGGATGGAGTATCTCCAATTCCTCCTCCAGCCTACAGACACTGATGATGTGGAGATATTTCTATTCCCAATTTACAGAGGGGAAATGGTGGCAGAGTTTAAGAAATCTGCCCATGAACTTTGCAGCAAGTACTGCAGGCTTGAACTCAATGTGTTCACACCCTCCTAAGTGAGAACACCTACATAACTCCGTTCTGGGTCTGTCAGTGGAGGTTGACAGCTTTAATACTAACGTAACGTGATGGTCAGGCTGATTCTGCACAGACCTGAGACACAGACCAACACATCCTCCTCCCATCCACCATGCAACAGCCTCGGAAACTACAGCATTTGCAGGGAACCAGGCCTGAAAAAGCACTGCTAGAAAAGTCAACCAGATACTAACAAAAAACACAATCCTACCCATCCCCAAATCCGTGTTTCTCAGATTGATTTACTGTATGATTATAAAGTGAATCTCACACTCAGAGACTGCAGGCTGGAAAACAGGGCGCTACACACGCAACGGCTCCTTTGATGCTCCTTCAGAACGAAGGGGCTGTTTTCTCCCTGCTGCTCAGAGCAAACATTGGCAGCACTGGCAGATTCTCAAGGCATCACTTCATTCCACAGGGCTGCGGGATGTAGCAATGCAACATTTAAAATGGGTAATAAAAATGGCTGATTACGTTAAACTGGCTGCAACCTATACTCCAGCAAGGAACTGAGTGATGGAAAAGCTTCCTCCTACAAGTCTGTAATGTTGCTGGAGGTTATACTTCCTACTGAGGCAGAGCTACTGTGTGCGGTGGGGCAGTACTGCTTGGAGACTAGGGTAAAATACTGCACTCCTCATGAAATGAGTTTCATTCCCAGCTCAACAGCAATTTATTCTACCAGAAAAGGAGACTGACCAATTTAGAGTGGATTCTTCATCAAAAGCACAATTTATGACTTCAGATTTGCTAGGATCAGTCTTTAGGTTTCTGTGTATGTAAAATTACTGTTAAATACTCTGAGGCAGAGGTAGCTGGGAGTTTCTTAAGCACTTTGGAAACCACAGACTCCATTTAAGTGCAACGTTGTTATTACTCACTATCAAAGCCGAAGCATTCATTTAATGTGTGGGATACAGTAAAAAGCAGTGACAGATGATTGCTGCCTATCAGAAAGATAAAAGGGAAAGGATAACATTTTCTTAATCATAAGGATTAAATAAGCTATACCAGCATGCCAGGCATTAGTTATTTTGTGGCCACTTACAGAGTAGGGAAGCTTACCGTGTGTCTATAAACCCTGCATCACAGAAAGCCTGTTTCAATCAGCATTAGATTCTCCAGTTACACTTCATTTCCTAAATAGCTGGCAAGAGCAGGCTTAAAACAAGGCTTTGAAAACGTGCAGGAGTCAACCCACTCCTACACTCTTCTTGCTCTGGCCATGTTGATAAGTGTAATGATATTAAATGTCCCAGCCCTAAGCTTGTGAGCAAACCATACAACTGGAACTTCATTCTGCAGGTTCAGTCTCCTCTGAAAGCATTCACACTGCTTGAAGCTTTTAATAATTTCTAAAACCTTCGACTTCCACGGGAGGATCAAAAGAGAGATGGAAAGAGAATCCAGTCTTCACTACCTGCCTTCCTTTCCTCTAGACAGATGGGCTCCACCCAACGCATCTTTCATGAGGGAAGCAGGGAAAAGAAGCAGGCTATACTTTAATCAGTGGGGGTGCGTGAAAAAGTTCTCAGGAGGTGCATTCCTTCCAGCTTTCTTGACTTCCATCTGCTTTTCTGAATGGAAGCAGCCTCCCTGAAATAGGCCAAACTGAGCCATAAACCTCAGGAGAAGAGATTTCTCTTGGGAGATCCACCACCTCCACCTACACTGCGAGCTAGACACTGTAGGAGCAATTCCCTGTGGGATTCAACAGTTCTTTTCCTTGCTGGAAACCACAGTGCAGATGGACAGAAAGGAGTGGGAGGTAAGGAGAGGATGGAGGACAAAGCCCAAACTTTTGCAGCCTTGAAGACAGATGCACATTTCTGTGTTTGGAAGGGGGTTTGTGGGAGAAGGCAGGAAGGAATCTAATGGCATTCAGATTGTTTTGTCCTTCCCCACTTGCTCCATCTCACTGGCAGATTTGACTGTCAGTACCCACAGTGGTTATGAGCCCAATGCCAGCTAGTTGTGGTTCTTATATACATACCCCCAGATCTAACTTGACACAATGCTGTGTAATTGCCAGCTCAAGGGAAGGGGGAGAGATGGGCATTGAATGTGAATTACCTCTCACACCTACGGCAAGAAGATCCTCAGAGACAGAGGCTGGAGTCACCAGCAGGGAGTTTGCCCTGTGCCCAGGGACACAGTGGCAGGTTTGCAGACAAAATGACAACTTACTTTTCCAGGGCTGCCACTCTTAAAGGTCCTAAGAACAAATACTCTCTGACAGGGGAGATAAGGACAAAATGAACGCAGGGTAGTAGGCTCAAGCATGGGAAAGGGAGGGTGGCACACTGGAAAGGGTGGTTAATAGTGAAGTTGAGACTGGAAGTGAAAAAGCATCACCAAATTCTCGCTCTGACTCCTCGAAGGAGCTCACCGTATGCCTGTGCTTTCCTGCTGGTTGTCAAATGGAAAAAAATCTAAGCGTGACATTTTTTTCCTCTTGAATCAATGTTTATTTGATAAGGTCAGTGCCACCTAAACAGGTTTCAGTTTCAAATGTTAAGAAAAGCCTCTATGCAGCTGCATACAAGCAATGGCAATACAGCTGCGCCTTCTCCACACTTCCAATCTCTCCCCAGCTTTTACTGGAAGCATGACCCAGCCCTGCAGACAGACACTGTCAGCTATCTGCCACTGCATGAGCACCAGTATCTGCCTGACCATTTCAGGTGAAGAGGCAGGAAGGGCTCACTGCTCACTACTTAGCTAATGACTACAGCAGTCTGTCTTGAACAGAAGAGTGCAGTTTCTTGTTTACTCAGAAATATTTAAGTGCAAGATTAATCAGCACAGTCTAGAGCGTCACAGCTCTTTGTTTTGTCCCCAGTCTCCATGTCTTCATATTAAGATCTGGCTCCATCTACCACCCCTTTTCCCATCATGCCTTTAAAGAAACCAGACCGTTTTTAATAATCAGATGCAGTATGGGAACGATAAAGATGGGAAAACCTCAAAAACAGCTTAAGATGAGGTGTAAGCTTAAAAGAGGAGGCTCAAACTCCCCATTCTCTCTAAGGAGAGTGCAGCGGTGAGAGACAGCTCTAAACACCAGAGCACCCATGGACCACTTAAGGGGTACCTGGTGTTAGTCTTTCCATGCTGCTTTAAGATACTTGCCTCTAAGGCAGAGGCTAAGCTGTCCTCCAGGCTAGATCACAAAGGACTAATGGAATGTTGTGACACTACAACTCTGAATAAACAGTAAGAACATAGTTACTACATAAAGGCCATGATCTCCATGCAAAGCCCCCACTGTCATCCGGAAGAGATCTGCTACAGACCGAGATTTCAGGTCTTCAGTTACACATGTCAGATCTGTACTGAAATCGTTGGAGATGGTTTGAAGCAGTGACTTAGAATCAAGGCTTTAACAGAGGTTGCACTGCCCC
This sequence comes from Pezoporus occidentalis, assembly GCF_034315485.1. Classification (NCBI taxonomy): domain Eukaryota; kingdom Metazoa; phylum Chordata; class Aves; order Psittaciformes; family Psittacidae; genus Pezoporus; species Pezoporus occidentalis. Next base: position 1,048,256 of record NW_026912887.1, read on the forward strand.
ATCACACAGAAGTTATTTCCTCTCTGGTACTTTTGGGGAGAAGGATTTTGGGCCACTTGAACTGGCCCAACAATGAAATTTGCACCTTAACGTCTGGCAAGGGGGAAAACCCACGCCTAATGACAGTGTAGTACCACGTACTTCTCCACCAGTATTAATCTTTATTGTTTAGGGCCTCTACCCCAAGCTACTACTTGCTTACAAGCAGTGCTACCTGACTTGGAAGAACTAATATTCTGAAATGCAAATTCCATAAAATGCAAGAGCAATTACCCCCATTGGACAGAAAAATAAGTTTAATGTCAAGTTGCTTTGCTGCTAGATGTGGCTCCCACAAGCCTCAGAGGCTGATCCATGCCTCTGACAGAACAAAGCTTACCAGGAAAGCCTGGTGATGAGTGACTTCTCTGATTATGCACCAACTGCTGAACACATCCTGAGCTGGACGGCCAATAAATTACACCATGAGCATACACTGGTCTGGATGGACTCAATTGTTTGTTTTAGGAATAATTAATCAAGAGCAAGATGCAATGTGATGAAGCCTTTGATATATACCAGATGAATGTTTAAAGAAAAGAAATGAAGAGACAATCTCTGCCCCTGCATTCCACAAAGATTTCTCATAAACTGGTTATTTTTTCTCAATTCTGACAATGAGAAAAGCCCTTCTCCTCTTTATATAAGCAGAATGAAAAATATTTAGTCCCCAATGAGATTTTACAGTCATATGCAGCTTCTCAGAATCCCAGAGGATACATTAACCCACACATTGCAGTTCAGCTCTCTACAGGGTATCCATAAATGCTCCAGCCAATCCAGTGAAGCTTCTGTCAGTCTTAAAGAAGCAAAACTGCTTATACCTCAATCCCTGATAGCTCAGTCCCCGATTTCTGATACTTGGGAGGATATTCCCAACAAAATAAAGCTAAAAAATAAGGGAAGAGAACCATCACCACGCACCTCCCTGCAGCTGTTTGTACACCCCTCTCTCATGCAATTTTGGCAGCAACTGGACAGCAGAGAAGACTTTGCTTTGGCAGGGAACAGACCCACGAGAGGCCACGCCAAGAAATGGTGCCTACACCCTCTCAGTTGCACAAACAGGAGTTTCTACGTTGTTAAACCATTTCCTTATGAGACACACTCATTCACAAAGAGGAAGAAACCAAAAGCCACCTCTGTCTCAAGAAAGTCAATGTCTGTTTCAGTAGCACCCCATGCTCAGGTACCTGGTGGTGAGGAGGAGGAAGAGGAAGTAAAAAACACCACAAGTTTTCAAACATTACTGCAAAATACAGTCCCACATGTGTTCATAACTCAAGCTGAATAAAAACTCCATGGAGTATATAAAGGTTATGGTAACTGGTTTACAGACAGAACGAGTGCAGTGAGACTGAGTGTTTTCTCTCATGTCACACAGGAAGCCTGTGGTCAAGGAGAGCGCTGAGCACATCTGGCTAACATCAGCTCGAGAGGTCAGGATGAAGAAGGTAATGAGATGCCTCCATGCCAGAAGCTGAGTTTTCTGAAGCAAACATCACACGGAAGTTGGAAAAAATCACTGCAGTGAATCACACTTACTCAGTCCTCAGCCACACGTTCATGTTACAACCACAAGCACGTTTTTAATTAGAAAAATGATCTAATTGAGATGCATCCAAAACTGCCTCCAATACGACATAAGCAACAATATACGTAGGTAAGAAAGTATGTTGGTTATGAAGGTGTGTGAATTTGTGCAGTTGAGGAAAGGAGTGAGGGTAAGTTGTCCCACTCACTCTCCGCCAAGTTCAGCAATAACACTGAATACATTTATTAAACACAATCGGATTTTACAAGGCACCACAGTGATAACTCTGTAGTAGTGGCAGTGCAAGCAGCAATAAAGATCTTGTAAACACAGAGGTCACAGGCCCAGGTGCTTACAAGCAGGGGAAGGGTGGGTTACTGTAAGCATTATGCTTCACTGCCTCAGCAGTTCTTCTCTTCATCTTGCTTCTCTCGGAGGAGAGGTGAAACAAGACAGAATGGATTATTATTTAATTTATTGCAATAAATCAGGAGCCAAAGCAATTCAAAGGAATTTGGAGCTTATCACTATGCAAAGAAAAAAAAATCAAACCTCTATCAGTTCAGATCTAAATACAATTACAGGAACAAAATAGCTTTATGTTTAAACCATCTAACTGAGCCTGACAGATGGATACTGTTTATATCCATTTGTATTTATTGAACATAGTAAAAGATTGCAGCTGTTCTGTCAACACCTAGGTGCTTCCAGGGTGCTTGGAGCTCTATATAAATATAACAGCATTTTATGGATAAATATATTCCATGGAATAAACACGTTGGAGATACTGTGATATAACAAGTATTTACATTAACAACCATAATACCTTCAACTGGTTTCCATTGATCTTTAAGCACTTCACAAAAGTATGGCTAAAGCATCTGCACTCCCACCCTACAGACACAGAATTAAAGCTCAGAGATTAAGCGCTGCCGAAGGATTTTACAACTCAGTATGAGCGATGGGATTAGAAGCCCGGCCTATTGCTGCAGGCTTTGTCTTCAGTGCTTTAAATCACATTTCCCCCATCCATATCTACCTCTCCACGTCTTTGTGTGCAACACCCAGGAGCCCGTTTCATTGTAAACTTGCATATATTCACTGCCTAATTTTCCATCTCACGCGGTGTCGGGTCAATCAAAGCCAAAGGCAAGGATCTGCACAGTGTTCCTGCTTGCTCAGAGGGCTGAACACAACCTGTCCATCAGCTGAACCCCTCGAACCGCTGACAGCTTATTCCTGTGCTTCGAAATTCAAGGCAGAGCCTCTTGCTCAGCAGCAGTCTCACCCTCACCAAATCTCCCCTGACTGGCCAGAGGATCAGAAAGAACATTGTAATTAACGGAAATCTAATCCCACACTCCTCATCAGTGAGGTTTTGCATATACATAAGGAGCGATCAGTGGCGAGGAATGATGACTGCTCCTTATGTAAATCACACGCTCTACAAGGGAAAGCTTTCAAGCATGGCATGTGGGAGATGAACACACACAGACCTCTGGGTTTTCTTGGGGTTTTTCTCCTGTGTTCAGCTCTCAAGCACTGCACCCTGGGGGAAATCCAACCAAGCACATCTCTCATTTGCCTACTGCATGGGCTTTGAAATAACAGCACCGCTGCACATGGGTTATCTTCAGATTTTTTTTTTCCTTTTAAATTTCACTAATAATTGCAGGCTCTGCTCCACCACAGTCATTTGTGTTTGCGGTTCCGGATTCTAGGATTTACAGTGAGGGTGGTGAGGCGCTGGCACAGGGTGCCCAGAGAAGCTGTGGCTGCCCCATCCCTGGCAGTGTTCAAGGCCAGGCTGGATGGGGCTTGGAGCAACCTGCTCTAGTGGGAGGTGTCCCTGCCTGTGGCAGGGGGTTGGAACTGGATGAGCTTTAAGAACCCTTCCAACTCAAACCATCTGGGATTCTATGACATTGGATGGGAAAGAATAAAGTTTTAACTGGAGGTTGCATAGAGATGGGAGGTGAAACAATCCAAGGACAAAACAGGACTTTTGTGGGAATCCTCAGTAGAGAGCTATTTTGTGTTGCTGTGGCTCCCAAAAAGAATCTCACTGTAGGAGATGAAGCATTTTTCCTGCTAAGAATTACTCCCTCACCTTCATAGCTCCTGCACCACAAGCTCCCAAAGCACTGGGTTACTGCTTTAATGCTCTTCAGAAGATACATAAGGGGAAACAAACTTTATGGAGCTCTCTGGAAAGAAGCAATGGAAAGACTCTACTGGGAGAGAAGAGCTGCTAACCAGGCAATAAGAAAGGCGCTGGACCACACTAGGAACACATCAAGAACAAAGTATGATTTATCTGGAAACAAGCACACAGATAGAAATGGGGAGAAGGAAGAGGATGCATTTCCCAGAGGGGTGGGGGTGGAAATCAGACTTCCTTTCTGACTAAATAGCTAAACTCTCAGTCATTTCTAAGCAGTGGGAATCACAGTGCTCATTTTAAAACCATCCATCCATCAATTGATAGCCAAAATGTTTTTTATTAAAAAAGGATATCTCATCTCCACTCTCTGCCTGTGGAAGAGGCAGCACATGGAGAATAAAAAGGACGAAAAAGGAGAGCTGGCCTGCTAATACCATATGGCAAACACAGGAACTGAGCTCAGGCTCCCCGATTCCCAGACAGGAGCCATATCCCCACCGGACCACCATCATTTTTCATCTGCAAACATGCATGTGCGTGCGCATATGCAGACACACAGGCAACAGCAGCATAATCAGCTCTATACTGCTTTGCCACTAAGCCCTGAACTGTGAAATAAGAGCTATCAACTCAACAACCAAAAGGGCATATTAAGAGTGTTGCCAGTTAAACTCTCCAGAGAAGAGCCATCTCCTGCATGTTTATACAGAGCCAAGCACAATGGGGCCAGCAGTTGCCTTCAGTTCCACAGAAAGGATCAGTATCCTAGTTCTTCTTTGGCTGTGGTTGCCCAACTGTGGCTTTGATAATTACCCGACAGAAACACAAAGCTGCTACACCAGCATCTTAAAACACAAAATCATCCTCTATTGCCATGTTTCCCAGAAACATTTTTATAGCAGGCAGCAGTTTCTACTTAGGCAGCAGACGGACCAGAAAATACTGCTTGAAATGCTTTTGAAGTGGAGATGGGACCATAACAGCAGATTCCTACCCCTCCCTCTAGTGAGAGCAGATGTGGATGTAACTCTGGTCAACAGTTCCAGGATATGGCCCCTTCTAAACACACCCCAAGTACTTCTGGAAAGTGCTGAGCATTTGGGGTTGCTTCTAACGTGAAAGGAGGGGTTTTAAACACTCCTTTGTCCTGAACCCAGGACTTCCCAGGAGACCAATGCGCCTCTTAAATCCTGCTCCAAGAGCTTAAGCAAAACATCAACAGAGCATGGATTCTGTGCCAGCAGGCTGCAAAGGGGAGATGTGCTTCACAGCCGAAGCAAGACATCAGAACTTCTATACATAGACAGGCAGTGTAATAGTGCCTATGTGCACTAGCATGTCATTCACGCAAGCTCTGAGTTTTGAGAAAGAGAAGAGACAAGAAGTCTTAGAGCACCTTTGGAAAATAAAATGAAACAAAACTAAACAATAAAGGCCTTGAAATCATTTGATTCTGCTCTAAGTTCTGCAAATAACAAACAAGGTATCTGTACAGAGGCTCCTGCCAACAGCTGCCATTAACATACATAAATCTTATGTTCAAAGGAAGCCTCCAGCAGTCAGTTTTTCTATCTTAATTTGATTCTTTTGACTTTTTCGTCCTGTCTGTTTTCATCTTTCCTCATTAAAAAGATTTTTAAGAAAAGAAATGTTAAAAAAGCCAAACATAGCTAATTATTTTAATGAGCAACTAAAAAAAAAAAAAGAGTTGCTTTCTACTCTGAATATAAGCAAATGTCAACATTGCATGGGGAGCAGAGGTAGCACAGCATCTTAATACTATACAGTCAGCTCCTATATTTGATTAATGAAGACTCACAGGACTAATTTTACACTGCTTCATTAAAAGCCTGGGGCAATTAGCATAAAGGTTAGACTACTACATTATTAAAATGTTAATTTTTTTTTAAAACAAAATAATTTGCTTCTTTTCCTTTCCCTTCGGAAAGAAAAATCCACACTAGATAGACAAAACAAACTACTGTCCTTTTCAAGTTCTCATGTAGAGAAACATGAATGGCTCCACCTCTGAAGGAAACAGCACAGTGGCTGCCCAGTGACTACGGAAGGGCAGAGGCAATGCTCTCTTGTAAAGCCAACACACAGACAAAGGAAAAAGGACACAGAGTGGTGATAAACTCAAAAGTCAGCCAGCAACTAGGGGGAGGGAAAGAAATCCCTCATTCCAAACAGTGTATCCATTTCTCACACAACTAAACCTGTCTTGCGAACTTCTGCAAGTGATGATCAAAGGTAAAAGCACATATATGCAACATAGCTCAAGCTCAAGTGTACGTAATAAAAAGCATCTCCTATTCTTTGAGGCTTTATTGAGAGAACAGAGGAAGAACTGCTTTTGAACTTGTAGGTGAGCAATCCTTTAAAAGCACATCAAGGGGCAGCCTTGCTGTGCTGTTGATTCACCATCACGATGGACACCACACCAGAGCAAGGTTCACGCCACCCATCCACTTCCCCACTCTGTTTTCCCTGTCCTTCCACACACCAAGGTAAGCAGCCCTCAGAAACACGCTTCCTCCCCCTCCTCCTCTGCTACAGCCCCAGGAATGGAATAAACACATAAAAAAGCAGCAGCAGCAGCCCTAAGGAACAGACTTGATGAAAAAGAAAAGCTAACTGCCAGACAACGTTTCAGTCTACTTCAGAGCTGCTTTATACGTGGGAGTACTTGCCAAGGCTTGCACAAGGCACCACTCTGCCTTGTAGCACATGCTGGTACTTGAGGGGTTAAAGCAATATAAGCCAGGCCTGCTGGAGAAGCACTACAGCAGGAAGAGAGAGTTACAAATGATTTTTCTTGGCAAAAGCAGCGCCTTGGAATAGTAGGAGGATTGTGCTTACTCCTCATATATAAGTGCCAAAATGAGGCTTGCTGACACTTTTCTGGCATGCCACAGCCCTTCCAGCGGCCCAGGGCTTCAACCAAATGTTTGGAGGGACAGAAGGACACACAAGATGTTTCTTTCCCAACCGACCAAACCCTCCTCTCGTGTGGCATTATCCAGCATCTATGGTAAGTGCCCATCCATCCATCCCCACCAACTGGGCTCAGCCTCTCCCTTCCCACACCAATCCTTGGCTCTTGAGGCCAGCATTTGGGGCTGGGGGTTGTGTGAAGCCACAAGCATGCAGGAATTCGGGGTGCATGTTGGTGGGGATATGGGGGATTAATGAAGACCCACAGGACTAATTTTAGGCAAGATGAAGCCTGCTGACACATCAGACTTCTGCAAATGGCTTAGCCAACAGCCCAGCTTTTCCCTTTCCCTCTTCTCCAACACCTAATAGTTATCTAGGCAAAGACCAGGCAGGGAGTTTAAGGTGACCCTTTCCCTGGACCTCCCCTTTCAGGTTCCAAAGACCAGCAATTTACGGACCTTGAGAGCTGGAAGCTGCATCCAGATCATCATGTTTAACAGACACTAATCTTCCTGAAGGTTTAATCCCTTTGTACCGCTTCTTTAGACTTACACTTTTGGCTTCCACAAAATCCTTTCACATGAGTTTAGTAATTTCATTTTGCCCTGCTAAAAGAATAAAAAAGGCAGGCTTATCAATCCCTACTCCTATCAGACTTACTCAAACTGTTATGATTTAATTATTCAGTGTTTCATCACATGGAAAGTAGCTCCACAGCTATCCAAGAGTAGTGGGGCTTTAAGATGAAGGTCAAATGGCTATTTTGGGAGTGATCAGCTTCTCCAAAGGCACAGGGCACCACATGTGATGCAGCTTTGGCTTTTGCCTAGGGGCTGCTCTAGTGCTGTGCAATTGCTGAGCTGTCTTTGTGGCCAAGGAAAGAAGCTGATCACTTCCAGTGACAGAGTAACTCCAAATTTCTTCATGCCAGAATCACTGAGGCTTTGTGGTACATGACTGGTTTTACTACCTTCTATCACCTCTCTCAATGCGTAGCTGCTCTCTGACACATTCATATTTAACAGCAACCAATGCCCAGATTTTTGCTCTTCCTTCAATCCGTTTCCCTTTGTAGAAAGGGCTTCTTTTTTGTTCCAAACAACCTACAACCCAAACCAGTCATTTTTTCTCTTGCTCTCCAACAGTAATGAAAATACATGCTCAGAACCCAAACCAAGCAAGAACCTCCCCCCTTCTCCAAACATCCCTGGAGATGATCAGACGATTATTCCTACAAAGGCAACTGGAGAATAACACCTTTTTGCCAGTGGATTTATATCAGGCTCCCCACCAACATGGGGAAAAATTTTACCTGTTTGCGAACTGAACTGAAGGAATCAGTTCTCTGAGATAACATCATCCACTGCAGCCCTTCCCCAAGAGAACCAGCTCTCTCCCAGCTAACTTGCCGCTTCTAGCGCCCGTGCTGCCAAAGATGAAATCCCAAAACCTGACTGCTCTGCACAACCCTTCAAGAAAATAACATGTCCTAAAGCATGTTAGATGAGACTGTAATAAATTTTAGCAGTAAAACTGGGAAATCTTTACTGTCTAACCTTTTCCACTAGACTTTGATTGATTTCTGCACCAGGATTATTCTGATCAGCTCCTCCTAGCTGTGATTTTTCTCTCCGTATTCACATCAGAAATCCATACTGCCTTCAGTGATGTCCACCAAGGCTGGAAGGGTTTATCCTGAACAGATCAGCTCACCTGCTCATACCACGAGAAGTCTCCTTAGTTCAATCCACTACAGCATGACTGCACAAGGAGTCTCAATGGAAATGCCTGCAAGGCAGTTAACTTTCTCTGTAAATATACACATAGAGGACTGTCAGATTGCTTTACAAAAGAGTCATTTTCCCTGTTTAAAGGCTGGAAAGGCAGCAAGCCACATTCTCAAAATATCACCAGGCAAGACACCGTACAGCAAGTGAGAACTCAGCTTGGACCTGCTATCTTCAAGATCAGAATCACATTAGCAGAAGCTAGAGGGGAAAATGTAAGTGAAGGTGGTTCACTGTGCTGCTGTTACAGAAATGAGAAATCCAATCCTACAGCCTAGGTAGCTGAGAGAAGATGGTGTGATGGCAAAACAGAGAGAAAACTATCAGCTCTGGTGGAAATGTCACCCCCATCACTGAAGAACACCCCAAACTGCCCTGCTGTAACTCAGCCCTTTGCAAGGCTGGAGGCTCAGCAATCAGCCCTGTAAATTTTCAGTTTTCAAATCTAGGCAGGAGGTTTGTTTTTCTTGAGCATCGTGCCAATGCTATTTTGTGCTGTACAGCTTCCAGTATTTTCTTAAGTGCCTTGAGAGCCTTGGCATGGAGGGCACTATGGAAATGTAGTTTTAACTGTGGCTTCCAACTTCTGCCTTGTAACCTACATCTCAAATGAGGTATTTCAGCAGAAAGAGGTGCTCCTTTCCCTGCATGCAAAGAGAACTGTACCCCCCACAGCACACATGCACAGAGGAACACATTTCAGCTGCATGTGCAGTGCTAAGGCGAACAATGTAATGTCACTGCCTGGATGGTGAGCAATATCTCCATTAATCTATCACTACAAATGGCACAAACTTAAAACAAGCCCCTCATCCTTCACTATGCCCACATTAACAAGTCATGCTGGGTACTTCTCTTTTAGCTAGAGAGCTAACTCTGAGCACTGATTCCTAACATCCCTCCCTATCACAGAACGACAGTACCACTACATAGGGAAGAACTATTCCAGCTACTCACAGAAGTCAACCACAAGGAAAACTTCAAAGTAATTAAGCAATGTATGTACCAGAGCTCACTGAAATGGGCTAAGCTAACAGGAGGTGTTGTGGGATGAATAAATCATGACAAGCCACAGCCAGGCAAACTCAGTCTCTACTCACAAATCTGAGTGCACTATCCCCAGCTGCCATCCTGACCTGCAGATCAGATACACAGCATCATCAGGAGCAAGGATAAAGGGAAACCAATACAATGCTTTGCCTCAGTAACACTTGACTTTGGGCACAGAACATGACATAGTTCTTTGCCCAGCATTTTTAAAGGTTTTTGAAATAATATCCTAATTAATCTGTAGGAGCATTTAGGCAACACTGCTTTAACTATTTTCAGCTTCAAAAATGCAGTGTTGTCAAGTATTTTCCCTTCTCTTATTTCACAACATTCTCCTGTGTTTGAGGCTATTATACAGGGGCATAAAGCACCTTTAATCCCCAAGATTACACAACAGCATTAAAGTATGTATTATTTTGGGGCTCCACAGGATTATTATTTAACAATGGTAATTTGCCTGCCTTTCATCCAGAAGGATCCCCCAAAAATAACAGTTTTCCTAAAATAGAGGTGCAGCTGCTTGTGAGACGGGACAAGGCAAAGACCTCAGCAGTGACTCATCAAGGAAGAGAAGACGACTCTTACAGGAAGATACTACTGAAGTTCTGCTACATGGAATGAATCAGGAATTCATCTTAACAGGAAGCATCTGAGGATTTTTGCTTATCAGTGTTTTGCTGCTGACCCCCAGCCATAAAACTAATAATAATCATCATCAAAACAAGCCTTCTGGGCATATTTGCCTTGTCATTTCTAAGGTACCCTGACGGCTGCATCTCAGTGCTAGCCCTACCCGCTTCCAGAGCATCTTCAATCCAGTTGTTTCAAGACATCTTTTAAACACTAATGAATTAAGCCACAGGACAGTTTTGCATGGTAAAATCACAAATATTATTCTCCTTTCATGTCATGATTCAAAGTGTGTTGAGTTGTAAGAAAATCTGGATTAATTCTTCATTGCTCAAAACCAAACCAACCACAAAGAACAGAAAACCAAAAACTAATTGGAGCCATACAAGGTAATCTATGAAGGACTTGACTCTTGGTGCTGCACTAAGAAACGAGATTGGCCTCTCTTGCCTAGGAGAAAATGAGAAGCAGCAATAGGTATTTCTGCTAAAACAGAGCTGGAATATGCTTCCCAGAAGGGCCTCAAGCTACACAGTGGCATGCAGATTTGTGGAGGGGCAGCTGAGGGATGCAGTGCTCACAGATGCACACAATCGCTTCTGGGAGCAACCCAAAGCAGGTATAATGCCCTCTGTTTGATGAAGGAACAAAGAAACCTGTCAAGAAATGGCACTTAATTTCCCCACATAAATACACCCACATGCAGTTGAGAAAGGGAAGGCCTTCTCTCTGCTTCTCTCCCTTTGCTTCTTTTCCTGCTAGTCACAACACAAATCAAGCTGCCAAGCTGACAGGGCCTCCATACAAGCCAGCAGTTCTGCGGCGCGCAGACACGCTCCCTGGCAACACCAGCTGAACGAGGCCTTGGGAACGTCCCCTTCACAGCACACAGAGCCACAGGCTGCAGTTCCTCCCTTGTCACCAACAGCCAGGCTCCTCCAACCCGGGACAGCATCCAAACACACAAAGAGAACAGGCTTGAGCACTGTAACACATCTAGCTGGCTTAGGTTCGCAATAAGGATAACCCCAGTCCAACCGACCTACCGCCTTTATACTGCACAACCCAAATATGCAAAGTCCCACAACTATCTCTCCCTTTAAAAAGTGGAGTTTTGCCCTTAAATATGTGATTTGCTGCAAAATTGAAAGCACAGAGTTACGTAGAAATTAACATTTTACTCGTCCAGACTGGAGTATTGCTTTGGATGTGGTACAGCACTGCTGATATTTGCTTTAGGATTTATTTAACAGTTAGATAGAAATAATTTGGCCTTCAAAGAAAAGCTTGACTCTTCCCTTTGAGAAAACTACTGAAGTTATATCTCATACTGTATTATCCCCTTGAATCCAGAAGAAGAGGAGGATTCAGTTTCATAAGAAATAAAATCAAGAGACTAGACTTCCAAGTATTTGGGCTTTACTCTCATCTTATGCTGGAATTAATTTTATCACATAAATAGACATACATAGATCTCTCACTCACCATTAACTCCTAAGGGGTAAGAGATAATCTTGAAACTACTACTGAAGAAAGAGTCACCATAACATCAGTTTTTATCTCTATAGATAAGGAGCTCAGAAGCTGGCCTAGATCAGGTGGTACTTACTGCATTTATTTTAAGGTAAAATAATTACTTCCTACACCAACTTAGACAAGTTTGTAGAATATGCTTAGAAAAGGGGGAGAGATCTTGTCTGTAGTGTATACAGCTCTTTGGAGTTGGCATTTGGGGACCTGTATTTTTCAGCTGCTCCATTAATACCAGAAACTCCAAATCCCACCCATATAAATACTCACAACTACCCAGCAGATACGGCTGCACGCGTTAGGTATGATGAAAGCAAGTCTCTTATCAAAGAGAGAAGGGCTTGCTTATCAAGCAGTCAAGTATCTGAGTAAGTCCATATGGATTTAATCATTAGAAACACTCAATTTGAGATGGAGACTCTAAATCTTTAATTCACCAGAGACGTAAATGCTACCTTGATCGCGGCACACCACTGATTATCTAGAATGGAAAAAGACACCTGACTGCAAAACAAAGCCCAATGGGATGGTCTTATTTTTAAGAAGGGTGGTTGAAAATATAAAACCATGAAAAGTGAGGTGTATTCAATGACCAGAACCATGCCATTAGGAAACATAACCTTCTACTTCATTGTAAAACCAACCTGTTTCTTGCTGAGTGCAAAACATTAGTACACTATCTAGTGTAATCCAATAACCTAGAGGGAAGGAATCATGTGCAGGCAAGGTTTACATAGAAGTCATGTTGTGGACCAACTATATAAAAGTTCATGTAGGGAAACCCACACTGTGCACTTTTGAAAGTGCATATTTTACAGGGAAGAACCACCACTAGGCCGTTTCTTAGCTGAGCACAAAGAAAACCAATTATATTGTGATCTTCAACCTATTTGGACATGCTGGACTAATTCTAGTGTTTAGAAACATTTCAGCCCCCAAAATTCCATGTAGAAAACCATTTTGAACATATCTTAAAAGAAGTCTCATTTGATAAGCAAGAAGTACTGCACACAAATACCTAAACACTCCCACAGGTGATTCAAAATTACCTTAAAATCAGATTAAAAATACCAGTGACCTCAGCTAAACTTGCCTTTGCTAAGACATTTTTCTCAACAGTAGATCTGCTCATTTAATTTTGAATTTGAGCTTTGAAGTAATGGAAATTCTACCACTGGCCACTGAAAAATAATCCACACACAGTTTTTCACCTCATTAGTTAAATGCCAAGGAATATCACTATGATGTTCTTAACCATTCCCTCACCTTGAAAAGGGAGGAGAGAAGCAACCAGAGCAATGCTTTCTGTAAAGCACTTCCCCATCGTGTTAGTGCTTCAGCTTAGTGTTACACTGATTGTCACATAATTTATTTCACATCAGAACTGTGTGTGCAAATGAGTTTTTGGATGCCAGCCACAGAGAAATCTCCAACGCAGAAACGATGAAGTCTTTTTCTCTATTAAATACCCCCAAATCAATGTCACAAGCAATGATACCCAGGGAGGCGTGGGACTGGGGTCAGGGAAGGATTTCTTACACTCTGCCCACTTTTTGCTTAAAATTTTCAGCTCTGTGCACTGCCCTTTTGGGGGTTTTACTTTTTTAATCACAAAATAATCCATTAAATGATAACAAATCAAATCCTGGGACCTTATGGAAATATATACTCATCTTGCTGGCTCTCTCTTCATCAAACTCTCTGAAACAGCAACTCCTACACACAATGCAAATACACTGGAAGACTTTCAGGCTTTTCAGAGGCTGGTGAGATTTATAAAAGCCCATTCATCCAGTCCTAATTCTGGAAGTTCACTCAGGCTCACCTCACCTGGGTACTCTGCGTTTTTGGAACAATGCAGTGTTTAGGGGAGGCATTATAACATCGGTGCAATGAACAGTGATATGGGAGACTCCTACACTCAGCCTTCCATAGCCAGGCCAGTGAACTCCGAAATCTCATTTCAGTCTGTACCTCAGTTTCCCCAAGTACACAACATAAGCCAGAATCACATCCTCCTCTGAAGCGCCGTGAGACCTACCAGCGAAGACAGGGAAGAGAAGAATTACTAAAAGGGTAGTTAGAATGAACTACCTTTGAACATAATTTATTATTTGAAAACACTATTTTTTTTCCACAGATCTGACATGTAGGAGAATAAAAGCTCCTTCCCCTTCATAGCCACACCAAAAGTTGTAGCAGTTTAAATAAGATCTTATACATCAGTAAAATTGTACTGATGTGATAGAATTGATTGAGAAAAAACACTTCATTCAACTGGTGCAGTACCTTCATGCAGGAAATACTACTTTTATTTGAGGCTCTCTTACGTCAATTTAGCATAACTCAGTAATAAATCTAAGTAAATCACTGGATTTTCTTGTCTAGGAAAGAGCATAAATAAGTACAACTGGAAGTATCATTAGGAAGAAACAGAAGAATCTAACAAAAGCAATGAAATTTGCTTTCACTTAGTACCTCTGCTAAAGCAGCAAAACTTCTGTCTCGTCTACCCATGCAGGAGCCATCCCAGCCTGCTGGAAAGTGCGTGACCAAGGCAGGACAGTAAAGCATACAAGAGATCAGGTACACCAAGACACTGCTGATGGGATAAAAGTATTTTTATCTAGCTTACACAGGCAAAGTAGTTTCTCTCTCTGGACTATCTGAGTGCAGTAATTCTGCCTTGTTTCTGGCCAAGGAGCTTTCTCTCTGAGGAGGAAAGCTAGAATTATGTGGAGTCTGGGCCAGCTTCAGAGAGGAGGGCTTTAGGGAACCTGGGAAAACAACACTAAAAACCTCCTCTAATGTGCCATTCTTAACCCATATGAGAGCTCACAGAATTAAATGCAGATTTTTTGAAAGACAGACAAAAAAAAGGCAAAAGGAACATGAACCAAGAGGAGCAGATGAATGCATAGGTAGGTTGTTCCACAGACCTACACCAGCCTGTGAGATCTTGTAAAATCTGAGCTCTTGCTACACAGCAAAATTAGTGGAAACAGGTCGGAACTGGAAGCACTTGCTGCAATGTGTTATACTAAGACAGGCTATGGGTAGGCAAGTCCAGTTTCCTAATACTAAAGTCTAAGGAAATTACCATTAGATCAGTCAAAGCCCAGAGGAAGACTCAATAAGCAGGGAGGTCTGGAGGAAGTCTTGCTTTCTGTTTACTTCTCCCTGGGAAGGTATTATAAGCCTTAACAAAATAACTAGATCTGTTTCATTTGGCCAGAGACTGACTGTACACACCATGGGCACCCTAATAGCATGTAAAATTATATCACGAGCTCCAGAGGCAAGAATTTCATTTGACTACAGAAACTTAAATGTTTCTAAGGAAGCAAATTTCCTTCTTACACTAGTCTCCAGAAGATTCACCCATCAGAATGCATAAGCTGTTGAATCGAGTGGGGATGTAGCCTGTGTTAACACTGAGAGCACTCTTGCAATAGCTCCAGTCCCTTTCTACTGTCTTTCATGGGGTTTAGCTCAGTGTTGCTGGTGTATGAAATTTAAAGAGCTCTGAAAAAGATGTTAACGAGGCCTAAAGAG
This sequence comes from Pezoporus occidentalis, assembly GCF_034315485.1. Lineage (NCBI taxonomy): Eukaryota > Metazoa > Chordata > Aves > Psittaciformes > Psittacidae > Pezoporus > Pezoporus occidentalis. The sequence continues at coordinate 1,063,485 of NW_026912887.1, forward strand.
GAGAGTGCTCCTGTGTTAGTCATTCCCAGGAACACCTGTGAACTATTGAGTTTAATTAGTCTGCAGCTGGCACTGAGTGTGTGTGGAAAGACAGGGGATTTATTATCTGACTGCTAGTCCTTCAATTGTTTCTTCCAGCACATTTTTTCCTGTTTGTTTGTTTTGTGATAAAGGACACACAGTGAGTGCAACTGTTTAACTAACAGGGAAATCCCTCCTTGGAAAGGGTGCCAGGCACGGCAGCACTTGGATGATAGCACCGAGGGGAAGTGCATGTGGCAACATCGGAGCACACTGCCACAGTAGGTAGAGGCAGGCAGAGAGAGCCAACCATGAGCTGTGCGCTCCAGGCCTGCTCCTCAATATATGACACAATTTACCACCCAGTCCATACGTTACAGCTGCAGAACCCTAAGAGCCCCTATCTCCGTTTCAGTATACTTCTTTTTCCCGTTCCTCAGGACTCCACTCAACTCTACAAGCATCCTGAAACAGTCCTAAGAGATGGGAACAGCATCTGCCACCACTTTATTCTGCCATCTACAATACCCAGTGACTTTCAACACAGCTATTTTAGCACCAATAATTTCACCAATATCACACACAGACACATGTATTTTCACCAGTGACTGTGAATTACAGTTGTTCATCCTCAAATACCTCCATCCCACCTCCCTAAATTAACAGCTGCACTCCCACATGATACCATTTTACTCCTGCACTCCATCATTTGCTCTCACATTCACTAGGCAGAGGTCTTAAGAGAGAAATGAAAACATGGCTCCAACATTACACAGGAGCCAAAAAGAGTCCCAAGTCAGATCACACAAGGCCTCACCTATACCCACTGCAGGCAGCACACAGTCTCTAGGGCCGGCAGGGGCCCTGCTTCCCAGCAGCAGACTCATGGTCTGGGTTTGAAACTCGTGGTGTTCCCACAGAAATCAGCCCAGTTTGGAAGCTTTTCTCTTTGAATGACTGTTCCCCTACCTTGTGCTAAATTCCAATTAGCTCTACAGAAACAATGGCCTACTTAAATCGCAATGTGCAAAATAATTATCCTCCTGACATCATCTTTACTGACAGTAGCTCGTCTCCACAGTCTGAGCACGAGATGCTTCCCAAGTTGATCGGACTTCATTCTGCCATCACCTTGACACTGCAAAGTCAGCCGTGCTGACATTTCTTCTAGTTGACATTGGGAAGCCTTCAGTAAATCTGTACTGACAGCTTAAATTCTTCCCTTCCTCCCCCCATGCCTTCCTCCTGTCATGTCATCTCCATAAAATTGCCCTGCCCTTGTTTCACTTCATTTTGACATCCTATTGTTATCTCCGGGGATCCTCTTTAGCACGGAGCGCTCCTGTCACAAAGGCACAACATCTCCACAGACCTGACACGAGAGCACCTGGAGAAGTATGCCGGGAGCCTCATTAAAATGAATTAAATGGCTGTGCTACTGCCTGAGCCCCTTCCCAGAGAGTTACTTCTCAGACTACAGCCTCACACTAGGAGCTAATGAAGCACGGGAGGAGGTGCGAGATCCGCATGGCCCAAATCTCACACGAGCCAGGTCTGGGGAGGACACACCGGGACCAGACAAAAGCTGTCCAACATCAAGGTTTAAGAACTCAAAAGCTTCACATAAGTCTGGAATATACAGCCTGGTCTAGTGGAAGGTGTTGGAACAGCCTGAAGATCCCTTCCAACCCAAACCGCTTTGTGAGTAAATCAGACACTGCAGCAAACCCTTAATTCAGGCCACGCTCTGCCCAGTACCAGAAAGGATAAGGGTTTGAACAGAAATAAACACAAAGTTATTACCTCGACACTTGTTAACCCCCATGCTCTGCTTTGGGGAGGCATTTTAATACCTCCCCAAACCCAAAATGTGACAGAATGGCTCTAACAAAAAGCTCTGCTTTGCATAACAGGACAGCAATATAATTGATTATAACCTCCTAATCCCACAGGCTCAAACCCCTGACAAATTTAACCATTCCTCCGAAGAAGCTTCATTTTTCCCTTTTACAGAACATATTTTACACTAAAGAAGATTAAGGGCCAGATATTAAGAGCAGGCACCTCAGTGTGGATGGGCCCCTCACGGAATTCCCTCCATCCAAGCCCCACACAGGCACTGCCAACCATAGGCGGGGGTCCCACAACACCCCCAGCTGTTACAGCCCTCCCTTGGGGCTCACCCCCCGTCTCGCCCCACAGCGGGTGAAGTACCTGGGTGCTGCCATGCTCCATCACCCCATGCCGAAGAGGCCTCGCCCCACAGCGGGTGAAGTACCTGGGTGCTGCCATGCTCCATCACCCCATGCCGGAGAGGCCTCGCCCCACAGCGGCAGCTCTGTCCGGGCAGGAAGGGGCTGGGCCTGTGGGAAGGCGACGCCCGGGCCAGCAAACACCCTCATTAGCCCAGCTGCCCTCATTAGCAAGATCAATCACCTCATTAGCAGGGCCCATGCCCTCATTAGCAGAGCAGGGAGCACCTGGTCCCACGGGCCAAGAAGAGCCCCTTGCCCCTGGCTGGCTGCGGTGCCACAGGCCTAGCCTCTGGCCAAGGGGACAGGCAGCCAGGGCCCCGTTTCATGCTGTATAATTAACAGGCTTTAAAATCCATTTTATGAGGGTACCACCGGACTCATGATGGGTTCATGAGACAGCAACAAGATGTATTTCTGCTTGGTAGGGTGGGGAAACAGGAGAATAGCCCCACGGAGCTGAAAGGGAGCTAAAACCCTTATATGCTTTTATGGTGTCTAACAGATTTTATGCTAATATAATTTACATGGAATTTAAAATTAAGCTCTATACATAGACTATTCCCTGCAATTCAGTTGTGTATTCTGAGATGTAAATAAATACGTGCCCTAAAAATGTAATTAAGCTGTCCCTGCAATTACAAAGCATGTTGTTTATTTGTGAGTCCACGCAGCTTTCTCTTTATGAGCAGACAATGAAATACAGCGCTTTCTGACACCAGATATTTTCTCTTTGCCTATTGATCCATATTTCTCTGAGCTGTAAAAACCACTTACAACCCAGGAAAACCACAAGGACCAGACCAAGAGCCTGCGCTGATCCCTTGAGTTGAAAGGCTGATGGGGATTTCATATATACCAAAAAACAACAAAATGAAGTCTATGTGCTCCTATACTGAAGGCAAGAGGAAACAAATTCTCTCCAGCTATTCCCTGAATCCTAGATCTGTGGTATACAGTTCCCCCAGGAAAAACCTAGGCTAGAAGAAAAAAAACACACCAAAAAATAACCCCCAAACCAGGAGCAACTGATCTGGATGTTTTATGTTAGAGATGCCCATTAATCCACTTCTGCTACATGTGTTTGATGGATGCAGATTGCATCTATAAACTCCTCCAAAAGCACATCCACAAGAAATGCATCATTGCTGTATTTTCTTTATAAAAGAGCACATAACCTATTTCTTCTTCCTGTCTCCCCTGTTTGCCCTCCCCTGCTCCCACAAATGCTATGGACTCTGCCTCACTGGTCTGAAATGGGTCCAGCTACAGTTTAACAGAAGATGCAGTTAAAACCGCAGTGAAACCTGCCCACGCGGATACATTCACACCACAACAAGTGAGCTCCCATCAGTCAGGGCTAGTCCCATATATTCACAGAAATAAACTACAACAAGCTGTACAGCCTAAACATCTAAACGCAGCTGAAAATCATTAGATTCTGCATAGATAAGCTCTAATTGAGTGTGTCTGTTGAGGTGAAACGATTAACCCACATGTGTGCTGTGTTGAAGACTTTACACATTTGGGCTCAGGGCACCTCTTTGTTTGACCTCGTGTATCCGCCGTGTTTGGCTGCAAGGCCTTAGAGAGATGCTGACTGCGAACGGATGACTGCACATTCAATAACCGAGGAAATCTTTGATGCAGCTATATTAGGGATGCCATTACTACACATTTTTGATCAACAATACATCAACAGAGCATTTTGCTCTCGTTGCTAACTCTGTTGTGGTTCAGAAACAAACGCTTTAGGACATGTACTACCACACTCCTACTGCGTGTACAAGAGATACGCTACTGTATCCTCAATGGAACATGACTGTCAGCAATTAAAATGAATACTGAAAAGATGGAACACGGTTTGTGGTGCATTTTCCTGGCTTTTGTGAAACATTTGTTCACCACATTTGCTAACTCTCAAAATGCAAGCATACATCAGAGGCCTGCTCATCCAGGGAATTAGCAAGGTATCACTCCAACAGATTGCAAGACAACAGTGCTCTGTTTCAGACAAACGGGCTTTAGACAAGCAATTGGCACACTCTGTAAACAACTTGCCCATTCTCCCCTATGATCTAGAAAAATACCAGGTGATGAAAAACAAACCAAACCAGATTTGTGCTTGCAGCCTTTTTGAAACAAGGGTTTCTGGGCTGGGATTTTTCTCCTCTCTCCCTTCTCAACTCTGATAGGCTGCAAAGACATAACCTTACAGTGCAAGAATGTAAGATTTAAACATATCTTAAATAAAAGAGCCCAGTTGCTATCACATTGTGATTATCAGCACTGCTGCCAACAACCCACATTGGAGCCAGAGTCTCTTGGAACACCATAAATTCCCAGCTGCCTTAAAGAACATGAGCCTTCCATCTATCTCTGAAGCCCTGCAAGGTCAGGGCAAGACTCTTACTTTCTTTGCTGCATATCCAAAACAAAAGATGTTCTGTGCAAATAAACAAATAAATAGTATATAACCAGATCTTCTGAATAATTCAAGTCTCACTGTTGATAACAACAGGAATACAGCAGAAATTGCTGGTTTGGGGATGCTGAGACAACCCCGTAGTGGTGACAGAGGGTTTATGATCTATACGAATGTGGACGAGGTGGGGTCCAGTTAATGAATGGTTCCTCTCTAGGCAAAGCTTATCTGGGCTTTGGATGTTTACAACAGCATTTTCATTCCATACAAAGCATCAGCACTGCGTATTTCATATCCCTCAACAGAAGTATTAAGACAATACACACTTCTATAATTTATCTTTCTTGTGAAAAAAAGAAGTCCAGGGTTAAACACCCACCAGCTTTACATACTTACAAGTGGACAGAAGCATGACTTGTAGATCTGTGCATTTATGCACACACACACAAACATGAGGAATTTATTTCCAAATACGTACACATGCAATGTACACACTTTTAAAGCAAGATGTTGATTTTTATCACAGAAGAAGAATCATGGGTCAATTAATAGCGAGAGGTCTTTTTATGCAGTGGAGAACAAAGTACCGATTAAGAACATAGGTAACTCCTCCACTTTCAATTCCCAGTATTGACCATAAAGTCACACTGAAAGCTTGAGCCAACAACTGAGTCAACGAAGTAGCCCCATGAGCTCACTTATGTTACAGCATTTAAGACATATATTACTTTGTATAGACACTTACACCAAACAGTGCACCAGAAACTATAAAAATACCATGAGAAAGCAGCCCTCTAATCATTAAAAACTGATGTAACAGTGTATTATTCCATCCTCATTCAACATCTGAAGCTGGAAGGCAACCTGGAAAACCCTTCAGCATATGGAGAAACAAGGAGGACTCACACCCTACCAACACACGACCTGGAGCTCTTCCCAAAAAATCCTATCTGCTTTCCCCAGAAATTCTCCCTACGCAAATCCAGGGATACTGCGCCTAATCCTGCTGTTCACAACAGTATTAAATAGTTGTTAGTGCCTGGCTTGTCCTGCAGATCCAGCACTATGGCACCAGTCCCTTGGGCAGCCACCAGAGCAGGCTGCTCTGCTCCAGCTGTACAGCTGCATGTGGGTTTGGTGCTGCAGACACCCATGTCCATGTGCGCTTTCGTTTTTGTCTTCAGGGCTCATTATCTTTAATTATGATTCACAACCCAGAAAGAAGCCATGCAAATTAAATTCACAGAGCTCCCAAACCAGCCAGTGTCAGTGCCCAGGCACGAGCCAGAGGTTAAGGCTGTCCGTCTAAACATGTGGAAGTTGTAACACAAAGGCAAGTCTATGTGCCTTGGTGTTGAAGCACTGATGTAACAGCGCTTAAGCTGACTTCTGCTAGGACTTGCTTAGTACTTTGCTCATCCCCCTGCATCTCCAGTTATCTTTTCTACCTAGCTTACCTCCTGTATCCTCATCTTCTCTCCTAACTAGAAGGGGAAACAGCTGATCGCAAATCCCTCTTTCTAATCTCAGCTCAGTACTGCCATTAACTAGTAAGAAAGCCGGGGTGGAAAGTAGCTCTTTAAGCATACTATTCACATAAGGTTAGCTTTTGCGAAAGACCATCAAATATAAATCACTTGAAAAGCCAGTCTCCCATATTCTCACAGCTTACACCTTCACTCAGCTTCAATAAGCCAGCAACAAAATTGCATGCCCAGGCTCCACATCACTGGGATCACTGGGACTTAAGTAAAGAAGGAATTTAGCCAGCACCTATTTAATTCCAAATACATTTAATATCTCTATACCCCCTTGACAAATAGGCCTTACGGTGTTACAAGTTTATCAAGCCAAGCACCAGTAAAATATCTTTTAGAAACCTTGAAATCTCATAGAAGATTACTGCACCGAATCACAGAAACAATTTTAAGCCTAAATTTGGCAAGACACATTAGTTTTATACCAAGCTAATTACTTCCAAGTGTCCAGGAAATACAGTTCAGTAATTACAGCTGTATTAGCTGGATGCAGACGAAGCAAGAAGCAGAGCTTATTCACCACCAAGCGGGTGACTCACCCTGGGCATCTACATAACCCAGCCCTGCTTCACAGACTTTGCTGGAGACTGAGCCAAATTCAAGAACAGAAGGTGCTCAACACAACCCTGGTTGACAACGTGAAGGATTCGGAGGCTTGTGAGCACTGATGTGTGGGCATATTTGCCCCAGCACTCAAGGCAGAGTTTTTAAAGGAGCTCAAGTCTCCCTTTCTAGCACTGGCTGAAAAGAGAGCTCACACTAAACTCAATGAAGTTAAATCCTATCACCTGTACATCCCACCAAAGAGATGCTCCAGCATCACTAGCAAGAGCTGTAAGCCAAGCAGCAGGCAAGACAACCTCTGCTCCTCATCATGCTGCTCTGAAAGTACTTCACCCACACAGAAGAAATGGATTTGATAATGCAGCAAGGGAAAAATACATCATGGGACAACATTCCCAGCTGAGCATTCTCCACCCCACATTTTCCACAATAATTAATAACCAAAGCTGTTAATGTTTAAATGATCCACGTTCTCTAGTGCAGCCAGCAACGCCTCAAGAGGCTTTCCACTGGGGCTAACACTATTAACTGTGCGGATGCCTGAGGATACGTGCTGCTTAATGGATGAAAGGACACTTCTGTGCAGTCTACAAACATTTAGGAACCCCACTCTTAAATCTGAACTGTCTTAATAAAGCATTTAGGATTCCCAAGGTTTGCAGAATTATCCATGTTTTACTCAAGGAGTAAAATGGTTTTCCAGAATCTCAAGTGCTAATAATACATTCTATCTATCGCTCTGTGCCATTCCAATAGTTCTCTTCCAAGCCAGAGTGCCCAACCTATTTCCCATCTTCCCAGCAAATAGTTATCCAGGGAGAGCAGGCAGGGATTAGCCAGCCCCAGGGAAGCTAAGCAACAGGCACAGGGAAGTTTCCTCTGGTTTCAGACAGTGCTAGAAACTAAATCATTCCCAAAAGTGGCTCCAGGACTCTGGTTTTTATTTGCTCAAGCCCTTGGGAACCAACACACTTGTCAGTACTTCAGGCAAGAGAGAATATTTTAGCATGGAATTATACTCATGATTATTACCAGTTTTCCCTGCTGTGCCTTCTCCAACCCTTCTGTGCCCACTCTCCCATCCCAGGATTAATACAGGCGAAGGAAGCTTTTAAGACCAAAGCAACTTCACAGTTTCCTTCCTTTTTTCAAGCCTAATTTTCAAAGAGCAAGGGGTACAGAAGTTCACCCTGCTCTGTGTGTTTGCCTATCTGTCCCCATTTTAGTAACTTTTGAAGCCCACTAATTCCAAGCAAATCTGACAGCAGGGCAGAGGTCTCGACAATACCGAGTTCTCCTAAGTTCAGTGAGGAGACTGCAGCGGCGGAGCGAAGAGGCGCCTGGCTTCTCTCACCTCCCACCACAGGGAAGGCTGGCGTGTTAGCTCACACCTCATTAGACAGCACAAACCCACAGAGGAAATCAATTACGAGACAGAAGTCCATCGGAAACCGGCCTTCAATCATCCCGCTGCTCACGCAACTGCTTGAGTCTTAATTCTTCTGACAGCCTGATAACAAGGGCTGCCGTGGCCCCTCCCTGGGCAGCAGAAGAGTAAATGCATCAAGACCCACAAAAGACATCCTTGTCTCCTGCACCACTGCATGCTCGACCATGACATTGCACTGAGAGGGAGCAAGGGCAAAGCATCATTAAAATGGTCACCAGGTACCACCAAGAACACTTGGACTTGAGGGATCTGTTCAGCAACCGGATGGATTTAGAGCCACACACTCCATTGCAAACATGAGCTAAATATGGATGTTTTCCCAACCAGGCAAAGTTCAACCCATTCAAACCAATACTTTGGAAACACTGAATATTTCCTGGATGTTTTCGTCTCTCACTCCTTTATTACTTCAAATGCCATGGACTTACTTTAGATCAATACTTATGTTTGCACTCCCAGGCTTTGCAGGAGTAGATACGGGCACACAGTTGAAGGCCAGGCTCCCCTGACCTCAACACCCATACAGTGAACTCCCACAGATTTCTCTAAACAACTCAACAACTAACAGTATCAGCTACACTTACCAGAAGGATTTGAAACAAAACAAAACCCAATAAAAAGCAAAATAACCTTAAGTGCCTTACTAACAGCTGGGCTCTTTCTTTTCCCACTTAGGGATTCAGTTCTTTAAAACAGAGGCTTCATTCTTCAACATAAGGCTTCAAATACATGGAAAATGTGAACCAGACCCATCGTGCCAGGCTACGGTTTCCAGCAGGATGGTTTAACGGGATGTTTGAAGGCATTCTTCAAATGTTTCATTCCTACCATTCCTTTCCCTTCATGGTTCTTCTTTATGGACAGATGCATGGGAAATGAGGCAAAACTGGGTCCACAAGGGTCAGTCAAGTATGTCTGGGCATGCCAGGCATTCCGTGTGTTATCTGCAAGACTGCAGATTGACTTCTTTCTGTATTTCCTAAGAGACATTGCAATGTGGACTGTGCAGCTCCATAGCTTATCGATAAGCCTATAGTGATGGCACTGTACCTTTCTTGATGCTACATCCTTAAATGCTGGAGATTCAATAGCGGGTGATTCTGCTTACCCGAAGGCAAACTTCACATCCTCAGCACAAAGAGATGAGGTTTGGATTAAGAATGACTGTGGCTCTAAGAGTACTCTACCTTAACAAATCAAAGTTAGATTCTTAATCTTACAACGTCGTTTTTCTTTGGTTTGATATGCATTCACACCAAAGAACATGCTCAAGTGTTTGGCTCACTGAATGGAAGGGTTGGGAAGGGAGAGCAATGCATTTCAGGCTAGGACGACCAGGAGATGAACGCTGCAGTACAGGTGGAGAATCTAAAGCTGAAACACATTACAGTCTCGAGATCATCTCCTTTAACTGGTAGTACAAATTGGCTTTAAGAGACATCTCAGCTGGCACACGTATTCCCTGCTGAACAGTGATACCTATTCAAATGATCAAAACCTGTCAGTTCTTAAATTCAGGATAAATCCCAGACCTCAGAAACAGGCAAATGAGGGGAAAAAAAAAAAAGTTCAAAAGCAGAAAGGCAGCAAATGTTACTCTCAGGACCAATCTCTCTGATATGCCTCAAGCTTGCCATCAGCATTCTAATGCCACAGGCATGTTACTTTGCTTTGCCCTCATATTTTATTTCAGTAAGTCCTGTCCTAATAACTGATTACGAAGTACCAAACAAGCCACAGCATCATCTTGCAAGCTGGTGAAATATTCAGGCCCATTTAAGTGCCATGCAAAAATGAGCCTGAATATGTGTGTTAGAGCAGGCAGAAAGAGGAATTTTGCAATCAGAGACAAGAGTATCCAATTGAGACCCATACCTTGCTCATGAAAAGCGTGAATGCCCTCTTACCAAATCAATGCAAAGCAGCGTACCATGGCAATAGGATAAAATGCCTCCCTGACATTTAACGTGGAAATTACCATTCCTCCACAACTACATTCACACTGAAGGAGGAAGCTTAAGTGCCAGCTCCTGTCCGCTGGCCAGACTCACTACAGGTGAGAACCATTCACCTATATAACAATGAATGTTCCGCAGAGGATGACTTGTTGGTGAAGTGGAACCTCAGTAAGCAGAGAGCAGCAGTTCCATTTGCTTCCCTGGCTGTGGCCTGTTTGTCTGCCAGGCTTTAGAGGACTGAATGGGACAGAGGACACTGCTCCCACTGGAGAGGCTGCTGGCTGAGAGCCACCCTTCCTGTCCCTCTGTGCTGTGCATATGCTGTAGGACATGGGTGTGCTCGGCACAGCCTTTGCAGTGGGAGCAGCTAAAAATGAAATGCCCAGAAGAGACACCAAAGAGTCCAGAAGCCCTTGAAGTATTCAAGGCCAGGCTGGATGAGGCTTGGAGCAACTCTAGTGAAAGGTGACCCTGCCCGTGGCAGGGCCTTGGAACTGGATGAGCTTTAAGGTCCCTTCCAACCCAAACCAGCCTGTGATTCTATGAAAATCAGTGGTACATTTAACTCGGTCCAGAGCCTCACATTCCTCCCCTGCCCCACACTGCATGCTTATAGAACGTAAGGATATACAAAGAGGGAGGAAAAGCCCACCAAGACGATTTTCAAGACACAGCAGCAAACCCAACTTCTTCCCCACCCAAAGGACAACAACAATGGAATTGCAAATTTGGCCTTAAATCATCGCTTGCTTCCAGACTGCACAATGTTCTCCGAGTCTGGCAACAAGGATCTTAAAAGTCTTCAAACACCAGCTCTTGACAGATTTCCAGCCCAAGTGCTCAGGGGTGGGATAAGCATCCAAATGCCTAAATCATGCTCTGAATCAAATGCAGGGTGAGACGCACCTATGAGAGCATCCTCCTTTAACTATTGATAGGAAGCGAATGTGTGCAAGATTCCAGTGGCTGAAGCCCCATGCCTGCGCAGCTGCACAACTGAAATTATCCCTGATTCACAGGCTCCTGTTCTTTCAGCAAAGTCCCCTCCACTCTCACGTGAGACAGATAGTTAAGCCCGACTTTATTTGCATCACGCTTGCCAAGACCTGTGAATTGGGAATTAATAGCTCCCATTGCTACCGCACCGCAGCCAATTTTACTGCATTCACTCCAGCAAGTTTCAATGCATAGAGGTCAAATGCAGTTTTAATGAGCGCCTCTACTCTTCTATTTATTTTAATACCTTTATTGCCCCATGAAATTTATAATAATTAAGCATATAGTAATTACAGTGAATTAAGCAGAGGTTCCTAAAATTTATCCCCCGTTATTTTATAATCAATTAAAATTAAGATGATTAATAGTAAAATCTTGTATCTGGTGTATACTAATGTGTGCTCTCATCATTACACAAAGTTCTTCGTAGGTTACAGCCAACTACAACGATTCTTTTACTCTTCAAAGGTCCATAATAATCCATTTTCTCTACCAACCTTCTGATACAGATCCCTTCCACAGAGCACCGCTGCTTGCCCTGATGTACCAGGCTTCTTCCAGAGCCAGCAGCAGGCCTGGCTATGGAGGGCTGTAAAGGGAGCTGACATGTGGCACCAGGCACGAGCAAAGCCACGCTTTCCTGTCCAACTCAGCTGTGGACAAGCCCTGTTTGCTCTAACTGGGCAGAAAATGGGAGAGATGGGATCCACCCCAGCTCCTCACCCCGGCGCACTGTGGTCTGTTTCCATTCCCAGTCCACATTCCTCCCTTGCTAGCAGAGAGGAGTCATTGCCTAGAAATGCAGCACTTTCCCAACTAAATCACACTCCAGTTGGCCTGCGCTCTCCTATACTCCTTTAACTTCCACCACCTACAGATTTTGTGCTTTCACAACTGCACAGCCATCTAAGCCTTCACCCTGGCAGGTCTGCTGCCTTACAGCCTGGGTGTTTCCTGATCAATTATATCTCTTCAGTTGTTAAAAGCCTAAGGAAATGACCCCAGAAGACCTCTCTTCTCTCTGAGAGCCAGGAGGAGCTGGTGGAATCACAAACGTAATACAATTTTCAGTGTAAGTACATTACCTTGTGGAACTTCCTGCCACAGTGTCCTACCAGGGCACACAGGTTGACAACCACTATATTCAGTGAATGACAAGGAATGGTTCTTCAAGCTGTAAGAACCAGGCTGCACATCACAAGATAATAAACTCATTATGCTGGTTTTGGCTGGGGTAGAGTTAATTGTCCTCCTAGCAGCTAGTAAGGGCTGTGATCCCAAACATCCCAAGGTATATCCCAGACCACATGGCATCACGCTCGGCATACAAATCCGGCGAAGGAGGAAGAAGGGGGGGGTCATTTGGAGTGATGGTATTTGTCTTCCCAAGTCACTGCTACACGTGATGGAGCCCTGCTGTGCTAGGGATGGCTGAACTGCCTGACCATGGGACGCGCTGAAGGAATTCCTTGTTCTGCTTTGCTTGCACACAGCTTTTTCTCTCCCTATTAAACTGTCTTTATCTCAACCCACAAGTTTTCTCACTTTTTCTCTTCCAATTCTCTCCCCATCCCACCCAGGGGGAACAAGTGAGAAGCTGTGTGGGGCTTAGCTGACAGCTGACACTGTTAAACCATGACACTTATCAGCACTCCCAATCATCTGATGACTTTCTGCTATCAGGAGGAATCTCCTGCTTCGGTTTATAGTGGTAGACACTTATGCTGGTGTCTGTAATGCACAGCTCAGTACTCACCAGGGTCAGAGAAAGGAGCTGGAACAAATGCCACCCTCTGGGCTCGTCTTGAACTTTCTTTTCCTATTTGGGGGTTATTTGGGGAGAGAAGGATCTAGAAAATGAACTGACACAAAAAATGATGCTGTGATCTCTGGGAAACCCTTTATAATGTGAGGACACACGTCTCTGCCCCGGCAGAACATGCCTGGGAAAAGGAGTCTGTGCTACTCGACTGCAGAGCCGACGCATCAAGGCCGCCAAGAAAATTAAGAGGCTATCTACAATGCATCACCCAAAGCCCCTGAATGTCTGAAAAGCTTCAAGATGGAGCTAAATAGAACTCTCTTCACACTGAATTTCCCTGGGAGGAACTTCTCCTGTTCATCATACAAACCAAAGCTGACTTGCTAAACTTTGTGACCAAGCAGATGCAGAGCTAGGTAGCACTCATTGCACTAAGTTTGCCTATGTCACCCTGGGCATGCGGTTTGGTTTCTCTGTGCTTCAGCTCCCTTCTCTATTGTATTGTTTGGGGGGTGGTGGAGGTGGGTTGGATGGTGACCAATTCGACCAGCCAGGCAGAGGAGAGTAGGACAATCCTTTTGGCCCATGTTTCTGCAGCAGCAGACACAGCAGCTTCCCACACCCCGATCTAACACAACTAATTCAGGTCTAACTTCCACAGTACAAAGCACAACGTGATGAGGGGCTCTTCTAAACCACCTGGTTTTCCTAAGCATCTGAGGGCACTGGAGCGAAAGGTTTGATGTGTCTGGTATTACTTGTTAATTGGCTTCACCAGTTAATGGCAGCCACTTTAATTATGACACCATGCAGATTGCAGGCCCTTTTAGCACTTGTCAGGCTGCCTTGCTCCGAGCCTCCACGCTGCTTCTCCCTCACTGACATCACTCTCCACTGAAATGTGCTTTTCCCTGTCAGCTTTGGGGCGTGATTCGAGCTGCTACCCATTGAGTGTGAGCTTCCCCTGTGCCACGGGGCCTTGCCACAAGTGCATCAGTGTGGGAGGTGGCACTTGTCGGCACTGTCAGCTCCGCTGCAGCCAGCAATCAGCTCAGAGACATCCTCCTGCTCCTCGGCAAGTCATTCCTCTGGCTGAGGCCCTGCTCCTCGCAGGAGGGAGAAAAAGGAAGGAGTTACATCACAGCAACCTCCCTGGGAAGGCAGGCGAGCTGCTTACTCAGAGTAAGCTCTTTATTTTTAGCCTCCTTGGAGGAGGCAGTGGCTATATAAATGAAAAGGCTGCTCGGAGTCTGAGTAAGCGCGGTGCCTGCATGGCTCGTGTCAGCACGGTGACTGAACAAGTCTCCACCAGAAGGACGGAGTGGGAGCCCACAGCAAATGTTCTCAGCGCGGAGCACGGAGCGATGGGGATTGCACTGGAAATGCTCTGGCTTCACAGTCGGACACAAGCCCAAGCAAAACACTTGGCTACGGAGGCTCATCCCCTGCAGCGCCAGCACCCAGGGTCTCGGTGCTTTCAAGGAAAGAAACCAAACCACCACAACCATACACAACAGGATCTCAGAACAGCCTTCATGAACCAGGTGTCTTCTATTGCAAAACATGTTCATGGAGTCTTTAGGAACCCGGAGCAATAAACATATCCTTCCAGATGCTACCTACACCATCTCCGAGGGCAGCCCCCTCCAACAGTAAGTTCAGAGACAACCTCCTTCAGAAAAAGCCTGAAAAGTGCTGGTGGACTCTTAAGCTGCTGGGAGGAGGGCAAGACTTGTACCTTGAGGAGTCAGAGACGGACAGCTTGACTTCTCTCTGGTATCTTAAGCAAATCTCCGAGGTACAGCACTTCCATCAGCTGTGGGGTAAGAAATGGCTTTGGAAAGAGTGGCCTAGATTCATAGAAAGGTTTTGTTTGAAGAGACCTTAAAGCTCATCCAGTTCCAACCCCCTGCCACAGGCAGACACACCTTCCACTAGAGCAGCTTGCTCCAAGCCCCATCCAACCTGGCCTTAAACACTGCCAGGGATGGGGCATTCCAACTAAACCCTCACTGTTTCATTTACCCTCCAAAGAACAAATACAGTAAGTAGCTGGAAGCATCATCCCTGACAGCAGTTACATGGATTATGCAACTGCCTGCTGTTAATCCTGAGCACATCAACTCCAGCATTTCCCATTTATGGGCTCAGACTTCTTTTTTCTCACCCAGAGCTATTCCTCACTCCATCCTGCAACACCTCCATCCTTCCAAGCAGCTCTCCCAGCTGAACAGGCCTTGAAACAACCCATCTCTGCTTTCCTCCAAATAAGCACAGTTCATTGTTTATAGCATGGTAGTTCTGAGCCTAATAATATCTGAAAGCAATAAATAAAGTCATTGTTTTCAAAATGAGTTGCCTTAACCTCCTTAGTGGAGAATCTGTAGGACCCCCACTGGGCTGGGGCATTACTGTGTTCCACATGTCCTGCACCTCACAGCAGAACTGGGGCCCTCTCCTTGCACAGAGACTAAGCCCTGCAGACTTCTGCCATATATCTTGCAGTTACTCAGTAACTCTTCCCGATGTCACAGCTTTTTTTAGTGATTTTTATGACAACGGCCAATGCTACCAGCTGTGCTTAGCTAAGCTGGAAACAAGAAAAGACAAGCACTGGGTCTTACTGCTTGTCCAACAGTCTCCATGGTATGTCCAAGAGACACTTCTCCCCAGCAGTTCTTCATTCTGCACTGATGGGTGTTGGGAGCCCTCATACATGTACACATGCTTCAAATCCTACCACAGTGCTTTTACACAACGTCTCGGTGACAGGCAGACTCCAGTTGGGAACTCTTTCAAGAGAATCATTAAGTACACACATAAATCTCTTTGAGAGTCAAGCCTGCATTTTGAACTCAAGTCACTGATGGTTCGAATCCAAATTTACAGCACTTCCAAGCTTCCATAAAAGGAAGGAAAAAAACCCCTGCAATAAAATTAATGATCGCTTGTGTTTACATTTCTGTTGGTGCATTTCAGCAAGTAAGATTATATTCACATATTCAGAAGTCAGAGACACATTATTCATAGTGCTATCAGCTCAGGACTGCCTAACACACTGTACTTTTTGCCCTGTTCTGCACTTCAGCTTGTAAAATGCAAACTGCAAAATGCAGAGTCTCCCTTACACAGAGTCACACCACAACTGCAGAGCACACACTGATAAGCAGAGCCAGAAAGAGACAAGCCACCATCAGATGTGTCACCACCACCCTGGGATGCCCATCTTGGCAGACTGAGAGGGAGGTGGCTGCTCCTACACTACTGTCAGGTCAGACAACCAGCGCTACTCTGAATGAAAGCCACATGCCAAAAGCATCTAATTGCCCACACAACTTTGCCTGCTCTACTATTTCCAGACATCTATAAAAGAAGGTGAAGCTCAAACAACCTCTGTCCATGTAGGAATACACTTCACAATTCCTTACTACATATTCTGTTTATCCCACAGGTATTTATTCAGCACTGGGATGAGATTGTGCTTGCACAGACTGCAAACAGATTTGTGTGCCAGGGGAATTATTGTCCCCTTTTCCTTGTTTCTTGTCCTCCTCCTAACTCTTCCCTTTACCTTCCCCAGCGGTGAAGAGGTGAGGCACGAAAACTTGCCAGTACAAGTCCCCCGGTATAAAGCCCCTAGACAAGCCCTTGCCTCACAGCTTCACAGCCCCTATCAAGGTGCTGATGGTACTTTGCATACAAACAAGCCTGTTCTCATTAGTGACCTTTGGGACTGCGAACAGGCTTCTTGACTTTGAGTTGGGGAGCTCCAATAGACTCTCAATAGCCACATTTTTTATAGTATCTGAACTAGGTGTCCCCCTGAGCAAGGCAGGAGGAGAAGGAAGGATTAATGATTGCTTGAATGAATTATTCATCACACTCTGCCATTCCAGAAGGAAAAACGCTGGGCAGTTGAGACCAAGAAAGAATATAAATATTCCCTTATTTATTCACGAACTATTTGTTCATTCCTCCAACAGTACAGTACAAAGAGCAAGGCATTCTATACCTGACATATATAATTTCTATTTCTTGAAGTGCCACTATTCCTCTCCCTACAAATACTAAGGCAAATCCACTAATAGAAGTCCAATCTATTATCATAAACTTTGTTAGAAAGAGGTGCTGACCTCTTGGGATGGGATACAGACCCTATTAAACAGAGTTGAAAATATACTCTGGGTTGTCAGAAATTCATTTCTCACTTCTTACCAACCAGCATCAGAACTAAATTTATGCCTCGGTTAGTTCAAACATTGGACAGAGAATGAGGCAGGGCTGTACGATGAAGATAAAATCCTGGCTTGGCTGAAGCTGATGGCAACATGCCCACTCGCTTCCAGGGAGCTCGAAAGCTCCTTGAATTGCAGTGAGAACTGAAGAGCTCCTGCCTGGGGATGTTGTGCTGTGTGCTGGGAGCACCCCGGCACTCACTGCTCATCACTCATCCACCACAGAGCACTCACAGCACACAAGGAAAAAGAAGAGGCTTTGATACAAGATGAGAAAACATTTCCTTGGTCACACCATTATACTGCCATTGCTCTCTCTCTGCTTCAAATTCCCTGGGTAAACTTGGGAAGTCACTTAACATCTTCTGCCCTTGGCTTGTACTGGTAAAGTATGTATGAAAGAAAGTTGTTCCATACAGAGCAGTGCAGTGATGGTGAGGCACCCAAGTATGACATTACTGGTGGAATTCATCTCACCTAAGCTTAGCCATGTAACCAACTCCCAACGCCAATGGAAAGAGGGGTCTTTGGAAAGGGTTCATCTTCTCGTCATCATCAGATGGAAGAAACCACCTTCTGCAAGTCCTTAGTTACATAGGGACATCAGCCTTTCAACAGCTCACACTAGGTAAGGTAAATCCCACCCTAAATAAACAGGACCAAAAGAATCACTTTCTGGTCCCCAGCCTACAAGATATAAGCAGATGCATTCAGAGCCACAAAAACTTCCCGGCTGTTGGCTCAGGCTGCAGCACTGAGGTCCTTGAAGCAAGTCACAGATTTGGTGTGGAAATAACAGGATGAGGCCACATGACAAAAGTAAGCTCACGTCCTGTGTGCACACAGCTCTGGTCGCAGAGGAAACCTCACCTTCCCCCTCCTTGCTCTGAAGGGTCTGGGCTTTGCAACCTCAATATTCCTGAAAGTGGAAAAGATGCCTTTATTTTTGTTTCCCTGACTGAGTTATTGTTAAAATCACACTTTTGGCATGTGAGAGTATTTAATGGCATGACCTCCATTATTAATAGGAACAGAATGCAACATATCCTAAAGCAAACCTTCCAAATAGCAGCGTTTATCCATTCAAAGAAGCAATTAGGCAGGCTCCACGTTGGGAAACCACTGAACTCCTGTTTCCAGTCAAATGCAAGGACATTCATAAGAACTCTCATTACCTCAAGGAGGATTGGAGCTGATATCACTGAACTTACAAAGCACACATCACAGAAGTCACCTCTCAGCCCTGCATACCCTAGGCAGCAGCATGTCCTGGGAGCCCCTCCAGCCTCTTCCCAAGCCAACCAAAACCCAAGTGTCTGCACCACCAGAAGAAAACTCATGTTTATGACTTTGTCTCCCACCTAATTACAGCTGGAATGATACAGTAAGATTTGTGCTCCTGTTTGAGGCTGATATATTTAATAGATTTTTCAATATTGGTTTATCCAGCTATGTCAAAGTGACAGCCCCACTTAATGTTAATCAGAGGGTGCGCGTGAGCATCAACGCTCAGCTCTGCACAGCTCAATGGAATTATCAGAGTTGCGAGGCACCGTCGATATGTTTTGATCTCTGTGTCAAATGAATTTGGTTCCTTGTTAATTTCTTCCCTTTATGTTTCACTGCTGTTTAATTGTTTTGTCATCTGTGAGTACGCTGCTCTACCTAATTGCAATATTGATGTTTAGGCAAATCAGAGGACACGGTGTGACATTCACTGTCACTGAAGATCGGGTATTTTCTCCTTACCTACATACTCACAGCACACAGCACCTTGAAAGCCCGTCTTCAGCTTCTAAGGAGCTGTTACAAATCATTCTGATGGTTCTCCAACGTCACTCAGCTACCAAAAACCATGATTAAACAACCTGCAGGGCTTTGGCATTATACAGTGAGAATTATCTCAACTGAAACCATGATTTAGTCAGGCTGCAAACTCCACTATCCACATAAGTCAGGGGTAAAGAGAAGGAGACCCTGAGCTTCCGCACAAAGCTCACCAAGCCCATCCTTCAGTGTTCAAAATGCATAATCAAATACGAGGGGCTGGAAGGAATTTCCCCTCTCCCAACACTGCACAATTGCCTGAAGCATGTGTTAGCTGGACCACTGAGTGAAGCAAAGCTGGGGTAACCCCCAAAACAACAGTCTTTTAAGTATGTTGGTTCTAGAATAAGGGATGACTAGCATAAAAACCCCTCTGACCCACTCCTGGATGTCCTTGTTGAACGCTGATTTTGGGGTCTATTCTAATAGCACCAAACCAAATCGCATTCTCTGTGGACTTTAATTACAGCACAACCATTTCCCACATGAGCCACACGCAGTGTAAATCCCGAGAGGAGTGTGAGGGGGTGACAGCAATTTTTCCATCTCTAAACTAAAACTCTCCAACAGGCTGACTTTGTTTTGGACAACACTGATTGCTCCTATTGGCGTGATGCTTAAAGGTCACCATGAGAACTCTAAATCAGGCCTGCATTTAGATCCCTATTTTATCAGAATTCAACATGTGGAAACAGATTCAGAGCTCTCAGCACAACAGATCCAGTCACCCAGTGTTCATCAGTTGGTGTCTGGATGAAACTTAATCATCATTTTCAACCTGATACCCCAAAACAGGCCCATCACACAATGTATTATCATTCCAGTTAAATGAACTGGCAATAGGAAGCTGAAGACAGTCCTGTTTGATACATGTCACTGTCAGTATCTTTGAGAAGTGTCAGACGAGTCAACACATGGTCTATCCATCACAAGACTCTCTTTGGATTGACTGACAGACTGTATGAAGCACGTGCAGTTAACTTGGGCTTAAAATATCATCAGTGGCTTCTTAAGACTTACTTACTGCAGTCTGCTTTGTTTAGGCTGGCTAATAGTAAAGCAACTGTAAAGAACCAGATATACACTTGCCTCAACCACCAAATGAAATCGTAATTTGGATGCAAGGATGGATCCTGTACCATCCTTAGGACAGGATGGAACACACCTGTACGTTCAGGTACATCTGACTGAATCTGAAAGGCCAAAGTAGACAGGTCAGGGTCAATTATCAGAAACACACCAACCTCTAAACCCAGTAACTTTATTTAGTGCTACAGGTGTGGGATGGAGGAGTCTTCTGGGGTAAGCCAGGAAATCACTCAGATGGACATGGGGGCTGCAAATTCTCTTCTCTAATTCCAATCACCAGCACATCTGCTGCCCTGACATCTGGTTCTCAAATGTTCACTGAACACACACATACACTACACACATCTATTTTCCCACACACTGCCACACAAACTGCCCTTTCTCCAACAACCCACTCCAGCAAAAATCCATGAGTCCAGCAAAAGCTGTGGAGAAGGATCACATTCAGAAAGGCAATGAGGAGCTGCTGGCTTGGTCCTGCAGACGCCCAGGCTTTCCAACAATCTGGTCTCAGATACAGTGTCAGGAAATGCCATGAGACTGCTTCTGGGAATAACATCAGCATCAGGAACAAACAGGACTGGACCTCAGACGAGGAACCCAAATTACATTTTAATTAAGTAGCCTTTGTCTTGATTTTCCAAAATGATGGCAGGAGGGGGGCTCAGTCTGAATCACCCTGAAAAAGCCCCAGTTCATGGGAAATTTTGAGCACTGATTCTGTGAGATTTGAGTTCAAGCACCAGTGCTCAAACTGGACAGTTCAAAACAGAGACACTTTAAAACCTCCAGCCCCGAAGGCTTTAATCCAATAGCTTTCTTCCTATGCACTGCTCAATCAAAGCCAAATCCCAAACTGTTATCAGCAGCTCTCACAAGGTTTTCCTGTTCTACCCAACCACCCTTCAGATTCACCCTCCGCATCACCGAGGAGTATCCCAGAGCCCCATTCTGGGATCAGCTCTGCACCACAGGCTGCAGGGGCAGCACCACCAGAGAGCCTGGATGCCAAACACAAAAGAAACCCATGGGCTCTCCCAACTCCCGTTGCACAGAACTGTGAAGAAACACAAGATGCTGTGACTCGGTCGTGGTTATCAGCTATTTGCTGAATGACAACGATGTGGTTTGCACTCTGCAAGAGGCAGAGCTCTATTCCCTTGCATGGCTGAGTGCAGTCCAGCCTTATTTTGCAAGGATAACTGCAAAGCACAGAACAGAAGGGACACTTCAAAGCCAGCACATCTCAACCCATCCCCACCTCCACTGACAACAAGCACAGTCGCTTCAAATACCTGTTTATCTCTCCCATGTGAACAGGGTTTTCTTCCCCCTTAACAGAACAGGAGGCCGCTCCCCTGATGGGAGCATGATTTTGCTGGCTGCTAAAGTGGAATCCAAGCGGGGGATGGTCTCCTCAGGAATAAAACCACTACTTGTGTGCCAGTCTGTGAAGCAAAGTGCACACCAAGTATTTCTAACACTTCCCCCACATGAAGGTATAACCCTGTTTAGAACAAGTTTGTGCTAAATCATAACCCCCCTGCGGTCCCCTTCTCTCCATAGGCACTCCTGAGGATGAGACCCTCACCTGAGCCATAGTGGCCACCACCACTGTGCTTAGGGTCTCTCATCACCCCATCACACAAACCAATTCTCTTCCACTCCCTTGCTGGTGCAGGGCAGTGCTGTGTGGCCATGGCAGGTTTCATGGCTGAGGACATTTGCTCCCATCAGCACCTGCTGACGGGGGAGAGGACCTGGGGTCTACTTTGAAGTCTCACAAAGTCAATAGGATGCTTTTGCCTTGCATTAATAGGTTTGGGGGTCAACCATTAGACAAACGGATCAATAACAGTATCAATAACTACAGGTGCCAGCCAAGCATGGACCTGTGCTGTTAAGAGGTACCAAAGCCTATTCCAAAGAGTGCAGCAACCCTTCCTCTCCCTGGCAGTCCATGTGGCAGAAGTGCACCCACACTATCCCAACAGATACTGTTTAACTGCTTCAGAAGACCAGAAAGATTAAATCAAGTTGCCCAAGGTGACTCAGGAGGTGACCAGCAGTGTTGGGTAATTCAGCAGTGCCCCTTCCTTCACTTGCCCAAGAAGCTTAAGTCACACTGGTTCCCATCCCAGGAGCAAGCCCAGGATTAAACATACTTGTGTGCTCCCAAATCAAAAGGCAGCAAGAACCCTTTTCTTGTCACTTCACTTGGTTTTATTCGTGCCCTTTGTAGTATTTCTCAGAAGATTTAAACCAAAAAATATTCACTGAACTTTCTTCCTCCACTGGCTCTTTTGCATGTAATGAACAAGGATTTACCTATTTGTATTTCAAATGGAATCTGAAATGAACACATCTATTTAATTCCTTGCTATTACACCAGCAACATCAAGGGACATAAGTGCAGCAGTTAGAGCAGGTTTTCTACCAATTCAGAGAGCACAGGCTCGTGTTGCTCATGAAACTTACAGAGGCCATCCAGGGATCCTGCCCACCACAACAAAAAGGATGTGGAGATGTGGATGCTTGGAGGAGGGGAGGGAGACGGGAAACAGATGGAATTGTTCCCAAGCAGCATTTTAATCTTTTTCAGTTGTTCAAAAAGGTACCTTAAATTCATCACCATCTCCTTGGTTTCCTAACCAGGAAGCATCCTGCACATTCCTACACCCAGTGTGCTGTAGGACCAGTCTGGCTCAGAGTCACTCCTTGCAGTTTAACTGATTCATTTTATTTGTTCTCTTATCATACGCCTCACCATCTCCAAACTGCAATAGGCAATGGCCAGCTGCCCATACCAATGCCACTGGCAAACATGCTAATTATTCCCAGTGGAAAAGAGCTGCCAAATCTAATACTGGCAAAAAATTAGGTATGTAAACCTGAGCTTTATCATGCTCCTGGATACCCTGGAGGGGGTTTCATCTTTCTGTATGTATGGGGTTATGGCAGCGCATGCATCAGCTACTGACAGTGTGGATTTCTTCCTGCTCAGTCACTATTAGGTTTTAGAGATCACTCACACTGCGCAAGCTGACCAGAGAAGCCAGTTAGTTTCCCTCCTTAAATACATCCACCGCTGCATCATAAGGGGCTCAGCATGGGTGGGAGGACAGGGTATTCTCTCTCCTCTTCAAATGAGTTTGGAAGATCCCCTTACACATAAAAACCAAGCTCAAGAATCACCTCAGCAACAAAAAAGCTGCTCAGGTATTTTAATTTCCACATGCTTTTGGTATCTGGAAGTTTATAAAGTGGTTTTGTAAGAGGGTGACACTGTCACACTCACCTGGCAGAGGAGCTGCATAGATTTTATGTACACTAACAGATACACAGAGGTATCTTTCTTTGTTTATATCCATAAATACAATATAGCAGAAACTGAAAGGCAAAATATATATTGCCTCTTCCCTGCAGAGTTTACTTTTAAAGCTAAGAGTCCTTTTGCTTGCTTAATACTAGAATGCAGAACCACATCTGAGAGCTACAGGGTTAGAGGAAGCACTAAAAAAAAGGCAACCAGTAATAAACTCACATCCATAAATAATGGATGTTTGAGTGCTCAGATGTGAGTTAGAAACCAAACATCAGTGTTGACCGTGGTTCCCCATTGCCACCTTCCCACATCCACATTACACACAGCACACCATGGGCAGTGGTTACTCACAGCCTACTGATGTCCTTCTGCCTCTGCTCTCTGGAAGATGTAATACCCATGCAGGACAACAGCCCATTCTGAAGGCATCCGAGTTTCCAGGCAATGCAAACACCACCCACCACCCTTTGCTCCATGGACTCTGGGAAACTCTGCAAACCAGCCCCAGGAATTCAAAAGCCTTTGATGGCTGGCACCCATTTGCTGTCATTAAATGCTACCTCCTTACACAAATCTGTGCAGCTCCCAGTCTGAACTGAGGAACACAGCTGAAAAGAAAAATCCTGATGTGGTTTGAAAATAAACCCCAGATCAAGCGAGTGCCTTCCCCAGAAACCCTCCTCTCTCCCTCCAGCTTGAGTAAAGGCTCTTCACACCTTGAAAGATTGTGACAGAAGAGAGAAAAATAGGCTCTTAACCCAAAGAAATCGGTTAGACAGCAACACGTGCTCTGTAAGCTGGGAGGGCTTTTGTCTTCAAGGCAGCCTTCTGGCCCAAATTCACTTTGTGAGCACCAGGGAATCACTGCAAACCGAACCTGTGCCCATAGGCAGGTCAGGGAGGGAAACACTGTAACAGAGAATCACAGAATCCCAGACTGGTTTGGGTTGGAAAGGACCTCAGAACTCATCCAGTTCCAACCCCCTGCTATGGGCAGGGACACCTTCCACTAGAGCAGGTTGCTCCAAGCCCCATCCAACCTGGCCTTGAACACTGCCAGGGATGGAGCACTTACTGCTTCTTTGGGCAATGTGTTCCAGTGCCTCACTACCCTCACAGTAAAGAACTTGCCACAAGAGCAACCCGAGTCTCCATCTCCAAGCCCAAATCTGCCTGTCCTTAAAGCACCAAACTACCCCAGGGGCAAAGAGATACCCCAACAGGAGAGAGCATCTGGGGAGACCAGGGGATGTCAGGAGAGTAGGATGTGCTTTGATTCCCCTTTTGTGTACCATTACATGGTGACAGGCATATTAAGGGCTAATCCTGGATGGACAGACAAGGAAGATGCTCTCATTTCACTGTTGAACTGGGGGAGGTGTCAGAGGGGTAAACAGAGGGGCTGCAGCTTGTCCTCATGTCCCTGGTCCAGGATCTTTACTTCTCCAGCCCTGGAATCCTACTTCAGAAGAAGTTCCCTTGCCATCTACAATGCCAAAACATCTCTTAAAAGGGCTGCATCTTCTTTCTGTGTTGGTTTAATCCCTGCGCTCAGGGTGTGAAGTCAAGCAATGCCTGTGTTGCACAGCCTGAGCCACAGCGATCACACTGAAAGTCAGACTTGAATAGCAGACTGAGTTTAACCCGCTCCTCCCATGACATACATCTGAAGGACCGCATCTGGTTGCCAGGGAAGGACAACTAAGTCCGTGGTGTCATGCAAAGAAGGGAAAGAGGGAGAGGCTCAAGTGATTACACAAATCAAACCGAAACTGAGATTTTAGCCTAACCTGCTGGGAAGAAACCCACAAAGTAGGGCAATTAGAAGAAGCAATTATTACTGGATATAAATAAGAGAGATAATTTCATTTCTCATTGAAGCTATGAGGGCTTTGGGACCTCAGTGACAGAGCTAAAGTTCCCAGTAGCACAGGGGGTGGCTATTGCTCCTCCTCTACAGCAACGGCATGTGTCTCATTCCCACAAGCAAAGATAAACCAGCTCATCTGTTTTCACCATGGGGCAGTTTTAACTTTCTACCCCCAAAGATGCCAGCCGAGATGTTCAGCATATATGCTGCTGCTGCTGCCATGGCAGATCACCAGGACCCAAAAACAAAGTCCCTTTGGCACCATCTAATATTCAGGGAAATGACCTGGATGGGGAATTTAAGATGACTGAAGGTTTCATGTAGTCCCCTGTGAGAAATTATGACCTATTTCCTTCCTTTGATTGTATATCCTTCCTGAACTGGCTTTTGGATCATTCAATATTAAAAATGCATTGCCCTATAAACAGGCAGGGTAGAGAAACATCCCTTGCACTTAAATCACTCTGCTTGAGATTACATTCAAGCCTCATTACTCTAAAGAGACTTGGGATCCTCTTCAAAATGACTGAATTGGGGCAGACATTTTTCTGACAAGATCCTAAAAGTATTCAAGTCCATCCAGGCAGCAACGTCTGGCTTTTGTTTGAAAGGAGCGTTTCTTGTTGCGAGCACTGCTACAAAAGCGATGTCATGTCATGTTTACTACTTCCCCTCTATTGACTTCTGCAGCTGGTGAATTTTTTATGATTGAAATTACAAATATTTAGCCTGCTGATGGCAGGATGAGCCAAGTATTCCCAGGGCTCATGCACACCAGACTCCTTTGTTTCCTGATTTCAGCTGCCCATGTTAAATCTGCTTACATCCTTGCATTTGCTGGCATAAAGGCAGGAGACATGGAGCTCCACCACAGCTACCCTCAGAAGTGGCGGTCCTGCCTCCCATGTGCCACGAGTGACATGCAACAAGCATATGAGGCCACAAGTGCCAACCGACCTGCACCATGAGCATGCAGAGAGCCAGAATGGGGCTCATCGTGGTGACTTAAGGGCAGGTTCGGGACTGCTGCCGAGCCGAACACAAGTCTGGTGGTGAAGCAGTGCAAATCCTCACATGGAAGATGCTACAGGTGCATGAGTGCAGTTGCAGTGTGAACAGCTGCTGCTAGATACATGTCTTACTAGACATGTCCAGCACAAACCAAGAGCAAGGGTTTGGCTTCGGTTTAAGTAAAGAGGCATTGGCAGCCTGTTCCAATGCCTGAGCACCCTTTGGGGAAAAAATGTTTCCTAACATCCAATCTAAACCTCCTCTGGTGCAGCTTGAGGCCGTTTCCTCTTGTCCTATTACTTGGGAGCAGAGACCAGCCACCTCCTGGCTCCATCCTCCTGTCAGGCAGTTGTAGGGAGCAATAAGGTCCCCCCTGCGCCTTCTCTTCTCCAGATTCTAATTCTCAACTCTCAGAATCGCTGTATGACTGTTTTCTTTTTGCCCCAGATAATATCTGCAGGATGTAACATGTGAGTTGAGCAACCCGATTATTTCTTAATTCCTCCATGGCATCTGTTGTTTATTTCTAATTGAAACATTTTTTTGTCTAGATGAAAATATCTGATGTGCATTGCAGGGAGAGCATCCCCCACACTGCAACAAAAGCCATGTCTGGAACTGTGATGACAACGTGAAGTTACGTATCTGAAGAGGCTTTAATCAGTCAGCTCCTGCAGCAGAAGATAGCAGAGGCCGTGGTAATGCAGCTGAAAGCCAGGCAAAGGTTGACACGGACCTGAGCAGCCACCCAGGCTGAAGCTTCTCCCCCTACATCTTCATTATCACTGGCACCCAATTTAGATGAATCAATATTAGATGCATATTCCAACACTCAGCTGCAACCCTTGGGGCTGGAGCATTTGATGGAGGAGAGCCCAAGAAGACAGATTATTAGGAACAATTCCTTCCCAAAAAGGTGCTCAGGCATTGGAACAGGCTGCCCAGGGCAGGGCTAGAGTCACTATCCCTGGAAGTGTTCACACACCATGCAGACAAGGCCCTCAGTGATGTGAGTTAGTGGTGGCCTTGGCAGTGCTGGAGAATGGTTGGGCTGAATGATCTTAAAGGTCTTTTTCAACCTGGTTGATTCTGTGATTCTAAGGACAAGCAGATTGTAGCAAAAGACACCCTGCAAAATCAGAAAGCAGCTTTCACGATGACAATGGTCCAACACAGGGAGGCCGAGAATTGGTACCCCTGGATGCATCCAAAACTCAGCAGAGCATCATTCTGAACAACCGGATCAGAACTTGAGGTTGGCCTTCTTTGATGAGGGGACTGGATCAAAGGACCTCCCCCAGGGCCTTCAACCCCCACTACTCAATGATTCACATCACCCTTCAGCTCAACTTCAGACATATCACAAATACCAGATGTTATTATGTGGTAATGAAGCCCTGTGACGTGGGAAAGCAGGGTTCACACTGTACTAAATAGCAATGCCCTCAGTGATTCAAAAACTAATCATGTGTATCTAAGTACATGTATTTTATAAATGTAAATAAATGCATTAGCTACAT
The DNA here is from genome assembly GCF_034315485.1 of Pezoporus occidentalis. NCBI lineage: Eukaryota > Metazoa > Chordata > Aves > Psittaciformes > Psittacidae > Pezoporus > Pezoporus occidentalis. The sequence goes on from NW_026912887.1 coordinate 1,091,328, forward strand.
ATCAAATCACACCATATTACATTAGCTCAGTAATATGATAACTCAATACACTATGAAATGGAGAAAAAACTATCAGAAAGGCACACTCATAAAATTACCCTTCAAAATTACCCAGCTAGATTCTGACATTTTCTACATCTACATATTCTTATTTCCAAAAATGCCTCTCCATGGAAATTATGTTAAAATTGACACAATTTTTCTAAGATTTCAAATTATATATAAAAAATATGGTTCGGTTTGGGTCTAATCTAAAGGGTTTGGGCAAAACATTTTTCCAGCTCTGCATGTATAACCTTCCCTGGTCCTGTGAACAGCGGCGAAAGGACCCTGACAGCACCCAGTGTGTTGCTGCAAGAGGTATACCTGGGATGTGTTTGTCCTATATACACAGAACAACTGTGGAGAACACACCGTGGCAGGCTTGAAGGTGGTATAACTCTAGGAAGTCTCCCCAGAAGCCAAACTGCTCAGCTGGTTTACACTAATGAGGCACTGCGCCCATGTTTTTAATCCTAGCATCGCACTGGTTTCCCTATTACCCAAGGGACAGGAATTCCCAGCTACACATGAAGCATCCTGCAGGCTGCAAAGTGGAAAACAGTGCCATGTCAAGAAAGATCTCCTCTGCCAGCACTTTTGCCACATACAAGGCTTTCACCTGCCTCTGGTTTGTTTGGCTTCTTCAGGACTGAGAAAATCACAGTGTTTAAATCACTGTGCGCAAATAAATCACTGGGCTGTCTGCTCTTTCCCAACTCACTATATACAAATGTATTTTTTTTAAGAGAAAATCTCATCATCCCAAGGATTCAGTGAATTAGAAACTGATTATAATTTGCAATAGTAAGAACTGCCCCAATGTTTGTTTCTTCCAAAGCAAGCACTGGCAGCTGCACTAGAGCATCCCTGTTCCTTCGGTCTATGGGACATCTTACTGTCTTCTGAGATTGAGATTCAGCAGTGGATACAACTCAAGTGAAGACAAGAAGGGATCTGTCACCCCTGTGTAAGCTAGCACCCCTGGCCAAACCTGCCACTCTCTGGCCTGAAGTCTCAACCTTCCTCTGGAAATGAAGATGAAATGAAATCCATAGAGAGCTGTGAGATTCTTCTACAATACAATTAATCATTGCAAGGAAGCAACAGGCTTGTATCTAAATGGCTCAACAGATGGGTAACTTAATTTATACGTATGTACAGACATATCTATATACAAGCATTTATATACACATGTATATAAGCACCTTTCACACATGGCATTTCCCTACAGAGGCTCACAAAGGACCTCTCCATCCTTCTGCCTCCTCACTTTGCCCTCCCCTTGGCTCCATCCTCCCCATTCTGTTTGCCATCTGGTACCCATCAAAGGCAGTCAGACCTATGACACGTGCACTTACCAAATCCTTTAAACCTAACTGGAGCCCTGTTTTGTTTTTTCCTCATCAGAAGCCACAAGGAACCCTGATTTGGTACATCTGGACCTTCTAATAGGGTAACAGCCCAGCTGTGCCAACTTTTGCTTTCCGTCTGACTCCATCTTAAGCATTCATAAACCACAAAAGAACTGGGAGGGGAGCAGAGCCAGCACAGCATCTCTGCAAGAACGGCAGCTGAGAACAAAACAGTGGCCACAGATATCTTGTGGATGAGTGCTGGCGTATGACCCTGTTCTTACTGCTACATGTGTCCCAGTGCTCTAGTTCACTGGTCTCTTGCTGGGTGACTGGTGTGGCCAGCAAAGCTCCCAGGTTTGCGGTTTGCCCTGCAAATGCAGCCTGAGATTCCCTATGTGCAGGTGGCACGACGAGAGCAAACTCCATCTGGCTGCAGGAGCCTGTGCTCGGATGAGATGCCACATTCCCAAGGAAATCTAAGGAAATGAAAACGGCTCCTGCCAGGTTTAATCAGCACTTTCATTCAGAGCAGTGCTGGTAACGAAAAGGCTTCCACAACTACTTTTTCCTTTACTCTGGCTACTCTTTTTTCCAAGCTACCCTCCCAGGAATGGTGTGGTTTGGGATTCTCAGCATCCAATAAAAAGAACTTCTAGTATCAGAGAAGGACTTGAAAATACGACCCAGTGACAGATTTAAAGCCCTCTCCTTCCTTCCCATTTTGATGATTTTGAAAGCAGTATCACAGCTTTTACATGGGAGTCTAACTCCTGAGCTCTACATTACAGGGCTAGAAACACTGTAAAAGTCAATGAGCTGGTACCATGTATTACATCCTGTTATCCCTCAGCCAAGAGAGAGGAACCTCTGGCTGCATAGTGTAGGCTCAGCACGGTCAAAACCATACAGAATATGGAATAAGGAGTAGTGCAGCTTTATCATCTGCACTGAAGAGACCCCCAAGCTTTTAATTTCTCCCCTTGCTACACAATACCTTCAGTCCCCGACCTCTGAGCACCGCCACTCTGTGACCGCAAACAGACAACAAACTAATCTATGTATTGCTCATCAAGCAATACAGTATAATGCAGCCTTCACAAAAACACAACTCCCACTTTTATCTGATCCTCACACCAGTGCAAAAGACAGAGACAAATGTTGGAAGATAACACCAGAGCTGCTGCTTCCCGCAGGCAGATGTTCAGCCTCCTACACCCCACCGTTCCCCTCCTCACACCTACAATGGCCTCAGTCTCCTCCATAGACACACACATGCAGAAGGATGGGAGGTTTTGACGTTTGACCAAAACAGGCCACTAAAGACAAGACATTAATCTGTCTGAGAAAAGGAAAGGAAAAAAAGCAGCTCAACAAGGGGGGGGGGGGCTTGACTTCACGCCAAGAGCTTGAAGACTTATATTTATTTATGCTTTTCATGGGAAAGCCATTCCGAGGCAGTAATCCATGACATCTGGCAAAAGAGTAGGGAAGGGCCCTCTCTGCAAGCTGACTGGTATTTTAGCCAAAAAGGGGGAGGAAAAAGCTCTTACTGATGGTTCGGCAAGCAACAGCAGCAGACAGCAGACCTCGGCAGGCTCTGAATGCACATTCAAGGCCAGGATATCGGACCATTGGACAAAACCCTCCCTGGCCGTGCAGAGACTCCATGGGCTGATTGCAGAGACATGATGGAAAGCAAAACTTGAGGTGGTGGATGAAGAAACTGCACAATAGGGATAATTACTCCAATTAAACTTTTGACGGGAGGGCTGGGAGAGTGCCTGCTCCTCGGGAAGAGCCTTCAAACCAGCCCAACTTTACCCTGCAGCTCCAGGTTCTGCCTCCACGTGGGAGCCTGGTTTCTGATACGAAGCAAAGAGACATGAGGCATTTCTCTTTCAAACAACAGGGCGACTCGAAGTGGTGTGCAGCTCTGCAAGGACAAATACACATGGACTCGAGGTCTGAAATTAATATGGAAAGTGATTCATAACAGGAGGAGACAAAACAAGCCTATTCATGCTACTCCATGTCAAGACATCTTATAGCTATTTTGGATCCAAATCCTCTCCTCTTTTCCAAAACCACAAAGAAAAGCAAACAGATGTCAGCCATTGCAGATCTGCAGAGAAATGAACTGAACAGCTCATAAAAGCACTGTTTTTCCTCAGCACTTCCCACCTGGGGATCCAAAGGCATTTCTGCAGCGCTGCCAGGTGGGTCAGGGCCGGGGGAGCCTCATGGGTCTGGGACCGGGTACGGTCCCACACCCAAGCTCCAAGGGCTCCATCACTTCATTTCCTGCCAAGACATCATGGGAAGGGAACAGAGACCCTGTCAACAGGCAATTGAGAAAAACACAAGTATTCCAGAGTAAGCACATAGAGGGTTCAACCCCTGAAACTCCATTTTCAAAAGCTGCTTTGAAGCACAACAGCTTCAATGCTGCTGAAAGTCAATGAGTGAGACAGAATCCTAATTGCTTTATAAAATCTCACTCCATATGAAACTCGTATTATTGTGGACTGCTCCCGATTCTAGTTTTTAAGTATGCTGGGTGTGGATACTGCAGCACTAAAGCCCATCACTCCCTTAGGTGCTTTACAGAGTAATTGGTTTCTAAAAAGCAAATCTGAATACTGATAGCGTTCAGAAACTCTTTGGTTCTTTTATAAGGATTCTTTTATACAGTCCTCCTTTTCTCATCTATCTCATGGCAAACTTCATGCCACTCACTGAAGGTCAGCCTTGGAGACAAATCCTTCAATGCAGCCTGTGCCATGTGAATACAGGGACTTGCTGTATTTGGTTCCTGCAATGTTCTGGCTGCTTCTAGAACAAATGTGAGCAGCACCATAAAAGCAAACTGATTTCATTCAGCTTCTCCCTTCCCCCCCCCGGGCTGTGCCTTGTATTTGTGCATTTGTCAACGTGGCACCAGAGAAGCTACTCACCAGACAGCAAGGCTGCTGCACACAACTGATGACAGCCACACACACATGGAACAGCCCAAGTGAAGCTGCCATGTAAAGGTCCAGACAGTTGGAATAACAGCTGGATCCAGCTATCCTGGTAGGTGCCACAGGGTACAGATACACTTAATAGAAATAAGGGGTAGAGACCTGTATCGGGAGCTGCTGCTGTCCTGGGAACCATCGAATCCAGGAGGACCTCCGAGGGCTGGAGCAGCTCTGCTCTGGAGCCAGGCTGAGAGAGCTGGGCTGGGTCAGCCTGGAGAAGAGAAGGCTCCTGAAGGGGAGACCTGAGAGCAGCTCCAGTGCCTAAAGGGGCTCCAGGAAACCTGGAGAGGGGCTTGGGACAAGGGCCTGTAGGGACAGGACAAGAGAGAATGGCTTTAACCTGCCAGAGGGGAGACTGAGATGAGCTCTTAGACAGAGAAGCTGTGGCTGCCCCATCCCTGGCAGTGTTCAAGGCCAGGCTGGACACAGGGGCTTGGAGCAACCTGCTCTAGTGGAAGGTGTCCCTGTCCGTGGCAGGGGTTGGAACTGGGTGAGCTTTAAGGTCCCTTCCAACCCAAACCTGTCTGGGATTCCACGATTCCAGTCCCTAACCCAGCTCAGCCTTGCTGCATCGCCAGCAGCCCACCTCCCTCCTGCAGGCTGCAGGTCTCCAAGCACACCCCCAGCCTTTGGGCTACATAAAAACAACAGTGAGCAATGTCTGGTTCTTATTTCTGGTTTTTTTTTCCCTGACACCAGAATAAGTAACCTATTGTTTGCCTCCAAATGCATTCAGAGAAGCCAGGAGACTGAGGGAGACAGTCTCGCAGCAATCACTTCTTCATTAACAGCCACAAAGCCAAGTGCCATTTGAAACTGTGTTTGCTGTTAAAGTCTCCTTTTTAGAGGCTCTGATCTGTGTATTACTCAAATGCCTGGGATTACCTCATTTGAAAACATATAAACCCAGGACTTCCATTTTCCACACATCTTCCCTCCTCCCACGTAACTTACTTTAATTTCTAATGTACAACTACCACATATAACCTTACAATAGAATCTGCATAAGAATGAACAGAGCTGCAGCAAGATATTACATTCTCTATGTACACGCTGGGTGCCCAAGGAATATGAGTCTATTGAAGAAGTTTGAACCTGTAAACCAGAGAGCCAGCACATGTAGCAAGACTTCAATGAAACTAAGCTGAGCAAAGGCGGCTTTGATGGAGTTGTTTCAGAGCAAGGATATGAATTGCACATATGTATCAGAGCTGGTACTCAAAGAGAGCTGTGCACCACCTAACCCAGCACTGCGTGGCCAGGGCTGGCCAATACAAGCAGTCTAAAACATGAAATAAGGAATTAAATCAATGCTAACGAAGCTCTACAGGAAGCTGCTGGAAAGGCTCAATGTGAAAGCACTGGTAAAAATGTCTTCCTGTTTCCAGCTTCGGCCCCTCCAAAGGGAAGCTGGACAGGCAGGGCTGTCCTACCAGTGGGCATTGCTCTTCCTTATTAGATTAAATACTTCATTTGTAATTCTGGCTTTGCTGAGCAGCATGTGTCCCTGCTAGAGCCATGTGCCCATGATGAGTAACTCAGGGGCTGCTAGTGGGAAGTGACAGAGCAACTGCATGAGGAAGATGAACAAGCAGGACAGGGCTTCCCAGTCCATGCCACAGAAACAGGCACTGTCAGATCTGAAGCCTCTTAATCCACCATCACAAGAAAGTCTCCCCCTTGGACCCCACAAGACAGTAAATGTGGCCCTTTACAATCCCTGTTCTGTCCTTCCCAAGGTCAAAACCTACTGCAGGGTGTCACTGGGGAGCTTCCATTCCCTCCTGGCCACCCACAGGGCTGGAAGGGAACCAAACCAAGGGCAGAGGCTGAGCAGATTACACACATCGTATTTCAGCCCTTAAAATTATCAGTTGGGATCTCACAGGTGTGGCTTAACCCCAAATCACAGCCACCCAACAGGGCTGAACTATTGCCTTAAAACAAGTTGGAAACCTAAAGGGTTTCTGCCCTGATTTCCAGGATAAATGTCCCCTTCCCCAAACCCGTGGTTGTTCAGCACGGCCCTGGCCAGGCTCCAGTGTGAAGGAGACGTGCAGCACCCGGGGTACCCCAGCGATGCCCCACACACTGGGCTGCATCCTGTCACCCCCCTCGCTTGCCTCTCCATGTCTGAGCACTGCTCACTGAGCATCCCTCACCGTGATCAAAGGGACGAGCAATCCTTCCCCCGACAGAAAGCGCTTTGTTCTCACCAGCCTAGTTTTTGCTGCCAGACTCCCTCTGCCTGTGCCTCTGTCACCGCATCCTCTGTTCGCTCCTCAGCTGTCAGACACATGTCGCTCCGCTACCAGCCACCTACTTTCTGTCGGCTCTTTCAAACTTTGAGAGCTCAATGGCACACTCCACACTTTCATTAAGGTGTCTTTGCCACAGAGACAACAAAGCTTCAGCAATTCTCTCATTCGTTACCTGGTTACACCTTGGAGCACTTACACTTTTGAAGCTAAAGTGTTCTCTAGTCCCCAGTCCAGTAAACAACTTTAGCCTAGAGATCACTGGCGTGATCTTAAAGGCGCCTTTTCAAACCAGCAAAATGATGAAGACATGAAGGACGTATGAACGAAGAACGAAGCTGTACGAAGACAGGCTGAGAGAGTTGGGGCTGATCAGCCTGGAGAAGAGAAGCTGCGTGGAGACCTCAGAGCAGCTTCCAGTGTCTGAAGGGGGCTCGAAGGATGCTGGAGAGGGACTCTTCATCAAGGACTGTAGCGACAGGACATGGGATGATGGGTTTAAACTGAAACAGGAGAAGTTCAGCCCAAAGAAGCTGTGAATGCACCGTCCCTGGAGGTGCTCCAGGCCAGGCTGGACAGAGCCTCGGATGACATGGTTTAGTGTGAGGTGTCCCTGCCCATGGCAGGGGGTTGGAACTGGATGATCTTAAGGTCCTTTTCAGCCCGAACTATAGTAAGATTCTACAAAAAACAAACACCCTGATACTGGAATGAACCCTCCATGGCTGAATGTGTCAGCAATCATCCTCGTCCACTCTCCATGGCGCTCCCGAGACATACATGGAAGCTCAGCACAAAGGGCCTTATCATCTGCACCAGCCCTGAGCTAGCAGGTAGCACCACGTCCAGTCATTACTGTCATCACTCTAGGACAACCACCCTGACCTTCCCCACAGCTACATCATCTGGTGCACACAAAGGCCCCCAAAGTCTGAACCACAGCCCTGAGCTGGGTGAGAAAAACCCATGGGGGCTGGGGCTTGGTGAAGCGATGCTGCAAAGGCCACACAAGTATCTGTGACTCTGCATAAAACACGTACAGAGCACCTGACTCAGGAACAGCCTCCAGAGAGTCTGACAAGCCAAGAGCTTGACAACCTGGGGGCAAGGATGGCTGTCAAGCACCTCCTCATGTAGCCACTTCGTGCAGAACATGTGCTCTAATAGTGCAGCCCGATCAGAAAGCACATGACGGTAAAATGCAAAAACACTAACTGGTGAGAGTCCAAACGCAGTGGAGGCAAAATCTGGTATCTTAATGTCACTGCCTAGTTCGTACAGCAGCAGCCTCTCTATTTACACAAATCCTGAACAAATCGGAAAGAGCCCTTGGCCTCCTCCAGTTCTGAGCACCAGCTTCACACACTCAGTTCCCCACTCCAACACAGAACTGGGGTGGTGTCCATGTATGTACTTTTCCCCCAAGTCCTTAAGATGTCATACCTAAGACGAGCAAGTTACCAGGACCAGTTACCCCAGAGCAGTTGGATGACCCCGCTGCCTGGGCTACAGCACTCAGTACAGAGCACTCAGGGGATCCTCCCTTTGAAGGTCACCTTCAGGCTCATCAGCAACAACGTATAATATTAAGCAAAAAAATCAGTACAAGAGTAATTTTCTCATCAAGAAAATGATTCCTTGGAAATAAGATCCAGGGAATGTCTTAAAGACAACCTCCCTAGAGAGATCCCATACATGAGTTGAAGACAAGCTCTGTTTTCAAGTATTTACAGAAATATTTTCATGGTTCCTTTTCTCTCTTTATTTGAAAGACAACTCTCCATCATATTTACACATTAAGCCCCACACGTCCCTTTGAACCACTGAGAAACAAAACAGGGAAGCACTTGTGCTAATGGTGATTTTCAAGCCCTGAAACCTATGGGCAATCTCCGGGAGGCCTGTGAAGAATAAAGAAAATCAAGGCTAGGGCCAGCAAGCTTAAATTCACTAGATACACCTTGTAAAAAGCCAATGGGCTCCGTAAGTAAAGGCAGCAGCTATGTGTTTGTGAAGCTAAAAATGAAAAACACTGTATAATCGTGGCATGTATGAGTAAGGAGCTCTGAGTTCAGCTTCTAGCACTGACTTACTAGTCCTTACCCTGTGACCTTCACCATGCTCTCCAGTCTCCAAATAGACTTCTGCATGTAAGGCCTAAATACCTTTGAGCATCTGAGTTTAAACCCCTTCAGAGCTTCATACACACATCAACAAAAGAGACATCAGTCTCCCCCCTTGCTTTCCATCCTATTTGAACAGTAATTGTTTTAAGATGCTGAACACCTTCCTGCGCATGGAATCCTCCTGAGCCTGGTTCAGCGCAGCATATATACATTCTTAAAGGCCCTCTGCTAACACGCATCCGAATGAGAGCATGGTGCCAGCACAAAAGTAGTCAAGTGAATCTGATGGCTGTCATCACAACGTTCAACTTGAATGACACATTAAGCATCTAACGCTGAACAGCAAAGAGTTTGGGACTAAAACTGGAATCCTGGCAAGGGATTATTTTTCCTCTTGACTTTTATCTTCAGCATGATCTTCCAAAGCGTGGGCAGGAGGAGGGCAAAGAAGCTGCTGAGCCATGACAGGACTCGTCCAACCAACGCAGTGGAGGAAAAACCACACTTGTGTGCACAGCCCCTGATGAAGGGTATGTGAAGAGAAGCTGTTACTTTCAGATTTCCCTTCCTTTTATTTATGCTTAATATAAATCAGAATCATGAGCATCATTTTGTAGGCAATCAAAGAATTCCTGGGCACAAGAGCTGTAATTTCCAGGAGACTGGTTCAATTCACCTAGATCGTGCCACCAACTCATACCCATGCAAGTACATATAACATGCACATGCACGCCAGTAGATGCCAAACTGCAGAACTCATCACAAGTCTTCGGTTCTTGTATTACTGCTCCAGTTTTTTACCTGCCTGAAGTCAGCAGTAGGCCGAAGGCCTGTTCAGCCTTCCCACGCTGGGAATACAGCAGAGGACTGGAGCTGGATGAGCTTTAAGGCCCCTTCAAGCCCAAACCATACTATGGTTCTATGATTCTATAATCAGCAATGTCTAAAGTTAAGTTATTGCATAGCCCAGTAAAACACCTCCCGTGTGCTCACCAGACTGCACAGTCATTTGTGCACACATTTCCATGCACTGAGTGCCTAAGGAGCATGCACAGGAGGAGGACAGCTTTGGCAGTGCACCTCTTGCCCATTTATAACTTAAATAACTTGAGTAATGCCAGTGATGGAGCAGCTCTGTACGTGACGAGACTGAGCAGCAGCAGGTGATCCTGCCCGTCCCAGGCAGTCGGTATTTACTGCCAGCAGCATGAGTTAACCCACAGTCTTTAATGAGAACAGACCCAATGCTCTTCAGAAGCCTCTTGGCACAAGCACTCATCCATATTTTAAATGGATGCTTAAGAAGGCCAACTGTGCTCTGATGCTGGAGTTCCTTTAGCTGTTCAGTTTGATTGTCCTGCTTGGCCAAAGTGCAGCCAAGACTTTGATGGCACCACCCGGCACAGATGTGCAGGGCACGCAGCAGGCAATTATTTCCAACTAGAGCCATACATGTTTTTGTTGCAAACGCGATGAAGAAAAGCTGTCAGTCCTGAATGCAAATTATCTCTAATTAATCCCATAAAAAAATATTAAAAGGATGGTTGCTTGGTAGCATTGCAAGAACCGTTTTGTAATTAATATGACCTTCATCTCCATATGGTAATTAGCAAACATTTATATTGCCATTAAAAAGACCATGCTCACTACATAACCTCACTTTTTGCTATTAGCTAACAGAGCCAGTAAAACCGATTTAGTGAAAGCCTTCAACTTTCACAAATACTCCAAATAAATGCATTCAGAGCTACTAATTTTTTGTTAACTGATGCTCTTGCTGGCTGACTCTGAAACCCACCAGAAGATGCTTAGTGAGGCTCTGGCAGGAGGGTTTTGGTGACACACACTCTTCCTCCTCCCAAGGAACAGACTGGCACATCGGGGTGCTGTGGTGGGACAAGAGAGACCCATATCTGCTTGTGGGATCTCTAGCAGCAAGTCCCCGCTCCCATCCTGGAGCCCAGGATCACCCAGGACACGCAGTGGGAAGTCTCATGCCTTTCCGAGCAGACGCGGACCCATATGCAGGTGATGCACATGTGTAGGCAGGGACTTAGGGGGACAGACACAGCTCCTCGCTTCTGCCACCAGCACATGGAGCAGCCTCATGCATCATTTGTCCCCTAACAGAATCATATCATGGAATCCCAGAGTGGTTTGTGTTGGAAGGGACCTTAAAGCTCACCAGTTCCAACCCCTGCCACGGACAGGGACACCTTCCACTAGAGCAGCTTGCTCCAAGCCCCTGTGTCCAACCTGGCCTTGAACACTGCCAGGGATGGGGCAGCCACAGCTTCTCTGGGCACCCTGTGCCAGCGCCTCAGCACCCTCACAGGGAAGAGCTTCTGCCTAAGAGCTCATCTCAGTCTCCCCTCTGGCAGGTTAAAGCCATTCCCCTTGGCCTGTCCCTACAGGCCCTTGTCCAAAGCCCCTCTCTCCAGGTTTCCTGCAGCCCCTTTAGGCACTGGAACTGCTCTAAGGTCTCCCCTTCAGGAGCCTTCTCTTCTCTAGGCTGACCCAGCCCAGCTCTCTCAGCCTGGCTCCAGAGCAGAGCTGCTCCAGCCCTCGCAGCATCTCTGTGGCCTCCTCTGGACTTAATCCAACAACTCCACATCCCTCTTGTGCTGGGGGCCCTAGAGCTGGATGTCTATAAGCAACAATTATGCCACCTTCTTTACAGACACAGAGGAAATATCTATAGAAAAAAAAAAACCTAAGATTTCACCACTAATACCAATATAATTCTATTTTCTCCTCCTCAAAGCCACATTGCTCTACGTTGGGGAACAACCGGCGGTCAGCAATTCTATTGATAGCATCTCTACTTGTATTAATCCCAAATTTCCTACACTGTTTCTCTGCGTGCTGCAATCACTCCTACTCCCTGGAGTGACTCACCATTTAACTGGTTTGCTAACAGCGAACCCGATGTAGCAGTCAACAACAACAACAACAGAAACCCATTATCACAAAGTACTCCTTTTTCACAGAGGCAGGAAAACTTGTGGTAAATCACTGCACACCACCAGAACTGAAAATGCAGGGGATAAATAAGATTGAAACCAAGCAGCACATTTGCCCACACACTTCCTTACTCCTCTAACACATCTCCGAGAGGAAAAGCAAAGCCAACAAGCCAAACCTTCCTGTATTTTGAATTCTGCTAATAACAGTTACACATTGCAAACATACATTTCCTGCTCCTGATGAAAGTTGACAGCTCTTGGAGAAAGGCATGGGGGGAACGACACTGAACGACTGGCACTAATCAGTGCTTTCATCAAAGACTATGACATGATGTAAAGGTAGCTTTCTCTTTTACTTGGGAGCTGTACATCAACAACAACAACAAAAAGGGATTTGCTAATTGGGAAGATGGTATGAAAATGCTAATAAGGCTGTTAAGTTGACAAGGCTGGAAACATCTAAATTTTCTTTACATGTAGGTATGGATGTGTGATTCCTGCACTATAAATGATTTAACCAGGAGGAACAAACAATACACAGAAAAGAGAAAAACATTTGGCCACCCTGACTGGGAATTACAGAAGAAATTAAAAGGCGCCCACAGCCCTGCCTGGAGCTCACTGAAGCCAGACACACGACTCTCACCATCCTCCTGCAAATTCCAGCAATTTTACTCCTCACAAGCTCCAGATTATTTCCCATTTTTCACCTGGTTCAGGCTCCCGCTAAATGGCTCAAAAGCATGAGGTTAAAGAAATACATGTACAGGTTGATTAACTTGAGCAGTGGGATGTCTGATGGAGATTGCTCTCAGCAGTCTGCCACACGGTGCCTGGTAAACCCAGGACATCCACACTCAAGATGCGCAGCTGTGCACGAGGAAGGCTACAACTAGAACTTAACCCAAAAGAAGCACACAGCTCATGCATAAACACTACACAAAACTTCAAAGCAGTTGCCTTTTTATTTATGTCTCCTGAGGCAGCCAAAAAACATGTAGGATCCAGCCTGCCGATAGCGATGTGCTGTAAACTTATCATAAAAGCAGGATGGAGAAACCAGCTACCAGCTGTGAAGAATATTTACAACTGTAAATATTATATTTCAACTGTAGAGCAAGTAAATAGGGCGTTATGGAAATGCCTGCTTTATCGATCAGCTCATCAGAAAGGAGAAAGAGAGAATATCATTTTGCAGTTTTCAGCAGCGCAGCAGTTTGCAGACATGGAGAATGGATTTTTGAGATACTGACTCCTGCGAACAGCAACAGAGAGATCAGCTTGCTGATGAATGAATGCAATAACTTTTGTTCCAGCACCTGCAAGGAATACCTGCCTACCACTTCTTTTGGGAAGAATGCAACTTAAAGACTCAGGAGAATCATGAAAACTTAATTTCTATTAATTTCTTTCCAATTCGTGCCATCTCTTATGTCTCTTATGACACCATCCAGGGCGATATCCATGTGTGAATTTCAAGCGTCTTCCACCCTGACAACAGCTCTGTTGTGCTGAGGAGAGAATCCATTGACACCCACCTGTAGCATCAAGTGAGGGAAGGAGTGAATGGCCAAACAGACAGCCATGCCTCTCATCTAAAGCTACAAATGGAAAATTAACTTCCTCATCTTTTCCTGCAGTTAAAAAAAACACAACCAAACAGCAATAAACCACATTAACCTATGCATGGAGACTGATAATGTCCTGGGTTCAGCAGTAGCAGTCATTTTTCCCCTTCTTGGTAGCTGGTGCAGTGCAGTGTTTTGACTTTCAGCTCGGGAACAGAGCTGATAACAAGCGATGTTTTGGTTTGGCCAAGGACTTTGTGAGCCTCATGCTCTGCCAGGGAGGAGGGGGAGCCAGGAGGAAGCAGAGACAGGACACCTGACCCAAACTGACCAAAGAGGTATTCCATACCACAGCACGTCATGCCCAGGATGTAACTGGGAGTGAGCCGGAAGGGCTGGGGGTCTGCAGGGTTGGAGGAGGTATCGGTCGGAGCTTGGTCGGGCTGGGGGGGCGAGTTATCGGTTGGCTGATGGTGAGATGATGTATTCTCTTCCCTTGTTATTTCCTTTATCATTATTATCATTGGTGGTAGCAGTAGTGATTTGTGTTATACCTTAGTTACTAAACTGTTCTTATCTCAACCCGTGGGAGTTGCATTCTTTTCGATTCTCCTCTCCGTCCCTCCGGGAGCAGGGGGAGGGCAAGAAAGGGGGGGGAGTGAGCGAACGAGTTACCTGACTGGGTTTAAACCACAACAATACAACTGGCTTGTTTCAGTGTGACCTATCCAACTTCCAGTAAGACTGAGATCACAGTCAACAGGAGCTCATCCAATATGCAGAATTTTATGACTCTAAATATTAACATCACCATTCCACCAGCACACCCCAAAGCTACTGCATATAAATCCTCAGCACAACTCAAACACTGGGTAAGGGGAGGGCAAATAAGATTCCCTTATTTTCACTTCTCTGGGAGAAGGCAGCAAACAAACAGCAATATTATACTGTAGCCTACTGACATGAAGGACACTACAGAAACATATCAGAGCCTTGGAAGTACTGAGAAATACAAGACAGCATCAAGAATTCCACTGTACAAAGGAGACTGTCCACGGCTATGGTGCATCTATACAACAGACTTCTCTTACTTCTCCCCATGCCTCTTTCCAAAAGCAGACCCAAAGTCTATGTAAATCTAAGTCCATTTTTTGATGGCTTTAAATGAAACTTCAGTCATGTATAAGGCATTTAAACCCAAATTTCCCAGTGTCCCTCTAGTCTGGACAGCACTGGCAAACATCTGTACTCCCTATGGAGTGTGCTGTCCATTTGCCACACACCTCAAAGTAAAGGCAAGTGGAGGATAACCTGTATTGAGAAATGCAGCAGAATCCTTCATTAGCTCATCAGGACAGAGAAGTTTGTTGAAAACACCTTTCATTTTACAAAGTCCTCTATATAGTGGAAAACTTGACAGCTACTGGGAAAGGTACTGGGCACACCTCCCAAGCAAGGCAGGTCTGAGAGCTCTGGACTCTCTTCACATTAGGACGCCCCACTGTTTTGGGACATACTGAGGTCAACTTGGCAGAAAGTCTTGATGCTAAGAGCCTCTCTCAGTCAATGGTCAATGTATTTATTCTGCAGTGACACCTCCCCAGCTGAAACCAAAAGCAGAGTAAAATGGGAGCCAATTTCACCTCCAATATCTGACTGTTACCCACCGTGTACTGAGGAGCAACTTCTTCCCCATCAGGTCAGTTAAAGCGGTGTAAAAGCAGAGCAGAACCACAGCCCAGCTCCTCACTCAGGAGTTCTGTGAATGCATCATCCTTCACTTGTGCTGCCTGCACAGATTTGTCAAGCAAGGGCAGCAGTTCCAGCGGGCGAGAAATCAAAAGACAGACCAGGAGATGACTTAGTGAGAGCCTAAAGCCAAAGCCTGCAATGTGCAGCAGCATACATTAGCCAGCAGAACAGCTTGAGGCATGCCTGGAAAATGTTGAGGAAGTGGAATTTAATTTCTGGCTTAATAATTCCTTTCTTTATACAGGAATTTTACTTAAGAGAACATCAAATCCTGTTTTCATTGGGGACGGTTGCATTTAATCAGCAAGCTGAATGGTAACTGTGTAATGCAGCTCAACAAAAGGAAGGGGTTTAATTCTTGCCCAAGGCAAGAGCATCCCCTGCTCCAGGAGCCAAAGATAACTTTCCAGTTTGCATTTTCCTGATTCAGCTCACAACACACCCAAACCAGAAGATTCCCCAAGCAAATGCTGTCTTCTCTGGGCCTATCAAATCTATCTCCATAGAGCCTAGACTACCCTTCATCTGTATCCCTGGGATAATGACAGGTTCCAGCTAACCTCTGCTGGCTTCAGGGGTGCCATAACATTATTTTCCACTGTTTTTGAGGTCCTCCGGTGAACCATCATCATGCAACTAAGAGCTGGATACTGCTGCAGATCAAAACTGAACCAACAACAAATGGGTAGCATCAGGCAACCGCAAGTACGGCACAGCCTCATCACCCACCCTGCTCTTGAGAGAGATTCTCATCAACCAACTTTATTACATTTCAGAAGAAAATAATCAAACCCCAATTTGTTCACATCTGTTTGCTGCTGCTTTCAAACAGGAAATTGTAATGAACCTATTTATCTAAAAAGCCCAGAAATGGCAGAACTCGTCTAGTTTAGGTTATAAACTAATCATCTTACCTACATCCGCTTCCCAGAGACCTGGGAAGAAATGAATCTGAACTCACCACTTGCCTTTCTAATGCCCTTCAAGGCTCCTTGATCACAGGCAATAGAAGCATTGCCAAAACCACCCAAAACTGTAAACACTTGAAGGCTTGCTGCTTTCAAGCAAGATACTGCCCCGACTGCTCACCGCTAAATCCAAATCACTGATGGATTTTCCATGCTGGTAGCGTTCAGAAAAGCACTCAGAAACCTGGTGTTCATCCCAAACGTTAACATCTTGAAGCAGACAGATACCAGGCATTTTCTAGTGACAATTTTCCTAACGCTGAACAGGGAAGCTGAGATTAAAGGTACGCTATCCCCTACTGCAAATTAATTTTCTACACTTGTTAAAAAACGTGTTTCTCAAGGAAAATGACTCACTTGACTAGATAAACACTTTATCTCCTCTAAGGAAGCGTGTTTCCTTGAACACTGTGACCCTGCACGTTACACAATTCAGTATCATCACAAAACAGTACTTGGCTTTTCATGCAACTTTAGAAGGGAAAATCCCAACAACCAAATTGGGAAGATATCTGAAATAGTCTTGACAACTGTCTTAAAAAGAATGACCACACTTTTCCTCCTCCCAAACCCTGCTACCATCTTGTTAATTACCAGGCATGTTTCATAAGTGTTTTCAGAGTGAAGAACAGAAGAACAGGGAGGAAAAGACATTTACTGATGCATTAAATGGCATGCTGGAAATGAAAGGTGTTTTTTCAGCTTCAAAACTAACTTGGATTTTAATTTGTGTTTCACACTTCCAGCATGGTGACAAATTATTGTCTTGCGCAGCAGAACACTGGTGTAGCAGGCATAGCTATGAAACACAGAACCACAGATTGGTTTGGGCTGGAAGGGACCTTGAAAGCTCATCCAGTTCCAATCCCCTGCCACGGGCAGGAACACCTTCCACTAGAGCAGGTTGTTCCAAGCCCTCTCCAACCTGGCCTTGAACACTGCCTGAACTCTGCCTTGAACTCCTCTGGAGTCACTCCAACAGGTCCAAATACTCCAGCAACAGCCAAAGCCAAACCTACTCTCTGATACAAGCAACTGACCACCCAAACCCCTGGGTCTCAGACCAGACTGGGGAGGACCATGCACAGTACATCCTTCTGGGCACTCACTGTAGCACTCCATTGGACAACTTATGCTTCCCCAAAACTTGGACCGCTCTAACAGGGGACCGGAGCCCCTGCTTTGGCTAAAGATTTGATTCTTGCAGGTCTAAGTGTGCTACAGAAATCAAAGCATCAGCACCCATTTCAAAAGCAGCAGGATCAAGCCTCAGTGTAAGCATGCAGCTGGCTGAAGCCCTGCAGCAGGTAACCACTGTGTCCGGTGGATAGATCCATAGCCAGCATGGACAGTAAAGTCCTTTAGAAAGCACAAGGTTCAATTCCCTTTTCATTTCAGGGATGCAGTACCGTTAAAACCTGGTGGTGCAATAATTTTTTCTGCTCTTTTTCCCTTAAATAAAGAAACACTGCTTTCATTTCACTATGAAAGGGCTGATCTGAGCACAAAAGCATCAATGACACTTTCTTCAAGGAAGCCAAAACCAAAGTGGAAGAGATTAAAGAGACAACTCCCTCACAAGCCAAATGATTAAAGCTTTTGTTTTTTGGAACAAGCATTTCCTTGAAATAATAAAAAACAAAAGGAAGACTAACACTGCTTCAGGTCTCCAGCACTTCCAGTGCTGCACATCATGCTTGGAGTTCTCCATGTGTATTGGGACACCCAATGGATATAAATCACTTATGGGTACATCAGGATTTGAAGTGGGGCCACAGCTGCAATACATTCTTCAGCATTTTCTTCACATTCAGAGTGGAACAATAAGACCTTGCTTTAGGATCTTGACTAGGAGAACTAGAACTATCAACAGCCTGCAAAAGCCAAGACCAATCCCTTGTCATTCAGAGGACAAGTTCTTGGGAATTCAGGATACTTCTTCCAGTGTGCAAGAAGCAACATGGCTTAAGAAGCACACTAAAGACAGCTATAACTCCCTGCTCCAAGTTAATATCTTCTGTTTGGTACCCTGAGTAATCCAAGTGCTTATTTGCCAAAGGACAATTTGTGGCAGTCTATAAAGGTAAGATTAATGTCACCTGAGCCCTCACCCTGCAAGCAGATCTGCTCGTTTGATCTCAAATATGCAAACGCAAAAGCAGGATGCATTCCCATGCACGAAGTCTTCCTTATGCGACCATTTCAATTTTATTTCTTTGCAAAACCACAGTTCTCAGGAAAAAATGCGTTTACTGTGAAAACCCTCTGCAAACAGGGACAGTTTAAGAGAGGAAAATAAAGACAAAAAGGCTAACCTCTATCCTATAATAAAACCAGGTGAGAGGCCTCCTGTCTGCCTAAATACGCTGACAATTCCGGTCTTCTCATGGAAACATTGCTCTGTCTTTTTGAATACACTCTTCATCCATTAACTTTGACTCCTTACATGTCTAATTCACGGCAGCACACCAAACAAATTACCCAGAATTAAAACCATCTCCCTCATTTCCTCTTTCCCCACCTCCACGCTACATCTTACAAAATCATGTTGCCATGAGATGTCACAAGGAATTACTGATTTCTTTGCAGGGGGCGGTGGGAACGCACATTCCCTTTGCATGACACAGAAGTCCCATAGCCAAGGTTTACACTTGAAGAATTCAATTCAGTTAAGCCCCACAACTAACAGGCTGCCCCCCTTTTCTACCAACATGATCTACAGGGAAACACTGCTAACTTGTGCTGCCTTCCCCCTCCCTTATCAGCACAGCCTTCAAAGTCTCGCATAAGAAATGACTGGAGAAAAGATCACTTAATCACCTCCAAGCTTCATTTACATTTCATATGCATAACTCATTTAGCTAGCTCCTCCTTCTAACAGCAACTTCTCAATCCATCACCTATTTTCTTGTCTACAATCATCACTTATCTTACTAATTTACCCTGCCTTCTTCCCTCAGGAATTCTGCTTGAGGAGGGCACATGCTGAATGAATGGTACTGATGCACCCCCCGGATGCATGGAGCAAAACCTTTTTGCTCCATCCTTCGGGGACCTCATGCCATCAAACTACAGTATTTTCTGCCCTGCCAGCACTCAGGTTCATTGACACTGAGGTACCTGTAGAACACAAATGCATTTCTACTTGACTTTATTGTGTGAGCACGACAAAATTTCCCCTTGGATTATGGGGGTTCATTCTGCCAGCTCAGGGGACTGGGTACCCCAAAAACAACTGGTCCTGCTATTAAAGACTGAGGCAAAGGAGGCATCAAGTTCCTCAGCCTTTGCACTGTCTTGTCCCGCATCCACTAACGGATGGAGATTCTCCTTTGCCCTCCTTTTGTTGCTGCTGTATTTATAGAAACATTTTTTACTGTGTTTTACAGCAGTACCAGATTAAGTTGTAGCCGGGCTTTGGCCCTTCCAATTTTCTCCCTGCATAACCTCATGGCATCCTTGCAGTCCGCCTGAGTTGCCTGCCCCTTCTTCCAAAGGTCTAATGCAGAACATTAGAGGAGATTTATGTTTACTGCTGAGTTAAAGGTCAGGAATGGAGGCTTCCTCCCTTCCCCATCTTTCCCCTCCTCTCTTCCACGAAGAGACTAAGGCTGCATAATCTGCTGCGTTTGTTTTCATACAAGAGCTGCTTTTAAGCACTGCCCTGATGATCACACAAGGGTAAGCAGATGAAATCCAATAAGTGGCTCTACAGGACAAGACACATGACGAGACAGCCTGCCAGACTCCTGCTCTAATGTACACGCTGAAAAGAAGCTTATGCAGAGCCTGGGTAAAGAATGCTTTGTTAGGGAACACAGGCAGCTCACACTGCAGTGTCTGTTCTCCATTAGCCATCCATTTAAAAACACTTCTGATTATTTTGGAAGTACTTGCATTGCCCTTTCTCGAACTCGGTATTTGCAGTTAATTGCAGAGCGAGTGCACTTGCCTCCAATTTAAAAGCACATTAAGCCCAATTTTTATTTAAACCAGCCATGTTTCCACCCAAGTGCTGAAAATATCGTCTGATCCAGCAGATAGCATTTCAAAGCAAGACACCTCTTTGCTTCTGAGAGTGTGACCATGCACTTTGCTATACCTAAGTTACTAAAATATAGCAGGGGGAACGGCAATAAAGACCAGTCCCTTTGGGGTTAAAGAGGGAACCAGCCATCATGTGCTTTTCTGCTAAAATCTCATCTAAGAACGCACTGCACAGCAACAACGGTAACAAGGGACCGTTCTTTGCTGGACGGAGTAGTCCCTGTGCTCATCTAAGCACTCTTCCACACCTTTTAGGGAAGGCTGTCTTCATCACCATCATTTATCCTGATGGAGGCCGGACAGCAGCCGCAGTGAGGAGCAGAGCAGCAGAGAACAAATCCCTTTTTTATTTTCATGTGTCCGTTTATGTAAAACATAACTACCGAACCCATCAACAGGATTTATGGGTTTTATTCCTTGCTTTTATGAGAGTGTTTAACATGGACAAGGCATAACTGTGATTCTGACAGACACCATACCCATCCCCTTTGTCTGACACACATCTTTGTCACGTTCAGTCGTGGGGCATTCACCACCCAGTGCATTTTCTAGGGCCAATGCAACCTCAAATCCCTTGGCAGAACCTGCTGAACATGCCCCCATCTCCTCTCTCCAGCCTCACCTCCCGACGTGCTCCTCAGCATTCAGCACGCACAATCATCCACTCCAGCAGTTCCTTCATGCTGCAGGGTTGGAAAATCACAGCCAAACAAGTTTTATACAAGCATCATCTCACTAGTCATAAATCTCTCCCTGGAAACTTGACTGAAGTGCTGACGTTACTGGCTTGGAAGAGTGATATGTTTTGTATTTACTGGTGCCCTGGTCTTTTTCCCTTTGAATAAAAAGGGCTCAAAATAATCAGCTTTCTGCATCTATATAAAGAATTGTTTGTTCAGCCAGATCAAGCTCACCCAGCCTGCCTGGAGGAACCAGGGGAACTCCATCAGATCTCATGCTGTTCAAATACACTAAGGAAGGACCAACGTTTATCCCAATTAGCACTGCTGCCACTGCAGCCCACAGCGCAGGGGATCTGACAGGATGGACAGACATCCAGGAGGAGAATGAACACAGCTGGTTTGGACCCATCCTGCTTGGAAGTGGAGGTAGGAGCAGATCCCACCAGGAAAGCTGAGCCATTCCCCGTCACCTTCATGACCATGCATCCTGCGTAACTCTCTTTGGGGAATGTTTCTTTAGACACTTTACTATTTTCATAGAATCCCAGACTGGTTTGGGTTGGAAGGGACCTTAAAGCTCACCCAGTTCCAACCCCTGCCACGGGCAGGGACACCTTCCACTAGAGCAGCTTGCTCCAAGCCCCTGTGTCCAACCTGGCCTTGAACACTGCCAGGGATGGGGCAGCCACAGCTTCTCTGGGCACCCTGTGCCAGCGCCTCAGCACCCTCACAGGGAAGAGCTTCTGCCTAAGAGCTCATCTCGGTCTCCCCTCTGGCAGGTTAAAGCCATTCCCCTTGGCCTGTCCCTACAGGCCCTTGGCCAAAGCTCCAATCCAGGTTTCTTGTAGCCCCGTTGGGCACTGGAAGCTGCTTTAAGTTCTCCCAGGAGCCTTCTCTTCTCCAGGCTGAACCAGCCCAGCTCTCTTTTCATTTGGAAATATTGGCACACCTAAGTAAATACAACATAAACATGAAGACAAAGGACATTCTGCTCCCCTGTAACACCAGTAGTTAATACACTGACTTTGCTTTTTGTGAAGACTCTTCAGAAGCCTCTAACATAAATGAGCAGAAGTGCTTCATCACAACACCGCTGTTTTAATTCCTTTCAGAAGAAAAAGAACAAACCAGAGAAAGTCCAAGCACAGCATTTCAAAAGGATGCACTCCATGAACTAATTAAGATTTAAACCATGACAAGCTGCAAGTAACTCAGTGTGCTCTCCAACTGCAAGCAGCAGACAGGCACAGTACCTAAGAACAGTGTGCAAATTACTTTTGGGAATGAGAGGAACTGTGCATTCTGATATAGTTGTTGTCCTTGTCAACAGAAAGATAGGAAATGTCTTGAATTTCCATGAGAGTTTCTGAGTAAGGGCGGGAGGGTGGGGGGAAATAATCAATAAACTGATTCATAATTGCATTGATGAGGGCCACGGCTTGTGCAGGGCACGTGAGGGTTTGTTGGCTGAAGAATGATTTTCACTGGAGGCCCAATGCTATCTCGATTCAAGCATATAAAGCTCTCAGTCAATGCAGATGTTACGTTTGCTTTAGCAGGGCTCAGTTTGATCTCTAATGTCCTGAAAGGATAGATTTGCAATAAAAATATGTGAAAACATTTAGAGACATTAAGTTTACAAGATGACTCTGATCCTGTGGATTAGCGTCGAGTCTGCAAGCGTGCTGAAGCCTGCCAGGGAGAATAAAGAGCTGTACTGTCCTTACACTAAGAGCAATTTAATTTGTATGCCCAGATGTTCATTTCAAGATTTTTATCCATTTTGAAGAGTTGTATCACCACTGCCTTGGAATAAAAACATAATTATGTGTAAGCCGTTTACAAGATTCCTGTGGCAAATACTCCTAACCCTGCTGGGTTATTTTAGGGCAGTGAAGCCATAGTTAATACAAGGGAGCAGGATTGTTTGACAGAACTATTGAAATAAATAAAAGGACTTGCTCAAAATGCATGTCAAAGCACGTGAAAACGTGAAGGTTACTGAAGCCCAAGAGATCCCTCCATCTCTTGCCAGGGCCTGAACTGCTGGGAAACGTTTCTAGCAGCAAGCTGTCCCACTTTGCATTTCTAAGAGGCTGAATCCCAAGAATAATAATGCACAGAAGATTGCAGCCCTTGGCTTTCCAGCCAGACAGTAATTCAATGAACAATGCGGCCAGCCCATCAAAACACCCTTGCCAAGTTACACAAGTACCACTTGTAGGAAAAGCTTTCTACTAGAAAAAGATACTGCCAGAGAGAATGTGCTGGCAGGGAAGGAGCTGAGAAGGAATCACTCCAGGTCAGATGCTTAAGTACAGCATCACTCCCGTGGTAGCTGGTGATGATGCTCACAGGAGCGCAGGAGCTGTGCAGGCATTTTGCTCCAGCACAGGGCTGGAGGGACCCTTCAGTCATGCACAGGTCAAGCCATGCCCCATCATCTCATTCCATGGCCCTCTCCCACCATCCACTCAGCAATACCACGGACCCAAGGGGTTGCTTCTGGAGGTCACTGTGTATCAGGAGAGGTTCTGAATGCAGCACAGACTGAACACAATCCTGCATCACACAGAGTGAAAACCACCCCAAACAAGCTGCAAATTACAGTCCTTTGCTGAAAGTAAAAGGGCTGTGAATACACAGGGCAGTGATCCAAAGGCTGATAAGAAGCCTCCCAAGGATACATTTTGAAAGGAAACAAAGATAAGTGTTTTCTATTTTAAGTGTCGCCCGCCCCACTAAGTCAAGTCACTGAACAGCTTGGGTCTGGTTTTTTTAACCTGAAGGCCTTCACCCGGCTCTCTCAGATTCTCTCTTTTTTGGCTACACAAACTCATGTCAGAGCAAAATGCCTCTAACACTGCCTCCCACTGCTTCCTCGGCAGCAGCCCTGGATGGGAACAGAGCACTGCAACAAAACACAGCTTTCCAGTTCCCCATTTAAAGACGTTTGCAGAGTTGCATCACACAAACTAAGGAGATACTGAAAGGTTTCCCTCCTGCAGCACTTAGCTTAGGTTAGACCTGGCTGACAATCGTGTTAGGAGTATGGAAGACAGAGGAAGAAAGGGCTGTTTTGGAAAACAAAGGGAGTGCACTAGGGGACAGTGACGGGCTGTCTGGAGAGGCTCCCAGAACTCCCATCGGGATATACCACAGGGACACAAAGGGTGATGGGCAGCAGGGCGCTCTCCCTGGCAGGGCAGTGGCTGCATCACCAAGCAGGAAAGGCCATGAGCTCTGTTCCTAAATCACACCAGCAAAGGCTTCCACCACTCAGAGCACCGGGATGGGGAAATTTACTCTGTCACCTCTTCCAAGGAGGAGCTGATCTACCTCATCTCCTCCAAGAGATCCAGCACATCCATCCTACAAGAGGGGCTGACCAAGGCATGTGATGGAGGATGGGCATCCGTAAAGGAAGTACAATTCTCGAGTCTAAAGTGCATGAAGAAGGAATACCACCCTCCACGCCATCACTCCTACCTGGAACAAGGAAAGAACACTGCTCACCCCATGAGAGAGAAACCTGGGGACAAAACCACCCCAGCTGCCAAAACAAACACAGAATGGCCTGAGAAGGGACTGTTAAAGGCTGAAATGCTGGGATAAACCTATCTGGGCAGCTGAAACAGGCCACAGGCAGCAGTCCCATGGCATGATGCACAGCTGGGAAAGCCTGTATGGATCCCACAGGATGCGGTCCTCTCACTGTGAGACCACCGGGAAGCTGGCACAGGAGAGCTGTGCCCCATGAGGCAGCACAGCTCCAGCCACACCATCTCACCCCACCTTTCTAAAGGAATAATGAAACAACAGCTACAACCTGTACCTATTCATAGCTGCCCTGTTGTGGTTTTAAGGCTTCCCAAACCCTTTTCAGCCAGACAGCTCCTATGCAGTATGAATTTCTCTTATGTTATCTTTGCAATGAACTCAACGACCTCACCGGGACGAGCCAGGCTCCCCAGAGACAGAGGTAATTTAGTGCCCGTGTCACTCCTCCTTTGGCTCAGGCTTCCAGCATCTCTGTTTATACTCATTTGGATGTTGAAAATAACCCCAGCAATCCCAAGCTAAATGCACAATGGCTTGTGGCTGGGTTTTCACCTGAATCTCTGAAGGTTGCACATCATTTGCTTCAAGATCATGCCATTAAGTTTCAGTACAAAGCTCCAAGGGTGTGTATTAACCACCTTTGTCGCCGGTGCCATTTGGCTAATGACACTTCATGCAGATAGGGCCTCGGGTTGCCCTCACCTCTTGGGAAAGGTGTTTGCTCTGAAAGATAGCTTGAAAACATGCCAGGAACACCAATTTCTAAAACATGCCAATTGCAAAGCAAAAAGAAAGGACACTGTACCCAGAATTTAGGCTGAACCCACTGAAATGCAATAAACACACTGCATTTAATTGCTGTTCCACTTGATTTTTTGCTCATTGTGGCTAAGATGAAGATAAAACAGGACCTAATCCCAGAGGCCATGAGCTGACCCTGCTGCCCAGGGCTGAATTACCCAAACAGAAGCCTTGAGAGCAGGATGGTCCTCGGCCTTTCTGCTCTTCCCTTCTTGCTATTCAGTGCTGTGAGGCAGCGCTGAGCGTGTGACACGGGTAGAAGCAAGCCACATAACACAGGTTTTCTGATCCTGCATTCAAAACCCAACACCCTTGGTGCAGCAGATGTCACATTATGTCGCCTTGCTAGCAAGCAGTCGGTATTGTGAAGACTTGTAAGCTGGAATCTCACTGAGTGGGAAATCACCACTCAGATGTTAAATTGGCTTTTTTGGGGGTGGCAACTCTCCTTTTTTACATGAAAAGGCCAATTCCCGAACAAAACTGTTCAAAAGGAGTTTCTTGGAAACTCTTTCCAGAAATGCCAACCCAGAGCAGCAATGCTTAGATTTCAGGGTCAAATGTGCTTTAATCAAAACAACAAATTAACTCTTCTGTTACTTTCAACATCTGAAACACATAAAATACATCCCAAAATGAGTACAAGCTCCTTTTAAAAACACAGAATTGTGCTAACACAGAAATAAAAATAGCTTGGGAAACTGCAAAAGGAGCCATCTGGAGACTCCCACCATGGAATCAGAAGAATGCAGAAGGAACTGAAAGGTGCACAGCAACTCCCATCGCTAATGCCCTTCTCCACAGCACTCAAATACAGTGGGGTGAGAACAACCATCAGCACATTTCTCATGTGGCAAAGAATCGCCCACAACCAAAGCTGCAGTGATGCAGCCCCTGTTCTTCAGCGGGAACAGGTACCACCAGCAATGCTTGCATTGTCCAAAGAAGCTGGATGCTCCTTTCAACAAGGAGCATCAAACCAAACAGACGTGGTGTGAGCTCAAGTTCTGCTCGACGTGCACAGCTCCCTCTTCCCCCAGCACTGGCTATAAGTGCTACAATTAAGCCCAACATCTCCAGTTTACAGCTGTTCCTCTCCCGGGATACACAGGTCATTTGTTTTTTCCCCTCTTTAAAAAGTGGGATTGTGGGATTTTCTTAATAAATATTCAGCATCCTCACCAGAACAAAATGGGAGTGAAAGCAAGACCGCTGGCTTTTGGATCTGCTCTGTGCCTCTATTTTTCTATGTAACCTGCTCTAAAAGTATAATGATCAGCATTAAATCCAAGCTTGAAGGCACAGTACTAAAGCCCAGGACAACATTTACATTTCTGCGAGGATGAAGCATGAAAATTCAGTGACAAATCCATTTTTCTTATGCAGAGTTGTGGCTTTGGATCATTTGTAAAGATAGAAGAGGCCAGCACTGGGAGGATAATAAAACTGTTGGTTACACTTCTGTATTTGTTATAGGTAGTGCTTCACTCCCTTTCAAAGAAAAAAAACCCAAAAAGCCCCCCCAAAAAACCCAGACATAAAATACTGCAACATAGTTTCTGTAGAAATAAATCCACTGACACAAAGTAACTGAGTAATCCCCTGCAGTCTGTATCCACCTGAACTGCCAAATCATTACAGAAAGCGCCCTATTCCACAGGCCTTCCCCCTGATCTGCACAATGTGGTGGCTCAATACATGGGTGATGTTATGGGAAAAGAGGAGGCACCTCAGCTCTAGAGATCACCACAAGGCACCTCCAAGAAATAATGAAATCACTTTGGCCATGTACCGTGTATTACAGTTTCCTCCTTTCTCCTGCATCCCTCATGGCGAGGCGGAACCAGTCACCCAGTGCTCCCTCTTGAATACTGCACTGAGCCGTGCACCTCTGATGAACTTGCAGCATGTTATAAATACAAGCGAGTCTTCACAGCACATCAGCTCAATGGACCAAATAATTCAGTAGCTTTTCTGCTCCTCTAACTTCAGAGTTTAACAAACCCAGAAAACAGACTGCGGAAAAGCCAATTCCCACATTCCTCAAGCACGCCCTCTGAACCGAACACATCCATTTCGCAGGTGAGACCCCAGCTGACTTCCCAAAGCGCTGCAGATGCTCCTGACTCCCCTCTGCTACACAAAATCGTTTGACAAAGCACAGCTCCTGAGCTGGGCAACCAAGAGCCTTATATTGTACCCAGTGCCACCATTAAGTCTCACTTGGGCAGCCCTGCCCACTGTCCTAATAGCACAAACCCCCCCTGGATCAAAGATGTGCCCTTGGAGACATCAGGGCTATCTCCTGGGTTATACACATGCAATGCAAAAGGATGCTCAGCAAGTCAAAAAGTCAGACTTTACAGAGATATAAAGGGCAGGCTTGGAATAAAGAAAGACTTCAGGGGTTAGGAAGTCATTGCTCTGTTACAGACTTACTGTAAGGTCTTAAGGAAGCTGCATCCTTCTTTTCATTTCTACAAGGGGGATAACCATGCCACTTTTCCTGCATGCACCTGGACTGTTAGAGATCGTAAGTGCAGAGGGATAGGACCACCCCTAATGGGAGGTTTACTGTTTGTGTGTGACAACACAAACAACACGGCATGCAAGGGGTCCGTGCTTTAGTGGAGGCTGGGAACTCATTAGTGGACGCATCTGAGAGCTCTGGCCTAGCATCTTCCACCAAATCAAACAGCAAATCAACAGCAATTAGAGCCATGCTACAGAGACAGGATTTTAACGTGCTCTCCATTAGCATTTATAGCTGTCTGCAAACTGTAAAGCTGCACAGATAGCACTGGTTGTGAACCAACGAAACCCATCCTCCCTTTTAGGAAATTCTGGTTATTCATTAATTGATAATAACCCAAAGATTTAGTGGGAGGAGGGAGGAGTACCCCTAAACCTTACACAAGCCTGAGCCCCACTGGTACTGAAATAATACTGACTGAATAACATTCGAGGACAGGAGTTACCTGTTCAAAATAACCCCATGAGATTTTGAAGAGCTTTGTTTTCCCCCTTCTCTTTTCATGGCTTGCATTAAGTGCACAGAAAAGCCACCTTTGTGCAAAACACAATGAGGAGGGCCCATTTGTCCAGCCTGAAGCACATCACACAACTAGGAGCAGCAGCAAGCTCACAGTAAGTCCAGCATCAGAAATGAAGCAGAAAGCTGGGGCAGGAACTCGGTCTGGTCCTTAATCTCATCTGAAACACTTTGCTCTTCCCTACACTCCAGGCATCCAAACATGCAACTTAGTATTAGAGGAAGACCCCATTACAGGATAAGGAGGAAGGAAGATTGTCTACATATGAATTTACACTGAAGAGCTATTCATAAATAATTCCACTTGTGGCTACTGCTCACTGAAAAGCAAAACCACCCTGTTCTGGTTCAGTTTAACTCATGTTGGAGGCAAGAGACCCAGCTCTCCTTTTTTTTGCATGCGAGTTATACTGACATCACTTTGGTGACTGCAGAGCTACTCCTTTAACCAATCCCAACTCCACTGGCTTGTCTCTCGCTATAGTGGAGCACACACCAGTGCAAGCCGGCTTCCCTGGCACAATCTGCTCCATTTAAATCACTGCTGCTTTTAGCCTGAGAGAAGTAATCCCCCAATGGAGCTGGCTTCATCCCTCGGTCACCCCAGCATCAGCCCACAGCAGCTCTGCTGATTTCAGCAGTCGCTCCACATTTCAAATCACTCCACTAAGAGGGGTTGTGCCTGTGAGACTAACTCAAGGAGCCAGAGAGCCCTATGGATACAGGGGGAGCTGAGCCAGAGGGACCACTGCTTCTCCTGCCACCCAGGTATTATTTATACAGCTCACTTAATCCCTGCTGAAGCAAGATCACAGTTAATGCTGGTGAAACAAGGGCATCATAAAGACACATAAAGCACCACTGCAGCCTGTCTTAGTAACTTAATCAGTGCAGCTGAGATCAGGAGACTCCATTTAAGAGTTACCGCCTTGTAGCAAGATGTCTGCTCCACTCTGGAGGTGCAGCAAGCATGTCCCTGTCCCTCTTGGCAGGCAGTCCTATTTACTTCATGAATTTTTGAAGCTGCCTCATGAATTAATGCACTAAAATAACTTTTAATAGAGTCCTCATTTACAAACGCTTCCTCGAAATGTTGGTAGTATTTAAAAGATACACTTAAAAATAAGCAAATGAATATTTAAAACTCTCTTTTGGAAATGCCTGGAGGAGAGAGACCGTGCCTACAGCAGGGTTCAGCACAGCAAGCCACAGCGTGTGGTGGTGAACAAGGTGACATACATGCTCATAGCGGGGGAGCTGATGGGGGACAAACCCTACAGACCTGAGCTCTTCCTCCACATGGTACTGCTCTAAAGGACAGCCCCATCTTCATCTCATTCCTGTGGACAGTGCTTACCTCCCTTTGATAAGGGCTTGGAGATGTACTGGGCAAGTGCTGCACCTTAGAGCTAGGAATAATGACAAAAACCTTTTCTAAGGACAGAGGCAGCATTTCACTGGTTAGGAACAACCTTCCTTGGTCACCCACCTTCTGTGAGACACCTGGAAACCACCATAAGGCTGTCTCAGTCCCTCCTGCCACAGGAACAGGTAAAGCACAGGGCCATTAAGTTCTTCCCATGTTTGGTCTTGCAGACCAGATCTCTCAGTCCAGCCAGAGGTCCAGCCAGATCTGCGTAGGATGAAATATTGAGAATCACAGGCTGGTTAGGGACCTTAAAGCTCATCCAGCTCCAATCCCTGCCACAGGCACGGACACCTTCCACTAGAGCAGGTTCTCAAAATGCTTCTTGCTCAATACAATGAGGCAATGCTCATGTGCATCTTTCCTGCCTGGCTGCCCCATGCCACAACCAGCTCACATTGCTGTGGTGTATTTTAGTCTGTGAGGCACCCTGAGATCCTTTGGGATGAAAGGAGCTATATAAATGTAAATCATTCCCATTAATGTAAATTGTGGGACAATGCGGTGTTTTCAGCAAACAGTCCCAGGACTGAGCTTCACAGAGTATATGTTTATGTATCATTTCACCAATGAAGAACACAGCCATCACTGCACGGTAGCTGGACACCAGAAAGACCTCCTCCATGGAGGCTCCAGTTGGGAATTATCACACAGAGTGACCAGGTCGGACTCTGAGGGCAGTGCTGTGGCCACACAACATTTGTCTCCCTTGTATGCAGTCGAAAGCCATTTCAAGACCCCTGAAGTCCACCTCTTGTACAGCTGTCCATAGCGAATATGGAGTTCCTCTGTAACTGCAGGAGGTTAACGTTCTTAAGACCACTTCTAAAACCGGGGTGACTCCAGTTCAAACAACTCGCTTGCTAAAAGAGGGGGGGAATTCACACTCAGAGATTTCCATGTGTAGTTACAACTCAAACCATCATGAACACTTCAATTCAGACGCAGCTCAGGATCCAGGAGACCTACACCAGGAGTTATTCTACTGGTTTAGGGTAAACTTTGAACCAGGACTTTCTCTGCATCCACTTCCCAGCATCTCCATGTTAGAGACAACTCCAAGCAACTCTTGTCAACATTATGCTTACCCCAGGAGAAAAGAGTCTTTGCTTCCTAAATAGCCACTGGTACCTACGGACCAAAAAAGAACATCAACAACTTTAGGAGCCAACTTAAGGCACAACTTAATTGTATTCACTGGACACAGAGAATGTGGCTTGAAAGCCCAGCTGAATCTCTGCTCAAGTGAGAA
The DNA here is from genome assembly GCF_034315485.1 of Pezoporus occidentalis. Classification (NCBI taxonomy): domain Eukaryota; kingdom Metazoa; phylum Chordata; class Aves; order Psittaciformes; family Psittacidae; genus Pezoporus; species Pezoporus occidentalis. Next base: position 1,122,205 of record NW_026912887.1, read on the forward strand.
AGTCTGACAGTCTGCAACCCATAATGAGACTGGAGCATCGGGGCTGTCCTGCTGCACACCATCACCTGCAGACTGGATACTCCAAGTCTGCACTTAGGGAGTAAACTATTCCCCAGCACACGTGGCCTGCTGCCTGCACGTATCCTAGGGCACACATGAGAACCTCTGCAGAGTTTAGAACCCAAACCCTGTGCAAGTAGCTGCCATCCCATCTGCAGAGCTTATTCAGCCTGGCTGCATTCTAATACCAGGCTGGATTCAGTGCTGTGAATTGTGATGGGATGAGCTCCGGGGATGGCTCTGGATCTACACGAACCCTGGCAGAGCCTGCAGGAGGACACAGCCCATGCACAGAGGTGCACACAAAACAACCAGATCTCCTGCGCAGACTGAAAACAACAGCTCCAGCTTAATCCCAAACTGAGAAGCAAGTGCAAATCATCACATTCAAATTTCAGCCTCTTTCTTTTCTCTGCTTCTGGTTCAATATTTAGAACTCAAGCTAACAAAGCAACAGACACAAAGCCACCTCCTCGGGAAACACAGACCCAGCTCCCTCCATCTGCTTCCTCCCTCAAGCCCCCTTGTATTCTGCAAAGCAGCTTGTGCTCTGAAATATTAATACTTGGCTCTTCTATTGTTATTCCCAACCCTGAATCTCAAATCTTGTTCCCAGCTTCTCTCCCCCTCATGTTTGTTCCGGGGATCATGGCTCTCAACGGGTTATGTTACTGCAGACTGTACCATGTCTGAGTGGGGCATCCACAAAGAGGTGGAAGCGGTCCAGCAGCAGCTTCTAGGGAGCCTTCCATCTGCAGCAGCATTTTATTTAGACAGCAGAGGGGAAATTAGATCCCTGTGCTGCTGATTGGCTTTGGGAGTTGAATCTTCAGTTCTGGAGGAGGAGTTCATTTACACCAATCACATGGAACCCAAGAGCAGAACTCCCAGCAGGGTGCTCAGCACTCGGGGGGGGGGGGAACACGAGGGAACAGGATTGTTCAGTTTAAGGGCGATGCGGAGTTGCCTTTAACTCATGCTGTGCCTTCACTCGAAATTCCTTTGAATTTGACTTCGTTCTATTTAATCTGGATTCCTCCTCCATCTGGCTCCCAAGTAATGATGCCAATTTGTTTCATGGGCTTGCCGGAGAAGCTTTTCTTTAGAGTGGGGGAGCGGTTATGACAGAGCACTGCTCCAGCAAGTCTGTTTCAGTCCGGCCCTGAACCTGCTTTCCCCAAATGTTCTAGCAAATACGTCTGCGAGCAGGAATTTCTGTAATTGCAGATAATTCAGATAAAACAAAAGGCCTCATCCCATTGGAAATACCCTAAACCAGAGTCTCACGGAGTGTAAGTCAGCTTTGGTGGCACAGGCTGATATACAGCTGCTCATGCCCAGCAGTGGGGACAGCCTGCTCTTCTTCAAGACTCCGGATTTAAGGACAAAAGGAGGCTTCTTCTCCTGAGCCCCTACCTGGAGCAGACAGATGACTACCCAAGCCAAAACTCACCATGTTTTTTAAGGCCAGATCTAAACAGATCTGAAAGGATTGCTTCTCAGAGCCATTTCCATGTTTCCCTGCATCAGGTGCTAAATCTGCAACAGGATTGCTCACCTTCCACCAAAAGAACATGTTTGCTACCAAGTCCCTAATCAAACTTCACATCAGCCAGCGATCATTCATCTGTCTCTTGCTCAACTGGTGGCATCTAAAAGGCAACCCCCACACAGAAATAAACCCTTCCCTCCTCAGACTGTTAAGCAAAGGAGCAGCAACTACCAAGTCCAACTGGCACAGCTACAGAGCACCCTCCATTCCTGCCACCAGAGATGAGGTGCCATGAGGCAGAGATGATGGGCATCTGCCACACAGCAAGGCATGATGCCTCCCACATCAAATAGATGCTCTACAACCGAAGATGTGACCACAGCTTCCAGGGATCTGTGCAAGAATTGGGGTTACAGAGACACCCAGCTTGGGTCCAGCCATTGGCAAACCCCGAGGATCCCCAGGGAGATGATGCCCCATCACTCCTATTAACCAACACAGACACAGGCATGCGGTAAATCCACTTCTGGATTGCAGCAGAGCCAGAGATATGGAAGTTTATGTGTTTTCAGCCCCTTAAGTCACCTTGCGAGTGTCCAGCATTAAGCAGGATAATTTAGCAGGCTTTTCAAACGACTCTGATTCTTCACCGTCGAGGTGTAATGGCCCGAGTCTCCCACAGCTATATTTTTTCCTATTCACCTAAGGTCATAGAGGGCCACTTAACCTTATTATTCCAGAAGGCTCAAACCTCTGGCAATTATAAACAGGAGAGTAAGAACGAGAGCTAAATTTGTGTAATACATTACTTATCATTTCCCAGCCTCTTGAATGCAAGCAAGAAAGGTGACGATGGCTCTGACACCGACTTTCTTATCTAGAGCCTGGCTTGAATGAGACCTTCAGAGTTAATGGCATGAAGTGATTAATACCAAAGGCTGCTCCATGCTGTGGATCAAGTGGGTTTGCTCCTACCGTGCTTCTAGACTTCACAAACACTTTTCCAAGGCAAGACAGACATGGTACAGTATGGGGACAAGTGTGCAAATATGTTAGTAATAGAAGACACCAGATTAGATGCTGCTGGTACAGTGTCAACGACCCTGTCCTGAAGTTCCAGCACCTCCTGCCAACAAGTCTGTACAGGTCTTGCTGCTGGACTCCCATTGCAGCTTATCACAGAGCATGTGTCCCACAACAGACACCTTCTGCTGCATCCTTGCACTGAGTAAATGAGACTTCCTTGTGTTGAGTAACTCCCAGTCACCAGCAACCCTTGCACTGAAATAAATCACTGAAATAAAATCATCATATGACCCTCCTGAGCCTCCTTTTCCTTGTTACCAGTCACATCCCTCTCCCATGACAGGGCTCCTGCACAGCCCCTCATGTGCAGACATAAAAGCAGCGCAGAAATCTCCTATGCAAAGCAGTCAGTGATGAATGCATTTAAACAGAGCCACATCCAGCTTGTACAAAGGCAAAGAGGAAGGAAATAAACTCTGTTTGATCTACATGATGAGGAATTTGTAGGATAGTTAATGCCAACTCCAAAGCTCTGGCTGCAGTGTAGGATTTGCTCAGGCAAAGCAGCACTCTGCTGTCTCACCACTGCTTGGGCACAACTTCGTGAGCTTCCTTTTGCACTAAAGAGACAGGCAGAACAAATCCCTTCTTAAATGCAATCCTGCAGCCCATTTCAATATCTACTGCTGGAAGATGAAGCTTCCGTCAAGCCAGTCAGGGCTGAAATATTGTTTATTGTACCTGAAAATTAATTTCATACCTTTTGGGGCATCACCAGATGCCTTGAACAATCATTGACTGTGCACACAAACCTGCAAGTTTAGTGGCCAATTTTCTTCAGGCATGCACTAAAGTGCACCCACGTATTTAAGATCAAAATTCAACCCGTGGTATTCAAAGATTATGGTATATAACTCAACAGAAATGTCAGACCTGCCACGGTTACAGCATAAAGTTTACTGTACACCACCACAGATTTACACTGCTGCAGCCTCTTCAGAGATATCCTTGCATTGAGTAATTCCCAGTCACTGGCAACCCTTGCACTGAATAAAATCACTGAACAGGTCATCATATGACCCTCCTGAGTCTCCTTTTGCTTGTTATCAGCCAGCATCCCTCTGTAAGCATACAATGGTCCAGAAGCCAGAAGAATTAATTTTTCATACACTGGATGAGAAAACGATGAGAACTTCTTCCTGTGCATCAACCATGGGCTGCCAGTGCAAGGAAGATGTACCAGGGTGCACATCTGCTGTCCACCAAATCTAGCAGCATCTAAATTGAGTCCTATTATAGAGGGCATCCTGACCAGATGGCTACAGCTGGCCTAGAAACACTGCATGCACGAGGACATCCTATGTACTTGGCCAAAGTCTCCTAAGTTTATTCCTCAGGAAGAAACTTTTGCCGTCTCTGGTGGTTATATCCCCAGGTAACCAGGAGGTCACAGTGACTCTGCTGGGTGCAAAGGTCTGGGGAAGAGAAGAGGTCTGACACTCAGCCATAAATCTCTGTGGCAAACTGACTGACTCTTCACTATTTCTTCTGGGTAAACACGTTTAAAAACAGGTGCAAAACTGAGTCTAAGTAATAATCTTCCACATCAAAAACTATCAAGGATCACAGGCCACAGATTTACCCTGCTGCCTTTGAAGTATAAACATCAGAAGTGTTTATTTAGGCTTGCGTGCTTTATGTACATCCATCAGAAAGAAAAGTCCAGGACATGAAAAGCATCAGTGCTGAGGGAAGATGCATCCGTGTTGTCTGGGACAACAGACCTGCCGCTTTCTTGCCAAAACCTTCCACAAAGCCAGTGAGTCAAGGCACTGAAATCCTTAGGAGAGAAAACCATTACCTCCAGACACATGCACACACCTCAGTGCTGGTCCTCAAATCACCCAGCACTGCCAAGAGGAGGCCAAACCTCCACAGGGTGAGGTCTTATGATCCAACTGCCCACCGGGAACGAAACCACTGCTGGCCTTGCACAAGCTGATGTACAACTATCTGGCAGCAATGGCTTTGGGTCACTCCAACCCACATCAGCAGGACTGTACATAAATCACACTTGCCCAAATGTGTATTTACACAGAGCAAAGCAATACCTCCATCAGACCTTTACATTCTATCAGCCAAATAATACGAGTTTTTAAAAACATTCAGTACTTTAACAGGCATTTTAGCAGCTCCCATAACTCAACTGCATCTTTGCTGTAAATCACCTGACAGTTGAATACTCCATTATACGATCTAATCCCCTTCAGCATTTTAGAAAGGCAAAAACAACCTTCCTAAGGTTGTTAAGGAAGGAGAACAACCTTGCTAGGTGGCTGCTCTCTGTAAGGAAAGGCTTTTGCTTTTTGCTTTGTTTTTCAAACAGGCCTGATGCACACAGAAGCAAGCTGTTTAGGGTGACAGCAAAGGTCTGGGGGTTTGTAATGGGAGGAAAACCAGCAAGGCAGAGGCCAGTTAAACGCTACATGTAACACTGGTTAAGCACAAAGCCCAGTCCCAAAAGGAGCTGGTCCAACATCACAGAGGACAGTTCTGCCAAAAACCCCAGCTCAGCACCAGGCTTCCCCTGCAGGAAACACCTCTGTGGCAGCACTAAGCTGAAGGCAGCACAGAAAAAACAGCTCATGCTTTTCTCTAAGGCTGCCTCCACTCCAGACCCCGCACTATTCAGAGCTGATAAGCAGGGTCTTTCCAACCCTGGACTTGCACTCACTGAAAGGAGCTGGCATGTCATAAACTGAGCCACCTCACACCCATCACAGAACAAAGGAGAGCTGAGCCTGGCCATGCAGCTCTACCAGCCCCTTCTCTGCTGCCTGCCAGAGCTGGAGCACTTAGCTTCAATTTGCCACTCAACTGGTGCAGGAACCCATACACCCTCCTCAGCAAATAGGGCTCATCACCACCCAGCTCGGCAAGGACACAGATGGGCAGAGAGAGGCATGATAAGCATAGGGAAGGTGGGGGAACAGACAGAAAAGATGTGTGGGGGTAGAGGAGAAAGCAGAGGAGAAAGCAGAGGAGAAAGCAGAGGAGAAAGGGGAAGATTGGCTCAGCTCGTACTTCATTAACACAGAGGAGGTGCCACAGCCTTTGAGAGGTGTGCAGGGAGGGAGTCTGCAAGAGCAGGACAGAGATCAAATCCCAGACTAGTTTGGGTTGGAAGGGACCTTAAAGCTCATCCACTTCCAACCCCCTGCCGTGGGCACAGGCACCTTCCACTAGAGCAGGTTGCTCAGATGGGATGTTTGCATGGAGAAGCAGAAGAGGGGAGAAAGACCCACTGGTGAATGGGAGTGCCCATGTGTATTTGCACACGCAGGTGTGAAACACCACATTTTGAGGTGTACAAGCCTCCATTTTCCCCTTACTTCTCTCTGCAGTGGTGGGTTGGGCTCTGACAGTCCCCATCCAGTCTCACGGAAAACTCATTCTCAGATTTTCTTGTGCATTTCAAAGCTCACAGACAGAAGCAGGAGAGGATATTATATCTAGATGCAGGTAGAAAGGGAGTCCCTTGGGAAACAGTTTAAGAAACAGTGTCTCTAATGAGAAATTTCACTGTATTTCACTCTGGCTTTATGATCTACCCCAATGAGCTCTTTACAAAAAAAAAAGAGGAAAAAAATACACACACACTCTTGCTATGCATGGATTGCCATCCAGATGAATGCTTTTGATCACTTAGCATAAGTTTTTCTTGGCTGTAGAAGATGGCAGGCAGGGGAGACTAAATGAGAGCAGGGAAAAGCAGAGGCAGTTGGATCCCAGTTGTGTGGAGCCTGGATGGGCTGCATCAAAAATAAGGACAAAGCCAGAGACAACCCTGAGAGGTTTACATCACGTGGGGCCCTACAAGGAGAACCACAGTGACACAGTGCATGTACAACTTGGCCACGTTTCCTAAGTAAGTGCTTGATGAAGTTCCTGCAGGCTTGGAGTAAAGATTTATTCCTTCCCTCTCCAAGGCACATAATGCCCAAGACACAAAGATCTCAGCTGGCTCATTTGTTCATGGACTGAATCCATAAAACATTCCCCCCACTCTTTATGATTGCACCATCTAATTCAGGAGTGGGATGGAGCTGCCTGCTGGGGCTGCCACTACAAGCCTTGATGGTGAAGCAGCCATTGGCCATACCAGCCAACCCCCAGTGCCACCTTGTGTGCACGGCTTGGGTTCACCACACACCAAAGTGCAGGTGTAACACAGCCAGCTCCATGCTTGATAAATAATAAACACCCCTAAGGTCTCTGACAAATCCCCCCTGCTTCTCATGCAATCCCAGACTGGTTTGGGTTGGAAGGGACCTTAAAGCTCATCCAATTCCAATCCCTGCCACAGGCAGGGACACCTTCCACTAGAGCAGCTTGCTCCAAGCCCCTGTGTCCAACCTGGCCTTGAACACTGCCAGCAATGGGTCAGCCACAGCTTCTCTGGGCACCCTGTGCCAGCACCTCAGCACCCTCACAGGGAAGAGCTTCTGCCCGAGAGCTCATCTCAATCTCCCCTCTGGCAGGTTAAAGCCATTCCCTACAGGCCCTTGTCCAAAGCCCCTCTCCAGGTTTCTTGTAGGTCCCATTAAGTACTGGAAGACTGTTATAAAGCTGCCCTTGAGCCTTCTCTTCTCCATTCTGGAATACAAAAGAAAAACAGGCAAGAGAATCTGCTGTGAGATAACAAGACCTGCAGAAAATCTGACCCAGCAGGCTTTTTCAGGCAGAGGAAGGAGGTGAAATACTAAAGGGTGGAAGAAGGTAAATTATCAGAGTTAAGACATTTCAAATGACTGCTCCCCGCTGCGTTCAGCAGTTTTTCTTGATGGAGTCACTAATCACTGCAGTTTACTGAATGACCTTGTTGTGGCCATCTCATCTTCAGGGGACCACAAGCTGCAACAAGCCCTGGTGCAGGGAGATGCCTTTTTGACTGTGCTAACTCACAGCCACTGAAAGCTGACTGCAGCCTGTCACGACAGGGCAGAGGAACAGAACATTTCATGGTAAGATGTCTCTGCAGAGCTGTTCATCATGTCCAACACATACAGCACGCTTTGTACTCAGGGCAGAGATGAAGAGATCGGGGCAGAAATTCTCCTATACGTACACTTAAAAATGCTGGCTACCACAAGCAGGGAAAAAATGCTATGGAAAAATTAAATATTTACTTGTGTTTGTTAATATCTTTCATTAGTTACTCAGCTGTAACAGTCATTAAAATGCTGAAAGGGAACTTCATGTAAATTCATCACTAGCCTGGGAATACTCCTGTGTTTGTGAGCAGGCTGCACACTGCAGCGGAGCTTGGAGACTCCATTTCCCTATAGGAAAGGCCAAATGTCTGGTTCACTCACAATTTACAAATGATTATTTTTCTAATTAATCATTCATCAAAAAACAACCCCACACAAATAGCAACAGGGCATGAAAGGCAGTAACAGAAGGCAGAGTCAATCCATCACAATCTCACCCCACAGCTACTCGCAGGGGGAGACCCTTAAATGCTGTAACTGGAGTGAGTGCAGGGAAGGGAGACAGGGCAATACCCTTTCTGCTCTCTACAGCGACCATAAGGAAATGGTGATGTAGGTTTCTGCTATGTCAAACCTCGTATCTGTACACTGCAGTTGCAGCAGGTCTGTGAAACATACTGGGGGGAAACATGATGGTGGTGTTGAGCAGGCGGGCAGGGATCATGGGATGAGGGCAGGAGGGCAAACTCACACGAGTAGGAGGAGGGAACACTTCTGAAACATAATGCACCATCCAGGTTGGATGAGGCTTGGAGCATCCTGGTCGAGCAGAAGTGTCCCTGCCCATGGCAGGGGTTTGGGACTGGATGAGCTTTAAGGTCTATATAATACCTCTGGGTATCGCCTTTCCCAGTGTTCAGAGTTTGAATCTGCAGCCCTCTATGCTGCTTGCTTGCAGAAGACAACCCATCCACACACATGGAATCTAAAAGTAAACTGCAATATGATTTCACATTGATTCTCTGTTCTCATCACTATTAATCGAGGTACTGTCTTTTAATGTCCTGCACTCCAAGGACAGATGTTTGAAAGGTGTAACTACCTCCAGGAACCCAGACCTCTTCTCACTTTGGCCTTGCCGTCCCAGGCTGCTGGCCAATCTCTTGCCATGGCAATAACTCTTCAAAAGGCAGTAGGAACTGGTAAAAGCAGGTGGCAGCGTGGTATTTCTGCCTTGCTATAATCTCCTGCTGACTTTTATTGTATTTCACAGGGCTAGGCTTGAAACATATAATCAGATTTCAGGGGCTGGAGTACTGTTGGCAGCCTACTTCATTCTTGACCACTGAGATTGTGAGATCTGTCCCTGCTGCTCTGAGAAAGAGAAGTTTTCCTCCTTCCAGAAATTAATTAAACCAACTCAAACCCTACAACAGAGCAACAAAGAACTTCCCAGATAACCAGGACTTGTGCAAAAATGGCTTTTACTGAAGCTCTGCCACTGCTGCATCTCCACATGTTGCACAGGGGTGGCAAAGCAGAACTAGCCCACAACACGGGAACTCCTCTGGAATGATGGTCAATAACCCGGCAGGCAGCATGACAGCCGGCACTTGGTTCAAACACTTGCCACGCTCAAGGTTTTGAGCAGACCACTGGCTCCTTCGTGCCTCAGATCCTTGTACATAATACTGAGAACACGACAATGTGTTGAAGACTGGGGGACAGGAAGGTCTCATGGGCATGAAGCCACATATTAGCTGCTCAGAGAGCCAGGAAGCGATTTCCTTAGGAGACAGAACAGGAAATTCTGACTCTACCAACACACACGGCAATCTCCCAAGGCAGGATCTTACTTAATGGCATGAACTTAGCAAACAGAGAGCAGTGACAGAGACTGAAGGGAAAGCAGAGCAGTGGTGGACACCCCAGCTTGCTCCTGTGGTGCTTTTACAAGGGCCTGAGTCCATGGAGCAGGAAAACCAGCCAGGCAGGAACCTGCGAGTTACTGATGAGGAGCTGCAAGAAATACAAACACAGCTTGCATCTGAGCAGCAGCTCCATGTGCAGCTGTGAAGAACAGCCAAAAACACCTTGCTACAGCCAAGTAACAGGCAAACTGCAGCTTCAGGTTTGCCGTATGGGAAGAAAGAATCACTCCAGCATTTCTATCCATTGCTGGACAAGTCAAACAAGCAATTCAATCCAATTGTCCACACTTCACCACGCAAGTCCTATAATCACTCATAAGCACTAAATGAGGGAGGAAATCCATACTAACAGAAGCCACTGATAAGAAATACACTTGGGTTCTAACTTCTTGTGGCAGCTGGCCTTTTCTTTCCAGTACTTTCATTAGTATTTCTCTAAAGTAACCACTGCAACAGCTGTAACTCAATACATTCGCAGGAGGCAGAAAGAATCCAGAATGAAGCGGCATTTAGCCTCGGGTTTGGGGCACTTCTCAAAGTTTTATTGCTAGGCAGATCTCTCCGAGGAAATTTTTGACATGAATGATGTGTCTTTGAGTATTTTTTCTAAGCGAGAGTAAGAGATTGCTGATCTGAGGTATTTCCTGCCATTATTTTCTCATGTTTATGTTCTCTCCGATGCATCCTATTATAGCAAATCTGTTCTGAAGGGCTCTATTCTTGAAGGTGATGCATGCTCCAAGAATGCCTTCTGCCTAAGCTGTAATCCTAAAGAGACCGGTCATACTATGTGTGGGCTTCAAGTTGCACGGATGCACAAGGGCACTACCCAGGCAAACCCAGATCACCCAGCACACCACAGACCAGGCTAAAAGTGACCAATTATTTCATTTCACCACTTTTTCAAGCCATTTAGCAAGATCCACATGTCCATAAGCTGTACCCCCAGTCCAAACCTAATGCACAGGGACAGCGTTGAAAACCAAGCTAAGCTCTCTATGAACATTTCCAGTGCTCATTCCACTTCTTCAAAAACACAGCTAACCCACTCCCTGAAGGACATTGTAATAACTCATCCCCTTTATTTTTAGCCTAGCTCTTCCTTCAAAGCCCAGCAAGATATGTGGAGTTTTGCAGTGTGCAAAGAATCCCTGCTCGTGATTAACATCTATGTGAATAATAAAGCTTTAATCTGGTTTCAGTCTGTTACCTACTGCTTCAGCAAGTTTAACATCAGATGGAAGCAAGAGAGCAAGGGTATCCAGCTAGCTTTCATATAATTCAAAGCAGTACTACAAGGCTTAATTAATTGAGATCACCAGATGAAAAACCTCATCATGTATATGAAAGGTAAAAGGTAAAACATCTGCTGATGCTCTGACAGTACTGAGATGGGATGCTACACGGGAACCTCAGATACACTTCAAAGAGAAGGGACTGAGACCCATCTGCATATCGGAACTGTGTTCCTCTGGCTCCAGAGTGCCAACCTCTGCTGGATGCTGGGTCTGAAACAGAATGGCAGAAACACAAGCAAAGCTCAATGCTTTAATCACAGACACCTAGTTTCTCAGCCAAGTCCTCCAGTAAGCCCAACATGGACTGAGTTGCTCCTTTTAAACCAGCAGAAGTGTGAAGGCAGCTCAGCCAGCAAAGGAGCCTCTCAGACTTGTGCACATGCTGTCCTTCATTTCACAGGTGGTCTTGGTGTCTCAACAGAGGCAGAGGGGAAAAGCAATTCATGCAGGCCACAGTTTGATAAGGCTGCAACTCATTCTCTTTCATATGTACCTTTCCCCACATTTGGAGAGAGGCTGATCTGAAGCCAGACAGAGTCACCATGTGAGCAAAGTACCAGTCTAGCATCCCAAAGGAACTAAAATCTGCTGCACTGGTTTCTGCTCTCCAGCATAAATCAAGTGAGTGAAACAGCCAACTATCTAAAGATGCTTTGAAAGGGCATCTTGGTATTTGCCATGCCACCTTGGACATGAGCACCCAGATAAGGTTTCTGGCTGCACCATCCAGTTAAGATCACAGCAGAGACCATCTCTCATCCCAAGCCATCTGCCTGCAAGTCAGACATCTGCTACCCTGATGTCCAGGTACAGATTCCTCAAGTGATCCAATATCTGCTGGAATGGTAGACAGACTGCAAAAATCATTTCCACCTCCCCATCAGGTAAGCCAAGCTCTCTTCTACACCATCTATGTTCTTAATCATCACCTCTTCTCCGTTTTGCCCATGTCTTCAAGTGCTTAAAAGACAGAGTGATTGCTCTTTATTAACCTATTCTGATTCATTTCTGTAAGCTCTGCACAGAGTCCTGGTGCTCCAGGCAGGCAGTGGAAGCTCCTTCCACTCTCACACCATCCTAACCACACAGAAATATCCTAACATCAACTGCACAAAGCAATCACAAAGACACAGGGTACAACTATGCAGGCTGGCAGTGCATCCCTATCTCTGTGGTACCATCTTGACCCCACACACTCAGCTGCCTGATCACAAGCCCAACACCTCTTCCCAACCAATGGCACAGAGCATCCAGTTAAACCTAGACAAACCTTCCTAGTGATTGGGATGGGGGAGCTACAGTTACCTACCCTCCAGTCCACAATACAAATGTGATACTGATTTTCCCCCCCCAAGCATATATTTAGGCATTACATATTTTAATGGCAAAAAGATGTTTTATTCCACAGAGGGGTGTGCGTATTTGATCCCTGCGCTTCAAACGGATTCAGGAATGAAATTTCTTACATTTATAAAATCAAGAACAGATGCTTTGGACTGTTTAAACCAGCAGAGAAAGTAGTAAGAGGCACGCTCCAAGGAAGGTGACATCTAAAAAACACTGAATGTTGGAAGGAAATGAAAATGCAGTAATGACCATGAGACTCTAGGGACACATAGGTCCATGCCACAAATCCCTCAGGAAAGACAGCCCCCAGCTCGGGGCACACAGATATCTCTTCTACATGAGCTACAGAGAGAAAAGTAACAGATAACGCCAGCTGAAGATAGAGGACATCTGTCTTCCAGTATGAGAGAGAGGCACTTCACCTTACAATATAAATCTCAGTGCATGCAAACAGAAATCCCTTCCCTTTACTCAGTTTACTTCAAAATACTAAAGCCAATGAACACGCAGATGTCGAGTTACAGTTGTTTGCACTTCCACCCATTTTCTTTCCTACAGGTCCCCTGCCTTGGACAGTCAGATTTCCTGAGAAGCTGTAAATGCCACTTGAGGCTGTTTATTTGGTCAGTACCGATATGTCCCACTTCAAGAGTGATGGAAACTTCGCCTACTCGATTTGGTGCCCTGTTTGTTATCACAAGGTTTATATTTGGGGCCGAACCCAAATCAGCATCCTTTTGGAAATGAACCCGTTCAGAATGAATATCTGTATCTCTGTTTCCCACACTGACTTACACGGTACCTCACTCATATGGAATGTCACCACATTTCCATAGGGAAAGGTACTATTTGGAGCGTCAGAAGTGGTTTCAGCTCTCTTTAGCTCCATGCAGCATGGTGTGATGTTAGGGGTACTGTCAACCCCATTCTGCACAGCATTATGCTGGGGTGTGGAGTAAGTTAAGCAACTTTTTTTGCCTCTGGACACAGAAGTAAGAGCAATGCAACAGGGACTGGGATTCAGAGCCTGTGCTCAAATCCTGCCTCACTCTTCTTGTGCACAGAAGAGCCCATATTGTACTTGCAGATCACACATCTGCATTGCAAAGTGAGGAGCCGCGTGCGGGAATTCCTGTATGTACAAGCATACGTGTATGGGGTAAGCAGATCTTCGGGAAATTCAGCACACAATGTTCTGTCTGCAAGTCAAAAGCCATCTCCAACTGCTGAAACTTAAATAAAAACACAAGTTGTTACAATTCATAAGGAGCTTAATATTTATTACCATGCATCGTAAGCATGCAGCTATGCAGAAAGACTCCCTTACTGTCTCCAGTGATTATTCAAGGGACAAGCAAAAGAAAGAATAGCCTCTGATAGCAACAACAACAAAAAAAGAAGGCAAGTGTGGAGAAAACAATGTATTAAATCCTTTTCACAGCCAAGAGGCCAACGAAAATGCTATATATTTATAAAGGAAATGAAAACCTGTCAGGAACAAAATGAACTGAATAACAGAGCTTGAGCTGAATAAAGAGAAGCAAGAACTACAGAACCCACATCACTACTGGGGTGGAAAACACAGCATACTGTGCATCCCTGGAAAGAGGGCTCTGAATGGATGTACAACCCGTTTGGGTTCAAGACAGACAGACAGGAGTGCCCAACCATTCTCTTCTGATCAGACAGGGAATCAAAGACCAACTGAGCTCAGCAAATACATTGTTCACAGGATAAATACTACTCAACCAGCTAGAGCATCTTCTGTGCATTCCCAGTGTAGGGGGACACATGGAACAGGAACCCCTGCGCTCCTTAGGCAGTTTTGACACTGCAGTCTCCTTAGAGTTGGAAGAGTACCCAAAAAAAACCACTGGGGAGCTTAACTACTCATGAAAGCTCAAATAAAAGACAGCTATTATAAACGCAAGGACTGTCATCTTGATAGAAACAAGGCTTTTTAGTGCGCAGATGACTTGGATTCAAGATGTGATATTAAATAATTTAGCTTTATGTCTCTAATTGCAGGAAGTTTGTGTGATTTCAAAAATAAACAGCATAAGTATTTCATAATTCAGATACTTAATTACTATTACCATATTGATTGCAGGAAATAGGATTTAACCACACATTATAGTTTATCAGAGGATAATGTCAATAATCTTGAAGTGATGGCTACCTATGAATTAGCCAGCTTTATTACACTGAAAACAAAACACAAACCATGGTCACCAGAAAGGAGAAGTACCAATAGATTGGTATGTTCATCATCCAGCTTGGGCTCCCCATTAAATACGGGGCAGAGCACAAACTGTGCAAACATCAAAGTTAGGCTCAGGAGAAGACAAGAAAGCTGGAAGGTCTTCATACCTCAAAACTTCCCATGCTTAGGTGGTTCATCAAGTGCAGTCATTCAATCAGTACAAATAATGCATACTACAAAGAACAGTGCTCCTTCTCTCCCTGTTTCCTACAGAAAGATTTGGTGACCAACAGGAGCTACCTCCTTGAATATGCTTCCCAAAGGAAGCCTGAGCATGACCCAACCACCTCCTCCTCCTGGTGAACATGCTCCTGGATACTGCTGCCAGGGGACACCATACATCACAGAAGGCAGAACTATATCCTGCATTAAATACCAAACTCACCCAGGGCTCTGCCTTTGCTTCATTTTCCAGAAGCCTCATGCAAAGGATAGACATGGGACATGCCCATGGCAGGTTTCAGGAGACACCATGAGGCATTTCCTACCTAATGAAGCTTTCCAGAGCATCTGGTTTCAAGCCCTGCACACCACCACTCATCTACAGCCAGGAAGCCTACACTATGCTAAATTCCCATGAGCACAGCCTGGATTACAGCAGCCTGGAATCTATTTCAGCTCTCTTGACACAGACATCCTTCAATTTCAGATGGGATCAGCAGAGGTTAAGGTGTGCATTAGTGAGATGTGGTGGTCTCAAATCTGAAAAAATGCTTTATAAATAACTAAAAACCAGTCAAACAAAAAACAATCAAAACCAAGAACGTGCTGAGATGCACTGGTTTTGCATCTTCCTCACAGCTCTCCTTGCTTATTCCTCACAACAGACTGCAGTTACTTCTGCCATACATCAACAAAAGGGAAAGAGCATAACAAGAAAACAGCACAGGCCTTTCCATCATACAGGAGAGGCAAGTTGAAACCCCCCCAGAGACACTTCAACATCTCTTGCTGTAGAAAAGACAATGCTCAGATACTCCTGCTATTTGCTTTTCATCATCTTGAGGATTCAAGAAGCCCTGACTGCACTGTGGGACAGACTCCGTACGGAAAGGCTGGCAGTTGTGGGTGAAGTGAATGTGGCTGTGTTTCACAGGTCTCCAAGGCAGGGATGGCCACTCCAACCACCTGCCAAAGTGCATCTCCAGAAATCACAGCCCCAGCTTTCAACAGCCCTGCCTCGCTCTTCTCCCATTGCCAGGCATAAGGAAACACAAGGAGCACGGAAACACAAAGCTCCATTATTCAGAGTGAAGGCATAAAAACGCTTGCATTTACCATGCTACGAGTTTAAAGCTGCGGCAGCACCCTGTAGATAAGCGAGTCGCCTCGGGGCAGCTCTGTGAGCTGGTCAACATTTTGCAACAGACATTTCTCAATGCCTTTTAGCCTTGAGAGCAGAGTAAATCCCTTCAACCCTAACTAGCATCCAAATTAGGAACTGAAGGAATCCCAATGGACGTCCCCAGAGAAATCAGCTCTGGCAGAAGGAATTAGCACTCTCTTCCTCCTCTCCAGACAGTCAAGCAACACTTGTTTGCACTCACAGCTAACAGTGCATGAGCCCAACACATGTGCTGCTCCTCAAGGAGACAGCTCTGGACAACACCCTAAGTCCACCTGTCTCACGGTTACTGCAGCACTTCCCATTGACTTAACCAGAATCTCCCTTGGTGGCTTCACACACTGCTTCAACCATTGTAGATGCACCATTACAGTACATGCTCACCCTGCCAGAATTCGGCACTTATCTCACCTACACATTTTAGCTTTAGTTCTTTGTGTGACAAGGGAGTGCAGGGATAAGACAACAGGGAATGGCTTTAAACTGACAAAGGGGAGATCTAGATTACTGAGGATATTTTTCCTAATATCTATGGGGTGCTGAGGCGCTGGCACAGGGTGCCCAGAGAAGCTGTGGCTGCCCCATCCCTGGCAGTGTTCAAGGCCAGGTTGGACACACGTGCTTGGAGCAACCTGCTCTAGCAGAAGGTGTCCCTGCCTGTGGCAGGGGGTTGGAAATGATTTTTCACTTTCAATGCAGAGAAGCCTTGCTTGGTTCCCATCATCAGTACTCCTGGTACATCACACCCAGCCCGAGTCTGCTCCTAAGCATCTTCCAGAGCCTGAACAAAGGGGAGCCCTCAGAGAGCAGTGCTTCTCAGCAGCCCTACATGAGGGGCAGCTCCTTCCTTGAGGAGGTGGGACTCCTCATGGGATTTGCACCTTTCAACCTCATCTCCCCCAAAGAGAGGGCATGAAAGCAGAGCTGGGTTCCTGCAGGGTTGCCAAATGTCCACAAATTCCCCATGTGCACCCTGAAAGGTCAATTAGGGCAACATTTTCCCATGCAAACACCTAAGAGCTACCTTCTCAGATCGACTTTTACAGATTGATCCAAGGCCCAAAGACACTAATCTCAGACCTCTGCAACTGAGAGCTATGGCTCGAATTCCACCAATGCCCAACACATACAGAAGCAGGAAACAACAAATAACTCAGGGCACTGCAGTGAAAAACTCATCATTATCTTCTTACAATTCCATATTACACGATTCAGCTACACAAGATCTTTCATCAGATGTAACAGAAAGGAAACCTGCTGTATTTACAGAGAGTAGCACGTACCACATATGTTTGTGTGTGTGCATGCAACCTCCGTATGTTTTCCTAGGAAGCCTACGGGAGTGAAAATCCATTTCAGTCAGATAACCATCACAGGCTCTCTTGAAAGTCCCTTCATTTTTCATGCCCTTAATGATCCAAGTTTATCCCAATATCCTAAAACGGAAATGATTTGTATTTCAGTTTTAGGACTGATGGATTCTGCCCCAACTTGCCTTAATGTAAGACATAAGGAGCCCTTATACATCTATGATCAACACTGGTAGGATTTCCTTGCTCCCTCTTACCCAGAACAAAGCACAAAGAGGCTCCACAAGGATATGAAAGCAAGATACTTTACAAGACATTGAGAGCCCAGATAACATTGCTGAACCAGAGGCAACTGCATTTGAATAAAAGTACTTCTAAGAGAACCCAACAGCGGGAGATTTCATGGCTCTGCATTAGATTTCCAGCAAAATAAGCTGAGGTTTTGGACCCTGCACAGCCAGCACTTGAGTCTATTTTTTGGCATACTGTGGGACCACATAAAGACTGCTCTTCCCAGTGCTGGTTCATAAGAGCACCAGCAAAAGGCATGAGCTACCACCAAGAATCTGTGGAGCTCTCCCTTATCAGACAAGGATCCTCTCCCCTTCAAAACCATCCTACCAAGTGGGGGGCCCTGACACCCACATTGCCCATGCTGTCAGCACACCAACCACTTCAAAAGCAGCCCCTAAGGAGTTAAATTTAAAGCTGAACTTTCATTCCCACTTAAGTCAGCAACAATCTTGTCATCAATCCAAATGAGGCCAGGAGCTTAGACCGTGACTTGGCTGGTGTTTGAAAGGAGGCCACCACAGTGCAGCCAGCTCTGCTGTCACTTCAACACACACATGCTTCTGCCTGCAGTATCATACATCAAGGCATTTCCAGTACAACAGGTAAACCACTAGCATGTGAACACATCCGCACCCTGATGCCACACCACCCTGTACTGCCATCCTACTGAGTCTAACAGCAGGAGAAGGAGGTCGGGGCTGGTCACAGTGAGCTGCAGATCTCCCAGGCACAACCCATCACCACAAGATGCTGATGGCTCCTTGCCGCACTTACCCCCTGCTCCTGCTAACCTTAAGGCACAGCACAACATAAACACAAAGCTCAGATTTCCCGGTAAGAAACAAAAAATCACAGTTTGTGACTTCTTGCATTCCCAAAAAAAACCACAACAGGTTTCCTTCCTGGAGGCAACCTGACCCCCATGAGCTTCCAGCACAGGTAAGCAGCTTTTCTTCTGCCTAAACCCAGCAGCTCCAAGCGCTCTATCCCCACAGCAGTTTGCCACTTTGGAGATTTAACAGCTTTTTGCTTTGCAGAAGAGCCACCACAGAGCCAACACCACGAGGAGGTCACCCATACCTGGCACAGCTCCATTTCTCCTGCAGGATTTGTTGCCCATTTTGCAGGAACATCTCTTAAAATACCAGTCAATAAATAGCAGAAACTAGGTGATTAAATAGGGGCAAAAGCTCATCATTAGCAGTCTACAGCAACCAGACAGCATCCCTGATTAAAGAAGTAGGAATCAAAGACTGGTTTGGGTTGGAAGGGACCTTAAAGCTCATCCAGTTCCAACCCCTGTCACGGGCAGGGACACCTTCCACTAGACGCAGTTGCTCAGAACTTGCAGCTGCTCCTGATAAGAGGGCAACCAGCCCAACAAAGGTGCCTGCATTCCTGGTACCTGTTCTCTGTAGCTGCTCTGCAGCCACCACTTCTTCACTCTGTCCATCACTGCAGACATCGCTTCTTCCATAGAGATGTCCATCTCCAGTACAGGAGCAGATCCTGACTTGTAGAGCCCACGTGCTCCTCCAGCTCTGCCCAAAACTCAGTACGAGCCAAGATGAAGAGGAGCCAGCAGGATGAATCCACTGCTCCTGCCTCACTGCCAACCTTCCTGTAGGACAACCCACGACATCAGCCCAAGCTGAAGCCATCAGTGGGAACAGAGGACCACACTATGCGCTCACCTCTCATCACATCACAGTGACACACGTGAACCTCCCGTACTAAACTGCTCAGTTCAGAGTGTTTCAACCCAAATGGGGGCCACTGACATCCAACTCCTTCCCAAGTTTCCTATAAGCAAGCTACTCAGAGACGCAAAGCACACTCTCCACGGTTAATGTATAATATTAATGTCTCATTTGTTCAACAATTTTGTGGAAATTAAAACTTTTAGGTTAATCATATACTGAACAATTTTAATTAAAGCAGTTATAAAACAATTAATCCACAAGAGCAGGCTTGGATTCTTGCCAGCATTATTGGTTTAATACATGTAGGCAAAGCTTATTTCTCCCCCTGTTTGACTTAATGAATGCTAATAAGTGACACAAAATATGCATGCAGCGCTCCTAATATAGTTAGTCCATCTGGTTTCACTTGCATTTTGTATTTGTCATTTTGCTTTGATAGAGAAATTGAAAATGAATTCTCCGTGCTCCACATTAGCAGAACTTTGTACCCTGCTTAATTTAAAGTAATTTTTGCAAACCTTTTGGGGGGGGAAAGACAGCAACTCAGCAGAGCGCATCAGACAGCTATCTTTTTGGTTGTGCCAAGGTTGGAAAAGAGCAGAGGACAGGAATACAAGACTGCACCAAGCAGCACCGCAGCACTGAGGGAAGGAACAACAACAGTTGCTCAGCTTTTTTTTTTCCATCAGTATTTCACAATATTCTTTTTGCCTTGAATAGATGGTAATATAAATGCAGAGGATAAAATATGATTTACGCGCCTGAGACAAATCCTCTACTACTTCAATTTGTTCTGCATTACAACTTGTTTGATCCATTTGGGGATGTATTTGTTAGCCAAGGCAAGCAGAGCTCAAGTTCTTTGTTGAGTATTTAATGTATGCCAAAATTTTTTACCTTTTTAGCATTTCTGTTTGACTTTCGTGGCCATGGTACTTCAGATAATGCTCGGGACCACCACTGTCAGGGACAGCCACTCTACCTTGCCATTTAAAAGCCACCTGCAAAGGCTCTGCAAAGCTGAACTGATCTGCCTGCAGCTCAAAGCGCCCAAAGAAGAGCCTGCTTTCTTCCAAGGACATGCCAAAAATGAAAAATGGGCTCTTCTCTGGGTAAAATCCACATAACACAAATCGTGTCTCAACGAGATCATGCATGATGTGATCTATCCTCGGGGAAAAGAGCCTCTATGGAGGCTCCAGTTCCCAACACACCACCACCAGCACTCTCTTTACAGTCCTTTCAGAAGGTCCTAACTGCCCCTTTGCAGTCCATGAGAGTCCCTCCATCAATACCAGTGGGGTCTGCATCAGCTCTGGACACATCCCCTTCTAAAACCAGCATGACACAGCAGGAGGAAGAGCTGCACCAGGTTAAACTCCACACAGTTTCTTTGTTCCCTGCTTAAGGCCACTGCCCATTTCTGCTGCTCAGATGGCCCAAGCAGTGACAATATGGAGCCCACAACAGCTTAAAAACTAGCTCTGCTCCCAGGACACCGGTGTCCCACATTCAATCACATCAGAACAAGCAGGAGGAAAGGAATCGTGTATGTACGTGTCCTGAAAACAGCATGCAAGGCAAGGAGAGCAGAAGAGGAGAGCACCATTGACCTTGGACTGATCACCACGACCCTCATCATACCCTTACCAGGCAACATGGGGAAAAACTTAATTACTCTCAGCACTTCAGAACTGCAATCATGAGGATAAATCCAGGCACCAACCACTGGCATTATCTGCTTAACCCAGCAATTGGTTTATGAGCCACCCTTAGGCTCACCTTGATCTACAATTTGAGTCACGTTCCTCCCATCCTGATGAGATGTCTCCTGCTGCTTCCCACAGGAAAAGTGCTCTTCCCACTGCAGGAAGGAAATCTGGGTGCACATCTACACAAGGGTGACAGCCTGCGCTCCACACTCATCCCGCACCCAACATTCCCTGTCCTGCAGCTTTTAGTCATG
The DNA here is from genome assembly GCF_034315485.1 of Pezoporus occidentalis. NCBI lineage: Eukaryota > Metazoa > Chordata > Aves > Psittaciformes > Psittacidae > Pezoporus > Pezoporus occidentalis. Next base: position 1,143,234 of record NW_026912887.1, read on the forward strand.
AATGACCTGAAGACAACAAGACTCTGACATCTCCATGGTACAAGATACAGCCTTAGCCCAAGGAGTGTAGAGAGTGCAAGGAAGAGACAAGGAGACAAATGGGAATAGCTTCAGGCAGATGAATAGCTGCCATAAAATGAACTTGCTTGCTGTTACTGAGCAAAATTTGGAAACCTTGGGAGAAAAATTTGGTGCTTGAAATGAAGTCCCCTGACAGGTCAGTATACCTGTGGTACCGGGGTGGGACAGCACCAAGCTGCTCTTAGCAGGGCTCAGAGCCCATGAAGGTCTAAAACTGGTTAAACCCCCCCCAGAACAGATAGGGAGAGGCTGAACCTCCTTTTGACTCCACTCCACTGCAGATCCCCACACTTGGAAGATCTCTATGCCTTTTGCTGGCTCAGATCTGAGTCATGCTTTATCCCACAACAGACTGTTCAAGGATGAGATTGCATTTTTCTGCCAGAAGCATCCCAAAATAGCTTACAAATCACGAGCCTGCTGCTAGAGCCTGCGTTCATGCCATCGCAGGAGGCAGAGCTGGGACGCCTGCTTGGGGTGGTGCTCAAAGAGGTACCAAAAAAGCCCCAGAAGATGGAAGTATCACACAGCAGCAATGCATAATGTCCTGTCCACACCCTGCAGAGCACACTGGGTGAGATGCTGTGTTGCTGATGCTAACACCAGAGAGATGCACTGATTCTGTGCAGAAAAGTGAGATCCAGCACCAAAGATGACATTAAATAGAGCCTGGCTTGACTCTACAGCCTTGGAATTGAGAGCTTGTCAACATGCTCTTTGTAAGTGCTAAATACCTTCTCTGTGTGTCACTTAGAAAAATACAGATGTGGCTCTTCTGCATTGAGACATTCCGGCAGAGCTGCTTTTAGTTTTTTTCTTTAAGTGTTTAAACATCCTACAAACACTGTTTAGGGAAGTCAGCAGGAGGTCAAATAGAAGCCTTGTGTCTCAGTGGATAACAATCCTTCTGTGAAATCTTTCCAGCAGGAACCGAGTCACTCTTACATCTCCCTCCACACCTTTTTCTTTTTATTATTATTTTATTTTAAAGGCATTTTTTTGCAAAGCTCACTTTGAAGTCTAAACCTTCTGCAATAGCACTGCTTGCCAACAAGATAAAATACTTAGTACTGCTATATGCTAAAATCATATCTCTAACAATAGCTTCCACGCTTGACATAGCACAAAAGTTAATTCAGCCAACAAAGCAATACTTGCATTTGGTGCCTCCAGAAGCAGCAATTTATCTTTTTTATATATATAAATTACATACAGTATTGTGCCATTTAAACCTAAAACCTCCTGTTGTTAAATAGAGAAGAGGAAGATCTTTAAATACAGACAAAAAGATCAGAGCTATAGGGACAGCTGTGACAAATGCAGGAGCACATCACCAGCCTGGAAACAGAAATGCAAAAATCACGATGCTCCTCAGCAAATCCTCCCTGCTGAAGCCCACGTGCATCCTGCATCTGGTTGGGTTGGTTGGGGTTTTCTGGCAGCATAATCTTGCTTCAGCAATAACAGCAACAGCCTCAATTTGCTACTGCTTCAGTGTGTGTGACTTGAGAGAACGTGCAACCCAAAGTTGCACACCAGACACAACTCAAACATCACAGAATCAGAGACTGGTTTGGGTTGGAAGGGACCTTAAAGCTTATCCAGTTCCAACCCACTGCTATCAGCAGGGACACCTCCCATTAGACCAGGTTGCTCAGGGCCCCATCTGCCCTTGCTCAGTGGCAGCAGCATCCATCCACAAGACCAAAAAGCCATGAGGGAAACACGTCTCCGTAATAGCACTGCTAAGGCGCAGACATACCCACCTGATGGGGCTAGCAGATGGGGTTTAAGCACAGCCGCATGTATGTGTTTACACCCCTTTGCTATTTTCCAGTTTCTTGTGCTTGGTGTGTCACATTTAAGGCCTGTGGCTGTCTCCCTCTGTTGGAGGGTCCCTGAACAGTGGATGGCAAACACACAGCTACAGGGATTAAGGACTTTAGTAGGAAAACAAAACAACTGCAGGTGAGGACAAGCAATGCTTGCCAGTGACAACAGTGCACGCACAACACGCTGTAGGTGTTTAAACCCCTATCACATACCCCCTGCACCCACTGCCTTGGACCAGGTACATAGCAGCGTGGTCAGCCAGACCCATCGACAGCAAGGGATGGAGAAGCTTCACCTCTGCAAACAGAGGTGCTCGCAGAAGAGGCAGGAACGGGGCATGGGCTGGGGAAGAGAAGGGAAACACATCTCACAATATGACCTTTTGGGGTTGCTTTTGAAGAAAACAGTGGATAAGTTGCAACGACCACAATGTTTTGTTGGCAAGGTTGTTTCTTCTTGGTTTGGTCTCCATTATAGGTCTTGCCTTCCTTAGTTGCCTCTTAAAAACAAACCTGAAGAACCAGTATCTACCTCCCCCCAGCTGAAATCACACCATCTGTTCCTGTTTCTGCTCCTGCTTTCGCAGCCATATGAAGAGGCATCACCTCAGTGCCTCATATACCACCACATCCTCCCTCCCAGCCTAACTTGATGCATTTTACTCTTTCACATAAAATCAGCAGAAGCAGTCCCAAAACGTCTGTCTTCTCTCATCTCTTTGATGGTACCGAGAGCTCACAAACTCCTCTCCAAGCAATTCAATTCCCCTCTCACATATGCTCAGCGCACATGCACTCGATAATGCCATCTCCCAGGAAAAGAACAGGCTCAGGGCTCTCAAACTCCAAAAAGGCAAACTAATTTAAAACAAATGCATAAATGCATTCCCCTTTTACCTCAGCAGAATGCAAACAAGAATACTGCCAGCCTGCAGTCAGCTCTCAGTTCATGAGAGCATCTCTGAAGGTCTGTCTTGCCACAGAACACAGCTCCCTCCAACGTTCCGTGATGCCAGTTTGGATCCAATTTGCCTTCACATCCTTGTGCTCACCCCGCCTGGCCCTACCTTATTCTTGTTTCATTCAAATATCGTCTTCAATCTCCCTGCTCATCTCTCAAAGCTTCCCAACCAGCAGCTTTAAACATGCTTCACATCATCCTCAAATGGTCCAAAACCTCTCCTGAGCAGCCTGACACAAGCAGAGCGGTGGAGGTCCTACTGCAAGCTCACACCACATCTGGTGGCTGGGGGCTTTTTACAATGCAAGACAAACACTGCCAAATGAGGGTTACCTGCAGCATAAATAACTGCTTTTTATCAGGCTATGACTTTGAAAACAATAGTGTGTGTCTACACATCCATATATATTTTTTTTTTCTAAGGTACAGAGAGGAATTTCGTGTCTCTGATTTTATTTTGCTCCTCTTTGAAATTATGGCCATAATTCACCAAGTACAAACTTCAGCTAGGAACAAGCATTTCTAAAAATTCATCCTCTGGTTTTCCATGTAAGGGTACATTACAGGCAAGAACCTTGATCTTTGTCTCACACCTCATGCAATTCCAAAGGCAGAAGTAGAAATACTAATTCACTCCCGTGTAAATGATGGATTTGTCTTCATGACGTTAATATCAATGGCACGGAATCAAGCCCTCCTAATCCGAGTCCAACACCAGGACAGCTTTATCTGCCATAAGCTGGTCTAGGCAAGTATTTAAGCAGAGCCTCCATGCTATTGTTTCCTCCCTGTTTTGTGCAACTGCTGCTACAACAGAAATCTGGATCTGACTGCTGACGGAGCAAGCCAATGGGTAGGGCAAGAAGCGGGATTCTGCCATCACAGGAGGCAGAGAAAGAAGAAAGTTGCCCATTTTATAGGAGATCAGCACAGAAACCTGCACCTCGGAGAGCACCCCGAAACAGCCAGAGCGCACTGCTGCCCGTGCCAAGAGCACTCAATGAGCTGATCAGCCTCCTGTATCCCCTGCAGTGGCTGGACAATGCAGCCAAGAGATGCATCTCTGCCAAAGTGAGCCATGAGAAAGAATCAAGTAACAGTAATAGAAAAGCACTCCACCTGCGGGTGATGATACCTTTTAAGATGGATTAGCAAAATGACTGCTTATTTATTGAAAGTAATGAATGGCCTCATGCTTTTAGTTTGGGAAGGTGTGAGGGGGGAAAGCTGTAGGTTCCTGCAGCAGGTTTTTAAATAAACAGAGAACCTACGGCGATGCCATGCATCACAGCCGGGAATGAAGCAGCCCCATGACTCTTATGAACATGACTAATGGCAGCTCTTGGAAAGCACACCAGGAATATAAGCAAAGCAGGTAAAAGAGTCAAACAGAGGGGAATGTTGAGAAGGAAAATGAAGGCTCCCTCAGCCTGGCTCAAGGCTGATGCCCCAGAGCAGGATTCTGAAGAATTCTAGAACAAAGGCAAGGAAATGCTGCCTCTGAACTGACCTTTGCACCGGGCTCTGTCTCGTGTCTCTGGATTCTGGCCAAGCCCATGTGAACAAGCATCTGTATTAACACAGGAGCTAAAGCAAAGACTGTCTAAAAGGAAGAGCAGCCCTCTCACTCTGGGCTCCAGGATCCACCAGTCAGACTTCCAACAGGTCAACAGTAAGGCCTCAGAGCAGGTTTCTGATTGTGGGTATTTTACCTATTACCAGACTCTGAGCACCTTAATGTATCTTTCCTCACCACCACCTAGTGAAGGAGGGAAGGGTTATTTGTTTTACAGTGCGGAAAAAGCAAGGGATCAGATTTCTGGGTCTGAATCCCCCTCCCAACACCACATGCTGTCTTTATTATACTTTGGCTAGCGATCTTCAGAGGTGCTTTGCCATGAGGAATCTCAGGAGCAAGGACTTAGTTCAGATTCAGCTGTTCTTTACACGACTGTAAGAGACCAAGTACCCTGCCAGAAGAGAAACTGAAACCATGTCCTCCAACAGCCCCTGCCTATTAGATATCCCCCTTCACCAGAAAACCATTACATCAATCCCTGCTGTAAAACAACCGGTGAAAAACTAAAACAAAGGTTGACATGGTCAAAATGATACCATAAAATCAGAGACTGGTTTGGGTTGAAGGGACCTTGAAGTTCCTCCAGCTCCAACCCCTGCCACAGGCAGGGACACCTTCCACTAGAGCAGCTTGCTCCAAGCCCCTGTGTCCAACCTGCCCTTGAACACTGCCAGGGATGGGGCAGCCACAGCTTCTCTGGGCACCCTGTGCCAGCGCCTCAGCACCCTCACAGGGAAGAGCTTCTGCCTAAGAGCTCATCTTGATCTCCCATTTGATCTTAAAGCCCTTACCCTTTGTCAGATCAGCAAATGCACTGCTAGGATTTTAACCCCAACAACTAGAAAAGCAATGTACCACCCCGTAAGTAAAAATGCCTTTTAGAGATGCATCTTGTAAACTTAATTTTACTCTTCTCTCGGGATTTCATTAAGCAGCAGCGAGACGCAGGCAAAGCCAATGCAGTGTTTCACCAGGGCCTTCGTGACAATGGGATTAGGAACACCCTCAAGGCAACACAGAGGTGCCCTGGACACATTTTTTGCAGGATCACAGCAGTACAGGAGGGAAGTGAGGTCACTGAGGACAATGTGATCTCCAGTATACATGGGGGAAGAGGCTGAGGAAAAAAGCAAAACGCTTCCCTTTGGATTAGCTTTCTTCCCAACTGCACCCAGAGAATCATGGAAGCAAGATTAGTTCTGGGTGTTCATTCAAACCATAATCCTCTTGCTCCAGTGCCTTCAGTGGCAGTAATTCAGTGAAACACAAGATCCCATACAGAAGGCCTCCCAGGTCATCTCGATTCCTAAGTGATGACTGATAAAAACCAGGAGCTTATTCAAATTTCAACCACCCAAGTGCACAACATGGAGTACTTTATTTTGACACCAACACAGCTAAACAAAAACTACTGCAAATTCTTTTTAAACTTGTAAAAAGAGGCACATTCTTGCTTTTTCTGCCTGTCACATTCCTATCTGGACAACCAGGACTTGCACAGCTCTGAATAAAAAATACCATTGCTCCTTACAGCTCATTCCTATACACAGGGAAGAGTTAGATGAAAACTGAAACTCAGCATCCAAGCTTTTAAGAAACTAATCCAGCAGATTGCATGCAAACTTCCTTGGTGAACACAAACAACAGGAACTGAATAATACATAAAAATATACTATTGACAGAACCACTTCAGCACACACCACTTTCAACGTATAGGATGGAAGCACCAGAGAATCTTTATGGAAAGCCAGCACTGCCTCAGCTTGAAAGGCACCTTAACGAACAAAGGAAGTACATTAAAAAAATGCAGTGCTAAGACATTATCAAAACATGCATTATAGCTTGTGAAAGCCCTTTGCGAGCAAGTGTGTCTGCAGAGGACTGTGCAGAGCATTGATCTGTCTGTATTCTGGGTGCTTTTTGGGTGATGCCTGACCGTAGTTTACAAGGGCAAGCTCACAGGTCTCTGTTGTTTATTTCTCTGCAGTCTTTTACTTGTCACTGATAATAGTTTTCAAGCCATCCAGCCTGGGAGGATTCAGAAGGAGGTTTCCCAGGGGTGAGAGATCAAAGCAATAATGTGTCGACCAGGGGCAGAAATATTTATCCGCACCAAAAAGGTTCTGGATAATCAAATAGTTGAAAATTAGTTTCGTGACAAGGCTCATATTCGGATGTTTTCCTTACACAGCACAAGTGAATAGCACAGCCCGTCCCTAAAGGCAAGGACACTCCACTATTAGTCAGCCTCACCTGCTGCATGTTGAGTTCAACGCTGCTGGCAAGGCATCCATCAACCTGCTCCCACCACCTTCTAAGGAGTCTCTGCCTGGTCCCGGCTCCACAGAGCTTGCTGAGGGTGCAGGGGCTGCAGCCAAAACCTTCAGGGAGCAGAGAAGGTCTGTTCCCAGGCACTGTACATCCTGATGCTGAAGTCATCAGAGCTCCCACACCACCAGTAAGTGGTGCAGGGTGAAAGTCAGACACGCCGCTTGAACTGAATACCAAACCCAAGAGCTGGCCGACAGCTAAAACCTTCTGTACAGATAAAATCACTCACAAATTACACCCGAGTGCAAGCCCTTCTGCAGACCTGTAGGAACAACAGCAGTTTGTATCTTGTGTCTCCTTTCCACTCTGCCAGCTGTTTTTCCACTTCATGTTTACTCGTAATGCAGCAGAGCATCACCCCCCGGATTTCAGTAAAGTATTTACTCCCTCTGAAATGGGAAAACATTGCTCCTTTTAAAAATTCCCATCAGACCAAAGCAGATCCGCTCCTCAGATAACATAATGACACTGAGGCCCCCAGGAGAACCCCCTCCAAAGCTAATAAAGTGAAAACAAATCCAGTTACATTAGGTTAATTTAAAGAACTTCTCTTTTTTAAGTGTACATGGAGAGAAAATGGGAGAAACCTACTAAATTAATTCCAGCATTATAAATTTGATTTAGCAAGTGCAGGGCGCACCACTGTGAGAGCAATAACAATATAGGAATGTTTTAAGCAGAGAAAATAAATTCTTTCAAGGGAGTGGTGAGGGAAGAGATGACAAATGCATGAGCGAGAACCTGCTCCAATATTAATTAAAGTAGAAATCTGCTTTTCTGTTTGCATTTGGCTTCGTTTACAAGGAACTGGAATTAACAGAGGCTCTAAGACTCAATGGAAACAGCTGGAAACTCAGCCAAACCCCTCCACAGGTGCCTATTTCTTACTCAGCTACAAGGAGAGCCCTGGGTGACCAGCTCAGATTCATGCTCCTCTTCTTTGCACCCCCAAGTGCAAATGATGAACCCCACCTCTGTGGAGCAGTTGCTGACCCAGCCACTACAAAGGAGCAAGTAAGACTTTATGCTTAAAACCTATGAATATACCCAAGCTACTGTTCCCAAAGGGGTTTTTAAACCCATCTAAAATGAACAGTGATCAAGAAAGGAAAGTGCTTCAGCAAGCAAGCAAATTATTAAAGCCTGGGTTTATAGGTGGTTATAGTCTATAATCCTGCATGGTATGAAGCATTCTCCTAAGTGCTGCTGAAGGGATGCTCAATGCCCCCACTTTCCTTTATTTTCCCTCACAAACCATGGTACTCTGGAATTATTTGCAACCCCTTCTTAGGAGGAGCCCCTCGTGCCCCTGGGTGCCAGGCGCTGAGCACATCAGTAAAGATCAAAAGCACAACCACCAGGATGTTCCCAGCCACATGATGCACCTACTTGTTTACTCTGCAGAGATGGAAATACTGCTGCATTTTCCATGCACTGTCTCCAGGTAACTCATACTGCAATTCCTTTCATTTTCACAAAAACAGGGATTTCTTTCTCTAGTCCCTGGAGATATTGACCCAAAACACACTCCTTTTAAGCAGTCCCCTATCTCCTTGCAATGAAACTGGCCTGTTTTCCTTTGGCTTGGTATCAGTCACACTCACTTCTCAAACCCCAGTAGCTGGCAAGCACCTGCTGTGGCTCTGGAACTTCCCCCACATCAGTGGGAGACATGAAAGAACAACAGACACTCGCCCATTGCAAGATAACAGCAAAATAATACACAAGCTGGGCTCTTTTCTATATAAAACATCTGTCAAAATACTCAAGTGTTTGCTTTGTTGTACAAGCAGAAGTTTATGGTTTTGCAGATAGTTATAAAGCAGGGCAGCTATGAAAAAATAAGGTATTTGCTCATCGTCTCTACTGGTTTCCAGTTACTCATTATGAGATTTGCAAGAGCCAAATGGCCAATGAGCAACTCTTAACTGTTATTTAACTGCAGCCAACCAGGTTGTAGCTGCACTTGCAATACACACACGTACACTTAATACACTGCTGCTTGCATGTATAGTCAGGTATACGGAATGGAAGGCAGAATCATGTCTCCCAGCCACACGTTTGGACACACTGCCATAAGGTACATGAATACAGCTGACAGAGCCTCCTTTTTGTCTGGCCTGGGCTCCTATCACTGCAGGCCCTACTAAAAAGTTGTCTCCATCTTTCTCATAAACCCATTTTAAGTACTGAATAAGGCCTCAATATGGCCTCCCTGGAATAGTCTGTGTTTCTTTAAAAGTCACAGGAGACATCCATGCAATGCAGAATAGTTGACCACAATGGAGGCTTTAACCCCCTATATCACCAGACCATGGCCCCTTTCTTATAGCAGGGCATGGGAACTGGCTCCTCACTTCCATGGGCTGGATAAGTGTGAGAGATGGTGATGGTGTAGTGGTAACTGTGCTACATCTCGTGAAATAACGCCCAGCAGAGCCACATCGTTCACTCAAAAGCCCCCAGCAGTTCAGGAGCATGAGTACCAGTGTTGCTTTGGAGGAAAACAGACTCCATGTGCACAGCAGGGATGGACATGGAGGGAGCAGAGGCTGGGACGGCTGACACCTCCCTCACCTGTCACACCACAGCAGACTGCTGTGTTGAAGAGCCAGGTGACAGAGACAGGAACAAGAATGGGAACGAGGAGATGAAGCACATCAGAGGCAAGCAGCTTCACTGCGGTAATTCACCCCCTTGCTCCTGCAGAGCACCAAAAGCTGAATTACAGTGCTATGTGCTCACAAGTGATGTCAGACAGAGCCTGGATGTAACTAGGAGTCAAGGACATGATTCAAAGAGAGTTCTGCTCCATCTCTGCATGTGCTCCCCAGAAAGGCCAGTAATGGGTGACCCTGTGCTGGAGCAGGCTGCTCACACTGATCTCTGAGGAAAGGTGGGAGGGTGGCTTCAGACCTTCAAGTCTAACCCGAGCCTCCATCACAGAGGGAACTTCAGCCTTTCTCCAACCCCAATTCCCTAGAGCATCCCCAGTCACAAGTAGGAGAATCTCATCTACCTCAGCACTGCTCCAGAGCCATAAGTATTCAGCTGGAAATGGCACAAGGAGGATCCATGGGAACAAATGAAGCAATTCTTCCCAAGTGGCATGAACAAAATCCTCATGCCTGCTCGGGGATGCTGGATGCCACCTCACTGCTCTGCCCTGCAAAGGGCTACAGCACAAAAGGGCAGCAGCTTCAGTCTTCAGCCACCCATGACTGACTCCAGGGCTCAAAGGCTACAGTATCTGAAGGGGCATCCTATGTATTGTAGGGCATGCCAAAAAATAAAATGACTATTTCCCCTGAGAGAGGGAAGGTTTTGACCTGGGGCTTCTGTGGTTTCTTTTGTTCCTTTATTCTTCTTTTAATTGCATTTTTCCACTGAACTTTTCTAGGGCACTGCATTACGATGCACTCCGCAGAGCTAGTCCATGACAGTTCACCTTAAAGGATTAGGCAACCACAGAAAGTATTACAGCAATGCAGTTTATGGAGACCTGGAATGTATTCTCCAACGAGATTAACCTATCTAATAGGATTTGGGGAAGCTTTCAGGGCCATTAGGATGCCCCGTACATGCTAAAGGCTCCAGATGCTGTAACCATTTGATTTAATCTAATCAAGACTGCCTAGGTGTATTCTGTCAGTGATGTGTCTGTCATTTTCATATCACATCTCAATAGGCAACTTCCATCCAAGTTCCATTGTGTACAAGTAGGCAGACACATTTAAGGCTAATCTTCAATTCTAAGAGCCACTAATTATTAAAGCCTAGGTTTATAGCTGGTTATAGACTATAATCCTGCATGGTATGGAGCATTCCCCTAAGTGCTGCTGAAGGGATGCTCAATGTCCCTTTCCTTTACTTCATAAACCATGTATGCTGTCATTATCTGTCATTCTTTCTTAGGTGGAGCCCTCAGAGTCCGTGGGTGCCAGGCGCTGAGCACATCAGCAGTGCTAAGGATCAAAAGGAAATAAAACCATTCTTATCCCAGCACTCTTCCCGTGCAAACACACATAACCCAAGGCAGCCACAGGCCAGCATGTAGCGGGAGAGCGTGGCTGGGAAGGGAGATGGAGGGGGCCTCTCTACAGACATCTCATTTGAGAAGCAACAACGATGCTATAAATCGCATTGATGAGCACTCACCCTCTGGAAGTCACCAAAATCCCTGTGAGGGATGAGCAAGTGCAGGAGTTACCATCTCCTCGGGGGCTTTTAGCTGCTAACAAAAGCATTTCCTTTGTCCACAGGTTAAACAGAGATCTTCAACATACATTCTTTAAACCCCAGCCTGGAGCCCAAACCAACGGCCACCTCAAAGGCTGGTGAGCATCCCTGGCTGACAGAGACGTACAGAAGGTGTCTAACACCCCTCCAAACAATCTACATCAACTGTCTGTCAAATATGCACACACAGGTTTCATCAAGCAAAGAAAGCACCTGCAAGTGAGAGGGGATGCATCAACATCTGGAGCATCCAGCTGTGGCTTTGGCTCGTATCTCTGATTTGCCACCTCCATCCTCACTAACTGAGATCCTTAGGAATTGAGACAGCACTGAAGAAAGTCCTGACAACCCCCTGATGTGAATCTGCTTGCAGGTCACCTTGTCTGTTAGAGGTCCATCCAATGTCTATCCATGTCATTTTAAGCACACAAGGAACAGCTCTGGCACCAATGAACTTTAATCTGAATTGGGCTGGCTCAGCAATGCTGCAAATCTGTTCAGCCCCCCCTTATGTTTATTTTTGAGGACTAGTTTAGGCATCTCTTCCTCTGTAATATTCATCAGAGGAAAGGAGCAAAGATGAAAGCCTGTAGCAGCCTCTGGGCAAGATTTGTCCAACCCTGTAATTCAGCCCTCTTAACAGACCACAGTTTGAGAGGTAGGGGCACCCCATGAAACACGAACCATTTCAGCTGATCCTGACTTATCAGGCTGCAGGGAAGGGATTCCTCATTCCTGAGCACCTTTTCATGCAACTTTATTCTTAAATGAGTATTTTCCCCGTTATTTTGCAGTGGAAACAATTACTTTTTTTTTAGAATCAAGGCTAAAAGCCCAGCGTATCCTACTGACAACTCAGAAACATGATGTCCCTCCAAAAGCCTTCAACCCTGCCACCCCTACAGAAATCCCACTGTCAGCAGCCTGGCCCTCTTGGCTTGCTTGTGCTACAGAACAAATACTATCACTCATCCCATCAGGCTTGTGTAAAATCAACATACACCACAGGCACAGCACATGGTCTATTTTTGTTTTAGGGGCTGGCTCCTATATAGCAATTTGTGGTTGCAAACAGAGAGTGGAGGTTACAGAACCAGCATTTCAGGAGACACCAAAACTAAGTCAAATGGATGCAAAGAGGCAGCTGCTCAGCACCGTGATGCAGAAGAGCTTCATTGATTTCATCGGCTTTATATTCAGGTGCAATGACTACCAATTTCCGTCCTGGTACACGTTGCCAAATACCAAATGTTCCCAATCCTGTGCCAAGGCACAGGAGATGGTAACAACCACTGAGCACATCAAGAGAAATCTATCACCGGTACATACTAATAACTTCACATGCAAATTGACTGACTCATTCCAGCTCTCTTCCCTGTAGCATTCATGGGAGAAGACAGGTCTAACTCTCAAATTCCCTCAAAATGCTTAAACACTGCCTGTGTTTTCAAATGAGAATTATATCTGCATTCAGGAAGTTACTCTGGATGTGGGCTGGTCATGTTCTGTCACTTCTAGAAGCCCTACCAGAAACAAGAGACCCCGTTACCTTAAATCCATGGAATCAAGTTGCGCAGATACAAGTCTGGCTCTGCCACAGATGCCGCAGGTGACCTTGAACAAGTCACTTAATGGCCCCAGGTCTGCTCTGACCCACAGGAGAGCTCTCCGAGTTATTTCATTTGTGCTCAGTGAATACAGTAAAGTATTTGGGAAGAAAAGACTGAACAAACGCAGATAGCTCCATGCTCTTTCACACTGCCACAGTCTAATCTTTCTTGCCTTCATGTTTTTATAGTGCTATTTATTTCCTCCTTTCTCCCTTCCTGCGCAAAGGGTGTTTGTATAATGCATGCTGCAGGTTATGCTTTGATTTCTTTGGGCTCTCGCCTGGTTAACATCTCCCTCCTCTCGAGCTGCTTGGGCTTGGATGGGAGGGACCTGGGAGGTGAAGAGGCTCAGGCTTTTGATGCCAATTCCTTAACCTGCCATATGGCCACAAATTAAAAGCCATCCCAAAGCAGTCTGTAACTTACACAAAGTTGCCTAAATGAACCAAAAGCTGAATACAACTCCTGTGTCAAATCTGCTGCTTTAAAAACAAATAACCCTGCTCAGCTCCACCACTGACTACAGAAGCACCAAGCACCAGCACTTCATTGAGCCCAGAGGATCTGTGGCTGCTCCATCCCTGGCAGTGTTCAAGGCCAGGCTGGACAGGGCTTGGAGCAACCTGCTCTAGGGGAAGGTGTCTCTGCCTGTGGCAGGGGGCTGGAACTGGATGAGCTTTAAGGTCCCTTCCACCCCAAACCAGGCTGGGATTCTATGATTGAAGGAAATCATCTTTGCAAATTACTGAGAATAGGCTTAAACAGAGCAGATGACCCAACGCTAGTTTAGACCTTAAAAATCTTCATTTTCTTCTGAGCTCAGGCTTCTGCATCAACTTTGCAAACTCTCCTCTTTAACAAAGCTGACTTCAAAAAAACCAGAAAGAGGAGCTATATCTGATCTCATCAGCCATTCTGTCTTTAAAGCATCTGACTACAATCCGCACCAGACATACTTAGCAAACTTTAAAATACAGCCTCTCAACATTGTTACAATTAAGTCACTCTGAAATGTCATGAAAAGCAATCTAGTCCCATTAAAATCTTCACACTCATTAAAAAAGCACTTACAGACTCGAAAATGTTCCTAATACATTATTTAAAGACACAAGATGTACAGTGACTAAAAACCTTGTACAGAACGGGAGTAGCAACAGTCTGCTTTAAAAAAAGCCTCTATGTGTGCAAATTTGGGTTATCATTAGCTAATTGGGGAAGTGCAGGTAGAGGCAGTTTGTCAGAAACCGAGTCTGGTCTGGGGCTTTTATTTATTTCATTCTTTTCTTATCGAAGAACGAGGGAAAAGGGTGATTTTCTTAATGTAAGTGCAAAAACCCATTGGGGGCAATTTATCATTATGCAGATGCCATGTGCCAAAGCCACTTCTTTTCCTGGAAGGGGTAGGGAAAACCACAGACCTCCTCCAGTACCAGACAGACAAAGCAGGGGTCACTTGTAGTTGTGCCTGTGAGGACTGGAATAGCAGGAACAAAGACAAAGGAGCTCACGCTGTAGCAAAGTCACTGTCCTCCTACAAACGCTGTATCCGTTTTTGATGTTAACAGCAGACAAAGGTATAAAATTTGCATCTTTATTGTGCCCACCACTAGATGAACCGTGTTCCTCCAGAGCCCCAGAGCAATGGAACAGAGTGTGCTGCTTCCAGGGAAGGCTCTCGCTTCTCCCTGCACCTCGCCTCATTTAAATACTTTGATTTTAATAGGGTTTCTCGCAATTTTGACCCTTGTAGGAAGGGAATCAGGCTGCAGAGAGACACTGAGACTCCTGAAAAGAAATACCATTTGAATGAGTGGAAAGCACAAGGAAGAATCTGAAAGGAGGGATAATTGTGAGAGGAATCCCCCTGTTTTCATCAACACCAGCACGAAGCCTCTTATTTCAGCAACTCACTACTGAATTTGCAGGATGAGGCAAAGAAAAACATTATTTAGTTGCAGAGCAGGAGGGGCAAGAGCTCCTTTGATACTCCCTACATCCTATAGACGTTTCCAACCAACCAAACAAGAAAATTAATGAAAACATTCAATTTAAGTCAACTTTCTGAAGAGCTTCCTGCTCCCCACACCATGACCCCTTTGGGAAGCAGTCCTGTCCCCCGAGGCAGCACGGTTCAGGCAGCACACGAGGGCTCAGATGCTTCCAGGTACATCTCTGCCCTTTCCCCACAAGGACATAAGGGAACACGCTGACCCAGTCAGAGCAGCCCCCTCTCTGGGTGCAATGCCAGCAGCCTGCACTGAAGGTCTAAGGGAGATCAAAACAAGCTCAGTGCATAACAAGTTTACCCAGACTAACTGGGCACCTGCACAAGTTGTGACTAGGGATCTCCTGAGTCATGCTCTTTTGCAGCCTTGATCCGTGTCTCTTCCACAAACGCTTCCAGCAGATTTCCAAACCCACTTGCGCTTCTCACACCCACCCAGAGGTGATGATTTCCACAGCTCGCTGCCTGCTCACAGGAAGAAATATCATCTTCTGCCTGTTTTGAGCCTCCACACTTCATCAGACTCCTGTAGGTCTTGTATGAAGAAGAGCTTGAACAGTCACTCCCCATCTACCTTACTCATGGCTCTATCAATGTTTATCACATTCCTGTTTAATCATCCCTTTTTCACAGAGCTCTACTCTGCTCACCCATTCCCTACACTGAAGGTATTTTCTCTCTGATCATCACACCTTCTGAGCCCATCTCTGTAGCTTTTCCAGTTCTATTACACCCTTTAGAGATGGAGGACACATTTAGGACACAGCATCCATGGATGTGTACAGAGATGTGATGACATTTCCTTTTTCTTCTCTTGTTTCTGCTCAACAAGTCCCCATACTCTATCTATTCTATCAATGTTCTTAATCCCTGAACTTGTGTTTCCTTAGGATTGTCCTCAGAGGGCAGGGGAAGAGCTGCATGGAGGTTGCCTATCAACCAAAGGAGTGCCCTTCCTCTGTCTATCTTCAGCTCAGGAGTGCCTGGACTCATGGCCCAGCATCTAATCTAGGCAGGACAGAGCCACGCTGGAGGCACCTATCCCAACAGGGCCAGGATTGAGACATTAGACTTGAAGCACACTGAAGCACTAAGAGGTATCATAATGTTTCATTACTCAAGATCCACAATGAACATACTCAAGGGACATCCAAACACTTGGTGACTTCAGGCACTGGCAAAATGTCTGCTTCAGGCTGCAAACCCCAGAGCTGTAATACTCGTTAGAATACTGTTACTGCTCAGCTGAAGTGTCAGAATAAGATTCAGCTTCTGACGCCCTCAAGAAGGGGGGGAGAAAAGCAATGAGTAGACTACGTGAATGAGTTTATCTCTGAGAATAACGAGTTTATCTTAAAGAGAAGCCCATTGTAGGTAATTTATTATAGTTAATGCAGGCTAGAGAAGGGAGGGGGGAAAGTGCAGGAAAAAAGGAGATGAAAGAGAGAAGCACAAGCATCTTTTACAAATGGCAAAGACCTGAAATAATGTCATTTTAACTGCTGAATGCACTTCAGCTTTCAGGAAAATCACTCATGTCGACTCTCAGCTTCCCGAGTCACAGCACAGCTGCTTTGCAAATAAGCACTATTCAGCTCTGCATCTTGACCTTCCAAAACATGCTCCTGCTTCGAACATACCCCTGGGCCCCTTCTGGACAAAGGTCAATCAAAGGGAACAACCTGATCCCTGTGTGACATGGACCATTACTTGCTAGTCCACAGCACTGACTGGCTTTCCCTTATGAAATGACTACATCTGAACTTGGGCCTCTAGAAAAACAAGTCTCTCACAGATCTTAACCTATGGATACTCCAGCCCATGCAAAGCTCCTGTAATCATTCTCCTTGGAAAGCCAAAGGAAGGCTTCTAAAATAATGACCGTCTTTACACAGGGTTTTTCTCTCAACAACATCCATGCTCCTTCCTGGAGAAAAATCCCATCCCCACAGTCCCATCCCCTCTCACACTCTGACCTAACCCATTCATTATTTTTTTTCAGCAGACCTTAAGGCTTGATGCAAATAGAAAAATGTCACAGGATATAAAACAGGCAAGAACAATTGGAACATATTTTATTGCAGTGCTTTATCATTTAAGACACAACGGAGGCATGTATTGTGAAATGCCACACACCCCTGAAGGTGCAATACTCTATTTCAGTACAATGCAACGGTTCCACGGGAGAACTGTTTTAACCTCAGCTCAAGTCATTTCCAAAAATGCAAAGGTAAAAGCTAGTCCCTGTAAGAAATGTGCTATTGTGAGGATGCATGGAACTAGCTACAGCTAGTCCTCACATGGCCTAAGTACCTGAACTTGAACCTCCAAACAAACAGGCAGGGGTTGGTACACGTACACAGCAGTCTCTGTTTCAATTCTGCACCACTCCCAGCACTGGGGGATTCCCACAGCTCTAAGATTTATGTTGTGAAAATGTTCTAAAGCCAAGGAAGAGGTTTAGCTAATTAAGAGAAGGGACCATCCCTACCAGCACAGGAAAATGAGCAAGGAGACTGCAGCCATCAGCACACTGCACTCGCCGCCACATGCCCCGGTACGTACGCAGTGTTTGGATACATGTGGACCTGGGTGCTAAGAGAGCACCAGAACCTGCAGTTGGCTTGGGATGGACCTAAGATAAATGCTGGGAACTGAGCATCAAGGAAACATTCCAGGGAAATTCCCAGCAGAGACACACCTGGAGCTACCAGCTCCCAATTCTGCACACCTATAGGGATGTTAAAACTCACCATGTACAGTAGTCTACCCAAGAGGATGAAATCATACACGCACTTCTAAACAGATTAGTTAACAAAACCTGTCAACACAACAGGGACTTTCTGCCCTCTGTTCTGAGCAGTCAATTCCAGCCGGCCCATCTTGCACCTATTAGGACAAAGTCACAGATCTTCTACAAATCAAGCAAATACATAACAAAGAGGAAAATAAAAACCTACACTGTGTAACAGTAATGTTGGGTTAAATCCCACTCTCCTCCTTCTCCCAACACATTGTTCTCTTTCTGCTCCCCCAAACCAGAATTCAAAGAGTATTCATCTTTACTGCCCCAAGAGGACAAATAAGGCTGCCCACAGCAGGAAACAGCCTTCAGCCTCCTCCAAAGACAACAGTAAATAGTTCTGCTGTCTGAACAGGCCACTGCAATCAGACCTGACTAAATCGAGACATCCAAAACAACACCCATAAAATTCGAGGAAGAGATCCCACCTGAACTGGATGCAAGGAAACCACACATGGAAGTGCCTGCACAAACTGGGAAGAGCTCTCATTCCTGCACAGAAACATCCCAAGGTCAAAAGGGGCTGGGAGTCTAGCCCATGGACAAACTGGCTCTGGTGCTATTCTGTCCCCTCAGAAAACCTTGTTGGCTCTACATCCTAGCTGGTGATTGTCCTGTCCTAGAGGGAAGGATAAAGGGGTCTGATCATGCAGCAGGGATGGCAGCATGAATCCTCACTGTGAATGCAGCAGGAGTAGGGCTGCCCCCCCCATGACTTGCCATCTCTCACATGTAACAAGTTCAAACTTAAACAGGAAGTTTAGATTGTATATAAGGAAGAAATTCTTTACTGTTAGGGTGGTGAGGCACTGGAATGGGTTTCCCAAGGAAGTTGTGAATGCTCCATCCCTGGTGGTGTTCAAGGCCAGGCTGAACAGAGCCTTGGGTGGCATGGTTTAGTGGGAGGTGTCCCTGCCCATGGCAGGGGGGTTGGAACCAGATGATCTTAAGGTCCTTTCCAACCCTAACTATTCTATGACTCTATGATATCATAAGGACTATGCTTCAGCCCTTAGAACAGCAAAGGTTACAGCTCTGGAGGGGAACCCTCACTCTGTGGGACTGCGGCAATGCTCTGCATCATCGTGAGAAAGCACTGAGGGTAGCTCTGGAGAGATGTCAGCAGCGAGCATCTCCTCATCCTCACACCCCAGCAGAGCATCCTTGCACTACCCTTTGCTGAGGCAAAACCAGAAAACAAAGCAAACACAGTAAAGTTCAGGAATGAACAACTCGTGAGGAAGTGCTGTATTTATACCTGCATGTGGGGGAAACACAGTTCTCCCATTTCCACCACCACCTGCAATCATCTCCACCCACAAGCCTCAACTCAGTTGCTCATTCATGATATTCCCATTTACTCTAACAGATGACTTTGGATACTCTCTCAAATTATTCATTTCTATGTGCTTCTCAACCTCATCTACTTTGTAAGCAAGTGTCTTTCCCAGGAAAGCAAGGTGAGGAACAGGTACGGCCCTGAGGGCACCTGCCAGTCAAACAAGCATCTCACCAGGAGAGCAGGGGTTGCTAGAAGAGCATGTCCAACAGGCAGATATCTGCCTGGGTCAGTGCCACAGGGATCTTGTTTCACGGCAAAACAATTGCTCATAAAAATTCCATTTAAGTTACTATAACTTAATATTGTCCAAATGAAAGCCCAGGGGCTACAACTGAACCCCGGGTGACTCTATTGAGTCGAGGGCATTTTTTGGTTTGGTTTTTCTTTGTCTTGCCTTTTTATTTTCTATATATTCATTGATCTGAGCAAACATAATAATCACCATCTGTTGTGAACACAGTCGGAATAAAAAAAGAGAGGATCACATGCAAGGCTGGTGCAAACCAGCACAATTCCTCCAACCCCATTAACACTCAGGTAAAGCGTTTCATGCAATTTCTGTCTGAAATTGCTCCTAACATTAAAAATGCACCTTTAGCCAGAGGGAGTTTGGTCTGGTTTTCTTTTGTGGTGCAGGGCTGCTTTTTGTTTCCTTTTGTTCTAATGCTCTTGTACACTAAGTGGAAAAGGATCTTGGACCTTGACATCCCACTTCACTAGAAAGATGTCACACGCAGCCACATCCGTGCTCTGCCCGCCAAGTCAGGCGGTCAAGCACCTCCTCAGCCCCCTCCATTACCTGGCTGAGACACTGAATAAATTCCCTCAGCTCCTACAGAGGGTAAAAACAACAAAACATGAGCAGGAATGTTTAATGACTCAGTGCCAACGGAAAATAAATGGCTTAAAAACACAAGTGCTTTTCAGGAAAGCAAGCTCTCCACTGCTGGAGAAGGAGCTGAAGCTCACTGGATCTTTAATCACTGCAGTTGCCCTTGCCACCAAGCATGAGGCTGGTGCAGAGCCTCCACCTCGGGGACCTCGCAGGAGGCAATGCCCCAAGGACTTGAGATTGCTTTCAGCTCCCCAGGGACCTGCCTGCTGGGATCCTCTGCACCAAGCCAGGGAGCCAAAGGGACCCTGCCTGCTGTGGCTTGGTTTTGCAGATGCACTGGGTGCAGGCAGATACAGACAAGGTGGCCTCATGGATGAGGGTGTGCAGAGCACACCATGCCCACGGTCACTGCTGGCACAGGAAAAATGGCACCGCTCTAGCCAAAGGTTTAACCAAAATCCAATCCACAGAGTCCTGAATCATGGATAGTTTTACTAGGGACACGGACCTACTCACATCAGACTGCTCAAGGAAAAATCAGGGAAAACAGGCTTTGAAGAAGAGGGAAGTCTTGTTCCAGTGTTTCCTTCAACTGCTTTACAACTTGCAAAATGCGCTGGTAACTACAGCCCCACTCACTCCAGCAGGGAGGCTGGAAAGACAGGACAGACTGGGAGTAGGTGCCACCTCTATCCTCCCAATTACTACCTTGCCTTTATTCCCATTTCAGTCTAACTTCCACAGCCAGAATACTAACAGCACTAGAGAACGGTACACAGATCACCTAGAGTCCAGGATGAGACTCCTCAAATGGTTAGAGGAATTGATCTTCAGCAACAGGGGGATTTTTGCTGGATTTGGAGCATTTTTATGGGTTCTGCTGAAAGCTGGCACTGAAACGATGCAGGACTTCAAGTGGAATAGAATCTCTCGTATCACGGGAACAGGAAACCGTAGGAATGCTCAGATGCAATGTAGGATGAATAGCAATTGGTTTCTATCTCTGGTTATTATTACACTTCTTCTAAAGCCCAATCACACTGGTCTCAAACCTTCATGTTGTCACGGGTTTCCTGGACAAGCAGGATTATTTTGGTATTAATCCCTCACTAGATTTAGCTGTGCTTCAGACACTGGAACTCTGCATGAGAGCCAACCTCACTGGTGTCTCCACCTGACTTTTCTTGGCTATCTCTTCAAGTACTGGCAGGTATTTATAAGACCCTGGCATCATTCAGCCCAGGGCAATTAGCATTATTTTGTACAAAAGGACTTTAAGTGCATGCAACTGTACCATAACACTGCTCACATTGCACTCATCAGTCTAACAGACAGGGGTTACATTACCTACCACTTTATAATACACCTATTCTGCACATTTTTCCTGGGTAACACTAAGCCTTGTGCAGTCCTTGGGGAGCCTTCTCACTGATGAGGTGGATCTGGCTGTAAAAGGCAGAATGACCTAAAATCTGAGGCTTAAAGTGTTGTGTAACCTTTGAAATTAAGTAAATAAATAAAAAATTACAAATTAAATTTCCAAATAAACCAGAACCTCCAGGGAAGAGCCTCAGCTCAGTACTTGGAAGCCTTTAGCCACACGTTTCCAGCTAACATTTAATATAGCTGGAAGGCTAAATCCCCTCCTCTCAAGCAAGAATATGGCCTTTAGGTTTCTCATCCCAAGGGATTAAGAATGCATAAGTGGGTTATTTGCATTTACACTCAAAAAATGTGTACTGCTAGATACTGAAAGAAAAAATAAGTAAATACTAATGCCCTCCCTCAATTTTACCCAGCAGAATCAAGAGTGGACAAGCAAACCAGCTGTCAAAATAAATCATACAACACTTCATTGTCAGCCCACTTCTATTACTTTACACTTCAAGACTCCAGGTAGACCTCTACCATCAGGGACAGAATTAAAATATGTATTTTATATTAATAATACAATAAAGCCAAAACCCAAACAAATAACAACCCCAAAGTTCCTACTTTGATGTCTTCACACAGCATCAAGGATCTAACAGTAGCTACAAGGCTTCCTGCAACCCAACTGTATCAACCATGTGGGATAAAGCCTAATTTTACATTTGGTGGGCCAGGTTACTTTATGGCACCCAGTGTTTCCCTATCTGTCCAAAACACAAGAAAATTACCAGTATCACCACATCAGCAGAGCATTGCAGCCTGAGTTTGGGTTTTTTGGGGCAGAAGGAGGTTTTTTTATCTCCTCTCTGCCCTGCAAAAGAAGGCCACAGAAATCAGCAGTGCTTTTTCTTCTTAGTGCACCATGAAATCTAAAATCCCCAGTGCATTTGAAATACAAGTATGCTTCTGTCCCTGCATGGCCTAAACTTTATCCCGTACAGAAGATGATCACAAAGGCAAAATTCAGTTCAAGCTCTCTGTTTTCACAGGGATAGTGAGAATAAAAGGTGCAAACAACCCAGAAGGAAATGGGACTGACCTGTCCCTTGCTCTCTCTTCAAACACTAACTTCATCTGTGGCTCTCGGCACAACAGACTGTTTTATCAGCAGCAGGTCTGCGTTATCCAGGGCACCACTAGATATCACATCTAATTTCAGAGGCAGAGGAAATACAGGCTCTTGAAAAGGTTGCAAGGCAGTGAGCTTGAGCCCTATGGAGTGACAGGACAGTTCCCATCAGCTCAAGGCACACGGTGCCATCGCACAAAAGCCAAAAATGAGACCTTAGGTACGCACGCATACACACACAGACACACAGGGAAAATTGCTATCAATTATGCTAGTTAATTATACATTATAATAGAATTAGAGTAAACCCTCCTCGTTATTTCCTGGTTCAGAACCTGCTCCGCAGCAAGCTGACCACATGCTGCACTAATGCCAATAGCCCTTTCGCATTAACCTTTATCTGCACCTCGCAGCTTTGCTGTTTGCTATGCGTATCGGGCTTGTTTTGACCTTGCTCCTGGCTGACCTTTCATTGAAATCTAACATTTGTAGCAGTCCTGGAGATTGGCTCATCTCCCACGGTGTTGCAACCACGATACATCCTTCTACAGGATCTAAAACACAAGGACGTCTTGTTTTCGCCTTGTTACTGGGCTCCTCGCCTGCCGTCGGAGGTCCTCTGCCCTTAGTGTTTCTCAGAGAGGCTATGACATTACCAAGACAGTTTACAACTGCTGCTGTATGTTCAGTTATTAAGGGGAGATCCTGAGGGACGTTTCATTATTATTATTTCTACTACTATTTTACGCAGAGGCTGTCAAAAAGGGATAATTACATACATTCCTATGAGCAGCAGCACCGAGTACCCTGGATGTACCTTTTGCTCTCACGGCCTCCATGCCGGATACAGAGCCCATGAACCATCTTGCATCCCCAAAACTGACTGTAACATTAAGGGGCCTTTTAAGGCTGTGATTCACTGCTAGGGGAAGCAGTTTGCTGCTGGGTATTCAGAGCGACAGTGTTTAGCACAGATGCCTGTGTGGGAACCTGGACTCCTGCAAGCGACACATCCTTAAGCATCTCTGACAGGTCCTGACTCCACAGACGTGCACTGCAGGGACAGAATCATCTTCACGCACAGGAGGAAGCCGTGACCTGCATAATATTTGCTCTGCAAAGTAAACATGCTCTATTTTTTTTCTATTTTTACCTTCTTCTTTAAAAAAAAAAATAGAGAAAGGAATCCAGACTAAAGTTATGTTTTGACGGATTACAGAGAAAAACCCATCAGGAGGAGGAAGAGTCCTTCCAAAGAGGGCAAAGTCCCAAATGCCACACAACTGATTTGACACAGCAGCGCAGTAAGGACAACAACATCAATTCCCTGGAGCACATGGAGTGTGGTTTAACAGTTTCCTCCTTTCCCACCACAGTAATAACAAAAGCCGCAAACAGCATCCTGGTTTCAACCTCTGCTGTGTGTTCCCTATAACCTTCCCCATCGACATAGAGGGGGATTTAGGTGTCAGAGATGAAAATCCCATTTGTCCAGGAACAGGTTTTCGGCTGGTTGGGTTGTTAGAAAAAAAAATAAACCCCGAAGATTAAAAGATAAAAGACAGAGTGACTGAAGGTTTAGCTCCAAAATGGTTGAAGCTTCCAACTTAACAAAGGGGAGGTGTTAACAGTAAAAATGATACTCCCCTCACAAAGCTCATAAAAACAACAATTAAGCTAAGCTCACGAATAAGGAAAAACATGATTCACAAGAACTTCCTCTGTGGTACAAGCGTACTGTATCCGTGTCAAAACCAACATGGTTACTGAGAAGTGGCAATGCCAGTATCTGAAGATGAGACACACCAAGTGCTTCAGAAAACAGATGAATTGGTGTTGTTAAGCAGATCTGTTAATGGGTCTCGCACATACACCACCAGGCAGAGCACACCAACTGCCTCCCAGGGTTTGCTCTGTGTCACAAAACCCACTGCCAGGCACTGGGACAAACCCTAGCATCTCCCCACCTGCCCCCCAACACTCACTGAAGGCATAAGGTAGATGCAGACCCTTCCTGGCCCCCTGCATTCAAACCAGTACATGCCACTACCAGGAATCACTGTGATGACAGGTGAAGAGCTCCATTTTTTACCCTGACCCTTACTTCTCCCGAGATACCAAGCTTAAACAACTCAACATTTAAGGATCATCAACAAAAGTCACAAATAGCTGTATTTTAAAAAATTGCTTTAACATTTTAAACCCTCAAATGCCATCCAGAATAACTGCAGTCAGCTTGAAAAGATGGCATTTTTCACTTTGCAGATATCCACTGGAAAACCTGTGCTGGGTTTATGTCTCGCTTTCAAATGGCATCATTTCTGCCTTGCAAGGGAAACTCTTCTTTCTTCAGGGAGGTTTAGTGAATATAGAGTAAGTGATGCTTTGAGGCCAAGGAAAGGGAAGGCTATGCCACTCCATCCTTAGGGAACCAAGAAGCCTTAGGAAAAGCCTCTGGGTGACAGACACTGTTTCCAACAGGAGCAGAAGGTATGAACCCAACCCCATGTCACCAGCCAGAGAGCAGCGAACCTGCCATTTCATCTAACAGAACCTCTCCCCTGCTTCTTCTGCTGTGCTCTTCCCCAGCCCCTTCCTGGAAGTGAGATAATCTGGCCTTTAAATAGGGTTCAGAGCGCTTGACCCCAAATCCACAGAGCAAGGGAAAGTGGAGCAAGCAGGCCAGCGTGTCAGGTGTTGGGAGGAGATGTTCTCTTAGGACCTTCCGGGTTTTGAAAAGGTTTCTTGTGCATGAGATCCACCCTTTCTTCAATACTGTGAGGACAAAACTGCACTTACGGGGGAAAGGAGCATAAAAAAGGTAATAAACATTTAATGATCCAATAATTGGTTATATCAGAGTAATCACTGTTCAGTAATTAACTCCCATTCCTGCTTGCTCATTTGATATTTTCTGTACCCTTTGATAGGTTCCTGTGACTATCAGCATTCCTCAGAAACTCTTACACTGAAACCTTTTGATGAAGCTAAAAAGCAACGATACCATTAATCACTACACACGTCCCAGTGGCTTTCACACTGTCTGAGACGGGGCCTTTCCTCTCTGCACATCACTCCTCTGCTGTCTTCAACACAGCCACCTGGATTTGAGATATTCCCCCTTGCTTCTTCACGTTACAGGAGAAATGAGTTAGTTGTACATTTTCTGTGCCGAAGGGGGAGCGGGAAAGCACACCAACGTAACATTACATCTTGAAAGATAACAAAAAATAATTACATTGCCGCAGCATGGAAGAATATGGGGAACTGCTGGCATGCTGTTGCAGTGTAAAACTAGCATTAAACTCAGGTTAGTGTCACTTCCAACTAACTGCCCACAGTAAGCAGGACAAGAGAGACACTGGGCTTCTGTTGTAGTCCTTCACCACCATTCATTCCTTTCTAACCTATAGGCACACAAAGCACTGAGGGAACAGGGTGTGCTGACACGGCTTCGTTTCAACCACAGCAATCATACCATAGCTTAGGAAAGAGGACGAGGGCTCTCCATACAAGAGTTCTCAGGTAACCACCTTTATCCCAGTGGGTACTTCTCCAACAGCGGTAAGTACTTCAAGACAAACTCACATAATACAAGGGAGCTTCATTTATGGTCTTTAAACATTAAAAAATACACTACACAGTTTGCTTCTCTAGGGGAACGGCTCTGTGATTTAACAGCTCTAAATTTGTGTAAGAAAAATTATGATACAGAAATGCTGACTTCCGGGTTTTTCTCCAAAGTAGAGAGATTATTGCCTGAGCAAAAAAAAGCAAGCTAAATTCAAGTTACTTCTGGGGGAGTGGATTTTGATCTCAGTCACAGCAGCACAGAGCCAAAGTAATGCCATGGCTTTTCCTCATTCTCTACATTTATTGCAGCCAGACATGTTCCACCAGAAGTTCCTTCTCGAGACAAATATCTGCTGAACTTAACACTAGTAAAGCTATGTTTTCCCCCTAAAGGAATCCTTTACCATACATTTGTTTCCAAATGCCACCATTTTACACCAAATCAGACCTGCTGCTTGCAGCGGAGCCGTTTTTGGCTGCCAAGACCTTTGAGCAAGAGGTGTTTTTCTTCCACAACATACACACACCTCCATCATCAGCACAGATCACAGAGCAGTAGCTCCTGCCTCAAAGGTTTGAAAGGATCAGGGGTCACAGAAGAACATGAGAAAAAAGCCATTCCTCACAAGTTAAATACTGTGCCCCAACTGTCAGTATTATGCAAGACACTGGAATTGCAACACTGTGCTCCTGACTGCTATGTAAATTCTTGAAATGAAAGTCTGCTAGCACAAGGAATACTGATATTGAACATGAAATATCAAGCTAATCAGAAACAGGGGCATGAAGCAGTCAATTATGCCCTGTACCGGCTAGTGGGATTTCCTAAAGCATGCTGAGTTGGAGCGAAGGTGTTCGCAGAGCTGAACTGCAGGGAATGGAAGTTGTCTGTATGTTACTCATGCACTTGAAGGCATTAGTAGTGATGGGAAGGGAGGGAGACAGGGAAACAGATTGAAAGGGGCAGAAAAATTAGAGAGCTCCTTGCCATTAATGGAAGAATAACTGCAGAGTGCTGTAACAGATTTCTCCTCTTTTGTATGCATAGGAATATTTATTTAATCAATGTTCTGTAACAAAACAGGCCTCTGGTGAGCTATTGTGGAGAGTGAACTCCATTCAGAGAGTGCTGATTTGAATCCTGCCACCTGTTTAGCTGGTATTGGAGGAAGCAACAATGTGTAGCTGGATGGGAAGGTGTCTGTACCAGCAGGGAGGATGAAGCACCCCCAGAAGCTTCCCAAAGTAATTACCCAAAGTAATGCTACTTGCCAGGGAAATTCTGATGACTCACCATGAACAGGACTTACTGCAAGCAAAGCTGCAAAGTTCACCATTTCTCCTAGAGAGAAATAAGATTCAATCCTATACAGGAGAGAATTCAGCTTGTCAGAGTTTGTGTTGACATTGTACATTAAACCCAGACCCAAATCTGTGCTTGAATCCAACATTATCCACTAGAGCAGGATGATCCAAGCCCCTGTGTCCAACCTGGCCTTGAACACTGCCAGGGATGGGGAAGCCATAGCTTCTCTGGGCAAGCCCAAGCCACCCTCCCAAGCTTTCCCTGAAAATAAACTCAGTTTTATAAAGTCACTGTTCTGAAGCATCGCATTAAGGATGTATTTATGTGTATAACTAATAACATCTGCTCCTCGCTGCACTTAGGCATATACTTGGCTTAAGTGCACCGCGCTATGACTTCTAACAACATATTCAAGCACTGTCTTAAAGAGGGACTGATTTAAACATCTGCATAAATTCTGTCCTTAAATAAAGCCCTCATAAGGGCTTACTACAAAACCTGGGGATGTCAACAGGATCTTCTCCCCGGCCTAAGTTTCCTTCTCATCTCTGCACTGTTTACTGCTAAAACATGCCATATAATGAGAACTTCACGTTCATCTTCCACAAACCTTATTGCAAAGCAGCTTTGCTCTTAAATTTGTTACACAAGGATTAAAAACGCTGCATTTATTTGTATTTATAGGCCAGTTAGTAACAGAGATGTACCAGTTTTATGACATATTATACCAGCAGACCCTGGCATTAATGACAGATCTAATTTGTTTATCACCATCACAGCTGCCACCGTCAGTAACACAGCCTTTAATATTTCTCATAGGTGGAATAAGAGCTTCTTCCCTATTCTGCAATGGATTTAAGGAAAGGTATTACCATAAGCTATCCTCGATATCCACCACAGCAGGGACAGATAATGTTGTAAGTCATTTAAAACTGAAGCAAGCCATAACTAAGCAACATAACTTTCACATACTTATTAATCATAACAGTATAAAGATAAAGCACTAATCAGTATTTCACCGGGTTACCCTTCACATCAGATTTCCTTAATAAAGTGACTGCTGCCAACAATTTTAAGGCAAAATTATAGCTTTATTTTTTAAGAGGAGGTTGACAATAATACAAGTGCCTTCAGTTACCTAAATATGTGTTCTAGCCAGGTCCCTGCTAGATGTTTATAAGCGCTGGTGTTTTAATGCCCTACAGTTAAATTATGTAGATATTTTATGTTAACCACTTACTATTGGAGCATCCTGCAGATGCTAATTTAGTAGCCAGGCAATCTCTGAAAAGGGTAAAGTATTATCAAACCCATTTTGCAAACAGGAAAACTCGGCTACAGCAAAACTACAGCTCTAGCTCAAGGTGACACTGAAGCGCACATTTGACTTCACACTAAATACAAGCTCACACATCAGCACTGTCCCCACAGGCCTGCTTTTCTCAGTCAACAAATCCAAATCTACAACCCGGGACACAGCACCTCCCATGAGCATACACATGGATCCAAGCCCAAATCCAAATCCATCCTTATTCAGCACAACCACAAAGCAGGTGCTCGTACAGCCCTGCTGAACCGGGAGGGGAGTGACTGCTTCAAGGTTGTGAAAGATGAGTGTGCTTACACAGAAACAAACCCATGTCTCGCAAGGACCAGCTCAGCATCTTAATTAAAGAGTGTGATTGAAGGACAACAGATAGCAGAAGAGTTGTTTTGGGAGGGACCTACACAAACCCAAATGAAACAGCAAGCACAAGAGGCAGAAGGTGAAGCAAGATCCTTAACACTGCAAAGCCAATTTTGTGGGGTTTGCATTCTGTGTGTTTTTCCATGTCGTAACTGGCACTTCCCTCCAAGACTTCTTGAAAGTCTTGTCAGTGTGGCTGGCCAGCCAGCCCTGACCAAGCCTTACAAGCACAGGGCAAGGAGGGACCATAGCCCAGGGACAGAGGTGCAGCTCACACCATGTACTGCAGCATGAGACATGCCTCTTTCCCCATGTATGCGAAAGGATCTTATGTCAGATATCTCCAATAAATAAACAAACCCTTCCCTAACCTATAACAAACTGACACAGTCAAGTGCAGCCAATCCACACGAAAACGTGGTGACCCATACTCTAACACTGTAATCTAATCCTTGAACTAAAAACAGTTTAATGCCTTCACAAATCCATATGTTTTCTAATACCACCATTGCTGTCAGCAGACTACAGGAGAGCCTCTTTGAAGATGGAAGTAAAATGACAAAGTACATCATTGTGAAAGCAATTATATGCTGCAGTAACCATTTTACAATGGCCCATATGGGCTGTATTTCAACAACGCAATTTCCAAATCTGCCTTAGCAAACATATATCTCCGGCCCAATCCCAGGTACATTTTGCAAAACAAAATACAACTGCAGCCAGAACAAATCCAAAATATGGATAACAGATGTAAAAATATGCCAACAAGGACACCAGAGCAATCTTTTTTGTCAGAGTACCAAACAAAGAGAGCAGGCACAGCAGACCTTACGAGGCTATTCACACCAAAGCTACCCATTCAAGGGACTTAGAGACTTGGGTTTATCAGAAATCTGATTATACACTCACATGCTTTCCTATGCAGCTGCCCAATTCACTGTTGCAATCATCATCCCATGCACCCCCCCCCCCCACCCTGAGACTGCAGGGCAGGGTAACTGCAATCCCATGTTAGAAGGTAAAACCAGACACAAACCAAGGCCATACGGGCTTACCCCACATCACCTCTGACAGGCAGGACTAGGGCTTAACTGAAGGGAACAAAAAAAAAAAACAAAACCAACATAAAGATCAGGTCCTGACCCTTCTTACAGCTGCAGTTTCGAATGGATGCTGTTTCCCTCACTGCCTGGACTCCACTGTAGCCACGCTATCACCCCAGCATCGCTTCCAGCAGCCTCAGGGACATGCTCTGCCTAGCCTGTTTGAAGACACAGAGTGAAACAGCAGCTCCAACCCAAAATCTCCCCCTCCTGTTCATGGAGGGGCAGGAGCCAGGGCCGACAAGCAGCCTTCAGTGGGCAAAATTACATAAAAGCTGTACTTCAGCGAAAAGTGGTTTGAATTCTGCTTCTTTTCAGCAATCCCATGCACGGATCCATTGCTTTTGGAGGCTGTTTTGGGATATCTCTATGCGGGTGGCATATTTTCTGGGGACAATGGGGTGAGCCATAGAGGACAAGCAACCAGACAGACAGGAGGTGCTCAAAATCCCAAAGGGCCACACACTCAACCTACAGGCAGGATACCGGCTCAAAGTCCTACATACATTAGTACCAGCAATAAAGACAGAAGCAGACGTGAACATCTTTCTCCCTGCAGTGGAACAGCAATAAAAAATGCCTTAAGCTGCCTATAACAGAAGACAGAAATGGTAAAGGTGAAAATTTACAAGTTCATTGCCAATTCATTAACAACAAACCAGCTGCAGCACGTATCTTACATTTCAATACCAAGAGCAGCATGCAGAGGACATCCTGCCAGTCACACACGCACGTAGTGTGGAGCTAAAAAGCACCCACAAGCAGAATGTAGAACTGGGTATATTCAGTAGCCAGGTCTTGCAGAGTGCATGATCCAGTTCTTATCATTGTCAGCTCCGCAAAATGATCCAGTGAAGCCAGGCAAGAGCATTTCAAAGACTTTAATCCATGTGAAATATTACTTCCTGGAACCGGAAATTCAATCCCTAGCCATGAAAACAAAAAACACACTCATAAATGTACCTTTCAACTCAGCCAATATAGCCATATTTAGACTCACTTGCTCTCCAAAAAAGCCCTTTACTCATTAATATAGAGGAATCTTAAAATGACTGCTGTAATTGCAGTTAAAAAATTAATCATGTTTTGAGATAAATGCAGATAAAAGCATGTTTTACTAATTATCTTTTGAAGCTTCCGCTCATGAAAGATTAAAGGTGGAAGAGAAGTTGTTGAAGTATTGAAGACAAAAATCCGACATTTGAGATCACTTTAAGGCCACGTACCTCTTGCAATTGATCCTTAATGTCCAGATACATTAAAAAAGGAGCCTTTTTAATTCAGAAAAAGCAGAACAAACATGCCCATTGGAGTTTTATGTAGAAGATAACTGTGTTTTGCAGCCACCCATCCACAGAGCTACAGCTACAGCCCAGCACCCAGCAGGAACAGGCTCCTGACCGCAGTGCCTGGCAAGGCTGATGAATGGACTTCCTTCTGGTTCAGCCCCAACTGGGACAAAGAACCTCAAGCCCCAATTCAACACTGAACTCAAGAATGTGAGGCTTCATTGAGCTCTCCAGACATGCAATCATACCAATGTACTTATAAATTAATGTTACTGACCCAAGCGAACATCTGAGGAGGTTACTGGAGGCAGCAGAGGGATGCAGGACTCTAAGAGCAAATGCCACCAAATCCACAAAAGGTAAGGTTGTTCACGCTCAGGAAGGAGGAGCTGAAGGTACTAGCATCAGCTGTTTGACAGAAAACCCAAATCACTTGTTATACACAAGCCCCATGAGGACCTATCTCCATGCCTGGGGCTTTTAAAAGCAGGTTATCTGGGGGGGGGGCAAGTTACTCAATAGCAAGTTCGGTACTTCCATTCACAACCCTAGAACTAACAAAGCAAGTAATTCGCTTCCCACTCCACACCAATAGCCTATTTTGTATCAGTAGTTTCCAGACTATTTCCAAGAACCCCATGAGCACTAATTTAGAGAGCAAATCTATTGACCACAGGCTTAAATTTACTGTACAACTGTCCACACCTCCACTGGCAAAAAATAAGTCTTCTGCAAACTGAAGCAAGTTGAAAAACACTATTTCATAAAATTGCTAAGATACTTTATAGCCATTTCACAGACCCGGTAATGATTTAGATCAGATTTAAATCATGACAATATATCTGAAACATATAAATTTTAGGAGAAGTTTCCTCACTGGGAACCCCAATCACCTGCAGCATGAAAGAACCACAGTCTCCTGTTACAGAGAAGCTGTGGCTGCCCCATCCCTGGCAGTGCCCAACGCCAGGTTGGACAGAGGTTGGAGCAAGCTGCTCTACTGGAAGGTGTCCCTGCCCTGGCAGCAGGTTGGAACTGGATGAGCTTTAAGGTCCCTTCCAACCCAAACCAATCTGGGATTCTATGACTCTACTGTGCAGTTTTCAGAATCATTTAACAAGCTCAGATGCTACAGAAAGTGAGTATCAAGGACTCTATAGTCCTCTGGAGTTTCAAGAGTTAGGAAGATGTGAAACAGTCCAGTTGACACCTCTTTTCTAAGGGACGGATCCCACTGTAAAGTCACTTGCTCTGTATTTCTCCTTCCTCCTTTCCCACCCCTCCATAGAGTTCATCCTGTTCCCATCATGAAGCATCAGTGACACACCAAACTAATGAATCCCACCATTGCTACAAACCTGAACAGGGCTAGGTAAGAGATTAAATACTTGGGTTTTTCATAACCACATATCCAAGGAAATTTGCCAATGTCTTTCTATTTGCATATCTGGCAGACTGCCCCAGACAACTAATACATAAGTGACAGCATACAGGTGTATTAGTTTAGAGTTTGCCTTTAATCTAGAGGTGTCAATTTGCTTCTGTTTTAATTACATCCATCTTGATATGTTATTACAACCTCATGAAATTTCATTATGTGAATGGCTATAAATACATACACATGACAAACAGTTGTTATAAATTTTCTGGTTCAGCAGTGGAGGCACAATATCAGCCCACACATCATGTACATTTAAAGTTTCAGTGCTCCCTCTCCTCTATCTTCTCCCTCCCTTCTCCTTCATCCAACACTAAGATATTTTACCACCCTTATATTTAATGGATGCTCTAAAATTCCTTCCATCACTAGTAGCAGCATTCTGATACATTTACTGTCGGCTTTCAGACCCATTTCAGCACATGTGTGTCCTTCTGGGCTGTGCCCTGTGAGAAATGTCTGTTTGTCATTAGGCAAATATAAGGAGATTGCACCGAGGTCTTATAAACATGCAAAGATCCACTTTTGTAGCTACATAATTCACCGAGTTTTTCAACACACATTCTGAGGTTGAAAACTTGGCAAGTCCATCCACCAGATGTATCTTTCTGATCCCAGAACTCATTAAAATTTACTCTTTTTTCTCTTTTTTTCCTAAAGTCCAGCAAACTCAGCTGCTGTGCCACATTAATTGCATTTTTATTATTTTTTTCCATAGTTAAAATGACTAATGCTGCAGGAGTCACTGCCTACAAGCACAATAGCTGGCCAGTAAAAATTACTAGGACTTTTAATCGTTCAGTAATAGCCAAATCACATAAAATGGAAGCAATTTGGTCCCCTCAAAACAGAAGGTTTTGATTTGCAGTATTTATTTTGCATTTTCAGTAAGGGAAAAGGAGAGGAGAAAAGACACAATTTCACACCAAAGGATTCCATTCAAAGGTCAAAGTGCCCTTGACGTGCATTAAAACCCACAACACTACCTGAGTTACAACATAAATCGACCCCAACAGCAGCACTTCTTTGATTGCCTTCTTACCACACAGACTCCTCAGAGGTCAAAGCTACTTTCGCTGCCTCAGCCCCCCACCAGTGCCCGCTCTGATGGATGTCACATCATGCCCAGCCATTCAACGCATCCATCCAGCTCTGGAGCAAGCTGGAGAGCATGTGTCAGACAGCTCTTGCAACAGCAGCACCTCCCAGCTCTTTCTCTGCGGCTTTCTGGAAGCTACGAACCAGATGCCAGTGTCTGGAAGACACTTGAAGGACACTCATGGCACCCTCCAGAGACATACAGTGCTAAGCACCTGGACGTGTAGAAGCAAAGATGAAGGTGACAAAAGTGGTCAGGAGCCAGGAAAAAGCAGAGCTTACAGGACCCCAGTTGGACACCCCCATTTCATAACAACAAGCTGGGTCTTTTGGCCGCTTCACCTCCATTCCCACCACCCGCACAAGGTCTCAAACTAAAGCACATTCTTAGACTGATAGGTCTCAGGTCACTTAGGACTTCCAGAGCAAAAATAGACAAAAATCAATGTCTTGAGCAATTATCACCATGTCTGTAATTCACCTAAGCCTCAGCAATAGGAAATGGCGTGTAAACAGCAAAACACAGGCTGTCAAAGCCTGCCCGAAGGGACGAGTCACACCACGGGTTTTGTACCCAGTACCACCATAAGCCACCTGCACGTGGTCCAAAAGTCAGCAAGCACTTCTGCCTCACTGATTTATTTCATTGACAGGGAAGGGGCATCTGCACCAGGTATTATCACTGTAATGTACTCTAATTATTTGATTATCACTCTAAAAACCTAACCCTCTCATAACCAACCTATTATGGAGCAAGGTTTTTCACAAACTTTGATAAATTCGGTTCTGGATCTCACCACTGATTTCAGAGAAAGTGTAAAACATGTTTTAGAGTGCAATACAACTCTGGTACAATTACTCTGCAACACAAGGACTACCTCCTCAGAACTTCAGCCACCTAAAAGTTAATCTAACCTAGAACCTCTTGGTGCCTACCTCTATCTCTGCAGCTGAGGTCTGCAGTCATCCTGCAGCACCCACAAACCTGCCCCAGACGGTTTCATTCAAACAGCGCTCAGCACAGGGCATGTCTCAAAGGCTGAAGGTGCTTGCTTGTTTTCATGAGCTCACCCAACAAAGGACAAGCCCAGGCCTGTGGACAGGGCAGACAAGTTGGCAGTGGTTTTATTCCCACACCAAAAAGTCCCCTTTGCTACCAAATAAAAGTATGACAGGAGGCAATTTACAAAAGCACCAATTCTAAGGTAGAAGCAACTTCCACTTTGGGAAGCTGACAAACACATGTGGGACAGATTGAAAGAAGACCATTTTTGGAGAGAACACCAAACTGATCTCCCTGCATGGCTGTGGAGTAACTATTCCCATTTGGACTTGAGATATTCATCACATCAGTAGTATGTGCATCAGCCAGCATTACACAAGGTAAAGTTCAGAGAGCCGGGAACTCAGACGCATCAGATATCAATACACCTCTGCACATCTCTTTGTCTTGGGAGATTTTAAAACCAGCAGGACCAAGATACACACCAAATACCAAGTAAATCCACACAGAGCATGTGTCATGTAACGTAATCATATTAAACTTGATAGACAGAAACTCACAGACAGAAAAACATGTGCAGTGCCAAGGAATAATCTTCTTCTTTTGCTGCCTTCTATTCCACCACACAGAGGACAGAACCAAAACACCTTCCATAATATTTACCAGACTAAAGATCTACCCTTTTGGTTAAAATCTCTCTCCACCACATAAGTGTATGAACTTCAGCAGTAGTGTTGCCAAGATACAAGGAGAAAAATCTCAAGATATTAAGGTAACACACTATTTAAAGGCAAATAGTACAGCAGAGCTGAGCTGGGGATCTGACAAATTGCCACTGCACCTTCTGCTGCTACAGCAAAACAAACCCCTACCTGCATTAGCCATTTCTCGTTACTTACAAAGTGGATTTTCATATCCATTTTACAACAAAGGAGTTTAGAGGACCGTGATGTTCTGAAATGGTCTTCACCCATGGCTGGCACCGAGTCAAAACGACAACAAACTCACTACACAAAAACTGCATATACAGCTGGCAATTTGTGGCACACACCGAGCTAAACCCCTACGAGAACATAGACGCTGAGCTGATAAATCATAAGGATGATGTACAAGAACACAGGGAAACACTGGAAGCAATTTCCCCTTGCTGCCTCAGCAAAGCACTGCAGCTCGAGTGAAGGAAAACGTAGAGTTAAACATTCCCACATTTCAGCCCACAACTTCCTAACTCCATTACCTTTTATTAATTGCATTTGAGACTTCACTGAACTTGAGCTCAGGCTATTTTTAAAACCTATCCGACTCAACTTATTGTTGCTCAGAACAAAGATTAAACTTCTAATTTAGCTGCAGATAATTACGAGGCTGCAGGTCAGCCCCCCGGTGTAATGCGGTAGGGTCTTCCAGTCAAACTGATAGGAATTGTCCTTAAAATAATAAATAGTAGCAGAGATGGGGGGGTGGGAACAGGGACCATCTTACTGAGTGAAGAATCATCCTGCCTTCCTCCCAGCTCAAGAGTTACCAGGTTTAATGACTTTGTAAGTGGGGAGAGATATTGTGGAGTATTCCCCCTCAGTACTGACAGGTGGGCTCTCACCAAGGAGCTTTACTTACACAGCAACGGTTCTTTCCTGAAGCTTCCACTTTGGTCAACAACCACCCCCTCCAGTTCTCAGTGTTCCCATCCAGTCCCTGATACTTCTGTATTGATCTCAGTGCTGTAACTCAATCTTTCAATTACTCAGCCCCTTGATGTCTTTCTGCTGATGGGGTGTTTTTTTTTTTTTGCCTCTCCCTAGTGATCATTTGACTTCCAAGCTCCTAATCCTTTACCTTTATTTTATAAACCACACAATCATTTAGTTCGGAAAAGACCTTTAAGATCATCAAGTTAACCCAGCACTGCCAAGTCCATCACTAAATCATGCCCCAAAGCACCCCATCTACACTTCTGTTAAACACCTCCAGGGATGGTGACTCCAGCACCTCCCTGAGCTTTGCATTCCCTCACCCCAGCACAGGCCCCAGATATTTAATAAGGACTTACTTTCTCACCCAAAGAGCAGGAAAAAAAGGATGCCAAGAAAAAGAAGGATAAGGATGTCTTTTGTCCTATTGATACGTGGCATAATTCCATTAATGTAAATCTTACGGAGCAGGGGCAGCAGAGATTACTTGAATCACATTTATCCAAAGAACTTGTCCTTATAGTTTAAACTCTTTCTTATTCAACTCAAGGCCATTGTGCCTCCAGCCACCTATGGGAATAGCAAAAATCCCCACCTGTTACTGTCAGGAGTTTGAAAGAATATTTATGCAGCAAGCACAATCCTCAGCCATTATCTGCCCAAAGAGGCAGTTTCAGTTCTTCAACAGCTACTGAAGTCAGTGGGGGTCGTGGCTGCCCCACCTCCCAGAAAGGCATCAGGCTTTTAAAAGTAATTTTGAAGTATTTTAGAAGTACTCAGGTAACTAAACAACAGTAACATAGGTTTCAAAAATTAGCCAAGAGGTTCCTTTTGTGGAATGCGCATCCTGCTGCTTTCAGTCCTGCTTTCAGTTTGGGTTGCTGTTTTTTCAGGTCTGGTCACTGAGGGTTTTCAGCAAGAGCTTCAGTCCCTCTGTCAAGGTTATCTCAAAATTTGATCTTGGGTCCATTTACTGTTTCCTCTAAACACACAGTGAAAATAATAAGCGCATCGCTTCGTATGGTATCATTCTGTCACACAAAACCTAATGCCACTCCACCCGCAGATAGCTTCATTTAGTTACTCGACTCCTTTCCCTGCTGGTGTGAATCTGCAGACTTGCATGTGCAAACAGAGACCAGGACAAACATCTAAGCATCTAAGCAGTCAATAAACACGAAAAGGGCTACCAAGATTTGCTGACAGCACTGAACAAACACCTGATGTTATGATGCTGCTGAGGTAAGGCATGAAGATTAAATTCCTTTTGAAATATGAAAGGATAGAGACAAGGCAGAACAAACCAGCTTGAAATCTCAGACAGTTTAAGTAAACAGGCTAATCAGGCTGGCTAAAGGCAGGTGAGAAGAGAACGATTTGGGGAGGAAAAACACCACGCACAGCAGTCATTCTGGTGTCCAGCTCAAGGCTTCTGCTGTCACACAGCCAAGCTATTTCTATTTTCAGTGGGCTGTGCCTAGCGATGGGTATCACACAACAGTTATTAAATCAAATTCCTGCATTCAGATGCAGGCACAGAGCTACACTGTCAGCGCACGCAGACACACAACTAAGACCACAGGCTCCTCAAAACCTTCCTGTTACTTGCACATTTTGCTTGTGCAACAGTAGTGCCTCTGTCTGAAAGCCCGCATCAGCTGTTAAGCTTTATGCCATCTACTCTGCCTGTCCAACACGTAAAACTGCCGTAGCTAACATCTGCCTGAAGCACACAAACACGGTGGAACAATTGCTAAAAAATTATTTACACTCATCGGATGGACTCATCTGACACAGAATTTGGAGCTCATTAAACTGCTCCTTGACAAATGTTTGTCAGCATTTCTCATTTGTAATTAATTATATTGGGCTTTACCTGACAATAATTTAGCATGGTCTCAAAACAGCCTAATGCCTGCGTGCTGAACAGGAATTAGCTGAGCAAATGCACAGTGAGAAACTGTGCCAGTTTTATGAAACAAGAATCCTCATTTAAATGCAAGTCGTCCCCCCCCTTCCCACCCCACAACCACGTCTATTTGTGCTTTATAAATATCTGTCCCCCATTTCAGGCTTGTCAGACGAACTGCCTGAGCTGAAGCTAAACAAACATCCGCAGAAAAAACTCATTACCTTACTCAGTGTTCAGAAAACCTGAAACCAACTGCTTACTCCACAGGGATGGTCAGAGCTGACTCAGGAAACACAAAGTACTTCCCAGGCTTTAAGCTACCGTAACATTCAGGTCAGATTTCATTTCTCATCACAGTCAACCATCTTCACCACCGCACATCAACAGCCACGTCACGTCAGTCTCCTGCCCAGAGTCCTGTGCACCAGCGGCTGGAGGGACACAAACATCTTCACCAAAGCTCACCTCGCTGAGGAGCTCCACAGAATCCTCCCTGCCAGCAGTGCCGCTCCAACAGATTGATTTATCACATCTTGAGAAACGCCCTTTCCCTGTCAAACCGGTGTCTAAAATGCCCACCCAGGTTTAGAGAACCTCATGCTATTATTGTTGGTAACAAACACAGCAGCAGTGCAGCACCAGGTTACACCAAGGTGGGGAAAGCACTCAGCTTGGCAAGACAGCGATCACACTAACACAGGTACTGAGTGTCTCTGCCTTTCTCAGGCACAGGAAGATGTGCCTAAGAAATCCAGCTTTTACAGGCTGGAAGATTTTGGGAGGTCAAGGAAGTGATGTGTGAGGAACCACTCTGGAGTAAACCGCAGAGGTTGCTGCCATCAGTCCCTGTAAAGCTACTCATGGGAAGATCAGGTGGATCAGATCAAACCCTACGAACACACCTCAGCTGTTTTTAACTACAGAACAGGTGCTGGTTTCTGAAGGTCAAAGCTCCAAGATGCTCCCCAGGCCTGCACTGCACATCACTACACCATAGTCTAGCAAAGCCAGGTGAAGACCAGTCTTATCACAATTCCAGTGACACAGGATTTGCTTGACTGTCACTCCAAGGGAAACAAAAACTCCATCATGAGAACCCACTGTCTTTGTTCAACCCCCTCTTTCCCTTCATTCCCCACGCAAACATTAGAGAGATCAAGGTCCAGGGTGCCATAAACCCAGAGACAGATAACCAGAAGCAGATGGCCTCTATTTCTACACCAAATAATTTACACTTGAGAAGCATGAGAAGGCTGCTGACACCTGGACAGAAAAGCAGCTCCAGGAGTGGGAGTGGGTTAAAAAGATGATAGTTTTGCTTCAAGGGATGGGAACTTTTATCAGCATAACCATAACAGACATGGACAACTCCTACTGAGGCTACAGTGGCCATGGGATGTGCACTCCTCTTGTGCACCCCATGCCACGTACGAGCTTCACACAACCTGGTATTCTGACCAATTTGGGCTTTTCTAAGTCACCCCAACAAAAAGCATTTAGTAAAAGACAAGTAAAATAAAGTTATATTCAAATTCTTGTTCTTGTTTGCAACTTTATAGACAGCATTTATAAGAAGATCATGGGGTGACACCTCGTACAGACCCAACTCACACACCTACTGCTTTAAAAGACGTCCCCACAAGCAGAGAGTTCAGCCTTGTCTCTCTGCAGTGGCCATTCCTCCCATGCAAGCCATCACCCACCAGCTTCCCCTCTTCTGGACCATGGGTTTACATCTTGCAGCAGTAAACACATCCTGCACTTCGGCTCTGTTTTTCACATTAAGCACACAAAACACCCTCTGTCTCTGCATGCTTTCAGCTGTGCTATGCCTGAGAAAAGGCTGAAGCTCAAGCACAAAGCCAGGGCTGGGGCACTTTCACATGCTGGGCACAAGTGTCTTCAGGAAGCTGGGGAGAAACCCCCATGGCCTCCAACAGTATAGGGTCTGACCTAGAGCAAGAGATGTATAAATACCAGGTCACCTCTCCATGGCACCCAAGGCTTCTTGTCTCAACTCAAGCACATTAACACCTAAACATCTCACCAAGGCTGAGATATCTCACTCCACCAGCCACTCACAACCTCCTCACCAACACTAAAATCCCAATAAAAACTTCAGGCAGCTACACCAACGTACACAGTCATTCCTGCCACACTGGGCTTGTGCCTTAGACATCTTCATTTCCCTCTGATCCTCAGGAACAAGTTTCTCAACATACACACCAAGCTGCAGGATAAAGCACCTAACAACGATTTTGTGACACTACTTCTCAACGCAGCATGAGACCGTTAGGTCAAAATGTGCCACCTATCACATGAACATTAAAAGTATGTCAAGTCTCAGTGTGTGAGCTATTGTTTTATCTGAATGTGATATTAGCTGGCAGAACCGGGTAATGTTTCTGCGCTCCTTTTTAGCGATACAGGATTACATGGGATGCAAGTAGTAGCCATTCTTGGCTTTGAAAAAGGAGCACAGCAATTATTTTCAGTTCAAGTGGAAAATAAACAAATAAGCAGCATAACAGAATAAAGACATTTTCCAAAGCGCCCTGACCAAGTTCTGACCATAAAACTTGCTCTTCCCCTCCAAAAAGCACGATGGCCAAATTCTCAAGTCCAATTTCCCATAAAAAACCCTAATGACACAAACTGGGGCTTTGTTTGAGGAAGAACAGGATTTTACCTGAAACAGAAGCATGCAAATCTCACTGTTGCAGACAGACACGTATCCACACTCCTCCTCTCTCTGGCTGGAGCAGGGCACTGGTGGATAGGCTCCCCAGGTGAAAAACGGTGGCAAAATCGTCATTACCTCAGCATTTGCTCATTATTGCTCACACCAAGTCTAACACCAACCATGTGGAGGTTTGCTGGAGTGAACAAATCCCCCCTCCAACTACACCAGAGGAAGTTCACTTGGAGGCATTAGTCCAGATGGATACAGGTGTAACCAAGGACGAAATCTGGCTCCAAATTCCACACAAAAAGAAAGAAACAAAACCAAAAAAAAACCTGAAAACGCCACTAAGTATTCCTGGCTAAAACATATAAACAGCGTAAGAGCTCCACGGATTTATGCTCTCTTTTTGTTAAACCATCAGCTTCATCTCCACATTTCTTTTGACAGTTCATCATCCTTCCAGTTGTGACTCCAGCACACGTAAACCCGAATAAATCTGCTTTTCACCACGGCAAAACTTCTCCGGAGCAGAAGTTACGAGCAACAAAGCCCTGCAAGCCAACGGGCTGCAGCTCCCCTCGCACGGCAGCATCCCCACGGTCGCGGGCGGGCTGGGGGTACACGAAGGTTCCAGCATCCCCACGCACACATCGTCGGGGGCTGCCCGGCCAGCCCGGCCCCGGCTGACCCGCACCCCTGCCCTTAGCGTCCTGGGGGTGCTGGTGCCCCCCGCGGGGTGGGAGGCCGCGGGGCCCACTCGTGACAGATCGGCAGCGAGCGCGGCAGGACGGCCCCCCCCTACCCCGCAGCAGCGCTCGGCGAGACCGGGAGCAGGACCCACAGGCACCCCCATCCCCACCACCCCACACCGGACACGAGAGTGCGGCCCCGCCGGGACACGGCGGCCACAGAAAAGTTTGATCCGTGGGAAAAGAAGGGAAGCGCCGCCGGGAGCCCCGCGGGGGGAGCGCGCCCGACTCCCCGCTGCACCGCCCGGGGTGCCGCGGATGGAGGATGGAGAAGGGGGGTCGGCCCCGGTGCCCGCCGCCGCGCCAGAGCCCCCCGCCGCCCGCCGGGAGCGGCGCGCCAGGCTGCAGGTGTCGGCGGCGGGGAGGGAGCGGGGCACCCCGGGGACGGGGAGGGGGCGGCGGGACCGGCCCCGCGGCACCCCCGGCGGCCCCGGCCCGGGAGGAAATGGGGGGGGGGGGGGAACGGGGCGGAGGACGGAAGGGGGGGGCACGGGTCGGCGAGGAGGGGGCTCCCCCGCGGCTGCCCCCACACAATGAGGCACACACAAAGCGCCTCCGCTCCTACCTCCAGCGCCTCGAAAGTGACGAAGCTGGACATCGCGAAACCGTCGATAATGTCCTCTTCAGCCGACGAGGACTCCCGCCGCTTCCTCCGGGGGGGCCGCGGCCGGGACGGCGGCGGGGGCCCATTGTCTTCCTTCTCCGAGCCCGAGGAGGAGAGCGCCGCGGCGGCCCCGGGGCCGGCGGCCCCACCGGCGGCAGAGCCGCGCCGCCCGCCTTGGGCTCGCCGCTCCCGGTCGCGCTGGGACCGCGATCGCCGCTTCTTCCGAAGCCCGTTGCATCGCGCCGGGCCATCCATGTCTCTCGCCGGCTCTCCCTCTCTCTCTCGTCCCCCCCCGCCCCACCGCAGCCACAAATCCGGCTCCCCCGGCGGAATAACGGGGGAGGGAGGGAGGGAGGGAGAGAGGGAAGGAGAAAAGGAGGGAGGAGAGGACAGCAAGGGGGTGGAGGGGGGGGGATGAAAGAATCCGAGTGCGGCTCCACCACCACCACCACCAGCAGCAAGCACCAAATGTAAGAGATTCCTATAAGCGAGCCAAGGAAAGTAATGGCTGATCTCAGGTCGCCTTTGTAAAAAAAAAAAAAAAAAAAAGAAAAAAAAAGAAAAAGAAAAAAAAAGAGAGAAGGGGGGGAAGCCTCACCAAGCAGGCAATAAATCAGAATAGCGGAACGCTTTGATCAAGGGGCTGGGAGGGCGAGGATCTTCGAAAGAGAGGAAAAAAAGCAGAGAAGGGGGGAAATA
Source organism: Pezoporus occidentalis (assembly GCF_034315485.1). Classification (NCBI taxonomy): domain Eukaryota; kingdom Metazoa; phylum Chordata; class Aves; order Psittaciformes; family Psittacidae; genus Pezoporus; species Pezoporus occidentalis. Next base: position 1,186,190 of record NW_026912887.1, read on the forward strand.
AAGAAAGGAGAGAGACCCGCTGGAAGGAGGGAGCTGAGAGTATTTCCTTGCACAGAATTTATTTTCTTTCTTCCTTTCCTCCCCAACTAAAAGAAGTTCCAGGGGGGGTGAAAAAAAAAAAATATATATATATAGCTCTGTCTGGAGCTCTCCTTCTCTGCGTGTGTGTGTGTGTGTGTGCAGGGAGGGTGCAGCCTTCCCCTCCCCACGAGCACGCACTCACTCCTCTCCCCCTCCTCCTTTATCTCCCTGGATCAAACACAATAATAATAACGATGCATCCAGATGCAATTTTCTCAGGCACCGACCAGGGATGGACTCGGGAGTGGAGATCGGAGCCCAGCCCGGCCCCCTCCAGAAACAAAACCAAACAATAAAAGAGAAAGGGGGAAAAAAGAAGGGGGGAAAAAAAAGAGGGAAGGAAAATAAGAAAGCCCCAAACACGCCCACCCACCCCAGCTATTAATACGGATCAATCATGGCAAATTCATCGGATTAATTGTGGCGAGGAGGGGGTGCTGGTGGTGGTGACAATAGATCCGGGCGGAGAGGCGGCTGCCCCCCTCCCCGAGAACGGCAACAGCAGCAACAATAATGATCAAAAATACAGCGGCGGTGCCGAGGCTCGAACACGCTCCAGTGGGGACGGCACCGCCGGGTGCTCCCCGCTGCCGGCGCTGCCCCTCAGCCCCCAGCGCGGGCAGCTGCAGCCGGCGGGTCCCGGTGACGCGCAGCCCCCCCCCGGACAGCCGCCGGCGCGGGGCGGGTGGATGGCGGTGCTGGCCCCCAGCGGCCGCCGGCCCCGCGCCGGTCACGTGGCTGCTTGCCGCCGCCGCCGCCGCCGCCGCCGCCGCCGCCGCCGCCGCCGCCGCCGCCCCGCCCGCTCCCGGCGCCGCGTGAAATGCAGCGCCCCGGCCGCGCGAAATAAGTCGCGGGCATGCGCGCAGGGCCTGCGCACTCGGCGGCGCGCACTCGGCTGCCGTCAGCCCCGCTGCCCCGTGGCCCTCGCCCGCTCTTAGCGTCGCTGCCCCTGTGGCCCCCGTCCGCCCCTAGCCTCGCCGCTCGTTGCCCGCTTGCCCTCAGCCCCGCCGCTCTCACTGGCTCCCGCGCTTCTCTGTCCGCTCGGTGTCCCCCGCAGCCTCCTCTCCTCGTCCCACCAACTTTCTCTTCAGTTTTGGCCGCCCCGTTAGCCCCTGCCGCCTGTCAGCCCCTCGTGTCCCGCCCTTCCCTCAGCCCCTGGAGGTACCTCAGGTGGTCGTCCCTTGCCGCCTCAGCCACTTCTGGGTGCTGCGGCTGCCCCTGTTCCGTCTGTGTGTCGAGGCCTGTCTTCTGCACAGGGACACGGTGGGCTTTTGTCTTCCTCCTCCTGTCCCACGACGGCAAAGCGCACAGCTCTGCCCTGGGAAGCCGGGGCTGAGCCCCCCTGCAGGGCAGCACCCCAACATGGCTGCCCCACGCAGGTAGCGGGGCTGCCGCCAAAACAAACAGAGGCTTCCCTCCGCCCAGCCTGCGCTGTGAGGCTCGGCCACCTGCAGCTGCCCCTCCTTCCTCTGCCCTTCCCGTGCCGGGTGTGCCCATTGGCCTTCCTCGGCTTTCTTGTCTCCCCTCCAGTTTTCCCACCGCAGCTGTGCGGAGAGCCCACGTTAGGGTGTATTCCCGTGTCACCTCGACACCGAAAGCACTCTGGAACCAATAAATTCACTTCTTGAGTTTGTTCTTATGGTCACCCTTTTCACCGAGTGCTCCTGTCTCCTGCCCAGGGGAAATGGCTGAGGACGCAGGCGTGGAAGGAGGATGTGTGAAGCTGTTCAGTCTGGCTTCAGAGCAGAGAGCTGGGAGGATGAGGGGTTTGCTAGGAAGTAAGAAGAGTAGAGGAGGAGCAAGGTGGGGAAGAGCACCAAAGCTGTGGAGGCTCAATGCAGGATGGAGAAGGGCGGCTCTGGAATCGGTTTTAGTTTTTCTCTGTTTACCAGGTGACCAGGCTATTGCACAGTTTTAAAACATATTCGGGAAGGCTGGAGAGGAGGAAAAAGAGAAATCATTAAATTCTCCATCTCTGCAAGAACCAAATCTACCTCTTGTGGCCTCCTGTAACTGCTTATCGTTTCATTGAGATACCAAGAAGGGCCACAGCAAGGGGGAATGAACACAGGCTGAGAACATCCATGTGTATTTTTCCAGCAGTCTCCCTCCAGGCTGCTCTGACTCTTGGGATGATGCTCTGCTTGACTGTATAATGTGTGTTTAATGTCCCCTAAGTGAGGCTACCAGTCAAAAAATAGTCCTAATATATTTTCTAGGAGAATTAAGTGATGATGTGGAATACTGGGAATCAGATACACCCTCTCTACCCAGACAGCAAATTACATCTTTGCCACCTCTCTCCACACCACATCTCCTGGATGGCATGCAGTGACTTTTAAGCTGGTGCGTATGGGTGTGAATCAGAAGAGGAGAAAGCACAAAGCTGTCAGTAATCTGATCATGCGTGTACCTTACAGGAGGCCACAGTGCTCATTGCAGAGGCACATGGCTAGGTTTTAAACATTCTCAAATATCGAGCTAAAGGACATCACCTCCTAGATCTGACCTTAGATCTCCCTGTTCAGATTGCTTTTCTGTTTAACAAACGCATTCCTCTGTCCTGCTTTGGGTTCTTCTGTCTCACTTAAAGCTGCCTGCCAGATCTATATAATCTGACTATACAGAAGAAGCTGTACAGGTATTGTTGAAGTGATACAATTTGTGTGTGCAGGCAAGCTCAAATATTACAAGGTCTCTGTCTTCTGAGGAATATTAAGCTGTACTCTATCAAACAACTGTTACCTGTTGAGGTTTTTGGAAAATAACTATGTGATTTTCAGGGCAATGTAATTGATTATAGTTTCCTGCACATCCATCACCATTAAAGTAACTTAGGAGACCTGTAGTCGGATATGTTTCTGCAGACATTCATTGCACGGCTGAGAGTCTGCTCAGCCTGTTTTCTTCTTGAATGCATGTATATAGGAAACAGAAACAATATGTCATTTATTCTTTGTGGAAACAAACCCCTAGATTTGCATGTCAACTGAAAAAAAAAAAAAAAAGATTAAAACCCATCCATCTAACTCATCCTCTATTGCAAAATGTTTTTCTTCTGCATAATATTTGTATCAAACATTAGAAATCACTGGCCACCTTCTTGGATATAATAGAGGTAAATTATACCTTTTCTGAGTCTGCTCCAGAAAAAGCGTTTATTGACTTGGGAGGGAGGGCAGGTAGGCCTTACGGTTACACGAAACCTCTGACAGATACTCAGGAATCTCTGTCTCCAGTGTGTTCTTGCCTCCAGCTGAGTAGTTAAAGTCATCTTACCAGGAAGGATACCACTGACCTCCATGCACACTTGTTCTTAGGCTGCCTGTTAGCTTTTCCCTAGAAATACATCTTTCCTGGCATCGGGTTTGAGAAAATAGCACTTTTTTGCTCCCCCATATATTCTTCTTACAGGCACTAGTATGCTCTGGTACCTTGCCTAGTCTCTGTTTTTGAGGTTAATTGCTAGGGTACTCGACTGGATACTCTTAGTTATGAACACCCACAGAAAAGGTACTTTTTGAACATGTACTAGTAGACCTTTAATCTTCTGATCTGAGACTGATACCAAAAGCTTTCTGTTCCTAGGTAATGAAGAGTGAAAGGTTAACACAGACTCAAAGCAACAATTGCAATTTCCTTATCACCATTAGACTTTGGAGCAAAATATAATTTGCAACCATAAAAACACTAAAAGGGGTTTTCTGAGGCCTAGCCTCTGGCATACCAATCTGAAAAGGATACTTTGAAATAACTTGAAGATCAGGAGGTAATTCATTGCTTGAGGAAATGGCAAGAACCTTGCTTCTAGCAAGAGTAATTTGCGCTGTGTTTTGGCATTAAGCTGTAAAGATGGAATTTAAGAGACCTTAGTCCACATGAGATGCTCAGCAGATGCACGCATGTCTTTTGGGGGTTAGTATCTTTTTAGGAGATGGGTACTTTAAAATAGCAGAATGTTTGTCTTGCAGAGTGTTATTTTTATTTTAGAAAGAGCTTGATCTGGGAATGCAAAAAACCAAAAGAATTGGGAAAAAGAGCCTTTTTGTTATTGTTCCAACCCTGCTTGTACAGTGCATTTGTAAGAATAGCAAATAATGAGAACCAAAATTCTAATACAAAATAAAAGCCAGGGCAATTGTGTGGATGGCAGAGGAATTTAAAACAGTTCCATAAAACTAAAACAATTTTCTCCAAATTGCATTGCTTATACAAATTGTATTGCTTATCAGAGAAGATTGCCTAGCTTCATAGCTAAGGGCTGGACCGGTTGCTTTAAGAGGTGTTTTCCTAGAAAGTGGTTTGAAACAGAAACATTTAAGGAAGAAAGAGCACCCAAAGCGAGCCAACAAGGAAAAATAGAAACCCATGACCTTTAAGAAAAAGAAATAGTTCAAGAATAATGATAAAGGCAGCACTAAAAGTAGCTAGTGGAAACCCAGCAGAAGACAGGTTTCTAGAACAACATCCAGAGAAAATACATGGAAAAGAGACAATCATTCCTTTCACAAATTAAACTAACCCATCAGTGGAACTCACTGCCACAAGGCAGATCTGAGGTCAAGAATCACAGATTCACAGAATAGTTAGGGTTGGAGGGGACCTTAAGAACAAGGGAGTCATAAGCAGTAAAGCTGTGTTGTTTATCATGTACGGCCAGAAAAATTCTGGAGGTTTTGGGTCCGGCTGGCTCCTTGGGAGTTGTTAAACACCCTAGTGGAAGCTAACACAGCCTGTGCTTCTAATTGTCTGAAATTCCTTATCCCGCAGGATGAACATCGGTGAATGGCAGCATTCACATATACAGAGAGTAAAGCAGATGTCACTTGGTTTTCAGGAAGCCTTGTCTGAAAATGTGATTCCAAACTACATGGATAGAACAAATGCTGTGTTGATTGTGAAAGTGTAAAGCGTGGTGATAAGTGGCAGTATCAGAGATTGTGTCATTGTGGATGGAGGATCCTGGAAGGTTTGACGCTGCAATCCCATTTTACTGAGTATCTAATATCTAAAATATCAAATAAATGGTACAGTAATGAAATTTGGAGACTGCATCACATTTGGAAGAACCACAAATGTTCATGTTGGTGGAGGAACAAATATAAGGGACACCAAGATTTACAAAAAAAAAAAGGGGAGAAAAGGTTATGAATGATACCTGCTGTGGAAGCAAAGCACAAACTGCAAATGTTATCACAGTTCTTCAGTTAACATCATAAAAAGTTAACTGATCTTCTAGGGTGAAATTCTGACCTCAGTTGCATGTAAACGAGAAAACTACCAGTGACTTCAGGAAGTTCAGCATTTAACTCTCAGCTGCTTTTTTTCTGTTTGAGAATGGGATTTTCAAATGTGACCAAGAGATTTAGAATCAGAATCATCAACTGGGTAGAGCTGGGAGGGACCTTAAAGATCATCTAGTTCCAACCTCCCTGCATATACCTGCCCTTTGGTCCCTTTCAGTACAGTTTGCAAAAGCACATTGCTAAACAGGTAGCATACACATCTGCTTGAAAATGGGTCAGCTTTCCTTACCAGAAAAGACCAACTGTTTATATTTCAGTGATGCTCAGTTCAAACAGCACTATCCTGTGCTGCATCAGGGTATGTCACTGCAATCCAATCCATTTAAATTTATTCTTCTCTTCCACCTTCACCAAAAAGCACGTGGGAGAAACAGTAGAATGAGTTTTTCCAGCATTTTAAATCAATGTTTAAGAGAAACTATGTTTTAGCCCAACACGGGTTATGATGTAGGAAGAACTATGTGAAATTTAAGAGCCTGGGTTATCCAGGAGGTCAGACTACCTGATCCTGGTCCTTTTCTGCCCTTTAACTCACCGAATAAATTAGAAACCTGATCTCTCAAAGTTTTAATTTCAGAGCTGTCTTTGTAAATGGGGGTGGAGTGGAATTCCTAATAAATTACATCCTCCTCCAACATTCATTTTTTCTCCCTGAGAAAGGGTTTCTTTTAAAAAACAATGTTTAGTTCCACATATTTAAATTACAGAAATTCATATCTCTTTATGTCTTACACCGTACTGTGTGCCAGCACAGCAATTATTAAAGCATTTTTATTGATATTACACAGCTCTCTGTGAAATGTGAATTAAATTTATCATGAAAATTGATTTTTAATGACAGCTCAGGTTTACATTTCTAAAGTTCATACCTTTCTACTATTTTTTTTGTTGGCACTAGAATAGGGCAGCTACAATAACTTTGTCAGAAATGGATTAGGAGATATCCTGTAGTTTACTCGTATTTATCAGTATAATTCTACAGATGAAAGCAGTACAGTTTTCTACTGAAGTTAATCTGCAGAGAGCAGAACTGGACTAACTGGGCCACATCTTCATACTCGAGTACCTGAAGTTCCTACATCTGCCCTTAGGCACTTACAGGATTGTCTTGATTTTTAAAGCCGTTGAATGTGCTCAGCTTTCATTTTAATTTGATGAGAATAATGGGACAGCACATCCCTGGAATCGAGGCATCATCCTTTGCCTCTTTCCCCCCATATATTATCTTTCCTTATTGCCAACAAACTGCTGGAGGTAACTTTTGGTTTAGCAGACTGAACATGACACTGGATACTAAAGCAGTTAACAGTGCAGGGAATGCTGCATTTTAACCTACATGTTTTTTCAGCTGCTGCAGATGGAAGGGGCACAAGAATTTTCCAGGCTTGCTATTTAATGTGTTGTATTAATATGCTTTCATGAAAACAGTCATCTGACATGGAACATGCAGGAGCAGAGTCTGGGCTTACAGGTCTCCTCCGGCCTTAAGCAGGCTGAGGACAGAAAGGTACAATGTGAAGTCAAATGCAATTACTGACCATTGCAAACAATATTATGTCAACTGAACATCAAGCATGCTTAATGTTCAGGTAGCTTTCAGAAGGAAATTGGGTCCGTATTAGCGTAAGCTACTGTGGATAAAACCTCCAACTTGGTGAAAATGTCACTTTTGCTTCTCCAAAATAGCCGTATTTCTGTAAGACACATCTGTGCAGGAGGTGGGGGGAGGCTTGGGTTGTTTTTCATTGGCTGATGGGGGAAGGTTTATTGGTTGTTGTTAAAAATGATCCGAAGCAAACTTTTACAAGGTCTTCTGTGACTAATAAAACCTGAGTCTTTGAAATGTACTACAACCCAAGTTGCTGTTAAGAGATAATTCTCTTCGATCCAGATGCTTCCATCTCAAGTGCAGTGCAGAGAAAAGAAAAAGGGAGAAAGAAAATTGATGGAAAGCTCCTGAAAGCAGAGGGGGAAGTCTGCAATTTCTCTCCCTTTAACACTTCGTACACTGAACTTGGGAAGTAGCTTAATGGTTCCTCTGCAGAGTGTGGCACGATGGGGACTGAGAAGGACCCCTGCCCCATGTGCTTACCTGTGAAGAGATGCAGGGAAGTATAGTCCTTTCCAGGCTGGGTAGGGCACTGACACATCAGGATTTCATCTGAAAGGTGACAGTAGATAAGGTGGGGTTATCTTCCTCATAGTGTAATCTCTGTATCGGTGAATTTTTCACCTCTTCTTGCACTCAGACCCAAGGGCCTGCTCATGAGCAAGAGAGTGAGAGAAGGTGTGGAGGCGTTTTCTCACTGTCCTGCAAGATGCAGTATGGCTGCTGCTTGTACAGTGATGCAGCATCATCTCCTCCTGTCTTCAGAATATTCCCTCCAGAGAGGAATGAAGATATTTTCATGGCCACCCATCTCTTGGGTGTTAATTTCATTTTTGGCCAGTCCTTTCCCCTACTGCCTGTTCCCTCTTACATCTTGTTCCTGACCTCTGGACTTCATGCTTTAGTCTGGAGAGACGGAGACTTCAGTCATCTCTGGAAAAGCAAGTTTGTCTGTTTGTAAACAGTAAATCACGACTGGCAGCTTTGTTTCATGGGACACCAAATCCTTCTGACTAGTAGTGATAGCTAGAAATCTAAGGTGCCTTTAAAAATCCCAACCTATACATCCAATATATTCTGCAGATGGTACACAAGCAGCCCCAGTATTTACAGAACCTCACTGGTATGTCTCACTTACCTGTTTGCTTACCCCATCTAAAACATCCCATCAGCAGACACTGCACATATTTTGTTCTGAGAAGGCAATCCCTTTTTATCTCCCATGAATTTGAAAATACACCAAGCTCCTCAAACGAAAAATAAAAAGAATAATGAGGCAGACACAAGCAGTATAAATCAATATAGCACTATTGATGTCAACAGAGCTATGCAAATATATACTAGCAGAGGATGACAACAGAAAATCAAGTACTAACTTTATACGGAGAAAGAAACAATGGCAGCAATATTAAATACACTTTTCAGCTATGCTCAGAATGGATTGTGGAGTAAGTCATTGTTGTAATATGTAATTTGAGAGGGCTGTGAATTCTTCTGTGAGCATGTTGCTTCAGGAGACGGAAGAAAAATCAAAGCACAGCCTTGCAAGTAACATTCCCCCCTGATATTAACAATAAAACCATAACACTGCTTGGCTTTAAGTAACAATTCTAACCAGTTTTTGCACAGTGTTACAAATTCTGCTCTGCCCCAAAGAGTCAAGGTTGCAGCAGTGCCGGAACAAACGCCATTGGAGGCAAGTGATTTGCGTCAGCATTGGTCAACATGGAGTTTTACTAAAAACATTATTTCTGAAGTCATTTCTGCCTGCAATGAGAGTTATGGTTGTACTGCAGGCAAAGTTCCAGTAAGGCACTGGGTCTGCTTGGATAAAGCCCCTTAAGAGTAAACAAGAAACATACCGGTATCATTAGTGAATGTGCTACTCTCTTTAGCAGAAGAAGCTGCTGGGCTCACACGAAGCAGTGGTGGTGACAGAACGATGTATCTTTTGGTTAAGCTGCCAGTTGAGCTTTGGTTTATCAGCACAAGACTTACCATACGCATGAAGCCCCTTTGTGAGCTGATGAGCTCCTGACTCTGAGGTTCCCCACTGTCAAATCTGACCACAGAAAAGGATAGTGGGTAAACAGAGCTAACGAAAAAAATAATAATTAATAAATCAACACCTTAGCAATTAATGTGTGCGCCTACCCCGTAAGTTCTTCACGTAGCAAACTTGTATGTTAAATATTCACCTAATATTCATTTCACAGAATGGAAATATTCCTCACACACATTAACTGAGACAATTACTGAAACGCCAACATCAGATTAGCTACTGTATCTTGAAAAGAACAAAAAAGGAATCATTGCTACGGTGAATTTCAAAGTGTTAAAAGGCTCAAAAGGTTGTTCAACTAGTAGATGATTTTAAGCAAAGCTAATAAAACATGGACACTTCATTATTCATTCATGAGAAAGGCTGAGTTCAGACACTGCATTTCAGTAGAGAAGCTGGTCTATAATATCCTGTCTTTTGTTCATCGTTTCCATGATCTCCATACATCTCTTGTTTATGTAGCAATTCTTTTAGTGCACTGAAGCCCAACCCAGGGAGGTCAAAGAAGAAATCCTCACCGTTTCAATAAGCTTTAAATCTGGTCCCAGTCACCATCTTCCCTGCTTTGGGATGGAGCCCTACATAGGGCAGGAACCTCATACTGATAGCTCAGTGCTTTCCAGGAAATAACTTCTCCCTTCTTTCACTGAATCCTTATTAAAAGCCTGGGTCCTTTCCTTGTGAGTAAAACTGCAAGATCACCTTCACCTTTAATTTGCAGCAGGACTATAAGATTCAGATCAAGAGCCACATCAGGAGATTTGTGATCCATTTTCTGGCTCTGGTTCTGATACGTGTCATGAATAGTGGTGTGCAGATTACTCCGGTCATTTGTTCTTCACTCAGACCGCCCATGGGTACGGGAATGGAATTAATTTCCCTGTTTGCAAAGTGCCTTAATAGTGCTCACAACAGCAGTCATGAGCCAAGGCTAAGGACATGCTGCCTTGGGTGCTAAATGCTACGGGGAACTGAGGTTTCCAAAGTCAGCTGGAGAATTTGGATACAAATTATGGGAATTTTAATAGGCATCCAGATCACCGAGGCCAGTTTAAAACATCATCTTTAAGCATCACTAGCCATAATGACTCCAGCTTTTTGCTCCAGTCATTTTCTCCTGCGTATCCAGTTAGTCATTATTTCTTTGTATTCTGCCTCTTTCCAGGCAGAGACCTTCTAACCATAAAGCTTCCAGGAGCATAACCTACTGTCAAATGAGGCAAAACACCAAATAATTAAATGAATAAGCAGTATCAAGGTCCATTGAAGGAAGAGTTTGATTAGGTAGAAGGTGGCTTATGATTTACTGATCTGATGTACCTTATTTTCATCTTCTCTTTTCCTGTCAGAGTGTTCTTGCCATTTAAAAGTTAATGTCTTGATTTGACATTTTCTCCCATTCTGCATCCCACTTGCTATAATTACAGCTCTTCCACCTTCCAGTGCAGCTTTTAAACACATTATTATTTATGTATTTTTAATCCTTTTTTCCCCCAGACTCAAATTTATTTGTAATTTCTCAGGGAAAAAAAAAAAAATCTAGTTAAAAAAGAACTCCCAGGGATTATGGGAGGGGAAAAGGAAGGAAAATAGGATAAGGAGAGTTATTTCTTGTATAGGGCATAGTTGAGCTAATAAAGGAAAAGTTTCATCTCAAAGGGATGGTCAAATCTTTTCAACACCAGACAGATGGGATCATGAATCCCTTGAGGTGGGCATAATCTTTGTGTTCTCACTGCTGGGCACTGTGCAAGCAGAGGTTCTTGCTCATGACCAGTGGTCTGTTCCCAAAGCAAATAATAGCAGCAATAACTTAACAATAAAAAAATACAAACTGTGAGATAGGGGAAAAAATGATATCACAGGGATATCAAGAGCAGGCCAGCTATATAGCTGGTTGTGCACTGTGCATAGCCAAGACTTTACCCTTGGCACAGCAGCACCTCTGCAGACTGCTACATCCTATTTGTTACACGTTTAGCAAACAACACTGTCCTATGGGAGGTGCCATATTTTAGCCCTTATTTGAATCGTTTCTGTAGATGTTTTTTGTTAAAGCATGCAGTGATCCAGTGAGGCTTTCCAAGAACCTCCCCACAGACCTAGCTGCCTCCAGAAATGGCAGGTAAAGCACTTCACCTCACCTCTTTCACAGTAATACCATGAAAACCTACTGTCCTAAATCATGCCCAGAAGCCTCATACTCGCATTGCACTTGTACTGCTCCTCATTCTCCCTCCCTTCTCAAGATAGTCTTTTACAGTGCAACTTAGAAAATTATGATGGCTGGCTGATCCAGGACCAGCCATCAAAGGTCCCGTTCACAGAGCTGCTGTAAAGCCATGTCCCAGCCCTGTGGCAGTCGTAGAATCATTTAGCTTGGGAAAGCCCTGTAAGATCATGGAGTCCAACTGCTATATAATCCTCACAGCTTTATTATAAACTGATGGCTGGTACCACACACACTGAATTTCTCTGGAACTCCACACTGAACCAGAGACTGGAAATGCTAGACGCCCTTCAAGTAGTAAATGCCTTTTCTGAACATCTTAACTTAATAGGGTTTTATTATTTCAGCCACCTGCAAAATCAGAACATGACTCACTAGGCTGAAAATGTTATCTTTTCAAGATCCCAATTTGTTGACTGTGTGTGTATGTGGGGAGGGTCTTCTTGTTTTCTATTTGCTTTTGGTTTATCCTCAATTCTCATTTCATCTCCCTTTGTATTGATTTTGCAATTTTCCTTTCTGCTTTTCACGTTTCACACACTTAATTTCAGTGATTCTCCTTCTTTTCTTTCTGCATTAGTATTTAATATGTGCATGTGTCTCCATGTTAAACACAGCGGTTCTCGATATCTTATCACCTTCACAGTACTCTCACCAAGACTTTCCTTCTTTTGTTTCTGCTTGGGTCACACTAATGGTTATCCTGGCAGTTGGAGTGTTGGGAACTCTTTTCAACTAAATAAATCAAACCAGAAAAACAGAGTACAGGGTTTCCTTTGATAACTCCTTAAGCAAGTTCATAGGCCATATTTATAGTATTGCTGAGCAAATGTTAGGATTTCAGCAGAAAGTCTTATTCCCTTCTTTATTATTAACATGTTAATGTAAAGGGAACTACAAATGGCTGGAGTGTGAAATGCTGTTGTCACTGGGCTCGGTATTTCCAATGGATGCAATATTGATCGGTACAGCTCAAAAAAGAGAGGGTGTAACTGTCCTCAGGCCTCAGGTTTAACACAGAGCAGCTGGACAATGCCGCTTACACAGACCTCTCCAGATGCTTCTCAAGCATCCTTAGCTTCAGGAACAGCATTTCAGTGACTGTGGGACTCTTCACCTACCCTTCTGTGCTCTGTCTTGCCCTTAGCCACCAACATACACTGCAGGTCAGAAGGGGAGGCATCATGGCTCTGCTGCATATAGTGCCTGCCAATGGTTAAATGGTATTTTGTGAGTCTCCTTCAGTACAGCTGGAGGGCAAAAACGTACCTCCTCCACCCAATATTGCATTTAAGAAGTTGTTATATGTTGCATGGTGAGAGTCCCAAGCATATAAAAACTACGCTGTGGTAAAAGCACATGTACATCTGTTTAACTTTACTGCCATGAGTAGTCCCCGTTCAAATCTCTGTGATTAATCAGAAGCAAAATCTGAAGTGTAGGAAGGGCAGGACCAGGACATTACAAATAAGCAGGCTGAATCTCCTCATTCGAGAGAATCACAGCACATACATTTGCTGAGGACAAAAGATTGGCCAATTTCTTATACTATATTATATCTGTATTTCTTATATTGCCATGGCCTCAGGAACAGCATGAATTGTTATCCTGCCTGGTTTTGATCCTTTTAGAATCATAATCTGTTGCTTTCATTAAACAGCTTAATTTAGTCATTCTAATATTTTTAATTGAAAAAGCAGCACCCAGTTTCAATGAGTTCTTGGCTTTGTAGAATAGGATATGATCTACTCTTACCTCAAATCTTTGGTGTCCAACAGTATTTCTAGTGTCAGCAGCTAAGGACAAGTGACTGTTCAGTAATCTCAGCTGTTAAATAATAAGAAAAAAAGACATTAGCCTTCAGGGGTTTGAAAAACAAGTTTTTAGAAGACTGTAGTATAGTATACAGTACACAAATCACATCCTTTCACAATGAGCTGTTCAACATAGTTTTCACAAATCAGCCCTGTAATTTTGCAGGCTGTTGACTTGATTTTAGCAAATTTGGCCTTCAGAGTTTTGAGAGTATGAAATCTCTCTCTGTAATTACTGAGAATCCTTTTTTCTTTTAAAGGCTGATTTTTAAAATTGATTGGAAATTAATTTACCTAGCTTGAGTCTCAGAAAATTAATTCTGTATTCACAGAGCAAGTTGCAAGTTTAGGGAGGATATGCTGTGTTCATCACACAAATGAGAGTTAATAGCTGTTTTAAGCGCTGCATGCATACCAGTGCACACTGTAGAGCTGCAGAAGATGCTGAAGATCTCTATTACAAAGATGAAGAGGATTGGGTTAAACACCACGAATTATTCTGTGTTTTGTTTTTCACTCTTGTTATTCAGACCCTCACAGGCTGTGTCAGATGTTGCATTTTGCCAGGAACCTCTTTCAGAAACACTTCAGACATTGTTTTCCATGTAAAGAGCTGTGGTTTTCCAGGAGTGATTCACCAGCAGTGAGGTGTAAATGAGGCTCCATTTTTGGTAGCTTAGCTAGACTAAGGTTGTGTGGTAATAAAGCTCTGACAAGAGGAAATTTGTTGGTTGATTTATCATTTTTCCCCTGAAGAAGAAAGATTCTTCTGCCCAATTCTATCTTGAAGAAAAAACCAAGAAACCTCACTAGAAAGATTATAATAGAATGCCCCATTTTGTCAGTATGTGGAAGGCACTGGGATGACTGCCATTGCCTCAACAGCTCCCAGTGCTCCTGTAGTGTTTCAGTAGAGGAATTTTGTTCCTCTAAAGAGCTGGATTCTCCTGAGGAGCCAAGCTGACCCTTCCAGAGCTTCAGAATGCTATAGCAATGGAGATAAAAACAGTTCAGAAAAAATGACCCACCTTGGAGCAACCAAAATTTAGGGAAAGCCAAGCCTGGCCATTTATTTATACAATGAATGATGATGATATAAAACATCAAGAGACAGTGGCAATATAACAACCCCTAAAATGATTTCCAAGCACAGCGCTGTACTGTTTAGACAATCAAAATTACAGTCTGAGAGTACAAGATTAATTAAACTGTGACAAAAGACAGTATTTCCAAAATCAAGTGAAGTGAAATACTTAGAATCCTGAGTAGTAAAATGACATAAAATTCAGGAATACCTGCTCTTTCAGATTTATAGATCTGCATCCTCAGGCTCTCCACTTGCTTTACTTAATCAGCCATACAGCCTATGTGTAGACAAGGAAAGGAATAAGGTAAAAAAGCAAGTGGTGCATAAGGGATACTGAAGTTGGACAAGGCTGCATTTTCTCTTCTTCTCCTCTTTCTCCACTCAAATCTTCCCTGCCCTCCCCCTCCTGCTCTGCTTCTCACTAGTGCTTGTTGAAGGCCTGTCTGGGTTTTTCTTTATTATTACTGTTTTATTAGAAGTTCAGTTCCTGCTGTGTCTGAAACATTCTGCGATAGCTGGAGAATAAGTCAAATGTGACACTACATAAAATAAGAGACTTGACTAACTGCGATAGGAGGAGATTTACAATCTGAGCGTGCAAAGCTTTGTGTTGTTGGGTTTTGTTAACACTTAATTTCACTTCTCTGGCTGGACTCACATTTTCCTCTATTAAACTTTCGCCCAGCTTCTTCTCCCTTCAGATATTCTGGGAGAGTTGGGTAAGTGCATTTCCTGAGATACCCTGTTGAAGGATTAAAATAAGTGCTTTGGCTGAATTACTGGGGCCCAGGGGAAAAGTCTGGGGATAGAAACCCTGGATGATGAGACAAGGTCAGATGCTGGTCAGCTGTAATCACCCAGGTGAAGCACTGACCTGCTGGAAAGTAACCACAGAGACAACATGAAGTAAGACAACATTAAGTAAGGGCAAATTGTCCCCACACTCCACCTGGATGGTTTCACTCACGGAGTTTACTCACAGCTCTCAGGGAGGATGGCGTAACACTTCGAGTAAAAGCAGAACTGATCTGTACCCCACATTTTTAAGGGCTGGGTTTTTTCTTAAAGCAGTTCCCTCACCCATCTTCTCCCATCACCCTTTAAAGAGCTGTCAAGCAGCAGGTTTATTTTTGCTGAATCCAAATTTAGGGTGTTAGGGAACAAACCAACCAGGGACACATTTCAGAGAAAGACTCCTTCACATTTTCAGCACAACACACAAGCAAACAACTCTCTTTCTGAACACTTACATCCACCACCATCTCCTCTTGCTCCTGCATTTCTCTGAGCTGAAAGTGACTTGAACAAGTTCCATTCTGGCAATAAGGAAAATAAAGCAATATTAATATTCTACATGATGTTAATAAAGCATCATCTTACACTCCATTCCAGCTGCCAGAATCTAGCAGGGACCCTTGCAGTGAAAAAGTGGGTACCTCCATCTGACTACCATATCACAGCCCCATCCTATCTTCTTCTTCAAGCTCCCCTGTCTACATTCACTCCCTCTCTTTCTTTCTCACCAACACAAGCTTTCCAGGGCAGCAAATGCTCTTTATGTTTTACATTTGCACAGTTGCAAGTACAATGCAATTCCTACCCTTAGGCATTAGCACAGTATAAGTCTCAAAAAAAACAGTATTACATTTTTGCTTCTACATATGGCTTTGTGTAGAACGTGGCTCTGAACTTGGCTTGGCCACAACCATCTTCTCTGTACAAACAAGCCAGAGGGAAGCAAGTCCATGGGAGCATTAGGAGCTGGGTAAGGAGAAGGGCTGAAGGGTGGTTGCACAGAGCAGTGGAAGGCTCCTGGACCTGGCACAAAGGGGAGATTGAATGAGTGGGTGGTTTTGAAGCTGGTCACTGCTGAGCAGCATAAGCACTTGAGACCTCACTGGGTCCAGCCAGACACAGTAAGCACAGCTCCTGGGAAAAGCTGAGCATAGACAATCGGCAACCACCACTACTTTGCTTGCCCCGGGGCAGGAGACAGCACGAAGGCTGTCAGAGGCCACCACTTGGGTGATTTTGACAGCTGACAAATATCCTGGTGGAGAATGACCTATTCACCAAAGGCAAAATTAATAATGGATGAGGTTTGAAGGAACTGTTCAGGAGTGCTGTGTTTGGCTGTTAGGTAGCGGTGGTCCGGGTGCTCAAGGTCACCACTAAAGGGGATGTTTAATGCCCAGCTGACACTCCCCTTTGATTTCAAGCTCCCTTTAAAATTCATTTGCACACTCCCTGGCTGACTGAGATACACGCTGGATTAGTAACACACACCGCTGCTCCTCTCAGCTCCCTTTTCCTTTCACTGCCTTTGAGCATTCCAACAATACTTTTGCTCTTGCTTATCTCAGATATTTTATCTGTCTGCAGTATTTTCTCCCTGTGCTGCTCTCATTTCCCTCTCTGTCCCTCCATGTAATCCTTATCCTACTCTGTGCTTCTTTAATCCTGACTGCCCAATTATGCAAATCGTACATTTGCATTTTGACAGGGCTCCTCCACCCCTTGTCTGACATTATTTGTAACACAAACCATTTCTCCATGCTCCCCCCAGTTCCTTGCTGCCTCTCAGATTCGTCACTAGGATGGTGTGTTGAAAATGTGGGGCTCAGCCTTGATCCCTCTGCCAGCTCTGGGTCTGCAGGGCAATGCAGGCAGCCCTGATGCTGGGGCCATGCTGCACAGGACAGCTCAGAGAAGATCACTGACCTCTTCTTAATGTGTTGGTTGAGAGTAGAAATAGGTCTTCTCACTGGAACTCCCTGTCATCAGGTACAGGAGGGCTGTAGCTGCAAGAAGCTGAAGTGGGAATATTAGTGCAGGTGAAGTAATCTTCTCCCACTTTGTGTCATGGTTTAGAGTGGGTATTAGGAAAAACTTCTTCACCTAAAGGGTGCTCAGGCACTGGAACAGCCTGCCCAGGGCAGTGGTGGAGTCACTGTCCCTGGAAGTGTTCAAAACAATATAGATGAGGCCCTCAGTGACATGGGTTAGTGGTGGCCTTGCAAGTCTTGTGGGAACAGTTGTATTTGATGATCTTAAAGATCTCTTCTTGATTCTATGATTGAGGCAGGTTTCTAGTAGTTTTTTCAGAATGCTGTGGTTTTATAGCTATTCCTCAAAGATTAGCTGCACTTGTCTACATCTCGGCATAAAAATAACCCATAGTACCCTTAAGAATCAAGTTCAAGTAGAGAAATTAAATGCTGTTTCTTTCATAACTTAGCAAAACACACAAGATCTTATAATAGCATCTTCCACATTAAGGTGTATTTATTACTACTGTACTCTGCACCAGCTATTATAATGCCCTCATCTCTAGAACATTGAAGGTTTTTCTTACTAGAGTAGCATCAGTTTCTGCTTCCACTCATTCTCTTCCTTGGAGAAGGTTTCTTTCTGCAGACTCGTGTTTTATTTGGGTAAGGTCTTATTTATCTTAATTCTAAGTACATCCTGCTCTACGTTTATACTGGAGAAGACAAGGTCAGGAAAGTATACATCTTATTTAGACTGGAAAGTGCTGAAGTCTGAGGGCTCCCTGGGAGAAGTCTCCCAGTGGTAGGCAGCATTCTTACTGCTCTCTCATGATGACCTTCATTAGCTCCCACACGAGTTCATTACCTCATCTTCCAAGAAAGCTTCATATCTGCAACATGTCACACGGTGGTAAAATTACATTTAAAAGTACAAAAGCCACCTTAGCTTTGCTGGACTGGAGCCAGGCTTGCACAAAACACCAGTGGCATGTCCAATCCTATCCCACCTTCAGGACGCTGCCAGTACGGAGGGATTATTTGCATGTTACAGATGCAGCAATGTATCCCCAAGAGATGACCATCCCCTAAGGTAGGAGAGGCAAAGGCTGGGAGTGAAGAGGCATCACCCACAGTTACACAGAGGCAGGAATAACTAGCCCAAGCTTAGCAAGAAGCCGGCAGGAAAGCTGGCAGCCAGACCAGGGCACAATGAACCGCACGCTATGAAGTTTGCTGCGTCATTTACGTACACATGAATTTTCATAACAGGAATGTATTTTCCCTCTTCTTTCTTTGTCAAGCCTGAGTGAGTGCACAGTTACAAGACAAAATTGCCTTTGTTTTCCAGCAGTGCTGTCTGTGCCTGTTTTCCATTGCTGCTCTCACACCCATTCTTTTTTGTCATTTCCAGCCCTGCTACAAGCCTCATCTTTGCTCCTCTCCTTTTCTTCGCCAAGACAACATGGAAAATTCACAATGCTGAGGCTAAAGTTGGTCAGAGTGCTGTCTTCGCTCCCTATGTTTCTTCAACCCACATTTGCCTTTCAACTTCTGTTTTAATCTCCCTTTTATCAATCTCCAGATAAAGTCCCGTTGGTTTCCATCTAGTCCAGCCCTTCATTTACATTCCCGACGCATGCCTTTCTATACTTAGCTCCAACTTCCTTCTCTGTTTTATCACCTCTCTTATCTGCTACCTTCAGCTTAGCATCTTTTATCTTCCCCTTTTCCTCCCCCTCTCCTTTTTCTGTCCATTTTTAAATGAACTCTTCATGCACCACAAAGTCCACTGCCATCATTCCCAGTCCTGAGCTCCAGCTGGCCTAGGCATGCCTTCCCTGGCCAATGGAGCAGTGCTGTGCATCCCCTGCATGCACTGCTGGATAAATGGCTAGCATTAGAAATGTTCTGTGAGATGGATACCTGTGGCAGTGCTAATGTGCCACCACTAGTGCATCTTGCTGCAGTCATCACATCAGTCCTGGGGGAAATTACAGCAAGATGATGTACGGCACCAGGCCTCCTGTTTTAATCCCGGCTCTTTTGCATCCTGCCAGAGAGAAGCACAGTCACACGAGCAGCTGGAAATGACTGGCCTGTTATCATGGTGCTGCTGGATCATTGCTTACTTCACCCTGCACTGGCTCCCATTGTGTGCTGACTGCTTGTCACCAAGAGAAGATGCAGGGGAGTTGGACCAGGAGAGAGGAGGGCTGGAGGAGGAGGTGATTAACACTAATGGTCAGGACTGGTGAGATGAGGCTGGTAATGGCTGCTTGTTGCTTTTTGCTAGCTGAGTAGAGTAATAGCCATATGAGAAAGGGAAAGGTCAGATACTGAGGGAAATAGAAGATACTTAAAGCTAAATGCCAGAACATCAGTTTAGTGAACTAAGGAAATATTTCCCCTCTTTGTGCATTATGGGCCTCCAGAACAGCACAGCAGGACTGGGAGGTGCTGCCACTGCCCCTGCTCTGCTTTGGCCATGAAGGGGCTGCTGCAGCAGGGAGGGGTTTTCTCCACACCTCCATCAGCACGGGCACTCAGTCACGTTTCAGTGCGATTGATGTAGTCACGGATCACTTGCTTATTGAGACTTAGGGGTGAAAACCTGCCTGTAATGAAACAGTCACTGTCATTATCTTTTCTGCCGCTGTAGCCACTTAGGCTGGAGCACCGGGGCCTCCAGTTAAAAGCTCAGCTGCAGCTTCCCACCTCGGGCTGTAGGGACTTGTATTCCCAGCGCAGCAGTCACGGGTCAGGCTCTGTAGTATAGACATCCCAGGAGGCTCCATGTGCACAGAGCCTGAGAAATCCTGGACACTGCTTTGAACTTAAATTATTAATACCCACCTCAAGGCTTCCTCGAGAAGATGAGCTGAAAAACCACCGCCTGCGTTTCACGCAGAGGATACTCCACCTTTGTGTTTGTGTCAAAACAGGGGACTTTCACAAACACCTTTGTTGCCAGGGGCTTGAATTATGTACAGGGAACTTGGCGCTCTGCTGCATCGCAGCGAACAACAGTACATTTCTATGGATTTATTAATCGGGTTTCTGTGCGTTTCTTTTTCTGTAGTGGTTTAAGCAAATAAAGTAACCAGAGGATTTTTACAGAGTTAATTAAAGAGGAGAGCAGTTCCAGGCAAGCATGACATTAAAGGCTTGCCAAATACCTCTTTTCTGAAAATACTACCAGCCACTTTAAAGTCTGCTCCAATTCTCAGGCTCTAGTGGAAAGTCCTTTCCAGACAAAGTCGTTCAAGTTCCAGAACGAGTTGTCTGTCTGAGAGTTTGGAAAGGGGAATGGGCAGGAGGATAAGGTTTCTTTTATGGAGAAGATAAGGTAAAGAGAGTATGTGAGATAACAGCTTAAAAGTTCTGTGACTGTCCCCCTCCCACAGCACTTTAACTGTCTTGGTTCCCTCTGAGGCTCCCATTTCAGGGGTAGTGTGGTGCACCAGGGTCTCAGTGACTTCAAAACTGAGTCTGAATTTGAGCCTAGATGTCTGAAGTCTGTCTGACTTAATGATCTAACGCTCTTTTCCCCACACTTTCAAGCTGTGTCCTGCTGTGCTGGCTTTGACAGGAAGCCCAAAGCAGTCATCAGCTTCTATAATCAAGAAATTTGCCACAAACAGCTCTTTTATTGAAATCAATGAGAGCTCTGACCTGTTAATTTCTGAAGTATCCTCCTGTATGCAGAGGGGCTCTGCAATATAATCTGGCTTTCGGATGTGAGAAATGACACTTTGTATTGCTTGTGGGGTGCTAAAAATGTATAGATGTGAAATAGATTGGGAGATCTGCCAGTACAAAGTTAATAGAAGTTCTCATAATTTCCCCAAGTGACATTACTGACCCAGGCTTGAAGTGAAGCCAGGTCTGGTTTCACATCATCTAACATTTCACTAAATGTTAAACAACTGAGATAGAATTTTTATTAGGTATGCCAGTATTTCATAATTTACCCCAACCTCTAGATATATATTTTCCTTTTACAGTCCAGAAGATGTTTATTATAGTCTTTTGAGATGCATTAAAAGGGTGTTAGCACAAATAAAGCTTCCTTCCTTATTCTCCAGGCAGGCTGCGAAAGCAATTTAATATCAGCACACTGGATACCTGGTGTGCTGCTTTAACACATAAGGATCCAACAAGTACACTCCAATGCTCTCAAGGGCAGATGTTTGATGACTTAGAGCTGCTACAGTGGAAGAAGGTAACACAATGATGCTGAGGGGAGAAAGACCTTTGCAAAGGCAGCCCACCAACAGAGTGTTAGTTTTCAAAACGTACCCACTCAACCCAATGGCACCCACAGCAGGGAAACATAAGGTAAATTAGTGACCTTTCAGGCCCAGATGTTAAGAGAGTAGAATAGCTGAGAAATCCAAGGGCTAAGGTCAAGATAAAGAGTGCTGCATAAATGCAACAGCTGTAAGACACTGAAAAGGCATCAGAGACTGCGAGCACCAGGAATATATAAATCACCCGGAGCAATCTGCTGCAGCAAGGCGTGCTGGTCTAGACAGTCTCTTTAAACTATTGCCAACACTTTCCAAAAGTGTGTGGTTAAAATTAGGCTTCCCAAATCCATATTTAGAAATCGAAAGGCACCAAAAGTACTGAGCACCCATCAAAACATATGGGCTCACAAAGCCCCTGGAAATCAGGTTACATGTTTGAGGCAGAGACTCCTGTGCTGAGTTGCCCCATAACTGTGAAGGGTCTTGGGTAGACTCCCCCCTTTATCCCCCTCCAGATCCAGCCTAAAGAAGCATTTTAGTGTCAGCTTCTAGATTATGAAAAGCTTTGACCTGTACAGAAAACCGAGAAGCCTGAGCAGCAGAACCAATGAAATTGGATTTCCAAACCTTTCTTTTCCACCTGTATTTCCCAATACCTATAAGGAGGGACTTAAACCAGGGCCTGTCTCCTTTATACTCCCCTCATTTTCATAAAACTTGCATAACTTCAGTGTCCACATCATGGGTGATTAAGGTCAGCCCCTGTTTTCACACATCTACTTGGTTATATGGAAGAATGCTCAAGGATTTAGGGATCCTGTCACTTCCAGTAAAGGCGCTATAAAGCACAGAGGGATACAAACCAACAAGCTTTGTGTTGTTTATATATCTGCAGCTTCTCTAATTTATTACAGGATTTTTACCAAGCAGGACCCTTTCCAAGTCTGTGCCTATGCTTACAGAGAGACTTGTTTGACTCTTGTTCTGTCAATCTTTCTGCTGCTCAAGCTGTCTCTCAACTTATGGGAAGCTGATTTGTGCTAATAGATGTACCATATTCTCTAACTTGCTTCACTGAGAAATTTCCATTAAACATTCTAAAAGCTGAGGAGGGGGGAAAGGATAAATCACCTTTAATCGGTAGCACGTGGCCAACGAAAAACCCAACAAAACCCAGTTAGCCACAACATCAAGTTGGGTTTTTTTTGTCTTAGAATGTACTGTGCAAGTTTCCTTGTTTACTAACACACCAGCATCAATTCACAAAGGATGTAACTCCTCGAATCAGATGGGACATAAATGTTATTCCACTGGATTAAGCCACAGATCTCTGTAAACAACACTGACTATTCCTTTGGCAGATGCGATTTCCGTGACCCCAACCCCTACCTGTGCTCTCTGCTGGCAGCAAGTGCATCAGAAGGGTGCTGAGCTCAGAGTAGCAGAAACAACGAGTAACACAGGCACTAGACTGAGCTCTATTACCAAAGACACCAGGTTCCATGCATTAAGCTGACCAGCAGAAAAAACTCGAGAACCACTGGGTTTCTTCCTCCACCAGATTTTAAGTTTACTCAGATTATTAGAGATCTAATATATTTATTGCTCATTAATCTTTTTCAGGCTCTGATCTTGTAAACACTCATGTGTTTGTGTTCATTGCTATGGTTTCAATTGTTGCCCAGAACTGTTGCACAAAGTTCAATTGCTGTGTTTTTCTTTCTTATGGAATTGAGTCCTACGAATATGGCCTATTTAAAATTAAAATTAGGCAGTGATTAACAACTATTTCCCAAATCAAGAGGAAACAAAAAAGCCCTATTGAGACAACACAATGCCGTATGCCTTCTGACAGATTTGCATGTTCCCCAGCCCTTGTCCTATTCAGGCTTCACTGGTAGAATGGGGAAACTCACAAAAATACCCTTGTTTTCTCAGAAAGGTGTGTTTTTCCATTTAAAATAGCTTTGAGGAAAATACCCTCCCAGCAATTTAGAATTGGTTTTCTCAAAGCATAACAAAACATACTACAGCTCATACATATAAATACAAAGAGACATAAACAAAACGCTTAACTATCCTTGATTATTAATACCTGCATTTTCTCAACATTACTGGCTTCAAGACAAACTTACCTTCAAAGCACTCATGAAGGATGTTTACTGCTCTGACAGATGCTAAGAGCAGCTGCAGGGCCCTCTGCAGAGAGCCTGATGCTCAGCTTTCTCATGCTTACAGGTAAGGCTTTTTAGCTCCATCCTGCAGAAGGGTTACAAGGTGCCCTGCCTCCATTAAAGAGCCTGGAGCAGAGAAAGGGAACACCAGGCATAGCCCTGCTTGAAGAAGAGTTTCACAGAGGTTTGAGCTGTGCTCTGATTTCTGAGTCACCCAGACGGCTGAACCTGAAGGAAGTGAAGCATTCTGCTCACTCCATCAAGGTCAATCACTGCTGGAGTATTTGTCATGTTCTACTCTCTGGCTGCTGTCAGAGTAAAGGGAGGCAGCCAGCAGCAGTGATGAGCTAATGAAGCTCATCTGGTACATTAGGTAGAAGAGGTGTAATGCAGAAGATTGCATGCCCAAACCCTACTATTAACTCATGCAAAAGTTGGCTGTGTGTTCTTTCCTGAAGACAGAGTGGAGGCTTGCAGAGTCATTACTGAGAATAAAGATGATAAATGACAGTTGCTTTTCTAACCATGTGCACTCATTCTTTTCCCTCCAGTGTGACTCAGGTTGCTCCCGAGATCTACTTGGGGCAGCTACCACTCCAAATTGTCTTGTCCTCATGCATTTTATCAAGCCTCTAGAGAGCATTTGCTCTCAGATGAGAGCACACATTTCTTTCCATGCTCAGTGATTTGCAGTTCTGCATGGCCCTGACTGGGCTGAGGAGCCCTGTGGTAGTCTGAATCCCCCCACCTGGATCTGTTTGATCCTCCTCTGGGTGTACAGCAGCCTGTGGAGCTCTTAACTGTGCATCCGGGATCATGCAGAGCCCTGAAAAGGAGTGCTCAGCATCTGGCTCTGATCATGTGCTCTGCCACAGGTTCCCTGATGGACCATCAGCAAAGCACATGGAGGGCAGAGAAACGCAAGGATTGGTTTCAAACCCAGACCCTGCACAGAGAGCTGAGTCCCAGGGGATCAGCTCATGTTAAGCCAGATCCTTTGGAGAACTCAGCACTCAGTAATATCCATGCTGATGAGAGAGCTGTGTTGTCTGGACAGCACAACATCTCTGCACTGGTCTCTCTTGCAACCACGTGAGATTCTCCTGGTACTTGAATCAAAGCCAAACTCTTTTTGGCATCTGTCCCACATTGTAGGAAAACACTGGCCTTCATCTCCCCAAATGAAATTCTCAACCCACTAAACTCAAGAGGACTTTTGCCTTTAGCTTTGACCTGATAGCGGGATTTTCCTGCCTCGATGCCCACTGGTAAAAGTGGGAATCTCATACTTCTCCCATTACACCTGATTGCTAAGCTCCCACGGGTGTGCACAGCAACACTGTCTGCTGCTCTTTGGTCTTCTGGGTGCTAAAAGAATGAAAAATGCTTTAAAACATTTAATGGCAAATACAGAGTCTTTTCAGGGCAGTCCTCCACAAGCTCATGGGATTCATACAGCAGAATAGAGTTCTCCGTAAATTCATCCACAAAAATGCTAGTACCCCTGAGGACCTATTGATAAAGTTCAGATAGCATCTTTGCCGATGTTCTGTACTATCAGTGCTGTTGTCTATCTTATTTTCCCCCTTATAATTTCTTCTTGTTGGTCTTTTACGTGGAACTAGCATTTTTGTCCTAATTAGACAATTACAGATTATGATGCATTAATTTGTTAACCTATGTTCACAAATCTTTTAATTACAGCAGTCGTCTTTGATGTGCTGTTATTATTCAGCTATGGCAGTAAACAATCCTGCAGCTAACTGGAAGGAACTCATTATTTTCTGAGAGACATTGTCATTATTTTTCAAAGTATTTTTTCCCTAGAATACAGACAGAAAATGACCAGAGAAACAGGCAGAGAGAGTCATTACAGAAACCAAACACCTCGTTCCATCATATTGATAGTTATTATTGAAAACACAAAGATCTCTTGCAGCATAAGTAAGTCAGGGACTTATCCTTCACACTTGTAGTCCCCAAGCTTTGAAACAGCCAGAGATGAGAAAGCTTCTCTAGAGGCAGCACGAGCAACAGCAGCAGGTACAGGATATGTAGCTTTTCACCCTGCTTCCAGGTTTCCATGTAAGCACTGCAGTTAGATGGGACACAGCCATAGAGCAAAAGCTTTTTCTCATTTTTAAAGGTGGAGTAAAGACTCCACATGCTTAACAAGACCTACAAGAAACCCAGAGAGGGGCTTTGGACAAGGGCCTGTAGGGACAGGCCAAGGGGAATGGCTTTAACCTGCCAGAGGGGAGACTGAGATGAGCTCTCAGGCAGAAGCTATTCCCTGTGAAGGGTGCCCAGAGAAGCTGTGGCTGCCCCATCCCTGGCAGTGTTCAAGGCCAGGTTGGACACAGGGGCTTGGAGCAAGCTGCTCTAGTGGAAGGTGTCCCTGCCCGTGGCAGGGGTTGGAATTGAATGAGCTTTAAGCTCATTCCAGCACAAACCAGTCTGGGATTCTATGATTCTAGGAAAAGAGCAGCAACAGACACAGAGACGTCATATGAGAGAAGGGAAAGTGGAGTGTAATCAGGCCATCTATTGTAAAACCACAAGTCATTGTTTTCAATAGACTATTTTTGGCCTAGTTTCCCAACACACAGGCACTCACATACCCTTTCTGCTGGCAGTAGAAAGCAGTAGATGTTAGAGAACATAAAGCGAATGGCAGAAAATAGTGTTGGGTCTCCAAAGAAAATCAGCCACCCCTGCTCATTCCTGGCAGATGTTTTCCTAACCCCGTCTTAAAGAGCTGTAATGATGGAGGAGTTATGGTCGCTGCAGCAGCCTCTTCCAGCGCTGAACCCTCCCTGCCCTCCAAGTGCTTTTTCTAATGTGTAATCTGTGTCACCTCTGCCAATTTAGGGCCATTATTTGTTGCCTTACCTACTTTCCTGGAAGAGAGGAGCAGAGCAAGGTAAGAGCAAGAAGAAGGGAAGACATCTGCTCTGTTTCCTGGGGAGCAAGCCCGTGCCGACCTTTCTGTAGTCTTCAGCTTGTTTCATTTCCCGTACATGTACTCTGCTTTCCACTCCATAAAACCCAGCAGCCACCGTGCCATGGTGAGACGATTGGTGGGAACTTAAAGGGTTCATTTTGTTACAGTTCTAAAATGTCAGATTAGGCTGTGTAGTCACATTAGTACCGTTAGCTTTAATATACTCAATGCCTAATCTGCCAGGGCTTCTTTATTGACAGGCTGCATCTCTATTTGAGCTTGAATAAACTTGTGCATAAAACGTTATCGGCAATGACAGCTGAAAAGAGGTCTATTGCTCTTTAAATTTTTGATGGGAGGCAAGCATTCTGTCATTTGTGATAGCATTATATGTAATCCAACATAACAACTTGATAGTCTGATATAACAACATTCCAGCTTCCCCGCTACCATTGTAAAGAGATGCTGTACAAGCTGCTACTACACGCAGTAATATCAGCACTGACAGCTGGAAGAAGAGTCATGCTTCGCTCTTTAAATCTCTTGCAAAACCCCCTCATCTTTATTGATTTGTTTTCTTGGGGGTGGACATCTTTCTTTGCCCAAAATTCCTCGGGAAATGGGCTGGTTTGGAAACTCATGGCAGGATGGAGGTGACCCAGGAGATGTCTGTTTTTACAGTGCTGCCTGAAAAGCTGGTACAATGTGATTGTGCTCTGCCCCAAATCACAGAATAGGGCTCCTCAAAGCCTTTGTTTGCTGCACATATCCCAGCTCCACCTCCTAAGTTTTCTCATCACTGCTGGCTTCCCTGTCAACCTCTCTGTTTCTGCCAGGCAGGGGCTGGGTGCTGTCACACAGAATCCCTATCTCCCTTCCTTTGTCCTCAAAACCCAGGATAATCACACCCCTGGTTTACCACCAGCAGCTTTCAGTACACTGCCAGAAGAGGTGAGTTCTGCCACCATACAGGGACATTGCCCACCTCTGCTTCAGCAAGTGTGCTCTGTCCCTTCATGCTGGATGCTCCCTGCTCTCAGTCACGTAGGAGAAGTGCAATGCATAGGTCAACTATTTTGACCACTATTGGTATATTAATTGAATTGTGACTTTTTTACATTGCAGTATCATAACTGCTTGAGGTCAGGCAATTCAGAAATTAACTCCTAGTTAGTTCTCATAAGAAAAAGGTCAATACATAGGATAAGAGAGATCCACCGGATTATGAACAGTTTATGTCCTAGAGAAATATCTACTCTGCTTTTTCAAGTGGACTTGATTTTCACTCCTTTATACCTCTTCCATGCTAGTATAATTGATTTAAGTCAGTGAAAATCCAGTGCAGCAATCCAGTACAAATAAGCTGAGCTGCACCAGCATGAAACTGGTATGGCAGCAAGGACCAGTGCTAGCTGATCCGGCATCCCCAGCTTTGGTAGCTACATCAAGGACCAGTTTATTTTTCCACACGCTCCACTGCACACTATAACACCACCAGTAAGCAACCAAGTGACACTGAGAGCTACCCAAAGGTATGTTCAAATGCAGGAGCACATTTTAATATTACACCATATGTTGCTAAACAAGCTGTCAGGCAAAACTTATAGGCAGGTGGATACGAGCCCTGTACATAAATAGCTGAGGTTTATGTATTTTAAGGCACAGATCTGTGGGGGAGGCTGTACTTCACCTGATCTCTGGCTGGCAGGAAGCACTGCAATAACCTCACCTGACCTTTCACAGAAGAGCAATCCTGGAATTTCACATGGGCTCTTTCTCCTCTCATTTTTATTCCTGTCTGTACATGTTATAGCATCACTTTTTTCTCTGGTTAAACCTTTTCTTCATTGCAATGAATAACCATCTCTTGTCCAGGAGCAGATGTTTATATAGCACTGCCTGTGCGTACCCTAGAATTATTCAGAATAGAATACCTTTAAGATCATGGAGTACAACTGAACACCTTTCACTGCCAAGTCCACCCCTGAACCATGTCTCCAAGCACCCCACTTAGAGAAACATCTGATCCAGGCAGATGCTCTATGGAGCCGAGGCAGGTACGTGAAGCACACCAGCCAGGGAAGGGCAGGTTGCATTTGCAAAGCAAATCTTATGCAAGAGCACCAGTATCCTCTCCAAAGGCAGGCAAGAACTGCTTCTGTTTGCAGAGGGAGGAATTGAGGCACTTCTCTAGCATCAGCCATGAGTTTTCCTCCTGACGTCCATAGGGGTGGGGAGAGACATCCTGTCCTTGAGCAGCCTGGGCTAAGACCTGCTCGCTCACTGTGCCAAGGCAGAGGCTTAACCCAGCTGAATATGGTATTGAGGAGTTATTCCCTGCACAGCTTCAGGAAAAAAAGATGTAAGGCAATTGTGCTGTGCATATACTTACGGGACTGGAAACCTGTAGGGTGAAGAAATGTTCCAGGGTTGGGTTCTCCCAGAGCTCCAGACAGCAGTCCTGCCGCCTTTGAAAATCAAATGCAGTTTACCCTGCTCAGTCCTCCAGCAGGAAGCGGTGGGAAGATCAGAGCTTCTGGAATTAATTGGAGATTATATTATTAATAAAAGCGCTCCAGTTACTGTGCACAAAAACAGCTCATTCTTGTGATGCATTCTTTTCCAGGCTTCCTGAGACTGCTGCTAAGATAGGTTACTCTTAACATCTTTATACTGCTTCAATTCACAGCCTCTTGACAAACTGCTTAGGCTTAGGCTCTGGGAACAGGAATGTGTGTGATACAAAGTAAACACATAAGTAAGTGTCAGCAGTTAATAGAGGTAAATTAATGGTTAATCGGACCACACATGTATAATTAATTCCAGGTTCTAGGTTGAAAGTAATAAAATACTTCTCCTCTAAAAGAAAAAATTGTGGTTATTAAAGTAATCCTAACACGTTGTAACCAAACCCCTAGCTCCTCTGTGTCTCTCACAAAGCCAGCATCAGGCTTTTTGGCCACATGAATAGGGCTCCCTGCTGACCTCAACCCACCTTCCCACCCATTCCTGAGCAAAGCCTTGTGGCTTGTCCCTTTGAATCTCTTCTGAAAGGCTGTGATTACAGAGTAAAGGCCTGCTTGGGTTTGTGGTTAGAGGCTATGTCCATGTCTCCATAGATGTGAAGTTCTGGAAAGCTCCAGATCAGGCAGTGATCTCTTTCCTCTCTGGATCATTGGATCACCTTCCTGGGATGCACACTGAAATGCTGCCAGCTCAGTATCACTCTCCTTATGGGGTGACAAGTGGGCTGTGTGCGCTGCTGCCCCACAGCTCCTGTTGGCTCCGAGCGGTATTTATCCAAGAGCATTTGCCAAGCAAGGTTTTGAAATATTTGGGCTGAGGCTACAGAAAGAGTCTTTGTGAGTCTCTAGGAGCTAAACTGCTTAATTGCAGCCCAGAGAGGGTCACTACATTAAAGCAATCTCTCTATTTTAAATGTCAAGAACAAGGCCCTTGCTGGAAGATCAATAGAAGCACAGGAAGAGTATTTTCAGTTTTGCATCCTTCATTCATCATTATCTTCATTACTTGCCTTGATTGCGAGGCTGCTCTGAGCCAAGCAGAAGAGACACAGCCTGCCATCCGTCTTGTCTGTCCTCTGAGTTGCAATCCATTTGCTCTTTCCCTCCAGCCTGGCTATGAGGAGTGGATGGGTTTGTGTAGGAATGAGCTCTCCAGGATGGAGAAGAGCTCTGGCTTAGAGGGGAGCACCACTTGGCAGAGCCAGGAGTGCAAGCCTGGGCTTGCTGGGGGAAACCAAGTGCACAAAGATATTCACTGAGGGCAGGCGCTTTTTTTTTGCCGTAATTTGTCATCGCTGTTGCTATTAAAATGTAAAATAGGAAAGCAGAGTGGAAGAAGGAAGTCAGGAGAGCTGGAGACATGCAGCGACTCCAGCCTGGAAGCTCCTTGCTTGCTAATGAGGCATGAAACACCATGCGGCTTTTGTAATGCAGAGCTCAGTAATGGATTAAGTTGGACAGCTTGTCTTCCTGCAGAAGGCGAAGTGGCAACTGTGAATCAAGGTAGGTGCACAAGTGGGTTTAAAAAAGGAATCAAACCAGTGTTAGGGGCAAAGAAGGTTAGGAAAATGCTTAATGGCGTGTCACCGTACTCAGGCTTAAAAGTCTAGTGCTGTCCTTGTGTCACCAGAGCAAATCCATGTACTTATCACCACCTCCAGTTATAGGGAAACTTCATTTTACAGATGAGATGGTCCCTGCCTTGGCTAATGGCCACTGCTGCTCTACTGCTGACCACCTTAGGGTTTTGTGTGAGCTGAGAAGATGACACTTACTCACAGTGTAACTACCTTTAACAGCAGCTAAGAGATCTGAGAGACCAAAGGTATGTATTTAACTGTAGGCAGCTTTTAATAGTTCTTAAAATGCCTTTTCAATGAGAACGTCACACAGGAGGTCAAACAAATTGAGTGAATACTGTGATTTCATTCCTCTTACTGTGCATCAAAGGCAGGCTCCAAGAGGACACCCATTTCACATTGGGTGCCTTTACACTCGTGGGTTAATTTGCATGCTGGCATTTTAGGTCTCATTTATACCGTATTTTCTCAGTAAACACACATCAACTCTGAAGATCTTAATTAGAGTCTTTGGAAAAACCCAATATGCTGTAATTCTTCCACTGAGGTCTATATGGAAAACAAGGAACATATTTCAAATGCAACGCTAACAAACAAACAAGTGTGTGCAGCCCCAGTATATAGACCCAGTATATACACACACACTTCCTTAATATGCTTGCTTAGACTTTACAATCTGTTTATTAATTCATGAATAGACTTGATATGCCCTCTGGAAAAAAAATATTAGAATAATCTCTCTCAATTGGCCTCACTGTTAGCATGCCTCTAATTAACTAATGTACACCTCCACTTGCTATTAAACAGCTCCATGATTCTTAACACCACTGTTGTTAGGTGCCAGCTATAAAAATTTTTAACAGCTCTCCTGTTACCACTTTTCTCCTAAGTACATGAAAGTGGCTTTACATATTTGACCTTTCTCTTCCCTTCTCCCACGTTTTTAACCCTTCTTTCCCACTGCAGCAAGGAGCTGATGCAGTGGGTATCTCATGGCTGCTGAGGATGCAATATCCTGCTGCTCAGCAGGGATGCTTTGCACTGGCTCTGAGGACAGGGTCCTTATGCTCTTCTCCCTGGACTGCAAGGGGCTGTTTGAGGAGCAAAGTTCTAATTTTGCAAAGGCCCTTTAGCAAAGGCCAGGAGAGATGCTATGGCAGTGTCTTTCATGGGTTAGCTTCCATCAGGAGCTATCGGCCTGGCACTACAGTATCCATACACCTTTAGCTCCAAACTCAACAGAAACACTTTAGCCAGGCCACAGCCTAACACCCAGTAATCACCAGGAAGTCAAGAGCAAATCCAGGGGATTATTTTCCTTTTTCAAGGTAAGCAGGATCATGTAACTTGGCTGGAGTTCAGCCAAAGGCTGACAGATCTGGGATGAACCAGAGCCAGCAGTTAAGGGGAGCATCAGGAGTTGGATGGGATCAGTCCATAGATCACAAATGCAAAGAGACCCTCTGGCCCAGAGCTGCATCGATGTCTAACAAAGAAAAATGACTTGGAGGCAAAAATGCCATGTCTTGCACAGCTCCTCCTGGACACCACTCTTGGAACTGGAGGTCATCAGCCGAGCAGCACCAAGGTTTATTACACCAGCTTTTTGTGGCTGACGGAGCTGGCTGAGTGCACAGTCCAGAGGAGCATGGCTTTGGGCTATGATTATCATGTACATTTTCATCTTACAGAGATGCAAGCTGAGGAGGAGATGCTGAGAGCAGTGCAGGAGCAGCAAGGGGAAGGTGCAGTGTGGGTCCTTCTCATTGGATCCCCCAGCGTCAGCCCTCCTTCGCCTGACTCTGCACATCCTCTGCAGCAGCAAATGGACCACTGAATACACCTTACCTGTCTGAGAAATCCTTTGTAACATGCCATGGCCAGGAGCATCACAGCTCAGCAATGCGAGTGGGAAAAAACACCTCCTATTTTCAGCAGCAACAGAGTCTGGCAGGAGCTGAAAGCATTTGAAATTAGATCCTCAAAGCCTTTTGCCAGCAAAATAGCATCCATCTATTCCAAGGAGCAGTCCCTGGCTTTCTGGTCAAAAGATACAAATGGCACACAGCATCTCTGTGCAAAACCAGTCATCCAGGGAGCTACCAAGGCATGCTGCATAGCACATGTACTGGATCCTCCTTCAGCCCTTACAGAGAGTCTTTATGGCCTTAAAACAATTTTTCCTGCATGGTTTTCACTTCCTAAGATAAGGGGAGGTTCATGACACAGCATCTGGCAGGACACTGGATAAATTTCTTACCTTGACCTTGTGTCAAAGGGCTCAGCAGTATGAGGAAAAGCCCATCCTGGCACAACCCTGCCAGTGGTATCTACCAGGGGTGCTCCCTGGAGTATATTATCCTCTGAATTGCACACAGGTTTGTCTCATCAAAGGGGCTCGTGCCTCCAGAGGAGGGCGAACACACGGGAGCTAACACACAAAGTGTGGATGTTCAAGAGACCCACACTGAGAAGCAGATAAGGGCACAAAAATACTCAGCAGTGTAGACCCACCCAGAAGTGTCCATCATGATTCCTTGAGGTCACTAGAACAACGAGGGGCTGTCTCACCTGCCAGGGATGGCACTCATAAATAACAGCAGTCTGCAACAGCCAGGAGGTGTAGCTCTCTGTAGGCAACTGCATGTGAAACAGGCAGACAGGTGCCATCAATCCAGCAGAACCCAAAGCCAAATCACACCCTCCGGTACTTTGAATTCAAAGCACAAGTATCAGCTGCAGCCTGGAAGTTAACCATCATCCTTAAAAGCCAGCTCTTAATGCAGGCTTTGGTTGAAGCAATTGCTGTGTCCCTGTGTTGCCACTGTCCCTGGATGAGAAGTGTGCCTAATGGGGGAGAAGGGTAATCTCATTCGATATGAAATTATATTAGTGACAGCTTATTCCTGTGACTGCTCAAAGGGCTGGGCAGGTGCATGGTGTTTTCATGGTATTTACTAACCTAAAAGTGAGTAACTGAAGAAGCAAAAGTCATCAGGGAGAGCACAGAAGCAAGAGTAGGAGCACACGGAGGTGAGGGGACCACCAGCCTGCCACACAAATGGAAAGACCTGGAGAGAGAACAGGGTGCCAGTACCCAGAGCAGAGATGGAGAAGAACACAAAGAGAGGAAGAGCAAGAGTGAGCAACAGCAGGAACTGGTTATCCCAGTGGGAAGGGAGAGATTTCATGTAGGGTCTTTGCTGCCCTCAGTGCCCACAGCTCAGTTGCTGCAGAGCAGGAGGGGGACTGGCTCCCTATCAGCACCCACTGCCTCTGCTGAACCTCCATCAAATGCCCTGCCTCAAGCAGGGCAGTCACACCACACACCTGGTCATTTTCATTCCACTGCATTTCTTTACACGAGACTTCCACTGAATACAGAATCAGCTCATTACAAAGCTTTCAGGTCTATAGAGTTGAATATATGCATCTTGACAAAGACCTTATAAACAGCCCTACAGCAGGTCATCGCCAGTTTTCTGAAGGAAGAGCTCATCATTTAGTGCTTCACCACATAGCACCAGAGCTGATGACAGGCAGAACAAGATGAGCAGAAAGCACTGGCACCCCCCACAGCAGGGCACCTCTGGTCTCACTGAAAATCAAACCCAGGAGTGTCTGCGCAGCGGTGGGAGCTGGTGCAGATGTCCATGGGCAGTCAGACTTCCCTCCATCCCTGTAAGACTGCTGGAGATCTGAGCCAGTTCGGAGAGGGAGAATTCCCCTGATTGCTCTGCAGCTGGGGACTAACAAGAAGAAAGATGCTCCCAGTGCAGAGGAGGAAGGACCGCTGCTCTTAGGCCCACAGGCTGACCCTTGCCTTACTCCTGCCGTCAGCAGAACATCTACACTGTCATTTAATAAATAGACCAGCAGTTAGCTATTACTGCTTAAAAGCAGCAATAAAGTACATTATTTGTGTTTTATTACTTACAGTTAGTAATATAATAAAATTAAAATAACATCAACTGGTGGCGTAAAGGCTTTGGGAACTGAGAATGCACATACAAGAATCCACCTTACACATCAAAGTACTCCAAGGAGTGGGAAATGACACTTCTGTCTTCAAGTGTCTATGGGAGCAGGAGGCCTTGTCAGCTGCCTTTACCCCAGGCCATCTCATGTCTTGAGGCCAAAGCATGCTGGCAGGTCACCTGTGATGCTGAGTTGCAGTTAGTGATGGAGCAGCAAGGGATGGACTAATGGGGTACCTGCCTGTTCGTTTGGTTTTGTAGAGATCTGAAATGAACTGCTTTGTGGCAGGGAGGTGGTGAGCAGCCAAATGACCTGAATCACATCTGGGCTTGGCACTCTCCAAGGGCAGGGGAATTCTCTCATCCTCTTTCCCGGTCTTGTTCTTTCTCTGCCATTTCTGCTGCATCATGTGCAAATGTCAGAAAATGTCTTGTTTTACCCGGAAAGGTTTGCTTTGTCTGCAAGTGAAGTCCCATCTCCTTCCACTGCTGTCTCCATCTCATGCTCCCTTTGGGCGGGCTTTGTGGTCAACAGATCCCTTCTGCAGTCTAACTTATTTTTCTGCAAGAGCAAAAAAACCAGCCCAGCAAACAAAACCTGGGTAAACTTCTTTTGGTTAATGCCCTAAACAGGCTCAGAGCGGACCCGAGGACCACCAGAGCTGGCAAAGGAGAGCATCATAAACCTGACATGGTTTCCACTCAGCAAGCTGAACCCACACTCTGTGTCTCTGGTACGTTCATCCACTTCCAAAGCTAGAGATGTTGCTGCTCGGTGCCATTTACCTTCATCCGTTGGATGTGGTTTTCCTGCATCCCCACCAAGCTCACAAATAAAACACTGCAGCAGTTGCTGCCCCTCTTGTCGGGCATGCAGAGGTCAGCCAGGCTTTGGTTCCTATTTGTAAAGCACACTGAACATGTGTTGTGGAAGTGATAAGCATCAAAGGAACTCTTTTTTAAAATGTTGATTTCAGGACAAAGAGATTTTTTTCCCCTCCATTTTATCACAGATATCAGAAGAGGAACAGACCGATTAGGACTATTCCCTAAGCCATTCCCTCCAGGGTTTTACGCAGGGCAATGTATTACATGAAAGCAGCACCGTTTGTACTCTAAATCATTTGTGCCTTTGTTGAAATACTACTGAATTAATTCCTTGTGTTGGGAACAGTCCCTACATGATCCATCTGGAATATGAGGGCATGAGGAGGGACCCTGAGCATCCATGACCTGATGTTTCTCTCCTGCCGTCATGCACCCTCACTGTGGCATCGCAGCTGAGCAAGTTATTCTGATCATGCTCCTCCACCAGCATCCACTTAATCCACCAGGGAGAATTATTCCATGGTACTTACAGGGGGACATCACTGTTTTACTGTAAGTTGAAGCCAAAATATCTACAGAAAGTGGAATCAATCAGGGCCAAAAGAGATGGGAGTGCTCAGGCAGGTTAACAGGAACAACTAGTTCTGCTCATATGCTGAGTGGTTCCATGAAGGAGCCTCCTCTGCTCCACCATCAAAATCACATCAGTTGTGCAGTGCAGTGAAACAAGCTGAGCTTATCCTAGGCCAAGCAGAGCAGAAAGGCAGCTTTAACCTGAGGAGTGTAAGAACT
This sequence comes from Pezoporus occidentalis, assembly GCF_034315485.1. Classification (NCBI taxonomy): domain Eukaryota; kingdom Metazoa; phylum Chordata; class Aves; order Psittaciformes; family Psittacidae; genus Pezoporus; species Pezoporus occidentalis. Next base: position 1,222,220 of record NW_026912887.1, read on the forward strand.
GCATGGAGAACATATCCCAGGCACAGAAGGTTGGATTAGGGTATTTATGGTTCTCCAAGGCTAATTTCACAAGCAGAGCCAGCCAGCCAGAAAGAGCCTTTAAAGCATCACATAACCCCAACAGGCCTAATGCAATTAAGTGCTGGATGGAGAGCATGCAGTTGATCCACCGGGAAAAGGAAGGAGACTGCCACTTTGAAACAGAGGTGCCAGGCCAGGTAGGAGCTGATGCTCAGCTTTTCTTGGGCTGGTGCTTCAGACCCTTCTGCGTGCCTTCAGAGACACAGCATCAAGCAGAGGACAACAGTGAGCATCACACCCCCATGTGTTCACCTCACCAGTGATGGAAAGAGAAGCCCCCAGCTCCATTTGCCCTGCTGTCACCTCGTTTCTGTTCACAAGTAACTTACTCCCAATTCAAGATGATGCTCTAGATCTCTGTCCTGCCCACCAGCAGCTACCCCAGGCACCACCTCCAACCCACGCATCCACAGCACTGTGTTTGCCTTCCATGGGCAGTGGGCTCTTGCTGGGGTGTGTGCTGTGTTTTTAATTACAGGTTTTGATACAAAATGCTCCTGTGCTTCATAGAGCAGCATTTCCTTCCCACCCCCTTCCAGCCTTTCGTGATATCAGAGGCCAAACCACAATGGGGGAAAATTTTTTGCTCCATATCTTTATGGTGCTTCTTCCAGGAGCACATAAAACAAATTAGCCACTTAGGCCATTATTAGGCACTTATGGCCTTTTGATGTTTATGATTTATAACAGCAATTTGCACTTATGTAGCGCGTTTCAGCTGAGGCTAATACAGCTATGATAGCATTTTGCAGTTCAGTCGCGTCTTCCCTCTTCAGCTCTTGGAGAGCTTCGTAAGGCCATGCTAGGTCTGGCAGTGAAGAGCTCCTCTGGGGTACCAGGACTCCTGTGCCACTGAGCATCTGTCCAGCACCATGCTCAGAGCCAGCCCGAGTGACCAGGCATTATAGCCCTGTTAGAAGAATACACTGAAGAACGGGCTGGTCCAGGGAGCTTGGCTCTCTCACTGCCTGTTAGACATAGGAAAGTCTGATTGTCCTTTACCGGCTGCTCTTAGATGCTGTCCCAATAGAAATGAAGAGTATTTGTGAATAACAAGCTTATTTCTTCCTGTGAGCAGATGCATTGCTCCACACCTGTGCTGAGCAGGGTGAACTTCAATATGCATCCCTATAGCTACATGAGCCTGAGTGGAGACTGCAGGTCAATGGGGATAACTCTTCCTCTTCTTGTGGCAGGAGCCTTGTTCTATCTGTTGAGCCCCCTCTCAAAAGAAATCAAGCTCTCCTGACCTCACCGGGGACAAAACCCCAAAGCCTAGTGAAATACAGCAGGACTTCTTGGCTCTGAACATAGTTTATATTCCAGAGCAAGTTGAGAGCTGCAGTACAGTGAAACCCCCAGAACATCTTCACCTACAGCACTCTGTGGATTTACAGGTGATTTGGAAAGAGTTATCCACTTGTCTTAGGGTCTTATTTTTTCCCTCCTTTTTGACAGCTTGCTACAGCTTATTTCTGCCCAGAGAAGATCCAGGAATAAGTGTCCCCGGTGGGGGCATGGGGAGGTGAAGCTGTGCTGTCTGCTCGGGCCTTGGCTGCTGTTCCCCAGCTGACAGATGAGTCCGTCCTTGCTCTTCTTCACAAGGATGCCCTCACAGGTCTCAGAGGTTCTTTGTAAGATTTTACATACAATCTGAAGGGCAAAGCCAGCTGGAATTTGCTGCAGAGGATGAAAGGCAGGAGGGCAGATTTGGGATGGGGGATGCTGGAGCTGGGGCTATTCCTGCCACTCTCCCCATGTGAGAAGGGAGTTACGAGTTCCTTCACAAGCCACAGGGAAATGTCTCACTACTCATCCTGACTCATAGCTGCCCCTCTGTTCCCTCTGGGTCACCCTCTTGGTGCCTTCTCTTCCTTGCACAGGGAGATGCTCAGAGACAGCAGAATTAAAGATGCTTGGAGCCAGTTTGCGAGGATACGGGTCTGACAAAACCTGCTTACGGTGCAAACTCATTCTCTGTGAACGTGCCCTGTTTCTCGGGGATGTTTTAGAAAATTAAACATGCCATAGACTCAAAAGTTTACCTTTATGCAAATGTCAACAGCTGGCAGAAGCACTCGTGGCCTTTTTCAGCCTGTCTATACCAAGGGGTGCCTTCTATGTTTTGGTTGTACCCAGACACCCATTGCCATACGCATGCTAAGCACATCCCAACGTGATTTTCCTAGTAAAGGCAAGTGTAGAGAGCTAAGTGTTAAATGCTCTTTCAAAGCCACCAGGAATACCACTGTTTACTTGTTTTCTGGTCTGTAACAGATGCTGGCATTCAACATTCAGAATGCCTCGGGAAAAAAGGGAAAAGCAGAGATTGCCATGACAAGGTTAGCAAATGACAATTATTTGTCAGTAAATCTTTTTCTCCCCCCTTTCCCTAGTGAAGCCACTCTTTATGAATGAGCAAGTGCCATGCTGAAGCTGATGCCTCCACATGGGATGGGTAAAACCGTTATCAGCCCAGTGTTGGCTTTCTCCTTTCACCCTCAGTCCTATGCAGTTGCCTCCTCCCACAGCAGCAGTGGTGGTTTCTCCCCCTTCTGCATTTGCAGTCTGGGGAACTTAAATGCAAAACTTGGGTGCTGCTCGCTTGCCATAAAGTGAGTCTGAACCCTGGTACAGCTGATTTCATAAAATCCCAGCCTGGTTGGGGTTGGAATTGTCCCAACCCCTGCCACGGGCAGGGACACCTTCCACTAGAGCAGCTTGCTCCAAGCCCCTGTGTCCAACCTGGCCTTGAACACTGCCAGGGATGGGGCAGCCACAGCTTCTCTAGGCACCCTGTGCCAGCGCCTCAGCACCCTCACAGGGAAGAGCTTCTGCCTAAGAGCTCATCTCAGTCTCCCCTCTGGCAGGTTAAAGCCATTCCCCTTGTCCTGTCCCTACGGGCCCTTGTTGAAAGTCCCTCTCCAGGTTTCCTGTAGGCCCCTTTAGGTACTGAAAGACTCTTATGAGGTCTTATTAATCACCACACAACTCCTGCCTCTGGCTTTCTTCTTAGGGCAGACCTGCTGTTGGCACTCTGAGCTCCCAGTGATGCCACGAGCAGTAAGCCCTTCCCACACACCGTACTACAAACACGTCCAAACAGAAGGGAAACACAGGAGAAAATAGCCCTTCTGCGATGCCTGGTGAGGTGCAATTAGCTTGAAGTACTGTGTATATAAATAAAAAGCAATGGACATGCACATAAACAAAATCTATTGCATCTCCTGCTTTTTGGAGTCGAGCACTATGCTGGAAAACATTGCCTCTTCATCGAGTTTTATCTCCCGCAATCAATTCATTGGGCCAACCAAGAAAAGCAGCAGATTTTCCCAGCTTTTGCTTTCGGAGCTGGAAAACCTTTCCCATGGCTCTGACGCCAGGTTTCCGAGTAAGGCTGGGAAATGCAGACTCAGCAGGACCCAGCAGAGCCTGGGTGCTCCCTCCTTCCCAAGAAGCACATCCCATGGGATGCCATGCTGCTGCTGGGACAGGATGGTGCCAGCCCCTCTGTGTCAGCAGAGGGTTTAGTGCAGAAGCACCGTGGCTCTGAAGAAGTGAAAACACTGCTGCAAGGGCACTGGGTTTATAGGCTGGTGTTTGGGTAGTGGGAAGTGGATTTTTCCCCTTGTGGCTATAAATCTAGAGGTTACATTCTTTTCAGTGCCACGAGGAAAATGCTCTTTTATGAGAAAGGAGAGAGCAAGCTGAAGAGGGATATTACCCTCAAAGGAGGTTGGGAGACATCAGAGCAGTCAGGAAGCCTTTGGGCTAGATTCAGAACTCATTTTGCTTTTAGCAGACGCAGAAAAAATGCTCTAAATACTGGCTGAGTGGCTTTGTTCACTGGGAATGTGCTTGTCTCACAAGGTGAAACAGAGGATTTCAGTGGGAGCAGAGTGTTTTGAAGTGCTCATAGCATTGTTGTGAGCACTTAACCTGGTCTTCTCCAGATGCTGGGTGCCAGCCCCAGGTATTGTGGTTTCATGGACTGGCCTGCACAGCTCCTGTGGTAACTTCTAAGAGGGCATTTCTTTGAAGAAGGCAGCACTGACCACACATCACTGATGGCTTCTCCGAAGATTCCTGTGGTTTCACCAGCTTTGATGGTTATTATCAATAATGGCTCATCCGTCAGCTGCTCTCCAGGTAAGAGCTCAGTTGTGCCCAGAGCTTCCCAGCCACACAAGCAGAATGGGATGCCTCCATCACCTGGGCCTTGGACTGAAACAGGAATTTATTCCCTAGTTTGCAGATCACCAGGTTGTCATCACCCCAGCACTGGAAAAACATGGCTAAGGTCACTTTCCTCAGCGTCCCCAACCCTTTTCCTCCCCAGGCACTAAGGTCTGGATAAGCCTGGTGAAATTTGGTGGGATTTTTTAGCAAACCATTAGGGTACAGTCCAGTGACAGGCTAACATTTCTCTGCTGGCAGTGGGCTTTCCTCTACAATAGTTGGTACAGTCAAGGAATAACGACTGCAGGCACTGAAATCATAAGAAGAAGTGCTAGAAGATGTCACAGTGCAAATAAATTGCAAGAGAAAACGAGGCAGGAGCTGCAATAAGCGGCATTTGAAGGAATTTCCTTCTCCCAGCAGCATGCAAGCCCCAGCACTCTGCTGATCCAGATGCTGGCTAATTTCCCCTGATGAATGATTTATGTCATGGTCAAAAGGCAAGCTCCAGACTAACCCAGTGAACTTGCAGGCAGGTTTCAAGCTATCTACCATAACAGCTTTGGCAGCGAAAGCTGACCCAGGGGGGCGGTGGGAGAAGCCAAGAAACGATGATACCCTCTGCCAAAGAAATACATCACAGCACACAAAGCCTCCCTGCCAGATGCACCTTGGGCTGGCCACAGCCAGGAGCTGGAGAGCTGGCCCCGTCACCACAGAGCTGCTGAAAACATCACAGATCCAGACAGAGGAGGAGGAGGATCAGGAGCCTGAGCCACAAGAGAGGGCATTGTGGAGCTGGCAGGGAGCATGGACACACGTGCCAGGCGCCTTTGTCACTCTGCTGCTGTTCAGGGGAGGGGGAGAAGCTGGTAAAGGCTCATTGAGGGAAGAATAATCTCTCTATAAGCAAAATGAAGTTTGCAGTTGTGCTGGGCTGATGGGATTCAAGTGCAACTCGTACTGGCTCTCCAAACAGAAAGACTTACAGGGAGAGCTCTTAATCCTTAATCAATATCTTCATTGGAGATACTGTGGCTTGGAGGAGAGGTGGAAGGAGAAGGTGGTCCAGGGAAAGTGGCAGGAAGAAAGGACGAGAAAGGAAGCATAAGGGAGTTTTATCATGCAGAAATTATGTCCCAGAATAAAGTCTCTTGCAAAAGACTGGCAGTTACCCTGTGAGACCCATCAGTCTGCATTGTGTCAGGGTTAAAAGTAGAGTCTTAATATTTTACCTGTCTTCTAGGAATCAGGCTGGGACACAGCTGAGAACACCTTCTGCTTAGACTTGCTCTCTTTATGGCTTGTGTCTCCAGATCACTCAGAGTAAGTACTTTTCCATCCATATATGATAACACTTTTAAACACAACCATAAACATGCAAATCTTGGGACTGTCTTGATCTCAGAAGGATTGTGATTCATTTGCTATTTAGTTTCAAGCAAGGAGAGATTCTGTGCCATGGAGCTTAGTACAGTTGGGTTTCCTCCTATATTTATAATCCTTACTTTGCTTTATGCTCGGGATGAACGTGACACCATTTACAGCCTTGCAGCAACCCTAGTGTTCAAGGCTTCCAATTCAGCAAAGCACTTAAGCATATGCTTGGCATCAGGACTCCCTCATCAAGCACACGCCAATGTTCCCTTGACTTAGCAGAGATTAGCACGTGCACTGATAACTGGAAAGATTCAGAAGAGATTTATGCAGTTGCCCGATTGTGAGCTTATGTCAACGGGCTCTGCAGAGCCGGAAACAGCACTGACCACGTGCTTCACATAAAGCGTGTGCTCGAATTACACGCTGAAATCAAGGCCTTGTTTTGCTCTTATAGGGCAACAGGAGACACCGTATCTTCAGACAAGATCCTCAAACAGCAGGAAACGAGCACCAAGCCCAGCAGGAGGCTAGAGAGGAGTGGGTCAGGTACCGGCTCCAGCCAGAGGATGCTGAACACAAAAGCTCTGCTGGAAGCTCTGCTATTCAACACGTTTAATCCCTCTTGGAAAAACCTCCCCTCTCTACAACTGAGCTAGAAGCTGATTCAGACCATTTTTTGCCCTTTCTGAAGCTTAAGTCTGGTTTACTTTGCATTTTCCTCTCTATAAGCTGTCTAACGTCTTAGGTAATTAATACATGATAACTTCTAATAGGCTCATCTTGTAATAACTTTTACCACAGGCATAAAATTCACATTTAAACATATTTAGTGCCATAAAGATATCAGCCTTCCTTGCCTGAGTTTGCCAAGTGGGAGAGTCAACTGCATGTGCCAGCTTCCCTGCTCTGCCTCTCTGAGCTGTGTTTTTTGGTGTGTTGTATTTGTGTGCTTATGGGTGGCTTCAAGTAGAGACATCAAATACCACAGTACTGCTTTCTAGCATTCTGCACTGTTTGAGTTAGAAATAAGCTGTTACATGAGCCATAAAATGCACAAAGCCTGGTGACCCCTCACCTTCTCCTGTGGGGACTCTGTGAAGTTTAATGAAAGTGGAAGTTGGGAGCCTTTCCCTCGCTGAGAATGTTAATGCCACCGCACTTCTCTGCCTGTCTGCTTATTTTCATGATGTAAGAAACTAATGCGAGTGAGTGTCTCCGTCTCTCTGCCAAATTTAGTTGAAAATGGCCATCAGTTCTTGAGGCTGATAGACACAGCGTGTAGTATTGTGAGGCCTGTTTTCTTGAGGAACCGGGCTAATACATAGGCAGAAGACATTGCTGGTTGGGAATTAGGCTAGTAGATGAGTAGAAGGCAGGAGGCTGGAGGAGCAGGGCTGGTTTAGCTTGCTGGAGCAGTAGCAGTGCAAACCTGGAGGTATGGGTGGGAAGGAAGAGGTCCCTGTGGCACACCAGGAGCTATCCCTTGGGCAAGCTGAAAAGCCGACTGGGAAGCTTAAAGGCCTGAGTTTGTCTGTGCGATAGATGATGGAGATACAGGAAAAGCAAGAGGAACCTGCTAATCAAGAGGCTCCTTCCAAGTTCGAAACCTTGGAAAGAGCTGGAGGCCCAGGAAGCCATGGTGGGATCCTGGTGGAGATCCCCCGTTCTAGCTGCACTGCAGCTGTACACGTGCATTGCTGCATCCAACGGTGTGAAAATCCAATGATACCGACTGGAGCGATGCAGGGAATGCAGCATCTCAGCCCACCAGAGACCAAATCAATCAGCTAATTGTTTCATATGAGGTTTACACTGGGCAGCCTGACAGTCACTATGGTCACCCTTTCAGTAGCCCATCTGCTGCCAGGCTGAGAGGTTCAGGCTTTCATGCAAAAACCTTTAGTTCAGGCGTCTGGAGTCTTAGGACATTCCTCCTCCCATGCCACAGCCTGGGGGAATTTGCTGGTTGCCTCTTTCTGTCTACCTCAGTGGGCTCGAGCAATCTCACTGAATCTGTTCTTATTGATTTAGAAAAAGGCTTTGATTCCTGCAAACTGCAAACTCTTACTCATGAAACTATGACAACTTGGTATTAGCTGCAAATCAATGAACTTTTTAAATGCAGTCTAAGCAACAAAACTCACTTACTGCTAAACCCTGATAAGCCTGGTGCTGGGACAAGTCAAACCTTTATCTTAACTGCCATGTGATCTTTTCCAGTTTGATAGTTCCATTTACTGTATCGATAAGGATTATAACCTGTCTGCAGTGAGATTCTACCCTCCCTGGAAGCACTTGTACAGCGGATGATAGTGAAAAGGAAATGTTTTCATAAAGCTTTCTCTCCATACCAAGTACTCCATAATACATTATTCTTATTCACTGTTTCCTTTCCAACCCCCTCTCCTGCCTTCCTAATCTCTGCTGTTCTGAGACCAGACAGAAACCATGAACACACCAGGAGATTTATTCAACAAGACAGAGCTGTGGCTGGGATGCAACTCATGCTGGAAACCACTACATGAGGGGAGAACATGGGCTGTAGTTGCCTACCTGCAAACACCAGTCTCGGGATGCATGTACTGTCTTTCCTCCTGGGGTTCTTTACCCACACTTACCCAGTTCGTCTGGACTGGCAGCGTTAGATTTGCAAAGCAATGGGTAGATTTGCATCATAAGGCTAAAAAATCAGAAGTATTTTGCTGGCGTGATCCATAACATAAACCCTCCTCTTTGAATTTTGTTTCTCACCCACCTGTGGGTGCTGGATGCATCCCCAATGAACACCCCATTGGGGTACTTCTGCCTTGGCACCTTTTAAGTAGCATTTAGCCCCCAACTCCCTATGAAGGTGACAGGAATGAGATACCTAAATACCTTCCCAGTGTGGCACCTTCAGCTCAGGAATCTGGAAGACTGCTCCCAAATCAGAGGCCGGTGTGCTCAGATGTCACCACAGGCCAGCTGTGTCCCCACAAAGCACCAAGGCTTTCAGCAAAGCCTGAAGACGGGAGGCACCCGAGCATCTCCATGCAAGCTCTGCAAATGCCAGGGAAGCTGGTAGAATAATGGGCCCATTTGTTCCCTGGGGGGAAAATGTCAGAAAACACTGAAATGAGAAAAAAATTGCCTCTTTGTTCTGCAAATGGTCATCATTGTGAGAAAGTTTATCCACCCTCTGGGAATTCATTTAGCATCATCAAAAAGAGACTTTACAAGAGTGAATTCTTATTTACCCACAGTAATTTTACCAAAATCATTTCTTTACTGGAAGAAAGGTGAAGTGGGGTTACCCACACTGACAGATGCTCTGTCACTGCTTCAGAGCGGTATAAAGATACCTTAGAGTAGAAACCTGCTCCCATGCAAGAAGCGACTTAAACCCCAGTGAAGTGCTGTAGGAGCTCCCTTAGCCATGAGAACGTTCTCACAAAGGTAAAGTTGTTTAACAGAGTGTTTCCAGAGAAGTTTTCCACCCTTTCCCATGAGACAGTGCTGAACATTATGTTTGTGTACACAGGACTTAACAGCTTTAAAATACACTGCCCAGCCATGACCAGGCTGTGGGCAGGCCTCAGGGAGAGTGTGGAGTAGCTGCATGTTTTTAGAAGCATGTATTATTTATAGTCTGTATTGTTGTTGCCTTTACAGCCCCTGCTGAGATCAGACCTTGCTGTGAACATATATTCACTGAAGAAATAAGTCCAGCCCCAAAAGCCTTACACTGAGCATCTCAAACAGATCTGTCCTAATGGAAAGTGTTTTCCTACTCGAACAAAGTGTAGGTTTATGTAAGAAAAAAAGTCCTTTCTCATTTTTTTTTTGCCAGATTCATACCTTCAGTCTTATAAAAAATATTATACTGAGTCCAACCAAGTGAGGAAATAGATGTCACTTCAGCCTTCTTGCAGAGTTTATTCTTTCTTAAGCTTTGAGGCTGCATTATAGCCAAGAGGTTTATAGTCAAACCAAGTCCCAGTTTCTTACAGAAGAGCTTCTGGGACAACCAAAGTCTGTCAAATCAGCCTTCTTTGGGAATATCCCCACCTTGGCAAGCCATTCTTCAAGACATACTTCACCCCATCCACTCCCCACAGGAAGGTACCACAAATCACTGCCCTGTTGCACGTTCGATGCTGTGGTGAAGGCTGCCCGAAGGCTACACTGGACCAGATGGGAGCGGGCTCCCCCCTGCACAAAGCCACGTTCACAACTGGGCCTTAGACAGACATTAACAAAAAGTGACTTATTTTCCATGCTGAAATCAAATGCAGAGGGGGGAAAAAAAGCCCCAACAGTCCTGAGTAATTCTGCAGCTTAGGAATATTTCACATACTTCTTTCACCATAATGTGAAGGCCAGATATAACTTTCTGATTAATGGGGGCCATGGAGTGCAATAAATGCAGCTTTAAAGGAAATTCATTTCACAGCAAGCACAATCAGTCTTTCAAAACCGAGCCCCCTGTATACACTGGGTATTTTTTTGCCTGCAAATTTAAGAGAACCTAAGAGAATTAGGTACCAGCTCCCACTCAAAGCCAGTGGGGTTTGGAAGTTTGGTTCTTAGCAATGCCTCCCTAATCCTCAGCCATCAGGTGTTAGCAGAAGCAACTCCATGAGCCCTGTTCCCAGGGGCTGCATCCCTGGCCACCCTCTTGGAGGAGTCCACTTGGGCTCTTGTGTAGGTGGCTCCCTAAGATACACATAAAACCTTTTCACTCATGTTTGTTGGCCTGTTTTACTATGTTTTACTATAGAGGCACCATGTGAATACTGCTGGTGGCCAAAACTCCCTGAGGCACCTTTGCCACTCTGGCCAAAGCAAACCAAAACTGGAAAGGGAAGCACTTCTGCTGAGGAGCAAGAGCACTGCTCATGTTAATGAAAGACGTTTTGTTTTCTGGGGGTGTAGCTGATGGGAGATGCACTGGTTGTGTGCGAGAGGAAAAGGAGTCTTCCAGGAAAAGAGATAAGGAATGTCAAAAGAGAAGTTGTGCACAGAAAATATTTGCTGAGAGTCACACAGTCAAGCTGCTTGGACAAATTACACAACACCCCCAAATGTACTAAGGTCCCATGAGCTTTTCAGGTGAGTATTCCACATGTGGGGGAAACCAGACCATAGTGCTGGCCACCAGAGAGTGCATGCCACAGCACTGCTGGCATCGGGGAGGTATCCGAGCACCTCCTGTGTTTTCTCATGTTAATGCATTGCTTGCTCTTACTCCTTGTTAAAGGAGAGCCATGGAGATTAAAGAAGTCGGGACATCTAGCTTCAAATACTGCAATAGGAGTGCTTGGGCAGCAAGGCTCCTCAGGCAAGTGCCTCCTTCCCTGCCTTCCTTGGATGAGGCAGCTCGTGTAAAACTCCAGCATTTTAAACCCCATCCCTGTGCTGAGCACTACCCCTCTCCTTTCCACAGCAGCACAGGTGTCACTAGACATATTTAGGTTGAGCAATGGAACCAGAGCACTCATTTTCCATTGAGGGCCTCCTTGCAGAAGGAGGCTTGCTCCTACTCAGGCGCTGTGGCCCCAAGTTACTATACAAAACCCCTTCCAAGACTGGGCTGATTCTGACAGCTTTGAGCCTTTAAGCCATTGACACTTTGGAGAAACAGCTGCTATTTAGTGAGATGAATTCACTTTGTGCTTCCTTCTGACAAGCATGAGTGTTCGAGTAATCTTTAAAGCCAGCACAGCATCCTGGTACCCTGCATCAGTTGGCGGTGGTCTGTCTCCTCTTGGGCTGGAGAACAGTGATTCTAGCTCGGTTTTTCTATAGTGAACTGGCACTTACTAAAACCTGGTTCCACGCTGTATAATTTCTATGGCTTTTATTAATGCGGACAGTATAGGCTCCATAAAGAAGAAAAATTACCAGTGGAAGATAAAACTAAAATACTAGTTGCATTACAATCACATTCTAGTGCTGCAATAAATTACACGAAGCCAATAAAGCAAAACTAACTGAAGATATTTGACACAAACCAAAAATGAAATGAGAGTCATTATGCAGTCTGCTACAGGGACCTGCCTTGATGTAGTTAAAGCAATAAACTACCTGGGAGTAATCTTTACTTATTTTAAATTGCATATTCCAATTGCAAAGCTGTTTCTGACATTTCTGCCACACTTACTTTACTCTGCTAAGAAAAAGAATTACACGTCTGGATAAGTCATGTCCTATTAAACGTGCATCATATCTGCAGCACTTGAGTCATAATATTGTTTATTCTAACATTAGTCACTATTTTCTGTCATAAATTAGCTATTCTCCAGAAGAGTGGAAACGAGATTGAGCCAAGGTTGCAATTATTTCACACATCCATGTTGGCACACGGGATAGATTAAGTGGCTATCTCTACAGAGGAATTATCATCAGCAGGCCATGGGTCAATTATAACAAATGTATTCATGCCATTAGCCCCCAGGTATCTTCAATAATAAGAGTTTGTATTCGTTTCCCTCCCTAATTATTCTCCTCCATGGGCTGGCTGACCCACACATGTGTCAAAATAAGCAGAAGCAATGCTTTTTGCAATATTCAAGGTTAAAACCTCCCAGCCATCATTTCCTGCCAGCCCCCTTGAATCCTCCCTATCCACAGGATATTTGCATGCACATCCACGGTGAGTCTTTGCCATGCGACCAGTCCTGCTGCTAATTAATTGGCTGTTATTCTCCCTGTCTGTGCAGAGGTAGCAGCCCCCCTGCTAGGAGAGAGGGAGGGGATTCAATTCTGCTGCCTTTCGCTCATCCCAGGTTTAATTTGCCCGAGTGTGTTGGTGTTGGTATTCTCCTGCCTTTCTGGAGCATGGAGCATGCCCAGCCCTGGCCCTTCCATCATCTCTGCATCCCCATTTTAAATCTGGGGACCTGCTGTTATTCACCACTGGACTGCAGGTCCTGGAAACATATGTAGATGTAGCAGGGAGAAGGGGCATTTTGGGTTGGGATGCATTAAGTCTTGTTTGTATACAAACCCCTTTTAGTTAAAATGGAGTGTTTTGCCCCAGAGGGAGCAGGCCATTATAGCAGTGAATGGTGCATTATAAGACAGCTTATTCCCTTAGGGAAGAGGCAATCAGTTGCCTCAGCTGAAGGCACATTCATACTTGAATTAAAAACCTTCAGTAGCTATTTCTTTAAATTGGCTCTCATAGAGAGCTAAATGCATTGCTTAAAAAAAAAGAAGAAAAACAGAAGAAAAACAAAAGAAAAACAGCCCTTGCACATCAATTTGTTTCCTTAATAACATGTGTATCCCCCTGGGAATTCATGCTCATGGAACAGTACAGTTCTGCTTCATTAAGGCTTCAGGTGCACCTCACCCAAGTAGGACCAACAGTGCAGAGCAAAGGGCTGGGCTGCCCCTAACCCTGTGCCAGGCTCCAGTAGAAATGCTCTTGCTTGCTAGAAACACGATGGAAATTCCTTGCAGTTCTGCCTTTCCCTCTTCTGAAGGAGCAGGATGAGCTCAGGAATGCCATGAGGACAGAAATGTCCCCATCCATGCCCAGTGGGACACTGCACTTGCTGTCCTCCCCAGAGAGCAGTGACTGCGTTGCACATTGCAACCAGTCAAGCCAAAACTGGGTCTAACCAGCATCAGGAGAGGCAAAGCTGAGAAATCAATAGTTCTACAAGAGCTGCCTCTGCCCCTGCGCTGCCACAGCAGCCCTGAAAAGCAAGAACTGGCCCAGTGTGACATGAAACACCTTTTCCATAGGGGAGCAAAAGGGCTCAGCCTCCTCTGTCATTAAAACACCCCTGGCACTACTTGCAGAGGGTGTCTGGCTCCACGTGAGCTCCTGGCCACGCATCAGAGAGCAGCAGATATTCTGCTTATCTAAGCTCCTGCTGTGGCCTTCAAGGGCTGGACAGTTTACTTTCTGCCTTGCTCTGATCTGGGCTTTTTGTTCCATCCTCACCCAGGCTGCCTTGCTAAGGGGAAATGAGGATGTGGCTATTGTGTTGTCTTTCCCCTTCAGCACGATGGGGAGGACCAACATCCCATATAATAACCAGTTTTGGACACTGACTGAGAGCAAGCATCTAAAAGAGACTGTAAATCCAGGGCAAGCCTATATGGACGGATTCCCTGCATAGTCTCTCCACATCTGGTGATCCAGAGCTTCACCCCTCCAGAGACACAGATAATGCCATCACACTTAACAGCCAGCGACAGGCTTCTTGTCCCACAGGTTCAAGGCATAATTGGATAAAGTTGTGCCAATATTTTCTACCCAAGGTGTTGTGTGACAGCCGCTTCAGCTTAGCAGTGCACTGGGAGAAGCAATATCTCCTTCAGCAGGATTTGAGCCCTGCCTCCCATGCCACACCTTGGAAAAGATGGTTGAGAGGAAGCACTGTCCCCTATGGAATGTGTTAAAGATGGTATTTTTAGGCTTAAGATAAAACAGTGCTCAGGCACTGAAGTAACACTGAGAACCCACGTCCCAGGATGTCACCTTGTACCTTGCTTCTTTTCCATGTAGCATCTACTGCCTGCCCTTGCCAGACTCAGGCTCGGTGCGCAATGCCCACCCTTCCTTACCCCATTATGATTCAAATAACTAAAATAGTAAGAAGTCCTCTACACCTGGTAAATACCTTCTCTAGTGCCTTAGAGAAAGGAATTTAATGTCCTTCCTGGGCTGTTTCGTTTGGCTCAGAAGCAATTTAAAGCCACCCTTGCTTCCACCAAAGCAGTGGTAGGACACAATCCAGCTTCTCCATTTCTCTGGAAAGCCCTGTGCAGAGCTGGACAAAACACCTCACAAGTTGATGGGCATCAAAAAACCAGGAAGAGAGAGGAAAACCAAGCAAATTCACTAAAAGAAAAACACCACTTCTCACAACCACTTCAGCTGCTTCCCAGTGCTTTTGTTGATTTACATGTAATTTCCACATAAAAACCCATTGCGTGGGGAAGGTGGGATTCTTGAGGTGGAAGGCGCACATGTACTGTATTTACACAATGTCTCCAAACTTCCTCAACATGGGATTGCTGTTTAAAGGCCGGGGCTTGTTTTAGCTGGCCAGCCCTGACCCGCGCAGTGCCAGGCTATACAGCTGCAGCTGCACGTGGAGTAGTTGGAGGCTAAAACCATCTCAGCTCCTGGTAAATCAGTGACTGCTCATTTTATGGAAACATTGGCAAATAGGCGGCTATTCACCCCACCTGAAGCTGTCTCGTAAGGGTGGATCAGAGCAGTGTGTGCACTGACCAACCTGCCAGGACTTTCAAAGCCCCTCTCCGCAGCAGCATGGCCTGGCCATAGCAGCCACTCTCCCTGGAAGTGAGCAGGCTCGAGATGTACTTTCTGTTTGCAGAGTAAATAAGAGCCAGACACATGCAGCTCCCCTTCAGTGTGGAATCAAGAGGTCTCATCTTGTGACCAAAGTATCATAGTGCTGAGCACAGATGCCCTCCTCTTCACCTTTAAAGTCTGCATCCTTTCTGTGCTTCCCACGCATCCTTTGCCTTCACCTCCAGTATGTCTGTCTTGCCTTTGAAATATCACTGCTCTCCAACTGTTAAAGTATGTGGAAGGATGAATCTTTTATCTCCCTTTTCTATTAGGGAGGTTGATTCTGGGTTCATTGGTTAGGTTTAAGATGTTACAAAAGCATCTGCCTGGTGGGATTTAAAGATGACAACCCTCCAGTGTTATTTCAATGCAGGTAACAGCAAGCAGATCCCCCTGCTTTCTTTACACCCTGTTAGGAGGGAAAGCCTGTCTGGAATAAGGATGTGGAGATAAGAGGAGATTAGAGATTCAAGCTCAAGGCAGCTTGCTCACATGGAGAGCATGGGGAGCATCACAGCTGAGCCCCGCTCTGCTCTCACAGGCAGCCCTTCTGCAGGCAATGCCTCAGACTGGCTGCGGATGCATCTCCTGGCTCTGGGGGATGTTCTCCTCTCAAAGGAAGGATCCGTGCAGCCCCCCACACTGAGCCCTAGATGCAAACCCTGGCCCGAGCTCCATAACAACATGAGATAAACTGTGTCTGCTGCTCATGGAGCCAGGTACACCCAAGCCCTGCACGGTCTGGGCTGCAGGCCACTCTCAGGGAAGGCTGCTTTAAACCATCACGTCGTCCATTCCAAAATGGTTCCCACTTGAAAAAACATGGTTTGGGGTTAAACTGAAATTGCTTAAAGAAAATTGGAGATATAAAAAAGAACTCAGTTATTTTTGAAAACTGTTGATGCTGTTTCCAATGGACAATTGTTTTACCATTTACTTGGCTGTAAATTTTCCACTTTAGCCACAACACTTGGCATAACCTGAGACCTTCACTGAAGGTCTGAAGCACCACACTGACTAGCACTGCACTCACTCCTGAATGCCTGCCCACATGTAATAGCTGGGAGCATCTCCCACTCTATTTTCCTTTGCTTTGTTTCTCGAATCCTAAGGAGAGCTCCAACTTCATACAAAGTTGAAGTCATCTAATTCTCTGGATCAAAGTGTCTCCTGTTTTTGTTGTAACGAAGCAATTTGACACTTTCAGTAATACAAACATTTCCAACCCTAATTAGAGGGACAGATGTTTTCAATATCTCCAGAAAGCTTTTCCAGATTAGCACAAGAATACGGCCAAAAAAGTACAGGACACCAGAGGGTGGGAATATTCCCTCCCAGCAAAGCTCTTCTGTCTGCTCCAATTCCCCATCCCCCTGCTCCATACTAATGGAGGAGCTACAAAAAGCCCCTTGTTTTCTGGTTGCCACAGCCATCAGCAAGGCCATGGCAAGCTGATTACCAGTACTGAACTGGTTGGCCCCTTCAGCCTCTGCAGAAGATGCACATGGACCCAGTGCCAGCCTGGGTCTGCATTGCTGACCCTACCCCAGAGCTGCCTGCCAGGGATCCTGGAGGAAAACCAGCACATCCAGGGAAGGGAAGGTGACTTTTGCTGCCTTTGTGCCATGAGTTGCCAGAACTGCTCAGGATGTGCCTGAAAACTCACCCTGAGCCCTGTCACAGGGCTACATGCCTGGTGTTTTGGCTGCGGATTGGTGTCCTCGTCACCCTCACACCCTGGGGCTGGGATGAGTTGAGGGTAAGCTCAGCCTCAGGTCAGGATGAAGCAAGGGACCATTAACGGAGCAATTTGTGCCAAGCCACAGAGCTATAAACCCAAAACTTGGGAGAGACAGGTTTTGACCCCAGTTCTCCATGAGCTGGTCAGAACCAGCAAGCCAGAGCCTGTCCTGTGCCTCAGTTTCTCCATGGAACTCAGGGTGGTACCAACAGCTTGAGGAAGACCTCTGAGTTCAAGGAGCTCAGTGGGGCTGTATTTGGGTTGTGTCCTTCTTGCAGGGACTGGGGAGATGAGCAAAGCTCCAACCTCCCCCTGCAATACAGGCAAGGATGCTACATCCTCAACCAGAAAAGGGCTGGACCTGAGCCACAGGCATCAGGGGACTCTCAGCTGAGGCTGTGGTACCGAAAAGCAATTTATTCTTTTTGTCTCCTGAACAAGTATTAAGATGAATATCAAAACATAATTGTCTCAATAATCTTTAGGCTTTTACTTATCAGTGAATGATAAGGCTATATAGCGATATGTTCATTTGTCTGCAGATCTCTGTAATCCTATTAAGCATAGAGTGATAACTATTAAACTATATATACACACCCCCATGCACACATTTGATGAGGAGAGTATTTAACACACACACACTCTCACTCTCAGTAAAATTTACTGCTGCACAGACAGGGTATATGCCTGAAATACAACCCACCTTGATTAGCACCAGATCACTTCAGGTCAAAGGCCCCTCAGCACAGCAGCAGGAACATTGCTGGAGCTAAACCAGGCAAATACCAGAACTGCCCATGTATTTTATCCTAAACTTTCTTCAGAGCACAGGGAATTTTCCTGGCTCTCTGTCTCGTGACTGGAAGCTGTGGGACCAGGCTGGGGTTGAGCAGGGCTCACTTGGTGCTTAAACCAGTCACTGGTGCCCACATCAGCCCTGTGCATGGGCTTCACCCATCAGGACAAAGCCACATGGAACTGGAAGTTTTCCCCCTCTGCCAGGCCATAGCTAGATCAGGAAAGCCCATTTGTGAAGAAACAACAGAGATTTTCACCCATCCCCAAGAAATGCCCTGGGCTTTGGTGCCAAAGGAAGAGGAAAGCCTGTGTTTCAACGCAAACTTCTGCAGCTGCTCAGTTTGGCTTTCACTTTTACTCCAAAAGCTGAACCTTTGTAGTTAGTGCTGTCCAGGTACAGAAGTCTTGTGCAGTGACATGGGTTAGTGGTGGCTTTGCCAGTCCTGGGGTAACGGCTGGACTCGATGATCTAGCTTAAAGGTCTTTTCCAACCCAGTTGATGCTATGATCTATGACACTGCTCCAGCAGCGTGAGCTCCTGCCACAGCAATAGGAACACGACCCCTCTGTAATTCAATCTTCAGCCTGGCTCGCTCTGGGGTCTCTGAGCAGTGACCGTGGCCGTGCCCCACCGCTGCTGTAGGGCTTTCTGACACACCATCACCTCCCCTTTCCCTTCTGACCCTGCCATAGGCTGGAAACAACCCCCAACCGAAGGAGCCGCTTCCACACAGTGCATCTCTGCCCTGGGAATTTAAGTGGCGCAAACCCATTGCTCACCAGAGCGTGTGCTTCACATCATCTCTTCACCCTGCCCTCCCGGTGAGGTCACAGCCGTACCAATATTCCTGTTTACAGGATGCTCTCCTCCCTTCTTGGTGTTTATTGTGGAGTACTTCTGCACCGTGCAGGCACACAACACTGCTGTAATACCTACTGGAACCTTGTTCTGTACATTATCTCCCTCAGCTACTGTGAATTCAGTCTGAAGAGTGGGTTTAGACACTTTCTAATTTTAAATACACCATTTTCAAAACAAAGCAATCACAGCCAGCAACCGGGAATAAGGACTCGCATCCTTCCTTTCTCCTTCCAAAGCCTTGGCTGCTGCATGCTGAAGGAGCTGGACAAGCCACACAAGGCCACCAAGCCAGCACACTCATGTAGCATCTCCTTTAATTTCCAGACTTAAATCTTGACTTCAGCTGGGCAATTTTGTCCATGGCTTTCCATTTTCAACTCTCCTCTTCCCCACATGTGCATAAATATCTGCTATACCATGGCGCAAAGGCAGCTGGAGCTTGGCAGCAGATGGTGTGGGGCATTCTGCATTTTGGACATCAGTGAGCCCAGAGCAGCTCGTGGGTTTCGTTAGTGCTCAGCATCACTGGTAAACCTGGCTGCTGCAGTGCTTTTATTGCCTGCCATAAAAAAGCCTTCTCCCTGCTGCAACGTGGAAAGGGTGCCTGGGCCATATTTCCTTCTTAATTGCAGGCTGAGAGGTACAAAGATACACTGAATGGAAATGTAATGTGCTGAGATTGGAGCAAATGGGGCTGTCAGAAGGCAGCTGGGAGACTGTTTGTTCACCAGCAGAGCCGCAGAGCCTTCTCCCAGCCTCTTGTTAAACATGGAGCTGCAATGCCAAGTAGTGATGGAGAAAGATAAAGAAAATAACCCAGGAAGTAGCATTAGAAATATTGATAACTCAGGCAAATCACTGCTATGGACGAACCTTCTTTGATCACATTGTCTGTTCAGTCTTCCTTACAAAGCGCTGCTCTATCACACAGGCATAATAAAACAAGAATATATAAATGAAAGGAATTAAGAGTCATCCTATTGGGACCAATTTAATCTTTGCTTCATTTAAAAGGAGAACATGGCTCCCTTATCTAATGTACATAAAATTGCTCTTTATTCCCCAGGTTTACATAGAGATGACAGGTATATATAAATAAGGATCAACTCCTTTTCCCCATTCTGATTTGAGAAAAGCCACCTTCCAGCACATCTGTTCTCTGCTCTAGATGCTTTAAGGAGAGTCTCCCTTCTGCCCTATGTTTTTATTGTGTATAGAGAGGATGAGGATATGGCAGCATCCTTTGGAGGCTACGAGCTTCAGCAGCTGATGTTAGAAGCAAAACAGCAGTGAGAGTGGTCACAGGTAGGTCTTGCTCAAAGGCATCTGGTGTTGATGGGAATAGCTTAGCTAGTCTGCAGGCTGGGACTGAAACCCAGCCAACCCATGGCCTCCCAAGAGCTCTCCACTCCCATCCATCTTTCCCAGTTTTCCTTTTAGGGAGTTTCAGAGCGAGCCCACGGAGGTTTCCGTGCAGTACAAGACAGGCAGGAAACCACAAAGTCTCCTGTGAACTGTCATGTTCAGGCCACTCCGAGGGAAGTGGAAACACAGTTTTACTGTGGAGCTCCCAAAAGCCAAGGCTCGCCCATGCTGGGGTGGGGGTCCTGCTGAGCTGCCACGTAGGCGAGAGCAACCCCAGAACTCTTCCCTGGGGAAGGGTGAACTGCAATGCCAACAGCGTTGGGATTGGTTCAGAACAACCACAAACCCCATTTCAGTCTTCACAGGTTCAGGTTTTCAAGTTACAACTCAAAGTCACCCCCAGGAAGCAGACTTTCCCACACACCAAATACATAAACTGAAGTTGAAATGTGGATCTCAGTCAACCACACTGTCCCTGCCAAGCTTTTCACTAGTCCTGTTACCGTTACTGAATAGAACCCCCAGTCACTGCGAGTTCACATCCTCGCCCATATGAAATCACATCCTTTTCTATAGGACACATTCAGAAATGTTCACGTATTTCCTCACCTCTGAGCTGGGGAAAAAAGGAGGTATTTGTGAATCAGTTATTGCTTTCTAACATGCTGAAGGCATCAGAGGACTCCCTGCACTTTCAAACCTACCATCGTAAGTGCAATTTCAAAGTGTTTCTCTCTCCAAATATCCAGTGGCTTTTTAAAAAGCAACTAACAGCAGTGCTGGAATGGCTAATGCCTAATTAGCTAATGGGTAATGATGCTTCTGTGAATGAGGCTGACATTTCACTCTGTAATTATCATCTAGCCTGGTGTCACGTCCTGCAGTGGGCAGTTCTAGGTGCCTTGGGGGAAGGCTAAGGAATGGCCATGCCCATTCAAATGCTCCCATACTGCCCTCTGAGCAGTGACATGAGCTGGGTACACTGGGAAAGCCGCACTGCTGCTGTCATACACAACTGGAGCCACACGGGAAGCTGACCACGGCTTCTGCATGTCTGGATTTCCTCACACATACCCTCGTTTTCCACTCCCAAGTTTATGTGTCTGAACTGAAACAGAGGAATTTAGTATTCTGCTGGGACTTCCAGCTGCCCAGCAGCTTGTGAGCACCCTTTGCACTGGTCCATACGGCTGTCTTCACTGCATCCTGGATGGAGAGGAGCTGAAGAAACCACCTTCTGCCTTGATGGAACTCATCACGAAGCCTCAAGGAGTAACCACTTAGTGTAGCCCCTGAGGCTGAAGGTTCATATGCTGTACTAGCTCTAAAAAAAGGCAAGCTAACCTCTTAGGAAGATTTGGGGTCCAGCAACCTGCTAGGGATGATCTCCTCATACCATGTTTCAGCCTGCAGACCACTGTCTTCTTTTTAATTTGACTATAGTAAATAACAGGAGCAACTCGACTTTACTCCTCAGGCCATCAAAGAGTGAACAGCAATCCATAGGCTTCAGGGAGGTTTAATTCCAGTGTGCATCAGTGCAAAATCCACCCTTCTGGTGTCACTGCTTTGCCTTTCCCCAGCCACAGCCCTGTCAACCACACCAGGACACCCTCTGCCAAGATGAGCCTTTAGCCCTAGGATTCACTTGGAAGATTTCCATTGCCAACTGCATCTCTTAGAGATAAAAAGTCACTAGAGAATCTGTAAGGAAAAAACTACTGAAAACTTTCAGTTTTCTGGAGTTTTAGGGATGCCACCAGCCTTGTGCTCCCACATCTGCTCCTGCATCCAGGTTCTCCTGCATGGACACAGCACTGAAGGATCCCAGCACAGCCTGGTAGGTTTCTCTGCTATGAATCTCCTAATCTATCATTCTATGCACTGAAAGTTTGACTTTTCAGACACACTGAGCATTTCCAAGTGCAGAAAAGAGACACTGACAACTCATGACACTGAAACACAGATGCTCATAGAATCATAGAATAGTTAGGGTTGGAAAGGACCTTAAGATCATCAAGTTCTGCCACGGGCAGGGACACCTCCCACTAAACCATGTCACCCGAGGCTCTGTCCAGCCTGGGCTTGAACACCACCAGGCATGGTGCATTCACAGCTTCCTTGGGCAACCCCTTCCAGTGCCTCACCACCCTCACAGTAAAGAACTTCTTCCTTACATCCAATCTAAACTGCCCCTGTTTAAGTTGCACTGTGACAACCTGCTCCAGCCTTTCCTTCAACAAATCCTCGTTTGCATTTCCACTTCCATGTTTCTGCAGCAGGTGAGGAGATGCTGCTGCAGGCTGGCTCACGCCAGAGGCCAGTGGGTACGCATGCAAACAGGAATCCACACAATGCAGCGCTTGACTGGCAGCTTGAAATAACAATAGTAACAAAAAAATCCCACTATTAATAAGCAGAAGGAGCACACGGAGCCCTGGGAGACACATTAGCTGTTTGAATGGGCAGTCCCTCCCTCCCCGTGTAATCAACATGTATTTATTACTTCTTTATTTAGCTCAACCCTTTCAGGATAAGATGGAAGTGTCAGGATGACCCTCTCCTTATCACGCCTTGCACAAGGGAAAGCTCTGAAACACCGAGCTCTCTGGTGACTTCTCCAGACTGAATTAGCCCAACTGTCTGCACGGATCCTGCCTCCCCTTCTAGACAGCCCTATTCTCCCACTCCTCAGCCACAGACAAGCTTCTGGACTCGGCGGCAAAATAGCAGCTGCTCAAGCCCTTCGTTTAATTCAGAGCTTGGCTCTCTAAGATGAGGTAAAAAAACGTGCCACCCCAAAGATGAGCTGCTTTTAGCATTATACATGGGCTGCAACTGCCAAGGAAAGTTTATCTTGGAGCCAGTGTGAGCTCTGCTGCTCCAAGTTAAATATTTCCATTTAAGAAGGAGAATGAACTATACTGTGGGACTTCCAATTGCTTCCTGAAATATTAAGAAGGAATATCTTTAAACATTAATATTTTGTTATAGTGCTGAAGTCTTGCTAAGGGAGGGCTGGTTTTAGAGCTGTGTATTTTTTCTCTGCATAACTGAAGGCTTTGATGTGCTCCCGTATCCTCTGTTTCCAAAAGTCACTGCAAGACGTAACCCTCCTTCCAAAGTAATCAATTAAAATCCTTCATTTTTGTCTTTGCTGTTATTCCTCCTGGTAGGAGGCACACGCAAAGGACACCCACATTTAACCCTTTGCAGTAAGTGCACCATCATATGCTGCACCCTCAACGAGCTTAAAACCTGACTGCTGCAAAAGCCAGAGCCATGTCCCCCTGTGCACTTTGGTGCGGACACATCTGTTGTGCCAAGATGAGCATGGACCAGCTCTGGATGCTTCCAGCCAGCCAGGTCCTCACTGGCCCCTGGTGCTGTGCTTGGGCAAGCCACCACATCCCAGCCAGAGCAGCTCTCCTCTCAGCAGTGCAAGTACATTAGGATGGGGCAGGACATCTCCCAAACTCCCTGCCCTGAGCTTTGCCCTTCCAGTGGCCCACCCATCCTCCCTGCGCCAGGGATGCAGCTATTGAAACAGCAGAGCAGATGAGCAGATTTAATGCTCCTTCTGTGGAAGGTGGGAGAAGGAAAAAAAAAAGGAAGAAGAGAGAAAAATGATGTTGCTTCCAGGCCATTTACATGTTCATTTCTCAAGAGAATGTGACACTTTATCCTTTTTCTCAAATTAACTTCTGTGTCACACACGGAATAAAGAGAGACGATAGATGGGAACTGAAACATAGTGAAATAAAGGACTGCGAGCCTGCATGCACACAGCATATGTTTGTGATCTATAGGAGCTGGGGGAGGGATGGGGAGCGGAGCCCTGCTATGTCAACCATTGTTCAGCAGCTTGGTATGTTGGCTTCATCTTACAAGGTCTCCCAGAGGTCCTTTTTCCCAGATTTTTTTCTCACCCCCTTCAGGGCAAACAAAGTGTTTTCCTGAGCAGGCAGTTTGAGCAGCTTAACTGTTCCTGTGCTAGCTGGGAGAGCCTGGGGGTGAAGAGCAGGTCCTTGGTGGGATGGGCAGCTCAGGGATGTCAAGGCCAGCAGGTGAGCCCCAGCGCATGTGGCCAGAGGAATGAGCTGGTCTTTGCCCACAGGGTCAGCACAGGTTTGTACCAGAGATCCACGGGGCAGCTGTGCAAAACGTAGCAGAGAGAATCTGAAAAAGGATTATGGAAAAGAGGAGGGTTTGACGGTGCACTAAGCAGGCTGACAGCGTGTGACACTCAGCCAACATCATATATGAGCTTAAGCTCTGATTTGGCACCAACAGCATCCACAGTGCCCTGCCAAGCCCTAGACCCATCAATTTTGCTGTCCTTGGCCAACTGCATGCCCTTACCATATCTTTTCCAAGCATCCCATGGCCATTACCTTTTCTCTTGTGGGACGTCCTCGTCCCAAATCTGCTTTCTAAAGCATAAGTGCAAAATGAACCATGTCCTGCTCAACTGACCTGCAGGTTCAGTGTCACTGCAGTGGGCAGCCCAGCCTGGCTGGTGGAGATAGGATGGAGCACAAGAGGATCAGTCCTTAACCCAGTCCCTAGCACAATAACGATGTATTTGGTGTTCATTTGCTGTGTAACAACTTCTGCCACCCTGACTTTAATCTCTTCGCTTTTACAGTCTTAAGTGATTCTTTGGCATATGGTGAAACAAAGGTACCAACATCCCCAAAGGGGAGGTGGGACGTGGGCAATGCTCCCTGACATGCAGCTCTTCAAGGCTGTTTGTACAAGCGATTCAGGCACCTGGCAGAACTTCCTTTCACCCACACATATCAACCTAGCAGCTGTATTGAAGACTTAGTCATAGGCTCGCATTGAGAAGACACTGCAGAGCTGAATGCTCTTTTCTGGCTGGTTACAGGGAGTTTCACCCAGAGATTTTCCTTTAGTGAACAGCAAGAGTCAGAAATTAAAACATGAGAGACCGTACAAGCCAGCATTAACTGTTGCTCCTGCAAAAAAAGGTCTCCCCTTCCAAATCCTTTCAGAGACTGAAGGATTTTCTCCAGACTTCACCAGACTCTCAAACGAGCTCCCAGGGGACCACATCCTCTGGCCTCCCAAGAGATTTCAGCTGTCAGCTCCTTGACAGCCTCTCACCTGGGCACTGGACATCATTTACAAGGCAGCATTCCCCCTCTTGGGAGGGCTGGAAGGGCTCTGGGTTTGGGATTGAAGCACAACCATCCCCCTCCAGCTCCGTTAACCATGGGATCTCCATCCCAGGAGGAAGCCTCAAGTAAGCTTTTACAGCCCTCTTTGCTCCTGCATGCAGACCACTCACAGCACTGCCTTCCCTGCTGCCAGCTCCCTTGACTTCCAACAGGTACTTTCACATCTGGGCTTAGGGGAGCCCTAAGGCGGTGAGCAGCTCCTGATGCAACCCCGGCCAGGTCAGCAGGAGCCTTTGCATCATCTCCTACAGCCTTGGGCGAGGAGGAGCAGTTCCTTTGCTAAAGCGGACAGAAGTCAAACATCACTGAACTTTGGGTGTGGATGAGAGGAAGGATCAGAAATTTACCTCTTAATTGCAGTTACCTGCAGCTTAAACATCAGAGGGATTTTTCGAGGGCTGGAGGGAGACACAGAAGAGTGACAGAACATTTCCCTGTGAGATTTGGATCCTGGTGATCTTAAGCACTGACCTCTGCAGCTGTGCTATGGGAAGTGCAGGCAGCTTCTCTGGGTCACAGATGGTTTGGGTTGGGGTTTTCTGGAGAGTTTTTATTACCTTGCATGCTCATGCCCTCAGAAACCAAAATCCACCGCCCTGCCTTCACACTTCCCTTCTGCAGCAGTAAAGGATGTTACAGCTCAAGCCTCCAGGTCCACTTAAAGCTTCATAAACTGTAATACCCACTTCCACTACATTATCATTCTCCTTTCTGTTCAAGATGGCTCTGAAAAAGTGTCTGTCTCCCAGACATCCCCAATCCTTGCTGAATGCAATACCCTGGATATATCTGTGTTTTAGGGACCTCTGCCCATCCAGCCCCAAACCATGCGGGCTGGACACCCATCACTGTAGCCTGGAGCTCAAACAGCCCCAGCGCAGGAAACCTGGAAGCGACAAACCTCAAGCTGCTGTTGGCTGACACTCAGGGCAGGACCCCCTCAGGCACAACAGGCAGCTAGAATACTTTGGGCTCTCTAGAATTAAACCTCGAGGACCAGAAGTATGCAAGTGCTTTGGTTCAGGGCTTTGTGGCTTCTGGGTGTGCAGCTGAAGGGACTCAAGAAGCACTGATGTGCAACCGAGGAGGGAAAGGGATGCCTGGCTCCTTCAGAGAGATCAAGCATCCACAGTATCACTCCAGCAGTGGGATTACGTCACATTGAGTATCCATAGCATATTTAGCTATACTGGATTTCACTACTGATCACCTGTACGTGTCTGTGGGAGAATGGGTACTCCCAGGACACAATCTCCCTCACCTAAGGTGGACATGTCATGTTGGACTCACATCCCATATAGCCTGATCCTCTCCAGCACTACAGAGGATGTGAGACAGCCACAGCAGAAGATCCCACTCCACAAAGAGTCTTCGTCAACCTCAGCCTTTGATCGCCAGCAAAAAATAAAAGCAAAGGATCGTTACTTGCAATATTTGAGCTGAAGTACTTTGAGGAGAACTTCCATGTTTGCAGATTTACCTGCGGCATCAATAGCATTTTCTAGTTCGACATTTCAACTCCTTTTTGCACAAGCCTGAAAGGAAGCTCTTGCAGAGAGAAGGAAGAGCTCTCCTTCCCTGCTTCCAGCAAAATTCACATGGACAAACCCTGCCTTTCCCACCAGCTGCAGTATATAGGTCACATCGCATATGTGCTCGCTGGGACAGGGCTGACAGTATGGAATACTAGACAGGGACAGCAGGTGAGTCTCTCAGTGCTCCTACTTTGGCCATCCACCCGCTCAGGAGAGAAGAACAGGACAAATGATGTCTCTGCCCTGCTGGTGATGATCTCCCCACACTCAGGACCTGCTTCAATCACACTGGTCTGGAAGACAGCCCAAATCCTACCCTCAAGAAATCACAGCTCTTCTGATTAAAAGGAGCCACAAAATACTTTCTCCAGATCACGTTCAGCTCCTAATCAAAGACAGCTACAAAGGTAAACTCTGAGTTTAAACCAGACCCTACATCCACAGAATGCTTTTAAGCTGGATGGTGTTATAAGAGTGGAAAGTGTTCGAGGAGCTGGCGAAGAGACAGCTGCATTGGCTGTGGTTTGTGTCTGCCCCGTGTAGACATGTTCCCATCCCGCCCATATGGGGCAGAGGGGTTTTTTAGCATCTTCACCTGCTAAAAATATGCAGGGCTGGAAGTTAAAAGAAATTAAATATTTAGCAGTTGCATAAAGGCACCTTGGGATGAAAGCGTTATGGATGCAAAGCTGTCATCCCTTCATCCTTGTGGGGTTTATGTAGCAGACATGTGTCTTGTTGGCAAGGCAACTTCTCAGTTTTAAACCAGCCTCATAAATCTCATTAGGAACCCTTTTTTAAAGCAATCAATGGAAAAAAAACAGGAAGAAGCAGCCAATGGACACCACTCCAACTCCCTTAAGACTCTGCACCAAAGCTCTCAACAGGAGCTTGCTGAATGCTTCCCATTAAGATGTTTCATGATGCTTCCTGAGATACCTACAGCAGGAACAACGCACACTGGCTTCACTAGAAGGGCTTCTGACATGAAACGTGCATTGGGTCACATCCAGAGTTTCCCTCCCCACTGTAAGCACAACTAAACAAATCCATTCATCAGCATGTGGCCAGTGAGAGCTCTATGCTGGTGAACTCATCTGTGTGGCCTGGGTGGATGAACAGATGTGTTTTGCAAATCCACTGACATTTAGACAGCTCTTACACATGCAATGGCACTTCTCTGGATGTGGTACCACCAGAAGCTCCTTCCACTGGGAAAGGAGGATGTGCTGGCCCTGGACATTGCGGGCTCAGGTTTTTAACTGAGATGCTTTGGTTACCTCTCTGCAGGATTAAACCAAACCCAACAGGTTTTCTTAGAGAGCAGAGCTGTGGAAAACACACTCAGGAATATTTCTTTTTTTTTTAATGCACAATATTGTATTTCTGGGGACTATTTAATGCAAGCTGATTAAATAATGACCCCCTGTAGTGATCTACCCTTTCAAATACCCACTCAAGGAGTAATTCAGCATGCTGGCAGCACAACAGGCTCCCTGCACATCTCACATGAGCTCGCAGGACTCTGACATACTCTCATAGTAGCAACGCCTCCCTCTTCAATACCACAACCAATTTAATTTAGTGGAGGCTTTGCTCAGCCTTACACACTTCCCTTGCTCAAGCACACCATGTCAATGATGTCTGGTGGCATCTGGCCCACAGCTGCTTCTCAGGGGTCCCATCAGCCTCTGAGGAGCAGAGATACACCTCATTTTACTGGCAGCAGAGTCCATGGGGGCTGCTATCACCCTTGTTGAGTGTTGGAAGGATGGGATGGAGGGGATGGATGGAGACCAGATTGCAGCCCACTCACAGCCCATCACTGCTCTGCCTGCGTGAGTGTGCACATGTTGCTTTACAGACAGCTGCCTCCCAGATCAACACAACCTGCTGAGCCTCTTCAGGGCTCCAGTGCTGCTGGACTTGGCAGGTCCTGGGAGGCCACAGCCACTTCTGGGGTCACCCTCTGGGAGACACCTGTGGGTTCACTGCTTTTCTCACCAATTTCACATGCTTGGGAGCAAGGTCTGCTATTTTCTCCTGCTGACACAGGCAGGATGTGGCTCTTGGGAGTGGAGAAGCCTGTCCACAGCTCCCTGTCCTGCAGCAGTGATATCCTATGGTAGAGAGAGCCCCACACAGCAGTACAGAAATGCTCAAATCAAGTGTTCAAGGCCAGGTTGGACACAGGGGCTTGGAGCAACCTGCTCTAGTGGAAGGTGTCCCTGTCTATGGCAGGGGATTGGAACTGGATGAGCTTTAAGGTCCCTGCCAGCCAAAACCATTCTGTGATTCTGTTTCTGCCCAGCACCCCCAGCATTCAGGCGAGTATCCTGCCAAAGCCCCTTTTTATGACAAATCCCCAACTCCCTCTCCCCCAGTTTTCCCATGTTTCAGACCCAAATCATCCCTTGCTGCTTTATTTATGCTGTACACACATACCTGGCAGCACCCATCAGTGGCTATACACGGACCTGTCAATAACCACGCACCTCTGCCCAATTAGTGTAACGCTGCCAGAACACAGCAGGGAGATGGCTCCAGAACACCAGCCCCCACGGCCACAAAAGGTGGTTCATGGCCCGTGGCTACATAATGCATCACACCTCGCCTGCTTCTTACTGTCTTAGGTTAGCTGAACCCAATGAATATTTCAATAGCCTCTGCCTTCCCAGGATACTATTAATTCTGGAGTCCCTATAATCCAATTCCTTTTCCTCCAAGTGGGTGGTGATTATTAATTTCACAAGCTATGCTTCCATCGGCTCCTTCCTAGTCCCTCGTGGCTAAGGAATATTAATCCACATTCATACTGTCATTCAGCTGCCCAGGAGACGCTGGTGTGAATAGTATTATTATTAATACCACCGCTTCACACATGGTTAAAGCAACTTAAAGGCACACAGGCAGGTTGCAAAGGTCAGTTGCAGAACAGAACCTCAATGCTCCTGCTCAGAGAATGAGGCTCAGGCAATGGTTTTTGTGGAAGTTTCTCTGGGTCCTGAACCTGCTGACGCTGGTCCTGGCCTTGTCAGGGCACAGGGACAGGTCTATGAGGAGGAGGTGAGCTTCAGCCGTGTTCCCAGCCATCCCTGACAGCCAGCAAGGAGCAAATACCTGTGTCCTTCTTTGGGGGAATTTGGAGAAAAAAATGAAATAAAATCCAAATATGATCTCTCTGCTTGAATAAATGAGGCGCTGTGATGCTCTGGGTTGTAACCACATTCGCACCTCAACCTTATTATCAGATTTTCTTGAACTTAAGCAATTCATTTGAGTGCTGCTGGAAAGGCAGAGTGGAAGGTGGAGGCTGCTGCGTTTCTTTGCAAGGCAAGGAAGCGTTTCCCTGTCAGGCAGGTTTACTCAAGCTGCTGAAACACATTTCAATCAAATAACCTCCTGGAGGGATTTGACAGCACATCAAGGGCTTCTTCAGTGTGGGGCACTAAATGGCAGAAAGGTAACTACAGAAAAAGAAAGGCAGGAAATGCAGCATTAAATAATAAATAGCCCTAGAGGTCTCCTGTTCACTAACAAGGGTCAGGGCATCCACCGGCTGACATAGAAGGGAAGGGCAGGGGTGAGGCAGTGCAAAGGGATCCTCAGCGGATCACAGGCTAAATACATGCAATACCC
This sequence comes from Pezoporus occidentalis, assembly GCF_034315485.1. Taxonomy (NCBI): domain Eukaryota; kingdom Metazoa; phylum Chordata; class Aves; order Psittaciformes; family Psittacidae; genus Pezoporus; species Pezoporus occidentalis. Next base: position 1,252,323 of record NW_026912887.1, read on the forward strand.
ACATCGCTGCTGGGAACCAGAGCTCAGACACCCCTGACTGCCAGGCACTGGCAGGGCTGCCCCGGGGGCTGCTGTGGGGAGAGCATCGCCACAGCCAAAACACTCCCTCATCATCACCCTCTTCCAATCTCTCAGACAACACCTTATGGGGGCTTTTACACCAAAGCAAACACAAGCACGAGCGAGAACCCGCCTCACACCGGGGCTTTTCTCCTTTGCACAGAGGTCGTTGCACAAGCCATGGTGGGAAGAGGCCCCTTTTAAACCACTGAAGTCCACGGCATCTGAAACCAGAGCACGCTTCAGTTTTGTTACTTAGCGCTTTTGGCCGGGCTAGGCTGCAGACTCCACAGATGTAACTGCTTTCCCAGCTTTTCCCCCCTGGAAGAACGCAGCTTTCCCAAACCACCGGCACTTCAGCCAGCACAGCCCCAGCAAACGCACCGACGCGATTACAGAAGCAGAGGAAAGGTTATTCCCTCCCAGCCCTCTCCCTGAAAGGTCGCAGACACGGAGGCAAATCCCAGACCTGCCGAGTCCCACTTTGGGTGGCAGACTCTTGGCTTTCCAGATGTTGCACAGCCTGGGCTGCCAGATGTCCCAAAATCCTAGCCCCACAACCCCTGCATGCACAGAGTGACTTGGGACCCAGCTGGGATGCATCAGCCTTGCAGCGTAGATGCGGAGCCCCCAGAGCTGGCAGCCCCCCACTGCTGTTTGTGCAATGAGCTGTGGAAGCTGTGGATGAAATCCCTGCCTGCACTGGGGCAGCTCATGAACATCATGTTGGAGAGGTTTGGCACAACTTGGACTCGATGAGGATGATCAGCAGAAGCTGTCAGGAGCACAGGGATCTCATGGGAAGAAAGGAAAGAGAGATTTTGGCCCCTCATTTACCCTCCCAAAGGACCACAGAATAGTTTGGGTTGGAAAGGACCTTTAAAGGCTGTGTAGTCCAACACCCTCAGAAGTGAAGAGGGACATCTTCAAACAATAACCTTCATCAGGATGCTCAAAGACCCATCAGCCTGACCTTTAGAGTTTTCCTGGGATGGGACATCTACACCTCTCTGGGCAATGTGTTCCATAAATAAGAAGCAATTCAAGGTACTCAACTGTTGCAAGCAACCTCCTGCTAGACATCCACTGAAAATCATCCCCTTCCTCAGTTTTCCTGCCAGCACAGTGAACTTAGAGCTTCTGGTCCAAGTCCTTTGCTCCATCCCTGCCTGTGGAGCCCAGATAATCAACAACCAATTACCTCCCCCGGGTTTGAAGCCTTTCCTTGATTCCTGTTAAAGGCCCCATCACCTGAACACAGCAGGTTTTACCATGAACTGTTGTAGCTGACCCAATGGGTCTGAAGTCAACCAGCTCCCTCTCCAGCAGAAAAGCTCTACAAGATGGTTTAACATGGTATGAAGGTTTAACGCCTGCTTTCTGTTGTGTTACCTGCCCTCCAAGCAGGGTAAGCTTTGGCTCTGTGGCCTCAAGTCCTAACCTTTGGGTAACCTGGACCCTGCTTGCACCCCGAAGCATCTCTAGAGCATCCTACACCAACACTAATACTATGCCAGGCAACAGCCTCATTAACCTTATTAACTCAAATGAGATTTCTGTAGGGGCTCCTAAGATGTGCTTCATTGAGACCAACACAGGTTTTTCAGACCTTCTCCAGAGATCTGGAGAAGGACAATGCCACATCCCTCTTGTGTTGGGGGCCACAGAGCTGGATGCAGGACTGCACGGAAGGTTCTCAAAGGAGCATCTGAACCCTGCACTGCTCATTCACACTTTGAGACGCTCTTTCCCCCCATACCATTATTTTGAGAAACAGAGCCAACGTGGATGACTGCACTGCTGATATTAGTGTTTGACACACAATGCCCCTGCTCTAAATGAGCTTAATTAAAATTCATGCACTTTACAGACTAATGGTAGGTGGGGAAAGGAACACTTCGTGTCTGTGCTGTCACCCAGCTCTTCCACCTCAACCTTACCAGAGCATCCTCTACTGCAAACACAGGCACGGGGCAGGGCACCGTGAGGCAGGCTGCTGTGTCTCTCAGCAAGCGCTCTAACCAATTACATGTATGTAAGTACACTGCAAATTCTTTACAGCTACAGTAAATCAATCCTTCATAGAGCAGGAGAAAGCAGTCAATGCACTGACAATAACACCTCAAACCTTTCTGTGTGAGCTCGGAGCAGCTCGGGGGTTTCCTACGGCAGCTCTCGCCCCCTTCTTAGGTGTTGGGATGGAGCCGTGAGCTGCAGGTCACCTCAGGGCAGCGGGATCAGGATCTGCACATGGCATATGTTTTATGAAGAACAGAGGGGCCGAGTGAGGGGATAAATCTTATCTCTCCTATTAAACCATAGTTCTGCTGGTGGGTTCAGCAGAAACGCAGCCAAGCACTGGGAACTCTTTCTGCCTATGAGCAACACCTGAGGAAGGGAGATGGTTTTGAGAACTGATTTAGAGCCCAAAATTCATATCTTAAAAAAGATACAGGCATTTAGGAATTAAGCCTTATTTGCATTTAGGTTCTTCTATATCTAAGTAACATCTCGATAACATTTGAAGCCCATTGTGGTGCTCATTATGGGCAAATGGAGAGCCTGCAACATCTAGAAGTCACTCTGGGGAGCAAGGGGAAACAAAGCCTTTGGTCCCTAATCTGGCGACTTCTCTTGAAGGATGATTTGGGAGTCCAAAGAATCTCTTAAGCTACGCCTGGAACTTTGTGAGGGTCCTATTTTCACATGGGCTGTACAGACAGGCACAGAGACATTCACCTCTTCCTTCAAACTTGCCTGTCATCTCTGACCTGTGCCTTCAATGAGCACTCAGCCACAGGACGAGTGCATCTCACTGTTCTAATGGGACTTGACCCCTTTGGGGAATCCTGAAGGAAGGATGGGACACAATGCTGGAACCAGTCCTACAAGGAGCCTTTTGGTCCAGGAATGTACTAAAACTCCCTCTGAACCGACACTGCCATTCATTAGAGAGATCTGAACATGTCCTTAAGTGTTGGTTTTAGAGGTATTTAAGCAGCTGATCATTACTTGTACATGTAAAGGCAGTAAAAAGGAAAAATTAAGGCAAGAGTGATGATCTCACTCACTTTTATTAAGGGAGCCATAAATTCTGATGTGATGTGGGTTGATAAAGCCTGCTCTCACATAAGTGCTGCTATTGTCTGAAGCAGTCCCAGGGAAATGCTGATGTGGCTCCAGCTTGTGAGATGCAGGATGCAGGGGTAGATGAGGGCTGCACTGTGCCCCATACGGTTTGTAAGACCCAGACTCCTTCTTTGATGGGGTCTGCACTGTGAAGAGTGGAGGGGAGCAAAGCTTGGAGAAATAAACTGGGGGGTTTAACTTCTTTTGCAGGCAGGGAAGTGGAGGTCTGAGAGTTAAAGAGGGTATTTGGGAAAAGCCTGAACCCAGCTGAGCCCCACAGTCCTCTTTCCACACAGAGTAGCAGAGAGTTTCTTTGCAAGCCTAAGCTTGTTCAGGAGTTTCCCTACCAACATGCTGTAGTCAAATCACAGCCCAGCTCCTTAAACCCTGACTCAGTTTCCCTGTTACAGAACAGGGCTTCTAGTTCTAGTCCATCTCACAGCATTAATGCATGGTGGATTGCAAAGTACTTTTGCTTTTGTTCTCTTAATTAGCAACAGCAAAACACCCCGATACCACTGCAGCAGAAACAGTGTAGGTAGCAAAAGACAAGAAATAACACCCGTAGCAAGAGCAAAACCTTTTCTGCTCAAGTGCACCCTGGTTTTGGCATCAGAAACAACACTTCCATGGATTTATAGGTGTTAAGAGGCCGAGTAAACACTGGCTTCCTCTGGTCTGCCTCCCTGTTTCTCTGAATGGAAATGCAGTGGTTTATGCAGTGAGTCCAGACTGACAGTGAGGGCTGCAGTGCCCTGCACCCCCTGCTTCCTTTGCCTGCTGAGCTGAGTTAGATGCAGAAGCAGTTGCATGTTGTCTCCATGCCTTCGCAGTGCCTATGGTGCCAGAGGAAAACCAGAATGTTTTATTAAGCACATTACAGCAATAACGCTGTTTTGTTGGGATATTCCCTGGCAGCTAACATCTTGCTGGATCAAATACCTTTGGCTTTGCCTAGGGCCCTCAGATCCTCCAGCCATTTAACTGCCAGGAAAAATACCCTCTCTGTTGGTGACTACAGTTTAATTAGTGGAGCCTTTTAAGGCATAAGATCAGGAAACACCTTTCCCCCTGCCAAGTCATCCCCAAGTGCTGTACAAAGCATGAAGGATGATAATAGCAGTGTGATGTCCAAGTAATCGAGCCCAGCAAGCACCAGGTACTGCTCTCACTCACCCAGCAGGAGACGACAGGACTCCTGAGGAGGGGGATTGTTGTCCTAAAAATTAACGTTTTGCTCTCTAAAATGTACCTGTGGTGCACTGGTGTCCTCCCAGGCAGGTTTTGCTGTATTATTCATGCACTGATCTTGGACTAAGCCAACAAGATTCCTGTAGCTGTGAAGCTGAGCAAGGCTAAGGGACAAAGGGGATTTTGTTACCCACATTTCCATCAGTCAGTGCCCTTCCACAACAGTAGGTGAATGGGATGGGAATGTTCCTGAGCACTCAGGTTCAGCTGTGTCTGTAGTTCAGCTGTTTGAGTGGTGCCTGGTGTGGCTGTAACCACTTGTTTCCCAGTGCCTTGGCACACCTGGGAGGTGGCAGGTCCCAGGGCTCTGCCACCAGGCACACTGCACCCACCACCTCATTTCACAGGCTGCAGGCACACTCTTGGGTCCATTTGGTGACAGCTTTTTTGCCCTGGAGCCACCCTAATGTAGTTTATAAGCCTTGGTACAACCAAGCCAAGTGCAGTGGCACCCTACAGTAGTATCTTGAAATAAGCAGTACTCTTATGACCCTTCTTGTAAAGTCCTGCTCATCTTGCTTCACCTAAAAGGGCAGCTGAGGCAAGGAAATGCCAAGGATCTTATGAGGCATTCACAACAAATCCCCACATTGGGCTAGTCTCCCAAAACCTCATTGCATATAACAGCAACAAAGGAATGAACACAACACTCCAGTGGGCTTTTTCTGGTGTTAGGATTTAAGTTCCCATAGGGGAAAAAGGCATCTAAAGAGTTGCTGGGTGGCAAAACTTCTTAAAACAGAGTCTGAAGGGTGGAGGTGCATCCCTGCATGCTCCCCAGGCACTGAGGAGCTCACTATAAGGAAATGCCAAGCCCCTGCTCTGCCATGCAGCAGACTCACTTCACCCACCGCCTCACCCAGCTCCGATGCCTGTGAAGACAGGAGCATGCACACTCTGAGCACACGTGGCAGACATCACAGAATGTATGGCACTGAAGATTATCATTTAATAGAGCTGAGCCAATCTCTACATTATTTAATGACTTAATTGATGACTGCAGCAGAAAGCTGATAAAAGCACAGCCTTGGCCTATAAACCACCTTTGGCTCTACTTATTAAGTGCAGTGGCACAACATATTAAACTGAATACATTTGAGCATAAATAGAGCATTCTTTAGCATACAGGTAATTATTGCATTTAATAACTACTGCTGCTATAGGTATTGTAGATTAATTTAACACCACTCACATGAAAGGGAGGCAAAGTGGGGAGTAAACACACGCAGGTGTGAGCAGCTGATCCTACTAATGCACGTGAATCCCTTTACCCCAGCAGAGGGGAGGGAAACACAGCAGCTGCTTCATGCTTCTCCACCATTGTATCAGCCTTTTCCCAGTACTTCCACCCAGGACCAATCACTGCTGTTGCTAAACCATCCCAAGGTCACAACAAGCCTTTATGGCCACTAGCTCCCAGGGCTGTTCCACCACAGCCAGCCTTGCAGGCTGAGCTGCAAAAGCTATCAAACGAGTAAGAATGAGGTGGGAACCATAAAACACTTAGCTAGTGGCAAATATGCTCTGCATTCGTTTAGGAAAGGAATGGGGGATGATCTACAGCTGTTTACCTTTGAGAAAACTCATGTTCTGAGTGTTTTGCCAAGCACTGGTTTTGGTGCTAGAGGCACACAATGGCCAGCTCAGTGAGACGGTGTGGAAGGCTTCCAGCTCCAGCCTCTGGGTGAGCAAGGGGAGCCATCACAGCGCGGTGGCTGTTTCAGTCATCTTGCTGGAGCACCCTTCAGCAAAATACTCTGCTGCCCTAACACTAAGGCAGCCACCTCGAATCATCACTCCTCTCTACATCCCAGTGTGATTCCTACTTCTCTACTGCTGTTTGCAATAGATGGATGTAGCTGCAGAGCAGGACATCACCCAACAGAGTAAAGAGAACTGGAGGCACCAAGAGCTCATGCAAGCTTGGTAGAGTGCACATAGTAATGTAACAGCTGAAGCTCACTAGTACCCACCCTTACCTTCCTAAAAGAAGGTGCTAGGATACAAAGGAGTGTAGAGGCTTGCAAACCGTTCTGTTAAACAGGTGATGCTGCAGCAAAACTATTTTGAGAGCACTGATGCTGCTCACAGCTGTGTGCAGAAAAGGGTCATTGTGCTCAGGTTATACCTTTAATGTCTCTTGTAATCTCACATGATGATGTGCTGGCACAGGTGCTGACTATGTCCCTTCTCCATCCCTGATCCTTTCCCCCTTCAAGAGGCACACACATTTGCAGCCCTTCTGCTGAATAAGATTGCAAGACCAGAGCTCTCATCCTGCAGAAATTGGTAGGGAAATGTATTCATTAGGAAGCACAGACTGCGTTAGACAGATTATGGGTACAATTTGAATGGCAATACATTTTGGCAAGATGCTATTACGTATTTACTTGCACATGGTATAATAAAGATGACAATCAACAGCTTGTGTCAGGAGCGGGGACATTCAGAAAGGATTTCTATTTAGCAGAAAAGCCAGCACCTTGTTAGTTTCTGACACCTGCAAATAGCTCCCAGATGCTCTCAGGCTACCTTGGCTAGCCAGACACACTATCTTCATTTATATCATCTTAGTACCGTGGTCAGAAACACCTACTTACTGCTTAAGGCTTCAGAGGAGAGAAGTGTAAAGGGTACTTTGTGCTTCATAGAGTAAAAGTAACCATATGTCAGCAGTTCCTGCCTGCCAAAACAAAGGTGAGCCTATGACAATGCTATAGCTGAAGGAAACTGCACATCCTGCAAGCAAATATTCCCACCACAATTCCAAGGGTACCAGGAAAGTCCTTTTGAGTTTGTGTCAATGAGTGACAATGACTTTCCAATTACAAACATGCATTATTAGCCTGAGGTGATAATGCCCATGGCAGCTTTGTGGCTGTTTTCACATGAAAGCTTTTGGCCAACACTCTCAGGGATGAAGGCTGCTGCCATCTCACAGGTACGCTGCATGCCTCAGCAGTATGCAATACTGTAGGTCAGCATCCATGGGGTAAACCCTTCAGAGTCTACATGTGATCACTCGCTTTACAGTTTCCAGTGGGGAAACTGAGGCACAAACCAGTGTGGCTGTATTTTCCTATGATACTAAGATGAACTTCTGGTCTTTAGAAACACCCAAAGCCAAGTGGATGGAAATCACAGGACAGGAGTCTCCTGTCCCCATGCCACCATCTCCAGCTGAGCTGGAGGCAGTGGCTTCTTGGCCAGGCAGCCCACCTGCTCCCATCTGTAGCATTGCTCCTGGCTAATGCTTGCTGGCAGAACAGCTTCTTGTGTTTACAGGATTTTCCAGACTTCGGGCACGCCAGCATGGATGTGAAGTCCTTGCTCTTCCCACAGACATCCAAGGGAGATGAAGGGAGCATCTGACCTTCAGTCAGACTCATTTTCTACACCTACACATGGGCAAGCCTTAAATGAGAGCAGATAATACACCAACCCGCTTCCCATTTCATCCTCCTAATAAATAAAGGCTAATTACAAATTTCTAATTTCCACCACTTAGGCAAAGCACTTTTGCTTTATTTCCTTCTGACTGCCTGTCTTCAGAAACCATAGGAGTTCACGCAGCCACTGGTACCTTTATGCAACAGGAAATACAATCAAATAAGGAACTTTATGTAAACCCTGGTTTTGCAAGAGGAAGATGTGCTACTGTGTGTGAGTTGGCAATGAACAGGCTCTCATAATGTATTCCTCATTGCTTTTCCCTTCCTTTGCAGACAGGCAATACCCTTGGGAGAAGTTAATTAGATCCGCTTCACTCTGTTTGGTCCTACCACTCTGAGAGCTGAATACAGGGGAGAGGGAAATCCCAGCAAAGCAAATTGACTCAATTAGAGTAAGAGACCACTGAACAATCATTCCCATTGTCTGTGATCACAGAGGATGATACACTTTTAAAGCAAGCATGAAAATGTTAAAACAATTATCTTAAAATATTTGTGCAAAGTCCCAGTTCAGTAACAGGATGCAAATGGAAACTGAAAAGGAGCCGTTTTCAAAGGCCCCCGTGTACACACACTCTGTGTTCTAGAGGTATACACCTGTGTGTAGCTGTTTGAAACCACTCACCGCAGATATTAGTATTTCTAAGTAACCATTTGCACATCAAACTAACAAAGGTGACTGTATGTACAAAGCAGGTATCTAACACGTGCACTTCCAGCTGTATTGCTGTCGAATTGGCTGAATGGATTGAAGATGCACAATAAAATCACAGCCCCTGTAGGTTTTGTTAAAAGGCTGCTTAGGAAGCTGACAGTTCAGGAATACCCACCTCTGGTTTAGCTTCCCTTCCAGTGGGTGATGACTCTGTCAGCATACAATTACAGTATGTATCTACCGTATTTTAATTAATCATCCTTTAGGTATGGACTGGCCAGCTCTGAGGACTGATGCCTGTAGCTAAAACTCCCTGTAGGCCTGGTTACAGTTAAGGCAGATGAACATCAACATGAAGGAAACTGGTCTCAGATCATGGAGGAAATCAGTGCCATTAACTCAGACCCCGAGTTCCCCCAGCCCTGCTTGGCTGCCTTCACTCCCTGAAATAAGCTGTTACGCAGCACAAATCCAAAATAGCATTTTATAGGGCAGAAACAGTCTTTATAGGGTCAGATAAAGGCAAGCTTCTTCAAGGGCTCCAGCATGATCAGAATCAAGACAGGTTTTGTCTTTGTTTTCTCATGTAAGACAACAAATGCATCTGTGCATGCTTAAGGGAACAGCCCCATAGGTACCAGTACTCATTAGGAGAGATGAGCTACGGGCAAATTCAGCCAGGTTTGACAGAGGGGTGGAAGTCTTGGAGGCACCAAACTCCTACCAGTGCTGTAACCTGGGGCATGACTTGTTGAAAAGTGTCAGCTAAAGCCCAGACACTGTGTAACTGTCAAGTGTAAGCTTGCTGGGAAAAGCCACAGGACAAATCCAGCCTCTGGGAACACAATCCCATTAGAGACAATGAAATAAAGCATCGTCTGTGAAGTACAAAGTGATATTCTGGGTATTTTACTGAAGCTCAGCACTGGGAAGCTTTGTTATTTCCAGGCAACCCAACTAAGGGGTAATGGAAATGGCCTTTGGGATGAACTGGAAAGGATGGATATTTGCCTGTTATAAAACACCTGGTGCAGACACAGAGCAAGAAGAATTGCATGTCCACCAGCTGAAGGGAGACCTTTCACAAGGAAACTACACCCCATCACCTGTGCTGGACCAATCACTTCGGGTAAACACCATAAATTAACTCTTTGGTGGAGACGAGTTGGATGGCTCAGGAGAAAACAAATCACCTAAAAATACACCTTCATATATGCACAACATACATTTTATGGTCTCCCTTAATGTTAATGCATCACATCTGCCTACACCTTGTGCTCTGGGGTCAGTAATGACACACAGGACTACAGCTGGTACATGAAGGATGCTGGTACTGCTGCTTCCCCTTAGGCCACACATTTAAGCAGGACAACACCGGCATCATGCCTTCTCCAGGCATGTTTATTAGCTTTGCCTCTAGTTTTGGACAAAATTCATGCTTCTATTATTCATGACTGGTGTGGCAAAAGTGCCCAAGGGTGAACCAGATCCTGATGCTGGTAGGAGCAGTACAAACCCAAGGAGACAAATTCAATCCTATTGTGTTTCCAGCACACTGTTTGCAGTAGCTTCAATAATATCTTTCCTCCACTTTCAGGGCAAGAGATGCTCAGCAGTTGCTTTGCCTTTTATTTTCTGTATGTATTTCCCATCAAAGCTTCATAACAGCAACCACCACCCCTCTGGGGTAGGATTAGATGCATATTTGCATGAGCCCTTATTAGCAAAAGCTCCAAAATGCCCCTTGGAGGGCTCAAGTCACAGCCTCGCTGCAACGCTTTCCCACTCCTTGAAAGCAGAGACTGAAGATGCTGCTCCCAGAAAGGCAGTATGGCCATTAGAAAAGCTGACGGCTCGATTCTGCTGTTCCTTTCCAGAGCCAGGCTCAAATACTTATTTCAAAAGGATTGCCCAGGGGCAGTCCTTAAAAAAAAAACCCAGCCCAACCCACTCCAAAACAGAAAGGAAAGGCTGGGTCCCCTGGAACAAACCTGATGCTGAAAAGCAGGGTGAAGAAGCAGCATCACCCTCAGGCTCAGCTTTGCTTTTATCAAAGCTTTTTGTTGTAGGGAATTATTTTCGTGTTTCTGGGTTTTATTTCTTTCTCTCTTTTTTTTACAGTAAGCTACCACTTTCTTTTCTCATTGTGTGCCTGTAAATCCTGCCTTAGAGAAGCAGTGTTTCTGGGCAGAGGGCAAGAGAAACAATTCCGATTACATTCTCAGTTTCCATCTTGGCCTTTTACATTTCTGCTCCCTCGTCAGGGCTCACTCCAATTCCCAAAGCTGATTTCCTCTAAAAGCAGACCCATCCACTCTCAAGGACATTTCACTACTCTGGAACCAAACTGTGACAGCAACCTCCACACTGGTGAGACACAGGCTGGCACCGTGAAGGCACAACAAGCCCTTCCAGAGCCCTGCTTCACACATGGAGGTTCATGGACATCGCTTCAGCCACTCCTGAAGATGCCCTTTCCTCTCTAAGGCTGACAACATGTCATCTCTCTTCTTGGCATGGGGTTTGCCACAAGCATCACCTTTAAATTTCCCTGTGTTCCCCAGCCCCTGAATTAGCAGGATGCTCTTGTGTTTTGCCCTTTTCAGCACTGCGTGCTTTGATAGGCTCACTCGCCTCTTCTGCTACCCCAAAAGTCCTGCTAACCTCTGGGGAAAGGGACAAAACATCTAGCCAATAAAACCAGGAAATACTGAAAAGGTCAAATCACACCATTACAATAAATTACCATAATTCAGAGTGGAAAATCGGGCATTAAAATGATGATATGTTGCAAGACAGAGATTGGCATTAGACCTAAAAATGGCACAACAGACCTAAAACCGGCACATTAATGCAGTCCAAGGTCAAAGAGCCAACTGGGAAATGGTAAACATTTTAAAACTAGACCCTTATCACTATAATCTTGTGATCTTCTGAGACTGTCACATGAGGCATTACTGAATGATGGAGCAGCACATTGAGCTACGATTTATTTTCCATACTAAAGACTTCAAAGCCAACAAGTGGGGGTAATTGAAAATAGAGATACAAGCAACACCAGCTAACCTTTAAATGGTACCTCAAGCCTTCGACAGCTTGCTCATTTGAGAGGGTGACATTTATTCTGCATAATGTGGTAGCATCTTTTGAAACCACCTCTCTGCTGGGGCAATGGACATTTAATGCAATAATAATGGCATTCACAGCAACATTTGTAGGGAAGGTCTTACTATGGAGGTGACTGGGGCTCACACCAGGCTCCTGCCTCAGGTGTCCGGGGTGATTTTGGACAGGTCAATGCTCAGGAACCGGAAATAAGGATCCTGCCCTTTGTTTTAGGTATTTAGACAAGGTGTGATGGTCCTGTATTAGCTGGAGTTTCAAACAGAGTAAGTAATAGGTAAGCAGGGGTGAGGGAACAGTGTGCAAAGAACAAAGGAGAAAAGCAAGTTGCTGCCTTCCTAGCACCAGGAGAGGCATCTCACCTGGCACATCATGACATTATATGGTCTTCTGACCATCCCCAAGCACCTCTCAACTGTCTTTGCACAATGAAATACAGACAAGAACAAACCAGTGATAATCTCTGAGGGAGCTTATGTCTCCACAAGCAGGGGCATTGGGCACAGCATGCCATGAGATCTAACCAGAACACCGGGTTAGATGTGCAGGTCCAACCTTCTCCAACCATTCACTTATTTTCTACAGCTTCCCAAAGTTCCAGCTAGCCCTTAACACATGCATGAATGCTGAACAGGATCCCAGAGCTCAGTAGTGAAAGCACAGTCACATTCAGGGTAGCCTTGACTTATCCTGCCTCAGGCTCTGGTCTCCACATCCCACTTCCAACCCAGCACACCCTACTTAACCTACTTAAGTACATCATGGTGTACTATGGACCAGAATGTGTTCATCTATTTAGGTTCTTGAGATCAGCTTGGATGAGCCATGGGCTCATCCTGTGCTCTAGGAGCGCCCTGTGAGGCACAAGAGGACACCTCATTGAGTTTGTCATTTTATCAAACCTGATGGACCAACTTTTAAGCCTGAAAGCCTGGGTTGTTTTCCAACTGGACAAATCCCCCCTGTCCCAAAGATATGGGGTGGGGACATCCCCCTGCTTTTGGGCAGGCTACATCAGGAGCATTTGCTATGATCCTTCTGTATTTACCCAGTACTCACATCTGCAGTCCTTACCAAGGCAACTGCTCCCAAGTGAAGCCATCTCTCACCTGGGGACTGTGCAATCTGGGGACATCAAAGGGAAGATCTGTTCCAATATGGTCTCCCTTGTGCCATCCTGCAGATTTACTGGCTAAACCCGAGATACCAGCAGGAAACAGCAGGGACAACTCTTCTGCACCGCTTACCAAGGGTAGCGAATAAATCCTCCGCCCCCTCCTGTATTTTCTGGTTAATAACGGGGGGGTCAGAATAGAAAATAAATGAAGGGTCTGATTTTCCACAGCAGCAGCCAACAAGTATTTAATCCACAAGTGACTGAGCCGCAGAAACCTCCTGCTCTGAAAGGGTTTTCCATCTTTCAAATTTTTCTGTATCCCGGTAAAGCTCTTTCATTTCACACAGATTAAGAGTTAATTCAGGTCAAATAAGGATTAATTAGTCTGTGTAAACCAGCCCCAGACACTGATGCACTGGAGATCTATTTTAAATTAGTTGCTGTTCCTGTAAGGCTGTATCTTCCGATGGCAAGACCTCTGGTGTATTATAAATTTGCAATCAGGTACCCCACGGGATGTGAGATGAGGGAAAATGTCAGTCTTAACAGTGTTTAAATCCCTCCTGCCGCTGAACTGCAGCCTCTTTCAAATTAGGTCCTGTTGGCAAAATCAGATAAAGAGATGGAAATAAATGATGTGAACAAAGGTCATCAAAGAGTATCATTTAAATTGTTATTGACTGTGGGCACAAAAAAAAAGCACAGCATGAAAACATACTTAATAAGAGGAGATAATAGGACCACAGAGACAGGTTTCCTTGATTCAGAGGAAAAACATCAAGTAGTTTGTGTGTTTGTGGATGCTTTGCTACCTCACTCACAGGTAAGGCGAGATTAATACAGAATATATTTCACAGACTAAGCCAGATTGCTTTGATATGCCATATGTACTAACATCAGAGATGATTTATTCAGACATTATTGCAGGAGAAGGGACCAAACTTGTTGCTGAAGTGATTTTCAGGATAATCAAAACATTGAAGTGTGAGAAAAACTTTCAAGCCACGATGATCTCCAGGTCATGGAGTGCTAAGACATAATGAAAGAAATCCATATGACCTATATATTGCTCTTAAAGATTTGTCTAAAAGATTTAGGGAGCAAAGAAACCGCTTGGCCACATCCGTGTGAGCTGGCTTCACACACAGGTTGAAAAGGGGAATGGATTTAGACACTCTAGACCCAAGCGTCTTGAGCTAAGGCATACAGATTTGGAGAGTCTTGCCTTCTTTCAAGTCTCCTATGGGATTTAGGACTCTACATTCTGCCCCATAGGCAGTTCATGCCCATAGTAGAGCAGACACAGCAGCCGCACGACACAGGGTGTACAGTGGAGAGCTCATACATGGAGCTGGAAGATGATACCAGACAGCAGCGAACCAGCAGCACTCTCCTGCCAAAGCTGAATGCCTTGACCCGTACCAAACCAACACCTTTTTCCCCCTTCCCCCGTGTGTATTCCTAAATGACTTCCTATGCTGCTTTTAAACCCTTTGGAGACAAACTAGGAAAGCATTGCTTCAGGTTTCCCATGTGCAGATTTAATGCCGTTTTGACAGAGCTTGTGGGACTTTCCCTACTTAACTGAAAGAAGTGTCCAGTAGCACAGGTAAGGGTGATAAAAGGGACTCTAGCGCCCAGGTGAGTGTGCTAACAAAGCATAGGTTATGACTGCTTATTTTCTGCAATTCCTCATTCTTGCTTTAAACCGTCAGGAGAGCTCTGCTGTCCCAACAAGGAGCTACTAGCTCTTCCCAGGCCATGTGGTCAAGCAGGGGAAGGTTAGGTGTGCAGAGCCTTGCAGCTAATACAAGGGAGACAGGATGGTCCAAGGTTTCCCACAGCTCATTGCTCACTTGGGAAGCCATCACCAAAAACAGAGAGGCAGCAATTAAAGGATCCTTCAGCATAAAGTCCTGCTGGGAAGAATAGCTGACATACTAGTCTTGCTGTTAATGCATCACCGAAACCGCTCGGTGCTGGGGGTACAGCCCCTAGAAAAGACAGGAATAGTCATTCCAGCCAGGCATCTGTAATAATATTTCTCCAGACCTCTCTGCTCTTCCCCAGAGCAGACAAGGCATTCATTTCCACAGCTTGTCTGCGAATATGTGCATTTACCTTGGAAAGGGGCCCAACCTAGAGGAGAGACTGAGGGACTTCTGTGCTTTGGAGACCTAATCTGGGCACATGGAACTCCAGATCCACTCCAAATGCCTTTGCAGCATGGATGCACATTCAGTCCTGAGTGTGACCAAGGGAACTGGGGCCCATTTCTCCTGCTAAGAGAAGACTGTGGAAGAATCAGGATTTGAATAGTGCTTTTTTAAATGCCACAAAAACCAGAATGGCCATCATGAGACAGGCACACGTCTCCTCAAGTGGAGACAGTTTGATCCACCTCACCCCTATTGACACAGTGATATTTTTGCCCCCTTCATTATGCTTGACAGTGTTAACCTGAGGTTGCAGAGAGCTTGACCAGATGCACAGCACTCAAACTGCTGAGGAGCCAGGCTTGCAAGAAAGCTGTCATCTGAGCTCTGGAAGGCTTTGTCTTCCAGAGGATGTAGAAAGATGCTATTTTCTTTTTGTTTTACCTACAAAGACAATGGGCAAAGCATTTGGCTTTTCAAAGGCTAACGTGGATGATGACAAGAGTTGGTGACACAGGAACTTGTTATTCAGCAAGACTGCATGAAAACCTTTTTATCCTGAAAAATAATGAAGGCAGAGCATTGCTGCTCAATGCAGGATGAGACCCACCTGCCAGGCAGGAGCCATGAATGCCTCTCCCTGAACAGACTGCAGCCAAGATGAGCGCACTGGATTGGAAAAGCTGTTTCCTGAGCTTTTTGTGGCTAAACACCAGATTTTGCTTTAGGAGAGGCAGGATCTTATTCTGCCTCTGGCCACACAGACAAGCCTTTTTTTCCTGCCCTGAGATGCTCCCCCAGAAGCACAGGTGGATGAAGCCATGCATTTTATAGCCAGGTATGCTGAAGTAACCTAATGTCAGGAGGGACATAGATGCATGCATTGCTCAGGTATGAGCATGTGGTTTGGGGGCCACTTCTCATGCAGCAAGTCCTACCATCAAACAGAGCTCTCCAGAGAGGAGCGCTGGGGACCACAGCCATGTCCCATCTGAATTTAACCCACAGCAACCCCAAGCCAGCCCCTCATTCTCAAAACGAAGTGTTTCCTTTTCTGTCTGCATAGATTTTAATCTCTTCCGTGTGGGTCTCCCTCCTAAACATGCACACAGCTCTTGGCACAGCAGGCTGCCATGCAAGTGAGGACCTCCAGGCAACAGCATAACAAACAGCAGTAAAGACACCACCTGAAGTCTGAAAAAGAGCTGGCTTGAAAGAGAGGTTCAAAAGGAAATGTGAAGTTGTTTTCTTGCCCTTCAGGGCCGTGTCTACATGAGCCAATTTAATTCCTATTACTACAAGTATTAGTGCAGACAAAGCTCAGGTATCTCCATGGAGCCAAGTTTCATCCTTGAACTGGCTTTTCTTTTTCCATCCTTTAGCTCTAATGA
This sequence comes from Pezoporus occidentalis, assembly GCF_034315485.1. Classification (NCBI taxonomy): domain Eukaryota; kingdom Metazoa; phylum Chordata; class Aves; order Psittaciformes; family Psittacidae; genus Pezoporus; species Pezoporus occidentalis. Next base: position 1,268,657 of record NW_026912887.1, read on the forward strand.
CCGAATCAGGCACTTACTGCAGAGGATACATCTTCCATGATAACCCCAGTCTCCTGGGGGTTTTAAAGCCCAAATTCCTGCCAAAATAAACTGTCTGTGGGTCCCCATATAGCAAGGCAGCAGGAAATGTTGACTCACGCTTGCACCGGCACTATGCCAATAATGCTGCGGGGGGCAGAGCTGGGGAGGGGACAGACTTCCAGATGCGGGTCTGAGCACTGCAAGAGGGAAATGAATGTCACAGCACACACAGTAAAGGGCAGAGGACTTTAAGCTGGTCTCATAGCTGTGATTCCCAGCAGTAACTATAAGAAAAGGGACCAAGCCACCCGCAGAACAGCTCTGCTGGGGACACTTGGATGCGACTTGGTCACATCAAAGCAAGAAGCACTCATGTGGCCATCTGCACCAGCAGATAAGGTCTGCGATCTGCATGGGGTGAGGGAGACGAGGCCATGGCTCTCCAGTCTTTTTCCCAGACTGCAGATCATAGGTCCTGCTGTAGACAGGTCAAATACCTTCTGTGCACAGAGGGCCATCACAGATTAGAGAGATCAACGCTCTCTAACGCTCTCTCCCTGAAGCATGGGGCAAACAGCTTAAAGTACTGACTGGGGGCTACTTAAGAGTCAGCAGGAAGCATTTGGCTCAGGGTCTGGATTCAGTTTAACCTGAGCCACAACTGTCCCCATCACTCACTTCCCAGCAGCTCCCCTGGGAGCCCATTGGAACAACTTGGGATTAGCCAAGTCCTCTCCACAGAGGGATACCTGCTGTATCAAGAGGCTCAGCAGCTCTGAGGTGTCAGCTACAAACTGGCTGCTTGCTGCTACACAGGAATTGGCCTCCTGGAGCCTCATAGGTCACCTCCAGGCTTTAAAAAACGTTTTTAACATCTTGCATCATGTCCTTCACATGAGGCGTTAAACCAGGCTTCCCAGAGGGCATCCAAGGAAGTTTAAGGCTGCCCAGCACTTCTTCAAAGGCAAAAAGGGATGCAGCAGCACTGGAGCTGAGTCAGGGGCACCACCTCACTCTCTCCATCCCCAACAAACTGTGCATGAACCGCTGCGGAGCACCATGGGAGGAACAACTCCCTCCTTTGTCCCTGAGCACGTCAGACTCACGGCACATCCTCAGAAGACACGGTCCTCATCTCACTCACAGGTTGTTTTGTCTTCCGTAGCATTGCACAGGGACATTTGAGCAACACAAGTCTCCCTTAGCTGAGCACTACTGTGCCAGGATAAAGGCTATCTGAATAAGCCAGGTATTTCCACTGCAGGAGATGCGATTTCATTCCCGAGGAAACACGCTGAATCTGTGAGCAATGGGTATTATTCAAGCACTCAAAACCGACCCCCCCCAAAGCAAAAGGAAGACTGTAGGTGCCATTCATTCAGCAGGCATTAGAACCTGCCCCTCCTCCACTGCCTGGCTGCATGGAGCCAGAGCAAATAGCAGCAATAACACAATGCTGTAAGCCCTGGAAGAAAGCAGACATCTGTTGCCCATCAGATATGACACCTTGGTGACCAGGCAGCTCAGTAAGTATGAAAGTGATTACTTATACCTTGACAGCATGGCCACAGCACATAAATGGGAAGCTTTGTACAGCAGACACGCAAGGAAAGACCTACGAACAGCAGGACAAGTCACCATTTCAGCTGTGAGAATATGTCCAGGTTGCTCCTGTTGTTGCTGTGAGACACTCATTGCAAAACAGCTGTGGGTTGATGAAGAGCATATGGACCATCTTGGGTAGCCTTGATTTCACCTGGGTGCCATTAATCAGCATCTGTTGCAGTGCTGGGGGCATCCCAGCCTCCCACCCCTGACAGGAACTGCACACAACATCACTGGAGATGGTTGTAGCTTCGGCATCAAATCACTAACACCAAGACAAACATTATGTTGCCCTGCCCAACTACCTACTAGTTTGACCCATCTTCAAGAGCATAGTTAACCCTTTCCTTCCCCCATTCACCTCTCATTTCCAGTCTTTGGGCACTATAAATACTTTTGGATCACAGGTCGACTGAAATAAACACTTGCTGGAAATTGAAAGTCTTCCAGAAAAAAAACAAACCCTGGACTAAAAGCCTGATCCAGCAACATCTACATTCTTCTGCAAAAAGCCTGGTCTACCTTAAACAAAGGCTCAAATCCCTCTGAAATCAGGCTGGAATGATGCACAAGTAAGACGAGTTTCACATCTCATTTGTCTTCTCCCAGTCTCCTTTCAGGAGGAGACAGATGTAAAACAACCCCTGTAATTCCAGCCAAGCCCTTGCTCTTTTGCAGGCCCAGCAGCAGGGATTTAAACCATCCCTGTGCCCTTCAGAAAGGGAGCCTTTGACCATCACCTTCTGACAGATGGCATCACTCTCACAACCAATTCTGCCCTTGCTGAGGCTGGACCACAAAGGCAAGGTGTAGAGGGAAATCTCCAGTCCCAGATCCCTTTTCTTGGTGTCAGCTCAGAGCCAGCAAATGAAATGCAGAGGACACAAGGAGATGTGTACTACAGAGATACACATGCGGAAATCCAGCTTGTGGTCCAGCAAAGCCTGAATTATGGGTTGCTGACATGACCCCTGGATCACACAATATTGATGCTCAAGCATTTATAAAGAACTGAGATAACAGAAGCTTTTCCCCACCCTTTTATAGCTAAGTTCCTCAACCTCCAGGTTCTGTCTTCATCCTACATTCTCATCATCCTACCCCAATCCATGCAAATCTTCACCTGTGTTTCTCCAGGTCCTTCTCCAACTAATTGCCTATAAAGATTCAAATCATGAACTGCAACTTAAAGCTCTTCACAGGCATTAGGGGAGCATTAAATGGGAAATTCTAAAACTAAATTATATAGCTTCCCACTGCAAATTTTTTTTTTAAATAAATATCTGCTTTTAATCAAAAGGGAAAACAGAAAAGCCCTGCAGCTGACTACGAGTTCCTTCCTACCTACCACATACACAGACACTGCCCATCTCCTCACTGGGAATAGAGCAACAGAACAGGAACTGGTGCCTTTACACCAATGGGCTCCAGCAGAGGATCTGGCCCAGCTGATGCCTGCACAAGCTCGAAAAGTCTCTGCAGAAGATCCCCCTTCTCTCCCCTTGCAGGCAGCTCAGGTTCCTGTCGAGCATCTCACACCTCTCTGCCAGGAACATGTGATTTATTTGGCAGCTGGGCTTTCCCTCCCAGGGAGCTTCCTAATAGATCTGTGAAAGCAAAGGTTACGTGGAGGCAGCTCCAAGGATGAAGTCATTGGCTTTGCTCTGAGACCAAGAGATTTTAGCCAAGCCTGATGGTTTCAATAAAGCAAAGCTCGTGAGCTTGCCGTTTGCCCAAACAGGATGAGCTTTCCTGCTGCAGCGCCAGGTGAGGATTTGAATGGAAGACAGCAGCCCCTGCACAGCCTGACAGGGTGACAATGAACTGCCATGTAGTGACAAGCGAGGCACTTTCCCTAAGCCGCCTGCAATTGTGTGTCAGGTCTTGATTACTCTGGGGATTTAAGACGCCAAAGCAGCACTAAACCTTCCTGCAGGCAGCTCAGTCCCTCTCCTGCCCAAACCCTGGCACTCAGCATCACCAGCAGCAGCCCCGCTCACCTGCACTAGAGGCTAGCACAAGGGTGGCACAACATCAAGTGGGTCATGGAGTTACCCCTCTCTCTGCATCCATCTCACCAGCACTCAGCTGCAGCACTCATGCTTTGAACATGTGGCCTTAGAGAAAAACACACTCCAGAATAGTCACTATCAGTCAAGCTTACTGATTGCCTGTCATTACAGTGGTTCATAGACAGAGACTGATAAGAGATGAATATAATCACACAAGAGTTATGCTAAAGAAAAAAGCATATAGAATACACTGCCATTTAACGGATATATGTGTAGATGAGAACAGCAGTGTACATAAAGTAATGCAGTATGTTGTCTTTTTGACCTTCTCGCCAACTCGCTGCCTGCTAATCCATCTCCCAAAACCCAATCTTTCAAACCATCTCCAGCAGAACCTACTGGAGCATAGGGCAAAAAAATCCCAACGTAGAACATTCCTCAGAATGTCTCAGAAAAAGACACAATCATAGCCAGAACTACACTGGCTTGAGGGTTCTCAAAGGCAATTTTCAAGCCAGGTCTTTTTTCATCTTCATTGAGCATTTGCTTTTAATTTTGGAAGGTTCTGAGCAAGCACACTTTACAGTCTCTGTATATAATCACATGCTGATCGAGTAACTGAGGCCAGAGCCACAGCCCAGTGAAGTTTGTGTGACTATTTCCAGCAAGCTCAAGCAGAGATCAGAATCGCAGACCTGATTAAATAGTTAAAACCCCAATCTCATAAATGTTTTTGTGAATGGAAGTGGCTGCCTGTGACTCACGAGCACTGGGAAAACCACAGGGCATTTGGGAAAAGTTTGCAATTCCCAAAAGCTGCATGCAAGACGGCACAAATCAGGGTTCCCCCCAAATCTTACAGCCTGTTACCCATTGCGTCCTAACTTAAAGGAACATGGAAGTGAGAGTGATACTGTAGGACTCCAGTGACCAGCCACAGACTGGGTAAAACTGAATTGCAACCACCAAACGCTCACAGAGGACTTGTCACACCCAACCCAGCAATAGCAGCTTCCCAGCCAGTGCCTGAAGAATAGTGACAACTCAACCCCCTGAGTCAGAAGTGGTTCCTGAACAACCCAGAGGCAGAAACTGCACAGGAGCTCATTCCACCAGCTGCACCAATACCCAGACCCCTAAAGGTCCATAATTTGCTGCTGCATTTATAAACCTCAGGGTCACCCATCCCAGGGCACAAGGATGCCCTTCACACCTTCCAATTTCTGTCACATGGTCTCCACAGAAGTAACAAATGCCCCAGTCTTCACCAGTTTGGAAGGTGGGAAAACCTTTAATATGATGTATGCATGCAGGGAAGGGGCATGAGTATCTACAGGATATAGGATTGGCTCCCAGCCAGTCAAAAACCAGAAGAAAATCAGTATTTATGAGAGCCATGATTTAATTTCAACCCAAAAGCTGCAGAACAAAGGATCCTTTCAAAGGGAAGGCACCAAGCCTGAAAAAGGCCAGATCAGAATTTCTCCACCAGAGACACCTAAGTTTTGATCATATTCAGTACAACCGGTCCTTTAGATGACCCCATAACATGGATTGTAGGTCTGTGCTGTCTGAGCCTCCAAGAGGCTCTCCAAGCTATCTCAGCTGTGCTCCAGCACTCAGTTACAGAGCCTGAAGTATACTGCAGCTTCTGACAATGATCTTTAGAAGACACATGAGTATTTGTTCTACAACTCTCTCATTCCTGAGGGTACTTACTGAGCTCTAAGAGGCATTATAAGGAGCACTCAGTAACAAACCTGAAAACCAGCACTGCATTATGCCTGTAAAGCATGCCTCAGTTTCCCTGCCTGCAACAGCAGTGCTGCAACACAGACAACAAATACCTGCAATAATTACTGTGCCTGGAGCGATGTTTTTCACCTGTTACACTCAAAGACAGACCATAACCATCAAATCCAGTTCATTCATCAGGAAACAATCCCGTATTTCACATACAAAAACAGGTTTCTAGAAGCTCCTCATAACCCAAGCAGGTCACTGCTCCCCTGCAAGGACACACCACATCACAGAGTGGAGGGGACACCTCCTAAGGTAGCTAACACCTGGAAGCCCTTCATAAAATGCCCTGTAGAAGCACAAACTGCAGAGAAGCCTGTGTTCCCTGGGTGTGCTACAACAGCAAGAAACAAGTTTAGGGAAGCACAAAGAGACAGAAACCTGCTCAGGCATTACCTTGGCTTGCATGTGCTGTCCTAAGAGAGAGCATCCATCTTCCGCAGGTTCCCCACCATGCAGCTCTAGAGATGGTGTGGCTCTACTCCCAGCTCTAGTAGCTCTGAGCCTCTCATGAAAGCAGGCCAAACTGCTACAGCCCCTATTTAAGCAGTCTGCCCCACATCCAGCTGTGCTGCTTTGTGTGTGATTACAACACAGCTGGCTCCAGGCATTGCTAATGCTGCTCCATGGGAATCTTTGCTTTGACGCTCACCAGTAAACCAGAGAGAGTTAAAAAGGGGGAATGAGAGGCTGGAATTTTAAGTTAGATCGAGTTGAACAAGTGTCAGACAAGCTTAGGGACAAGGTGGATTAACCCCTGCCCGGCCCCGCAGCAATTCCCACTGGGCTTCATGGGGCAGCTGGCTGCAGTGACTTGCCTTGGGTTACACAGGCAGGCAGAACCTTTAATAAATGTATTAATACGGATTTAGTCTCAATTAAATCAAACCAAGCTATTTCAAAGAGGAATAAGGGCCTGGTTCCCTGCAAATGGAACTAATTGGTTTAAATCTCACACCCTCAGTCTAGCAGGTGCAGCAGCATCTAGAAAATGCCAGTTTCCATCAGAAAGGTGAGATCTTTTCTTTCCAACCTGGTTGGTAGAGCTGGGGGAAGCAGACAAGTGTCTGGGGACAAAAGCTGTTCTGTTGTGCCCCAAATCTGAACCAGCAGCAGTTTCCATATTCTATGCTCTTGGGACTTGCTGGCAACACTAACAAGGGTTGCACAGAAATTATGGGGAGTAATAAATAGTTCGCATGCCACATGCCTTAGAAAGTGGACAGAGTTTCATTTGGAGTGAGATGTTTCTTTGGACAAATGGAATTATCGATACAATACACGAGTTCCTTGGTTTTTAAAATATTCTCCCCAAACTTCTGGAAGAGAATGGAATAGAAAACGTTTCTGTCATGTCAGTAATTCTGGTTTTCCTGAGCACTTGAGTCTGTTCTCTCGTAAAACCTAATGACTGTTTGCTTGGTTTAATTTAACAATGAAGACTTCCAGCTTTGGGCTGGAGACACTAAACCTTGACGAGCGCTTACCCACCATGGGTTGGATGAGTTCTAAACAAAACCTGAAGCAGCAAACTCAGCTTTGATCCTTTTGACCTCTGCTCTTGATCCCTTCCTACCTCAGGGTTTTGTGGCAGGAGCTTTTTAGCTCCTGAGAGGTGCAAATACTCCTCTTAGGTGGTATTTCAGTACCGTTGGTTATCATATTTGCTTTGAAATACCTGTAATGAGTGGCTGTTCATCTCCCAAGCCCAACACTCCCTGGTGCTCACACAGACCTCTTTGAAGTGTTGCTTTTGCCACATTCTGCTTCCTTTTCTTTAAACTGTGTAAAGCCCCCAGGAACAGAGCAAAGATCCATTATTTATCTGTGAGGGAATCCAGGCTTTCATAGAAAATACTGTATGAGGCTGAAAAAAACCCCATCTTCCGAGTTATCCTGGTCTATAAAATAAAATGATCTGTAAACTTTAGACTCCATACCTAAACAGGGTTTGGGTGAATTGAACCCTTTCTGTCCAGTGGGTTTTGTGGCCGTTGTAAGAGCCTGCAGGAGAGCTTGTCCACACCATCCCATTCGTGACTGCTGGGGTTAGGTTTGGTTCTTCATTACAGGGCACTAGTCAGTCTTTGGAGAGTGCTCTGTTTCTAATAAGGCACACCAGAGAGCTCATGCACTTGCCCGAGAGTGGCCTGGTACAGGCAGTGGGGATGGTGGTGCAGGGAGATGCTGAGATCTCAGAACCAGCAGGGCTCAGGGGAGGGTGGAACATCAGCAGCTGGGGCAGGACGAGGGCTCAAGTTGGGGCTGGGGGTCCAAACCTTTCTGGCCTCCTGTCTCCATCAGCACCCTGATGAACAAAAGAAGGCTCTGGGAAGACCTTAGAGCAGTTCCAGTGCCTAAAGAGTCTACAAGAAACCTGGAGAGGGGCTTTGGACAAGGGCCTGCAGGGACAGGACAAGGGAGAATGGCTTTAACCTGCTAGGGGGGAGACTGAGATGAGCTCTTAGGCAGAAGCTCTTCCCTGTGAGGGTGCTGAGGCGCTGGCACAGGGTGCCCAGAGAAGCTGTGGCTGCCCCATCCCTGGCAGTGTTCAAGGGCAGGTTGGACACAGGGGCTTGGAGCAAGCTGCTCTAGTGGAAGGTGTCCCTGTCCGTGGCAGGGGTTGGAACTGGGTGAACTTTAAGGACCCTTCCAGCACAAACCAGGCTGGGATTCTATGATCCTGAGAACAAGCCTGGAGCTTTTCTCCCTGCACACATCACTTGATCACAGAAAAACATTCATTGCCATATTATGACTGACTACGTTGAAACCAGAGTTTCAGCAATGTTTGAGCTATAACCTACCCACTATAACCTCCAGCTGCCTCCTTGATTTTTACCAGTGCCTCACTTAAATCTGCGGGATGGGTGTAAAAAAGAGCTACCCATTTTCACAGCATCGGCTGCCCAGTGTACACTGACACTGCTCTACTGATTCTAGCAGGGCTCCACTTGTTTGCATCAGCTGAGGCGCTGACCTCGGGTAGCAGGCAACAGCCTGCATTTACCAGGTGAGTGCATCTCGTTTTGGCAAGCAACCGCCACACACCAGTTAACAGCCTTTTCTATGCATAGCCTGGTGCTGACTGCAATCATCAGAGGAGATAATGTCATACATTAGGGCCTGAACCTCACTGTGACACCTTTATGCAGTTAAAAAGCCTGTTCTATATATACAACCAGATAAAAAATGCATATTGTAAAGCAATGAGGGGGGCTAATCTCATTACAACCTCTTCAAAATGCAGTGTGAGAGCAATAAAAAGGAGAGACAATAATTCTGTGGATGCTGATTTCTATGCAGTGAAAGGGCACTATCAGAGAAGCACATTATGGGCAGGACATCAGCTGAACTGCTCTCACATCCTCCCTGTTTGGCTCTGCAATTTCCTTCTCTATGACACTCATTCCAGAGGACACTGTGGGACAGATACAGGGTCTGTATCTGGTACAGGGTGGCAAAATGTTTGTGATGGAGTAGCTGTGTACACCAACACATTCACTTGATGTTATGGAGTGCAGCAGAGCAGATAAAACCATTAGATACTTAAAAATTAGTTAGTGCTAGGATGCAATGGTTTGGGCATTTGTAATGCTGCTTTAAATTGGATCAATATTTTCCAGTTCAGTTTACTGGAGGCTTTTAACCCTGCTATTGCACTGGAGCTCCACGCTCTGAGCAGCAGGTATGGAGCAGACGCAGGAAGGATTTCTGCTGGGATATGACCAGTTGTGCTTCAGGAAGTGCGTCAGCTCCTGCAGACTCGCTAGGCACCATCTCTTTTGTTCAAGAGAGCTTAATTGTCATCCAGGACATCTGGGACAACCTCTCAGGGGCTTGTGTTGACAGAACATTAACTGACACACAAAAGCTCTGGGATCTCATGACATGATCCATCACTGAGTAAAGACAAGTTACCTGTATCACATAGGATGAATTCATCGAGGAGCCAAATCATTAGCATATAAAGGTCATCTACTTGTCTGTCATTATCACGTGAGGCAGATAGTCTATAATGTGTGCAGGAGCTCCCCATGGAGCAGCAATCAGCCCCTCACTACACTATTTCATTGTCCTTTTTAATGCTGGTGAAGAGCTTTCTCATTGAAATCTGCAGCTCTAAACACCTGAAAGGAAATCTTGGCTTCTTCTGTCTTCTGTATAGGAGCATGAATACCCTGGGATAAAACATGTTCCTCGCATGAGTATTACTGATCTCAACTAGACACAGTCAAACCCAAGGGTTTGAAACGTACTCTACATTGCTTGTGGTGGAGTAAGATTTCCATTTTAAATAGAAGCCTGCAACTGAAACAAAAACTCACTGTATTTTCCTCCCTGGTTACACCAAGAGCCATGACATGTAGTTCAACCATGTAGATGTCTACCAACAAATGCCAGTACTCTGATTCCTCTGGCTGTATCTCCCAGAAGGTCAGGTAAACCTTGCCAAGCAAGCACAAGCTGGACTATTCTTTTCACCTCATCAGCCCACTGCTGAGTCTGCAAATAGCATCAAGGAAATACCCCAGAAGGATCATGGTTTTGAACTGGACAAAAAAATCAATCATTTTGCTCCATTAATGGTGAGTGCATGGTTTATGTCATTCCATTGTGAGCTTGGATATAATCCCATTGGGCACTTGAAAAATACAAAACCAGCCCAGCTATCAATGGTATTTTATTGTGACTTGGGTTTTTCAGGTTTTCTACTCTTTTCCATAGTGCCTGAATTCCAGCGCTGCTCGAAACACGAGCTGCTGTCACCTCCTTCACCATGTGCTTCTCTCTAGGGTGGTCCCTGGTTTGTGGTCCAGAACACCTCTGTCCATTGAGTCACTCTGTATATTGAGTCTGTAGCTGCCTCTTTACAGCTGAGAGCAGAAAATCAGTGGTAAACTGTATGTGGACAAGTAAGTCCTGAGTATGTCCTTGAAACGCTGTCTTGGGTAGCGCTGCTACTCCCTGCACACCACTTCACTGCGCATGGGCTGCTTGGGCTTTCATGCATCACTCACGTGAACGATGGAGCGATCACACGATAATAAAGTTGCATTCTTCAGCTGGTCTGAGGGTCAGGTTGAAAACTTGACCCTAAACATCAGTGATGCATGTCTATAGTGGCAGTATTTCACAGACCTTGGAGGCTTTATAGTGCTTCCTCTCAGAGGTAAACCATCCTGCCTGCCTTTGTGATAACCTTGCCAGCAAACAGATCTATAGCACCTCATATTATTTCATTTCAGAGGTTCCCATTCACAAAAGAGGCACTGAAAATCCATAACAATTGAAATATAGCAGGATTTGAACCAAGGTCACACTAGCTTGAGAGATGACCTGCCGTGTTCAACATTAACCTCACCCAATGCATGTGCTGCTTGGTTTACAAGTGATGCTCTGATCCCCTGATCTTCAGAGTAACACAAAGACAAATGCTTGCAGGAAAGGGTGGAAGGGGGGATAGGAAGGGCTGAAGGAAGCTGTATGATCATTTCATGTATCGTTATGCATAAAACAGGACAGCAAACATCACTCTGAAACTCCTCTGGTGAGACCATAGGTATCTCTCCGAACTCAGTTTACCTCTGAGAAGAGTCAGGACAAAATCCAGGAGAAAACCCATTCTATTGACCTCAATAAGGCCAAATTTCCAAGGTGCTTTGGGTTAGAACAAAGAAAAATCTATGTTATTCTGTGTTACAAGCGTGACTGCATCCCTGCCGCCTGCCCAGTTGGTTGTGTGAGCTCCATTAATATGCTATTGGTGTTGTATGACAGAAAAGGTGACCTATTGCTTTACCTGTTAATAGATCTTTTACCCAGGAATGTTTCTATAACCCAGCTAAAATGGTACCCAGGTTTCTCTGTCCAGACTTGCACCAGTTGACCTCGGAGTGTTACTTTTCAAAGGGGTTTGCAAATGTACTGCAGAACAGCTCCATGTCGGACTTGCACCAGTTCTGTCCTAATTGACATCGACTCAAATACATACTCTGATGCTGGGGGAGGCTACAGACCAGGCTGGCTCTGTGCAGGGAGACTCGTTCCAGTTTTGCTGTGGTCAAGTTGCTGGTTAAAAGACAGAGGGGTTTGTAAGATGCACAAAGGCAGCACAGAGGGATGCGGGAGGGACTGTGAGGCATCGGCTGGAGATACCCCTGTTTAAGGGGAATGAGGGCGATTGCGTTCCATGGTGTATTAGATGGCTTCAAAGGACAAAGCTAACACTGCTTGCAAGTGTTTTAGAATGCAAGGTCATCAAAATGGAAATGTTCTGCAGGAATGTGTCCACTTTGACAAGGGGAAGTCTGAAATTAAAACCTTGGTGGCAGCAAACCCTTCCAGCCTGACATCACTGCACCAGAGCACTCGGAGTCCAAATTATTTGTTGGCTTCACAACCAGAGCATGTTATTTTTACCACTGAAGGCAATGTGCAGCCCTTCAGACCCCTTATAACAGCAGCTCTGATAGACATCATCCCCTTTCTAATGCACTCTGGCAGCAAAATTTAGAAATATTCTACCCAGAGCCTAAGTCTGTGTTAATATTTTGAATTTCAAATCTTTGGATGCAATTCTTAATTCCAGCAGTGTCTGGTCAATCCAGTGCCCCGAAAACCACACTGACCATCCAGATGGGTGCTGCTGGTGCTGGGCTTTAACTTGAAACCACGGTCAATGCAAGTGCTTGCAGGGTACCAGTGTGTGAGCAGGGGCTGATGCTGATGGCCCTGTGACACCACCAGCATGGTACCTGCATCACCTCGAGTACCACGTCTTGAGCAGGGCTCACAAATACTAGCAAATGCACCAGTGTGCTGGCTTGCATCTTTCCCATTCCTTCTATAGTAACAAAAGGTTGGAGGGGAAAGAAGCCCAAGTAATGGATTTTTTTTCTGCTTCATTTTTCTCCCACCTTCCCTGCCCCCTGTAATCTGATTTTTTACACCTCATTTATGTGTTTTTATTCAGCTCGTCTTTGTGTTTCCTTCTCTTTTTTTTCTCACACCTTTGGATCAGCTCTCTCCCCATGTCTAGCACCTGTGATTATATCCTTCAGCTTCACAATGCAGACTTGCAGAGCAGCGTTTAATAACAGGGAGGATTTGACTGACTGGAGCTTTGATAATGGTGGTGGGAAAGGCACAATCAACACTGCCTTTTCAACAGTATACTTTGCACAGAAAGCATTCGACAGTGTCACAATCTGATAAAAAAAATTCCCAGATTCCACCCATAATTATACCTTCTCTCCTTTACCTATCCACCTTCTTTTCAAAACGAAGCTATTGTGGGTGACACCAGTCTCCAGGGAGGAGGGGGTGGCGGGACACAAACCTGCAGACACACACAGTAAATTCAGTTCTCCATGAGGCTGCCTTGGCCTCTCTGCTTGCTCACACTCCCGAGTGTCTTTGCTCTTTGTGCTCAGCCATGGGCAGGCTCCTCTGTCTGTGACCAGGGCAGGGTTGAGGGTGGAAAAACATCACCCGACCGGTGGCACTGCTGTAAGCCATTGGGAAAGGAAAGCCTGGAGGGCTTCCACGAAGCCAGAAACTCAGGAGAACTTAAAGAGGTTGAATGGTGGTCAATCAGCAGCTCCACTCAGTCCTGGCTGCGAGGAGAAGGGACTGTGGATGTCCAGCTCTTGCTACAAAGAAGGTGTGTGTGTGAACCCTGCTGCCTTCAGGACTCTGAAAACGCACCCCAACCCTTTCCAAAATGCAGATGGCCATGAGAGGTGAAAGCCATGGCACTAAAGCAGTGCACGGTGCTTCCCAGCTCTGGCTGGCCTTTAGGTTAGTCCTATACCTCCACACAGGTTTAAACTCTCCAAAACAGTTTATAAGCATGGGATGGACTGCCCAAAGCTCTCCAGAGGCGTCCGTGCCCACCCCTGGCAGCAAGACATCAAAGCACATTCAATGCCCTCAACACCACCAAGACCTCAAGGCATCCACCTGCTTTTGGAAACACATGCAGGTAAAAAGGAGGGGACAGGGGGGTGACGCCAACCCTCACTCCTCCAGTACAGTGCAACAACAGAAGCTGAGACCCACACAACTTGGTCTTCTGATTTCAGTTTGGGGTGCTGGTGTGGACAGCGAGAGATCAAGGTGCTCCCAGCCCCGCTGCAGGCAGTGGCAGGCTCTCAAGCCAACTGCTTTGCTTTGTTGCTGCTCAGTCTCCACGCTTTGACTCACTGGATTTCCAGTAAGCCGGGATGTTGCATCCATTGACTCTGGCAAAGGACCAGCATCGTGAAATGGTTTTTGAGAGGCGTTCTTGGGAGCAGATTCAAGTAACAGCTGGCCTGGCCTGTGAGGACAGAGCATACCTGATGTGAAATGGTTGGGGGAGCAAGGAGCTCAGCAAACACCCAGGCAGGTTTCAGTGATGGGATTACTGGCATCAACTTCTGGCTAAATACAGTAATGGGGGGGGGGGGGGGGGGGGGAACCGGGTGGTGTGACTGTCTCAGGGCTGCCTTTAGGGGTGCTTGCCTCTGGGGTGCGATCGATAGGGTCTAACAAACCTGGACAGATTGATGGCTGTGGCTATTGATAAGGGAGCTGCAGCAGGCACAGGGATGGGGCTATTTCCCAAGTGCCCAGGCAGAGCTGGTGTGGCAAAGCATCAGCAGAGCTGGTGCAGGAGAAACACCAAATCCAGCACACATGCTCCAGGATGGACCACCAGCTCCACTGCACTCAGGGTCAGGGTGACAGCAAATACGTGGTCTTACAAGGGGATGGTCTAAAACAGGGATTTTATAAAAGCAGATGCAGCTCCAACGGCCAACATGCTCCTGTAACTGGTGAATCCGATGCCACCAGCACAGCACAACCCAACCAAAGCAGGGGTTTGGCACCACATCATTCCCACATGATGCAGGCTCATGCATGTTAGAGCACCCTGCTCCTAGTTTCTTTGGTTTAGGGATGATATTACAGCCCTATGGCAAATAACAAGGTCTGTGGCTGTGCTATAGGACCTACAGAGTTAAAACAATACACTTCTTTTTTGTTCTGCTGCTGCATTCCTTTAGCCTGAATTGGGCATTTTTCTTGCTATTCATTTTAAAATAATAATATGTCAAAGAGACGAGACCCCCAACTATCACTGAAAACAGAATCCATCTGGTGCAAATCTCTCCTTCAGATCTTAGCTTTTAAAAGTAACTCTGTGTTTTAAAATCACATTTTAGCATTTGTTATATTATGGCTCAGGCCATGCAAACCCTTTTGGGTAAAGGACAGTCCTCCTCCCTGCCCCCCAGTAAATAACAATTCCAAGTTGGGCAAGGCTGAAATCATAAAACTTATTTATGCCAACATCAACACCAGCATCGCTCTGGAGCCCATTCTTCAGCTCAAATGTTTTCCAGGCACGTTTTTAGTTGTTCTTCTTTTATATTTACTTCAATTTAACTCAAAAGCAAAGCTGTTCCCCTCCACTCCCCAAACCAAAACACTTAATTTGCCATTGAATGAGGCATTTTTGGTAGGTCTGGAATTATTATTTTTTTTCATTCATCCAAAAAAAAAAGTTCATCCAAGCCGTTATGTTTTGTTTAGTCAGTAAATCCAGAAGGAATCTGTTCCACAGTCTTCATAGGAGCTCTTATTCTAAGGAACAGACTGAAAAAGGAAATACCTGCTCTTAAATTATGACTAGTTTAGTATCAGAGTAACAAAACGAATATTAAATCATCTTGTTTTCCTCTCTGTATGGGGATGAGCCCACCTTCCAGTGTGGTTGCTTTAGTGAGAACCCTGAATTAGCATCAGAGCCATGAAAAAGGATGGTGGTGCCAAGAGGCCAGCCAGCCACTCGTTGTGCAAAGACAAGACTATGAAACAACTCCATGGTAATCATCATCTTTGATATTCCATTGTGCTATTGGCTTTGGAGGAATCATCTTTTTACACTTTATTACACAGCGCTCTGTCTTTCTCCATTAAAATCAATGGCAGACATAGGAGGCAGCCTGTTTTGTTATGGTCTTCCAGGCAGCTCAGACACTTCTGGGAATCAGGAACAGAAGAATAATGCGTTTCAATAAGCAGCTTATCGACCAAGCAGGAGTTAAGTGAACCTGTGGTGTACTTCTCTAGTTTCTCTCCTCTCACATGATTACTGCTCTTTACTCCTGCTTTGCTTTTGTTCCTGTGACAATCGATACCTTGCAATGACTTGCCTGAGCCACTGCCCAGCATGAGGGGTGCGGAGGGGGAATGGGACAGCAGGTTTGCTCCCGTCGGTCCCACCAGCTCCCTCCCCTACAGTCTCAGAGCCCTGGCTGCTGCCCAGGTAACCAGCCCACCCGCACCTGCTGGGTGACCACATCTGGGCTCACAGCCCTGCTCTTCAGAGGCACAAGGAAGGAGGAGAGCCTGTATGAGCTTCAGGTCAGGGATTCCCCTTGAGACACACAGCAGCCATTACCCATGTTTCCTCCTAACCAAAGAAATCCATGGTGAAAAAAAGAAGTGTAAAAGCAAAGCCCGGCACTTTTTTCCCCAGGGTTAGAATGGAGAAGCCCAGCAAGCAGCAGCTTGGGGGGTCACAGGAAAGACAGAACTGGAACACGACAGACCTTGTATTTTCCATTTGAGGATGAACTGCCAGAGGGGAGACTGAGATGAGCTCTTAGGCAGAAGCTCTTCCCTGTGAGGGTGCTGAGGCGCTGGCACAGGGTGCCCAGAGAAGCTGTGGCTGCCCCATCGCTGGCAGTGTTCAAGGCCAGGCTGGACACAGGGGCTTGGAGCAAGCTGCTCTAGTGGAAGGTGTCCCTGCCCGTGGCAGGGGTTGGAAATGGGTGAGCTTTAAGGTCCCTTCCAACCCAAAGTATTTTATGAGTCCATGATCTTTCAGGTCCTGGTTGGCCAGGATACCCAGTACCTGTTACAAACAGTGCTGGATGGACTCTCTCAGGTGATGGACCCAAGAGCAGATCTTTGCTGCAGCTTGCAGAGCTCTGACCTTGATGCCCTGAAGCAGAGGAAGGAAATCTTAACACCATTTATGCTCCAGTTTACGGGAGAGACCTGGTGTTGGTGCTGAGGCTGAAAGGGTGCAGGACCCAGGAGCTGTGTTTGGTACCTGAGATGGACAAAGCACAGCCTCCCTCAGAGGTTTCTCCCTTGAAGGCGATTATCTGATGTCTTACAACAGTTATGAACAATGTATGGCATTCTCAAAGACAGGCAACATCCACACATTACCTGTACCCTATGGCTCCTCCATGCTGTGCAGAATAGCATTAAAAGCATTACTTAAACCCAAGCCAGGGACCGTTTTCATTGACCAGGAGGTGAAACCACGTCGTGGGTTTCTCCTGTGCTCAAAAGCTGCTGCTGTGCATGAGGTGTGCTGCAACAGGGCCCCTGCTGCGGTGCAGGAATGGGGCTTGTGGGAAGATTTTAGTTACTCACCATAGCAACATACATTAATAGCTATAATCCCCCATCATGTACTGGATCGGTCCTTCTCTCACATCCACACATACCTCCAGGAAGGACATTCACGATGTGGATATACTCTTAGGCACCCAATGCTAAGCTGCCAAGCCTCAATGTGAGGTCTCATGCAAAACAAGCCTGTCCCATCCATGTTATCTGGCCAAGGTCAACAGCAGCAGCTCAAGTTTCCCACATCTCTGGTAGCAACATTTCATATCTGTGTCCTGAGCCCATCTTGGTTTCTATTGCATGAAGTTACAGAGGGCTGCAGAGCCAGAGGGACTCTGGAAACAACTGGAGCTACAGCAGATGCACTGCAAGATGATCCAAGGTCCTCCTCCCCTTACTGAGATGGACTTTTCCATCTTTTCCCTTGGAGCAGTGCCTGCACTCCATCTCCCATCCTGAACTGTCAGTCAACATTGGAAGACTCCCATGAGAACACAACAGCAACAAGCATGGGGGACAAGGCTGCTTGTGGAGCTCAGCATCTCCCACAGACCTCATGGAGGTGAAGAACAACCACTCGTTTTGTTATTCACTCCTGCGTGCTGAGACCTTCGACTTGCTGCTTCCCCCGTGTGGGACCAAACCCCTTCCTCTGCAGGAGCACGGGCACAGGGTGACACTCATTATATCAGAGGCAGAGGTCTGACAAACAGCCTTGGGAAGATAACGTGGCACTTCACATGCAGCATCCTGTGCCTCACTCTGCAGGCTCCTGGGAAAGCACACGGCTCACAGCATCGCATGAGCAAGGCTTCAAGCCTTGGGAAGCACTGAGGAGGGGAGCAGCCCCCACTGCCACACTCACCCTGCTCATGCCAAGGAGTGGGTCATGCTCACCCCAGACTCAGAATTTATTCATAGTGAGAAATCCACTGACTCCACCAAAGCAAAAGAGCCTTTGGCCAGGTAAGGATGTGGCTCTTCCTGCCTTCGCAGAACACTTTGTGCAAGTCTAGTGCTTTATGTGAAGGTTTAAATCAATCTCCCACAGAACAACCCTGCAACATGGGCTAACAAACTTATTTTATGACAGAGAAAATAGAAATGCAGAGATTCAAGTAAACTATTTAACAACATATGTTCAGAGACATGACGTGTGCTGCAGATCCAGAGCTTGACGACTGGGAGAAAGCAAACTCACCCAGCCCAGATTCGTAACAGGAAATTGATATAATCCCCCTCTGGCAGTTTCAACCAGACCATGAGCTCATCTTGCAGGACCTTTTGAAACCTGGATGTTAGAACCACCCCAAGTCCTCCCAGCGATGTCCAGGTGATGACAGCATAAATTACTTCCTTCTAAACGGGAAAGTTCTCTTCAGCACTGCAGGTGGGAGCTGAGTGCTTTTGCAAAGATTGCCTAGACATTGGGTATTGTCCATAAGGACCATTCAGAAAGAAGACGTAGGCAGGAATGATGCTAACATGGAGAGAAGAGTTCCTGCCATGAGATAAAGGCTTTGCCCAGCAGACACCCTTCAAAGCTTTCCCTTTCCCCATGTAATGTTCCTTTTCCACGACCCTTTAGTGTTCAAGGCTTGGAGCAACCTGCTCTAGTGGAAGGTATCCCTGCCCTTCCAGGAGGGTTGCAACTGGATGAGCTTTAAGGCCCCTTACAACACAAACCAGCCTATAACGTGCAAGACTCAGGTTTCAAAGGCACCAATCTCCTGCTGTCGGCATGCTCATGCGCCCAGCTCAGCCTGCCCTCCCCTGCACTGCATGTCCTGGGGAGCTTGGTCAACTGGAGGTGGCCAAATTCCATATAAACCAAGTATGAGCAGTCCTGAACTGCTGCCAGGCCATACAGAAGACAGGCATTAGGCTGAGCTGGCTCTTTTGCAGGCAGGAGGGGAGGGGAAAACCAGAAAGAAAGGAAAAAAAGAACAATGTTACACTGTCCATAACTTGCTTTCTTCTTTTTTCTTTAATTAAAAGTTTAAATAGAGCCCTGAAACTTGATAATGGACACTTCAGCAGAGGGCAGCCACACGGAACCAAACCTTAAAAACCATGAAAGACCTGATTTATGAGTGAGGAGGGCAATAAAACATCAGTGGAAAGACACAGCAGTATCTGTTAGGAGTGAACTTCCATCTCGCCTTTGACCCTGTTTTATACTGGTGGTTTCTGCTGGTTTTCATCAGGAGTTACTGGCAGAACTGGAACAAAACCCCAGGACTTCACCTGTGGGAAGCGGGTGGCACTGCTGAGCATCAGCCCCTGCAGACAGAGCAGCTTGGTTGCAGGCCAAGGACTTTTTACCCCCTTCCAAAGACATTTGAGCCAAATTCCAGCAGGTACCGAGCCTGGGATTGCATGGGTAAGGATAAGAACCAGCAGGGATATTTAATGGGGGAAAAAACCCTTCGGCAACCAAGTTTTGCTGCTTTTAGGCTGGATCACACCAGGCTGGGGTTTGCCGTGTTGAGTTTCAGCCCACTGTGAATTAGAATACCCAGGTTATAAACCTCCGGAAGCTCATGAGGGAGATGCTCAGTAACTCCAGCTGAGCAAAGGGGTTGCTCTGATTCTCAAAGCAACTTCTTTACAGCTCAGCACATCGCTGGAGGGGTGGGCAGGGGGGTGTGTGCGAGCACAAACAAGATGCAATCTTCATTATGTTGGTCTGACTCACTTTATGAATGTTACAATTGTACCTGGCAATGGGAATAAACCCCCCAGAGAAGAGTTACAGGTATTTTGCCAGAGCTGTAAACCAAGCTGGAGAAAGAGCCAGCTCCTATTTCTGATCTCAGATACCCAACAGAGCTGCCTCAGGTCCACAGGCTACAAAATGCAGCAGCTCTGTTAGATCTCAAGGTAGCAATAAGCTGAGCTCTTCTGTCATTTCAGGGGACAGTAACACACTCAGATGTCATTTAAAGCCAAAGAAACTCAAGCTCTGGGCATGGCAAGCAGCAACAAGGCACCTGCTTCAGCAGATAGTTTTTCTCCCTCTGTTTCTCTCACAGAAGCAGCAATGCAGTAGCGGAGTAAGTGCAGAAAAAGTAAGAGCAGTCTCTCTTTAAGGCAGCTGCCTGGTTCAATCTAGGTTGATTTAATGATAAGACACTGTTTGAAGTTAATTGTAACTGCAGGGAACAACAAGAAAGCCGGTATCTCACTGTCGGTCGAGACAGGGAGCTGAAAGAGACACCGGGTCAAACTGTGATACGGCTCCAGGGCATACATATCGTGACACAAGCCCTGGGAAGTCTGCAGAGTTAGAGTTAAAATCGGTCTGCATAACCTTAAATACAGGGCAGAGCACAGCTTGAGGAATTTGCCCATTTAAAGCCTCAAAAAGTGGACATGCTGAACCAGTGATGATGCTGAACAGCTCAGCACAGTCTGGTCCTGAATCACTTCCCCACAGTTCTGTCCCTGCAGAGGGGGACAGAAAGGCAGTTGGGAGGTTTGGTTGTATTTGTGTTTTTGACAATTTTAACAGCCAAAAGAAATGTCTATGGAATGATGTCTCCTGGCTCTTTCTTCATTTGCCACTTTGCTGAGTAATGAGAACTGAAAAGTTTCATGGGTACAGGCAAGAAAGGTTTCCAGCTTTAGAAATACCCCACGTCAGGGAGTGAGAGCTGGAGACCCTGAAGAAGATGCCCAAGGTTAACTTTCATTTTTCACTGAAATACAGAAAAAAAGCCAGACTGTCATTGCTGGCACTCAGCCTCATAGGGGGGCTGCAGGGAGCCAGAGCACTGCTCAAAAGTGGGGTTTCTTCCCTGGTTTCCTAATAGCAGTAATGTTTAACAGCTGTTTTCTTTTCCTCATGCCACTATGCATCCCCTAAACAAGACTGTCTGAAACCAAGGGACTCAGCAGCCCCAGCCAGTGCAGCTCACCACAGGATGCTCTGAATTATAACAATATTCCAGGTAATAAATCAGTGTTTTCTCTACTGAGAAGTGGAAGGTATGAGGAGGGGAAAAAGAAAACGAAGAGAAGCTTATCTAAATCTATTTACATGGAATGATTATTCAATTAATTTTTTTCATTACACTTGCCAAAAAGAATTGCCCATGTCTTTAATGCTGTGTGTGAGGTTTCATTAATAATGAATAGCACCAGCGTTCTCCTGTTTAGCAAGCAGGAGCTCTTGTCTTTGGAAGTCACAGCCCTGCTCAGCTGAAGGCGTGGGGACTCTGCAGCCACCGAGGTGTGCACGGGGACAAACTCTCATGGTCTGAGCTACTGTCAATGGGGTTTCACCGGTTTCCCCTTCAGTGGGGTGGTATTTGCCACTCCAAATGCCATGTGAGGTGAACAGGTGCACGGCTGCAAGAGTGAGCAAGTCCTTGTCCCCATCAGCCCCATCTCCCTGCCTGCTGCTGGTCCCTCTGCTCCTCATGCCCAGCTTGGAGACCCCAGTCATGTCCCCCCCAGCTTCTTTGCCCCCTGGCCCCCCCTTGCTCCTTTCTGCCAAACCTGCCCATTCCCACAGCACCGCTCGGTCCCGGTGCCGCCAGCTCCACCACCCAGCTCCCTGCATCCCTGCTCAGGATCTGACCCAATTGCAGCAACCGGGTGAACTCTCCTTATATCTCTCTCTGGAAGAAACGAGCCATTGTAAGCTAAACTGTAACCTCATGTCACAACTGCCCCAGGGTTTAGTGAGACACACCAGAGGAGACTGGTTTGGGTGAGGTGGAGATGCCTTCCCAACCTCTAGCAACAGCACCATGGGCTTACCAGACTACAACCTACTGTTACAGCACTTAGCAAACACAACCAAGAGTTGTGGTGAAACACAGTGCAAACCCTCTCCAGCCTCAAGATGGACACAACCCCCAGATGCTGCATACACAGAAGGACCATCCTCTGCTGGAGGAGCAGAGGGGCTCAGAGATGCTCACAC
The DNA here is from genome assembly GCF_034315485.1 of Pezoporus occidentalis. NCBI lineage: Eukaryota > Metazoa > Chordata > Aves > Psittaciformes > Psittacidae > Pezoporus > Pezoporus occidentalis. The sequence goes on from NW_026912887.1 coordinate 1,290,446, forward strand.
AGCACCCAGCTTCTTAAGTGTGACCTTAAAGTTGCACCTTGGCTGTGGGACAACCAAGTTAGCTCCAGCCACGGAGTGACAAAAGCAGGGCAAACAGTGCAAACAGCAGCTATAAATCAGTATCTCCTTCCCAAACGTAACATTTGTAAGAGCACACTGGGTTCTTATAAATATTTAAGTCAAATTTCATCTGTTTATGTCTTACATCTGTCTTTATCAGTAATCTCTGCTCACATACCATGCTGCTGCCTGCTAATCTAAGCTAGCTCTCTCAGTGCAAATGTGTCTTCTCACCTTGGTTTCGACAATCATCATCTGAATTCTTCTGTCTGGAGATACTCTCCAAAAGGGCCTCTGTCTGAGTGGCTTTTCATGGAGCAGGTAAAAGGCAGAAAGACCTCTTGAGATTTAATGATAACTCAACCAAATCAATTAAAATGTACACCCTTGGAACAAGGATCATAACATGGGCTGCACATTTTATTGCTTCTCCTTTTCTTTTTGTGCCACACAAGCCATGTGTTGTAATGATCTGGTTTCTTCTAAGAGGTGCATGCTGCTCTGTTTGATACGGGGGAAAAGGTGGAAGGGCAAAGCTTATCCACAAGGAGTCGGATGTGGATTATAGCCAGAGACTGCCAATTCCCCAACTTTCTAGTACTTTTCAGTAGAAAGGAAAACAAAGGCGAAATTGTATTTGAGAACCTTCTGAAGAAAAATAAATCCCTGCTTCCCAAGCAGCCATAGGGCTGGTGAAAACCACAAGAATTTGGCAATTCCCAATACCCTGTTTCACACTGGGGAGATGAAGGGCAGTATCGTGCAGAAGGGGAGCACCCACGGAACCAATGTTTCATGGAGTCCCATCCCTCCCTCTCCTCTTAGTGGCCCTGTAATAAAAATCCTCTGGGATGGTTGAGAAAGGTCTCAGCATCCCCTTCAGATCAAGAGAGCTACCTTGCTGCTGAGGCTCAGTAGAGGAAAAAGAAGCCTCATTCACTGCTATTCCCCTCCTGCTAAGACTCTTCTCATTGCCTGTGATCTCCCAGAGCCCTGGGAGGAAGAAGGGAGCAATAATGCCTGAGCTTTATTTCCCTGTGAGCCTGGAAATCCACCAGAGTTCAACTTCCAGCAGCTCTTCAGGAGCACTGCTCACACCAGAGCACCCCACGAGGCCTGGCTACCACCCATCACAGCCAGGCCACTGAGACCATTGGAAAGGTAACAGATGACAGCAAGCTCAGCCTGGGAACTCCAGCTCTGCTCCCAGTGGTTCATGCTCACCTCGGAGCACGAAACACAGCAGACACCTCCAAATTCTCCTCCAGACTCACCTCTCTCTGCATCAGCACTATTTGCTTCACCACACTACCATGATCCCTCTTAACACCTCCATGAGCTGCTGCAGGCTGGGAGCCCATGGAGGAGCCAGGACTTACAGTCCCTCCTCCATGCTGAGGAGAAGCAGCACAACCACACCAGCACCATGAAGCTGGCGGAGAACAGCACCGGCTCCACCATGTCCCACGAGCTGCCGAGCACAGGTATGGACACACTGTGCTGGCAGCAAGGGCTGGAGCTCCATCCTGATCTGTGACCACAGAACTGGTGCCCCCACAACTCAGCATCACAAGTGGTCCTGGCACTTCCAGCACTCTCTGAGGCTGGAATTTAGGGAATCTGGGTTTGGCTCCGCATTTCTTTTGCACCTGTGGGCAGGCAACTGAAGCTTGCTGTGCTTTAGTTTGCCTTCTACAAGCTGGAGTAAGGTTACAGCCTCTTTTCTCACTACTATTTTGACTTGTCTACTTACATTACAATCTTCTGGGAGAGGAGGCTGCATGTGCGTATCTACCAAATCTAATATAAGTGAGCTAATCCTGGCAGATTTCTACAGGCATTACTGTCATACAGATTCTGAGGGCTGTGTCTATATAGACAGCTTAACCCACTCTCAGGCGCCAGCAAGTGTCTTATCTCAGCGCTGTGCCCATGCACCAAGGTCTTAGGCTTGCTTTAAATTTGCATTTCGGAACCTAAGCTCCCATTCTCTGGGATTACTGAGCCTGGAGATTTGATCCTGGCAGCCCACCCCACTCCTGTGGGCATAATACATTGCCAGCATTCTGGAGCGAGCCCTTCCCATGCCATTCTGCATACGTGAGAGAAGTCAGCCTCAGCAAATAAGTTTATATCAACAAATTAGGTCAATTTCCCACCTATTTTATTCATTCTAGTAACTGAGCCAAAGAGGATTATCTCTCCTGTGCTTTGCCAGTTCTCTTTCAGTCTTTGGGACATGATTTCCTCAGTTTCCTACTTAATTAAGAGCAGGATTTAAACACTTAAAGTTATCAACTTGCATAACCTCCCCTCCAAGGATGATACTACCACACCCGCAGCATCTACCACCCGTAGCACCCACGTGTCTGACCCAGGGTGAGCAGGGACACATGGTCCTGGCAGCTGAGGTGCTCCTCTAGTACTTTTAAGTAGTTAATTCCCCCTCCGTTTCTCAGCAGAGGTAGCATCGGCTGTCAGGACACACTGTGACTCTGCTGAGGACTCTGTGGTCCATCCTGTCAGGTCTAACCTGGAGCATCTTGCCCAGGGTAAACACCACAAGGCCCCAGAAGACAAGAGCTGCTGCTACCAGGTGTCTGTCCAAGGCTGAATACTTGCTGGCAGGAAGGCTCAAGGGCTTCACAACAGCATCACTGTTCAGAGCAGAAAATCATCATGAAACACAGCTGGGGAGAAGCAAGAAGTTGCTCTCACTTCCCTGTCCATTACAAAGCCTGGTTGTCCATCCCTTTCTCTCCACCCTGCTCTGTCCTTTGGGAGGGAACAGCCTATTCTTTGCTTTTAACCGCGAGGAAAAAGCAAGCGAGCAAAGGAGAAGCAGCAGCCCATGCAGTAACCAGGTCCTCCATTGCCTCCTGCACGGCTCCAGTGCAATGCCATGTTTGTTCAAAGGTAAAGCAGAAGCACTGGGGAATATGGACACGGCTTTGATTTTATTTTAAAGGCTTTAATATTTGGAGCTGTATTGATTTATCTGAGCATGGCAGCGTGCCGCCGGTAACTAAGCAACACCGATCCTCTCTGTATTCTGGGAGGCTCCCGGGATTTTGCCTATGAACAATATTACTTTGTGTATATGAAACTAAATGGACCATAGGCACCATTTGTAAGTGGAGGGTATTTGAGTTTCATCTTTTGATTTCTTCTTGCTGGTGGATGGCCATATTCCCTGGCACAGCCCTGTACCCAGAGCCCAGGCTGCAGCGGCAGGACACAGACACACATCCCTCCAGGAGATGCCAACGAGAACAACTTAACCCAAAGTCATGCAGATGCCCCAAGAAATGGGAAGCAAAGCAGCTGCTGTGCCCTCCCTGTTGGCTTATGTGATAAAAATCTAAACCCCAAACCAACAAACCCTAAAGCAGGGTCAACTTCTGTGGGAATCAGAGTGACACAGAGGAAACCTCAGCAGGCAGAAAGAATAGAATATAAGGTTTCAGTTGAAGGGGACCTTTAGTGATCATCTCATCCAACTGCCTGACCACAAGTTAAAAGCATGCTGTTAAGGGCATTGTCCAAATGCCTTTTAAACACTGTCAGGCTTGGGTCATTGACCATCTCTTGAGGAAGCCTCTTCTAGGGTTTGACCCTCCTCTAGGTAAAGAAATGTTTCTGAAGTCCAGTTTAAACCTCCCCTGGTGCAGCTTTGAGTCATTCCCATGTGCCCTATGAGCAGATCCCAGGGAGCAGAGCTCAGCTCCTCCCTTCCCACATCCCCTCTTCAGGAAGCTGCAGAGCACTGACATCACCCCTCAGCATCCTTTTCTCCAAACTACAGCCAACTCACTGCGCTGAACAACCCACTGCAGCTTTGTGAGGGCTTCCTACCCCTTAGCCCTCTGTCATGCACCACAGGGACCTCTGCCCCTGCCCCATCTGGTGCCATCTTCCCTTCCCACCCCAGAGCTGCCAGCAGCCCTGGCTGTTTCTTTAAGAGGACAGTGCCTGTGTGGTCAAAGTCAGCAGGCAAAAGAGGCACTGTCAGCTCGCACTATATGGTTCAGTGGTTTGGCGTTAAGGATGTTTGTTTTGGAGCCCGCCCGCTGGTCTGACCCATTTAGGATCCTCACTGCACTACAAGCTCGCCTTTCAATTATAAGAGGAGGCAGAAGGGGTCTTTAAAATGAAATCAGAGCCCACCAGGTCTGAGGCTGCCAAGTGAGATCGCGGTAAGTCAGGCTGCCATTGTGCAGCCCTGCTTGGAGCTGGCCTGGGGAGGCAGTGATTTCACAAAAGGGAAGGAAGAAAGGACCTGGCTGTGCAGATGGATGGCTTCTCTGGCTTGGAACAGCGCTTGACTCACTACCACAGAGCCAGGGCTGCTCTGCAGCACAGGGAAACCACCTTGGTCGTCAAAAGGCTTTTTCTGAAGAGAAGGATTTGGGCTTGGAGGGACACAGCAGCCTTTTGACCCTCAATCTGTAGCAGGAGAAAAGGAAAGCCCAACGCTGCTGGGGATCCCCACCAGCTCCTACAGTACTCACATGAACCCACTCCAGGTCAGCCCTGCTCCAGGAACGGGAGACCTGCAGCTGCTGAGGCAAGAGCATCTTACCCTACAGCAAGCTTTAGCTGGATGCTCTGGTTGCCCTGATCTTGCTTCAGGCCTCTGCTGCCAGAAGACATCACTCCAAACATCACCAGACTTCTGGTACATCCACCTTTACCAAGAAGGTGACATCAGCTGCAGAGCCACTCTGCAGCCTTGTCTCACCATAACCATTTCATTATCACTATTAACCAGACATTTCCATGGGGAGAAGGGGACCAGGTGGGCATCACTGTTCATTCTTTCATAGATAAAATGATTGTTGCTCTTTATCTTTTTGTGGCCCACTGTGCATCTGCACAAGACAAGTCACACAACGGCACCTCCTCCCAGACAGTCTCCTGTATGACGCTTTGCACTGACAAATACTTTCAATTAAGAAGCACAATTATATGCTTGCTGAACGGACAAATAGTGCCAACGAAGTGTGGAGGGATCCTGTGGTTCTGGCACACACAAATCGGCCATTACTTTAACGTAGCTGAAACAAGAACCGTGTGGATTAGGGGACTGGGTGTTTCACGTGAAATCCAAACTAAGCAAAACGCACATCAGCTTTGCCAAAGAGCTTCCCTGAGGTTCACAGGTTTCTCAGCAAGTCTGGACTGAGTTAGAGAAAGTCAAACTGATGGGGAAACAGCCTCAGAGCAGGACCTGGAACAGGAGCTTTCTCCAACTTTGAATCCAAACCCCCCGTCATGGCCTCCTCAGCCCCATAGCAGCTGAAAACGGTGCCTTTCTCTCCATGAGGCAAGAACTAGGCTTCTGCAAACACCCTCGACAGCATTAACTTGGATACAGAACTCATGATGGGAACACCTTCATAGAGGTGTTTTTGGTGGGCTCCTGGCAGGACTCTACTACCCCATCCCACAGGGCTGAGGGCAGTCAAGATGCTTTTCAATTCCCACTGCCACAGGGCCAATGCGTGAGCCCTCTGCCTTTCACAGCCTCCCAGAAATACCAGCAGGCAGCTGGGGATGATCTGGTCACTTCAACCAGGAACGAGCAGCCTCAGGGGACCCTGACACAACATCACAAAAGCAAACAGGTAACTCCAAAACCGCCCCATCCCTTGAGCTTCTCCACCTTGGGTTAAAGCCCCCAAAAGAATCCATGCCAAAATGCAATTAAAAAGTTACAAAGAAAAGATGAAGTACTTTAGGAACAGCATTGTCTCCATTTCACCAAGCCTCACTGATGCTCAGAGTGCTCCAGAATTAAACAGATGCTTAAGTTCAAATTCTCAAAAAGCCTCACACCAGAATATTACTTTCATTCTGCATTTCCCACAAAAATATATGTTAATGGTTGCTTACACACTGCCTGGCAGTGTGACAGAGGCGATGCCCTCCTCGAGATGCTGAGATGCAGGGACAGATAAAGCCAGTCTGATGCATCAGAAACTGCAGGTTCCCCACCACAGCACTGGACAGCAGCCGCACAAACTCATCCACTCCACTGGGCCACCGCACCTTAGGGGTAAAATCCCATCCCAGTCTCTATTGCAGCTAATTGTTTGGCCTCTCCTGCGGCTGCAGACACACAGCTAATGGAAGGCAGAAACAGGTTTAGGTGAGGCAGCTGCCTACCTGCTGCTGCTACCAAAATGAGCCTCACAGAAGCAACACAAGTGATTAACTGACAATACTTTTCATCAGCATGAGTTGGATTTGCACCAGCCATCTAGTAGGAAAAGCCTCCAACTCCCAGTGAGACTCGATATTAAAAGACATCAGGAAGGAGACGAGGCTCAGAGAAGAATGACCCTGGATTAGGGAAAAGAGAGCTCAAACCTATCAAGCATTTCAAAGCGAAACAAAATCTTCAGATGTCGTTTAGCTGCTTTTATCTGCAAATTGAGTTCTATCTGCTGGGGGAGAAAAACAAACCCTACAGAAATGCTTAGCATGGTGGAAAAAAATGTTAAATTAAGCTTACAAAAGTGTTTCTCTTTCTGAAATCTTGGCTGGCGACAAATGGCTTGTGCCAAGTTATAAATCAAGCGTTGGGTTTCTTTTAACGCTCAGCATCCCCTGATTTATGATGCCATCACAACCTCTCGATTGATTTCTGACTTGGCGATCCATCTTCCTCCATAGGTAGCTGCCCATTATAACGCCTTTTCCTGAGCAGGCAACACATTCTGCTTCCCAGAAGGGCCTTATCAAAGGTGAGGCTTCAGCAGAAACTCACTGCCAGGCAGAGCATGGACCCCAGAGGCCAAGGTGGCCGTAGCAAGGGGAGATGGATGGTGTCTGTATAAAGGAGCAACACTATTCACCTGAGAGTGCTACTGAGGGGTCCTGGTTTGCTGGCCTTTGGCAGCAGAGGTATGCTCCTGGAGACCCCAGGGAGGACCTTCCTTCCTTGTTTTGCATGACCAGAGCCTCCATAGATTTAGTTCCCAACAGCAACCATCCCACACAGGTGGAAACAAATTAAACCTTGCATGCCAGATGAATACTCAAGCTCATTGAAACCTCTCACCTTTTCCTTTAGATGCAGCCAGTCCCTCAGCCTGTTCCATCAGGTCAGTGATCCAAGGACATCAGGGCTTACCTGGAACTCAAGAGGACCAACGCTGTGACAAACTCCTGTGCAATGCAACAGCCATTGCACATATCCCCATCAGGTACCAGCTGTACCTTGCTGGGCTGCAGAGGCCACCAGCCTCACCTGTTCACAGACACCTACTGCTTTGGATATCTCAGCCCCTAGAACACTCCCTAATTCACTTTTGTCAAAACAAACCAGGTTACCAAAGTGCAGCTACTTATATTGAGCTCCTTTTAACCAAATTAGGTGAGGGTGGGTTTGCGTGGGCAGCTGGGAGCACTCACCTCCAAATCCAGCACAGCTGAAGGCTCTTAAGGAGACCCAAGCACCTTGGAAATGAGAGACAAGGGGAATGTTGAGGGGAGAGGTAACAAGCATTGACCTCTCAAAGCCCTTTGAGGTTTCCAAACTGCAGGGACCATGGGTTAGATCTGTGTCCCAGCCAATGCATCAGCCTTAGTGGGGAGCGCAGGGATAGCGAATAGGGGCTGGAAATCCCTGGAATGCTGCAGTTCACAGCCATGCCTGTACCAGCCAGGTGATGTATCTTTATCTAAAGCATGGTCTCCTGTATAAACATTTCCTTGTGGAGTCCAGAAGCCGGCTGTCCACTTAGATGGTGCCTTTTTAACTTCCAAGATAAATAGGGCTTTTTTGTGTCACTATAAAGCATTATTTATAGTGGAAAGGGCCTGTGAATGGCGCATGCTGTCAGTTCCGTATGTAAATGATGCCAGCTCCGTTGCTACATCACATCAATTATTTTCATACACTTTGCTTTGCCTTCATCTGTCAAGAGGAAAAGTCACCTTGATGCCTTGGTTTTCTCCTCCCATTTCCTTTGGTGTGTGACTACTTTGAGGCTTGGCAGGGAGAAGAATGTGGGACTTTCAGAAGCAATTATGTGAGTTGGGAGAACAAGCCCTGGTGGCCTTTGGAGCTCCAGCAACAAGCAAGACAGAACAGCTGCCTCTCGATTAAAAACTGTGTGCTGCAGGGCTTCTTCACAGGAGCTTCAGTGATGGGATGGCCTCAAAAGCCAACCCTGATCTCGTGGAAGGGATAGAATGGCAAAGCTCCCATGAGCAGGGTAAACAGGATGAGGCCCTCAGCATCACCCGTGCATGTTCTTCTCAAGCAGCTTTTGCTTATCCCATTCTTGGAAGAGAGCTGCTGACTTCCACCCTCTGGAGTCTTCTTTTTTTCTGCAAGCTCAATTCTTTCTCTACTTTCATTACTAGTCTTTGGGTCAGACTACTCACTTCCCACCCTTATTTTGGGTGTCTGTCTCCTATTCCCACTCAGCACCACTGGATCATCCCCAGTTAAACCAACTTCCTTGGACTGGTATAAGCAATTACACATCTGGCCCAGTTACCTGTGCCACGTTACAGGAGTTCAACAGAAGACTTGCAAACTGTTTGGAAGCAGAGACATCTCCTGTTACTTCATCCTGTTCTTATGAGCAGGGGATGTTTCCTTGGGTGACCCCTTCCCTTGGTCTGCAGGTAGGCAGGCAGCAGCACTTGAGCTCAACATGCTCAATCTCTCTCTTGTGATGCAGAGAGAGGGAAAAAATAAAGCAAACCCATAAATCACAAAGCTAGCAAATGAAAATAAATACACTTAACAATATTTCCATGCTGCTTTTTATTATTATTATTTATAATGGTATTACAGAATTTTGTAAAATTAAAGTAAATGTCAAGCAGAATGTAATAATTTTCCTTGGGGTTTGGCACATTTGTGTGCCTGACAGTTTCACATTTTTCTTTATATCCGTGAAGACAGGAGCCTGACAGGGCTATATTTTGTTACCCACTTCGTTCAATTTTGTCATAAATTGGAGCGAACAAAACTGGGAAAATACAGACACCGAATTAATCAAATAAATTACATTTTAAAGCACCTCATACAAACATGTATGAAATAATCATACTGTGCCAGGAAAGCACATGAAGAAAAAGCAGCATTTCCCCCTGCCAAATGCATAAGGGCAGAGCCCTCACCCCAGAGCCATTAGTGTTACCCACCAAGATGTTGCTCCTTGGCTGCTCTTGCCTTGCAGAGCCCTCAAAGCCCTCTCCCAAGCCTTTCTCTTCCTGCACCTGAAGCTGATACACATTCCAGCTACTCACATTCCACAGCAATGAGCTTCATCTTTTTACATGAGGGCAGGTGCTTGACATGCAGCAGCTAATTTGGGGTGCCAGTGCACACAGCCATGTTCTGACCTTTGACAGGTTGTGTTTAAACTCACACCTTCATCTTCCCAGTTCTGCTGCTGCTGGTACCACCAGCAAACACCCTTCACCCACTGTGTCTAATACCATGCTGTGACTGCTGGGGCACTCAGGACCCTCCTTTAAAAGCTTGGTGGCTGTTCCTGCTGTTTAAAGGGAGGGAGATGTTTGCAGTGGCACAGGAAGCACCATGCATAAAGAACTGCAATTTCCATGAGAATGATGACAGGAGAAATGGGAAGCAGTGGTAGGGCTGTCCTCAGGCCAATCCTTTCTGCCTGAGTAAATTCGATTTGAATGCCTCTTGAAAGACGGGCTCTGCAGCACTTGGGCTATATTGAAAAGGTCACTGGAGGCAATGTCAGACATACTCTCCAGCTGCACTACAAGTGCACTGATAGAGATTCATAACAACGTATTACTGCAGCTGGAGATCCAAAGTGACTCTCTAAGGAATCCTTTCCACTTCTCTGGCAGAAGCAGACTATTTCATTACTCCCCTTTAATGCCTAGGTGAAGGTGTTAGTGCCTGACCCCTAAACACTGACTTCAAAGCACACCTTGGAGCTTGTTAAGAGTTGGTGAGGATAGTCAGTGGGGAGATTTGTAAATCAGAAGTGCATTTCAGGCATCTGAAAGGGCTATGCTGGTATCTCACCTCCTTTCAAACTGTCCGGGCTTCAGAGGACTGGAGAGAAACAAGACCAAGAACACTGGAAAGCCACAGTGGCTGAATCAGAAGTTCCCTCGGATTGTGTGCAACACCAACAGCATTTGAAACCCACCTCTGGCATGGGCGGTAGTCTGTTATCTCCTGCTAGAATTAGGCTTAAAACCTGAAAGATAAAATGTTTCCATTAGTCTCAAATTTAGTATTTTGCCCTGTACCCTGTGCTATGAAAAACACAATTTTACCCTTTATCCAGCTAACTGGAGTTGGTCTTGTTCACCCTAGAAAAGAGACGACTCCAGGGAGACATTAGAGCAGCTGCAGTGCCTAAAGGGGCTAGAAGAAACCTGGAGAGGAGCTTTGGACAAGGGCCTGCAGAGACAGGAGAAGGGGAATGGCTTTAACCTGACAGAGGAGAGACTGAGATGAGCTCTTAGGCAGAAGCTCTTCCCTGTGAGGGTGCTGAGGCGCTGCCTCAGGGTACCCAGAGAAGCTGTGGCTCCCCCATCCCTGGCAGTGTTCAAGGCCAGGTTGGATGGGGCTTGGAGCAACCTGCTCCAGTGGAAGGTGTCCATCCTCGTGGCAGGGGTTGGAACTGGATGAGCTTTAAGGCCCCTTCCAACCCAAATCATTCTATGATACTAATAACCATCCTTGGCTGCTGACCCAGCAGCACTGGACACAGGCAGTGGTTGCATTGCAATGCTTTGCACAAGCTCATCCATCCCAAGGAGCTGGAGAGTGGCAGTGTTGTACAGAGCAAGATGCAATGGGCGGGCTGAACAGCAGAGACCTGGAAAGCTGCCACATTCCCTTACAAGTGTGGATGCAGTTCAGTGGTGGGTTATGGGGTTCCCTTTCTATGTGCTCCCATCAATATATGGCAAAAATGCATTTTAAGCTTGTTTGTATATTTGTTGCTAGATGCCATAATGGTCTTCAGTTGTATAGCGGGAGGGCTCATTCACTAAATGTTACCGGTGATTTGATTTTGATTTTTTCTTGCTCTCCTTATTGTATAAACCTATTTCCTCCCATTTTGCTCTGTGCCTGCAGAATCCTGACGTCTCCTATCACACCTGTGTTCCATTTTGTCATACGTTATTTTAATCCCTCACCTATTGTGCGCAATCTGAGAATGGTCCAATAAATCCCATTCTCTTCTTTAAAATAAAGGCCAATAGAAGGCTTTAATAAGTGAAATTTGTATTTTTCCACATCGTGAGCAATGAAAGCATCCGGTGAATAACCCCTGATTGTCAGGTGCTCACATTCCTGTCGTCTAAGCAGGGGGATAATTAGCAGACAAACAAAGGTTTCCAACGCTGCAAATATCTCAGAAAGACCATTTGGCTGCTTGATGGGGAGAAGGATATTTTTAAAGCTGCCATTTGAGACTCAGCTGTATTGCTAATTAAATGAGAATTTCATAAAAATAATCGGGAAAAAGAAGTCTCTCTTAATTGGAGAATGATAACGAACAGACTTGCTAAACAGAGGCATAAACGTCAAACAATTGAAGAGGGATAATAAAGTGCCATGTTATCATGTAATGCCAGACAGCTTCCCTACTTCTATTTGAAGTTTCAACTTTTAGACATTTTCTTTTTGGTGAATGGCATCCAAAAATGTGCTTTGCAATCATAATTTCCAGAGCTTCCATTCGGCGTTAGCAGCTCATGGGTAACAGCGACTGCTGCATTAACAGCATCTGCGCCTAAAGACTCGGTGTGTTCTGTTAACAGCCTTTGTGTTCTGCAGTGAATATGGGGGGAAATGCATTAATATTGTACGGATGTTATTCATGCAGGATAGTGGCGTTATTGAATTAGTGATTCTTTGTAATAATAATGACTTCCAGTGCTGTATTGTACACTTGAATCCATGGAGTCAGGAAGGAACTCGCAGGCTTAATGGAAGACTCAAACACAGTTTTGTTGGTACTGCTCAGCATTTGGTTCTCACATGCAATCGTGCAGGCAGCAGCGAGCACCTCCCTTCCCCTCAGGTCACCATATTAAGAGTGAGTATATAAGGTCACCATATTAAGAGCGAGTATATATTTACAGGATTAGATTCTACCTAGCATGGCCAACTGGTTGAAGGAGGTGACTCTGCTCCTCTACTCTGCTCTCATGAGACCTCACTTGCAGTACTGCACACAGTTCTGGTGTCCTCAACAAAAGAAGGACATGGAGCTGTTGGTGCAAGTCCAGAGGAGGCCATGAGGACGATCAGGGGCTGCAGCAGCTCCCGTATGGAGACAGGCTGAGAACACTGGGGCTGTTCAGCCTGGAGATGAGAAGCTGCGTGGAGACCTCAGAGCAGCTTCCAGTGTCTGAAGGGGGCCTACAAGGATGCCAGGGAGTAACACTTCATCAGGGACTGTAGGGACAGGATAAGGGGAATGGGTTTAAACTTAAACAGGGGAACTTCAGGTTATATAAAAGGCAGAAGTTCTTCCCTGTGAAGATGTTGAGGCACTGGCACAGGGTGCCCAGAGAAGCTGTGGCTGCCCCATCCCTGGCAGTGTTCAAGGCCAGGTTGGACACAGGGGCTTGGAGCAAGCTGCTCTAGTGGAAGGTGTCCCTGCCCATGGCAAGGGTTGGAACTGGATGATCTTAACGTCTTTTCCAACCCAGACCAATCTGGGATTTTCTGCAAGAAAAAACTTCATTACACTGGCAGAGAGTTCAACCATGGCTGCTGCCCTCAGTGTGGTATTTGCTGTGCTGCCTTCGCACCCTTACAGCCCAAAGTGTGCAAGAGTGTGAAGCAAAGACCTCAGCCTGAGCATAAAGCGTCTCCTGGAAATTCTACTTCTGTAAAAAAACCCCAACCAAACAGCTTTGTGCAAGCCCAATGTAATGAGAATTGACTGCCCTCCATGAGAAGTATCGATTAATTACTCCGCAGTGGAAAAAAGGCAACTGTGATAATACACATTTTCCAACAGCAGCACAATTGTTTCTGAGGCACAGAGAACCTTGGGCTGAGAAATTTAGCAAAATGAAGTCATCTCCAGGATGGAGACAGCAGCCAGGCTTACTGGAGTGCAGAAAAATAGCTAGAGACATTTTGGCCAAGGAGATTTTCTAAGGTTTGACAGAAGATCCTGTCCTGTGCTTTTGGCTCAAGCTCTGTTTTGGATTTTCTAGAGGAGTTCCTTTATGAGAACACGGTTCATGGATCCTGAATTACTCTTTGGAAACACCCTTAAAGTTGCTGTGGTTGTTGTTGTGCCGGCAGCAGTGCTGTGGCCATGCCACTCTGCTTCAGTCCTGTGTCATCTCCCTAATGACAGTCTGAAAATGGAAAAATCATTCTGGGAGTAGTAAAAAGAAAAGTCAATTTTGCAGGGCTGAATTGATAATGCACCCACATGAGAGCAGGAATGAAAAAAGCAAATGAAGGAACCAACTGCACATCTGGTCCAGCTGTGGGCATGCCATGCCCTTCCCGGTAAGCTGCACAGATGCACTGGGAAGGGAAAACATTAGAATACGTATTCTGCTGACCTGCCGTTCTCACTGGCTTCAGAGGTAGGGCAAGACTTGCAGTGAGCCCTTTCTCAACCATGAAATCCTTGAATTACATCCAGAGCCTACATTGCAATCCTCAGTCCTGCTGGGAGAGCCCCAGGTTCAGCTCCTTTCTCTGACACAGGCCTTGGGTGACCTTAGTCATGTCATTCCATCCATCTCCACAGCAATTCCCTCTTGGGCAATTGAGTGTAGTGCTTCTTCTAGGCTTGCTGGGAAGAAAAACACATTATAGGAGGTAAAAAGTCAGATAATTGGATAAAAGCCATAACAGTACAGAAGACAGATAGAAATGAGATTCCCCCATGCGTTCAGGCGCCAGCTTTATTCCCTCCAGGGATGTATTGTGTAGATTGTGTAGGTGAGTTATTGGACTGGCTGATTCTCAGTTGTATTTTGGGTCCCCAGTGCCAATGGCTATTCTTTGGAAAGAAGAAATTGCAAGGAATAGGCTAAATTTAATGTATGTATTTATGTACTATACATACACAAGAAACAGAAGAAACCTGCATTACTAATAATTTGCAAAAGATGTCAGTTCATGTTATCCCTGTGTATGTTTAAGCCCATTACCACAAGGTTAACAAAGCCTGTTAACAAAGCATGCAGTGCTGCATAGGTGCCCTGCCTGCTGCCAAGGTGGGGAGGTGTAGTTGTATATACATCGCAAACTGAAGCATCTTCTCTTTATGCTTAGATGAATTTTTGAGCTGTCCACACGTGCAGTCCAATAACGAAGGTCATGAAAGCTCTGCTTTGTAGATTGACAAAATGTAGTGTGCAGCCCTCTGACAACTAGTCCAAGAAGCACTGCGTCATGAAGACACTTGATTGAATACCTTTGATTCACAGAGCTAACCACAACCCCAGCATCTCGAGCTTCTGATGGCTAACATGGGGTTGTGGGGGAGAAGAGAACAAAGACGTGTGCCATTGTTTCCGCAGTGCTTGCTGCAGGAAGGATGACCTCTGTGAGCAGCCAGTGAGCCCTGCCTGCCTGAGACCAAGGAGCTGTGACTCAAGGAAGAAGTGGGCTCCTTCTCCCACTTAGCCTCCAGCACATCAACCAAGTAATTCCAGCAAACATAAGATCCTAACCGGACTGGTTCAGAAGGGCAGAGGTGGTTTTATGCGATGAACAAGACCACGAGAGCAAAAGAGCTGAACTAGTTATCAAAGATTTTCCTAGCCCAGGGCAAGAACAACAGGCAGGGATGGATGAGAGACTTACTTACAGCACTCTATGCCCAGTATTTTCCTTTTTATAACCTGCTGCACTCAGGCTTCTTTTTTTTTTTAAGTGGTGCATGGTGATTCCAGGCACAAACCACATCAGCAATTAATTGGATTTGTGGGCCTCACTTCCACGCACCCCTTTGAAACGTTCCCTCAGGAGATCATAAAAGATGGGGACTGAGCAAAGTAGTAAGAGAAAGGTGTAATGTGGAGAGGACTCTTTTGTTAATCCTGTTCTGCCTATCTTTCATTAACACACCTTATTATGACATCCTACAGATATGCTGCTTTGGCTCTGCTGGTGAGAGGCAAATGATGTCTTAATGAATGATGGTGCCTTGAGCTGATAACGGGCTGCCCCTTGCTCCCACTGAAAAGAGATTGTGTCCAACTACACATAAGGTAATTGGATGAAACTTGTAATGGTTTGCTCACTCCAGGTGGGTACAAAAGTTACAGCAAAAAAAATCCCAATGATAAAGTATCAACTGCTGTCTCTTGCTTAAGGGTGTAATTGTGGTTAGTGGTACTTGCAGAGCAGAGCATCCAGGATGGCAGATACTGTGAGGACGGATTCACCCTGGCATGTAAAGGGCAATGCAGAGGCATCTTCAGCACACAGGCACTGAAGCTGCAGGCCTCACTGAAACTGCTTTGCAGACTGTCTCAGCTAAGCAGCATTTACTCATCCTGTGCTCAGAGGATACTCAGCGTAGCCTCGTGCAGTTCAGTTTGGTGCCCTTGTCTTCCTGCTGCTCTGGCACAGCAGCAATAGCCCCTCAGCTGGGTGCCACTTCAGCCCCATGTGCCTCAGCCACTGCGTTTTACAACATTTTCCCAGAGCCATTACTTTTATGCCCTGAATGATCACTTCATTTAGCACATACATCAGGACTAAAATACCCAATATTAGCTCATTTAAGTTCATGTTCAGTGATGGATTAATTGTTCCTGTTTTCTGGAGCAAAGCCCAGTGCATTTCATCTAAGGACCAAGGAGAAATGTTCCCTTGTCTCTTGAAGTCTGAGACATCTGCTCTGCTTTGCGTATCTGCTTGCCCACAAAAAACCCCCAGTCAATGCTTAAATTTAAAAGAAAATATTGCTATAGCAATAGATCACACCAGTTTTTTTCCTGCTTTCAGAGCAGGTGCAAAGGAAGCATATCAACAGTACGGTCAGCATAAGCTGGTGTTTCCTTTGAGGTTTCAGATGTCACATCATGTTACAGTGGATATTGCTTTGCAACATACTCTGCAGCATCACGGATCTCACAGGAGACTGCAGAGAGCGAAACACATCCTTAATGGACAAACACAATGACAGGAGACACCTACATTAGTTCTGACCAGAATCCTCTATGCTAAACATGATGGCCAAAATGAAAGCAATGGGTAAGTGACCTGTTCCCCAGAATTAATAGGGATGTTGGTGAGTCAGTGCAGTGAGTAAATGATCGGAGGAAGCATCCCTATCTGTCATCCTCGTGGGTAGCAGACTGGTAGCAGGAACCAAGGTTGCATGTATCATGTATGCAGGGTGCCAAAACTGAAAGACATCGCTCAGCCAAAACTACTGTGGCTCCAGCAACAGTTTCTCAAGGACCTCTCTTCTGTGTAAACTGTGCTTGATGAAGCCCATTTTCTTCTAAAGCATAGTTTTTTAAATGCTTTTTCTCCTTGTGAAAGGCTGTGTGTTCCGGTGGCAGTAAGACCTGGATTTCAGTGCCCCAGTTGCTCTGGGGCTTCACTCACATCATTCAGCCCAGTGCTGGTCCTTCCACCCGGGGGCTGTACCCTGCCTCAGTGTGCCTGGATGTGGTGCAAGGACCACACAGCCCTGGTGCCTCCAGGACTCTCGGGTCCTACTGCCCTATGCCAACACCAAAACACAGCTTTAATTGTGATTGTTTGGCTTTGTTTACCTGCCTTTTAGTTATCCCTGAAATGTCTGAGGATTGTGAAGAGATGGTGAGGAAGGGGGCAAAGAGAACTGGGGATGGGAGCTGAAATGTTCTCAAACTGAAAGCGTCACTTTGTTATTGAGATCTCTGTGTCTTGCCTGCCTCTTGGCATGAGAAGAAAACCTCTCCTTTTGTTTGGTCACAGCCCAAGAATGGTGCTGTCTTTCTGCACTGTGAAAAAAGCATGGAACAAGAAAATAATGCTGAAATGTTTCAATCTCCTTTATCCTGTGCTCAGCAATTACTCTTATTGTCAGCAGGAGTAAAGAAGCATGTACCATTTGAAAGTATTTAGAACTGACTGTGTGTTCTCAAAACACAGCATCCTTCCAGGGACTCCTCTCTTCTCATTTGGTGACATAGGCAATTAAGTTTTTAAGAGGTTCTCTGTAGCATTAGCAGACTATATGATATTCTTGCAGACGCCTTTGTAGGATCCTGAAGACAAATTGCTTGTCTTCCTTGGAAAATAAGAGGGTAAATTCCAGTACTGGATGCTGACCAAGCTCCATTTTACCTGCAGTCCAAGCTGGCTGTGCACCACTGCTGCTACCCCCTCCACTCTGCAGCTGTGGCACTAATTCATGGTGGGGAACTGCTCCCCAAAACCAATACTCCTTACCAGGGAGGGAAGGCTCAGTCCCTGCTCCTTTGGCTTTGCAGGGAGCATCCTGCAGCACCAGCGACATGCTTTAGTGCTGGACTTGGCAGTCCTGGGGTAAAGGTCAGATTTGATGATCTTAAAGGTCTTTTCCAACCTCGGGGATTCTATGATCCAGGGGGAGGGAGTCAGGGTGTCAGGGAGCACCAGGGTTTGGGTATGTTCCCTCATTCAGCTCTAGCTAAGAAGGCAGAAATCAGAGTAAAAGGAAGCAAGGAAGGGCCCATCCTTTGGAATGGCCCTCAGCTGCTCGAGAACTATATTAGATGCTACCATCCTTTTGGGCTGTAGCATATTTTCTTATTATGGTAAACATTCACATGGCATTTGTGATCACTTCTGGAATGACACTGCACAAAGCTGGGTAATAAAATTGCCTCTGATCTCACAAAGCCCAAGGTTCAAGACAAATAAAGTCTGCAAACAGTTCTGCACTCCAGGATATTTTATGAGCTGGACCACCATTTACTTAGGGCTAAACCTGAAGAAGTTCATTTCATCTCCTGGAAAAGGCACAGTGCCTGCAGGAGGCTTCGCTCCTCAGGGGATATTGGCACAGTTACTACAATCAAACTCTGAACTACCTTTTTCCTTTTGCTGCTTGCAGGTCCGTGTCATTCATTCCACATTTCCCTCTCCCAGCAATACTTCTGTGATATTTAGAAATGTATATAAATGACAGCAAGCTGGCAAAAGCCCACAGGACTCTGCAGGCAGCAGGTAGGTGCAGAGTTCACTGGGATTGTGTTACACTGAAAGCTGAGCGCTGGGGAAAGGCCAAGCACTCCCCTCCCAGCGTTTCCTGGCTGCGTTGCAGGTTGCTGGAGAGGAAGCCTGACACCAGGCAGTGGCAGGAGATGGACCATGAGTGATGGCATCTCTCCCTGTTATCTCTAGCAGCGCTAATCTGATGTGTGCAGGTGATGGGCAAAGCCAAAGCTGTGCAGGAGACAGAGACAGACCCTTGTTTGGAGCCAAGAGTTTAAAATGCAGTTGCCAGTTGGGGCACCTTCCTGAAACAAAACAGTAAGACTAGCATGGCACTACAGTGAACTACCCAGCCTGGCTGCCTGACACCCATTCCCCATTGCCATGCCCTGTGCCTGGAGGGGTGCTGGCTAACCACCTAGTGCACGTGAGGAGGCCAGAACATCTCACAGAATCACAGAATAGGGTTGGAAAGGACCTTAAGATCATCCAGTTCCAACCCCCCTTCCATGGGCAGGGACACCTCCCACTAAACCACGGCACCCAAGGCTCTGTCCAACCTGGCCTTGAACACCGCTAGGGATGGAATATTCACAACTTCCTTGGACAACCCATTCGAGTGCCTCACCACCCTTACAGTAAAGAACTTCTTCCTTATATCCAATCTAAACTTCCCCTGTTTAAGTTCTATCTCACCACAACCCACAGTGAAATCAAGAGACATCACCAACCTGTACCCTAGGGTGGAGCTGCCATTGGAATCGGGTGCTTCTCAGAGGCTGGCAGTGGTTTCTTCTTTCCTGCTGCCTTTGGGAACAGTTTTTTGTAGAGCACCATACAGTCCCACTCCTGATTCCTGTTTGAAGGGCTGCACTTGTAACTGCCAGTGCCAGCAAGATGCATCCTGCAGTGCTGAAGGAGACCAATGTTACTGAGAAGTAAGCGGACTGACCTGCCAGATTTAGCTAGGGCTGGACGGGGTTCCTGCTTGGAAAGCTTGAGCCTAATGCATCACTACAGACTGAAATCAGCAGTGTGAAGCCCAGCGTCACACACTGCTCACACCAACCACACTTCAACTATGACCTCCAGACTAAGCAGGGCCAACTTACTGGGCTGCCTTGCACAGATGAATTTTGAACATCTCCAAGACTGGAGATCCAACAGCCTCTCTGGGCCCCTCACCTGGCATCTGACCATCCTCAGGGTAGACTCTTTTTACATCATATCTAATCAGAATTTCCTATGCTGCAATTTGTGCCTGTTGCCTCTTGTCCTGTCATTGTGCATCTCCAAGGACAGTCTGGCTCTGCCTTCTGCACACCCTCCTGTGAAGCGTCATAGATAGCAACAAGATACCCTAACCCTTTGCCTCCTCAAAAAAAGCCCGTTTTTTCTCAGCTTCACCCTAGTTCATTAACGTCTTTTTGCAGGGGAAGCCCCAAACTGGCCATGCTACCTCCAGTACTCAAGTACATGTGGGAGCACCTCTGGGATTTGCATCTGCAGCCCTTGAGTAGCTCCAGCTGCGCAGCACTAATTCATCACCCGCCAGCGGGTGTCAGGAGCTCCTGGAATAAAGCAGAAGTCAGAGAACTTTCTCGGCTGGTTCCCCTTTGTCAGATTTCAAGCATTCACTTGTCTCTCATCTGGCTATTTGTAAGGGGTTCACATGTCTATAGCTGCTCTGCTAGAGCCTGTCTTCACTGCTGGAAAGCTTCATTAGTTCAGGACAGTGAGTGTGTATCTACTGTTAAGAGGTAAAACCAGAGTGTAAGACAAGCCACGTTAGTTATATCATGAGGAAAACTCATTAGAGGCAAGCTCAGCTGCAGACTTAGGCTGATTTTCTCTTCCTGATGTTTTTACCTCAGGATAGCACAAGCCTTTGTTACACAGGGGGAAAAAAGGGGGTGATTTTTTGGAAAGAGCTTAAAGGAATCTGCTTAGAGATTGTTCTGGGACAGACCAAAGAACCTGACGGGTTTGGGGGATACCTGAAGGAAAAGGGAAGGGGAAGGTGCCCCCAGGCAGCCCCAATGGGGTGAAGTGTTATTAATGCACCAACAACCCTGTCTCACCATGAACCCTCTCCTTGGGAAACTCCAGAAGAGCCCAAATCCAGCATGTGAGAGGAAAAAACTATTTATAATAAGGCTAGGACATGTTTTCCTCAGGTTTGCAATCAGTTCATTCTTGCAGCTTGTACATAACGGGGGTTATTGCGTACATTAGATGGTCACAGAAGATGCCATCTGGGATTTTCCCACCTCTTTAGTGACTTCCTTCACTTTTTTGAGCACCAAAACAGACACGGTGGAAAGACAGTAGGTAGTAACAGCAAATGGCAACCATTCCTCTGGAAGGTAGGGGAAACAAAAAGCCTTTTGCAGGCCTAAGTGAAAAATGGAAAGTGCCCAAGTCAGCCATCCTTCTGGAAACCTCTGGCCTCAAAATACACTTTGCCACTGATCTGTTCTAATTCCAGGACCAACAGACTGAGCTGAGGTTTAGACCTTGGGCAAATTCGCCTTTTGGCTCCAACAGCAAAGATCTTTAGCTGCAAATGCCTCCTGCTGACAGGCTGCGCGATGGCTGTGCCCCAGGCACTGCTGGCACAGCCGTGGTGGAGAAAGTAAAACACATTTCATTCCCCAATGGTCATGCTGTACTGGCATGAAATTAGAAACTCTAATCAATAGCGCTTTACACAGCATGACTCTTCTGTCAAAAAGCCCATGGTTTAAAAAAGAAGAGTCACAAATAAATACGGAAATCAAGGCTGTCAAGCATCAGTAATGAAGTATAATTCTGCCGAGCAAACCCAGCCAGTGAGTCTCATCACAAAACCTTCACTCACCAAATCCTTCCTTCTCCACACCTCTCTGAACTTCCATCTCCAAATAATTCTCCTGTGTTTATTTGCCCTTCGTATATGAAATGTCACTGATTCGAGTGTGAGTGATGAAAAAGGGAAGGGAAGGGAAGGGAAAGGGGAAAAGGGAGAGAGGTAATAGAAAAGGAAAGGGAAGGCTGTGTGTCTGCCCTACCTCTGCCTCTGGTTATTTTTGAACACTTTCACCTCTCTGTTGCCTCATCACAGGGCTTTGTAAAGGCAACATCCTCCATCTGTTCACCTTGCTGGGGTAGACTGACAATACAACTCTCTTCGAAGATGTACCTCTTATACTCTACAAAATGTAAATCAAATGCAGATTATTATCATTAGAACAGCAACAGAAGTCAAAGTTATCCTATTTATATAACGAATTAAAGGGAGCCGTGGTAAGACCCTTATTTCTTCCTTACAAAGGCAACACTTTGCTAGAAGAACCACCTAAGAGCTAAAGTATTCAAAAGTAATAAGCAGACCCTCAAAGGGTGGGAAGAACTGACAGCTACAGGGCTCAGCCTGTCACACAAGTCTTTCGGGAGCTGGCAGCGTTTTGTTCAGGGACAGGGGCTGGGTTTTTGCCAGTGCTTGTTCTAAAACTCCTCTTGCTGTGCACTGCTAACACCAGCACAGCTTGGCAGGTGGAGAAGTGCCCTGAAAACAGCAAACTCTTGGAGTGTGGATTTTGTTAATTAGACCTTCTTCCTGCACACAGCCCCGGCCCTCCGTGCAGCTCCTGTGGCAGAGCTGCAGTGACTGACGAAGTGTTGGATGTGCTCAGGAGAACAGATAACAGCTGCCTGACTTCAAGATGTATAAATGACAGCCCTCCAGAAGGACCTGCCTAATCCCAAAACACAAAAGTCAATGGGAAAAAGAAACCTTGTATGGCCTCACATGAAGCTCTCAATCTTTGTGAAGGGTGACCCCAGCAGTTTCTGGGTCCTTTTTCTAATGTTACCACTGAACCACATTACTTTGGTTGAGCTACCTGTAGCCTTGTCTTTAGCATAGAAATGTATGCTTTCCACTTGAGCCAATACTACTTGAAATTTTAATGAGGACAAAGCAACTGATGTTTGCACTGAGTCCATGGCCTGACAAGGGTTTATACTGGTCAGGGAACTGGTGGGTGGGCAACACAGACTTGGCTGCAGTCAGCTTAGGCTACAGTCAGCTTAGCATCATGGTGCTACACTGGAGCTGCTTGGCCAGGCTGCTTTTCAAACACAGAGAGATCTCTTATTTCAAAGGCAATGCCCTTCTTGCCTCACTTGACATGAGGCTGCAGAGGAGGCAGGGTTTGTAGTAGCTCCTCCATAGCTCTGTGCAGAAACTGAAGCCTGGATGCAAACAGTAAAAGCAAAACCCCAGCTAACAGCCCTCCTCTCCAGACATGCAGAATATCTACAGAGTGAGGTGTTTTCAAAGGGCATGTCAGCTCATGCACCCTGCTGCTGAGGTGAGCCTCCAAAACACCTCCTGAAGAAGGTGCCCATGGCCCCTATCAGTGGCAGGATGCTGCGGGTCAGGCCCTGCAGAGCAGTTCCCACAACGCAGCTTCCACTTTGTCTCTGACAAACAGTTACATTCACTTCAGAGCAGTCACATCATTCCACGACTGAAAAGTGGGATAAAAGCCAAAAAATATCTCTCCCAAGCCCTCAATAAAACCAGTGACTTGTGCAATGCAGGCAAAGCTTTAACTTTGGGAACTTCAAGTCACCAAGCATCTGTTAATCAGCAACGCGCCAGTCTCAGGGAATTGAGGAGATGTTCAAAGGTTACCCTTCTCTCCTGCACATTACGCTGCTGAGCTCCATTACACACAACCAGAGGATGATTTTCTGTGTGGCAAAGATTTTTGGATTCTCTGGATATTATTTTAGCTGCGGAAACGCAGCTGCTGAATGCTGCTTTTCAGGTTAAACAAAACTTGCAGCCAACACTCATTCTCACACTATTAATGAAGATAATCTTGCCCTGCCATTGACTTTTTTCCAGAAATAGCAGGAAAGGGATTTTCAAATCGTTTCAGGCTTGCAAAATGTTATCTCACTCTAGTCCTTTAATCTCCTGATGCTGAAAGATGGATCTTCTTCTCTTATAGCTGGATGTACTTCTGTACTTCAGCAGGAAACCATGAAAGGGAATCAGGCCTAAGGAAAAAACAGTAATAAAGAATTTGCAATGTTAACATTTACTTGGGCTTTTCTGGACTTTCTCAGCACTGAATTCCAACACGATTGACCAGACTGAACATTACAACATTACATCTCACAGAAGAGACAAACAAAATAACAAACTTTGCATACAAAGAAGGGCTGCTAGCCAAGGGAATGGACTGTGCTCTTCTCTACGGCAGTGGTGGACAGGACAAGAGGTTGGAGAGCTCAGGAACAGCCAGGGAGAGAGGCAGGTTGGATGGAGGAAAAGATTCTTGCAGTACCCCAGCACCAGTACTTGAGTGCTGGGATATGCTGTGGGGTCCCACGTGTTGGAGTTTTAAGAACATATTGAGCAAATATGTGTACAAGGCCATGTTGGATGGGGCTTGGAGCAATCTGGTCTAATGAAAGGTGTCCCTGCCTGTGGCATGAGGTCGGAACTGGATGAATTTTAAGGTCCTTTCCAACTGAAACCAGGCTGGGATTCTATGAAATATGACAGGGCTGAAGCTGATCCTTCCCTGCAGAAAGATGGCCTGGAAAATCTCCTGAGGTCCCATTCACTTTCTGGCTTCTAGAAAAATAGAGACAAACTGCAGAGCTACAGTAAAAGGCAGCACATTCCCTGAGCAACTCCTCCTTCTGCACTGCAGTGAAGGCACAATTCATAGCCTGCTTTTTCATTTCCATGAATCTTAATTGTTCACATAATAATCGCAGAAGTATTTAATAATACAAAGCATATGGGCCAGATGTTCAACTGGTGTAAATCAATAGCACTTGGGACGCTTCAGTGGTGCTGTGCTGGCGTAATCATTTGGAGATCTGGCACTGCCTTTTTAAGGTGGCTCTCAGGATTTTAGTACCTTCTTATTGCTCCCACTAAAACCAAGTTCCAGAGCTTATTGCCCATGTACAAATAGCCACTCCCTACCAAATGCTCAGAATCTAAAATCAAAAACCCAAAGCTCAAACTAGACGGACTTAAAGTCACTTAGAAAACATGGATTTGTCCTCTGCTGGCTGTCATCACAATGTTTTATCATGGCCATGTATTTTTCCAACTGACCTTGCCCTACCTCTGGCAGGGACCGACAACACTCACTTGAGCAGATGTCCATACAATGCCTTGCCTTAGTCTCATCAGCCAGTGTGTGAGCTCTGCTTTATTTGCTTCCCACTGTAAAAAAAGCAAAAGCAAAAGCTTTTAATTCACTTCCTCCTGGGAGTTTCTATGATGCTCATTGATCCACTCCACAAGTACTTTGCAAACACTAATGGATCTACTGAAACTCTCCACTAATCTCCTCTGAACCTTGGCACCAAACTGCTCACTTCTGATGGTTTCTCCTTTTACAGTTGTTTTTCTTTGCTACCTGTTTCAGAGTCACTCCAGGGCTCATTAATTGTTCATCCTTTGTCCCTTGAAAATATTCCTTTTAATCTTTCCAGTAACATGTTGGATACTGATGTGAAGTAGACTTCAATTTGCAGTCTTTCACACCTGCAAAGATACTATTTGAACTGAGTGTGGTGTTACCAGTTGCACATGGGTATACGTAATTGAACTGAAAAGCTTTGCAAGACATGTATTCATTGGACTTCTGATCTCATTTGTTAGAGAGCCTTAGGGAACGGGCAATTTCAGCTCCTCAATTTATGACAACTGGTCATAGTTACTTAAATGGAATAAAATAAATCCTGCGGCTTGTGTCCCTTCTGGAAACCAGGTTGACAATTGTGCCCAGAAGAGAATTAAATTGCTCAGTGACAGTGCGGTATCAAGGCAAATACATATATTTATATATATATATATAGCAGAAAGTCAAGGTAAAGTTTTTTTTTGTGGAGGCTCCCAGGTTAATATTCATTCTGCTAATGTGACTCCCTGGTTGAGATTTTTGCAGATTTCAATTGTACAGAGGCTATGCAGATAAGGCTGCCTGCTGTAGTTGAAAATAACCTACCTTCTTACCCTTGTGCTCATTATATCTAGGCCTAAGCTTTGACCTACTCCATTTCCATAACTAGGGCTAGATTTTAAACTGGCATTAAGAGCTGGGTTTTCAAAAGCCCTGCAGACCGCTGGGCTCTTCTGGCAGCACAGTGCATGGAGGAGGAATTTCACTGGCCATTTGACCTCAATCATAAGTCCACAGAACGCTGGTCCTGAAGCCTGATCAGTAAAACTCCTTTCTTTTACTCCAAATAACAAACGATTTATGATGTTTTTCCATTCCTTGGACAGAAATTGCAATACCTGGAAATCACAGTAACAGCTTCAAGACTCAATCAACTCGTTTTAAAGTTGAGGTCCGTACTGCCCATGGTTCCCTGTGGACCACAAACTCAATTTCAACACCCAGTGTGGGAAAGGCTGAGGAACTTGGCACACACATGGGATACTGCAGCAAGAACTCCAGCTAAGGAGCCCTCTGGACAGGGAAGCGTTTTTCTCCTAGCACTTGCCCCTCTGAAGCAGATCTGTGCATCACTTGCATAAGAGTGGAAGATGGCCTAAAATACTGACAAGTTCTCTGTCTCGCACCCCCAGGGCACAGATACCTTCACTGCACAGCCAAAACCTTCCAGAAATGATTGTGATTTATTGCAGTAGGCCTGAGCCATAGCTAGAAATGGCCTAACCTCTAAAGGCTGTGATCTTTTCTGACCTTTAAGGAGGTTACCTGCAGAGAAGGTTTGTTTGCCATTCCTGCCAGTCAGTGCCTGTTCCCCCCTAAGACAACAAAGTGACATCTCTGCTCTGAGCCGGCACGTTACCAAAGGTGCTTAACCTTCTCTTTCTCTTCCCCTAAATGGACAAAGCTGTTTAACTACACCTGCAGAACTTGGCCTCAAAGGTGGCCAGGTCCTTCTGCCTTGCAGTCCTGCCCTTTTTCTGCTCGCTTGTTCTCATGCAAGCACCTCATTCCCACCTACAGTGTTCAGTGAGAAATGTGCCAAGTGACCTCTTGGAGGGCTGAGAAGTCCTGGTTGTCAGACAGCAGTTATCAGAGCTATTAATGTGCTGCTCTGTGAGGACACTAGTGTGGATTTATGAGATTATCTTAAATCCAAGCTGCACATTTCTTAATTATCAGTATTCTTTTCCTGTACAAGAAGAATTTGCATAATTTCCCAGCAGCAGCAAACAGCAAAATCAAAACAACAAATCAGAAGACGCGCCAATTCATCATGGCACTGTGTACACAGTTGCTGGCATTGTTCCTTTTCCTTGCATATCTAATGCAGACACCAAGGAAGAGCAGATCCTCAATTTAGCTGCCACAGAACCACACTAACTCGTCCTAGCTGAAAAGCTGGCCCTGCATTTGCATGTTTATTCCACGAGTTTTTCATGGAGCCCAGATAGTTTTGGCAAAGAATGCCAATTCAGACAGTGAGCCTGCAAATATTTAAGCACTGAATACTGCTGCTGTTACAGGCAGTGTTATTGGCACCAGTGAGCCTGCTCACAGCAGTGGGGGGGAGCCAGGGGATACAGCATTTCTGAAGCTAAGGCCTTACAGAGCAAGTGTATTCACTATTTCTTTTTGAATAATATTGGGAATGCGCAGCACAGGCAGCACATTCCTCATGCACAGGCAAGGGAGAGGTGCAAGCAGCAGGCTCCTAAGTGTAACAGTAGGTAAAACAGACAATGGGATCTGCACAGGGACTCAACTGCCTTCATCTTGGGTTTGATCCTCCAGCAGACTTGTGTTGCAGCACCGTGGGGCTGCACACACATCCTGTGCTGTCCTCAACCACCAGCATCTGATGGTGACTTCCATGAATGAGAATTAGGAACCCAGACCACTGAAGTGCTTGAATCCAGCATCACTTCATCACCGCCCTCTAAATGACAATGACTTTAACCCAATTTTTATCACTTCAGACAGTCCAGCTGCCCACGTGAAAACTAAGTGTGTGCTTTGACCCTGTCTTGTCTCCATTTGTGAACGGCTCGAATACTTGCCATCCTGGCACCATATAACTCAAAATGCCATTGCCCCAGTGATGGATTTTGAAGGGAGACCATTCTCACGCTGTACTACATCAGGGGAATGACAGGTCCTTGTGGTGTTCATCAGCAGGAAGATGACACTCTGCTTTTTGTTTTAAGAGCTCCAAGATATATCATGGAAAGCACCATCTGATTCCAGGAACCTGGAGGCACGCACAAGGTGTTATTGTTAGAATAAGCCAGAAAAACTAGGGCAGATTTTGAATCTGACTGTCCCACAATGACAGCAACACAAAGCGGGTCACAGACGCATCTTCTTAGGGTAGGTAGGGATGTTTCCTTATCACTTCATCAGCTCAGCCCAAAAGTGTGTTCCTAAAGCTATCGCTTCAGGATTTACCTTTTGCTTAATTTATACCATATGCTTCAATCCTGTGGACCTTTGGTGGATTTGTATGTGTTTAAGTGCATGCTTTGTTGCCATGCTACTTGGGGATGGTAATCTGGATTTTATAATGCTGAGTTTAGCTCTGTGTATTCAGAAGAAGAAAAGGAGAACAGGGAAAGAATTCAGCAAAGACTAGCAAGGATTTGTGAAGGAAGAACACAATTTCCCACTCACCCTGAAAGGCAGACTTCCCATTTCTGAGCATCGCAACAAGCAGAGCAAGCATGGCAGGTTTATAATCTATGCAAGTGAAACAAGAATCCCAGCCAGAGCTGGAAGTCCTCATTCCTAATTCCATCATTTAACTACTGGCTCAGGCTCCATCTCCATAGATTTAAAGCCTGACACAGGCTCCTGGGCTATGCTATATAAAATCTGATTGTTACATTCAATGGGTTGCAATAAATTAAATTAACTATCAGCAATAAGTTCACAGGCAACACTATCTTTTCTTCAGTATACTTCCTTAAAACATAGCAGCATCATCAAATGTAACTAGATTTAATTTCATGCCGAAAAGTCTGTGAATATTCATTTTAAAATAGTCACCAAGAGCCTAATTTTAATTTGTGTGATGTTTCTGCTAATACCAATGCCTACTTAAAGTGTCCATTAAAAAGCCTTAAGAATATTAACAGGGAATTCTTACAGAAAGGCACTAGAGTTTTATGTTTTGAATTACCATTACAGGCTTTTTGGTTTAACTCTCGTTAAACTGATTTCATTATTAACAAGAAAATGTGCAAATTAAAACAAGCCCATTAAAATCTTAAAATTCCATGCTAAAAAGATTAGGGATATTTGAGTTATATTTATTCTGAAGGAAGAAATGTAATAGAAAGTGATAGGGAGTAAAAACCAATACTTAGAAACACACAAGATCAACAGTGGTTAGACACTGGTGAGAAGTTCTTGATGTACTGCAGAACAACCTGGTTTATCCACCCCTGGAATTGTGTCCAGGTTTGGTCCCTGCCATGCAAAAAATATGTGGACAGGCTGGAGAGGGTCCAGAGAAGGGCCACAAAGATGACCCAAGGACTGAGAAGCCACATGAGGAAAGGCTGAGAGAGCTGTGTCTGTTCACCCTTGGGAAAAGAAGGCTTGGGGGAGACCTTGTCACCATGTTCTGGTATTTTAAGGGTGGCTACAAAGAAGATGGAGACTCCCTTTTTGCAAGGAGTCCCATGGAAAAGACGAGCAGTGCTGGGCACATTATCCCTGGGGAGATTCTCGCTGGACTCAAGAGGAAAATATTTCACACTGTGAACAATCAGCCATGGGAATAATCTGCCCAGGGAAGTGAAGGATTCCCTAACAGAAATTAAACTGCCCAACAGCCTGTCTGAAGTCAAGCTCACTGCACAGTCTTGGCCCAGGCCTTTGGAAGGATGTCCACTGCTACATCACTAAACTCTACATACGTATATATTTATATGGTGAAGTTCACTCTGAGGCTTAAGGGGCAGCTAAAGGACTTCACAAAGAAGTGAGGCACTGCAAAATACACTTCTACTGCAGTTGCTTTCAGAAGCTTTGGCTCCCACCTGATGTATTGATCCCCTTAGCTTCTAAATAATCCTCAATTCAATATGGTCATCAATGGAAGTCTGCTACTGTAATAAATCACATGAATATTTACACTACCTTGCGTAAAATACATCTTCTGACCTATCAGGTGCTTTACATCCATGTTCCCTGTCTAGTTACTTCTGTCCTTCTCTTTACCTGTGGCTGGAGGGATGGGGGAAGGCATTGACCCTTCCCTCAGCTCCAGCCAGCCGCAGTGAATTATCAGTGGTAAAACTCTCTTCTGTCAAGCTGCCAAATCTTTTGCATTAATCCTGAAAATTACAATTAATGAGTGCTAAGAGGATCTTTCCACCTTTGTATATGGCTCTATTCAGTTGTAATGATCCCTGCTGCTCTGCCAGCATCTGAAGCTTCTTATGGTCACGGCTTATGGCTCTGGGGCTGGGCAATGCACTCAGGAAAAAACCAGCATGGCTGGTGACAGTGGGGCTTCTGCCTTTGTTTCCTTCATATCCTGGTGTCAAGGGTAGCCTACACAGAAGATAGGAGACATCTGAGTTAATAAAAGCCCACAACCACCAGAGCATGGGATGTTACTGCAGCTTCAAAGACTCAGCTCCCTGAGGACTACCAAAAATGTAAAAAGATGGTATTTTTAGTTGTTAAGAACCAGAACTGGGAATCTCATTAACATGCAAATACATTATCCCTAAGTGTGAATAAGGGATCTCAATCAGGTGTGGATCAACCAAACCCCTGACTGTGCACAGTGAAATACTCTTTAAGATCTGAGGAGAGATCTATTCATAATTTTAAGTACAGACTGGTTGCCATTCTCTCATCACAATCCCACCTCCACTTGAGATGCTGAACACTTCTAGGAAGGGTTTCTCTTTAACCTTCAATAAGCAGTAACTAACTTATCTCGCCACTGGCAATCACTGGCTGCGGTTGATTTACTACTCAGATAGAAACTGCAGTATCTCCATTGTGCTCCTACTTTCACAAACCTCTTCATTGACATTTCCTCTTCAGGAGGATTTATCTGGCCCAATTCACATTTTCCCCTGTGTGTGTTCACTTGACTCAAGTCTGAGTTTATACAAGCCACTTCAAGATGAACAGAGCATTTCCACTTTTTCACTCCCAGAAATAATGCTGAAGGAATCACTAGAATTACACTGGGGGAAAAAAGCAACAGATGCCACAGGAGAACAATGGTTTATTTCTTTATTTCCTTAGAGAGGAAATGTTAGACAACTAACTGCTTCCCTGACTTGGTAATTTTCACTGCCTTTAGTAGAATTATTTCCCATTTGTACTAGTAATGATTTTAACTTGCAGTGCCTAGGTTTAATCTATAAATTCAGCTAGTAGCAGCTCTATGAGGTTAAGCACTTTGCCTCTCACTTTAAAAAGCTCTTGAAAATAAGAGGATGCAAATACAATCCGAAGATTGGAGTAGCCCGAGCATCTACCACCCTGAGCAGCACCTTGCTGGAGAGATCTCTGTCTATATAGGTGGGTACCTATGGGTGGATGGATACCTGAGTGGGACAAGGTTAACTGGATTAGCCAGGCAATCAGCAATAAAGAGCTGGTCAGGAGTGCACATCCTCATACTACGCATTCCCCACAATTTCAAGCACTTAATGGACTTCTGATCTCAGCTGGGGACTAGAGCTGCTGCTGGCACATGAAACTAACAATTTCAGAGTAAAAGGAGACATTTCACAGTAGTTATTGCTGACATTAGAAATGTCAGCTATGTCTATATACCACATCCAGTGCTGCACACACACACGGTTTAGCTCTGCTACCAGAAGTCATACAGCAGTGCTGGTCCAGCATTTGGGCAGAGTGTGAAAGCTCTCAGCTGTGCGGTACTGGTTCATCCTCACTAGTTTGGCTATGTCACGCTGTCACGTGTTGTGTGACACTCACAGACCTACCTAGACCTGTTAATTCTCAAATGCTGTACAAGTAATGTAGGCTTTGGTAGAAAGTGAAAGAAATTAAAAACATTCTGTGTGAGGCCAGTGAACTGGGCTGGTCTGAAACTTAAAAATAACACCATTAGAGCTCCCAGCTTACCTGAAATAGAGGTTTTTGATAGCATTTGGCACCAGTGCGTGTCCGTTAGTGGAGCCATCTGTTGGGGTCACAAATGCATGCTAGGAAAGCTGAATGATAATAGACAAAAGGCCTACTGTGGAAATAGCAGTACTCTAAGAGGTCTGATTTGCAGAGACTCAGGTACTATGTGGGATGGCAAGCAAATAAAAGATGTTGGATTTGGCAAGGAGCAGGAAAGAGCAGCAGTATCTTACACGTACAAAGGTAGCAGAGCTTGCCTCAGAGAAACCCTGCCATTATAAAATGAGTTTTGTGCAACTTACCAGTGATTCAGCCTCTCTTGGGTAGAGATCACAGGAGTGCAGTGGCTTTCCCGAGCACTGAAGTCCAGAGGAGAGCAGGAGGTAGTGGAGAAGTGTCCATCTGAAACCACTGGGTCCTGGGGAAGTGAGACAGAATCTGGCCATTGGCTCTTGAACACAAGAGCACCATAGCAATGGAATCCAGTGTGATCACAAATTAGGTGATGGATTTAACATATCCTTTGATTCAAGAAGCCCTCTCAATACAGAGCATCGATGCGCCTAGTGTTTCCAAAGGGAAACAGTGCTGACTATCACACCACCAGCTTTCTCTAGCTCCCGGCACTAGTTATTTGGGTTGTAGGTAATTCTCCCTCTGAGAGGGCAAAATTGACTCCTTCCTGTGAGCACACTGAAAAGGTGTTTGTGGATGGAGATGATGCGGGGATAGTGGTGCTAATAAAATCAGCAAAGAAACAGCATTTAGCAGCTGGGAGGGAAAGAAGCATTTTTTCAGGAACACACAGGCTCCTGCTTTGATGTTGCATTCAAGCCAAAGCAAGGGCATGTTTTAAATTCCCAATAATTCGAGTTTCTTTTTAAGTTCCCAAGCCTGGCTGAGCTCTTAAAGACAAGAGATCTTGCTCTCGGGGTTGGCTTTCTGAGGCAATTGCAGCTCTGCTCAGAATACTATTTAAATACCAATTATTGTAATTCTCAGCAGAAATATTACAGGCATTCAGATTTTTTTTCTTAACAGCCAAAGGGAGACATTTCCAGCATCTATCAAACCTCTTTTATTTTAATCCACATTAAAATCTCTTTCCAGAAGGACTGGGCAATGGAGTCTCATTCATCATTAGAGTTTAAAGATTTGTCATGGCTGCCCTGTGCCAAGCCAACCTGTTGAGAGTAACCTTTGGGGGGCAGGAGGGATGGCTGGAGAGAGCAAAGGGTATGGAAGGTAACAAGTAATGGAGAGCAGATAGGTGGGAAGCTGTAGAAGCAATATCCCATGGTTTCCTGCAAGAGGCGAATTCCCCATCTCCCACATTGTGGGAAACACACCCAAATCTTCCTCTGATTTTATTATGGAAGCATATAATAGAATAATCTTATTATGGAGGCACATAATAAAAGCACAGGGCACAGTCTGGGACTTGGCTGGCAACCAGGGGACACTGGCATCAGTGAAGAACTGCCATGATGGTGGAGTCTCTCTTGCCTATGATCCCTTCTCATCCTTGCTCACCCTTCCTGTGAGGCCCTGGCAGTTCTGCTTACCCTGATTAGGAGGGAAAACAGGGTTATTTGGTACCTTGTCTGTTGTTCAGGCACAGCCGCTCCGTAGCCTTCAGGAGGTGAATGTGTCTCCTGCTGTCAAGAGTCATCATGCTCCATGAAGATACTGCTCCAAAGCTGTCATTTTTATCTCCTTCACTGGCTGCCATCAAAGCAGGGTTATTGCAATGGAAGTCCTGGCACAAACACTGGGTGAGGGATTCCGCAATGAAAGTTTTAATTGTTATTAACAACCAGCAAAATGAAGAGCTGAAAAACAGGTGTTAGATAAGAGCTGCTGTGTTATACAAAGAGAGATCAGGGTAATGATGAGATCCCAGAGGATCCCTGAAGAGGGAAATCAGCATGGTGATCAACCCAGAGGGGTGCCTGCTATGTCACGAGCAGGGACCACACAAACAAATGTGGGGGGCTGGCACCTCCTGAGGACCACAGTGACATCCTGCCATGACATGGGGAGTGAATGTTCACAGGCATGGCAGGAGCGTCAACTCTGCAAGGACAGAAAAGACCTTCTAGGCACAGGGGCAACAGCAATGGAGGGAAGGCAGGGAACATAAATCCCTTGCTCATGCAACAGCTTGATATTTTAACTCTATGGAGCAGCCAAAACTGGTGGATGCTGTCCTGTTCCTGCCCAAACCCCCACAGCAACCCCTAACCCTACTCCCACCATCAGAGCCTGTGCCCCCAGCCACTTCTCAAGATAAGCAGAATCTATAGCTCAAGTTAAGCTAAAAGCAGTCTCTTCCTTCCTCTTCTTTCTTCAGCTGCACCCATTGTAAACCGAGCACAGCTGCGGTTCTGGCCCTCAGACTGTATAGGAGCTACAGCAAAGTGTTTAATGTATTCTTAGCTTTTAAAATACTATTCATCAGCTGCAATCAAAGAAGAGAGCCAGCATCATGTTGCCAGCCAAATTAATCACAGCTCCCCCATTCCCCCCTCCACACACACACAGTCACGTTGTGTGCATCAGTGGTGGTCTCGAGACCACAGTTTAGCAGACACTGGAAAAGGCCAAGGTGGTAAATGCAAATCCTGGCTGCTCTTAATCATGTTCGTAATGACCATGTCATCAATCACAGGCCTTCTCAAGCGCTCAGCAACCACAGCCCAAGGGTATATTTCTCAAAGAATTCAATTCAAGCGAGGTCTCTCAAAAGCTGGGTCACCATTCTTCCCACTCACACGGGAGGAGGCTTTCTTCTGTTTGGCACAGGCAGCGCACGTAAGCTCAGCATCTCCCTCAAAAGCCTGTCTGCAATGAGGAAAGTCAATGAAATTTATGCAACTGAAAATTTCACTGACCTTTAGAAGAAAACAAGCTAAAGAAAAACAAAACACATCAATAGAACAGATTGGGAAAACCACAGCGTTTCTGCCATTTCTCTACTCTTGTTCTTTTTCACTGGGGACATGGTCAGAACACTTCAAACATTCAGGCTTTCAAACTTCCTAAAAATGCTGGAACACTGAGAACTAATGAGAATTTTAGTGGTTACAAATTTCTCCTACAGATCTCCAAAGTACTTGAGAGCTCCTGGCTATAGAGACATAACATGGAGTTCCTCATGTGAAACAAGCCACACACAAGTGGTAAACATCCCGAATTCCCAGAAACGGTACAAAATGAGCCACACGCACGTCGCCAGACCCAATCATCTCCCACCTGAGCAGCTGCGAATGGCATCTGCATCGTGCCCTGTTGTAAAGCAGATTGTGGAGCCCATCCATGAAAACACTGGAGACGTTGGGTGCTGCTTCTGAATGCCAGTTGTGCAGTGCTGTAACAATGATTACATTTCACACCCGAGACACAACTGAATCAGACCTGTTTGATGCCACTGGAGGAGCTGATGGAAGCTTTAACACTTTGAGGAGAGAGTTCAAGACGATTTTACAGAAGCACGCCTTGGGGAAATTGAAATGTCAAGCATAATTTGGCACTTGAAACATGAAGGAGAGAGGCTTTTCATTT
Organism: Pezoporus occidentalis; assembly: GCF_034315485.1. Taxonomy (NCBI): domain Eukaryota; kingdom Metazoa; phylum Chordata; class Aves; order Psittaciformes; family Psittacidae; genus Pezoporus; species Pezoporus occidentalis. The sequence goes on from NW_026912887.1 coordinate 1,325,333, forward strand.
GTTTTCATCTGCATCTTCCCCTTCTCTGAAGTGTACATGCTCCATTTCCCACCCTTCCCTAAGCTTTCATTAAGCAATGCTGAAATCTGCTGGATTTGAGGAATCTCCAAGGATAAACAAGTAGCTGGCATTAACCTGCTCTGCAAAAGTCAATTTGACATGTCTCACTATTCTTCCACTCTTGTTAGGGAAACTAGTCCAAAACAAGCTTTTTCCCTGTTATCTACCTTTTCCCACCCATTCATTTGATCTTTTATGTCAGGCTAGAGGATTACTGCTCACTACTCCAATTCTTAACAGATAGGGGTTCACTTGGAAAAAATACAGGCTTTTGATCTAGGCTTCAATCTCGGGGCTCGTCTCTGGGGTTGCAGACACTCAATCTGGCACCACTGCTGCTTCAGCTGGGTCTTAGCAGGCAGGAGGCAAACACAGGACAGCTGGAACGACAGGGAAATGGGCGAGTTCGCTCTCTCCCTAAAATAGAAGCTCTCTCATAGCTGTCAGTGTGAGAAGTAACAAAAGGAGCTGGTAAAGAGGCCTCTGCTAGGTGCAGCTCCTGGGAACGCTGATAATGTGTTCTTGGGAGATAAGTTTTTAATTCTCCCCATCATCTGAGCAATTCCTGATGAAACAGAGCACAGAGCCCCACAGCACTCCGAGTATTTCCCACAAGGACTTTCCATGAGGCAGTGCTTGAATATGGGGAACTTCTTGAACCGACTTCACAGTATGAACTGAGGTGCATTCTTAGAGAAAAGTCAAAGAAGCTTTTGCCGTTATAGAAACACGCTGATTTCTGATAATCATAGTAAGTTCCTTAAGAATATTCTCATAGAATAGCCATAATATGATAGAACTTAGCATAAGAAACACAGAGTCACACCAATATGAAACCTTTCAACTTAGCAAAGAGAAGAGTTTCAATCCACCTGAAATGTGGTTTCAGTTTAGAGGGTTCGGGACTATCAATTTTTGCTCATATGTTCATTTTTTTTTTGGCATGAGGATAAAAAGGGCTTTTGAGAATTCCCTGTAAAGTGAAAAAATCTATTTACTAAAAGCCTTAGAAGTACCTTTAGGAATTAATACCTTTGCCAATGAGCGGCACAAGGAGATACAGCACAGTCAGTGTGAAATCCTAGCCGAGTGTTGCCTAAAACCAGAGGCAGTAAAACCAGCAAAAGTTTACTTTTGGCTGAACAGGACAATTTTAGGAAATGCCACTTAAAAGCTCCCCTGAAAAGCCCCTTCAGCAGCACCTGAGCAGCTCTTCTCATCAGGGCGCACTCGCTCCATCAACTGACTGGTGGTTTTGCATTGTTTCAGCTGCAGGAGTGAATTATTCCAGAGCTACCCTGTGTCACTGGATGCAGAGGCTTTACACTGATGACTAATTTCTGTCAGTGAAAGTGGATTGGATTTGAAACAAAACCCATTGATTTTACATCACCACTTCACACAAGCCCTGCCACCAGAATTAATGCACAGCAAATGCAACAGTGGCTCCTCGGTCCTCTCTTGGCAGGGGGACGAGGCAGAGCCGTCACTCCCTGTATGTCGGGACTCTCCTTCATCCTGGCTGGCAGCTGCCAGAGAAATAACAGTTTTAGAGTGGTAGCAGGCTGAAACCCCAAACTTGGTGCTTCATACATCATCCTGCTGCAGACAGCAACCCACTTTGGCAGCAGTTCAGAGAAGCACCCAGCATTTTATAGAATCATGGAATGGTTTGGGTTGGAAGGGACTTTAAAGCTCATCCAGTTCCAACCTCCTCCCAGGGGCAGGGACACCTTCCACTAGAGCAGGCTGCACCAAGCCCCTGTGTCCAACCTGGCCCTGAACACTGCCAGGGATGGGGCAGCCACAGCTTCGCCAGGGACCCTGTGCCAGGGCCTCAGCACCCTCACAGGGAAGAACTTCTGCCTTAGATCCAACCTAAATCTTCCCTGTTTCAGTTTGAACTCATTACCCCTGGTCCTATCGCTACAGTCCCTGATGAAGAGTCCTTCTCCAGCATCCTTGTAGGCCCCCTTCAGATACTGGGAGACTGCTCTGAGGTCTCCATGCAGCTTCCCTTCTCCAGACTGAACAGCCCCAACTTTCTCAGCCCATCAATCTGCCTAAGTCCTACCAAAGCTAGTGTTTCAGGGTGCTTCTGGAAATTAGCAGCATGAAAAACCAGGAGCAATGACTTAGCACAAATTCCTGTGCGTATGAGAAATGCCTGGCTGCAGGACAGAGGTAAATGGAAGGATTTGAGGTAGGCACCACCCTGCTGTGGCTTCCCATTTCTCCCCATGAGGCAGCAGGTTGTTCTACACAAGAAAAGTCTTCTGGGTATCACTGGCAGGACGCAGTGCTTCATGGCAGCCTTGTGAAAGGGAAAAAAACATAACCCACTTCACTGGTTAAAGAGTGCATTTCTCCTTGTGTGTGGATATCTCTCCACTGAATGACTCTGGTATTTATTATGTCAGATTATACCACTTCAGTTACTGGTTCAGATTATAGCAAAATGGGACAAACAACCACTTACTAGATATTAATTTTATCTTACAGATCCTATTGTAAATGGGATACAGGTCCCTATGTATATACTACAATCCTTAAAATAGCTCCATCTAAATGCAAATGTGGACTTCTGCCTTACACAGAGCTGAAAGCCTTCCCATTAACACTCCAAGAGATAGGGGAATTAATTTAATGCTTAAAAATTCCCAGGGATAAGAGGAATTTCTTCTATTCATATCTAGCATCATTTTCTCTTCATGACCAAAGCACCCATAATAAGATAATTTTTACCTTTCTCAAGCTTACTGAGGGAAAACGCAGTAAAATCTCTCTCTAGAAATTACTTACAGGCTGTACTCTATTGACCAAAGTGCAGGTATGGGTATATGCATTCAGAGATGCCCAGGGAAAGACAAGAGATGAAGATGACTACAGTGCAGAAAGGGTGTGGGGATTCAATTACTTGTCTTTGCAAATTAATCAAAAGGAGGGATAACGCTTGACATTGTTAATTTCTCACCAGCATCATCTTCTCTACCTGCTGCTCGAAGTCCATCAAACACAGGGGGCTCACTCTGTATCTGTTAACATACAGACATGCACAGTGTGACATTCTGATTTCTCTTTGGAGGCCTTTAGCAGTCACTGAATTGCACATGGAAGGTGTTGGCCTCAACCACATGCTGTATTTGCAGGCATAGATGGAAAGCAAGGTGCAGCTCTGCCTCAAAGCCCTTGTATAAGCACAGCTGCTTCAGTGTCAAGGCTCACAGAGCTCACTGTGCCCCCACTGCAGTCCCCTGCCTGAGGGTATGGCAGGAAGGATGGATGTTGGTCTGGCTGTTCTCTGACACAGCAGCAACTGTTGCCTGCACACACATCGCCATTCTCACTCCCAGGTGCCAGGCAGCAGCCAGCAGAAGACTGATACACAGTCAGCTTTGCTGCCTTCTGCTTCACTGGGGGAATTCTTAGAAGTGGCTACATCCATCTGCATCAAAAAGCACACAGTACATGGCAAATGTACTTTCCTCCCAGGTTTCGTAAAACTTCATTAACTGATTTTGTTAAACTTAGTGCTTTTTCATCAAAATATATGTAATCCAAATTTGCACAGCAAGAGTATTTTCAGGGAAAAGAAAAGGAAGAGTCATGCATTTACTTGCGTATATATATCTCAGAAGGAAGAAGTATTCACCTTAACACCCATACCATGAGGGTCTTGAACAGATGTATCAGAACCTATAGACTGGAAACCACCAGGATCAGACGTAGAAACATCATCGTGGGGAAGTGAAAGAAGTATTCAAGCCACTTCCAACAGACCTGCACCTGAAGTATTTCTCTTTCCCTAAATCAGTTCAGAAACCAAACATATTAATGAGACAAGGTTGTGTTGATGTGAATGATGAATCATTGCATTGACATGCAAGCAGCAGTGTGCTACATCTACAGGCTTGCTTTTGGATTGCTCTCACAAGTCACAGGTTGAATTTACCCAGAAGACCCCTGTTGTGGGGCATGTGGACAAGGAACTGATGTGTTTCTGCTCTTTGAAGTGTGTTTTACATCACACTGCACTTCCCCTTCATTCCTTGGGGTTCTGATTTTCTGTCAGTAGCAACATTATTGTACCTCTGCTGAACATGATTGGATGCTGCAGTGCTCCAAAGGTTACAGTTTTCACAGTTAGGAGCCCTGAAAGAGTGCCACAGCTAGCTCCTCTCATAAATATGTACATATTTTCCCAGTAATGAAGAAATTTCTTAAGCTGTTTTCTCCCTGGCCCTCCTCTCACCAGTGCTGAGTATTTTCTGTGCAAGAACTCAGTGACTGGGTCTTTTGTGATTAATCATTTGCAAGATAATGCCCTAAATGGCAGAAGAAAAAGAACAGAGAACTTCTCAAGGCAAACAGATGTGCCTCAATTTAGTGAACTCTACAGCTCCCAGAGTACAGAGTCAATGCTGCTGAGCATGGAGTTTCCTTTGGCAAAGCTAATGGGTCAGGCCTGGCCTTTGATCATCAGTAACATGTAAGAGTGATTTAAAGGGACTTGTGAAATTTGGGAAATGAAAGACTCATTGCAGCTGTAAACTGATGAAGAGAGCAGTATAGCCTGAAAAGATGGGTATAAAACTCTACACATAAATCACTGCCGTAAAAGCCATCATTTTCCCCAAACAGCTTTTGTTACCTCATGAAATACAACACTTTCCAATGTATTCCTGTAATCTAGAAAAGCTTTATGAAATATTGACATTCCTGGCATTACTGATATTCCCATAGTAATTATCTATCATAATAATTAAACAATATGGCACAAAATCTGGTGAGGGCTGTTTCTGAGAGCTAACCTTTTAGACTTGAATGATTTTCTACTCTTTCAAAAGCAAACATCTTTAGAGTCTGAAATTTGCTTTCTTCAAAATGTTCAATGAACATTAACAAGGACACTACATGAGAGCAGGATTCGTTTCTTTGGGGATTAGGTTTTTTTTCCTTTTACCTATTTATTTAGCTCAAATTACATCAAATCAGGAGCTGAAATTGAAGACTCTGCTCAATTCTCTACTCACTGAGGAGCTGTTTTTCTAAATAGGGAGCTATTGTGGAAATCCTCCCTGACTCTTCCATTACAAACACTTGCTTTGCAGCACATGGGAATCTGGCCTCTCCCCATTCTCTTCGGTTTTGGGTCTCATGGATTCCAGGTTTGGCATCACTGTAGAGTCAAAAAAACACAAACTCCAAAACATAAAGCCTTCCAAACAGTTGTTGCAAAGCACTCCAGCTTTACTAACAAGAACTCTTATTTATACTCAGGATCTAAGCTTGAAGGGATCTTGAAACTTCACAAGTAGTGGATGAGAGCTTGAGACATTTTCAATGAGATGTGGGAGATAAAAAGATACAGGAAAACCACAGGATAAAAGCTAAAGGAGAAAAGTAATCCCAAAATAGCTCTGTTTGGAGTGTTATTTTACTGTTCAGTATGGCAAAACATCAAAGAGGTAATATTTCAACCAAATTACTTGTGAGCTGAGTTTCTCATCTTCTTCCAGATCATCACAACTTGATGGTTCTCTTAACATGGCCCTGTGGTCAGACATGGAAGTGTAAGGCTCAATAGGAGAGGGCTTGCTTGTATGTCCAACCTAAGCAACATAGGGACAGAAGCAGAACTGGTCATTATGCAGGTATCCTTCCCCCGAATTACTGCTATTCCATTCATTTCACTATTTCCTGTAGCATTTTGAACCCTGGCATTTTCCTCTGCAAGGGGCTTCCCTCTTCTTCCCATGTGCACACACATATGGGCTCCAGACCAGTAGAGAGGTTGTGCAAGAACCTACCTCCTGTCCCCTCCAAGTGTCACCGATACCTGTGGGACTGTCAGTGGATCTTTTGTCAAGGACCTTTGCTGGCCCAAGGCCTTGATGAACTGGTCAAAGTGTCATAAACAGAACTTTCCTCTATTGCTAAAATGAGTGGTGTTTTATTTATTTCAAGAAGTTCTGGCTGTGGCTTTAAGCACGCAGGATTATGGGTCAGGCTAAGGAAGCAATTTCAGATTATAGCCCAGGACAATTCCAGCTTTTCATCACTGCAAATCCTGCCGCTCTGCAGTCATGTTTCCTCCTCGTGCCCCCCACTGCCTCCCTCCCTCTTATACCCCTGCACTCACAGAGCAAGTCCTTGAGATTAACCACAATATGATTACATTTTAATTGAGGCCAGCTTAGTGTGGGGACATCCTTTTAACTCAGGAGGCCTCAATTCCACAGAACCATAATGAACTAATAATGAATGTGCTAAAGTCATTAAATCAAAATTCATAAAAGGGTGAATATTGCTTTCTTTTATAATAAAGCAATTAAAATCCCATATACTATAATAGATATTACTAAGGTGCACTACGTGTTCTTTAAGGACGTTAGCGTTTAATGCCACCACACACGAATTTGGGGATCTTTTCAAAATAGGACTGCTGCACTATTAGTAGATGATCAGAACTCTTTTCGTGTCATCTTTGGTTCAGCATTATCACCTGCTTCAAGAAATACTGGCGTGATTTCATTGGTAAGCTTTGTAGAATACTTAGTTATAAGAAATCATGACTTGCAGTATAAGTAACTTTACTGCAGCGAAGCACGGTACCATTCATTTCTGGAACAGTACCATGCTTCTTAAGTTAGTTTCTTAAGTTAGAGTCCTAAGTCAGATTTCAAGATATGCTACTACCTTAGTTAGGTACTTTCATTGTTCCTTTCATCATGACACCCTCTTTGCGCTCTGTTTCTTGAGGGTCAACAGCCCCAATTTACAGCAGCAGATGAGGATGTCTGACTTCGCAAGTGTCGTGGTTTAAACCCAGCCACACAACTCGTTCACTCACTCCCCCTCTTCTTGCCCTCCCCCTACTCCCAGAGGGACGGAGAGGAGAATCAAAAGAATGCAACTTCCCCAGGTTGAGATAAGAACAGTTTAGTAACTAAGGTATAACACAAATCACTACTGCTACCACCAGTAATAATAATGATAAGGGAAATAACAAGGGAAGAGAATACCACACCTCACCACCAGCCGACCCATAACTCACCCCACCCCACCCAACTGAGCACCAACTGATACCTCGTCCAACCCCGCAGTCCCCTAGCCCTTCGGGTAACTGTCAGTTACATCCTGGGCATGACATGCTGTGGTATGGAATACCTCTTTGGTCAGTTTGGGTCAGGTGTCCTGTCTCTGCTTCCTCCTGGCTTCCCCTCCTCCCTGGCAGAGCATGAGGCTCACAAAGTCCTTGGCCAGACTAAAACATTGGTGTTATCAGCTCTGTTCCCAGGCCAAAAGTCAAAACACAGCACTGCACCAGGTACTAAGGAGATGAAAAATGACTGCTACTGCTGAACCCAGGACAGCAAGTCAGGCCCTGGGGAAGAATACTCCAGAAAAATCCACATCCTGAGTTATGACCACCTTCACATGTCTTTGCTCCAAGAAAAACGCAAGTGTGAAGCCCTGGATTATTCTGAACATCAACCTCATTGCCACACATACTGGAAAACCAGTGGTTATATGTGGACTCAGAGAGGGAAAAGGTCAATTAACATACAGTCCTTTAGCTGCATGTTACCCATGATGGTCTGACACATCTTCCATAATGTGTCCATAATGTGTTGCTCAGAGGGAGCTGTTGGTGTGTGCTAGGAAGAAACTGCTGTGCAGGAGCACAGGACTGGAAGCAGAGCTCGAGTCATCACAGCCAGGTCCTCACAGTGGTGTACATCAGCCTTGGCCCTTCTCCCCTAGTCCCTGCCACAAAATACTCCCCAGCTCTACTTATTTCTGCTCAGCCCTTGCAAAGTGGCCCATCAACAACAGACCCTTGGAGAACAGAAGACCAAAGATGCCTGCTGCCCAAAGCTCATGGTCCCACCTGTAAGAGCCCCTTCCCTGAAGGGCTATAATCCACCCATGCGATGGCTGAGAAGAAGGAAGAGGCACAAAACAACTAGGAACAGATAAACCAGTCAGCAGCACACCAGAAACCTCGCCAACCCTGTGCTAGTGCCTGCTGCACCAGACCTTGATAAAAATCATTATTGTGCACCAAATGGCCAAGATCTTCAACACAAGCCACTTTACTGTTACTCACAAATTCACACAAGCAATAAATGTTCTTCCTTTTCATGATACAGTCACAGAAACCCAAGACTTTGAAGACTGTTCAGGAAGAGAGACTGATGGAAAGTGTGTCCCAGGGCAGGTGGGCACTTGTGCCTGCAGGAAAGAGAACAAACTGACAGAAAAAGAATTATTAAATAGTACACGGTGGAGTAGGGGGTTATCTGGAGAACATGATATAAGAACAGACAGATTAAAAGAACACTAAATATTTATTAGAAAGTCCTTCATATCATAAGCGATAATACAAGCCATAGCTGCTACTGAATAATACAGGCAACAGTCAGTTGCTGAGACTTCTCTCCGAGTTGGATAAAATAGAATTAGAGGCTTTTATCCGCTGGAGACCATGTGCTGTTATACATAATAATCAAAATCACTCAGAAAAGAGAGAAATAGCTCAGTGATCATTGTCACTACGAGACAAAACACAGTATGTCCAGGTTACCACAGGCCTTTGCTGCTCACAGAGGGTGGGAAGGCAACAGACGACGGCAGCCCTGTTTCCCCCAGACGCTGGTGCTTCTGGAAGGGACGAGCCCAAAATGATTCAAGGACCAAAACTGGTGGTTCCTGGTAAGTCCATATGCTCTGGGCCATATGCCAGTTTGCTGTATATGCTGGCTTTAGGGGGAGGTAAAGTGTGCTTTAAGCACAGCCAAAATTATTCTGGTTCTGTAGTGGTGACACAAGTGCATTAGCACACTACAAAGTCTGACCCTGGAGACACCAAGGAGCAAATCATGTTATTGCAACCCAACAGCATGTCTTGCAAGCCTGTTTCCTCCGTTCCACATGCACCAGACCCTTTCAGCAGGCAGAGAGGATGTGCTCCTGGCATCCCTGGGTAGGTTAGAAATGAACCTAGTTAAATGGAAAATCTCCTTGCTGTGGCAAATTAGCCCTTAACATCGACTCATGTCTAACATACACTGGCAGAAAAGAGAGGATTCTCAAAACAGGAGTAACCTGTCCCCATGCAGCTGCTTTGCATCTCCTTTCCCAAGCTGAGCCCCTCATACTGGTTTCAGAGGACAGGAGAAGCTCCCACCAAATGAGATTTCCATTTGGCTGTGTGATGGCCACCAAAACCTAAGAAGTCCTTTCCAGTTGTGGGGAAGGAGAGAAAAGGGCTTGGGAAGAAAACTGAGGACTGAAACTTTCTAACCAGGTACGGTGTTTATTCAGAACTACAGCCCATTAGTGGGTACCATCACGGAGGTAGCTGGGATGGCAGTAAGATGGGGAAAACACCACAACCTGTGTGTAAGCAGCACCACCATCCTATTGAGAGTATCTCGTGAGCAGCTCCCCCTGTCACAGGGCAGCATCATGCCACAGTGCCCACAGAGCTGCCCTGATTCATGCAGCCTGAGCGGGACCCCATGGCACACTTTGAATGCAGGCTGCAGATACACCCCGGGCTGCTGGTAGAAACCATGATAGTTAAAATTAAAAGGGCGAGGCTCTCCATTGGCTCAGTTCCACAGATAGAATCTGGTTTATTGGCATTTAGCAGAGGAAACTTTGCCTCTTGGAGTGCTTATTTCCCTGTTTATTTCGGGAGGTTTTGCACAGGCAGCTCCCACCGGCACCGGCAGAAATTACCCTGAGCAATCCCCCATGAGCTGAGAGAGCACAGATCCCAATGAGAATTGCATTGCTGAGGTTCTCATACATAGCAAGGAGAGCATGGCTGATTCACCACAGGAAACCCAGGTGCTGAATTCATCTAACAAGCTGCTTAAAACTCTAAACAGATGTTTCTGTGTCTTTCCTGCTTCTTGAGCAGCCTGTGTGGAAGCACCAGCAGATTTACAATAAAGCAGATGCATGAACCATACATACTTTAATATCAGGGCCTGAGTCATTGGAAAATGGTTTATGACTACTGCGTGTGCATATAATTTGAGCAATGTGCCATAGGGATGTAAGATCAAGCTTGTCCGTAATGGAAATGTAGATTGACCGGGCTAGAGCCAGAGTGGAGGTAGCAAAATTCACACTGAAACTGAAAATTATACCTGTCTTGGTACATTGCAATGACTCATGAAAATGTAGATTGGGTACTTAGGCTGGATCTCAGCCAGTGCCAGAGAGGTGTGCAAAACAACTCATTGATTTCAATGGGTATTTTGTCAGGGTCCTTAACTTTCTGCAGATTATGGAAGATCATAGATAGACCGGCAAACATACTGAGAGCTTTTAGAGCCTGGAAAAGCTAATTCTCACTTACACTACCCCTTTTTTTAATCTCACAGAGGTGTGAAAATGTGCCTCAGAGTCCGCAATTCCTGACTGCCGCATTACCAAGCCACACAGCCCCCAACAGTCGTGAAATCAGTCTGAAGAGCAAGCAGGATTTCAATAGACCTTCCCAGAATTACAGCATTTTCCGGGTGCTTCCTGACCCTTAAAGGTTTTAGTACCTGCAATTTGATTTATGCAAACTACCACTTTCACAGGAAAAAGTGAAATCTGATACTCTGATGGGCTCAGATAACTTCAGGAACTGAGCTGTACTGAGAAACACTCGTAAATTCTTAGGTTAGAGGAGGTGAATCCTACCTGAGATGACGACAGCCATCACTGCACCATGGAACTAAGGTGATCCAGTGAACTGGCCTTAGCAAGCCTTTCTTGGCTTCCTTCTTCATAAAGCTGGACCTCCTGCACTGTTACGACTATTCAAAAGCTTTAACAGTGGTTCTCAAGGTGACAAGGACACAAGCCCACAGCTTTAAGGTGGATTTGGAATGCTTTCAACTGTACAGTGGATTTTCTAGACAGAAAACAGACATCACTGACAGGGAAGTCACTGAGCCTGGCACTAGAGGTTTCAGGAGAAATCCTGCTCTCACAGCAGTCCAGGGGAACTCTGTCCCTGGCTCTCATGGGGATATGATTTTACCTCCCTGTGTAGCTGCAGAGACTTCTACCAGCTGGCCATCTCAGGGATAGCATTTCAAAGACTTTCTTATATCAAATATCCCAGGACATTTATAAAGTTAGGAAGAGATTCACAGCAAGCAGTGGGGACCTCCACTTCAGTTAAATGCTTGTTTATACACACTCATTTCACATGTTGTATTTCCTGATGGAATCTGTTCCATTATTTCTGAAATATTAAACATGAAAAGCAGGGCTATAAGGTATGAATTATACAGTGTTGCAAAAGCTATCATCATGTCAGGGTTTTTTTTGCATTTCAATGTGTAAGTATTATACCAAGGAGCTTTTGTACTAATGGATCATTGCCTGCAGAGCACATTTAACCTTTGTCCACTCCAGCTGACTTGGTAGTGCTACTTATGTATATCAAACATCAATTCATTCAAACTGGCAACACAGGAAAGGCATGTGGCCAAACTCCTTCGCTCCCGCAAAGCTCAGCTCTACAGGATTTGAGCAGTGATGCAAAGGAGAACCCATACCACTTAGACTAACTGGGCTAGACCCTCAGTTACCCCATTCCACTCATGCCAGGGGAGGTATCCTGTATTCAAGTTAACAGTTAAACAGACACCATAAAAAGTAAGTTACTGACCCAAGGAGATTCCAACTAACTGCCAGTAAATAATCTCACCTGATGAGATTCTCTATCAAAGCTTGTTGGGGAGAAAAAAACCCAAACAACCAAACCACTGCATTTCATAAAGACAGTGCACATCCTCTTCTACTTTCAGAGAGATAAAAGATGGTAGGCTGGTAGAAATAGCCCTTAGTTCACTCCCAACTCTTACACTTGCGCTCCATGAGATGTGAGACACTGAAGTTCTTTTTGTGTGAGATGTGGCCAAGAAGGAATCCAGCCCATATAAGAGACTAGGCCATGCTGACCCCTGCTACTCTCTGCAGGAAGGAGCAAGACTTTTCTTTGCTCTGTTCTCTGTTTGACTTTCAGGCCGTCACACAGTCCCTGACTTCTTACAGGAAATTTGATTTCAGTGATTATCAAGCACCCAAACTGTTCACCTGACCTGGAGGCTACTCCCACCTCCTTCTGGACAAGAGACATGATGCCATGTCAAGATACCCCTTAGCCTTGCTGCTGCACCACACAAGTGGTTTCATTGGACACTAATGATCAAGAACTCAAGTATCACAATAAAACATAATACTAAACAGAAAAATTGATTTATCTCAGACAGGGTGAAGACTAAGTCTATATACCTCTTAGAAAGTGGTCCTGGGAGCAGCTCCTTAAAGGGCTAGCAGACTATTCACAAAGGAATTGGGAGGATCAGTCAGCAGAGCCCAAGGAAGCCCCATGGGGCACCTCAACCTACCTTACAGCCACTGGGCAAACAGCACCCTGGAGGGGCTTGTTTTTCTCCATCAGTTATAAAGGGACACTAAATGGCTCCTTACAATAGGTAAGGAAGTGCAGACATGCACTGGCCATGCAGGCAGTAAGCCTTGCTCTGCAGCCAGCCTAGGGATTCCCCAAAGTGCCATGCAGACACAATGGAGAAAACAGATGTATCTGTCCAGTACCAGTAGAGCACGGTTCAGAAGCCCTGCTGCAGCCAGGGACTTTCAGTAATGAGAAGCAACTGCAGATGAATAATGCCCAGAGCTCTCCTGCTGCCTGAGTGCTGTTGCAAGATGGCAGCTGGCATTTGCAAAGCAGAAAGCTCATTCTCTGTCTCTCTCCTCAAAGATTTCATGCTTCCTACCAACCCTGGGTTAGCTCAGGTTGGCTCTCCTGGGGCAGCATCTGAGAGGCTGATGAAGGTGATGGGTCAGCCCAGGACTGGCCTCATGCCGAGGATGTAGCATGGTAAACCAGGCAGCACGCTTGCCATTACATCTGGAGATGTTCTGCCTGTCCAAACCTTTCATGCAGAATCACTTACGTGTCTTCCCTGCTTTTGTATTCAGCAGGGAGCTGTCTTCTTCATTTAAAAGGCTGGGATGTACGCTGCTGCTAAAGTGCATTTGTGATGCAGCAGAGCTCATCTTCCTTCTGTGCTCTTCCCTGCAAGAGAGGTTCATCAAGGCTGGGCCCACTGAGCACTTGGCTCCTCCAGGCCAGGCATCGAAACGTGCTCCCAAAGCATGCTCAGAGACATGGGGACACGAAGCCTGCATTTTCAGCTCCACACAGCGCTGGTGGAGATCTACATTCCCAGTGTTATCTTTGCACTCTCATGAAGTGCAATTACCTCCTCATTTTGCAGCTCTTTGCGGCTGTTTAATCTCTCCCATTTTGTTTCTGACATCTCCAATAATCCAACCCTGACACTCCTTACAGATACTGCAATTACAATACAGAGCAGCTCTTGACAGGATGAGTTGTATTTTGCTTCCCTTCTGTAATGGCTCAAGCCACGAGGCATGGCTACATGAAATGGCAAAAGAAACCATCACTGACAATTTATATGGGTCCCCAGCAGGTAGTGACAGTGCTATATATCTGTCTTAGCCAATTAAACGTCTGGAAGCTACCCAGAATACAGCAGCTGAGGTAGGATTTACATGGGTTTCTGTTTTCGGTAGTAACTCAGCTGTGATTTACCCTTTCTTTCCTTATATTCCCTGGTGGTGTTCAAGGCCAGGTTGGATGAAGCCTTGGATGGCATGGTTTAGTGTGAGGTGTCCCTGCCCATGGCAGAGAGGTTGGAACTGGATGATCTTAAGGTCCTTTCCAACCCTAACTATTCTATGATTCTATATGTAGGTCAGAGACTTTACTCTTGCCACTCTCCTGCCTTCCCACTCCGTGGAAGACTCTCTGCTACTGGGGGAAGTAGTCCTCAGGTTTTGACATGTCCACGATGTGGGGAGCACAGGGCAAGACATGGGAAGCAGAACAGTTCCCAAAATACCTTTGACAAATGGGCTTTTTGCTTCAGCCATCACAGAAAAGGAGCAAGGAACTGGCAATACTGACTGACCCTGAGTATAATTAACCAGATTGCAGACAACATCTCCACACAATACATGAGATATACAATACTCCACACAAGGCAACACGAGATTCTTCACTACTCTCTCAGCTAGCAAAACATCCCAGGATGTATCATATTCTCCTTTTTTCTTTGCCAAAAATCTACAACCTCCAGTTGCTCCAGAGAATCCGATGGGACCATAAAACCTGAGTGGGCCTCATGGCAACCCTGCCAGCTAATGTATTAATGCCTTGCATCTTTCTCATACCATTTGCGGCAAAAAATAAGCCCAGCAAGTACATACAGAGCTTCGAATACAAAGGGTTTCCTGCTCTCTGGTGTCAGTTAATCCGTAGCTAAGGTGAGATCTCAGAAATAACTGAATCCTTCCAGAAGAGGTTTGATTTGCAAGAGGGCTAAGGGATTTGTGCATTCTACTGTCGTTGAGTTTGTTTATACCTTATTTATATAACATTAATCCCACACTTTGGGACTTCAAGTTACCTGCAGGAATCATGAGGGATTATTTTCCCCTGCTGATGCACAACTTGCCTGTTCAGCTGCCTCCTTGTTTTCTGGCTCTCCTCCAAAGTGGTCATTTTAGACTTATACTCAAACATGGAGTAAGGCAAAACTCATTCCTACCTAATATATAGGACTGGTAGCAAGACAAACCTCAGCCTTCAGCACTACCAGTCCCTGCAGACCATCATGCTGGAGCTGGCCCTTGCCTTGGTACCTGCTGAGAATGAAAGGGACTCTTAGGAGAAGACATCACACCCTGCCTTACCAGTAAAGGAGTCACACACACCAGCCAGATCCTCTGCACCAGGGAGCGCTGGAAAGGGTTAAATACACCTTTTAGAGGGTTTCAAGGAGGGAATTTTCTCCTGCAGCTAGGAAGAGGTGTGGGGATATGTGGCTGATGAGGAACTGGGAAAGGGGGCAGAGCCTAACATCTGTTTCTCAGCCAAGCAGTCGTGCTCCCTTCAGGTGACCTTGAAGATGTGCCATCAGCAGCACACTTGGAAGATCTACTCTGCAGTGAGGATAATTAAAGCACAGGTGTTGGGGAGGCTTCTCATCCACCATGATTTGTGACTGTCACAGCACCATGTACGTGCAGCGAGGGGGTAGGATTTGTGTAAGAGGAGCTCAGCTGAGATTAGCACCTCCAGAGCCCCCTCCAAGCAAAGGATAAGGGACCATGCCTGCCTTTGGGAGTATCTAATCCCAGAAAACAGGGCTCCTCATGAACAGAAAAAAGAAACCAATCGCCCTACCTGCATTTTAACGTAAGGTATCTGAATAGATGCAGTGACCTCATGGTGATTGTCTTTTCTTTGTAGTGGTAAGTGCAGCACTGTACTTGTCTGTGTTCTTTAAAATCAGGTTAAGTATTATTTGTAAGGAGCTAATGAGCAGATACTTGTGTATCAGTTCACACACTGAACATGCAAAGAATGTATAGAGCTAGTGTGTAATAAGGAAACCTCACAAGACCATATTCATCTTCAGAGGGATGTATGTATACTGGATGTATTTGTTGCCAATATTATGACTGGACTAGTTATACCAGTGTGACGTTTGGTTTCTTCTCACCCTCATTACAGTCCAACAAACTAATCCCCTTATTGATGATATAATGTGCATCCCTGTGCTAACAAATTATTTGCTGTGTGCAATTGATTTCTGCTGCTGTAATCACTACACACAAATATCTTCCGTATCGTTGCTCTGTAGAAAAATATGCCTTCCAGCAAGATTATAGAGAGTAATAGTGTGATTACTCAGCTTCTATAGTTATCTATCTGCTTAACCTCTGTGCAGCCTTTACAGCAGGTTTGTACAGATATGCTTCAGAAATGTATCCACCTACACTTTGTAAAACACCTTGTTAAACCACCTTCCATCTCAGCCTGAGGATGAACTTCCAACTACTTCACAGAGAGGGCTGTGTCTAAGAGTAATTGCTTAATTTAGGAGAGCCAGCCAGCTTCCCTTTTTAATGATATTACTCTTCCAAAGTGAATTTCACACAGGTGAAAGTCTCAAATCAGCAGCAATGTGGACTGGAGTCCTCACCTGAATACAAGCCTGGTAAAAGGAGCAGCACAGTTTTCCTCTGTGATTAAAATCAGAGCTTAGTTAAAGGCAATTTGCTCCCTACAGCAGCTCAGATCTCAAGTTTTATGCTGGGAAGATGGACAAGGTGTACAAGTTACTGAGTCACCTCATCTACAGACTCTTGTCCACCAGGACCATGTCAACATTCCCATGTGCACTGCACAGCTTTCAGATGCTTTTGTCCCAAGAACAGGTGAATGCAGCCACTTGGGTCAGATGGAGCAAAGCCCTCAAGCACATGTTTCAGCTCATCCTAGCTCACCACAGGCACTCTAGCATGTGCTCAGTTCTAAGCTCCCTGCTAAGCCCTCAGGACGATCACACAAGAACTAAACACACACATCCCTCCTGATCAGCCCTCTGGACAGGAAGAAGAGCAATCCACACCAGGAAAATAGGCCATTTTCCTTTCTTATACATGTGGATGAGGAGTTGGTGCAATTAGCTCTGCTTTGAAAAAAAACAGGTCTTTCAGTGAGGAATGTTGTGCTTGCTTCTAATTTTAAGATGCTCAGTGATGCATTTAGGGCAGTGGTATGTACCTTGTGAGCGAAACACACATGCTCACATACTCTGTTTGTCTGACAAAGGAAGGCATCAATAATTGCTGAGCCTGCAAGTACGAACTGTCTCTTGAAGGGAACTAAGAGACCTTGAGAGCAGTAAGGAAAATAAAGCTCAACTGGGAGAGCCAGTAACCTGACAGTTTTCCCATCCAAAGATGTCTCTCAGGCTCCTAATTGCACAGATTGCTTTTGATTACATCAGGTAACACCAGGAAGTAGGTTACTCTGCAGAAAGAGGTGACAACATAAGCAGAATTCCAACTGCAGTGTCTTTGATCTAGACTCTGGTTCACCAAGACTCATATTGACAAATCTGCATTATCACATGGTAACACCACCATCAATGTGACTGCTTCATCCACACCGGTCCCTGCCTTAGGCCCTGGCTGCTTGTCCTGGGCACTACAATGACCATCAAACTGAAAAGAGGCTTCAAAGACTGAAAAGCTAGTGCACAAAATATAGCCAAAATATACTGGTTAAAACAGGTGGAGCTGCAGGGCTGGTCAGCCTCTGAGGGATGGGTGAAGAACACAAGAATGTGAGATTATAACAACATTATATGCTACGCCCTGAGAAAGAATATAGCCTTCATACACCTTCAGATTCTCTGGTTGCCCAGAGAAGCTGTGGCTGCCCCATCCCTGGCAGTGTTCAAGGACAGGCTGGATGGGGCTTGGAGCAAGCTGCTCTAGTGGAAGGTGTCCCTGGCTGTGGCAGGGGTTGGAACTGGATGAGCTTTAAGGTCCCTTCAAACTTAAAGCATTCTATGATTCTGTGATCCCAGAGACAGATGCAGAAGTGTGACTAGTCAGGGGCTCCAGCAGTGTGCACAGCCTGCCTGGCACTACCACAGGCAACTGCCTATTTGACTTCTTTGAACACAACCATGAGCTCAAGGGCTTCAGTAAGTGGGTGCTCTCCTTAGGGCACATTTGAGATAGCCAATTTCCACACAGCTCCTGGGGAAACAGAGAGAATTCAGTTAATGCTTTTCTCTTTTCCTTTCTCCCTTCTCTTTGTCCTTTTTTTCTCCCTCCTAAGTTGATGCAATTTCTAAGAGCAGCAACAGTCGAAGGCATCAAACGCTGACCCTTCCAGTGCCAAGTGTCTCCCCAGCACTCCAGTGCAACAGGGTGGGGACGGCACTCACAGACACTGAGCTGACACATCTTGTATGATCAACACTTAGGGAAGATCTGTTTTCTAGTTCAAATGAAAATTCAAGTATGTTATCAACATCTTTTTCGTTTTAATTCCCCACTAGTCCTACACAAAAGCACTCAAATGAAAAGCAACCTCACACTCAGACCTCACCTGCACCTCTTCCAATGACTAAATCTTGCAAGGAAGAGATCTATTCCTATCCCAAGCAAGGTAGGATTCACCCAGATGAACAACCTCAAAGACAGAGAGAAAGAGCAAATTGAACAAACACTAAAAGCACCGAGAGGCCAGGAAGATTTAGTATCAGCCTTACTTTTGATGCTGTCCCACTTAAATCCCTTTTGGTGTTAGATTTGAATAGGAGTTTCTGAGGAAGCACCACTGGAAAGTGGCTTATGAACAGCAGAAAGTCGCAGGGTCAGATAAAATCCATCCACATGTGCATGTGGAAAGGAAGGGGGGGCTGCCTGGGATAAAGGAGGAAATTAAAACTGGGGAATATGAAATTATATCCAGTGTCCTGCAGGATTCCAGGGTTGCTGAGTTAAAGGCAATGAATAAATAAAAGAAATCCAACCCCAAGCAAATCTCTAGGATGAGACAAAATTCATTCCAGGGTGTTAGAGCAGATTTGAGGAAAGAAATGTGTGTGCCAACAGCAATTACTATGGAGAACTCGCTGAGCACAAGTCTAGAAGACTGGAAAATTGGAAAATAACAAACCAAATGTGGTATCAATATGCAAAAAATGAGAGCAAGCCTGGCACAGGAAATTACAGGGCTATCAGCTTAATATTCATTACATATAGGAAAATGCAAGGTCCCCATTGTATACAAGAGCGTAATTAAATCAAGGGGTTCTGCTGAAATCAACTGCTTGTGATGTTTATGAATTAGCAGCAGATTCAAACTGCAGCCTTAGCATTCAGCCCGGGGCCTGGCATTATTTGTTACAATCTATAAACCAGCCCTGTGAGAAGTTTCCTCCTCCATAGAGTAAGTTTAAAATCTCCTGCTCAGAGGTTTGGGGTTGTTTTTGCTTTGCACGTGACTCAGTGCTGAGGGGGATTAGCACAAACAGGTCATCTGAGGACAGTGTCAGGGGGAATGCTATGGGCTGATTTACTTATTATTCATCTGCTGTTTAGAGCAGTGGCAGAGAAGCAGATCTCTTATTCCTCCTGCTTCTGCCCCCCTTTCTCCATCCATGACAGTAACACCTGCAGTTACTAACGTACTTCCTCCCAGCGCTGGGAAGCAGTGCCAGGCGTTCATTGCCTTTCAGCAGGTCCTCGCTTGATACCTATAGAAACACCCTCTTCCACTTCTCCTGCTGCATTCCCACTGCATGGCTTGTAAAGTCACACAGCGTTTTATTTTCAAGGATACCACCAACCTTTCCAAGAGCAACACTCACCATCCCAGGGCTGTCTGTGGAGGTGGGTCCCATCCAAGTCCAGAGCCATGAGGATTTACATCAAGACCTTCACTGCTGGGCAAGTGATGTCAGTGAACTCTGAATTGAGATCCCAAGTCCTGGGAAACACCACGGATGCAGCTCAGTGTTCGGATGAGCTAAATGTATTTGGTCAGGCCACATGCCCCAAGTGATGTACATTAATCCTCACCTGCTTCTCCTCTGCAAGGAACATGTAGAAACATTCATAAATATTTCAAAAGCTCCTACAGAGCACCTAGCTTTCAGAAACGCATTCCACAGTCCTTTATTACCCTTAATAACCTCCAGGAAAAATGATCAACCAACACAAAGAGCCTATTTTAAGTGTGCACTTGCAAATACCAAATAGGATTTTGAAACACGGCAAGCAGTGCCAGAGAGAAAATACACTTCACTTCCATTTCAAGTTTCCTCTATCAAGAAAACATATGGAGGAATTACGCAGAACCTTACTGTGTTTTTTAATTCAAAGTGAGAGATCTTTGAGGAAACACCCTCTTTGGATTCTGTACTTTACATCATCAACACAGGAAAAGATCTTGCCGCTCATTTATAATGAGTTAAAATGAAAAGCCCACAACAGCCCAAACCTGGAAAGGATTTAAAATATAGATTCTGATTGTAATCCCCATTTGGACATTTATTTCTATCCTTGACTCGGCCCCCAAACCTGGCAATATGGAGAAAAAAGGAAATCTAATGGATGCATCAGTCAACCCCATCCTTAGTTGCTGTCTTCTGGTGGCAGAACTTGGTTTTTTTTTTAAACCTCTGAGTCCTTTTTGATTCAGCTGTTAAAGAAACAAAGTCCTCTCCCAGTTTGTCTGCCTCAGGAAAACACGGATATCCTCCTTCTTCCTCAAGGTACATTCTGAACCCCACAGCTGATTTCAAGGACATCTGGCAGAAGAACGAGGCCCCGAAGAAACGTGTGTGCTTACATATGGGTTTATGGATTTCATGACAGCAAGTAGCTGCATCCAAGTCCATGAGGGAAAGGCACTGCTCCATCAGGACCCAGGAGGTACCAAAATCAAGTCTCTTCAGCCTGTGGCTCTGGGAATCTCATATTATTTGCGGGAGACTGTGTTTTTCTAACCAAAGACCCAAGATTCAAGCTAAATCTGCTTGTCATAGGCATCTTCATCAACATGAACAGGTCAGACGTCACCTGTGGAGGGCAAAGGCCAGTCCTTCAGGGGCTTATATGGATTTTGCTGATTGCCAGGCTGTAACAGGTCTCTGGTGGGAGAGGCAGACTAAGAGCTGAGCCTTAGTCTCCTATATGTGCACACAACAGGAACTGGGAGAATGCAACCACAGCGTTTCCTGGCCACAGAGGTTGGCATGACCAGCTCTGAGGGCAGAGAGAAAGGCAACAAATGATGAAAGGACTATTGCTTATGGTCACTTCTAGGTAGCAAGGGGTCTCTGAGGGGCTCAGCTCTGTTCCAGCTCCCCTCTTCCCTCCAAAGACCTAGACTGAGGCACTGAGAGCAGCTTTGGCAGCAGCTTGTACAGTCTTGATGGACCACAGTTTAGTTAAAATTCACCTGATGAGGAGGAAATGAAAATCCTCAAGGCCACAAATTAAAACTTGGGACTCGACAGAACAATAATGTATAAATAGAAATACCTATTTCCTGCAGAAATCCTGTGGCCTGACTATTGGCAACTAATTAGCAGGCTGAATCACCAGGAAAAAAGAAGTTGTTTTCTTGCTACTCACAAGAAGGTATGACTTCTCTAGCACTTTTCCTTTGGCACTGATGACAGCATAACCCTGTGAAGACTCCATAGCCCCTCCCTGCTGGCATTTTCTTCCTATTCCAATAAAACACAGTAAGAGAAAGGACAAAATTCATCATTAGCCATTCCTGTTACAGCATCAGTAGCTGCACTTTGTCTTTTCCTCCAGATTACATGATCATGAAGCAAGAAGGTGTGAGTGCACCTCAAATGCTTTGTTAAAAACACCAGCTCCATCCAAGAGGCCTTTGAAGGAGAGACTTTCCCACTAAATGCATTATGAAGATAAAATTCTCAGAGCAGATAAGGCTCAAATTTGCTGAGCTCACTGGTGGAAACAGCCCTGGGACAACTCCCAGACCAACTGGGAACCAGAAAATACTTCAGAGAGAAGGGGAGGAGGGCTGCAGAGCTCTTCTGAACAGACAGGGAGACACAGGCTGCAATGGACTATGTGACTGCTCTCAACCCTGAGGTCTCTTTGGGCATCCTCTTCTAGCTGCGAGCTTGGCCTGTCCCCAAGAGCCATCACACCACTGCCCAATGCCACCATCCACTCCAGTGAACCAGCTAAGCAACACAAATCCCCTAATTCCCTGCAGAAATCAGTGTGATGCGATAACAACACAGTCCTACACAACTCCCCAACTGAGCGTAGGGCTGCTCAGAGAAGCCAGTGTTCTTTTATTACCAAATTAGCTTTAAAACAACCCCATCCATTCCACTTTCCACATCAAGGATCATCATCTCCATGCAAAAGAGGGCTGATGAAAAAAAAAGAGGTACTTAGAAAACACATTTCCGAATTTAAAACACTACTAGCACTGATTCTTCCTGCTTGTAAAGAACTCTGCCTTTTTGTCTTATAAAGTACTCCAAGAACTCATTTGCAAACTATCACCGGTAGCTACTCTGGTGTTTTGCTGGCTGCTCACTTACTCTTTGGGGATTTCATATTCTTCTAAATTCTGTAAATGGCCACTAAAGTGGAGAGGAACATTATAAAATACATTTCAATCACCCTCACAATTTAGACTAATTCATTGGCAACCGTACAAAATGCTATTTACAAGGTATTTCCATCAGCTGGTATCTGGCATTAAGTATTTTCAATCAATCTACCATCATTTTCATCTCTTATTTTTCATACAAGGGAAATTATTGATCGGAGCTTTTCAGCCTCATTTAATATACTGGAATAGGCTTTAAATTTTCCCATGTAAACCTCAGTGGAGATTAGCAACCCTGTCTTGCTTAATGCAACACAAATCAGTCTCCCCAGTGAGACCACAATATTGAACATGACATCATGACCGCTTTACTAGTTGATGGGCCCTGAGACAGGCACCTGTTGGAATTCCCTAAGGACTTGGTGCTGAGTTTAGTTTAAGTTACCAGGCAAAGTTGGTGCCTTAAAGGGAAAACTGGTGCCTTCACCTCTCAGAGGCCATTACAGCATTGCAGAAGAATACCTGGGATGGATCTGTGGGAGGCAGACTTTCTCCCTTGCTCTTATTAAGTTTGCATTCAGTTTCTGGATCACACTGAATTTTGCATTCAGTTGCTATTGCAATGGGTGTGTTCAAGACACTGGATTAGATTTCTATACAGTGAGGACACAGAGCTCGGCTGAATTTAGATGAACTCGCTCTTGAATAAATAAGCAAAACATCAGTGAGCAAGATACTCAGCCAGCTTCAATAAATACATATGGTAGCAAACCAGCCAGCTAGACAAACAGAATATATCACACTGGAATGAGCACTGATGATGGTGTAATGAGCTTTCCGCGTATTAGACGCTACTGTAAAAAAACAATATGCAAATGTCTGGGTCCAGTTTGCAGTAAAAAGAAAGTTATGTTCATGTTACCAAAGCAGCAGTCAGTGAGTAATGAGCACAGCATGTAACCCTGTCCCTCATCACATTTAGTCTAGAGCTAATTGGCAGCACTGGCACAGGAGTGCTGCCAGATGCACATTGCATCGGTGACGCTTCCTGAGGCTGCGTGGCTTCCAGACCACGGTGCAACTTCACGTTGGAGATCCTATCAGCTAAGGACATCAGGATGGATTGAGAAGGAATACAAAAGTGTTTTCTTGAGAGGAAACACAAGACTGCAAATGCTATTACAACCAAAGCCCAATACAAGATAAAAGTGCTTTGAGCCGCTGTGGCATCCCTGATATTGCATTTGATGCAAAACAAGAGAGAACGAATGTGCTCAAGGGCTGAACTTCCAGTGGTCCATTTCACAGACTAATTTGTGTGCAGGCTGATACTTCCAGTATGTTTCTGTACTAACAGAGAATAATCATAGGATAAGTAGAGCAAGGTAAGTACATATGCTGCCATTGTTTTCTTGCAGCATAATAGCATCATCAATGAAGCCTGAATGCAGCCCAATTAGCATACGGTAATTAGAATCACTGCTGCTTGTTCATTTACTTCTGCACACCATGATGAGGTGTTGGTTGCAGTATGCAGGGCTGCAATCCCATAGATAATGCCAACTGTGCAAAGCATGTATCCTGTTCTCTCATCAAAAGAAACAACAGAGACATTAAAGTGCCTTTAGCTGCTAAGATTTCGATTTTGGCCTGACTCAGAGAAGTCTCCGGCTTACCCAAGGAATATCTAAGCACAGGCTGTGCTCCCAAGGGATAAGCACACCTGTAATACGTGTTGCCTTTAAAGGCAAATGGAAGCTTTAATGAAAAATCTGATTTCCTAAAAGACGTTCTCTTTTAGCCTGTAACTTTTAACACCTTGTTGACTGCTGCTGAGAGCTTGGACAAGCCTTAACAACCTGGTTGAAGAAGCCCTGTGCAATTCTCCTGTTTATTTACGTGCCTGCCCTTGGAGAGTATTTCGAGAGGGCTCTTCCACAGCAGCCAGTAACCAGCCATTTGTTGCAGTGTGCTGGGCTCCATCCACCACTGAAGAGTCTCTTAATGCTTCTCCAGACTTAAATGGCTAACTTTTATAGCCCATTTCTGGCTCATTTCAACAAAGCAGTTTAACATGTTCCAGGACTGGTATCTATCTGTAAATAAAGGAAGTTGGACTTGGCTGGCACCCAGGCTCCCCATCCCCACCATCCCCTGTTGGCAAGTTGGCCTGCACAGCCCCACAGCCCCAAGCCCTATGGCCACTCACCTGGACATGGGTACCAGGGCTGGGGAGCAGCACCCTGGTAACACAGCTCTGCATGCAGGTCACTTAACAGCACCCCTTTCCCTTTGAGATCCATCCAGAGACACCTGAACCTCACAGGGTGGACTATAGCTTCACTGGTCAAGGGAGATGCCCTGACTTACCCCTTCCCACTGCTCCCAGGGCTCTCAGCACACACTCTACCTCGCACTAAGAGTCACACCAACCAAACAGAGTTCAATTAGGATTTACACCAAGGCTGGAAAGTCAGAAGTTTGAGGACTGCTCTGGAGGATCTTATAACCCAGCAGATTTTAAACGTGTTCCGTTCATATACTCCACAGGAGAAGGTAAACACATAAACCAGGGTGGAGAACTTGGTACTTTCTATGGCTGGAAATGATAATACAGCAGAAAGGGTATATAAGGAGAAGCATTACATAAGATGTAGGTTTTACAAGCTTTATAAAGATTCTCTTAGCACTTGTTCATGGCAGAAACCTCCCCGTGTGCCAACCGGTCTGAAATAGGAAGGACAGAAAAGTGCCTTCCATTTAAAGAAATGGGCTGTGAACGTGCTGTCAATGTCTGTGATTCTTTTTATTGATTTACAGTGTGTAAGCCATAAATCATTCTACCTTTTACTGGGCCCATAACTATGCATCACTCTGTCAGGGAAACTCCTCAAATTTTCAGGGGGACGCGCAAGAGAGGAGACTTCTCTTTCATTGACTGGGTTAGATGAGCTGCAACAGCCAAGGCCGGATTTAACACACACAGTGGGGTGGATACAGATAGACAAAACACTTAATTTGAACAGCTGCCCCTATCTACTGCTCTTTATCTCCTCCAGGATTAATCTATGGCTACAAAGGGACAGATTCAAGCCATACTTGCATTGGCAGGAACTACACAGGGTTTTGCTGCTGTTGCAAAGCAGGTCTCAGACGCCCATAACCAGGGCACCCCAGCTGCAGAAGTGCATACCGGAGCACCAAATTATGGGAGCAGTGCTGTTAGCTGGAGCAGAAGCAGTATTTGTCCTGAAGGTGGATCTGCTCGTTGCAGCAGCATCATCCATTCTGCCATAATCTTACAATAATTGAAAATTATCAACCCTGTTTTACAACAGCTTTCAGGAGAAAACCTATGTTGAATGAGTGTATAGACAACCTCCCTGCTGGCTTCAGTTTAAACAAGGATTCTATCTACTCCTCCTAAGAAGCCCTACAGAATTACATAGCTCAGGTTTGGTTCATCTATATAATTCGGAAGTAACTTATATTCTTGCTAGAAGACTCTTACCTGAAGGCCAAGACTCAGCTAAAGACTCCTACAAAATCCAAGTGCTCTCTGCAGAGCTCCCCTAGGTTCACTCCCAGCAAAGTCATGAAGCCCTCCCCTGCCGTGGGAGCAGCACTCAGCCACGGGGATTCTGGGGTGCTGCATAGAACCGGGCTCAGTGTGGGCTTCCCCCCTAACGGGAGCTGGCAGAGCACCATCTACTGGCACTAAGGAGTCTTCCTCCCTTGGTAGGCCCTGTCATGCTTGGGTTGTTTTATGTCTTAAATAACCTTGCTGATCTGCCTTGTAAGGCACTTCATTCTTTGTATGCTAATTTAAGCCCAAAGGCAAAACCACATTCTTCTTCAGCAAAAGATGTGCACACCTCCTCCAATCCAGTCCTCTATGGAGCCTGGCACAGGTGTAAAATTAAGGGTGTGATTTAGCACTTTGCTGAGGAAGGGCTGGCTGCAGGAGCACAGGGCTTGCTGGAGTGGGACCTCGCTGCTTTAAGGATTCTGATTAACCAGCCCCACCGGATTACACTGCAGAGGGCTCCGAAGAGCAGAGCAGCTCTCTGCCAGAGTGAAGCAACTGGGATCACTCAGCTCTTCTGCTTGCTCAGGGCTGATCACTGAAGGGGCAGAAATTAATTTCCTATAAACACAGACCTATTTTTTTCACTACCCTGGCAAGTGCAGTTGTAAAGAAGCCATTACAGGAGCTGATCTTTTATGATGCGTGACTCCAGCTTGTCCCAACGGGGGATGTTTTATGAGGCATTTACATAAACATATACAAATCAAAGCAGCCAGCTGTGCTCCTCCTGTACCTGCAATGTGCAGATACACCAGTTAATTCCAGGTCTATGCAATCAGCCACCCTGAAGTGGGATCAGGTCGAATGTCCAGGATGGACAAACTGAAAGAGATCTGATACCCATCCGTAATTCCAGTACCATGAGACTTTGTGTAGCTGTCTCAGCACACAGCTAGGCATGATGAGGCACCCGGAAGAAATAAGCTCTCAGATTCCCTACGATGCCTGTATGTGGGGATGATGATGTTCATCAGGAGTCCACTAGGGTCCCTCTAAAAAAGATTAAATAGTTGGCCCCGGACTTAACTGAAGTGGAGGTTTTAGTCTTTCTCATTATAAGAATACTGTGGGCATAGCTTGGTGGAAAGTCAGTTGCCAAAAAGGGTTATCAACACGTCAGGATAAGGAAGTTTAGGGACGACACTAACAACATGCTTTCTCTTGGAAGATCTGAATGGTGAAGAACTTCATTTTGAGATGTCAGTGTCTAGAATTCAGTGCCTAAAATCACTCCTTTGCTTCCTGAACTCACAAACATTTATTCATCTTGATCACCTTGGCCAAGGGCAGGGAAGGAGCTAGAGGCAGAACAGAACAGAACCTGGGTCTTTGATTTCTGCCTTGCCATTTCCTCCATTCACCTTCTCAACTTCCATCTCCCTCCAGATCCATTCTTTTTATCGTAGTTGGCCAACACATTTCACTTATTACTGCTATTTTCTTTCAAAACATCAATCCTGGGCAGCTGACATCAGTTCAAACACACTCATGCCTTTGCCAGGATTCAGTCTTCAACAGCTGCCTCCCCATCGGGCAGTTGCAAGTACCCAGACTGCTTTTACACTGTGCCTTCAAGCCAAGATTGCTCCAGCACGGCAGTGTGTCCATCCTTTCTATTCCTCTGCTGATGCACATGGCTTCTCATGGGGAAAAGGGAAAAGTGCTGATTCAGCTAATCACTGGAGCCAGGGGAAGGTGTCTCTGAAGGCTGGCTGTCAGGCCAGGCTTAGCAGCTGATTGAGCAGAATTAAGTTCTCTGCCTCCTGTTTATTTCTTTAAATGACAGAGGGCCCCTTTGTACTTCCCGGTCAGGCTTGTTAAGCTTATGTCTGGCAATGATTTGTATTGATTTGACAGGCTTCCTCATGCTCACAGATCTACTCCGACCACTGAGAGTTGTTTAATTACAACAAAGAGACAAAGAATTTCTGAGAGCCTATAAGATCCATCTCAAAGGATCCAAATAAGAATAATGCACAAAACCAGAGCAGTTCTGCAAAGGTACACCACAACTTCTTACGAGAGGAAACAGTTACTCTAGAAAGAGCAGTAGATCCTACAGAAAACAGCTTTCCACTAAATGATCTTATAGAGAAGTTCTTTCCCACTCCAGAGCAATGAAAATCTCATTGTAGCTGATGCCCCATACATGGACCTTCCCAGGGAGACGATCCTCTACAAGTGCCTGAACATCCTGGCTCTGCACACTCCTGATCTCTCACCTTGCAGGCAAACACACACCTCTCCTACACAGCACTTATGGGGCATTCACCAGGCCTGGTTTGAGGAATGCATGGACTGGCTGAGGAGGACAAGGAGGTTGGTGTCCTCTCCGCAGCATGTGGCATGTTCATGCCCTTTCTCTCTCCCCCAGCTATGCCACAGCTACACTCATCCTATTTGATCCCTGTTAATACATAGAAAATCTCAGGCCAGCTGCTCCCTGAGCATTCAGGAAATGACAGCTAAAGTCTATTCAAGAAACTACATTCAATGGGTGGGGAGAGAAAAAACACATTTGCTTTGAAAGCATGGCCTGATTTCCTCTCCATCAAATGGAGTTTTCTGAACTCCTGCTATTCCACTGGCTTTGGAAATAAGGTCACCTCCCTGAATAAGCAGAGTTCCATTTCAGCAGGCTATGCAGCCTGATCAATACAACTGTCCCTCCTCTCCACCTCTCCTGTTCTGGTCTCATTTGCTCTAAACTGCATCTGAACTGCACTTCATCATCTGGAAGACCTGTATATATTACAGAGGACCACTGCCTCCACGTGTCTGCTTCTCCAGAGAAAGTTTAGGCCAGCTTAGATTGGTAGTAAGATTGTTAACTGGTTACCTGGCCTTTCAGTTATTCATTTAAAGAATGGTATTTGGCTCCCTTAAAGGTCTTAGTATCCCACAGGTGTAGAAAAGTGGGCTGAGGATGAAAAGAACTCGCTGCACTGTCAGTTGGAGTGGCTCTCAGCCTCTTCCAGAGGCTTTCAGATCCCAGTTCTCAGGGCTCAGGGTGAGGCAGGACCAGCCAGGTCTGCTCTGGGACCAGATCTGGTCAGCAAAGAACACAAGATGGGATGGGACAACAGGTATCTGGAGGAAGATTCCCAATTCTGGCATCTACAAGCCAAAAGGGAGATTCCTGATCTGTAACTACGGTGCATTATTCACAAAGCCCTACAGATGGGTGCTTCCCCATGCAGAAACCACACAGAAAGCTCACACCCCACTTGCCTTCCACTTATGCTATACTGTAGGGGTTGAACATGCTCTCTGTGAGATGCACAGTGAATTCAGAGAAAGACTAAGGTAGCAGCTGTCCTGGATTTCAGGACTGAAGCACTGCAGTGCTCTTCTGCTGATGAAGTCTTTCCTCTTGCCCTCCAACCTGGCTCTGACTGATCCATGGAGACAGGCTCAGACACACACAAATGTCAAACCACTAAGCTTGATTACACTTTACAAATACCACAGTGGAAGAAGGGGAAGCCTCTCCCTCTTCACGAGCTACTGCCTTGAACTGGATATAAGAGTCAGACTGAAAAGCGCCACTAGATTAGAATCACTCAGTAACACGTAACAACTGGGTTAACTGGAAGTTGAGAATCTGAAAGCTTTCATATTAAGTCTGTGGCTACAAAACACACCCAGCCAGCTGAGTGATCAGAGCACAGCATCAGTTCAAAAAGCACTCAATGGGATTCTCATCCATCATTTTCTGCCCATTTATTTATTTATTTTCCCCAAACTGGTGGATATTGACTACCCAGTCAACAGTCTGCATGGATCAATACCTGCTTTGTGCAGAATACTGTGCAAAGCTAAATAAATTAGTTTATTTTGTAATGGGGAAGAAACAGGGTGTCAATCAGACCTTCCTGTCAAGCCAGTGTTGTGCTCCATGCTAAAGTATAAAAATATGAGACAGCAGAAGTAGACCAGGCTGGTAGGAAAAGCGGCTTGAGTTTTCTAGGAAAGAAAGCAGCAAGGGAAGAGGAATGGAAGCACTGCAGTGGAGATACCACCCACCCTGAAAGACATGCCACATCTTTCCTTTCCCTGCCACATCTTTTCCTGCAGCACAGCAAACAGAGCCCTTGGCTTTGCAGTGATGAGCAATTTGTGGTTTCAGCTGGAGCACTGAACACAGTGATGCTTTTCCAGCCATATGCACAGCAGTTAATTAGACACCACCTACATACTGCTGCAGGGCAATCAAAACCCAGCAGAACTTGAGGCTGAAATGTTCACATCTACCTAACTGCCAATAAAAATCAACAAGAAATGGAAGCTGACATCCCACAGATACTTTAAATTTTAACCTTAACACTCAAACCACAAGTTATCAGCATTCGGTAGCATTAAGAGAAGATCTATGCCACTGACAAGACCTAGCCCCAATTGTATGAGGCTATTTATGAGCACATGTGAAAAGACAGACCTTCCTCTGAAGAGTTTGACCATCTACACTAACAAAGGTGGTGGTGTCCTGATAATCTCCATGATAACAAACGAAGAGTTCATATAGGGAAACAATACTTTATAACTGACTAAGCAAGTCTCATAAGAAAAGAGATCTTCCCCCAAAGTTTAGTACACAAACCAGAATGTTTTCTTGAAGAATTCACTTGTTCCTACCAGCCTCCTCCATAACCAAGTTGTTTACTGAATTTCTCTCTTGATATCACATAGCCTGGGAGCAACTAGCTCCAGGAGACACAAGTTTTGTCCTTTAACAAGCGCTTTCAGAGGAAAGCCTTGCCAGTATCAATGTATGCAGTCAGAGCAGCAAAAGTCACTGGACTGCCCATCTCTTTTCCTTGGAATTGGCGCAGGTATCATGGGGAAAGATCTACAAAAACAGTAGCAGGAATTTGATGCCATAAATTGAAAACCTTCATCTGGGCACAGGTATTCACAGGAAATGATGCTTCTGCTAAGAAATTCCTTTGGTCCCCAAAAATACAGCTACTTTCTTCTTTAAATTGCATCTCCTGTCCAGGCTTGGCTTTATTTAGCATCCATGCCATTTCTATTCCTCTTAAACCGCATGGTGCTCTTGAACTATGTGGTACAGGCTGCACAAGGGCTCTGTACTGCTCTGCAATTAAACTGCATACCGAGAACATGTTGACATTGTTAAGGTTAATGACCTAATGATGAGCACCAGGAAACAGGTTTGCAATAAAATGCTCTCTACTGATTGCTTCCATGATGAATGCGAACAATATGTTGGACTGGGAACAATATGTTAAACAATATGTTGTGGTTTATCAATGTCACGGCGCGGCGCTGCTGCAGTGGCTGCTGTCTGGTGATCCTCAGGAGGGTCACTTTGAGATGAACACAAGGAATGATTGGTTCTCACAGCCTAGGAATGGGTAGCACCAACCATATGGAAGGAGAGAAGAGTCTGATCCTGCCCCGGTCAGGATCATCAGGAGCCAGAGGCCAGACCTGGCACAGAAACACAGATTTGTTACACCTGCCACTAGAAATGAATCACCTAAGTTAAAATAATACAAGGACTAGAGTTTAACGTAAGACAGATTTGGTCCCCCTGAGTACCAGGTACATTAATACAGAGGAATGGCTCAGCTGTTATGAGAACAGATATAAAAAATTTAAGAGCTGCAAACCAGACCTTCTGAAGAAGGATTTTCTTTCTTCATGGAAAAAATTTAATTTCTTGGTGGGGGAGTGGGAGAGGTGAAGGGAAAAAAACACCTTTCATCCTTAAAAGTCTTGCTTGGAAAAGTAACTGCAGGGTCTTGGTGTAGGTGATGCAGAACCTCAAAGGGCTGCTCTGTACATCTCCAGGGCACAGCCACAGAAGAGCCTGGGGATGAGTCAGCCGCTGCCCCCCCCAGCTTGTGCAATCTCCTGCCCAATACCAACAAAACCCCACGGGAGCAGCACCCACCACAGCATCTCCCTGAAGTCAAGCTAATTAGATCCACATTAGCATCAAGTGGCACAGAAAGGGCACGCAGCTGAGCAGCGTGACTGCAGCACCTCTGCTGATGTCAGGTTTCAGCAAAGCCAGAGATCTGAGGGAAGCACTATGCTAATGGTTAACACCTTCCTGAAAGCTCTGAGCCAGGCAAAGAATCAAACCTTCTGCAGAGCCTGGACAGCAAGCTCAAACCTTCAGAAAGAAATACAGAACATGAGAGACAGCACTCAGCTTTGCAAAAAGATGCCACTTTACATCCCTATGTACAAATTTATCTTTCAAATGAAGAGAAATAAAGACAAGCATAGAGCTCACACCCTACTAGCCAAAAGTTAGCCTCCAAATTTACAACCTCCAGGTGCACAACCCCTGTCTAGAAAGGGCACAGGCAGCTCAGCACACTCACCACAGAGCCCCTCTGCAGACACTCACTTTGCTCCCTCCCAGCCCCACTCAATACAAATCTGAGCCTCCCCTGGGCTCCTCCCCACCACCCAGCTGAGACAGAATTACAACACGGGTGATTGTCCTGCATGAAAGGGACAGTCTAGCCTAGCTACACTTCTGAGAGCTCCTTAAGCACTGAGAGCTTGGTGCCAGCCTCCAAAGTTTGCCTTCTAGCAGATGCCAGTAGTGAAAACAGAAGGATCTGCGTCTGCAAGTAATCCTTTGGCAAGAGCTGTCAATGAACTAGTCTGCTCAGGCACAGAAAATCTCACCACAGAAGTGGAGCAAGACGGGAACACACTGTCCAAGGCTGATTTACAAGCTCAGAGAATATGGCCAAGGTTTTAGACACCTCAGTCCCGGACTAGGAGAGGGAAGGGTTTCTCCAGGGGGAAATTCAGAGCGCATCTGAGGAACGTGTCCTTAAATCCCCATTGACTAGAAATAGACACTAACTCCTTAATTGAATTAAATATGGAATATCTGGCAGTGTGAATACCTCCCCCCACACACATGCTCTTGTGTCAAGGGCTTGTGTGAATTTATTTGCAGCCCTTGTCTTCCCAACAAAGGAGAAACATTTAGAGCGCCGGACTGGGAGTCAAGAGCCCGTGTTCCTGTCGCTAGGTCTGAGCTAAGAAAAATCATTTAGCTCAGTGATCCAGGAAAATGAATGCCCTACATTTTGGCAGTAAAGCTGGATAACAGTTTCAAATGCTCAGCTAATAGGTCATGGGCTCCTTGGTCACTTAGGAGCTTTGAATACGTTATTCTGCATCTACCAGAGCAAGATGGATTTTATGCACTGCTGTCTTCAATGCATTGAGGCCCTCTTATGAAAAGTTCCCCATTAACACCTTTTATTTAGGGTCTTTTTTGGAAGCTTTCCCTGAAACTTTGGCTTCTGTGTCAGATACAGAGGGGCTGATGCAGCTCTTTAAAAGATACGGGCTCGCTAACATTAAGCACATTGGTTTTATCACCTTAGTATCAGAGTGGTAAATTTTTTATGTCTGACTCACAAAGTAAAGGAAAGAATGCATCCAGTGTAAAGCAAACGTACTCTCTGTCAATAGCAATCAACTTTTAGAGCAAATAATTTAATTACAAATGAAAGAAAACAACACAAGCCAAGGAAAGCTGGTACTTCCCAGATGCAAGAACACGTCAGTTTGTTTCTAACTCATTCTGACTGGTGATATACCCTATATGATCTCCAAAAGTCATTCAAGTATTTATAATGATGTTAGCTGAAACAAAGGCTAAGAAAGACTTTGGCTTTAAGAATGAATTTCAAAACCATATGCAGGGATTTAGCTGTGTGACTCCCATTAAAAATCAGTAGGCTCCTGGAGGCTAAAATCCTTGAGAACTGACCTCTGCCAACTTGGAGCTCTCCGTGCCATCACATTAAAAGTTACAGTGCTTAAAGGTTAATGCTAAAACCCGCTGATGAGAACAAATAAGCTTAAAAAAAAATACCAGGCCAGAAATCACCTTGCTTCTATTGCTCTGGAAATACTAAGCCAGCTAATCAAAGCTCAGATTCTGCATAATTCTTGACCCAACCGCATCCAGTTTGATCTCCTCTCTATCCTGAAGCCCACAGGCTTTATCCTTCGGAGGTCTTTTAATTTAAAGCAATATTGGCAATTCTGAGGGCTCAAACCAATGTGGGAGACGCCTTGTCTTGGGAACTTGGCAAGGGAGCATGTGGGGGCTCTGGTACCTCTGACCTGGTGCAAACCTCCCCATCTCCCTACAGCCTCTCTTAGAAAAGGCAACATGATGGAAAGTAACTGCCAGGCACCCCATGCCCATACCTAACCTCAGAGAGGAGAGCATGGTGGGAAACATGGCAACATGCTGGAGCTTCCATGGTTTCGAATGGACTGAGGCATTGTTTTAAAGCATGCTAAATGATTTCAGGAAAGGAAACTGAAGAGCTGACCAGCTCCATCTATCATGACTGCAAATATGAATTCCCCTGCCTGTGGCTGGAATGAAAGGTTCAGATAGATGTGCTTTAAAAACTAGGAAGGTTTTAGAAATCATCATCCCATTTGTTAATTACTGCTCTCAGATGCAGTCCCTGCCCCAGGGCAGGTCCATCTCCCAGTGTGGCTGAGCCCAACTGGCTTCAGTTTGCTTTGAAGTGGGTGAAAGGCTGGGACAGGGTGGCTGCAAGTCTCCTTCCATGACAGGAGTCTGCCCACAGGCTCTGTCAGCTCCCAAAATACTGCAGTTTGCTGCTCCACAGATCAGATTAAGCTGGCACTGATTTAGGAATGGGAACATCAAAGGTGTGCAAACAGCCCTGCTCATGAAGGAGCAAAAACCAAAGAACATACACAAGGTTGCCTACCACTGGCACCTCAGTGACAGACATCCCACCTGGGTTACCTGCTCTCCCCAGTCCATGGGTGACTCATCCCATCAGTCATGTATTTTGGGAGGGGATGAATCACACTCTGAGCCTGCCAAGCCTCCTCACGGGAGCCTGGATGCCTGATTTTGAGAGGGGTGGAATTTCACAGGCTAGAGCTGAACTCTGGTTACCATAGTTATTATTGCATCTCCAAACGAAAAATGCAATTGTTGGGCCTGTTGTGGGGCCCTTCCCTGAGCAATATAAATACAAACAAACTCACCAAAGCCAGCAAACACCAGCAAACCCCTTAATTTCCACTTAACACGTGTCAGGTGGGATTGGGCCCTGTGCAGGAGCCTTCAAGTTCAGACTGGGTTCCTTTCATACAAGTCACTAGTTACCCTTTTGATGT
The DNA here is from genome assembly GCF_034315485.1 of Pezoporus occidentalis. Lineage (NCBI taxonomy): Eukaryota > Metazoa > Chordata > Aves > Psittaciformes > Psittacidae > Pezoporus > Pezoporus occidentalis. Next base: position 1,360,219 of record NW_026912887.1, read on the forward strand.
ATGCTTATCCACTGCTTGGCACTTGGGAAGGAAAGGGAATCACTGAGGTATTTGCCTTGCTAATGAAGATGCTGCGTATTCACTTTTGATCTGCTGAGAAATGCAAAGTGAAAAATTAAACCTGATTTTCACCACTAATATTGTCACCGAACATGACCACATCGTGTCCTGGCTTTCATCTATATGCACACTGCTGCTGGGGGGACCAGGTTGGGTGGTCCCCATGGATTTCTCAAGTTATGAGCTCCCCAGTGCAGCACTGCCCTGTGCTGGATATAGCAGAGCTTCAAGATAAACCCCATCTCTCTTCAACGTAATGTCTACCTCCTTCCCTCCCAAATTTCAGAGTAATGTCACCTAGAGCAGCAGCAATTGCTGTCATTCCCTGGAAAAAAGAGATCAAAACCTTGTGCCACTGAAGTCCCTGGTTAAGATCATAAAAAGCAGGCTTTGACCCTACACACCTTGGGGTCTGATATAAAACAAGTTAACAGGAAAGTTTCTATGGGAGCACAAATAGACTGTACATCAGGATCCTTGATCTGCCCAAACAAAAGAGAAAATGTGGATAAAAGGGGCTAAAGCTGCAGAGGAACTCAGCGTTTAACAGCGCTGCCTCTTCTTCTGTGTCACTGAAACGGCACTGGAAGGCAAACACGAAAGTCACACTGTCACTGGGTGCTCAAAACAGGTTTGTTCAGGTTTGGGCTCTGCTGTTTGCCACCTCTTTTGTTCAGACCTTCCCCCCTCAGCCCTGTCCCTAGGAGACACGAAGCAGCCCCACGCAGCCCTAGACCTGCCCGGCATCCCGCCGTGCACGCAGTATGGCTTCGCTCATGTCAAACTCCTTTTTATTGACTAGCTCCATAATGTGTGAAGGTCACTGCCTCACTTCACACGTCTCAGCAGTGCTGTATTTCCACATTTAGCCACTTCAGTTTGTCAATATTAACATCTGTTACTATTTAACACCTGCCACTGCTCTCACTCGCGCAGGTCTCAGCACACAGACACAGCGATCCCGCCTGGCATGCTGCTTGCTCCACATGGAGAGGGCAGCACGGATGAGCTGCGTGCCCCAATTCCCCCCTCACCTGCAGTGCCCAAAGGCTGGGTCCTTCACACTGCTTAAGGGGAAAGGAAAATCCGAGCAGCATGTCCCTGTCACAGGGACAGACAAGGATCAGTGCTGGGAGCTGTCTGCTCGAATGGAGTTATAAGTTGCAGCTCTAGCCATGTTCCTCTGCTCTTGTGAGATCCCACTTGCAGTACTGCATGCAGTTCTGGTGTCCTCAACATAAGAAGGACATGGAGCTGTTGGAGCAAGTCCAGAGGAGGCCACAAGGATGATCAGGGGCGGGAACACCTCCCATGTGAAGACAGGCTGAGAAAGTTGGGGCTGTTCAGCCTGGAGAACAGAAGGCTGTGTGGAGACCTCAGAGCAGCTTCCAGTATCTGAAAGGGGCCTACAGGGATGCTGGGGAGGGACTCTACATCAGGGGCTGTAGTGGCAAGACAAGCGGTGATGGGTTCAAACTGAAACAGGGGAACTTCAGGTTAGATATAAGGAAGTTCTTCCCTGTGAGGGTGCTGAGGCGCTGGCACAGGGTGCCCAGAGAAGCTGTGGCTGCCCCATCCCTGGCAGTGTTCAAGGCCAGGTTGGACACAGGGGCTTGGTGCAACCTGCTCTAGTGGAAGGTGTCCCTGCCCACGGCAGGGGTTGGAACTGGATGAGCTTTAAGGTCCCTTCAACCCAAACCACTCTAGGATCCCTGCCATTTACTCACCACATCAACCTGCTTTCACTGCAGTGGTGAGGAAAAAGGCCCCCAACAAATCCAACCCACAACTCCAAGCTGTGAACTTTCTGTCAAGATTTCTTGTAGTCAGAGTCTGGCCTCCCTGGGGTCCTTGTTAATATGAAAAAACAACTGTGTGTGAATGTTAGCATCTCCAAATATCTCTATAGCTCACGACTCATTTCTCTTGCACCTAAGTCTTTAACAGGTACATAACGTGTCCGTGACAGCTGAGTCATAACCAGAGATGGGCTGACGCTGTAAAATCCCTCACAGCACGAGAACCTTCCCAGTATTAACAAAAGGGTTTTACACAGACTTTTCCAGTCCTATTGCCCAGCATTAGCTTGCCAAGCTCCAGCACCTAAGGAGATAGATGCTAGAGTGCATCATGCAACTGTGCTGGGACTTTGCTGCCATTCATCAGTAGAGAACATATTAGGCTTTGGGAGTCAGGTTAATGCTGGCCACTGAAAAGGCCTATTGGTAGCCAAATAATAACTTGAAGCATTATTTTGACACTGGTTACACAGCACAGAAAAGCACAAGGCCTCTTGTATGAGCACAAGACAACTGGGAATGTCAGATAAAGAAAGAATCGACTCCAAAGCAAACCCAGATGTTACAATTTCCCTCTGATTGGCTTTCATTTCCACATGCCTTGGCATTTGCTGCTTGTGCCTGTGAGCAGAACTACCCACAGATAAGCCTGTTCCCGGAGAAGTGCCTTGCAGAGAAATACCCCAATCCATGGGAAGGCCCAACCAAACTGAAATGTGTGTAAATGGCTCCTTATGGCTCATGGACCACTGTACATCCCACAGCCACGATGGTGGCATCCCCAGTAGCCACTGCAAACCCCCATAAATCAGAGCAAACACCACTGTACATCACAGCTGCTCACCAAATGCCTGTGACCGCTGGGACAAATTCAACCTTTCTGCTGCTGGGTTTCTCCTGCAGAACAGGGCTCTTCATTTTTACATTCCCTTGAACTACATGAGATTTCATTTTCTCATGAGTAGTGCGTCTCATGGAAGCAATGTCCAACTGGGACATCATTGCAAAGCCTCAAAACATTATTTTTGTGGAAACATCCCAGCAGAATAAAATCTGTATACTCCTATTTAATTAATACTGTGGGCAATTGCTTGCAGACTCCCTAAGCCATGGCAACCAGCCAAGCTCAGTCTTGAAAAGAGGTTTCAAGTATCAGAGCTTTCCACCTCCCGAACTCCCTCACTCCTCTGACAAGACAAATATAATTACTGCTGATTTGCTTTACTTGCTCAGGTAAAAATGCAACAGGTCCTTATCATTTCAAAGAGCTGTCTTGGAATTCCACTGCTTGCTTAACATTTATTTGTTTAAAACAAGTTTCATGTCTATTTAGCTGTGCCTGCCTTGTGGGAATTTCACAGACTAATTCTCTGCAGACAATATCCACTATAAATAGGAATGAGTGGTCACCATATGAAGCAATTACAGTGTTTCTGGTCCTTCTCAGCTCCAAAAGAGGATGAGAAAGAGACAGAAAAAGGAAAAAACAGATGGGAAAGGAGAAGGGACAGGAAGGGAGAAGAGAAGGGAAAGGAGAGGAGTATATTCCCCCTCTCCAGTTGCAGGAAGGTGGCAAATCTCCATCTCTGTACAAGAGATGGAAGCAGTAGCACAGACACCTATAGCTAGTAGAGGTAATGTGGACAAATTGAATTCGGTAACTTGGGAAGCTGATCTTGAAGGAATCAGGAACTTAAACAATCCAAAATACTTTCTTCCAGTGTCTCTTTTTAAATTAGGGCCTTTCACATACAATATTCCTTCTGCCTTCTGCAGGAGCCACAAGATCCTTTCAGGAGTTTATCACACACTGTATTTTATTCTTCACTAAGGGACTGGAGGATACTGGGGAGTATCAGCTATAGCATAATCCAGGCAAGTATTAAGTAGCGCACTTGATAGTCCTGTGTTGTCATCAGGCAAGTTCATACACTTAGGTCCCATGGCCTCAGAGGAGCAGGCGATGCCTTTGTTCAGAAACACAAATCTAACTGGTTGAAGTGTAAAATACTGGAGCAAGAAGCACTATACTGTCAGGAGAAACAGGCTCGAAACCTCAAAAGACCAGATAAGATACTCCAAGAGCATCATATGATGTTGCAAGTAATGGCTAGAACTCTGAGAAACTGAATATGTAACAGGAAGGTTTGCACCAAATAACTAAATAATCTAAAGACAAAGGAATTCAAAGCTGTTGGTACAGTGAAGTTCAGCTCTGGAGGGGAGAAAACAACAGGAAAAAAGAAAAATGCCATTTTGATAGTTCTTGCACAGATTATCACAGGACTGGGAACAGATGAAATAAAATCTGACTTTCAGCATCTTCCTTCACTTCTTTCCCCACACCTTGCTACAACCTTCTGTCCTTGCTGGTAAATGCAAAAGAAGTGTTTGGAAGATATTCTCTAGCAATAGGAAAACATGCACTAGTACACAAATGTGGCAACATCCAGATTTACTTGTGTAAGAATCTTCTTAACCATTCCCCCACACAGATTTCCTCTGACTGGCCTGACACCAGTTCATACATACTCAGTAGACCTTGACCATCAAATAGCCTCAAAAGAACAAGCAGCAGATTTCTGACATATCCCTCTTACCTACCAGGAAACAAGTAGTAATATGTGGGAAATGAAGTCGGAGAAGCTTTCAGGCCTGCAAATTGCTTCACTTGGATTTTACCTTAGAAGCAAACTCAATACCATAGCAGCATCAGGCGGTTTCAGACCACTGGATACGTGTCTTGTAAAAGGTTTCAAAGCTTTCACCTCTGGTCTGATACAGCTTTCTTTTGACATTACTCACAAAATAGAGAGAGCACCTAATACAAATGTTGTGAAAAACAATCATTAAAAGAAGAATCTTCAGAAAAAGATATCACAGTTGATGTTGAACTTATCCTGACAGCAACCCAGCATCTCCCAGTTGTCTTCAAGAAACCAGAGATGAAAAAGGGAGAGCCTTTGGCAGCGTGTGGGCTGATGGCATCGACTTCCAGCCAGTGTTACCAGGCTGTGAGGACTGACAAGAGCTTTCCAGTGCTGAGGAGCCACTTCTGAAACCGTGATACACTCTGATCTTTAAAGTGCCTCAGAAAGAAATGCTCTCCATGAGGCAGAAACAAATTTGGATCGTGGGTACAATGTACTTCATAACGGTGTGGTCTGACTAAGTTGTTTCCAACGTCAGTGGAAGTCTAATGAGGCAAAAACTACCTGGACATTTACTCTCACTGTAGCTCTGACACCTTAGTGGGAGGTAAAAGCAGATACTGTTTTCCTGGGAGGGATGTACATTCATTACTGTGGGCAACGGCCTCTCCAGATCTACTGACTTGGCTTAGAGGCCATATTTACAAGACAGTGTTCCTTGAGTCCTCATTTCAGGTAACAGCCCTCTATTTACCTCTGAAATATTCCCAGCAGACTCCAGTTTTCAATGCAGTACTAATAGTTCATGCTACTCCCAGAACATTGCAGAGGCACAGTGCTCACTGCAGACTTTAAAGAGAGTTGCAAAAACCCAGCAGAGCCCTACATAATACTGCTGGCACCAACATTTGCTTCTCGCCTGTCTCCAGTAGAATTACAAATAGGAAGATGACTAAGAACATCTCTGTGTGCCTGGCACAGATAGATGCATCTGATCCCACTAGAAGAAACACAAAAGGTCTGCAAGAGAAAAGAAATGTTCATCAGCACTAAAATGTCAGACTCACTGTGTGAGCCAGGAGCTCGTGATGGTCACAGAAGTGGTTTGGGGTCTGGCCAAGGGCCATATGCCCACAGTGGTGGAGCAAGGAGGTGACCTTATAGGGACTCACCCTGAATAAAAAGATTGATCTTTAGCATTCACAACACACAACAAGAAGTAAATCAGGGTCTCCAGATCAGGACTTGGAAACAAGGGAATAAGCATTCATCAGTTGTTATTTTTTCTAAAAAGGGGCAGGGAAGATGTGGGGTGACTACAGAAACGCTTGTCCTTCCCAAGTACCAGATGTACTGTGCTGACAGTGGTGATCTTGGTGAAGGGAGCAAACTGGGGAAGATAATGAATGGTAATTCCACGGAAGGAGGATTTTTCAGCTTTACCTTTCTGTGTGATTCTCCCACTGTGTTTTCTATTAACAAAGGAATTCATCTGGATGTCAAAGAGGGAGACTTGTCATACTTTCTTCCACCTGGAGAAATATGTCAGCCCAAAAGGGACATATGAATATCTTAACCTAAACTTGTCAAAATACCCCATGAAGGAAGAAATTCCTTACTATGAGGATGGTCAGGCCCTGGCAAAGGTTGCCCAGAGAAGCTGTGGCTGCCCCATCCCTGCCAGTGTTCACGTCCCTTCCAACCCAAACCAGTCTGTGATTATATGATGATTCTACGATCTGAAATTGGTGACGTACTCCAGGGGTAAAACCAGGTATCCCTTAAGGATGTTCATGTGGTCATCTAAAAATCAGTTCCCACAGACACAGGTAAAAATGAGGCCCTTGGTTTTGCTCATCAAATAGCCACCTTGTATGAAACGGGAACTCACCTATTGTACAGATACACACACAGAAACATTACGAGTGATCAAAACTCTTAACGTGCAGGATTTGCACTGGTTTTGCCAAAAGCACGTCATGAATTAGTAATCCTCAGTAGAAATTAGAACACTCACAGTGCCTGATAGATGAAAGAATGGCTGAAAGTTGTGGCAAAATGCTTTCCTGCTTCAAAATGCTCTGCAGTACGGGTAAAAAAAAGGGACAAAATGAATATGGACAAATTTTCATGAGCAGCTTGTTCCCCTTTGATCAGCTCTGCTAGGTAGTAAATACTATATGCACAAGTACATCGCCACTAATTGAATCAGCTGTATGCTTTAATAATTGGAATTGACTGAAGAGGCTTTCAGTGGGGGTTTCCCAGGCCCCCTCTCTCAGCATATCCGTTCCAGTTCTTGTCTTATTTGCTCACATTTCAATTTTAAATCCCGCCACTGGTAACATGACAGCAGCGCTTTCAGGAGCCTGCCGGGCCCCGAGAAGCCTGTCAGAGCCAACACGCTGCTCCTAGGAAAGGGAGCCTGATTAAAAACCTCATTGTGTCAGCCAGGCAATCAGATGTTCATTATCCTGTGACACACGACTACTGAAATGGAACATTCACATATTTTAAACTGGAGAGATTTGTACTTTAATATAATTATTTTTGAAAGATTCTTCATCAGAAAGGTTAATAAGAGCAATATAGGTTAATAACAGCACTAAGGCAGCTGACATAATCAAATAATTGACCTTATTGATATGTTAAGTGCCCTATGCTTCACCTTGGGATGTGTGACTGCTCTCCACAGTCAATTATCTTATAATGATGCTTGCTTCTTCAGGTCTTATTGCTTGAATATTGGACTGTATCCAAGGTTTTTGGTGTACCCCCCCCCCCCCTTTCCTCCTGCAAACCCTCTCCTATAGGACTTCTGCTCTACTTTCATCTAGGACTATGCTAACATATAACAGGCACTTTTCACAAATATGCTAACACACAGAGTGTCAATGATTGCCTATAAATTCAGTTTTGTTTCCTTCAACAAACCTGGGGTGGATCCAAATCGTCTCGCTTCAGCAAGGAACAGCTCTCTGCTCTACACAGCCCCCCTGGGGCTGCTCCCAGACACAGAATGCCCAACGCTCCTGCCCGCCAAACCAGAGGTACAGCTCTTGAGCCTGGTACAAAAGGATGCTATGTGGTGTATGAAGCCATGCTCACTCACCCTTCATGGGATTCCTCCCATGAACAAGGCCTTTGCAGATCCACAGTGATCCCTATGGTCTTCACACCACAACAAGAAAAAGAAGAAAAGCTGTATCTGCATGGAAAGAAACAGCAATTACCCCCTGATTTTTCCCTCCAGGCAGGTGTCATGGCCCTGCTCAGACCTGCATCTCATTCCTAGCTTGACTGCATGTGTTCTCACTCCAAACTGGGGTGAATTTTCCAAATCTAGCACATACTTACGAAGAAGCGAGGCTGGTTATAAGGGTGTAAGGACCCACCGGATTTCTGTGGCAGGTTGTGTGAGGAAGATACAGGTCTGAATGTCACCTGGCTTAACCCCTTTGACCCTTAGCTAGGGGTGATATTGAGAATGCTGCTGTTACTGATCCATGCCCCTTGCTTGTGAAAGATGACAGGCAGACACAGTTGCCTCCGAATGGGCTCTCTCTGAATTGCCACAGCACCACCAGCCTCACTATGTATGAGCAGTGATGTGCTGGAGCTGTAACACACCCTGCACTGCTCCTGCCCACAGCAGGGTGATTTCTATTAGTCCTGAGATCCCAGGGAAAGCAAAGGAATTGCTAGGAATCTGTCTCATGGTCATTAGAAGGGGCTGGCCCAGAGCTGCTCCCAGGTTCCCCAGGCAGACTGCCCGAACCCCCTGCTTCTTTCCTTCATCTGACTCTTCTCACGTCCATGCATGAGGTGCTCTTACCTCAAGGGTGGCAAAATTAATTCATAACATGCCAGACTTACAAAGTTTTGGCTACATTTGGGTTACATCTGGGATTCTGGGGGGGGAAGGGGCCAAGATTTTGGAAGAGGAACAGAAAAACCTGAACTTTGAGCTAGAGGTGCCAGGGGGTTTGGAAAGTGTTTGTGATCCCAGCTATTTGCCTTGTGTATCCTGTTCCCCTGCTGTACACGTTGCCTGATCTCCCTCCAAGCACCTAAGCACGCTCTAAAACATTTCATTCACTCAACACTGAATCCCTGAATCCTCTTGTCACCTAATGGGCTTCAAATTGGGATAATATTCAGCTCAGAGGCATCAGCTAATTTTGAGAGAGGCTGGGTATGAATTGACACTGCTGTATGTGCAACAGAAATGGGCTGCAACAGAGGCCAGTGAAGACAGAGATCTACTCTGCAACCACTGTGAAAATGAGGATGCAGGGGAAGCCATTATTCCTGAGGCATTTTCCAGTTCTTCCCCAGCATGTCTTTGAAGCGCTCTGCAGTATTTTAACCTCTAACTGATGTAAATGGCAGGCCAGCCTAATGCTGTCCTGCAGTTTAACAAATACAATGGCAAAATGTAATGGCAGGCTGCTATTTGGTAGCCTCTTAGGCAGGATCCTCCAGCAGCAATCTGCTGGGCTCCAGGCTTCTCACAGACATGAGAAATGAAGGATTGCTTTGTGCTATTTATTAGCAAACCTGTTCTCTGCAGTTTTACCTGATGGGACTGCTCTGATCATCATAATTCAACAAATACAATTTAATCTGTGTGAGTTGCTATCAGTTAATATCTTAACAGGGATATCTTTGCAGCAGTGGTAGCCTGGTAGTCCAATTAAGTTGCATAGGCAGGGTATCTTCCATAATCTCAGGCACTTTGAAAGCTTTGGGGATGTATCTGCTGAAAGAAAATTGCCTCATCCTGGCACTGGTACTTTCAGCAAGACAATGCAGGGCTATAGTGAGTCGAAGAATAAAACCACAAAAGGTGGATTAGGCTGAAGTAAAGGAAAATGGCCCAGGAAATACTAAATTTCTACCTGACAATCTCCTGCCTGCAGGGCAGTGGGCACAGCCATTAGCTCTGAAGCCATGCTAGCCTAAAGATCCCTTTAGTTCCCTCCCAAAACTGGCTTTCATCTTCAGGGATGGAGGACAGATGGTCAGCTTCAGCTTGGCACTATCCCTCTTAGCTTGCTGCCTTTCATTCATTTTTAACACACCACCTTTGGACTGCTGGGAATGCCTGGGAAAGTGAAGGTGTCTGTGATTAAAGAGATGAGGAAGAAGGAAGCCTACAGGATGCTTTTAGCTGCTTTCCAGCTCATGTGGAAACACGTAACACAACAGGATCACATCTGGTCTAGGCAGAGTACTTGTGGCAGGAGAGGTTGGGTTGTGCATTATGCTTTAAGGTTTGCAGGAAAAGAGTCTCTACACGCTAATAAACATTCACATTTTCAGCACTCACCAGAGATAAGAGATTTACAGCCCTTCCCATAACATTGTAATATTCCCATTATTGTAACATAGAACAAGGGAAAATGGCTTTAAAGAGGGTGGATCTCAGAAAGACACTAGGAAGTTCTTCCCTGTGAGGGTGCTGAGGCGCCGGCACGGGGTGCCCAGAGAAGCTGTGGCTGCCCCATCCCTGGCAGTGTTCAAGGCCAGGTTGGACACAGGGGCTTGGAGCAAGCTGCTCTAGTGGAAGGTGTCCCTGCCCACGGCAGGGGTTGGAGCTGGAGGAGCTTTAAGGTCCCTTCCAACCCAAACCATTCTGTGATTACCTACTAGTAGCCACAAAGTATGCAAACAGAACAAATGGTTTTAAAGGCACCAAAAAAAAACAGGAAGTCAGAGCAAATATGTTTTGCTACTGATCTATCACAGAGTAGATCAGAAAAGTGAGATGGGCCCTGTTAAATGCATCAGCCCAGTGACAGACGGGGTACAGACACATCTGACCAAGTCAGGTTTCAGGGTGTACTTATTCCATTGACAATTAAAAACATGAGTGAAAAATCCTGGTGCTCTAGCTCTGCTCTCAGAGGATCCTCAGAAGGAGATCCCCTTTAGAATGCCATGATGTTTTTGCCCAGGTACTTCTCTGGGAGGAATTCAAAGGAACCAAGGCTTTGGCCTGAGCAGCTCAGCTTGCCCCCATGCCAGAGGGCTCTGCTCCCATCATCCGGGTGTTCCATCCCCCTGGAGCTCTGGCAGATTTCAGGGAGATTCCCTGGGATGAATTTCAACCTCTGTGTGCAGCACCCATGCATTCCCTCCCTGCTGTACCAGCGCACCTCTGTTAATGCCCAGTATCACTGTAACGGCTCTGAGGAGCAGCTCCCATGCCTGATGCAGTACTTGGGTACGGGAAGGGTAAATCTCTGCCTGCCAGACATTTCAAGCTGGGGAGTGACAGTGAACAGAGCAGCTTGCCCTCATTTTATGAACAAAAGGTTGGCTGTAGCCCTTTGGATATGAACTGGAAGGTAATTAAGAACCTGACTGACTTTTTAGACACTGAAGTCTTTAGAAAAGCTCAGGGGTTTGGTCTGTTGTAATCAATTATATTGATAGCTACCCACATGAAATATGGGCCACTCCCAGCGAGCTGCTCTGGCTCAGGAGGGGTGGCTGAAGGGTTCCTCATCCTCAAGGAAAGTGCATCTGTGTAAGGGATGAGATGTGCAGAATGGCCCAGTTGTCCTAACTCCATCCCTCATGATGTATGTGCTGGGTATTGAGTAGGAGCAGGCTTAGACGAACCCTGACTAGCACTGCAAATCCCATCTTTTCTCTTTGAACAAGCAGTAGCCCGGCTGTGGCAGATGACAGTGTTTTAAAAGGCCATAAATACTGCTGAGTTTGCAAAACGTACTGGCCAGCTCTCACAGAAATCACTGGGGCTGTCTGGGGCTCCCTGAAGGGGAACTCCTGAGTAGAGCTGTGGCTTCTGGTCCACAACCATCTGCTTATAAAGTCTCTGGTGGATTTGAGCCCCTAGAGAAACCATGACCATATAAAACTGGTGAGCATGAGGCCACCTGGGAGGAAGGAGAAGGAAGGAGTGAGGTCCTGATCTTAATTATTTGTACATCATCCCCATGGAGACTCCAAGATGAGCTGAACCCTAAATTAGGCATGAAGGAAACCTGCAAACATCCTAATCCATGCGAAACCTTTCAATCAAAGTTCACACCACATTACACATCGGAGATTCAAAAGACGTGGCATAAATCCCTGAGAAGCAGCTTCAGTATTGCCACTGCTTACAGAAAGGTTTGGTTTAAAGCAGTGAGAATCTTTTGAGCAGGAACTCCTGTTTGCCTGTTTCACTGCATCAACCACCAGGACATATATGACAGCATACAAATAATACATAGCCGTGATTAATAAATCATAAAGCAAATCATGGTAGGAACTCTGAGCTAAATCCATTTCCTCTCCTGAAGTTCCACAGCAGAGCCAACACTTGCGACTGTGTTTCAAAAACCCCACTATTAGTACAAAAGTTGAACAATACCACTGTCATAATTAGATTTTCCATTAGGCTTGTGTGGCATAATTAAAAATGCAATTTCTCTGTAAGCACACAGCAGTGCTCTCGGAAAAGGGTGTCACTACTTATTAAGGGCATACACAGGTACTTTAGCTAACCACATAAATTGATTAAGTACTAAACTAGGCTATGGAGTCTAATTGTTTTGAACAAATACCTACTTACTGCATATGAAAGGACACATTGCTCTGCCTGCTGGAAAGCATAATTCATCCAGCAACTACTAACTTTACCACTGAATGCCATTTAGCTCTGTCCTCACCAGGTACCAAATGTGTCCCACGGATGCTACTTGCAGTGCTAGCAGACAGCAGCAGTTCTTGAAGTCAAACAACTCGGATGAATGCAGGACACCATGGGCAGGACCAGGATGTGCTCCTGTCCCTCTGTGGCTTCAGGTGAGCCCTGTAACAACTTCGGGCATCTATTAGCCCTCTGCAGTCTGCAGATTGCAATAGCTTAACCTTCCTTTACAAAGTACGGGCTAACACTCCTCCTCACTGACATTTACAAAGGAGCAGATGGGAGCCAGTTGTTAAAATCAGATAAGCTCCTCCGAAATTCCTAGCTGCTATTATTATCCAGATTTGACATAGTTTTACTCAAGCAGGCAGTTGTGGTTTGTGTGAGCCCAAGTTAGGACTTGGTCTGCTCTTCATAGGAGCGTGGGACACTCCCAAGTGCTTGGGAAGTCTTGAAGGAGCCTCTGAAAAAACACACAATGACTTATATTTCCAGGCAGGATTTCTGCAGTGTTTAGAAACCCCTAAAGCAGCAGCACTCACGTCAGTTACAGACTTCTGCAGCCTCTCAGGACAATTCACACAGCTCACAGCCAGGCAATTGCTTGCCTACCATCCCAGCCCCACTTCTGGCATGGGGACTGGCACCTAATCCCCAGGTGCAATGCAACTATGCACCTTGGTGCAGCTGATCCTGCGCTGTCCCGGCAGTACTAAAGGAGTTCAGGGAGGAAGCAAAGCTTCCCAGCATGAACTGAATACAGCAGATGCAAGAAGCAGGTACCTGTCAGGCTGGGGGGATTTGAAACAGTAAGGCTGATTCTCCCGGCACTGTGATTTCCTACTGTTGTGCTTGCATAAAGTCAGCTTAGCTTTTCCTGTTAATAAATGAGGAGACAATCTGACCCAGCGTGTTCATTGACAAGCTCTGCAAAAGAAACCTCAGGAATGTTTTATTCCTCCCACATTAGGAACGTACAGAACATACAGAGAAATTTACCGTCACATAATGATCCCTATTATGCAAAGCGAGGCTGACAAAATTTCCATCATTACATCCCTGACAAGTACTCAGTACTGCGGGGGCTTTCAGGCTTTCTTTTGAAAGAAGAAAGACCTGCAAAGTAGCTTTAATATCTTAAATATGGAGCAGGAACTTTATCCTCTCCCTATTCACAAACACCTTAAATACATCTCCTTCCTTCACAGCTCATTAATCCCCACTCCTCTGCTCTTCAGACATTTAAATTCTTTCCACAGATCTACCACAGCAGAAGTGTTTATACCATGTTTAATCAGCACTCTGCCAGCTCTGAACACCCCTCATGACCTTACTGGTTCTGGAGTGACCAAAGATCATTATGAAAACCGCCAAGTGTGATGGTGAGGACCTCGCTGGTGCCCATAGCCCTTGTGTCATTACCAAACCACATCCCCTGACGTGTTTTCTCCTCTTTTTGCACCCCAAAATGCCCATCAAATGGTTCCATTATCACTGAAGCATTGATTAAAATCCAGAATCTGAAGGACAAGCAGATAATCAATAATTTAACAACTTGCTTGGCATCACACTGTTTTAGGGAGCACTACACATGGCGGGGTGCAAACCCAATCCAGTTACTCTTTGGTTGAAAGCTCCAAAGGGACCAACCCTGACCCCAAACCTCTGACTGATGACACTGGGGTGTGATTTGCTTTATGAACTAGCATGTTCTGCACGCACAGAGCTGCCTTCCCGTGCCATTTTCACTTTCCACATTGCCATTTGAATGCCAGTATCAGCAAGTATCAAACGTGTGAGGAACGAGCACACGGGGCTCACAGGCCCACCATCGTGTTTTTCTTGCCTTTTTCTGTCCTTTCTGTGTCCCCACATTTCCCCTTCTCCCTCAGATTTGCCCTTTTGCTACTCCTATTTCTTTACCTGTTCCACCACAGCTGCTGAGGCCTTCTCAACCTCTCTTGCCTCTCTCCAGTCTCCCTAACCAGGTTTCAGCCCTTAGCACAGGAAAGAGCAGAGACTGAGAACACGAATGAACATCGCATTGAGGTTACTGCTCCCAGCGCTCTCCCTCTCGCACACACTGCAGGCCAGGGACACACGTGAGCCCCAGAGCAGTAATTAAGGGATTTTAGGAGGATAATGCCCCATGAGGGCTTCAGCAGATTGACACATGGTATTTCTTCTTAATAATGACTGTCCTGAAACGTATCGGCTCCGTGCGCCGTTGTGTTTCCGGCAATTTGTAAGAACTGTTCAATGTGTAGCCAGCTGGAATGCACAACAGCACATAATTGTTCTATTACTGCAGACTTCAATTGTTTCTCTTTTATTCATTAAATGGCCATTTATTGGAAGAAAGGTCCTTTTTTTAGATGCATTTTTACACAGCTCTAGATTGGGCTTGCCAGGACTGAACAAGGGCAGACCTTCCCTTTTCTCACTGTGCTCTTGGAAGGAAAATGGGGAGCACAAACGCTGGAATTTTTGTGTTTTTCTAATGGAGATGTTGAAAGCCTATTACATTCTGCACTGGAACAAAAAACAAGGCCTTTTGAAACGCTGCATGGGAGTCGAGGGAAGAGGCCACACACGCTGACTATGGGAGAGGCGAGAGCAAGGGTCTGCTTGGAGGCAGCCCTCAGTGCGTCTCCTTCAAATCAACCAAGGACTCATGTCAGAGGAAGAAGGACTGCTGTTGAGAGAAGCCACACAGGGCATGGGAGAAAACCAACTCTGTGTGGCTTACAGCGCTCACCTGGAAGTCAGGAGATGAGACTGAGGTCCCAGGTGGGTACCTGGATGGGAGATGGGGGTATGAGTCTCTGTGTTAGACCAGCAGCTCCACAACAGGCCAGGAATCTCTTGAAACAAAGCTCACCAAAGCCCAAGAAACACATCCCACATAGACCTGAAAAGCCTTGTAGAACTGACTGCGCTACCTTGAGAACTGCTTCCTGTACTATCAGTGTTACCTCGATCTGCAAGTGGCTTACACAATACAAGAGCTAAAACCCAAACCCATGAACTCCAGGTCTGAGATACCTAATTCCCATTTCAACTGCTGTTCCCCCAGCAGAAGGTGAACATTTTAACCAGTTCATTCTGGTTGGACCACACTACCTGGCAAGCTGAGGCTGACCTAAACTACAACAAAAAAGTGAAACATCACATTAAAATATATATACAGAAGGAAATTCCTCCTGCTCTCCTAACCTTTCTCTAAGCCATTGAAAGGGCTTTAAAAAACAAAAAGGCAAGATGTAATTGTTTCCTGTGCAAACCTTGTGCCAGACTTGATTTTTATGGGCTGTATTTATTGACTTTAGCTATTTTTCCAGTCCGCTGCACAGCGTTAGACTTGGCAGGAAGTCCTACAAAGTGAAATAACATCTCCCCAAAAGTGGGAATTCTCATTGTTAGGCATGGTCAAAGAAATCTCCAGCCAAGCAAACTTACGACCTTTTCGCATGTCAGACTCAAGCCCAGGCCCGGCCAGCAACTAGACCAGACTCCTCGGGGAGGGTCAAATCTGACATCCAAGTGGAGCCATTTGCCCCCATCTGCTCTACTCCACCGCTCCCACAAGAGCACTGATTTGCTAATTCAATTACAAGCAGAGATTTGTACTTTGTGTAGATACCAATTTGTTTTCAGGGGAGCAAAATAAGACACCTAGTCTCATCAGGAGCCATTAGTGAGTTAATTGCAGCTGTTTAAGAGTTAGGGCTTAATGTGCCTGTCAACTCCAGGCACTTGCTACACTTCCCAGGATTTTGTATGCATCCCAGACAGATGTCTCCAAGGCAATCAGAAAAGTCCCACTGTATACACTTGAAGAAGACAGAAGACAACTGAAAGAGATTTATGTTGGATGGAATGACAAGCTCAAGAGTTTAACTGCACATGGCATTTCTGGAAGCTTGCCAGCTCCAAGTTTAGTGTGTTTTGTGTACTTCACTCATAAATGTTTATTGTGACAGGTAAACACTTGTTTTGAAAGCTTGCAGGCGTACTATTAAAACAGAAGTGTTCCTGACATAGTCAAGCTGTGCTGTCAAATGTTTATCTTTTGAATGATGAATGCTGGCTTTCCTTTTCATTCCTCTCAGTCTGCGTGGAACAGATTTGAACAGTCTCTCCCAACTTGTTTGGGCTCATTTCACCTGGGGGATGCAACTGAAAGCTGCTGGGCCAGAGAGCAGCCCTGCAATCAACAGCCCTGAAGCCAATAAATAAAGGTGATGCAGAGAACAAAGGAAGAATAACAGGGTAAGTAAGAGCAAGCTCCGTGCAGATCTGTCTGCAAATGCAAATGCAGATGTTGAGCTTTAGAAAGAGACTGGAGTTCAGTGCTTAGAGCATCTCAGCAACACCTATTTCACAAGTCAAATTGTGGAGACTTACGCTAACTAAAAAAGTTAGAAGCAACTGTAGGAAATTTTTCACAATATTATTTTTTCTTCTTGTTTTAAAGTAAGAAACAAGGGAATCTGGAATCAGTTAAATGGCCTGCGGAACTGCAGACAGTCATAAAAGTTACTGGCAAAAATGAACAAATGGGTGAGAATTTAGATTCTCCACTCGGTGCAAATATGCCTTCGACAGAGCTAGCAGGAGAGCTTGTGAAAAAGAGAGAGTAACTTTGTGTATCTTAATGTAATTGCATATGTTAAAAGGCTGTGGAATTCAGCAAGGATCCCATGGGCTTTCAAGTGGATTTCAGGTATTTCACAGTGTGTCAGCTATAGATTGAGACATAAGACTCGGGGTGGGGGGGGAAGCACAATCTCTGATTAAGTGAAATAGGATCAGATTTCCATGAAAACACATGAATTCACTGCTAATGCAGTTCTGCTGCTGCTCTGCTCTGTTGCAGTGGTGATTCAACCATGGGTTTGCTGACCTGCGCTGGGTGTAGCACTGGGCCAATTTGACCAGGACAATTGTAACAGTGTCCTGCTGAAAACACATGGATAAGAATTGATAATTTATGATTGATCGGAGGAAACCAGTCTTACACAACATGTAAAACATGGAACTGCCCAGCACAGGAGGCCTCAGAAGTGTTGGTATTACACAGGAGTCAAAGGAGGACTGGGTATTCATGAGGATATTGAAAATTCGGGATTACAAGAATGAAAAAGATAAAAACTGCTTCCAAAAGGACATTACACAGTGAAGTGCAAGTGCTCAGACAGTGTATAATACAAGGGCAAAAGAAGGCCCTCATCACCAAACCTGTAAACTCAGTAGGTCCCTGTCCCAGCTTACTGTTGGCCACACAGAGAAGATTATACACTCAATTAGGCTATTTCAGCAGAAGGTAGAATTAGGACCTTACAGCCTAGACACATGTATCATACCTTTGATCCATGCTTAACACAGAATTTGTGCAGGGCTGTTACTCAGTGGAGTGACTGCTCTGAACCCATTATGTAGCACACACATTGCATCCCTCTGGCAGGAACATCTGGTGACCCATAAACCAGGCAAGGCACCGGTGTTGCGGCACAGCAGCTCGGACACGGTTATTTACAGCACACCCAAACCACCTCCCAGGCAGAACCATAACAGACTGGGTTGGAAGGTACCTTAAAGCTCATCCAGCTCCAACCCCTGCCATGGGCAGGGACACCTTCCACTAGAGCAGCTTGCTCCAAGCCCCTGTGTCCAACCTGGCCTTGAACACTGCCAGGGATGGGGCAGCCACAGCTTCTCTGGGCACCCTGTGCCAGTGTCTCAGCACCCTCACAGCAAAGAACTTGACACCTAAATATAAATCATCACAAGCAGCTGCTATCTTCCATACATGTCAGGAGCAACCACACCATGGCCAGTTCCTTGGCTGTGAGCATCCTCCCCACTCTGAACCCTCCTGAAGTTCGCACAGAAACAGGCTGGCTATAAGGAAGCTTCCATCTTTCTGTCCCCCAGATACAGCGATCAACAGAGCAAACTACTTCAGCATTTACTCCTGATGAAGAGTGTGCTGTGTCCATGCAGAACCTTGCCTGTGCAAGGAGTCTATGCTAACTACTGCTTTTGCCCTGTCCAATAAAAAGCATATGAAAGAGGCAGTAATAAAAAGCATTAAGACTCACACAAGGCTTGTTAAATGATTTAAATCTTCCTAATGTATAGCATTTTCCTGGTAATTAAGTTTGAACATTGAGCTGGGCTAAATGCTGCCTACTGTCAGATAACACGTTAAATGCTCCCTCACACACTCAGATGAGTTTTTCCCTACCACAGCCCTGACAACTGAAGGTAGTTATGTTGAATAACCTCCTATTGACAGGGCACAGCATGGCCCTGCAAAGTCCATTTCCCACTCACAGCACTGCACAAGCTCACTCAGACCCCAGCTCGTGTAGATGTGGCTGGAATACCTGGTTTCTGTGTCAAAAACCAACAGAAAACTTGGAAAGATGGGGGAGAGAAGAGGTGCATTTGATGTGAAGGAGGAGGAGGAGGATGTGGATGCTCTCTGCTCATGTTTCTGTTTCATTTTTCTGCAGTCTGCATTGAAAAGCAATTTCAAGAGAAAGGCCTGCCCTGCCCTGGTAACAAGCTATTTGCCCGTAAGCAAAGATCAATGGTTGTTTCTATTTGCTTTCCCACTTCTTCCTCCTCTTCCTGCTGTTTTTGCCCTTGTATTTATCTGCTATTGGTTTACACATTCCAGCTTTTGTTCTCAGCTCTTTCTTGCTTTCCTGCCCTCTCAGCATTCAGTTCCATCCAGCTACACCACCCAGAACATTCTTTCCAAAGCAGTTCCCTATTAGAAAAGCCTGATGCCTTCTAGTCCGAAGTACAGTACTCAGATGGGAGGGTTTGATCCCATGCAGTAAAGGGTAACCCTGCTCATCGCACCCACAACCCCATCACTCAGAGGCCTGTCTGAGATGCTTGTTGTTCAACTTAGACTCCAACCACATTTACTATTCTGTTTTAAACACAACTGGGTCAAGGCAGTACTGCAAAATAAGCCAGGTAAAGAGATGTGATGCACACATTGGCTTTGCAACTTGCTCAGCCAGCTTCCAAAGCCCCAGCAGATTAATTGACATTGCTAACTCTTCTTGGTAAGAGAATATCAGTGAATGCTTCAGGTGAAGCCTTCAACCACCCAGAGGTACACCAGGAAAACCTGAAAATTTAGGTCTGTTTTCAAAATCCTTCCAGGCTGGCTTCATACATCATCCAAGCTGAAACTGTTCTCGTGATGTATTATACATGGAGACTGCAGTACATCATTGGAGTTCTGACACTGCCATATTCAGGGTATGCTAGGATACAACGTAATGAATTACAGCGTTGGACATTGACAAATACATGTTAGGGGAAGTTTAAATTAATTTTTTAGCTGCTTGCAGTTGGCTTAGAAAGTAATTTTTATTAAATAAACTAGTGGGAGAAGTGGGCAGATTCAGAGCCCCCGAGAAGGGGAATGGCAGAGCAGAGAGAACACAGGACAGAGAGCAAGGGAGCCATTCCAGCTCCTGGATTAACATGATGTTGGAAAAGTTAGCTGGGAAAATCCTTCTTGTGCTCACCCACAGGCATGCAGCTCTCCCATGTATCTGGATCACACAGGGATGCCAAGTTCATTGGATCAATCCCATGCCTGTGGATTGGGCATTAAACAATTCCCACTGACTGCAGTGGGGTAATGTATTGTTGTATACGAGATGTATTGTGTATGGAGGGGATGCAGCAGATGGGCTCTCACCTGGAATATTCATAATCACCCATTTATTTTTTTCCCATAAAAATAAACCAGTAATAAGAGTATGAGAAGGATAAGGTACAGCTGGGAAAGGCAACCAAAGAAACCTTTCATGAGAAGCAAAACCTTTGAGAAAGCCCAGAATGCTAAACATCTTTTCCCTCTGAAGAAATCTTTTGTCATTTCATGGGGAATCAATTAACCACAGTATCTTATTCAGGTAGACTTGAGATTAGTACCATATCCCTTTCACTATAGATAATTAACCTCAGTTTCTGAATTAGCAGCAAAATAAGCCAGTTATTAGTTTTTATAATGACTAGAACTCGATATTTTGGGTAGTTAAACACCCAAGAGTTTAAATTAAAATAGACATCTGACAGAAATCCCTGAAGTGTTCTTCAGATCATTAATACTATAAATTCCACGGTAGATTGAACTGACAATGTTCCCTTTTCCTTCTGGAGCACTCCAAAGGGATGAGCTACTCCCTTAAATCAGCATTCGGTTTGATCTCTGAAATAATCTCTCCTTGATACCTAAAGCCTCAAGGCCAACAGCATAGTTAAACTCATATCCTCCTCTTACCAGAAGTGTTATGTCTAGTGAAGGGAGGAAAAAGAAATGGGAAAGCTTACACTCCTGGTGTACCTGCAGACTGCTCCAGACGTTACCAAGACAGTGATGCTCCCATCCTGGAGCAGAATCTTGGCGATGGTCCCAAGGGGCACTATAGCAGAGAGTGTGCCAGGAGCAGGGGGAGGCCATGAAGGAGAGAGGAGGCTGTGCACAGCTCCTGTGGGATCCTAAATGACAATTGCTCTCTCCACACCTCAGGTCTCCTGCAGTGGAGATGTGGGGCACAAGGGTGAGAAGCATGTCCTTAAGGCAACAGGGCTCAAGGATCCTGAGGAGATGCTGCTTCATCCCCCTGCCCCACTGCTGTGTCTTCTCTGTGTGTCTCATCCCTTGGAGATGCTCTTCCTCAGCATCCTCAACCCATGCCGAACCTTGCTCACCATCAAAAAGCTTTTCTAATACCTAGCCTGCAGTACTTTTATTGTAAAAGAAGCCTGTTACTTGATGTCCTACCTGTATTAGCCTTTTCTTTCCAGCAACATGACACTGAGACTTGCTGAACTTCTGGTCCAGTTTTTACTTTCCTCTACTCATCGGTTCCCTTCCTGCAGAACTGCTGCCTCCTCCTCATCCTCTGTGCATTGATTATCCCAGCCCAAGTTTGGTGCCTTCCACTTGTCTGTAATTCAATTCCCCTTTTTTATCCCAAACCATTTTTGCAATTTGCTGAACTCATTTGAATTCTCATCCTGTTACCCAATACATTTGCAGTCCCTCCTAGCTTGGTGCCATCTGTACATTTAATAAGTGTACTATCCATCATTCAAGTTGTTAATGGAAACGTTGGACAGAACTGATTGCCTCCCTCCTCCCCGAGCTTCAGTCAGTCAGTTTGTCTCTTATAAGGGTTTGCAGGGGATATTTCCCCTGCAGAGAGGTGGAGGTACCTCTAACACTGACTTAAACTGTTACATTTCCCAGGGTGGCCAATGAGTCTCAAAGGCAGCAACACAAACCTTAAGCATGCTGCTCAGTGCACTGCAGACCTTACCAGACATGTGCTTTCATTCTGTTTTAGCTCCAACCAGCTATGTATAACACTACAAAGGGAAGAATAAATGCCCCAGGGATTGTGCCGCTGCAAGTAAAATGTGTATTCTAAGAGAAATGAATGTTTACCTTCCCATTTATGTGAATCAATTAGTGATAAATATCCCCAGGGCATAGAAAGGACTAATGCAGACAACAAAGGATATGCTCTAAATAATGGAGGATTAGAAGAAGGCATACGCACATAATAAAATATCAGCTACAGATGCCACTTGAGAAGATTGCAAAAGAGAGAAGAGTAAGTAGCTGAAGAAGGAAAGAAAGCAGAGGTGATGAGAAAGCTGCAGCAGCAGTAAAGATAAATGATGAGGGTGCTTTTTGAGTATATATGCTAGACTTCAAAGAGGTCAGCGTAGAGCTAGGAAGGTCTCCAGGAGAACAGAAGGGTAATTTATAAACAAAAGAGCCAGACAGGGCTTTATGCCCCAAAATAAGTCCTTTTCCCCCTCAATTCTATCAGTTGCTCCAAGAAAAGATACTACCTTTCCCCACAAACCTTACCTCTTGACAATACCAAAATAGAAAGATGTATTTGCCCTGGCACTCTGAAAGGACAATAGGAAATAGATGCTGAAAGCCTCTAGAGAAAGAAACATCTTAAGAATGAAAAAGGACCAGAGTTAGAGCTTCTCAAGAATTACATTTTATCTCATGAAAAATGTCACCAAAAAGGAATAAAAATTGGTTCCCCTTTCTCGATAGCTTCATTTTTGCCAGAATGTTTTTATCAAAAAATGGAATCTTCTCATCAAAAAACTCTAGGCCCCCAAACAAAACATACGTAGCTTGAAAGCAAACAGAATTCTCCTAGCTGGGCCTTTTAGGGCTTTGTAGCATTATTGCCATACAAATCATGAAGCACAAGCACCTCAAGACAATTTATTTTTTAAGAACCCCTCACTAGGCTTTTAATACTTATTTTTGTTGGCTTTTAAGGAGAACCAGTAATAAAACTTGGAGAAAGGACATTAAAACATCGTAGCAGCCTTCCAGTATCTGAAGGGGGCTATGAGGAAGTCAGAGAGGGACCCTTCATCAGAGACTAAACAAAAGGTGACAGATTTAAACTGAACCAGGGCAAGTTCAGGTTGGATATAAGGAAGAAGTTCTTTACTGTGAGGGTGGTGAGGCACTGGCACAGGGTGCCTAAAGAAGTGGTAAATGCTCCATCCCTGGCAGTGTTTAAGGCCAGCTTGAAGAAAGCCTTGAGCGACATGGTCCAGTGTGAGGCATCCCTGCTCATGCCAGGGAGTTGGAACTAGATGATCTTAAGGTCCTTCCCAACCTGAACCATTCTGTGATTGTGACAGATGGTGATCTGGGCTATTACAAGGCAGAAACACTGGGGCAGAGTGGCTGCATGTAGACATCCATCATTGGGCTCCAGTTGGCCTGCTACAAGGGACATTTGCATCTGTAAGGCTTGCGCTGGTGGCCCCTGGGGAGAGGGCAAGAGGACACTGACATCCAGGGTGCGGGCAGCAGTCTAAAAGCTGGGATTAGTACTTTTTGGTGCCAGGTTCACATCTCCATCAGCATCATCTTCTTTGGGATCCAGTCCTCCTTTGACCCCTCCTTGCAGGCTCCATCTGGCCCTCGGTACCTCCCAGCTCTTCTCCTCCTCCCTGCCACTACTTATTGCTCTGGACCAACAGCATCTCACCCTGTGCTCATCTGCCCTGCCTGGCACCTTGCCTATGTAGGTCCTGCTGACAGTAAGGAGCAAAAGGAGTAAACAGGGAATAAGTCTGGAGGCGAGGGAAGAGCTGTTTTCATTTGAGGAAATTTAGTTGCTGTTTCTGGTTCTCAGCATGTCAGCAGAAACTCAGGGCTTGTCAGGAGCCTGCTCCCAATCCAGTAATTACTGGAGGTGCCTCTAACTCGGCCCTGTCTTGATCTTACACTGTGTGATCACTTTATTATTCAGTTTTATTTTATTATTCAGTTTGATTTGGCAGCTGCCTGAGAAACCTGAGGCTACTCAAGCTGTATATTTTAAGATCTTTAAAATCTGTTGATATAAATTCCTTTAAAGTCTTCAGGCCTCAGTCAACATTGTTAATTCTGAAGCTCCAGCCCATCAGCCTGGCAGGACGCTTCACACACGCACACATGCGCTGCTCAGCACCAGCTTAAGCAGGGGATCTCACTGCAGAAGCAGAGGTTTTTCCTCTGACTCACAGCCACTTGACTCAGGGCATCATTCAAGGGCTTCAGATAAAGGTCCTGGTGGAAATTAGAGTAAAACAAAGCCCCGTTTACTGCAGAACTCCCTTTGGGTCTGCAGGGACATGGGTGCTAACCTGCTGGTTTGAGGCTTGTAGTGAGGCTCTCTCCCTCTCCCCATCAGAAGAGGGGGAATTTTGGACCTTTCTCCAGGTGGAGGCTGTCGCTCGGCAAGGATCTAAGAAAACCCCTCATCTTGTTTTATGGGGTCCTTGGATCTCATCTCTTCAAGGGAGAGATTTGCTAGTTGTTTAATGTTCAGGTTTGATTTCCTTCTGTACTTTGATTTCAGATTACTCACCCTCCTCTCGGCCTTTTCATGATCAAAACTAAGATCCAGCTTCCCCCCTCTGACTTCAAACAGTTTTAATCCTGCCTCCCTAACATCTATTTTCCTTCTAATTCTCTGAAGGATTTCTCTTCTGGGATTGCCCCTGTTCACATTCTCTTACATGTTCAAAGTCCTTCACATTCTCCTTTCATCCATGCCGCGCTCCCCCATCACAGACTCCTCTGATTCCACTTCTTCAAGGGCAGCCATGTGTATTTTCATCCACAACTTTAACAGGTTAGAAAAGCTGGATCCTCACCTGCTGCTCTGTGTTCACACATCAGAGGACCAAAGAGAGCCCAGGAGACAATTCAGCTGCTCACATGGAGGCTTAGCCAGGGCTCTCCTGCTTGGAAACACCACGGAGGTGGAAAAGGCCTTGTCCATACACTGAATTACTCCTAAGTGTAACAGGGGGTGGCATCCAGCTTGCAGCTGGCACAGTAATCTCACCTTCTGTTCTATAGTGGATGGTGGAGATCTTGCGGTAGGGGTCACACTTTGCTCAAGACAGGAGACAGAAGTGGAACTCAACCACTCAAAATACATTTTTTTTGATCTCTAGGATGTATGATTTCCTTCAATATAGGCCTGCAATGTTGTCATCTCATAGCCAGCAGGCTGAGAAGGTACATATCTCTCCTGAATTACAATACTGTTATGTTGCTCTGGTTAACTGCTGTCATTGACTTCATTTTGCCATGCTGTAATTAGTCCTTAATTAATCCTCACTTCTCTGCCAACCATCTCTTCCAGGCTTTCCAGTGGCAAAATCCCTCCTGTGACACCTCCTGGTAGGCATCTCCCTCCTTTCATGGCTGCAGGACTAGTGCCCTTGAGTGCTATGTTACCTGCAGGTCTATTCTCACAGCTTTGTAGCTCACACCAGGTTTGGCTGAAGCTTTGCCACTGCTCTTCTTTCAGCCTTGATGCCTGGGAGTGGCTGCTGTGGTGGCAGCCCTGGGCTCTGCCAGGTCGCTCCAAGCCCCTGTGTCCAACCTGGCCTTGAACACTGCCAGGGATGGGGCAGCCACAGCTTCTCTGGGCACCCTGTGCCAGCGCCTCAGCACCCTCACAGGGAAGAGCTTCTGCCTAAGAGCTCATCTCAGTCTCCCCTCTGGCAGGTTAAAGCCATCCCCCTTGGCCTGTCCCTACAGGCCCTTGTCCAAAGCCCCTCTCCAGGTTTCCTGCAGCCCCTTTAGGCACTGGAGCTCCTCTAAGGTCTCCCCTTCAGGAGCCTTCTCTTCTCCAGGCTGCCCCAGCCCAGCTCTCTCAGCCTGGCTCCAGAGCAGAGCTGCTCCAGCTCTCGCAGCATCTCCATGGCCTCCTCTGGACTCACTCCAACAGCTCCACATCCTTATTGTGCTGTTGCCCTAGAGTTGGATCAGGGCTGCAGGGGGGTTCTCCCCAGAGCACAGTAGAAGGAGAAAGTCCCCTCCCTGAACTGCTGCTCACACTCTGAGGATGCAGTCCAGGACATGGGTGGTTTCTGGGCTGCAAGGGCAGACTGTTCAGCCATGGGAAGCTTCTCGTCAGCCACATATCTGTCATGCATGGCTTGTTCTTCCTTTTCTATGATAAAAAGGATTACAAATATCCAAGTATGAACTGTCCCTTTCTATCAGCATTATGTTTTTTTTCCTGGAAACACCCAAGGTAACCTGGCATTAGCTGCTCTGAACCAGAGCTACAGGATTATTCCTCTCGGCCATTTTTCTTCAGTGTGGAGGCACATATACACACATTTGGAAAAACAGAAGACAATTCAGCCTGCTGTTAGAAGAACTAACAACTTCCAGGGCTATGATCCCTCTTGGCAAATCTTTCCCTTCAGGAAGTGTAAGAGAGCTGCCAGCTCTGCATCCTCCATCATTAATACTGTCAGGCTTTAAAGCTGTGCTCCTGGGTTTGCACCTGAGCCTTGTTTACAGGAGAGATGGCTCCATGTTCAGCAAGCACCTAATAGAAAGCCACCGATTTTCATCTTCCTATTGGCTTCATCATATCTTGGGTCAGGCACCTATCTTGTCAGACAGCTTTTGACGTGTTCATGCACCTAAACCAACCTGAATCAGAGCAGGTTGGATACAGAGGTATTTTGGAATAACCCTGCCTGTCATCTGGGGGTCCAGACACCTTTTAAGATCTGTCCTCAGTGATTCCTCCACTGAAGGCTATAGCTCAGTCATGCAGTTAATCCAGTTCTGCTAAGTTTTGGTCCGGTGCTCTAACCTCCAAGACCATTCTTTCTCCCTGATAATCCAGATGGCAGAGAAAAGCCATTTAAAGGATGAGACACACTGGATAAGGAGAACAGCCAAGCAAGTGGAATGGTGACTGGGGCAGCGTAAACTTTAAATAGCTTTTAAAATCACTAGACTAACAGTGTGTAAACGTATAAAACCAGTAAGTCTGCACATTGCTCACAAGTTCTCCATCACTGGTCAACCGGAATCCCAGAGAAGTCACCGTTTCGAGCCCTAATGCACTGTAGTTAATACTGCAGTGGGGCTCGATATACTAATTACATCTAAGTTTTCCCAGATTTCTGCTGGGAGTATTCCACAGAAAAGATAATTGTTCTTTGGGGGTTTCAGCACTGGTTTATTTAATTATGTTGGAGTTTTCATATATATTGTGAAAATACCAGCAGAAAGAAAACTGTCTTAGGAAGATGTGGAGTATGCTGGGGAAAAGCAAAACAGAGAGATCTGAGGAGGAGGCTGAGGATGACAGTGGCTCCTGAAGGCATTCAGAAGCTTGGAAGAGACCAAATGAAGAACGGATATAACCCATAACAGGAGCCTCAACTTCCCAAACAGCACTGATGTTTCCTAGAGTATTACCCAGGAGGGGCAGGATACCAGCAGATAAACCTGGCAGCACCAAATAGGTATGGTGCAAGCACCTCCCTCAGCATCAGGTAGAAGAGATGGAAATGCTGCTGAAAACCTGTCATTATTTACCCCAGGAAATGCCTGGGAAGCTGGTTTGATCCAGGTGTGCACTCGCCTCCCTCTCCTTTTTCCCTCCCTCCCATGTGAGCCTGAAGCAAAGGGGTATCACTTGTGTTTGTATTTCACCAAGTCTTATGGAGTTTTCCACCTTCTTTCTCACTGCAATCACTAACCCAGATTGAGAACATCCAGAATGGAAAGAGAAAATGGCAAATCCCATCAGTTTACTGGTGAGAAACTAAATGGGACATCAGTCTCCAACCTTGACTCAGGGTTACCTACATTAGAAGTACGTGCCACATGGCAGGCATCAGAAGCTATTCGTTTCAGCAGCAGCTCTCACAGAGGGGAACATCCCAAAATAGCACTGCTTTTGCACTGCTACCATTAAAAACCAGTTTTAAATTAAACCTGCCTGTAGTCTGTCAGTCATGCAAAGCTAGCCCTAGAAAAGTCTAGTCTGTGCAATATTCCACTTAATATGCCTCCAAGTTGTGGAAGCATCTTAATTCTACATTCTCAATATGAAATTTTCAGATTTTTAACTTTCTGCTTTAAAATAACATTTCAAACAAAAAAGGAGTCTTCATTCTACACCAAAATGAAGCTGTTTAAAGGATGCCAAAGGCAAGACAAAGCATTTTGGTTCAACTGAGGGAAAGTTTTCTGTTGATCTGATCAACGTCTTTTCCACGTTCATAAAATTCACAAATCAGATTTTGGGGAGAAATCCTGAAGCAGGCTGGGAAATGATCTGAAATCACCTTCGGCATGAGCTGGGGAAAATATCCTAATCCTCACTAAAAGAGACTGGAGAAACATTCTGACAGGCAGCCTTTAGTCAAGGGGAACAGAAACGATGGCTGTTGTCTCCTACTGTTTCAGAGCTAATCCACAAGGAAGCGGTGGCTGCCTGTGAGGAGCAGCTGTTCATTAAGAGACCCAGTCAAACCAACCCGTAAAAACCTCGTTTCTGCCAAATTCAAGGGGAATACACCACAGAAACACCTCTCATGCCACGAAGGCAGCTTCTACATTTTCAAAAAGCAGCATTTGTGCCAGTTTCACCAAGGTCATAAACCCAATCAAATCCTTTTTTGACTCCCACCAGTGTGAAGTGAAATCAGTCAGATTCATTCACTTCTCTGAGAGCTCATGAAGCAGTTCCTTAAACAAATGGAAGCACAGGCTAATAAAACCAAGCAGTAATAATAATGAATAAACTGTTCATTAAAATAATAATACTGCTATCATTAAAGGAATAATGAAGACCTATTTTACATAATTCTACGTACCCTGATTATCCTGTACCGAGGGTTACTTGCACTTGCAGCTGCAGAGGCAGTGAGCAGTCAGTGCCCAAGTAGCCCTTCATTCCAAGAAGCCCCACTTCACATTCCTTTCTCCTACTGGCTTCACCTGCTTTTCCACTTCTTAATCAGCACTTTCAACTAAGACCACCTGAACTAATTTGTTTTCTGGTTACCAAAGTTTTTCTCTGCTCACCTTCCCCTTTTCATCTCAGTGCTTTGGATACTGTTTTCCTGAAAATACCATGTCCCAGATGAATGTGAAAGAAGGCTTTGAGCAACCTGCTCTAGTGGAAGGCGTCTCTGCCCGTAGCAGGGTGTTGGAAAAGGATGAGCTTTAAGGTCCTTTCTAAATCAAACCAGTCTGGGATTCTGTGATATTCCATATTTAAGGGTTAATGAAATATTTAGCCTCCTAATGGCAATATATTAGCTATAAGAAAAATGAAGCAAGCACGAGTATTTGTAATCCTGGGTATGCTGACAATCCACTCAAGGCTGCAGACCGGCAAAACTCAAATGAGTTGCAACCGACTGACTTCTCAAGGTTTGCCTGAGCAAAGACCCAGGCTCAGCTGCAGCTGGAGAGTCTTTGCCTGAGGAAGAGAGAACATCAGGACACAGAGCATTCTCAAAGCACATTTACATTAACTGCAGGCTTTTCAATTCATTCTAAAACCCAACACTGTATTTGAGCATTCCATTTTCAGTTATAAAGAGCCCTTCAGAACTGGTCCTTTACATATGTGGTTATTGTGGCGTTTCCTAGAGGTATGACAGTGAGAGCAGCACTTCAGACCGTCAAGTGCATATACTAGTACACAAGTGGGTGCATCTCCCTTTTCTGCTACAGAGGGGAGACAAACTGTTTCCACATCCAGGAACCTCTTGAGGTTCCTCTTTTGACAAAAGCCTAAACCTACCTATGGGTTCACCACCCACCCGTGTAGGCTGATCTCAAGCAGGATGTAGTGAGTATTAAGAGGCCAGGAAAAGAGTATAGAAGAGCTTAGGGCAGAGAGAGACAATTACGCCCAAAGGAAACAGCAAAGAGTGACAACAAGGATGATATTTAACCTAAAAAAAGCAGAGTATTTAGCTTAATGAACTCATCAGGAGCTCTGCTTTTGAATTCAGATGAGCTCTCAAACAGAAATTTAGGCAGGTCACCAGTCCTGACCCCAGAACCATGCAATAAATGATGTTTTAGTTTGCTGGCACATGTGAAAACAGGGCTGGGCTTTCATTTGGTACCAAACTGCAGGGATTTTTTTCTTTTATGTTGGACAAATATTTTTTGAAATCCATTTTAAAAAATCCTTGTCATTTTGGCTGCATAATTTAGTTTGGCATCAAAGTTGAAGTTCTCATCTTCTTAGCTTCCAGAAAATGCAGAAATTGAAACAAAAGCAGTTTTTAAGAGTACTGAACTATTAGAATAACTATTGAAATGGCCATGGTTTTAATGTATTCCTTCCCCTCACTGCCCTCCAACAGATACATTATTTTATTAAACATTCAGTTATTTGTTGTTCAGACATGCTCTCCTAGCTCTGATTAACACAGATTCACCAGAAGATAACAGATGTCCTAGAACTGGACAGATCTTCCTCAGACACACAGTCCTTTGCTAACTTCTCACTGTGCACAGGAGGAATCCTGCTCAAGGTCTCATGTTCACTACCAGTGGCAGGAGAAGGAGCACTGATTCATTAACCCAGAAACCTAAACTGCTTCCCATGCTGTGACAGTTTGACTGGAGCCCAGTGGATGGTTTTATCAATAGCTGTTAAATTTAACAGCCTCTGCTTAGTGGGAAGGGGTGTCTGGACTTCAGCTTGCACAGCCCAGCCATTCCCAATGCCTTGCCTGCAGGCCAGGGGTGACAGTAGGCAGAGATCCTCCAGACTCCCTGCACAAAGCAAGAAATGCAATTTCCCCAAAGGAAGGTGGGCACATGCTGTGTGTGGGACCTCAGTAGGGTCTGAGCAATATTTACTTGCAGTTCAGTTCCACCAGGATACTCTGAGGGCAGGAGCAGCTCTGCTCTGGAGCCAGGCTGAGAGAGCTGGGCTGGGTCAGCCTGAAGAAGAGAAGGCTCCTTAAGGGGAGACCTTAGAGCAGCTCCAGTGCCTAAAGGGGCTGCAGGAAACCTGGAGAGGGGCTTTGGACAAGGGCCTGTAGGGACAGGACAAAGGAATGGTTTTAACCTGCCAGAGGGGAGACTGAGCTGAGCTCTTAGGCAGAAGCTCTTCCCTGTGAGGGTGCTGAGGCGCTGGCACAGGGTGCCCAGAGAAGCTGTGGCTGCCCCATCCCTGGCAGTGTTCAAGGGCAGGTTGGACACAGGGGCTTGGAGCAAGCTGCTCTAGTGGAAGGTGTCCCTGCCTGTGGCAGGGGTTGGAAATGGGTGAGCTTTAAGGTCCCTTCCAACCCAAACCAGTCTGGGATTGCATGATTCAGGTCTGGAGAGGGGAGCAGAAGAGGTGGACTTTCTGCAGCACTTAAAAAAGATCAGGCTTAATTCTGCTTTCTTACTTGAGGTGACAACGTTCAACATCGCAGGAGATTTTCAGGTACTCATTCCTGCCTGTTTGTACCTTAGTTTGCTCATGGCCCATTTGTAAAGAGTGCCGGCAGTGTATTTCTGCATACACAATCTACTGAGTATTTCCTAGACAAGTATAAACATATTTTAAGTGCTGTACCATAATTCTCTTCTTTTAATTAGAAAGTGTGCTAAATACTCGTGTCCTTGGGGACTCGCACTGAATGAGTCAAGTTTCTGATCATGGAAGTTTCGTGTTAATGAGACTTTTAGTTTGACTTACAAAAGCTCTTACATTTACACAGCAAAGCTTTTAACTTCAAAGTCCTTGAGAATTGTTGCTGTGCATCTGCCTTGTCTGGGGCCTTAATTCACAGCTCCGGTCTCTGTTTATTATATAGGGAATGTTTTGTTTTGTGTTTATAGATATATATTTACAGCATTTAGGGATATTAGAGCTTATACCAAGCTCCATTACTATAAACACTGATCAAAGGGGGTGTTAAGTGAATCTGAAGGACTAGAGGAAAACAGCTCTGCAGTCCTGATGGGAAAGGGCAAGTGGGAGAAGAGGGGAAGCTGCCTGCCTGGTTACACCACTTCCCAACCCTCCAGCTCCTCTCTCTGCCTTCCCTCTGCAAACCACCAACCCCAAATGCATTTTGACAGAGCACGGAAAGCACCTCGATCCCTGCAAAGATCAGCAAGCCTACAGTTGCTTGGCATTGGCTATATTCAGGTGCATCCAGTGTTTTTCCAGCTCCAGAAAGCCGTTAAGTGCCAGGCAAAAGGCAGTGCTGAAGGCTCTGTTTTTATTATGTTTCCTAGTTTCATTTTTTTCCTGTGGGAGACAGAAAAGGAAATTGTTTTGGTGACCATTTAAGCCAGTGGAGCTCCATAAATACTTTTCCACTGTGTTTATTTTTCTTATGCTGCTATGAATGCTTTTCTAGCGTCACACTAATGCCCTTGGAAGTCGTATGTCACATCCATCTCCTCATCAATTTTCCTTTTAAATCCTGTCACTTAGGGAAAATCAGAGAAGTCGGCTGCTGCTTGAACACTATCTGCTTTTGGACAGTTCACTTTTCAGTTTGATAAGGGATCTGGAGTACAGATGCTCAGTCATTGTAGTAGAAGGTTTTGATACTGAAGTACTGCAGCTCTACAGCACTTGTACACCTCTGCACAGCTGCTGTCACCCTCCCTCTGCAGCCTTCTAGATGTTCACTGCTCCTCCTCATCCCAGTTCAAACAGCTCCCCTGACACACACACGCACTAATTAACATTAGAGACAACGCTCTGAGCCTAGACATGACCTATATGGAATGGCTCCAGGCCAGAAACAGCATTTTTGGCAATTTAGGACCCTAAACTGAGTGTCTTAAAAGGTCGGCCTTAGATGTGGGTTGTCAGCACTCGAAAATCCATTCTTGAGGCCTTTTAGGAGAACATCAGGCTCAAGTGGTAGCCACAGGGACCAGCGGGAAGCAGTGTTTGCGGCTTCCAAAATGGGACAAACAGGTAAAAACTGAAAGCTGAGAGAAGACCAGTTGAAACTCATGGACACTCGGTGCAAACATGGCCCCAAGGAAAGCTGGGGTAATATATGGGAACACAAACACACCCTCCACCTTCACTGCCTTTGCAGCAAAGGCTCGCTTGCTTCTGGTAAGGCAGCCACTGCAGCTTCAGCAGCTCTTCCCAATCTTTCCCTAGCTATGAACTGGAGAAAACAACATGTTCATTCTGGAAGCAAGAACCCTCCAGTGACGAGGAATAAGCAATGTTTGGTGCATTCATAATATAGATATTATTTGGCAAACTAGTTAAACAAATTGTTTCCTTTCAGGATCCCAGTGATGTGTGTGGTTGGCAAGTCTTCCTCCCTGCTGCTCGGCCACCTGCTCTCCCTACTGCTAAGCTAGTTCCATCCCCAGCCCCAGCTGCCTGCTGCTCTGGCTGCAGCCCTGCAAGAGCCTGCTTTGCTTCAGCCAGCAACACTGGGCCTGCTCTATATCCATGGGGCAAAGGTCTACTCCATGTATGTCATGGGCATCTTTTGACTAACCCATTACAGACTTGGCAATGGTCACTGTCTCCCTCTGGGAACCTGGTCGTATGGATGGACTGGTGTTGGCATCACACCAGACTGGTTCGTGCTGGTGAGATCCAGTGGAGATGGACCAGCCACGGCACTGCTCCACCAAAGTCCTGCCCATGCTGCAGGCTGGGGGCAGCCACAGCTCACACTGAGCTGGAAGTGGGTTGGTTCAGACAGACCATCTGACACAGGAGCCTTCCTGCCAGTGCCAGGGGCAGGGTGAACATCTCCCACTGGCAAAAACCTCCCTCAAACCATTTCCCACTCTCGGCTGTACCTATTGGATTGTCATCCTCATTTCTTGTAATGACAATGTCATCTGAAGACTTTTGCAAACAAGACAGCACAGTCCTTATCCTGAGGATCTGCTGTGCTTGCATAGCAAGACTGAAACACACAGGGCTGAAAAGCATGGACTTTGGTCCTCTGTCTACAGGAGAGAAGTCCCACTGCCTAGGAGTTTAAATCACTTCCATGATAACACTTCCTCACCAAGCGCATCTTTGTCCCCCTCCTGTGGCTGTATCTCATCATACATGTGTTGCCATGGTGGCCAGCATTTGATGGACCTTCAACAGTGAAGAAAGCAAATACCTTCCACTAACACTAATGATATTTGAAGGCTGCTCTTGCCTATCCTCCTCTCTTGAAAGCATGGACCTGAAGAACTGGAGTGGGTGATTTCTGCTGTGGAAAGAAATTATAGCTCTCCCCCACATCCTAACTTCAGTCTCTTTGACTCTCTCAGCCCCTGTTCCTCTGCAGATAACCCAGAAGAGTCCAGCCCACCCTGGCTTCTGCACTGGACTTGCAACAACTGCACTCTGCCACTTTAAAATAATCCTTCTGGCACCTCTGAAGAGGAGATCAGCCTTGAAAATGAAGTTAGAGCTGGCTGCCTGCAGGAATGACTACAGCCACATTTGGAAACTCTTTTAAAGTGTCTCTGGAGTTTGGAGAAATAAATAAATAAAAGGATGGATCACATGGATGTATCTGCTCCGGGTTCCCACCATTCCCTGGGTGCAGGCGTCGTGTGAACTCCTCTGTAATGGGACGGGAACAGAGACATCCCAGCAGGATCTATCATGACCCCGCCGCTGCCCTGCCTGACCCACCTTTGCCCTGTGCAGAGATTCTGGCAGCCAGTGTTTGAAAAACAGCCTTTTATGCTCCTACTTTCCCCCTCTTTTATTAATTTGCAGTCACAACCATTGCCATTTGATACACGCAGCTAAAAATGGCCAGCTTCATTATTCACACTGCAGCTGAACAGACCAGAAAGCCAAGTGCACACACACAAGCTCTGCAGACCTCTAGGCAAGCCATACATTTGAAGTTTAACAACCAATTGCCTCAGGATGTTTTGTACCTTTTGCAAATGCCTATTTTTCTGCAGTTTCTGGGCCATTCTTGCCATACTTCACTTCCTAAAGGGTTTTATCATATGACATTTTGTTACAAGAAGGCTGTGTAAGGACAGGGAATTAAATCTGTGTCTCCGAAATCCAGATCAGTACCACAACCTCTGGCTCATCTTCTCGCCCCAATTGTCTAGCAAAGGGAACTGTACAAAGGTACACAAGAATACATTATACCCCAAGGTCAAGAGCATCAGATGAAAAGGATGAATATATACAAGCCCATGTCCTAGAAATCTGCTCTGTACCCTTATGGGTTTGCAAATAGCACTACTTAGCAGCAGAAATTAAATTCACAGCCTTTCAGCAAGGCAGGAACGGCACGTTGCTACTGCTGCTATTCTATGAACCTCAGAGGGTAACACGTCCAACATCACCGCCCGCGCTAGGAGGGATGTGTTAGCTCTCTGAATATCCCTGATTAACACAGCTTTAGCCCAGCATTTTGTAGCATCTACAAACGCACTGCAACAAGGCCTCTGCAGGCTAATAATATCCTGAACCAACACGGCAGCGGTTTGAGTAATGGCTAATTCAAGTGGGTCTGCTGCCAGGCAGCAAGACTGAGACCACCAGGAATCCCTTGTGCCACAGCCAGGCCAAGAACGAGGTCCTGTGCTGCACCTCGCAGGCCCCCTGGGGATGCATCAGGCTTTGGACAGCCTGGGGAGCTGCTTTAACACACTACAGTTTCCCTCAAGTATTTCTGCAACCCCCTACTGCAGAGGGGCTGATGTGAGGCTGAATCCAGGCACTCCACCTTGCCTAAAAAATAAAGGGTGTGCTGGATAATCATTCCTCTTTAAGGAAAGGCTGAAACAGGAGGTCGTATCCACTGTGGTATACAACACAGGTTGGTTGGATACCACTCATCTTTACCTATACACCTTCCTCATTTAACCTCTCCCTCTCAGCACACCAACCTCCTCCTTAAACAAGCACATCCTTGCTCTACAAGGCAGGCAATTCTTTATAATGCAGAGAAAAGCCAGGCTCCTTCTCCATGCAGGGAAATCCTTCAGCAGAGGTAAAGCCCCAGGATGCTAATCTGAATCACCAACTTGGATATCAAAAATAGACACGCAGCAGGATAACAGAGCCAGCCCTGCGGCTCACTGCTGGTTTGGCTGCTGCGTCTTCTCCTTGTGCAGAGCCTGCCCTGCCAGGAAGCCTCCCTCCAGCTCTGCTGTGAGGGCTGTATATATGGATATCACCACTGAAACAGGCTTCTTTCATGAGCTCATATTGAGTGGGCACCATGAGTATTAATTAATCATAGAACCACAGAGTGGTTTGTGTTGGAAGGGACCTTACAGCTCATCCAGTTCCAACCCCCTACCATGGGCAGGGACACCTTCCACTAGAGCAGCTTGCCCCAAGCCCCTGTGTCCAACCTGGCCTCGAACACTGCCAGGGATGGGGCAGCCACAGCTTCTCCATGGCCTCTTCTGGACTCACTCCAACAGCTCCATGTCCCACTTGTGTTGCTGCCCTCCAGCTGGATCAGGACTGCAGGAGGGGTCCCCCAGAGCACAGCAGAGGGGGATAATCCCCTCTCTGAGCTGCTGCTCATGCTCCTTTTGATGCGGATCACTGTGTGTGGGAGAGTTGCTGGGTCTGCAGCAGTGAGTCAGTGCAATGAGTGTTCAGTCTGAAGGAGAGGCCCTGGGCCGTCAGGTAAACCATGCTGGGACTGGAGGCTGATCTTGCTCTTTTGAGTGGTGGCAGCTTTTGTTTTTTGTAGCTGTTTCGAACATCTTTCCTTTGTGTGTCTCATACAAAAATACCATCTCCCTTCCCTCAGATGAGACTGTGCTGCTGAGGGGGTTGTCCCAGCATGTAACCTTGTACTTTCAAGACATACGAGAACAGGGTGTTGTGCATTGCGTGGCTGTGTACCCATGTGTCAATGTCCCTGGTGTGACTTTGCCAGCTCATGCCTGCCTGCAATGTTGTGGGAGCAGGGTAGACCCTGGGGAGGACTGGGAATGAAGGGCTAAATGAGAGAAGAGGAAGGTCAGGGAGTGGAAAAGGCTCGTGAGATGTCTACAGCCTGTGTGTTCCTCCTGAAAAGCTGCAGTGCAGACTTCAGGGTTTGATGAAAGACCTGCCCCACTAGGACTGCACAAAGAGAACCTGGAAGCACATTGAAACCTTTGACAAAGCGATGCTGGAAGAGTCCTGAGAGGATTGATGGGGTTTTCAAAAGGCCTCGGCATCTGTCTGATTCTCTCCCACCTGCAATGGATGGGTGTTTTATCACTGCCTCTTGCAGGAGCAGCAGTACAGAAGGTCTCTGAGTCATGCTGGTCCTCACCTACATGCCACAGCCTCACCTCTTCAGTGCCTGCAGTGGTTTCCCTTCTTGCTGCTATCAGCAAGGTGCACTTCCTGAAACGCTACCCCTTTCCTGCACTGTATCATGCTCCATTATGCTGGGAAGCAACCTCTACATTGCTCTGTTACTGAATCAAGCAATTCCCCTGCATGCAGAATGAGAGCTCAAACAGCCTCTTTCATACAACTGCTAACCCTTCCTACCCTGCCTGCTCTGGAATATCACTCCCATGCTGGGCACTGTGTGCTACAGGTCTTTTTTCTGCAAAATGTTATTAATCCTCTTTCTGTGAGCATGCTGCCTCCAGAATCCTTCCTTCAGCATTAGCTGTTGGCTTCTGCCTACAGCACTCCCTGTGTCTAGTGCTGGCATTAGGTACCAGCAGGAATGAGACAGAACAGAACAAACCAAAACCATATTTGCTTCTCGAGATGGCTGCATTGGGAGCGTGGCACAACACACAGACCTAGGGAGGAGCAGCTGGTTCACTCAGCCTCAGGCTGGCGGACTGTGAATGTGAGCACAGCTTAACATAAAGGTCATCAGATTGCTGGCACAGCTCCTGTCCACCTTCTTCACCTGCAGCACAGTGTGAGACGAGGGTTTGCACTCCCGGGACACACCATCAAGCTGCCACGGCTGCCCTGAGAAATGGAAGTCTCCAAGCACACGGCTGGGCAGAGATAGTGGAGCACTTGCCTTTGGTTTACCTGGGAACCTGGGGATCCTCAGCCTGGAACTCCTGACACTGAGCACACGGCATGGTTTTTGCTGCGCTTCTTCAAAAAGCCTGGTTTAAGGAATGCAAGGAAACAAGGTATACTGAGACCTGCAACTGTAGCTCTGCTCTGTGTTTGGCGACAGTAGGGGCTGGCTCCCTTCTCAAGCTGATCTCACCCATGATGGTCCCAAGACTGCAGTGCTGAGGTTTCTCAACTCTTCCTGCTCCAGGGGATGTTCAGGATGTCCCATCTCATGTCATGAATTCAGCGGGGCAAGAATTAGGAGAAGGAGCTTAGCCCAGAGAAGACAGATGTGAGCTCAACAGAGAGAGCACTTGCATTTTCTGCCATTGGGAGCAGCTCAATCCGGCTCGGCAAGAAAGGGCAGTGGCGATGTCTCTTTAAAAGAAGGTATCAGTATCACTCAGAAAACTTAGGTTTCATTTAGCCTAGTTAAAACTAATACTCTCTGTTATGGTCTACAGCAATCATTTAAAACAAAGGAGTTCATCAACACTTTAATTCTCCAGGTCTCAACATCACAGTGTCTGCGAATGGGAATAAGCCAGTAGCTTTTTGTTTAAACACCAAGAGTGTCAGAAAAGATTAAGTGAATTTCTACAGAGGAAAGCACTCCCGGATGCAAGTGTCAGCTGGGCTGATGCTGTTTGCCACTATAACAAATGAACAATGGCACCTCTCCGTGCCCTGAACCTGCCATACTCAAAACCGAACCGCTAAAGCAAGGACGGGGTATTCTCACGTGCCTCCACGCAGCAGACTCTAAAACAAGCCAGCAGAACAGAGAGATCATGTGAGGGTAAAAGCAGGCTGGTGCAAGCATGAGCATTTACCTTGGCTATTTTACAGCTGCAGCACAAGAGGATTCTCTGAGGTTGTAATAATCAGGGGGTTACTGGTAAGGGAGGCAGTGGATCAGAAGTCTAGATTGAACAGTCAGTGGACCAGGGAAACTTCTACAACCCAATCTGAGATGTCCATACCAGCGAAGTGCCAACACACAGCCCACCAGATGCAGAGATGAGATGCTGAGTTTCTTACCCAGGTTTCTTCACTGAACAAACATGCCTCTTTCCTCCAGCTACCACAAGATTGAGATACCACCACTCAAACCTCCCTTGAATACCCTGAGCTACTATGACCTTCCCAATTCAAAAGCAGAGATAATAGAACAGGAAAAAAAGGACAATGAAAGGTATAGAAAAGCAGCACTATCAGGGACACAAATGCAACCTCCAGTTCCTGGTGGAAAGGGATGCTCTGTACACATATGGCCTGTGCACTCTTCCTGACTTTCAGCTTGAACTAAAGGCAGCCACTCACACAGCGTTACAGCACACGTGAATGACAAGTACTTCTTCCCCTGAGTCACTTTTCTGATCTTCATGCAGAGGGTGCCTGTATCTCAGCCCAGTTTCCAGGATCTAGGGAGCAGATGCTTAAAAGCACCAAACTGAGATGAAGTTCAGGCACCCAGACACCTCTGAGCATTTGGGTTGAGTTGTTTCCATGTGCTGCTATATGCTCTGTCACATTCAGGGTAAACCTGAAGGCCCCAGCATGACCACATTTGTGGTGCCACTGGGGCAGGACCAAAGCAGTTTCCAAAGCTTGTCATGTTATATTCCACTCAGAGAACAAAATGGGCAATTTCAGACTTTACTTTGTCATTTTACATGTAAATTAAGCGTTGTATATTTTTACAAGTGAATTCAGCCACTGTTTATCATAAAGGAAATATGCTGCTTGGATTTGCCTGTGCTTCCCTGCACGGGCTGTCTCATTTTAGCTTTTCTGTGTTCTCTCTTTGAGACTGCCTTGAAGAGTTTCTGGAGGGGGAAAGAAGGACTGAGAGAAAACAAGAACGAGAAATCACTGTCAGGATTACTCAGCAGGATTGCCGCATATTCTGTCCCTCTTTTCAGTGGGCAGAGCTATTGCAGTGCTTAAAATTAAGCACATGCTGGAGTGTTTTGCTGATCTGAAGCCAGAATACTCAAAACTGTATCTGATTAAGCCCTCCCGACCTGGCCCAAAGCCCATTAAAACAGTTACAAAACTTTATAATGCCTAAAATGTGCTAAAATGCCCCAAACATCACCTGAGATCACTTGGTGCAACCAGAGCCCTTCCTCAACAGACCGATTACGTTTAGTCCCCTGGAAACCAGGGGAGGAAAAGTTTTATGTATGCTGATGTTCTCTTTCAAGAACTAAGGAATTGGAAAAATAAAGATCCATCAGGAAAT
The DNA here is from genome assembly GCF_034315485.1 of Pezoporus occidentalis. Classification (NCBI taxonomy): domain Eukaryota; kingdom Metazoa; phylum Chordata; class Aves; order Psittaciformes; family Psittacidae; genus Pezoporus; species Pezoporus occidentalis. The sequence goes on from NW_026912887.1 coordinate 1,400,040, forward strand.
GATGCCTTTCAGGAACCTAGAAAGACAATATTCCTACCTCATCATTCCCTTCTGTCTCAGGATTTCATTGTTATGGGGCTATAAAGCCACTTGGGAAGCTCAGTGTATAAAGCCCCATGAATTACAATACACAGAGATTGACTGGGTTGTAACCGGTAAGATCTTACTTATTTTCTATTTTAATTGCAAGCAGTCTCTGAAACATTACAGAGCATACAGTGCTAGACACAGCAGAAGTAATTAAAACGAGAGGGCCACATGCAGTCAGCAGTAAAACACCAAATGTAGGCAGCTTAGGAAAAATGGCACTGATTGAGCATCAGAGGCCGGGAGAAGAGGCAGGATTGAGGCTGTCAACAACAGACCCTCCTCAAAATGCCACAGCCATTTAAAGCAAAAGCAGTCAAAGGATGTATTGCCAGAGAGCTGCAAGACTCTCAGAGAGGGATGGCAATGTGAGCTCCTGAAGGTGGTGTCACAGAAACAAACCAAGCCTAAACAAGCTGCTCTCCTCCCATCTCCACGAGGAACAACCCGGGTCATGATTTCTCCCGTAGGAAAAGTGAAATGCTTTCACACCATACTAAAAATGGGAATAATGAAGTAAAGGAGGTAGAAGAATCCGCAGCTGCTTGTTTGAGGTGGATGTACAGCAATACAAATGCAGTTTGATTAAATGCAAGGCCAGCAAGCTTATTTGAGGTGAGCAAACAACTGTTTTGTTCCACTGGCTTGTCCTCCAGGACAGATCCAGGGTGAAAATTACTTCAAAGCAGTAACTTACCCACATTCCTGCACACCCTAACAGGGTGTCACCCTGACTTGTGTTAAATGGCATTGACCGCTCCTAATGTAATTGGCTACAGCAAAGGTTAATGATCATTTCTACCTTTAAATAGTTTATAAAGATGTTTGATGCCTTCTAACAAGGCAGCTATTGGAACTCGCTGCTCTTTCCACTGACATGCATATCATTGATCTTTCTTCTTGAAATGATTATCCTCAGGCAACCTATAAATCTCACTTACTCTGGCTCAAAAATACTGGACAATATAATGAACTGTTACGAGGGCAAAGACAGTGGGCAGGGTCACCTCTTAGGAGTTAGCAGCGTATGTGCTTAGGCTGCATGCTTGAACCTGAACAGCTTTATGTATGTCTTGGAGAAGCAAAGAAGGAAACAGAAACCTTAAGGCAGATTTTATAATTAAAGAGCATGAATTAGCTCTAAGTATATCCCTGTATGACAGCTTTACATGCTGCTAAATACAATAGGCTTGGTAACAATCTGGGGTATAACATCACAGCCCACCATCTAATTCCAAAGCTCTCCTGCTACAACAGTATGTGCAAAGGCAATTCCTTCCCTGTTGCTTTACTTGCAGCGAGCATCCTACAGGTCTTTATCGGAGATCCAGAACTGAGAAATGAAAAGCTGCAAACATCCACAGCAGTCACAACTCTCCAAGCGCAAGTCACAGTGCACGAGTGCTTGAGAATTTCACACTGAAGGGGTTCGATGGTTGCAAGATCTGTAAAGTTCTGTGTGAAAACAAACCGAAGATGACAAAAGGTCATGCAGTCCTACCCCCATGGTTGCTCTGGACTGGGTTTTTTTGGCCCATAGAAAAGCTGTTTATCTCCACATACCTTGAGAACAGCTCACCAGCAAGTCACTTCTTACTGCAGGAAGCACTGCTTGCATTTCCTACATCAGAAGGACATCTTAAAAGAACTCCAAATCTTTTAACTCTAAACTTGAGACAGGTTTGCCCTTGAAAGTCTGAAGCACCAGGTCCAACACCTAAGCTACCTACACGCTAAACCCTTTGCTCCAAGGTTAGAAGGAAATTGAGAGGAATATTTCACAGGTACCAGTAGAAATGGCCTCTGTTTTTATCTCATTTTCTAGTTAGAATTGTCCACAATTGCAGAAAATTATTGAAGCAGATGTTTGTCCACACCACCATTTTTAACAGGTCCACAAAAAAACCCATGGGCAGTTCTTAAACACCAGGCAGTGAACACAAATACAACTCTCCCTAGGCAAAGCAGGGTAAAGCCCCGATGCACTTTACAAGCTGTAAACGCTGCTTTTATTAGCCATTTATAGGCCACTTTTCACAACGCAGCCTTAATATTAAACAATAAAGCTCACGATACACTTACAAAATAAAACAGACTCTCTCATTTACTCCTGAATTGGAAGTGTGGCATCTCCTGATCACAGTATATCAGCAGAAATAAGTTATTCAGTTTAGGCAGAATATTTTTCATGCTTGATGCCCCACACCTTGCATACTGTGCAATGAGACACAGACATCTGGAAGCCACTGGAGACCACTGTAATGAACTTTTGGAAGTGTTGAGCAGCCTCGTTACCCACATCAGTATGCACACAGACTTCAAGGAAACATGTCCTTGTGGCTATGGGTGTTTATCATTTATAATCTGATACATCAGATGTCTTGTGTAAGGTAAGGCCTGACTGCACCAGGGACTGCATGTAAAATGCATGCAGTTTATATGCAAAATAAGAGTGATTTCTTATGTTGAGCCTACTGTCAGGATGGGAAAGGGAAGTACTGCTAATCCTGACTATAAACGGAAAACAGGCTCAGGGGGTGAAGTGAGCTGACCAAGATTACACAGGAACCAGAGGGAGTATGGACATCAGCATCTCACCCGCACAAAACCTGTGCAAAACATGTGCTGTCCCGCAGCAGAGCTGATGTGAAGGCCACTTTGTGCCTCTACAGGATTTCACTGGACCTGGTCATGTGCCACCCAAATCACAACTGCCCAGGGTTGCTGGTGCAAGCAAGAGGACTTGTAAGCCCACTCCACCAGCTTTAGCCCTCCACAGCCCTTGATCTGCTCAAGCTTGGCTTCAAGAAGGCCAAAGAAAATCAAGCTCTTCTTCTTTTCATTGGCAGCCACAGACATACGTACATTTGGCCACTCTTCAACCCAAACCATGCCAGGCTGGTGAGCAAGGATTAGGGCTTATAAAAAGAACCTAAACCAGATGTGCCAAGTCTTTCTGCATCTGGTACTTGCTAGAGATGGCTCAGTCAACCAAAGCACAGGGACTGAGATTCCATCACTGAGTAGATGACTGCTGAAGCAAACCCAAGCTCCCAGATGAGCTTACCCACCACGCTGCTCTGCACAGCATGCATTAGGAATAACCCAAAATAAGGAGCAAATTTTAGTGTGGACTAAGCCTGGTTCATCCAGGGGGAGAGGAAAACAGAAGTAGCATGCTGAAGATTCGATCTGTGGAGACAATTGCTCTACAGGGACACTCTCCATGGGGTCCTGCAAGTCTAGTATTGGGGTCTCCAGCTCATCCAATTTGCCTTCAAACTGCACTCAACCCAGTCCCCCGGAACTGGTGCAGAGGGTTTAATGAGGCAATGAAACAAGTCTGTTCCTCCTTAAGATGCTTAAGGAACATCTCTGTTTGGAAAACAAGACTGCCCAATTGTTCATAAACTAGTTTGAGGTCCTTTAACATAGAATGTTCTAACCAATTATAAGAGAAGTGAAGTTAATGATGAAAAACAGGCCTCGACAGTGTGCTGATCCAAGTGTTCTGAAGCGTGGCAGGGAGTGTGATGCTGCACATGGACCACAGTCTGGGTCTGTGAGCTCCATGAGCAGAGCACACACACAGAGCAGTGCCAAAGCACAGGCGAGATCAGAGCTTTGCCTATTGACTCATTTAACATGATTATTAAATCACATCAATACTAATTATTATGGAAAACTCCAACGATTTTATAAAGAACCATTTCCGTGAAAGATGCTACTAAAATCCAGATAGCTCTGGAAGGCAGAACACAAGCTGAGCCAAGCCCCAGCTTCCCTGTGGTGGCACACACTTAACTGCTCATGCACCACTCTGCACAAGCCATAGAAGCAGCAGTCAAGTCACACTCATTTGTAGAGCCTATTCCCGAACAACTCTGCCATAAAAAGTGGCTTTTGGCCACGATGCCTCTAAATCTCTTACTTTCCACTTAGCTGACTGCATTCAGGCTGGGTTACCTAGTGCACAGGGATGGCTCAGTGCATGTTTACCTCCAGCACTGCGGATGCTACACCTCATCCAAAGGCAGACAGCTGGCATGAGCCCATCTGTCACTTCAACATCCCTCACCTTAAAAGCACCAGTGGGATCTGCCAATATGCTGCAAATATGCCCACCAGCTCTGGAGTCCTCAGCACAGGAAAGACATGGACCTGTTGGAAAGAGTCAGGAGAAGGGCTACAAAACTCATGAGAGGGATGAAGCACCTCTCCTACGAGGAAAGGCTGAGAGAGGTGGGGCTGCTCAGCCTGGAGAAGAGAAGACTCTGGGGAAACTTTATTCCGACCTTTCAGTCCTGTCGCTTCTGCTCTAATTGAAGATGCCCCTGCTCATTGCAGGGGGGTTGGACTAGATGAGCTCTGAGGCTCCCTTCCAACCCAACCTATTCTGTGATACTCAGTGCCAACCTACAATCAAACCAAGAGTGCAAGCTGATGGTATCTGGCATGGCCATGTCCTGTTTGCACAGCGTCACCAAACAGTCACTGAGCTGTGACCACACACCCAGGAGCTTTGTGTTGTCTTAGTGACCAGAGAACAGAGACTGCTGTTTTCTCAGCAGAGTGACTGCGGCAAGCAGCTTGTTTTACATGGATTAAACAATCATTGACACTGTCACAGAAAGGGGCTTTTGGATGGGGCCTGCTACAAGGATAATACAGTGAATGGATTTATTTTTTTACCCTGAGCTCTCAGAATGTTTAGGATATGCTGGTTATTAAAGGGGCCTAAAAAAAACACTGAGGGGGAGGGGAGAAGGGATCCTGCAATTAAAACGGTGCCATTCCTAAACGTAGCCACAAATCAGTAACTAGAGAAAGAGGAAACTTGGCATTTAAAGACAAACTGCTCCTATTAGGAAGCCCAGGAGCTTGAAGCAGCAATTGTCAACAAGAGAATAAGGAGTATTACCTTTGAAAATATATACAAATTTTAATTACAGCTGGCATTTTTGAGACTGGTGCTGAGGACTGTCATCAGATGGCAAATTGCTGTCATCTTCCTCCCCTTGGGGACATGAATGCTCAGTGGAAACAACTGTAACTGTAAACCAGGCTCCAACCTGTTCTGATACTGGCTTTGCAGTTGGAAAGGAAACCTTAAGCTGTCATACTTAGATAAGCCAGTGTCAACTGAGCAAGACCTCTCCACAACATGACAGGGGATGGTAAAATCTTCCAGCTATTAGCAGACAGGTCAAGTCTGACCATGTGGGGTGAGGGATTCCCTTCAGCTCTGCTCCTCCACAGCCCTGGCAGCAGCAACCCCTGCAGAGCAGGGCCTGTAAAGCAAACCCTGGCTTCCCCACGGATTCACCTGCATTGGGCTGCCTTTGCCTTCAGAGGATCCCTGCTCAGTCCAGGTGTTTGGAGTTGGGCTCTACCAGGATCATGAGTCAGTGCTTCCCACTGCTCAGAGCAAACTTCCCACCTAACATGGGAAAATCATGGAAAATCAAAGCCTGATTTTTCTGAGTTTGGGTAACCAAAAGCCAGGAAAGTTCTGCTAAAGAAGCCCAGGCTGTGCTGGAGCACCACATTACACAGATCTGCTCTCAGCTCTCTTATACATGGCTGTGAGGGCAATTTCAGTTCTCCATCGCTCACAAGCTGCTGTATGGAGAGCGCAGGCAGGCATCTGAGGAAGAAAAGGCAGCTACGAGACACTGCCCTTTGCAAACAGGCACAAACTGCAGATGTCAGCTTCTGAAATAAGGACTTGGATTCCAGTCCTCTTGCACTGCTCTTTCCAGTTGTCTGCAAGCTTGGAAGGCGGTAATGCTGGAGAAAAACGGATCCCAATCCAGTGTTTTAAAAAGACAAAGATGGCATTTCTATGAGCTGACTTACAAAACTGTCCACTGAACCCAAGACTGGAAAATACCAATTTCTTCTCCAAACAGGAGGTGGGTTTAGAAGAGACATTTCTTATTTAACAGAAGGAAGTGAAAGAAAGCAGCATCTCCCTCCATTTTAAAACCAACACAAAAGAAGTAAGGGGCTTTGATATTGACAACAGAGTTAAAGAAGTGTGTGCTGTCAGTCAGCTCATCCTTTTGACCCACAAGACACCTTGCCTGCTTTTCGGCTCTGTCTCTGGGCAGCATACCCAAGATCTAACACAAAATAATTGTCAGTTCCTTGTGACTTTGAGTGGAAATCCCAGCGCCGAGAGGGAAATCTGCTGGGCTTTGATGTAGACATTTTGGTAGCATCTATGCCTTCCCACCTCCGAACACACTCATTTGATGTATTGTTGAGTAAGGTATTTGTTATCTTCTCAGAGAACATGCATGTAGCTTGGTAAATCTATTTCCTGACTGCCTTCCAAGACAGACAGTACAAGGGCTGTTTCTGAGGCATCAGTTTATTCGATACAGGGAATGAGGCTAGAGACAAATGGAGAGACCTCCAAAGTGCTGGCATTACCTTGTCACTCTGAGGTCCTCCTCTGGTTTCTTCCAGGTACACTGTGCAAGAAAGCAGGTTCCTTACATGCAAACTGCTGTGATTTCATTTTCATCTAACACGTCAAGGGTTTAGGAGATAGCCTCCCCTGGATCAGGAACACACACTGGCAGCAGCAGGGATGGCACTGTCTCCCTCCAGGACCTATGCACTGTCCATCCTGCATTGTGATGGACTTTTCCCACTGCCAGTGCCCCAGCACGCTCCAAACCAGCCATTACAGCATGAGGCTGTTAATTCTCCTGCCAGCATTAAATTGTGATAGGTTTTTCTCAGCCTCTGCCAGGCTCTCCCTTTGCTGAGCAAGAAAAGGGCCACACTTGACATTTTATTCCATAGCCTCGGGAAGCTGGGGCTCTCCAAAGATGTTCTGGGACGTTGCCATGAGCCTCTTAGGAGTATTAAAGCATCCTGGATGAGCAGCTCTGCAGCATGGCCATACCAGTATTAGTGGCAGGTCCTTTCCCCACTGTTCCTGTGTTTCTATATATGCCAGAGGCACCAGTAGCTTTTGCAATGACCCTTTATGACTGCACCAAATTCCTTAGGGAAAACAAAACTGAGGGCATTTCTATAAGACAGGGAAGGGTACCGACATACTGGCCTGGCTGTGGGGTCAGCAGCACACCTTCAGTGCTCCCCCCTCTTTCTTGCTGGGGCCCTAACCTAATCCTTTTACACAGGATTGCTGTGAGGCTGTAATTCCCTGGGTCATCCCTTTATCTCTTCTGAATTATCCTGGCAAGCCTCTAATCTTAGAATTTTCTTCTTATTTCCCAGGATTTGATTTACTAAGTTTCACCCCCAGAGCTCCCCATTAGCTGGTTTAAGGTTTTGCTGGGCTTTGCTTCTTGTTGTTCCTGTGAAGTTTTAGGAGTGCCTTTCTCTGTTCTGTAGCACTCTGGGTATTTGTAGCACACACGTATTTCTACCTTGCCTTACCATGTAAGAACAATGCACAAATAAGCATCTAAGAATGATTTATAAATGAGAAACCCAAGTTCCTTCACAAGTGCTGATTACCAGTTTAACCACACAGGTATGTTGATAATTACATCCAGTGCACAAAAGGCAACTGAAGCCCTGGCAAAGCACGATACCCCCCTCTAGAAAGAGCAACTCACATCCATCACTAAGAAGTGATCAAAATGCCCTTTCCCAGCGAATTATACAGTCACCAGTGTCCACGATTTGAACAATTCCTGCTTGCAGCAGACCTGGGTTGCCTTCCCTGCCATGCCAGCACATCCAGAAACAACCAGCCCAGCCTTGCATGGGAGATAAGCACCTCTTACAAAGGTACAAAGAACTGAGCGTGCTTTACCATCTCGCTGGATCAGCCTCCTAATGTGTCTAAAACAATGGAAGAGGAAAGCATGTGTTCTTTTCAGCACAATCTGTGCCTTATCATCAAGTCTAAACATTCACAACCTGCTCGGATCCTAATGAGGAGAATGACTTAAATGGCAGAATGTTCTGCTCTTTCTACAGGTTTACAGAAATGAAATTAAACATAGGCTTTCTATTACAAAACAATGGGCAAATTGAAGACCAATTACGCAAACCCATCAGAGAACCTGGTGAACTGTGGAGAATTTTGCATTTCTGAGGCAGAACGACTTTTTAGATGAGAAAAACAACCCTCTACTCGAAGAAATTGAGAACATCTGTGCCATCAAAGAAAGAATGCAGTGAATAATTGGACAATCATAGACAGGCAGGCATTTGAATATGAAGCCGTTTGTAATGGTGCAGTGGAAGGGGAACTGCAGCCCGCCGGTGCTGCTCGGCTCTCAGACACCCGTGTTCTTCCCTTTGTGCCTACTACGGCATGTTGTGTGCTCACTTTACAACAGGGTGTGGGTCGACAGCGGGGTCTCTGGGGTTATCTGCTTCCATTATTTTGCACATCAGACACCTAATGAAAAAGGAGCAGGCAGAGAGGTCCTTGAGCATTTCCTTCCTCCAGCATCCAAGTTCAAGTCCACCTTTAACCTCTCCCTGACAGACGGCTCAACCTGCAGTCATCCCCCAGCCAGCTGACATGTAGCATAGAGCAAATATCCTCTGTCAGCAGACAAACTTCTCTGACTCCTTGCCTCCAGCAATGATGATATCCTCATTTCCAGCCTGCAAATCCCATACGGATGCTCCTGAAGGGGAGACACACTAAGCCACCTCGCAGCCTGCAACTTTGCAGGCTCCTGATCCCTTCACAGAAGTGACCCTTCACTGCATCAGTCGATGGCACCTAACTGCAGGCTGGCCTGCTCTGACACACAGGCACAGCAGCCAAGGAGATCCAAGCTACTGAGGCCACAGTTCAGCTCTGACTGGGGAGATTTAGGTTAGATGTAAGGCAGAAGTTCTTTACTGTGAGGGTGCTGAGGCGCTGGCACAGGGTGCCCAGAGAAGCTGTGGCTGCCCCATCCCTGGCAGTGTTCAAGGCCAGGTTGGACACAGGGGCTTGGAGCTACCTGCTCTAGTGGAAGGGGTCCCTGCCCACAGCAGGGGTTTGGATGAGCTTTGAGGTCCCTTCCCACCCAAACTATTCTAGGACTCTATAACTGCAGTATCCATTACCTTTTCCCAGGAAGAAGAGACTGAGGTGAACGTATATTGCTTCCAGCATCACATACCCCTGTATCAGCTCCACAACCTCTCTTGCAACACAAACTGCGCTGCTCTGTGTTATGAAGCCACAATATGAGGGCAAATGTTTCAGGCCATCTTCCAGGACAAAAACACGGGACAATAAAAGTGAGCAACTTAGTTGTGATTTCATGGCTAGCTGCACAGATATTCACATGTTACTTTGCACAGTCAGTCTAATAACCAGCTTTCAGAAGGACAGACAGCGTAATGAATGGGTTGTAAAACACGCTCATAAAAAACATTATAGCATGTCTCGGAGCATTTGTTGGCTGTTTGTGATTTACTGGATCCCCTGTTTTATATTTTCTTATAATTTGCACATTTCCTATGAAAAATAAGCATTCAATGTGCATGCAATTTATTTTAATCTCCCTCCCCCCTCACAAGAGGATAAAACTTTTACAGTCAGGCAAGAATGGCAACATTGTAGTCACGAGGTTCATTATACAGTAATTAATACATGTTAGTATCCTGTAAATATTACTTTATAATGGCTTTAAGTAAACACATACTGTACATTAGCAGTACCTATTAAGTCAGTCCCACTTAAAATGAAATGGGACTAATTAATCTGTTTAAAAACTCTAATGTCAACTTGGATATTCTGTCAAAATCACAGCACAACGTTGCAAGCACAAGTGGTGAGTCAGTCAGCTTTTCACTATGGAACTTTGACATTAATGGCTACTTTCCTGGTTTATTTAAGTGGACTGGACACATGAGCCAGCACTGAAGGAGCAAGAGGGGTAGAAGGAAGGTTTCACTGTTACCAGAAGCTAAAAAGATGGAATAATATATTCCATTACCCTTACTGTGAATGCCTGCAAACTTCCACATGGATTAGTACTGCGGCATCTCACTGCAGAAGGCCCAGCCTCTCAGCACCCGATACTGCTCCACACGGACAATGTAGCCAAGCAAAGCTGCCTTCCTTCGGGAGGACCTGTGGGGACTCCACCGTGGTTTGTCCCTTTTAGGCACTGTATCGCTTTATGAAGGGCTGGTGCCTGCCGCAGCCATGCAGTAACAGAAGCGGAGGCTTTGTTCTCGTCTCAGCTAGAGGCTTAGACGCTGCCTTTGTCCTGCACAATGTTTTCCTTCCCTTCCTGAAAGGCAGCCCCTCACAAGCCTATCAGCCTTTTAACAATTTCACTCACTCTCCACTGTCCTAAATACACAAAAGGAAAAAAACCCACAACCAGATTCCCCCGATTCCTTCACTTTTTTTTCGTATGCTCTGCCACGAAGCACAAACGCAAGACAAGGTGAAACATGCTGAATGTGGGACCCAGGAAAGGTCACCTTTCCTTCACCTATGCGCTCAGTGAGAACAGGCAGCAGAAGGCCGTTTTTTTTCCAGTGTATCTTTATGTATTCGTTTTCCATAGAAGTCTTCATCTTAGGACACAAGTGTCTAATGAATGCCTTACTCTAATGATGAGACATTCCCATTTGCTGCTGGGTATGTGCAGGCAGCTATCTCCAGTGTTATAGATGCCAAAAGATAAATAATACAGCTCTCTTGATTACAGCCATAATCTTTACCCAGAGGTGGGGGACAGGCATTTCATAAACACACACTGGGTCCGTCACAGAGCAAGAGATCACAGCCAGCTCTCCCAAGTTCTTCATCAACATCTGTGGTCCCAAAGTACTGCTCTCCAAAGGTAACTTCACTGAAACATAATTACATTAACAGAGTTCCACCACAAAGTTTTAAGATTAAGAAGCTTGCTTTTAACTAATGGAAAGTGTTTAAAAGTCCTCCTTCCAGATATTCAGACATAACGCCAGGACCACAGATACAAGAGGTCTTGGGCTCTTTCCATTTTCCCCAGTCAGTTCCTTCAGGCTTTGCCATCAAACAAAACCTGAATAAGCTTTCTCAGGAAGACTGATTTCTCCAAGCACTTATGTAGCCCATTCCTTGAGAAAATGGTTTTGGTAATACATTTTGTGGGGTATCCACAGCCTTCAAGGTGATGCTGGAACCAACATGCTCCTTGGGTGGCTGGGAAAGCACAGCCAAGACAGAACTCTGAATGCTGGAAAGCATTTCAAGATGATGGGGATAAATAACAAGAGCTCAAGAAAGACCAAAACCATGTGTGTAAACAGAAAACTTTGGTCTAGAAGCTGCGGTCTGGCTGAGCAATGCTGAACTACACTGAAGACAAGAAAATTTAAGATCTATTTTCCTTCCCTTCCTCCTGAGGTCAGCAGCTGCTGCCTGGTCTCTAGCAAATCAGGGCAGTGTGAAACTGCAAACCCTTTCCTCAGGCAATTACCCATCAAAAGAGATCACTTCAGGTGTGAAGCACAACCTCTGGCTTTTCGGATACTCTGCAGAGAGAAAGGGAATGGGAGAGCTCTGAAACGTGGCTCCTCTGTCTTACAGAATTCTGTCCCTGAATTCTTGCTTTTTTTCTAATGCAGTGACTTTAGAAATAAAGAACAGCATTCCATGGCATGCAGGTGAATACAAATGCATGGATAAACAGTGCACCAAAGAGGCAGAGCTACTGGCTGGAGGTGGGAGATTTGCATCCCATGATGGGATCTCCCATAGCTTTCTTCAAAGGTAAATCATTCAACAACCCGGTGCCTCAGTCTCCCTACTGCTAAATCGCTGTAATGTTTGGCTGCCTCCTAAGATGTTGCTGGGTTCACCTAATTAATATTCACAAGGCATCCAGAGATAAAGCAGTTTCGTAAGTGTTTTGTGTAGCTTGTAATCTTTTGATGTTGCCACGCAAAGGAGACATCACAGAGCATGGGAATACCCTGGGAGAGCTCCGGGTATGCTTTTTGCTTCTGAGAGCTCTTTTCTTGCAGTGACCCCTTCTTTCAGCAGCACATTCACCTTGGCCTCTCATGAGTGGGAGCAATGTGCAGCATCTCTGCTACAGGCCTCCATAAGCCATGAAAACCTGCTGTTATGACCAGAGAGAAGTAACCAGCACCATTATTTGTATCATTTGCTGAGGTTTGTAACCTAGAATTAATTTTCAAATCAAGTCCAGCCGCTGCCTATTTCACCCATATCTGGGTAGCAGACAAGAACCCTTTTAGCAACAGAAGCTAAAAGAGCTACAATCAAGCAGCTTAAGGCACAACCCTCTAATAGTTCAGTAATCAGTAATAATCAACCCTTCTCTTTATGTTCAGGGAGACCTAATAGAACCCAGCTACTCTACAGTGAATACATTTTCATTTCTAAGACTAAATGCAAGCATACGTTATCTACTTAATTAAAATCTAAATTCTCTAACTAACCATTTGTTGTTTCTCCTGGGTGCACGTTACATACATTACTGGTGCTTTCCTGAAATCCATTGCTAATGGATTAAAGTAACTCGAGGAAATGTTTCATCTGCTGCATGCGGTTATGAAAGAGCACAAAATCCTCTGTAGGGAACTTCTCCACCATTATCCCAGGACTGCAGCTCCCACTTCTCTGTGCTAGGAGCCCCAGTCCTTCCCGCAGGTCCCCCTTGTCTTTGGGGACAGGGAAAACGGGACTCTCACAAACACCAGCAGAACCACTCAGACTGGAAACAGCTTATGAGTGCTCAGTCCAGAAAACTTCCACAGTACAGACATGATGGGGTCATAGGGGCTGAAGTGGAGGCAGGGTGTGTGTGTGTGTGGAATTATTAGCTACAGAAGGGGAGAGACTGGAGGTCCTAAAGGTACAAGTTTACTGTCAGGTTTGACGGACGTGGCACAGACCCTGCACCCTCTGAAGTAACAGCTCAAATTTCTCCTGTAAGGATCTGAACATCACTGCACCCCTGGTGATGAAACATCCCTTTCCTTGCTCAGGAAACGGGGCATTTTTCGTGCCTCTCTTTCTCAGGTGAGCAGAGAACCTCCATCCACCCTCTGTGGGGGGAGAGCTGCCCCCTTCTCCCATGAGAGCCTGGGCTTTATGTCCAAATTATGAAGGTCTTCAAAGGGTCACAATCTTTATCACTGGTGCAAAACCTGCCTTGTTCCCTGGCTCTTGAAGGTTGTGTTTTCTTGTTCCTGCAGCTCCTTTGCATAGATGTTAAATACCGGTAACTGTTTTGAATATCATGAAGAAACGTCCTCAGGAAACAGGAAAGCAGGGAGTGGGAAAAGAGGGGTATAATATCAAATTAAGACTCATGGCTACTGCTCTTGAATGGAAGGAACCTCCTGACAGCCTCACATCATTACTGCAAATCACAATATTTAGAGAGATGCCACCAGGAATTCTGCTTTGCTTCCAGCAGACACAGAGTAAAAGGGCACCTCCTTCAAGCTATTCAGTCTATTGTGCATATAATTAAAAACAATTTCTATCCTCAATAGGGTTTTGATTCAGGTAACTCATTACCCCCAAGAGCCATTTGTGAGAATAAATTGCAAATGCAAATTAACACCGGCTTTAACAATGATGCTTTTTTTTCTCCCTCCTTTCTGTCTCTTTTGCTAAATTCCTTTTATTGTTTAAGTTCTCTTTCCTTTGCTCTCAGGCAGGTGTCCAGGTAGATGCAGGTGTACCTGCCCGGGGACAAAGAGGGGCTTGTGCCTCTCTGATTAGATGCAATTTTGTGCTCCCTTGCTGCAGTATGGTCATGCCGGCCAATCCCAGTGCAGTGCTAGAGTTGCAGTTCAACACAGAAGAACCTGCCTCTCCCCACTGCAGCCCCACTCCAGGGCTTTTCTGTCAGCCCACAGAGATGAGTTACTTGCTGAGGATAAAGGCAGGAATTCCCCCAGATGTCTCTGCACACACAACAGGCAATTGTTCTGATTATTACTGCAATAGGAGTAAAACCATCCATGTATCCTCTGCAGGGAAACCAAACCTCTCTGGTTCACCTGTACTTGACGTGCTTTGCTCTCTAACAAGCCATCATTTTGTTTTATCATGTCATTCTAATTGTGTTGCACGCAGTTCTTCACCTCCTGGCTGTACATCCAGTCTGATGCTGCCTCAAATGAGGCAGAGCCGAAGGACGCCTGCTACTCTGCACAAAGAGGAAAGCAGTAAATACAAGAACTGAGAGGCTTTGCTTCTGTTCCTTGCTTAGACAATACGTGACCACAGCAGCAGCGTGGAGTGACAGGAGTTTTTGGATTTGGTTTGAAAGGGCAGGAGTGCATGCACAGCGAGGCTGCATTCATCAAACACCACTTACCCACATGCTCACATCAAAAGCAGAGGAAGAGTCCCCTGTGCTTCCCATCAAACACACACAAAAGGCCAAACAGGTAAAACTGACCAAATAATTATTGGTAAAAGCTAGAAGCAAGCCAGAAATCCAGACCCCGGGGGATGTCTGAGACGCAGAGAGAGTTCCTGCTGTGGGTCCCTGCTGGTATCGTAACAAAAAGGCAAAGGTGTTATTTATTGCCCTTTATCCCTGTAGCATTTGATGTCTTTAATGCAGTCTGCACACAGGAGTGTGCTGAAGTGCTCTTACTTCCATTTCCCGTATGAGGAAAGAGAGACATAGCCTCATATACTCAAAAGGTACTTGAGCACCTAATGCCCTTGGAAATCAGTTGTAGTGGAGCTCTGAAACACCTCAGAAAAGCACATACGCCTGAGGGGCTGGGGCTTGTCCAGATTCCCAGTGCTGTGAGCTGTACATTGACACCTATCAAGAGCCCCGAGGTGGCACTGAGGGGAGAGCACCTCCCAAGGGCTGGGCTCTGCCACTGTGGTATCCACAGGCCCAGCTGGCCTTATCCATCCAGCAAGGATGCCTGGCCAAAGGAAAGCTGCATCTCAAGCATAGAGAGCACCGGTGTGTCCAGAGTCAGAGCACCAAGGCTGGAGGACATGTTTTAGAGCACCCCTTCTCCATGATGTAAATCCAGTGGGGGTCCCGGGGATTATTCCTGTTTTACAGCAAGTGGAAGGATTTTGAGGATCCTCTTAACTCCTATCTGAGAATCCCAGCTCTGCTTCGGATTTTTCCCATGGCCTTCAGCAAGTTATTCTTAATCTTTCCATGTTCCCATCTGGAAGAGCCAGCTACTGGCTCCAGCCTCAGATTTGATGGATTAACTTGCTACTAATTCCAACATGTTCGACAAGTGCTGAGTATCTCTTACTAATCAGCAGAAACTTATTAATTCTCATTATGAGTGCTTCTCATGTCCTTTCTGATAAAGCTCACTGGGAGATACAATAGTTCTCCAGAACAGAGGCACAGTCCCTTGGAAAATCAGCAGGAAAAGAAACAATCAGCCTATTTCTCTGCAAAAATAACTGCATATCATTATGGGAATTTGCCCCACATTAGATTTCCAAAGGAATTTTCCACTCACTCAATTTCTTAATATTAGAGCTTTTTTTCCCCACAGAGAAACTGCCTTTTTAACCCACATTTTCTGGGTAATTGGACTGGAAATGGGTTTTCCATGGCAGAGGATGGAGCTGGCCCCTCACAGATGCCAGCCCACACCCCAGAGGCTCTTCAGTTTCTCCCCTGCACATGAAGCTGATGCCAGCCTTCCCAGTGGGTTGCCAGATGCTCCTCACCACTCCATTCCCTCCCAAGATAAAGTGCCAGAAAGCATCCCACAAAGCAGAGCTCCTCAGGAAACTCTCTCCTGCAGAGCAATACAGCTGCTTGCATTTGGGATGAAGGGAAGCATCTCCCACTTGTGAGGGTTACTCATCACAGCTATGAAGGGCACCATGTATAAGGCTAAATTCACAAAGTGCTCTCACGACTGAAGTCAAACTCCCACGTCCAAATGAATTTGAACAGAGACAATCCCCTTGGGATGGTATTTGCAGGATGCAGACCGGGATGCAGGTGGTGCCATGAGCCACACAGGGAGCTCTCACCCCAGATACTTCTCTTGATATGCGAATTCATGACAACCATCATCCTTGCTGACATCCTTGGTCACCTCTGGAGCTACAACAGTGAACCACTACAACCTGGGACAGCAGCAGGCTCCCACCCTCTACCTGCTGAGGCACCAGAGTAAGTAATCTTAAAGCCAAGAGGCCGCTTTTCCATACTAGAGATGGAGTTTTCAGTTTGACCAACCAGTTGTGGAAGAGTCTGGAGGGACAGGGCTGGGAGGGAATCCCATAATTTCCTTTCCAGCAGGCAGATGCTCCCTCCCCAGACAGCACACAACAAAAATAAGAACTTCCTACAGATGTTTTCCTATTGATGGAGCAACCTGCCTACACACCCAATACCACCAGTGAATGCTGAGAGTGGGAACTGGGATGGCTGGACAGGACAGGAGGAGATCCCAGCATGGGGAGGTGTCCAGTCTTGCCACTTCCAGGCAAGAGCTGCCTGGATTTGGAGCCTCCCAAAACAGAGTCCATTTCCACATCACCTTACTGAGCTTATTTGCAGCCGCAGGCTCACTGCAGCAGCAGTATCTTGCTTGCAAGCCAATACACAGCAACGCTAATAGGGTGTCTGAAGAGACATTTTAGTTGTGAGCTGTTGTCTTTCTTGGCTGAAAGTACACCAGTGAACCCATAAAAGTAATATCATCTCAGCAGCAGGAGTGCTGCTGCAAGGAGTGGTTAGAGCCAGGCTGATGTTGCTGTATGTTCCCAGGAAAACCCCAGGATGACTGTGCAAGAGCCACCAAGCCAGGTACATGGCTCTCACTGAGGGTCTCCTGAGTCCCCTCTGCTCTCACAAGCATTTCTGAGGTTCTGCTCAGTGCCACCTAAGGCCAGAGAGCTGAGTCCTGCTGTATTATTAGATCTACCACCTTAACCATATGTCCATGCTGGTTAAAGCACAGCTCTGGGACCCAAGGTCTGAGCTCTGGTCCCGAGACAATCTTTCTGCATAACCCTGGGCAGGAGATTAAAGACTGGTGAACTCCAGTTCTCCTTCTGCTAAACAAGGAGCACACGGACTGGCAGTGCAGTGACCCAGAGACTGGGCAGGGCTGGACACATCAGGCACACTGATGGATGTGCATACACTGAGTAAATAACAGTGTGACCCTCTAAATGTCACTGCCATGCAACTGAACATTATACTTTGGGGGCATCAGATGGATGTTTTAGGCAACCCAGCCACTGCTTAGCCTAAACATTCTGTGTACTTGTCTGTAGCCTCACAATTCCTGTGGTATCTTTTACAGTCTACATAAAAGCAAGCAGAAAGAACATCCTGCCTTGCTAATACATCCAAGCAAAGCCATTAAGGTATCCCCAGCTGCAATCTAAAACCATGGGAACAGGCTGACAGCCCAGTGCTGCTGTTTCCTCTGATGTCTAGACCTCCTGTGCCTTACTCTCTCTCCTGTGAGACCTATTGCAGGAACAAGAGTATTAGTTATGGTCACCTAGCAATATAACTAGGTCTTTGGGGAGTCTGCAGCCTGCCTATCATGTGGAGCCCTAGCCTGGAGGATCTGCTAATCCACCCGTGCTACTCAGCAGAGTGTGAGAGAAGCCTGCACACAGGGAATGGAAGGCAGCTCAACCCCAGTGGTTGAATCCTCTGACCCTGGCTGAATCATTTCACTCACTATTAAAGCAGCTACGTGCACAAAACCTAGACACTGGCCAGGGAAAGCTCATAACTGTGCTGCAGGATGAATAAAGATAAAAATGAAAGCGTTTGTCCACAGCAAAAGCGTCAGGCTCCATCAGGCAAGATTCAGTTCCACACGAGTGTTAAATAACACCATTGCTTAAGCCATCCATCATCATGCTGAAACCAGGAGGTGCCTCCGATGTCAGTTTGAGCTGGTAATGCCCATTTCAGACTAGACAGATGGGACACAAGGACCCCTTAGAATGAGCTGGCAAAGCTGTAGGACCTGTCCCTAGACAGACTCACAGCTGCAGACACTCGTATGTCTCCACTAACTACAATGGAGTTACTCCAGTTGTATCAGATGAGAATCTGACTCAGAACTGCATTTTTCTACTCTCAGCTCATAATATTTGGATGGGATCTTACAACAGGAACACAAACAGCTCAAGTCACTCAAACCTCGAAACAAACATCCCCTATCCTTTAGGATTTTTCTTCTGCATTTGGGGTGGCTCAGGAGCACTGGTGGGGAACCAAAGCCCCCAAGTCTAGACAAGGTGAATAAATCCACAGCTTGTGAAGCTGGCAAGGCAAAAAGGCCTATTTGTTTTCTGAATGAATAAAGTTCAATTTAACCTTTGTTCCACTACACTGCAATTCTGCAGTGTGGCAAATTCTTGCAATGGGAGCGGAGGGTATCCAGCAGGCCCCAAAGCTGTACTTTTGGATGAATTAACAAAAAATCAGTGTTCTGTGCAAACCTCGTCGGACTGTAAGCTGAGCTTCCTAATTGAGAAGCCCCCTTTTCCCCCCTCAATTAGAAAACCTTCAGAATCCAGCTCCAAAGCCTTCATTCTGAAGGACAATTAGCCCCATTTCCAGGATATATCTAGCCCAGGTGCCACACTGCCTCCGCTCTGTGTTAAGCACATGGGCTGTAGCGATAAGGGGCTCCCAGGGAGTGGGATGGCCATGGAAGATTCAGGTTTCAACACTACCAGCACTCAAGACTTGTCCCAGCTTTCTGCCCACGTGCAGCTGTAAATCTTCCTCTATGATTAACCAGGCAAGCCCAAGTCACGCAGATTCTCCCACCCCCAGCTTCTCCTTATCCCATTTACTGTGCACTGGAAGCACATATATTCCTAACATCAGATCACATTCACTGAGCTCACTTGAAGATCACAGAATTGGTTAGTTTGGAAAAGACCCTTAAGATCACGGAGTCCAACTATTACCCCAGCACTACCAAGGCCACCACTAAACCATGTCCCTCAGCCACATCTGTTAAATCCCTCCAAGGATGGAGACTCCACCACTGCCCTGGGCAGCCTGTTCCAATGCTTGACAACCCTTTGGTGAACATATTTTTCCTAATATCCAGTCTAAACCTCCCCTGGTGCAGCTTGAGACTGTTTAGTCTCGTCCTATAGCTTGTCACCTGGGAGACGAGACCAACTCCCACCCCGCTACAACCTCCTTTCAGGTAGTCATAGAAAGTGATAAGGTCCCCCTGAGCCTCCTTTTCTCCAGGCTAAACCACCCCAGTTTGTTCCAATTATTGCACATGAGATAGCATGAGGTTATAGCCCTGAAATCAACTCCTGGACTAACCACACATCCTTCAGAGCAGCAGTGAACAGTGATGTCAGTATTCTGTGGGATGTAATTGCATTGTAGGTGCTCCTATAGCTAACAAACGAACTCCTTAGTTTGAGCACTTTCAAATTTTGTGGGAAAAAGGCTGCAAAGGGAGACACACCATCACCTGCAAGCTGTGCAACCTACATGGATTTATTCCGTCTCTTCCTATTCGTCCCAGCCCTGCGTCCTAGGGGGAAACCAGGAGAGCAGGACACTATGAAGAGATATGCAGAGATGAGGAGTTACCATCCTCCTCTCCCAAGGATGAAGGAAAGCTTTCTACCATATACTAGTAAGGCCAGAAGGAAAGACTGGTCTCAAGCTATGTATGAGAGAGACATACTGGAGGGAAATGGTTACAGAAGCAGAAAGGTTTGTGTGCTTAAGAGGTTGTGAAGCTCATTACTTCTGTTAGAGTGCTCTCTGAGTGGCATTACTGGGATTATGCTCTATAAAGAATTAGATGCTCTTCTGCTGTGCTTCACAGTGGCTATTAAGAGATACATTGCAGGCTGCCAATTCGTTGTATGAAGCTATTTTAGTTTTCTTCAGAGGAAACCAATGCCTTTTCAACAAATAAAGGAAAAGAGAAAAGGAAGAGTTCTCTTTTCTTTCTGCCATTGTTGCTAGCAAAGACAAGGACCTCTAGCTCTCCTCCAGGCTGGATCTGCAGGCACTGTATACCGGATCAGGTCATTGCCTTCAAAGCCTACCTACCTTATGACAGCTTCTGATTTGGCCCTGTATATTCAAGCCCACTTCAGCTCTCCCCACAACCTCACTTGCTATTAACTCTGCTGAGCTGTGGCCCGTATCAGTGTTTGCTCTGATTTTCCTTGATGTTTCATCTCTCTGACCTGCTTTGGAAGACATGATAACAGCTTGCCTCCTTGAAAGTCAATAGTTTCCTTCACATCAAAGTAAGAAGCAAGGTCAAGATCCAGCTGCTACTAACTGATAGCTTTAAAACAATAGCTTTTGGTGGAGACCAAATTAATCTGCTCTGAGCTCTTCTTGGGGAAAGGTGGGAGGAGTGGGTTGAGAATGGGTCTTTACACCTTCTACTCAAAGCAGGCAGCCTGCTTTGGTGACAAACTGGGATAAACAGGAGAGTGCTGATAAAAGAGACCAAGGTGCTGATCACAGAGCGCACACAGACAACCCGCTGTTTCCCACAGGAACTGATACAATACAAACATTTCTTTAGAGACTAAATGCTTTACTTCTGCAAGGAAAAAAACCTTCAAAATCTACATATGACACAGCCATTGTCACAACACTGTGTTTTGTTACTTTGATAAGGCTGCAAAAGGATGCAGCCTAAAAAAAGCCTGGGAGACCATAATGTAGCATGAAGAGTCCTACAAACTGCTGGCTTCCAACACTATCAAGATATACGTGGGCGATGTGGGTTAAATCACATATAAGCATATGATGTGACCAAGTTACACTCTCAGGGATTTAATCAATTCATTGTGCTTTAAAGCAAGGGTAAAAACACCCAGGAGAAATACCTGGACCAGGAAAAGAGCAGCAGAGCCACGAAGGGATCCCAGAAGCCATCACTCCTGCTGAGAGCAGCCCGTCTGGTTTCTCAAACCAGCTCACCCAGCAGGCAGAATGACATGGTGTGACTGGCAAGAGTTCCTCAGAAAGCACTCATACAACCTTCATCACAAATAAGCCTGCAGAGCTGTCAGAATACACACACCACATGGGGCTGTTTGTTGTGTGCTGCTCCCCATTAAATCTGTTCCTCCAACACCCTCCCAGCAGCTGCAGTTGGTGTGGGCTGGAGCATCCTCTTCCTTCCCCACCAGTGCCTTCTGATACCTGCCCAGGTGCAGAGCTGGCTCCTGCTCCCTCCAACCTTGGAAACGAGCCTGAACGCTTCAATAGAGTGTCCATAGAGAATAAAGCAACACATGACTCTGGCCCTCAGTACGGAGGGGTGAGCAGCATGTCTCTCATCAAGTCCCTGTCTGAGGGGTTTTACTGGTCCACACTCTCAACTTGCAAGGTTGACTCCTGAGCTGCTGCTGAAAGGCAGCTGTCTACCATTTATATTGTGAATTCATTAAAGGCAGTTCTTTATCCTCTCAGGAATCAGTCCTGCTTCCTGGCAGACAATAACACACGAGAGCTGCAATCGCTGACAGTATCAATTATTTAGTTTTCTGCCAATTCCTATTAGACTTTTCAGGCTGGAAAATTTACACTGTGTTATTGAATTAAAAACCAGCTAAAAGCTTTAGGGAATCCAAACTAATTAGCCAGTGTTTGTAAACCCCTTTGTTCATGGTAATTTGTTTACAAGAGTAGCTCAACCTTTTAATTCTGGGCACACTCATAGGGCACGTTCTGTGCCATTACAGGCAGGAGATTTTGTTTGGTGTAAGAAGGGCGAGTGTGGGGAAGGTAATTTTGCTTTAATGAGCTGTGATGACCCTGCTTGGCACTGAATGACCTTAAGATATGTGTGTCTATAATTATAACTAAGGAAAAAAAACACACTCCAGATGCTTTGAGTGGGCAAGAAATCAGCATCCAATTGTGTCAGCAACACAGCTCCACAGCCCTGACTCTCACTCACTCTTCAGCCTCTTCTAAAGATCTCAAGATAGCTCTTCACCCTCTTGCCTATTCCTGTTTTCTCCTTCTGCTTTAGACCTGAAAGATGAATGCTTTAGTTACAGTAGAGCAAGAGACATCCACACCTGTGACGACGATCCTGTCATGCTAATTTGCACTCATGTCTCTCCACAACATTGCTCCACAAACTTCTCCCCCTCTACTGTGCTCTGGGGCTTTGAACAGGGGCCTGTAGTAGTAGGACAAGGGGAATGGCTTTAACCTGCCAGAGGGGAGACTGAGATGAGCTCTTAGGCAGAAGCTCTTCCCTGTGAGGGTGTTGAGGCGCTGGCACAGGGTGCCCAGAGAAGCTGTGGCTGCCCCATCCCTGGCAGTGCTCAAAGCCAGGTTGGACGGGGCTTGGAGCAACCTGCTCTAGTGGAAGGTGTCCCTGCCCATGGCAGGGGGTTGGAACTGGACGAGCTTTAAGGTCCCTTCCAACCCAAACCAGTCTGGGATTCTATAAAGCCACTGCTTGGCAGGAGCATCATCAATATTTTACAGGTCCTTTTCCTTTAACACAAGAGTAAGGTTTTCATTTTGGAGGAAACACCACAGTTCTGATTGATGGAGGATATTTAGTCCATTAAGCAGGAAGCTGAAGCACACTGTTTGCATTCCCTTTTGATCACTTTACCAGACTGAGCTATTGGGCAGAGCTGTTCCATGGGAACTGGGCAGAAGTGTTTGGGCTGAGATCCCAGGAGTAGGAGGCTTCCTGCCTGCAGTCTGTGACTGTCTCTCCTTATGCAGCAATGCATGGACATGTAAATAAAGAAAGTAGCCAAAGAATGTTTCCCAGCTGCATCTTGTTTCTTCAGTAAAAAGCTGATGGCCAAGGCTCCAGAGCAGACCTACCCAAAATCAACAGTGAACATCTTGACATTTGCCTTGACATTGAATAGAAATTCTGAGTATGTTCATTTCTGGGGTAAGGGGTGGTAAAGAAGGGAAGACTTGAAACAGGGAGAGTGCAATAAATTCCTAGTTTCTTTTGAACTCAGTCCCAGTGACAGCTACAGCCTTATGGCAGCCTGCACTGCTTCTTCACACCAGTAACACCAGTTCAGGTGAGTCACAAACACACCTGGGTATCTGTGCACAGCATGGTCTAACCAGAGGACAGACACACACAGCATAGTACCTGGGTATCCTGTGCACAGCATGGTCTAACCAGAGGATAGACCAGACCACTGTTTTCTCCCAGTCTCTGGCACTGGTTTGCTGGGTCTGGACAAGGTTGATTTTCCACTCTATTGTTCTGTTTTCCAATCTGGAAACTGCTCCCAGCTCATCTTCTATCCTATGTCTTATAAGCACTTCGAGGTCTGCGTGGGGAGCACATAGCTGGCTGGGGCTCGGCATGGCATCTGACAGCATTGCATTCAGCTCTGCTTTAAGGGCAGCTGAACATTATATTTCAGTAGAGCGGCTGATTTAATCTCTTTAGGAATTTTGTTATGAGGCTCAAATAGCATCCATAAAAATGGAGATGGGCACAACTGTCCCTCAAACATCCAGGTCTTCCAGACCACATTTAGTTAAAATATCATTAACTGTGCAGCATGTCTGACATGAATGTATGACAACACTAGCCATATGGAAAGCATAAATATTAAATGCTGGATATTGCAGCCATTTGCAAGAAACTGCATTAATCCCTTGAAGGTTAATGAGAATTATTCATGTGCATCTGAGGGAGAGAAGTACTTCACTTTAGAAACTGAACAGCTTGACATGCCTGATTTTTCACTTACTGATAAATAGGGAAATGGGAAATGGATGGGCATCTCAGCACTGGGCCGGAGTGAGCGGCTCAGGAAACAGCTCCCAGGTTTGTTTTCTCAAATCAATATTTTACATCATTAATATCTGCAGTTCCAGGAATGGGAGAAACAATAAATCCTGCCTCATCACAGACATTTGCCACTGTGCAGATAGCCCTGCGAGAGGGGAAACAGATGTCAAGGAGTCAAAACAAACCTGGTTTGTTTAGTAAGTCCTGAGAGAAGTAAGGAGGAATCAAAACCTGGGTAGGGCTTGGTCTGAGACCACGTGTAAGAGGAAAAGACAAGTGAGGCAGAATTATCCTTGATGGGCAAGATCTCCAGCTGATATGGAGACAACTGATCACACTATGGAAGCATCTCCCCAGAAAATATTGATAGATTTCTGCAAAGAGTGACTCATAAACTTGATTTCTTGGAATCACTGTTAGAACTATTTCAGATGGTTTTAAAACAGTTTTATTTTGTGCATTGCAAGTGCTTGGAAGCTGATGGGAGAAAACCTGGGAGCATCCTGCCCTATTTCTGCACCAGAGCATCGCCGTGCTGGTGTGCAGTGATGCGTGTGGGTCAGGAGCAATCGCACATACTGCCACCTACCAGCCCCAGCGAAATCTTATGGAATCATGTACAGATCCACAGGCAAATTCAGTCTTATGGTTATCATTAGCTGGGCTTCCAAGGAATCAATGCACCTGACTCCTCTTGCGCTGCCCAAGGTCAGGAAAGCAGCTGAGTGAGAGTGTTTTGCATTCCAGGTATATTTATAAACAGCATCTGAGGGGTTGGTTAAAGGGTGTAATTAATCAGTTTGCACAGAGTATTATAAGGCCAGCAGATGCACAGGTTGCTAATGAATGCCTTACAATATCAACTACTGATATGCATGCAACCATTTGATATAACACATATTATTAACCACCTCTGTAGCAGCTATGCCTAAGCATTTATAAAACCAGCACTAATATGAATCCTCTCACAAAACCAGCTAATCCATGAGACTGGGACTCACTGACCCAAATCAGGCTGCTTAGGAGAAGACAGGTAGGAGCCCTCTCCCCTGGCCAAAGGGTAGTTTCTCTTTCAAGACTGTCTCATCACTCCAAAATTTGGCAACCAGTGAACTCCAGCAGAAGAGCTGTGCTCTGTTTTCACTGTCAGACACAGCACACGATCCCTGTTAGACCCTACAAAGGAAAACACAGCTGGTGATTCTGGACTATGTTGTATTTTTATTCTGAGTCATTTACCACCTCCTTTAAATAATCCCAAAAGCCTCCATGGGGATTTCCTGCTACAGCTCTGGATTGCTCAGGAGTGTGTCTGTCTCTGGCCTTTTCCTCCTGCTTTTCAATTTCTGTTCTGGCCTGCGTCCATCAGAGAAGAGGATGTGCTCAAAGTCATCCAGAGGAACATTTTTAAGCTCTGGGGATGATCCACAACTGATACAAAGCAGAGAAGCCATGCAGAGGGCCACTGCATCATAAAGTTACAATGGGGAATAGCCCACCTTTTTCTTTGTGCAGATGTGGATGGTTTGGAATATCAATGTTCTTAAAGACCAGACTTAGAGGATAGGTGCTACTGTTCTGTAAAGGTATTTCATGTGAGACACACCAGCTCTTACTGTATCCTGCTTTACCTTATGTTTTCATGTTCCATGAAGCCAAAAGAAAAGACTCACTTTGCCTAAAATTCCTTTGGAAACCCACAGATAGGGGGAAAACCAACAAGAAATGGAAGTAAAGCCAATCCACCTCTTCCTGTGCTTTGCTGTAAAATATTCACTTGACAGGTTCACAAGGTGAACCCACTGTGAGCTCCAAGATCAGAGCCACAGGAGGAGAGGAATTTTCCAGAGCTGTTTAATATCCATAGTGAGAATAACCTGTCAGGAAACCGCGTTCCTTACCTTGGATCTGTTATGACCTCTTTGGTAGAAAGGGGGCAAACAGAAAGTCATCGAATCATCCCCTCCCTTACTGGCTTTTGGAGGGGCTGCCCAGCTGTGAGGAACTGCAAAGCTCTGCTAAAGGCTGCATGCTTTATAGACTGAGGATTTCTTTGTCTCGTAGCTCTTTGGCCTCAAAATTAGAGATACTGATCAGTTGTAAGTTTTTAAGCAAGTTCACCTTGGAAGTCATGAGAGAGATATCCCTTTTAGTCAATCTGAAGGCTGTATCTTCCCTCAGCTTTTGTGTCCGTACCCAAATGGCATCCTCTAATTTTCCAGATGATTAAAGCTTTCATTTCACTTTGGGGAGAGCAGAACCTGTGCAGTTAAAATTCAAGAAAGCACAGCTCTTCTCTGGGAGACATTTCGTGTGCTGCCCACAATCAGAGCAATTGGTCCCTCTCCACGAGGAAAGCAATTCTTTATGGCAAATTAGCTTCTTCTTAATGAAGACTTGTTATTTTCATTAAGTCAGCACTTTTGGTGGGGAGATTTAATAAACTTTATTCTTCTTCCTCTCACTGTGATAAGGAAATTTAATTTTACTCATATTATTAATAATAATTTGAAGCATCTCCTGAACATGTATAGTAGGCAATCTGAAGCAGTTTGGTCAGGAGGAAAATCCTTTTTTTTTGATAGAACATTTGGGTAAATGGAAAACAGTCCATCTCTCATCCATGGGCGTGGAGACAGAGTGAAGATACACGTAGCAGCGAATACTGACCCGCTGGAGGTGGCCAATGGCCTACTCATATCTCAGAACATTGCTGACATTCCCCTTGCCTCCAACAAGGTAACCACTGAATAAAAGGGCTGCTGTCCTGAATTCACAGAGGTTATTTATAAGCACTTCTTTCCTGCCTGTCTCAGCCAGGGAGAGGTCACCTCAAAGCCCCTGTGCCCACCCTCTTGTAGCCTGGCTCCGGGCTTTGGTTACAATGCTTCCCTTCCCAACAAACCACTGCAATGCTGAACTTCCCAACACGATGTTAAGCCTCAGTGTTCTGTGCTTTTGCAGAGCGCAAAGCATTCAGTAAGGCATGGGACTAAGCCAGGCAGGTACAGAACATCACGCACCCATGCAGAAGCACCCTCTCTCCACCTTCGCTCTGCACAGATAAGCCACAAGTGAGATCTGCCACCTACCCATGGTCCCAGCACATTTCCTTTCCTGGCAAGTGCTTTCTGGGCTATCACATCTGTGTATCATCAGGCAGTGCATTCTGCAGGCTGGCAGACAAAATGAGGCTTAACATACATTGATGAAAGGGAATATTCATCTTATGCAAAAGGTGAATTGGGGATAAATTCAAAAGCTTTCTGTGCCATGACTACAGGAAAGTGCTCCAGAGTTTAATCATGTCTATAGAGAACTCAAAGAGATACAGAAACTACTCTAAAATAGGCTGTCTCCTATAGAAAATGAGACCTTTTCTGTGGGTGCCTCCACCTGGCCCTGCTGCATGGCTGGAAATTCTACAGGCCTCTCACAAAGGAGCAATTTTATTCCCTTTTCTACAATGCATTAGTATAATGGCTTTATCAGCAGAGATTCTCCTTTTAACAGAACAACAATATTTACAGAGCCTGCAAAAATCATTTTCCCTCTCCCTTGCTGACCTAACTGTATCCTGGGGCTTCACATACATTCAAAGGCTTTTCAGTCACTTTGTATGAACGATGGAGGCTCTGAATGTATCATTTCTTCCCTCTTCAGAGAGGCTTTTCAACACAACACCTTTCATTTCTTTTGGACATACTCTTTTCTCTAAGTGTTACTGGCACAGAGCTGTTGTTCTCCTTACCTCAGTGTTACTAGTCATGCCTTAGTGGCTCATTTGGTCCAAACATGATAAATCAATTTCCATCCAATTAGGCTACGCCTGAAGAATTAATTTGCTACACTTTAGACTGTAGCATTTGGTATGTTCCTCAACGCAATTAGAAAACTTTAATTTAATCTTACATGCCCAATATGATCAGCTGGCACATAAGACAATCCAGTTGTGGCTTGTTCAGCATGCAATGGTAGTTGTAATTGATTAAAATTGGTTTTGCAAGTGTGTCCTGATGTCATGCATAACTTGATTTGCTTTGGGTCTTACTCCTGCAAGCATGTATGCACATCAGAAACTTTCTGTGTGAGCAGCTCATCAAACCCTGCAGGATTTAGGAGCAGAGATAGGCCTTTTCCCCTCAAATAGCATTAAGGGCTAGACGGTAAAGATGCTAGATTGTAAACGTTCAAGGGCAGGCTGGACAGAGCCTTGTGCAACATGGTCTAGTGTGAGGCGTCCCTGCCCATGACAGGGGGTTGGAACTACCTGATCTTAAGGTCCTTTCCAACCCTAACTATTCTATGATTCTATGCTAGATGGTGAAGATGCTAGATGGATTTTCAAAACAAAGGAGGTGTTCAGGCTGACATCCACAGAGGCAGCAGCAGGGAGGATGCATCCTCCTTGCTTTCAAGATCCACTCAAAGTGCTGATTTCAAGAGCTTGGTTACCTTAGGGCAGCTCTGCTCACAGCAGAGGGTTTCAGTTCGCAATTTCCTCCTCCATTTGTGGTAACAGGAGTTTAGGGTGACTTGTCTTCAAAACACAGCCTGGTACTTTATGAGGTATAAGGGGATCCCATCAATCCATGCCCTGCACCCCACAATGGTGCACAGGGACCATGACCTTTAAAGTGCTGTGGGTGATGGGTACAGGAGAGGTTGATGCCTGTGTGAGACCAGGTCAGGTCAGGAGTGAGCAGCCTGCCCAGGTGGGCTCTGGCAGAAGATGGGACCCCAGCTGCTGCTCTGGCTCCAGCCTCGGCTGTGCTGGCTCTGGGGACTCATCCAGAGCCTGGCTGCAAGCCCTGGCAGGGGCAGAACACACAGATATGGTCCTCAGCACTCCCATCACCTCAGCCTTGCTGATGCAGTATTGAAAATAAAGTCACAGAAATCCCACTCCATCACCCATGAATACATCTTGAGAAAACAGGCCCTAATTCCACCAGAGACACCGAATCCATTCCCAGGTATCCAGCCACTATAACTGGACCTAACTGAAGATCTAGCACTTTATTAAGAGATCTGGGAGGATATTGCACTCCTGGAAACAACTGTGCAAAAAAGCCATTTCTTTGAAACATATCAACAACAAACCAGCTTCTTCCCTGAGCCAAAAATGACTGGATCAAACCCCACAGCTTCTTATTTTCAGCAGCAGGCTACAATGTGGAGGTTGACTGTAACCGGACATGACAGAATCCTAATGCCTTCAATTTTACTTACCCACTTCTGAGAAGTGTTTATATTTGAAATCACGGTGAGTTAACATGAGTTAAAGGCACATGCTCTCACCTCTTGATATAGAAGTAATGGATTGTTCCCTGGATAATACCAGGGCTTGTCAGAAATATATAACATAGACACTGTGATTTTTCACAGCATGTAGTTCTCACTATGTCAGTAGGTAAGAGAATTTCACAGAGGTGGGAAAAAAAGCAGAAGATACAACATGGAACTATTTCATCCCTTGCAAGATACGGTGCCTGTAAGTTTGCTTCTGATTTATTTTCTCTGTTAAGTACAGAAGCTAGAAGAGAATTTCCATTGCATATGTATGATATACTTTAAAAGATAGGAGGCTTATAAAGTAGTAGACAGCACAATGAGACACAAAATGACATAATGAATGCCTCTGCTTTGGAAGACAGGTTGGTAGAGTCTGGGAAAGAGGATGAAAACCTCACCCAAACTTCAAAATGACTGAAAAACAGGGCCCCTGCTTAACCAAGCTGCTACTTATAGGAAAACACACATGCCATGTCTCTGTAACTACTACCCCGCACACTGAAAAAGGAAAAAGCAGATGTTAAAATGGCAATGATTTTCTGTCCAAGGCTTCATATGTTCTTTCTTCAAATGAAAGCCAGCATTTCAAGCCTCACTGTGTCCCTGCCCATGGCAGGGGTTTGGAACGGGAGGATCTTTAAGGTCCTTTCCAACCCAAACCATGTTGTGATTCTGCGATTCATTCTCTGCTGGGCTGTCTTTAATGGGCAGACTGGCAGGGTGAATAGCCATAAAGGAAGGTTCTTTCAAAGTCATTAGCATTGACATTCAATTGGCAACACTTGCACCAGTCCCGGTGAAGACCACGCTGCCACCTTTAGATATTTCTGACGACACTGAAGAATAACGTACAGCCATGAACATGGAGGTGCCAGCAGTTCTTTTCTCAGGCCAAGATATAATTGCTGCTCCCACAACATCCACAAACACTGCATAAATGTCTTTTTCCTCCCTGCTCACAGTTTGGGAACCTCCCCATCCTACACTCTGTCTCCACTTCATCCTCCAGCCACATCTAGCAAAACTACTGCCCCAGGCAATGCAAAGAACCTTGAGTTGGCCAGAGCTAGGGCTGACTAGGCTTGGAGTGATTAACTTCAGCATCATTACTTTCAGCATCATGTGCCTGTGGGTCCCTTCTCCTGGGATTGCAGGAAGCAACCCTCTCCAACAAACCCTTCCAGAAACAGAGCAGCTTTGCTATAAAAGCGGGTAAGTTTGCATCCCACACTCCCGCTATACAGAGCTGCTCCAGAACTTCCTTCCTGTGATAGCTTGAGGTTTCCAGTTTACTGATTGCCTGTCTATACCTATTTGTTCTGTTCAACAGCTCTTTGCCATCCAGCATAAACTCCCTTCCTCCCTCTGGGCTTAGAAAGAGCAACCATATCTCTGCTCAGCCACACTACCAAAGCTTTCTGCTTGACAGAAGCTCTTCATCTTCCTGATCACCCTTAACAGCCCATCTCTGAAGCTATTCCAGCACAGGTTCATCCCTCTGCAGCTGCCTAACCTAAATGTACTACTGAAAGCCAGTGTATCTACTACAGGTAGAGACAGGTCACATTTCTTTCTTTCTCTACATATCGTTAACCTTCAAAGCATGCTTGAAGTTATCCAGAGCAGCTCTGGATGTGTCTCTCCACACTGCAACCAGATGCCCAGGTGCAGAATAAGTCAGTCCTGGGTGCGTGTTCTGTATCAGAGCTTTATTCAGTCACACAGTCCCTACTGCTCCCGCTTAAACTTCTGCATCAGATTTCCCACCTCTGGGAAATTATACCACTAAAAAAAAACCCCATTTACTTTTATTTTTAAACAGATACCACAGGATAAAAAGAGACAACAGATGAGGCCACTGCTTCCCCATACAGGTACTCAGATGGTGGGTATCCTGGGGAAAATAAAGGGAAACCCCAGGTGTAGTATTGTAGCAGTTTTCAAGGCTCCTACCCAGCAAAGTGTATAAGCACAGGCTTAATGCTGAGCCCTGCACAGCAGTAGCTTCACTAAAGCATCTTGTTTGAATGTCCACAGGCAAGCCAGCCTGGTGATGCTCGAGCATGAGTCAGGCCAGGTTCCTGGTGCCAAAAGAGTGCGTTACTGTTCTGGCTGTTCTGCATGTTCTGCAGGTTTGGACCATCTCTTTGCTGTCCCTTTTTAATACAGCAGTTGTTAATAGATCAGGTGCTTCAAACCGTACCTCTAAAATATTCATTTTCCTGAATATTACATTTCTAGTCATATTATTTAAATGTATCAGGAAAGCTTCAACTAAATCTTTTAATCCCATTTGATCTACAAACAGAGCTGCAACATGACAGGTTGGATTAATGCATTTGGCATTTGTGAAATTATAAACCTCACACAGCAAACAGACAGCAACTGCTGCTGCTCTTTCCCTTCTGCTTCTGTAACACCAGGCTAAACTAAAATAAACCCTTTCCCTACATCTACATTTGATTGAAAGATAGACATGCAGGAAAGGGTGAAGTATCCTAAGTGATGGGCTCAGTGGGATATTGAATTTATGTCTACGCTTTGATGCTTCTGGGTTTCGTTTTCTGCTCCTGAGTAGAATTAATTCTGTTCCCCACAGGAATCGATTTGGTATTCTACATAAAGCCTCCCGTTTTATTGTTTTAAATCCAACTTCCAGGGAAAGGCAAGAGGTCAAGGGGAGACCGAAGGAATGAAAAGTGGAGAGGGGACCTTTTACAACCCAAATTCCATTAAGACCCTTTTTAATATACTAAGCTCCGTTTTGTCTGTCTCGGTTTCAAAAAAGACAAGAGCTCTTTTAAAGGAGCCCCTGAATCCTCATTTCCAATTCCACGTTCTCCCTGACAACCCTTTACCTTGTGTTCGTGACAGTTACACAACTGACAGCATTACTTTTCCCCTTACGCTCCATAGCGAGAGCCAGAAAGGAGAGAGCCAGCTCCCCACAGCATCACATCCAGCATCCCCCAAGCCAGTGGGGAAAAACCCCCTTAGCTCCGACTCTGTGCTCCTGCCCTGGCTGTGGTGAAGCCAGTGAGCTCTCCTGAAGAGCCCCGAGCCAGCAAAACGCTGTCCAGAGATGCTCATCAGCGTTCCCAGCAGCTGTCTCCATGGCATGGAGGACACTTCTAAAGAGCGTAAAAGCAAAAGTATATATGGAACAAAGCAATGAAAGGGAACAAAACAGGGAGGAAGAAAAGGACAAGGCTGTAACTCAAAGGGCTTTGTCTGAAAGTTTGCTTCTGACAGCCTGTGCCCAGGTTGCAACATGAAGTTGCTCCAGATTTCTCACTGGTCTGAATCCTAAGTTGATGGTCATGTAATACATTAAATATCCAAGTTCCCAGACACAGCAAAACCATTCCTCACCCAGCAATTACACAAAACCTAAGCTAACCTCACTGACAAGCAGCTGACAAGAGGTGCATGCATGTGGTGTGAAGGGCTGTTTTAGCATCTGTTTTCTTACCAACACTGTTCCAACAGACATGCCCCTGGGCAACCTGAAGCACCAAGGGCTCATGTCAGAAAGGTGCTGAGCCCCTTGGCCCCAGTACAGTGTTCTTGCCTAACTCCATAGCAACAGGCCCTTACAAAGATGTTCCCCACCTTTCAAAAGCCAGAGCAGAGGGGCCTAAAGAGCAGAGCCATGCTCAGGATCTCAAATCTGGGTCAAGTTCTCACCTCCTAAGACCAACTGTCAGTTCGGAATGACAGAAGTGATGCTTGAAAACTAAAGACCCGAGTATAACCAATATTCCTCTTTGGCTGAGTCTGCAGACTCAGCTTGACACAAACCCTATGACCTGTACCAAATTCAGACTGCGTGTTTCTTTGAAATCCACTGTTCTGCTGAAATTTCATCAGCAAAGGCCTCCTTTGGAGGAGGATAAATCCTTTGCCAGAAGTCACGCAGAAACCCTGTGAAGAGGCAGCAGATCTGTACAGGACACAGCATCAGGCAGGCACTGACTGACCCTTCTTACCCCAGAGGAGATGCACCTATGACTGTGGCAGTCAGGGATGCTCATACTGGCCCCAGATCTGTTTAATTCTAGGGCCTTGGATAGCTTTAATCCAGTCCTCCTTATAGCCTGCAATGTGGGAATGACTCTCTGCTATTCTGGCACTAATAGTGTCAAATGGCATTCATTCAAACAAATCACTTCTAAACTTCTAAACCAAATCACTTCTGGATTCATACAGACAGGGCTGGGTTTATATCAACTGGGCTGGATTCAGCAACAATAAGTGAGGAGAAATTTTTCCCTTTTTTTTTTCCTGGAATTTTAATGAATAAACAGCAATTCCTATTCATTATTTATCTACTTCTGAATTTTAATGAATAGTTCCCAGCGCTCATTAACAAATCTCTGTATTTATGGAAAACTGGCACTTCATAAATATCAAATTGTGCTATTTTATGTGCTGGTTTTATATAAATATAGAAATTCTGTAATTATCACTCGAACTGATCATTAAAATTCAAAAGCAGATAAATAAGCGAAAGCTTTCTGCCTTATTATTCAGATAAAACATCTTTCTTTTCTTTTCTAAATGACTCCCTGTCCCTACGCTGCATCAGGCCCTGTCCTTAGGGTGGCATGCAGCCACTGCTCGCCTTGCAGGTAGTGACTTTCTGCTGTGTTATCTGGGCTTTCTGCTCTGTGCCAGCAGCAAGAGACTCCTGTTGATGTGTACTGGCTTTCTCCCAGCTTCGTCTCTCTCTGTCATGAGATTCCTGGTTGGCATTTTCATTCCACACTGATCCATCCTTCCCCCTGCCCCAACACTGTTCCTGACTTCTGTATTATCACAGCAGAACCATTAATTAGCTATTCTATGTAAATCCATGTGTGGAATGAAATCCATGTCAAGTCCATAAAATCAAATTCCAAGTTGATGTGTGATGTAAGCTATAGAGCTGCCTTTGTTACAAACAGCTGGGAGGAAAACCCACCTCATCCCATCCAAAGCAAAGCAATACAACCTGCTTGCCATCTCATCACACTCCTCTCTGGAGCACAGAACAACCCATAGCCTCATCTCAGTAGTGTAAGGAGAAAGCTGAAGCATCACTGCGGCTATCCATGAAGCTGCCCTGGGTGTACAGCACTTCATTTCCAACCAGCAATTGTTCTAGCATCAATTATCTATGTGAAGAGAAAGAGCACTAACGTTAAAGTAACACTTGAACAACACACTGGTTACCTGCGCTTTAGCTGGCCTCACTACAAGTCATTTGTACAAGCCTAATCCATAGAGTACACCAACAGTTTCTGATATATGGAGGTACTCCTATCCCACAGGACAAGAGGTGATAGAGAAGGCAGACAATCCTTACAAAGCAAAATTGATATGTACCTAAAAGCCCAGGAGACGCTGCAGGCACATATATTATCAGGGCACTGCAGCAGTCATGTTGTGTTAAAGGTTATCCCCCTTAAATATCAGCCATTGCACTTAAGGTCAGGAAAATGTGTCTGTTCCCTGATCACATCAGGCCATGAAACCAAAGGCTGCCCAGGCTTCAGCTCTCTTTAATGAAGCCTGTGGGCTAGATTTTCCCCAGGTTTTTGTAAGTCCTTGTCACAGTGCTGGAGGTATTTGTGACAACTGCTAACCAAGTTAAACCAGATGTGATTAGCAAAGGGAACAGCAATGTCTCCTTTGAATTTACATTCTCCTTTTGTTCCAAACATCCCAATCTCCTGGAGTTTTACATGTCAACACACCTGCAATGAAAGAGACTTTGGATCTCAAAGACTATGGCTCCATCTGAGCATCACATCTTTTATCAGGTCTGCCATGGGAAAATTCCTTTCCAGTCTCCTGACTAGGCTTAAGTGGTTCATAAGAGCTTTGTCCAAAACTTCCTGTGTGCACTCACTGGTATTTATTTGTTCCCCAGAGCTGAATCAGACCAACACTGCTCCAAATTGCAGTCAAGTGAGTCAATGCTCCCTATGTCATTTGTGAGAAGAAGTGACACTTTTCTCCTTTTTAAATCCATTTTAGCTGTAGAACAGTGGAGTTCAGAGAAAGTGCTGAGTTTCATGTGTTGTAAGTCTGGCTTCCCCAGAGCTCTTGACAGTAAGGAGGACAGGCAATATGCCTCCTTTCTTCCTCATGCTTTCCTTTGCTTTACATAAGCTTCGCCTCTTCTCTTACACCCAAACTGTAACCATCCTGGAGCAGCAGGAGTGTTTAGTGTAGCTGGTACGGCACCTTGCATGATGAGACTCCACTGCATCATGGCAGTCCAACAAACAAAGGTAAGACAAAAGGAAGATGGATTAACTGTGGCACTTCCCTGGGGCTGTTAAAGGCTACAGAACTACTGGCCAGTTCCTGGGAGAAATCACTGAAATCCCCAAAAAGCCCATCTCCCACATGGATGCCTTTCCCAACAAGGAATGCTGCAGGCAGCTGTTCCCAGAGGAAAAAACCCAACTTTTTCTCTTACATGCTTATTTTCCCCTTTTCTCTTTGCTACTTTCTCACTCCAGCTCCGCTTTTTCGGTCTGACCTTTTCTCTATTGTGCTGAGCTTCTCCACAGTGCTGGCAGCTGCTATTCAGAGTCTGGAGGCAGCAGGTTTCATTACAGCAAAGCTCTCCTAACATTGTGCACTATGCCTGGTTCAGCAGTGCAGCATTAATCCTCTCCCACTGCCCCTACCACCCCTGGGGGAGGTTCTCCTGCAGGATACACACCCCTTGGCCTGTCACAAGCCAGAAGCTCCCAAAATAGTCTTGATTTTATTGGCACAGTTGCAGCAACAGAAACATTTGACTTGTCTAAATCAATACAGGGTTTCTTCCTCCGTTTTTATTGTAAAGGACATATGCCTACACAGCTGCTTCACTGCCAGGCTCTTCAAAAGCACAAGCAGAGGAAGAGATGTGGAATCATT
The DNA here is from genome assembly GCF_034315485.1 of Pezoporus occidentalis. Classification (NCBI taxonomy): domain Eukaryota; kingdom Metazoa; phylum Chordata; class Aves; order Psittaciformes; family Psittacidae; genus Pezoporus; species Pezoporus occidentalis. The sequence continues at coordinate 1,436,064 of NW_026912887.1, forward strand.
CTGGATGTCATTTCAGCACATTCTTTCAGTTGCCCATCCACAAGCGGGTCAGTCTTGTACTTTCTGACCACATTTCCCCTCTGTCCCAGGGTTGATGTTGACCTACTTTCCCACAGCAGAACTCACTAATATTCCCCTCAGCATCCAGATAATAAAGTGAGAGGAAAAATCCAAATCCGACTTGCACCATGCAATTATTTTCACGTCCATCTGTATTCGCTGCGCTAGTGCCAGGGTTTTGTTAATGCACAATAGAGGATAATGAGATCACTTTTGAATTCCCCATCTTCTTCCCTCTGAAGCTCTGAAAGCACTGGGTAAAGACAAAAGCTGTCATGTTTTACCAGGGTGCTGCTTCAACCAGCAGTGTGCCTCGCAGTGATTACAGCCATGTGTTTACAGGAAGGTGCAAAAACCAAGTGGATAAATAAACACATGAATGAAAATCCTTAAACGTTTGACATGGATTCAGTAACACCTCAGGCAATTGTATGATTTAGCTTAGGGTGTCCCTGCCCACGGCAGGGGGTTGGAACTAGATGATCTTAAGGTCCTTTCCAACCCTAATGATTCTATGATTCTATCCCTTCACAAATACTGATTCTTTAAGTCCTCAGGTAACCCCCAGACAAAACCAGATGTAAAGGTGGGGAGATGAAGCAAGTCAGCTGTGTAAGAGACAGAGGGCTTATACTGCAAACAGCCTGAGCTGGACATGTGAAAACACAGTGCTTAAAAACATGCTGCTACAGAAAATCTCTGCTTCAGGACTGTGCCTAGGAGAAGGAAGTGTAGGTCCAAACCCTCCCCTACACCTGATGTGTGAGCTACATGGCACGATGTCCTCATCAAGGCAAGCTCACTCCTGTATTTACTGCTGAGCCAGGGCTCCAAAGGCTGTGCAGAACTGCCAACCCTAGGGCAAGCCAACCCAAAAGCTGTGCCAAGGCTCAGAGCAGCCTCTGTGCCGAGAGTGGACAGGGATTGATAGGCCTTGGGGCTAGAAGAGGCTGTGGTGATCATCCAAACAGACTCCACACGCACCATATGCTGCAAACACTTCACAGATGTGTTACGTACCACCCAGCATTTTGGGAAGCTTGAACCCAGCAGCTCTGTGTATCCTGGGAGCCTGCTGCCTATGAGAAGGTGTATGAATGTTTATCACATGTTGGAGCAAACCAACCAAGACCACAATACAAAACAATGCCGTCTGAAGCACAGCACACATGGAGAATGGAGTGTGCTAGGAGTTGTCTTATTTTTCTGCCTTTCAGAGTTGCTCTATTCCACAGCTAGCTGTCGTCTGCTCTCCCTGCAATGTCCTCACCATCTGCTGCATGGAAATCTGTCTACCCTCCTTGCCTGCAGGATTTTGCATGCCTGCGTGTGTTTTGTCCTGTGTCAGGACCTGCAGCAGCCATTCCAAGGAAGCACATTCTGCCAGTGAAAGAGGAAGCAGGGGGTGTTGAAATCTCATGATCAGACCCACACTTAGGAGGGAAATGGGTTTGGGATTTTGCAGCAAAGACTGCCCAGGACTCCAGTGTGACAAATACAACAGGCAGAAGGACACACATGTTCCCCTCCGTGTCAACTCACACATGAGGATATTCTAAAACAACCTCAGAGCACGGTCTGACTAATACTAGAAGCCATGGCATAGAAGCAGAAATTTTCCAAGCTCTACTTTGTTTTAAACCTGATAGATTATGGCTAATAAAACCATAGTGCATTCAGAGAATAAAAAAATATGCGTAACATAAGGCAGAAATGATTAGATGGACTTTCAGATCACATGTTTTCTCATATTCTTGAAATAATACTCTTGAGCTACAACAAAAATTACCAAAGCTGTGAGTAAATACAAGTGAAGCAACTCTGCTGCCCTCAGCAGAACAGGGCTAGTGTTTACATCAGGATTAAACCTGGTGCACACATTTACACTGTTCTCAAAGTTCTGTTTTGATAGAACAACTTGTGCCTTCCTCAACCTTTAGGAAATTCCCCAGAGCACAAACTCCAGGGCAGGCAAACAGACACTACTTCAGAACAGCCTGAGTGTGTCAGTAGCTAACAGCAAGGGAAGAAATACTAGGGAAGATCTACTAGAGCACACAAGTGTGAGATGTACACAGAAATCTCTCAGAGTAAGCAGCCTCCTCCAGATGTATTTAGTGGCAAGAGAATAAACCCAGCTCCCAAACTATGGTCCAAGTTCACAGCTCAATTTGTTTCTTATCTTTCAACCACATCTGAACGCAGCAAAACGTAACCTCCCAAATGCTGGGGGATGAGGAGATCCATCCTCAGCTGCACCCACAACCACAGCAGGGCTGAAGCCAGCCAAGATCTGTGGCTTTCAGCAGCCTTGCTCGTGGTCATCCCAACCCACCTTCTGAGCCTGGCAAGTGGCTGTGGGCAGCCGGAATAAACGTCCTTGGCTTCACCACAGCATTTACCCCTAACACAAGCCCATGGTCATAACTGGAAAGTACTAGAGAGCACGGACAGGGAGCCAGCCCAAACCTAGGGTGGCCAGAGATGCCCCCTGACCAGCTGGAATGTTTCAAGCACAATATTAAAAAGTGACCATAGGAGCCAGAACCCCAAATCTCATTAACTGTGTCCACACTGTACTTGACTGAGTGGCTCTGGGGTCCTGGCACTTGACTCCTATGCCAGCCCCCACTGGCAGCCTGTGCTCAGCTTGATTTCAGCTTTGCTTCTGCTGCCTGTAAATCCCTTCTGCCCTGCAGCAAAGACAGAATCCTCTGGGAAAGTCATTTTTTCTGTCTGACATGATCTCCATGAGGGAGACCAAACAGCTGGAGACTGAGAAAGTGATGGCCCATGCCAATGAAACCTGTTTTCAGGATACTGTAACCAGTGGATGTGCCTTGGAAATGAGGTTTTCCCTCAGGAATGTAAACTGCAACCTGCCAGACTAACAGGATATATATAGAAGGCTACTAAGCAATGAGAGAAATAGGTATAAACTGGAGGCAGAGACAACCCACCACCACCAGTATATGGTTATGCCTCTACTAATATTCCTGAGCTATTCAGTTGCTCATTATTACATGAGTACATAGTACATTTACACACCCAAAGACACATGAACTGTAACACAAATCAAAGCAGGATGGTTGAAGGAAGAAGATACTCTTGGAGAGAGTGTGCACATCTCCCAGTAACAGGACAGCCCCCACAGGGCTTTGCACATCTATTTGGAAACACAAACCTTTATGGAAAGAGCTCAGCTGCAGCTTGAGCCCTCTAACAGCCACCCCAGGCAGGTGCAGATCTTCACTGAATTTCTGCAGTTTCAACTAGGCTGCAAGTGGATTAAGCTGGATAAATGCACAAACCTGCACAGGCTGATTGATAAGGCAGGACGTGGAATCAAGGGCTATCAGCTGCTGATTCAGGCTGAGAACCCTCCTGTGAAGTTTTATGTGAGGCTTCACTGTGCTTACGGCTGTTTTCTCACCTTTCTTCTCAGGAACAACTGAATAGCTCAGGAATATTGTTAACCTAGTACAAAGTGAAAACATATCCTGCTTAATGTATAATTTTGCAGACCCAGGATGTTCCACTGTTTCTATAAATTTGGCAATTTTGCTGGCTGGTCACATTTTCCTCCCTATCAACCTGGGCACTGTGATTTGTTGCCCTGCAAGAAAATCACTATTATGTTAGCAGTACACAGCAGCAACAGCTCTAACATCTGACACAACAGTAGTAAGTTCCTGACCTGACATTTAGAAGAGCCTCTTTTTGACTCCAGTGTGCTTTGGAATAAGCCCTAAAGACCTTGCCCATGCTTTACACCAGTGGTGCTGCTTGTGATCAGCACTTGAACCTTCATTTGCTGTGGCTCCTGGGGTCTTTTTGTTCTTTCCAACCATTCAGCTTACAGTCAAATGTCAGCTCCTCAAAAATAAGTGCCTGGCTTGTGGTTAAAGAACAGGAAGAAGGCAGCTCAGTTAATTCCCAGCTCAACCACAGACATTGGGATGTCTCACCTGGGAGTGAGATTGACCAGACTGCTCTGATTTATTCCAGAAGCACTAAGCTCCCCTGAACTGAGTTGCTACCTAGTGGAGTTCTTATGTGCTTGGCATATTTGTAAACCATTTTAACACCTCTGCTAACATCAACAGCTGTAGGGTAGGGACCATCCTACTGCTTTCCTTTCACTAAGCTGAAAGCCCATTAAGAGGCACTGCTCACTGAAGCATGTGTACAGCTCCGAGCACATGGAGCTCCAGTGGGTTTAACATAGCAGCAAGAAGAGAGAGTTGAGGAACAGAGACCCTGCCTATGAGAGAGTCAAGCACAAGGGGGTTCTCCCACAGCCTGGAAAGCTGATCAGAGTATGCCACAGGGAAAAAGAGATGATAATTCTCTCAAAAGTACTTGGAAGATTACACAAGCTGACTCATGGGCACATTTAATGGGTTTCTGGCGGAGTGACTGTACCTCCTCATTTGAACTGCTCCAAACGAAGGCAGAATTTTAGTCACACAGAAATTACATCAAAAGGAAAAGCCAGATGTTTTGTGAATCCCACCACTAATGAGCTACAAGTGCTGTTTTTTCCATTGTACAAGAAAATTATGAATTTTTAAACATATACAAAACAAATTGTTTGTGATTACATTAGACCTTCAAAAGCAAGTGGGAACATAAATTCAGAGATGAATAGCATAATATTGGATGCTTGCCTCACTGCTTGACTTCAATAACTTATCTCAATAAATCCCCAGCAGAAAGCATCTTATGTACTTCAAGCCTGCAGAAGATGAGACGTGAATGCTGGAGGAATTACAAGACAGAGGGGCTTTCTTGCAACAGTGAACAAGCTGAAAATTACAAGGTAATGGAAACTCAGCAGGAGGCCCCGTACCCTGCCATTAGCTAACTCCTACAATGATTGCTGCCGGAATCGCTTGGCTTCTGTAAGCACGGTGCACTGCTTCTGCACTTTGCATCTCTCCCCGCCTAAGCACACAGACAATTTAATTAGGCAAGAGCAGATACCTGAGCAACAGGGACGTGGGCTTGCAGGTGGAGCAAAGCTGCCTCCTGGAGCAAACAGCAGCTCTCAGTCCCCACACGCCTGTCTCTTCTCTGTGGCACTTCACACCGGCTCTACAGATCAGTTTATTAAAGTGCTCACCATCTTTAAGCCAATATAGAATTACTGACATAGAACAGTTTGGGTTTAAAGGGACCTTCAAAGATCATCCAGTTCCAGCCCCCCTGCAATACGCAAGGATATCTTCAACTAGATCAGGCTGCCCAGAAACACATCCAGCCCGGCCTTAATGTCTCCAGGGACAGGGCATCCACCTCCTCTCTGGGCAGCCAGTGTTTTACCATCCTCGTTGTACAAAATCTCTTCCTCACATCCAGCCTGAATTGCCCTCTTTTAGTTTAAAACCATCACCCCTCATCCTACCATAATAGGCCCTGCTAAAAAGTTTCTCCCCATTTCTAAGTGTGGCCCTTTCAAGAACTGAAAGGCCACAATAAGGTCTCCTCAGAATATTTCTGTTCTCTAGGCTGAACAATCTTGACTCTCTCAGCCTTTCCTCATAGGAGAGGTGCTTCATCCCTCTCATCAGTTTTGGGGCCCTCCTCTGGACCAACACAGCCCCGACTTCCTCAAGCCATGTTATTACTGTAACTGCAAAGCTCAGTAAAATGAAGAACTAACAGGAAGAGAGTATTAGGCTTGAGGTGCTTAAAAGGCCAATTAGTGGCTGTCCCTTGTGCTTCTCATCCCATAGAAATTCTTGTTATTCCAGTCTTGGATAAGAAGTCAGCTTCATATAAATGCCCTCGAGTTGTGGCTCTTATTTTACCAACCAGGAGGTTAATGAGGGTAATACTTTTCCAGTATTAAAAGAAAGCCAACCCAGCAGGTGCAGTACGTTAGAGCAGAGGGGGAAGCACACTTACAAGGAGGCACAACAAAGTGGGCAAGAAGAAAACGCTTCCTTCAAGTAGATACAACACATAAACTGACAAAATCCTCTACTGAGAGAAATTGGGGGATAGAGGAGGAATCACGTTCAGCTTTTCCAGGGAGGTGGGGAAGGAGAGAGCAGTAGTAATGGCTAATGGAGTGTCACTTCAGATTTAGAAGATGACACTGGTGCTGTAACTGCATTTAAAATGCTGAGATGAGGAGGCACAGTGCTAGGATTGTGGAGCAGGGGCCTTGATCACTGGCTCTGCACACTGCAGAAAGACCCTCCAAGACAAGAGGCCACCTATAGAACAACACTGTCCCCTAGATTTTACCCTCCAAGAACTGCTCTCTCCTACCCTCCTTTATGCTACCACATCACAAAGCCATCAGCAGCAATCTGCCCTCAACCCTGAGGGTTAGGGGTTGTTTGGATTCAGAGAAGCCATGCCAGCCTCAGCTTCCTACTTCCTACCCCTTGCTATGAAATTCAGCCCTGCAAGACCCTGGGCTCTGTGCTGCTGGCCAGGTCTGGCCCTACCTCAATTGAGTTTTAGACAAGGAGAAGACAGCTTCTCCTTGAGACCATAGTGGCTACAGAGAGAGGTTTCACTCATCACAGCAGAGAGGAAAGCCACAGGAGATCAAACCTGCAGTCTTTTTTATCTTAGGTGCTTAAAAGATAAACATCTAAATCCATATCTAGGTACTTACATGTCTCAGTGAAGTATTTTGGGGCATGACAGGGGAAAGCTTGATATAAGTTGACATTTTTGATAGCTGTGACCTCGTGTACCTGCATGCCAGTCAGGCCCAGTTGGCCTGATGTCCATCACAGCATCCTCTGGAGAGAGGTCAGCCTCAGGCTGGAGCTGGTTTAAAGCATGCTTTAACGGAAACTCTTGCACTGCACGTGGAATTCTTTGGTGCCATCTCAGCTCTCAAAGAGAGGGCTGGGAGTTATTTCCTCAGAGGTAGTGCCCTGCATGGAAGCCCCTTCCAAGCTATCAGCATGTGTTAGAACCATCAGCAACTCCTTTGATGAACACTGCTTGCTTTTAAACTCAACCCTCCCCCAGCATTTTCCAATCAATACTCTGCCAGGATTTCTGAGATACCTTGGTATTTTCCAGTAACTATGACAGAAAATGTGAGATCTATTGCAAATGCCACAGGAGCCACTAGATGACATATATTCCTGTGCCGGGCTTCAAATTCAGTGGGACAGATTGTGTTCTGAGCTGGAGGAGGGATGGATTTCAGCCTGTGTGTCTCAGAGTGGTGATTGTTACATCCCTGGTATGAAATAGGCAATTATAAGACCTTGTCTCTCCCTCAGTTCTAAAAGAATTGTTTCTCTGAAATAGGAACCTGGCTATTAACTGTTAAATATTCCTGTCTTTCTTCTGCAGCCTCCTGTTTAGCAGCATTGGTGCTCTACGTGGGAAAGTGAATATCACATCCCAGAACGTGCTTTGTTTTTTATGGGTTTCATTTCAGAAGCCGGTTGAATTTTTCAATCAATCAAATGCACGGGTGCATTTCAACACTCATCCAGCTTTCCTGGACATGTCAGGAGATTACTAAGCTTGCCTGATTCTAATTAAAAACAGGCCAGTGGGCAATCAATTTCACTTTTACCAACTTGTAATTACAGTGTTTGCTCCATAGCTCTACAAAAAAGAGGTGGCAGAAGAGGAGGGGGTTCTGAGGGACTCTGTGGTGCTGCCCTGAAGAACGTCAGAGTGAATCGCTTGTCATAAGTCATAGTGTGAGAACTGCACTGTTTTAAAATCATCTCAATACTACTTCATACTACAGTAAAATGGAAAATCTGGAAAAGTAAAATCTGTAATATTCTCTATGGATTGCCATTCAGTCTACTCCTGCCATTGGAACAGGTTACTCACATGAGGAGCTGTCTCTGTGTCTCATTCAGCTATGGTAGGTGTTTCTATGGGCAGACCTCTCATTACTGCTGCTTGACGATTTAAAAGTGGAGTTTCATCCTCTTCTGCTTTTTCCTCTTTCCCCATCACTATTCAGGCTCTAATGAGGCCAAAAATACAATCAAGTTTTATAGTTCCATACCCACCTTTCCCTTCTGAACTGACTTTCTATTAAAAGGATTCCTGAAGAGTTATCCTGCTGCTGTTCAAGCAGTACCTCAAATTCCATGGACTGTGCCTGACTTAACCCAACAAACAGACTGTTTCTCCTATGCCTTGGCACTTCGTACAACCAAGGTGGACCTGCAGCCTGAGCATAACATTATGGCAAGACAATATTTCCTGATCAATGGAGACAAGATGAAGCACTTCCTTTCCTTATCATTCCATACCCCATCCCCAGCAGCAGAAATCCTTTGGCAATTACTCCTAATACAAGCTCTGTCAATTAAATGACAGCAAATAAATGACAAGTTTAATGGCACTCTATAACTAAAATGACTGCAACAATTTTTGCTTTATTACTCACTTGTGTCATATCAAGTATCACACAGTTCTGAAAAAAATGCCCAGGAGGAGGAAAAAAGAGAAATACTGGAAGAAGGAAGCAAAACCAGTGAAAGAAGAGACCAGAATCTGCTTTCTGTTGTTGGGTTTACACAGTTCATCTCTCCTTTAAGACGGGGCACAGTTCAATGCAGCTGGTGAGGTGACTGGTAGATGCTTGCAGTGAAGCTGGTCTTTCCCAGCAATTCACATTTCTACCTTTGTTTGCACTGCCAGGACATGCAGCTACTGACAGAGAAAAACGTACAGAGTTCAAACCTGTGATTTAATAATGGGAAGTACAGCACTGCCTCTGCTCCCTTGGAAATATCTGATGCGCAGGGAAACCAAATCACTTACTGGTGACACTGACTTGTTTCATTGAGGATTCTGATTTGTTCTGAGTTACCTTCAAGCACTGGAGAGTGTTAAATGCACACCACCAACCAGAAAATGCTTTTAATGATAGTTATTTGTCATATGTTGACGCTGGATGCTACAGGATGGATGCAGGACCAGGTAAGAAACAGAACCGCTGAATTATCTGGGTTGGAAGGGACCTTTGGAGGGCTTTAGGCCAGCTCCAAGCTGTCCCAACCAGATCAGAGTGTCAAGGACTTTGCTGGTTTATGTATCTCCACTGGTAAATAACCCATAACCTCTGCTCATGTCTGATCATTCTCATAATGAAATTCTTTTCTTTATATCTGGAGAACTATATCCAAAAGCGTTTTATATCTGGAAATGCCTCCTTACTCCTTTTCTCTTGTACCACCGCAATTCCTTGCACTGAACACTGTATATGTCACCTCGTCTCTTAACAGAAGTAAAGCTAGAATCAGGCTGTGTGGAAACCGTTGACAGCATCAGTATTTTTCAGTACCCTACAATAAGCAGGTCCTGTGCTCATCTTCGGGAATGTGAACTCATACCTGGATCTAAGGTGTGACTCTGAAGTTACTAAAGTTAAAGAGAGTTTTTCCATTAGTGACACTGAACATCCCTTGATGTCAGTGACAACTTGTGAATGCTCAACAACATTTTTAAATATTAAACAAGGACTCAAGCGAAATCACTACAAGCTGGGACTCTGCTGCAGTAACTTGCACTGTCAACCAAATCCATGCTTTCACAAAAATAACAGAGTGAAGAAGGACCAATGAATTTACTAGAAGGCCTGAAGCATGTCAGCACAAGAGCCATGACAGCAAAAGAGCCACCATCACCAGCTGAGGCATTGAGTTCAGTGGTCTGAAAGCAGCTCTGGCTGCTACTTTGCTTATCATTAAGGAGGAAGCCGTTTGGTTTCTTTCCCAATATTTGCTGCCGTAGACTTCAAACAGAATCCTTTCTGAACAGGAAAGCACACCACAGATGTATAAGCCCCATTCACCACAAAGGCAAACTGGTCTGCTTCATAATTGATTTTGCACAGGCCATTGATTTAAACTTTTCAAACCACTCATGATGGCAGGATTAGATCTGAGTCTTCCTAGTGCCCTACAGTTTGCACGGCAAGCTCTGAGCTGTGTTTCTCTTTCACAGAGTTCTGCTTAATTGGACAAAGGGGAAGGTTCAAGGGCAAGCCAACACAAGGTGTTTCATTTAAACACAGCCCTCAAGTACCTGTAATGAGCAAGTGTGTCTCTCACTCCCCTGCATAAATGACAGAAGTGATGTTTCAATTCCATTTACCTCTCTTGGCAAGGTAGTTAACACAGAAACCTGAGCTATTTTATACTTATAGCATTAGTGCAGGGAAATGTGTTTATTATGAGTTCCATTATAATATACTTAGCACAGTCCTTTCAAGTGATGACTAGAGGTTTATTTAAGAACTAGTTCAGCACCAGCTACAGATAAAAAGAAGCTTTCACATGTCAGTGGAAACTGCATTGGATCTTTACTGGCTGTTACGGTTAAAAACAATCAGAAAGACCTGAGGAAAAGAGATTAAACATTTTTACATGCAGCTTATTGGCATAAACAGCATTACTTCTTTCAGTGCATTAGCGTTTCCAACAAGGTTTTTACTAGGATAGGTAGAAAATACCAAAGCTCCATGGCTTCTCTGTAAATATGTATCCTGCTCATAAAATTTCAGTTTGCCATTTCAGAACTGGGAGCTCCTAATAACCCTAGAAACGTTTTCAACCCCATTAGGATGGTCAAGCCGCAATAGTAAGGAGCCCCTGCTCACAGGACCACCCAGCACAGCCACCTTTACTTTGCGGGGGCATAAAAAGCCTAAAGATTACCTCAAGTTACTGAATATTCTATTTTTCACAGTTGAGGACTCATTGATTCTGCTGTCCTCCAGGAGAGAGGAGGCACCATCCCCACAGGCCTGGCTGCCTCCATTCGTGGTATGTACTGGCTGGACCAGAAAGGAGCAACTGTTCACAGTGAAGCTGTTTTAGGACATGTTATGGATCAGTTAATAATGTCTGAGGCTCTCAGGATAAGGAAAAAAAAGAGCTTTGGTACCTGGCAAAGCTGACAACCATGTACAGTGAATACACACTGTATTTAAAACACCAGATGTGACGCTCTGGGACATGGTTTAGTGGTTGCCTTGGCAGTGCTGGGTTAATGGTTGGACCTGATGATCTTACAGGTCTTTTCCAGCCTGAACAATTGTGTGATTCTATGATTTCATATTAGAACAGCAAGGTTTTTCATAGAGTGTAAATGCCTTTAATCACCCAGGCTAAACAGCACTAAGCACAAGTTCAAGGTGACTCTAACAGCTCCTATTAAAAATCTGCATTTTTATCTTCCTTAGATTAACTCCTATTTTAATTGCTCCTCTCACTGATTGAAGCACTGGTGAAGGGAGCACTCTCATTCCCCTGATCTCCTGATTTCACTAAACACAGGCAAGGCTGGACATCAGACAAAGCTACACAATTGCTCTGCTCCAGGGCAGAGCATGTGGCCCAAGTGTGGAACAGCTGATAGCACACAGCAGAGTGGCAGCAGGGCCTGGGGACAGGCTGCCTCCTGTTTTTCCTGTTACCCCATCCATTTCATTGCTTACACCACTCCCAAACCAAGAAGGACTCCATCAATTTTTATGAACCTGGAAGATACTCAGAGAATCCTTTTTTTTCTTTTTCAGTGAGCTTGTGAATTTCCACCCCAGGGTCAGAGCAAACCTCCCCATCCCTTGCACTGGGTGGCCATGGCCCTGAATCTCCCATCTTTCACATAGAGCTAAACCAACCAACAACATACCTCTTCATATACAAAGACCTGTGAGTAAACCACTGCTTCCCAAAGGGCACAAACAAGACCACTGTGACAAATGAAGGCAACATCACCAGCAGGTTGAGGAGGGACCATGAGACCTTTTGTTCTTGCCAGCCACATCACTGAGGAGCTTTCAGAGAAGTTGAAAGGAGAAAACTTTGAAGGCAGCAAAAGGAAGTATTTTTATACTGTGATTAGCCTACAGCACTCACTGCCATGGGATGTTCCTGAAGCAAGAGCAACAAAGATCTGGAAAGGCACTGGAAATACACAGGCCTATCATGGCTGTCAGAAGTTGATGGCTGTCAAAATGGAGGAAAGGATATTAATGTTTTCTTTCAGTGTGGGTTCCTGTGAGGTGTCTGTTCCTCATCTGTCTGTTTGGGGTTTCAACACTTTCAGGCTAAAGTATCTGCTTCTGATGCCTGGCACAAAGAAGACCGTGAGCTAAAGCTGCTGCTGCCAGTGCACCCAGCCTGGATGGTCCTCTACTGCTGTGAGTACTGACATCAGCAGCTCATGCTGCTCAGCACAGGTACCATCTGAGCCACCATCATACTTGAAGAACAACAGGAAGCTCCCCAAACCCACACACCCCCCCAACATTGCATTCTTCACTCCAAAAAGCCAAGTACAACTTTTTTCCTGCTGTTGTTCTGGTTGCCCAGGTAATGCAGTATCCCCAAGGGGCTTCCACTGAGGACATGAGCACACCCTTGGCAAGTGATGCCTGACCAATTCTGAAAACTATATTCATAGTTCAAAACCTGGTGTCTCTGTGTTAACAGAGGAAGCTCTGCACAAAGCACTGTGTGCACAGGCTGTTTCTGCACACCTTAAAGTCCCAGTGAAGTTGTACACACCAGGAAGAGCACTCTCTCAGGCTCTAGTCACGAGGACCGCAGTGCAGCCACAGTCTGTCCATGCACAGGGAGCAATTCCTTAGGTGAGGAGTTGCTGGCGTCCCTGGGAATTCCCTCCACCAGCAGCCCCATCCTCCTTTCAGCTGGGAGGAAGGTGACAGGCTGGTATGAAAGACCTTCTCCCAACCAGACTAGTTTGCCTAACTTCAGATCTGCAGTTCCTCCTTTAATGTGATTAGTGGCAGCTGCTGTTATCTGAGGAAATCTAAATTGCCTCTTCCTGTGCTAATGAATCACTGCACTATGTGTGTGGAGATTAGAGAACAAGATGAATTTATTAATACACGTCTCATTAAAGGGAAAGTTCCACTGTTCCAGTGCCTTTGGTGAAGGGGTTGTAGCAGGTTTTGGAGTTGGAGAGGACAGCCACGGGTTGTCACTTCTAATTACAAGCCACAGTTGTACCTATAGGTCTTCTCAGACTGCGACTAGTGAGTGGAGGTACTAATGTATGTACACAGAGTGGGGCAGCCTCTCAGTGGGGATGTCACATTAAACTCTCCTGTCTGCAGGACCCAGTTTGGGTCCAGCACGGAGCTGCTGAGGCTGCACTGCCTGTTCCAGCAGCCAGAACGACTTGAAAGCACCAATTGCCTGGAGGTGGGAGGATGTTCCAAGGTAAGGGTCATCCTAAATTGACTTCTCTCCCACACTCCTTCTTAAGCATCCTTTATTATCTGTCAGATGATAAATCACAGCTGTCTGATTAGATTTCAGGTCTGACTGAGGCTAACCACTCATCTCAGATTTTTAAGGTACAATTGCTCAGCCTCTAACATAAGAGACTTTAATGATTTTGTTTTCAAGGTAACTGGGCACTTAAAACCTCACCAGCCAGTTTGTAAAACGCTAGTGAAGGATTTTGTAAACTAAGCCTAATTACAGCAACAGCGGACCTGTTTGCAGGCAGATCTGATGTGAATAGTGATTCCCCAAAGAATTACTGTCATTTAGTCTGCTTGGGAGAGTGCAGATTGAAAAAAAGTGCTTGTCTCTGTTGCTCTTCTCTCATACCTAATGCCAGGAACTCAGAGAGAAGTCTCCCAGCCTCCCCTTACAAAATACAATGGAGCAACCCATCTCCTGCTGTGCAGCAGGAAAATGGGTATGGTCAGGAGCAGCACTGCACCATGTCTTGACAACACAGCAGGAGGCAGCATCCTCAAAACCCACTGAGACAAAGCACAACGAAAAAGAAAGTCGAGCTGTCATGTCTCACTCCTCAGCCCATGTATCTGGAGAAGAGAATGTCTAATGTGGTGTGGCCATTCTTACACTATTCCCTTTATGCGAGAAATCTTAACTTCTCCATGGGACGAGCCAATAGGGAACCCTATCAGAGGGAACTGAGGAAGATCTTCCTTCCTGGACACACCTTTTGTGCTAATTATTTTGGTGCTGATTTAACTAAATATCAATGCAGTACCAGTGGGATTATGGCAGAACCTGTTGTGACAAAGCACATCCAGGAAGGTGCTGAGCTGTTCTAAGATGTTCCCTGCAGCCGTAACTGTTCAGAGGAGCAATATTCTCACTTGAAGCAGTATTGTTTGTGTGGTGAGGCTTAGGTGGCTGCACAGTGTGAATTTATATATTAATAATCTTCACCCACTGAAAGCACCAGAACGGACTTCATCTCTGGCTCTGGATCAGACCCTGGTCCTCAGCAGACGTAAATCCCTGCATCCCCACTGGAGGCACCACAGCCATGCCAGGTTAGGTCAGCCAATGCTCCTGCCCTTTCTCTCCACTGTAATTCAACATGTATAATTACCTGCAAAAGCATTCTGCTGACGACAGTCTTCTCTCCTCAAATGAACTACTTTCACTGGGTTCCCAGGCCCTACATCTTCTCTAATAACGTTGTACTCCAGGTGGATTATCCATCACCATAAAATCATTCCTTCTTTCAGATACAGTTAATTTTAATGAGGCTGGCATGGCCTAACGAGCCATTGATTCACATTTATGGGTACAGTAAACAACTCTTCATTTCTTTCAATCTCTACACTTGAGTGTGCTAAATAGTTTTAACCAAAGCTGCAGTCTGAACACACACCCTCCTTATTAATGGGAGCCATCCAGACATATCCTACAAGGTTATCACTGTGCACTTCGCCACGGAGGAAGAGAAATTAAAAGCATATTGGTATGAACAGACCTGCAGGATAACGTGATTTCCTGTAGTCATTTGAAATAAATGAACAAGATTCAGTTTTCAGTTATCACTTTGCAAAGCTGACTCATAGCTCCAGGAGAAGCCTAAAGAAGCAGAAATGCTTTTCATTGTGGATTCTCTCTTTTATTGGAGGTTAAAAGATTAGGGGTACCCAGCCTCCTGTTATAATTGAGGAAGAGATAGTCCCCAGCTTGACCTCAGCTAATTTTGCTGTTGGGGAGATCAGTGCTGTGCTCAGTAGTAGCTCACACTGACAGGAGCAGAACCAGACGGAAAATCCCAAACCCCAAATTGCTATTCAAACCATAAAGAGAAAAAAAAAAATCAAATCAAACCTTCAAACACATCTGAGCTACGTGGCCCAAACCACCGTGCTCTATGCTCCTGTCATTTAGATGCCTGAACTCAGCCTGTCTGAATCACCCTATGATAAATCTCTGCCCACACTTGATCTATAAATCATGCACTTTTCAGCATGTGAAAAGGGCAAATCCTGGGATTAGAAGCTGACCTGGGACTCAAAGCATGAGTGATCCAGGCAGCTTCATATTACAGGGCCAGAAAGGTCTTCCAGACAACAGATAACCTTATCCCCTCACTTACTTGCTTGTATCTCAGTGGTGTGTTTCAGAGACAGCCCCTTGCCCGCTGCAGGGCCTCCTAAGGCTGTCTGTTCCAGTCCTCACCTTATATTTCATGAACAGCCTTCCATAGCAGGCAATCTGAATCTCCTTGGCTGCAGTATAAAGCCTAAATGTCCTTGTTCTATCTACCACAGATAACAAGGACAAATTACTCTCTTCCCTTTTTTAAGTGTTATAAAGATGCCAACTCTTGCCTTAGCCCTGCTTAAGTACATGCTCTTCCACAGGCTCCTCATTCCCCTGCTCTCCACCAGTAAGGATGGGATGACAGCACTGTGCCTCCCTTCCTCAGAGGGACAAACACATTAAGAAGATGATGAGTTTCAGATACTGCTGTAGGCAGCATGAGTTTTTCCAAGGTACTCTGAAGTGATGGATAGCACTGTCAACTGCAGAGTTAGCTCAGGCGCTGGAAAACAAAGAGCCCTTCCCTCACAACGAAGTCAAGTGGTCTTTAGTACCACCCCGACGTCATCCCAGAAACCACCCCATGGGGTGCTGCTGACAACTACACTGTGCCACCACCTCCAGCTAAAGTCAGGAGGCCAGACCATGACATGAAGTCATGGGAAACTTGATGAGAATAAGCCACTTCACTGGACATCTCTGCTTTTTATGTGCTGCACTGAGAAGACAGAGCAGCAGACATGCCTTATGCACAAACCTCAACTGGATGTAGAGTGACATTGACATGAAAGGGGGCTGAGCAGCTGCAACCACAGGGACAGCACAGTCCATGCCAAGTATCAGAGGAGCTGCAGCTCCTGCCTCCTATCAACATGTGCCTAATTCTGACATGCAATACAAACAATTTCTCCTTTGCCTCATTAAGAGATGTTACTTTCAGTGTGGGTTCAGTGGTTGCCTCAAGAAGCACAGTTGCTGCTGCTTTTACAGCATAAAATAAAAACTTCAACTAAGCTCCAAAGACAGGGCCTTGGGTTTGGGGTCACTGAACAAACAAACTGGCTTTGACTTCCTGGCTTCACAGATCATCAAAACCTACTGCTTGTTATGTTCCTACACGACACATTCTCAAGTCGCAGGGGAACACCTCCTAAACAGTACTTCAGCTCCTGCTCTCACCTCCAACAGTAAGTGGATGTATGCACAGATCGGAGCAAACAGATCTTAGACAGCTAAACAATTTAGATGCCCACATTCTCAGAAGGTGCAGAGCAAGAAAATGGATGCTCAGGGTTTTTTTAAGCATTTAAGTGAGGCACTTAAATTAGAGCAACGTCACTCCCACAAAGCTATGCAAGCAAGAGGTACTTGCTAAGGGCTGGCCTGTCCTCCTCCTTCCTCAGACTATGGAAGGATCTCGATGGTAGAATATTTTTAACTCAGCTGCTCCAGTTCTGAGTAGAACAAACCTGCTTGCAATTACAACCAAGTCCTAAAGAAACCTAGGGGATGCGTCTCTTTTCCCCAAATCCATTCACTTCCAAGGGAACAGGAATTACTACAAGGACTACTTGCATTCAGCTTGAGAATACGTCTAGAAAAGGTGAGTAGCTGTCATACACGATACATGGATTTGCAAAACAAGGCTTAAAGATACACTAGGGAAGCATTTGAAAGGACACAAGCCCAGAGATTTAAGTCTGCAGCTGCTATTCCTTCTTCCTCACTCCTTTATGCTACAAGGCATGAAAAGGAGAAAATAAGGATCCTTCTACACTCAATAAGTGGAGTCTCCAAGCAAATATGGAGTCGGTACTCAGCAGAGCTGTCACAAGAGCTATGGATAAACATATACCCCATCACACCTACAGTGCCACTGTGCCCGGGTGGTTTGGGGGTGCCCTAAGAACAGCCCATGAGCACCAGTGGGATGCTGAGCCTGAAGCTCCCTCCTACAGTTTGCACAGGAGGGACCTGCCAGGGCAACATCCCACAGTGTTAAACAGGCTCCTTAATCAGCATAGAATTCTTTTCTGTTCTATTCTAAAATAGGAAGGAAAACAGGATGAGACATAGACTAATTTACATGCAGAGCTCCGATAAACCAACACTGTAGGATATATCCCTATCAGAAGGTAAGGAAAGGGAGAAAGTAGCTAAACCTTGGAATTATTAAATGCAAAATGTAAAAACATTTTAAGTGACACCTTCATGAAGAGAGCTTTTAAATTATTCACAGTCAGTGCAATACAATCCACAGCTAATTACAGTCTATACATGCAAATGAATGTAATGATAATCATAATGACTTTGCACTTATATACTGGAGCAATTTTCGTCTGAAGACCTCCAAGTCTTTATAAACATTAATTAATCTTCCCATTACGTGTGCCACATAACTCTTACCATAATTCTTCTTTTAGAGGCAGGTAAACTGGGGTTCAAAGGTGAAGTGATGTGCTCACTGTCATGCTCTGGTGTTGCAGGAGGGATGGTAATGTCTCCTCGGAGGGCAGCCACTACAGCCACTGCCTGGGCACACCTGGGGTCTAAGAGAGGAGAGGAGAGTGACATATGGAGACAGGGCAGGTGAAGAGATGATTCTGGAGCTGAGGAACAAGAGTCTGACAACACCACTTCACTTGTACTACAAAGATAGCACTGTAGCACACCGCAATACAGCAGTTCTGCTGCTGAGATGCATATATTGACCCTAAAAGAGCTGACACTGATTTGAAGGTTTGATTTTTGCCTTTGTAGAGTTGTTTTATTTTGTTCTTTTGGTTTGTTTCTTCAAAGAAAACAGTACTGTAAAAGTCTGTCCAGGAGACAGGCTTGTGGAGAAACAGCAAATACCAGAATCACTGCTGCTAGCAGCTTTGGCTTTAACTAATGAAGACCTTTTATTTGGAGTTTAGAAATGCAAAGTGAGAGGATATGGTGCATTGCTGGGAAACAGGGCTGAATTTACAAAAGGTTCTGGCACATGGACTCAAATCAACCAAGTCAGCCTTGTGCCTTCTGGTTTCTCTTTGCGGGCTCTAGGCTCTCAAGAAAGCTTCTCCACCAGGTTATGCTAAGCACAGAAGGTAAGGCAGTTTGGGCTAGATGCATCTGGCAAGCAGACTGTGGGCTTCACAAGTTAGGTATCTATTTCCCAATGCCATCCCATTACATTTAGAAACTCTTCTGCAGCACCCACTCTAGGGCAATAACCTGCTAGGTACTACCACAACAAAAGTGATTGCTCTAATACAAGGCAAACCCTGCAGGACAGTTTCCTGGTTCTTTCTTGGGCTAATGATCAGATGCAAAAGATGAATGGACTTGTGAAATCCCCTTGGCAGAATACCTGACAGTCCAACAGACACCAGAACCTAACTTCAAACCCCTCTCATCTGGAATTGCTTTCCTGCATCTGCATCCCATGGCTCAGCAAATGTCCTTACCCGTGTTTCTAAAGGCTGTTTTGTTTTAATCATTGTCTGGTACCATAAAACACAACAGCCATCAATATCAAGCCTGCCAACTTAACAGACTCTTGTAATGGGAACGTTTCTATAGACCTACACAATAAGACTAATTGCATGGGCTTGCTGTAAAAGCCAGAGGTCATTTGATTACTAGCTGTTTTGTACCATGAAAGTGCACATTAATTATTTAAAAGATGGACTTATAATTATTGTAAGCTCTAAGTAATTACCTCTAATTCTGGCAAGTGTTAGAAAAACTGATAGTCGAGCAAATTCAGGTTTTAGTCATTAGTAAGCTCATAATTACATTTAAATTGTAAAATGAGAATTATGCAATTTATCTCCCCAATAATGCATAAACATTACAGTGATTGTAGGTTTTAATGGACTATATTATTACTATAAAAAGCAGAGCAGTGATGGGCAGTAAGGGCCAATTTGAGTTCACTGCTGTTATTTTACATTATAATTGCCGATCAGTGATTGCATGGTGATGGTTCTTCTCCTTGATTAACATGGGGTGAGTCCATTCCACTCATCCAACTGTACTGCAAAGTAACAAAACTTACTGCAGAGTCAATAAAAAGAAGGGATTATTCTTTTATCAATCTTGGACTAATTGTTGTAGGGAAACAATCCAGAAATCACATACTTACCCTTTCTCTATCCCTTAAGAAAAGCAGAATTCCCAAGTCATACTGGTTTGGGTAGGGATGTGTTTTCATTCAGACTTTTTCAGGATCTGTTCCCATACACTCCTCACCCCTGTCTGAAGCTACTCAGTGCTACTGCACCACCTAGAAAGAACAAGAATTAATAAAAAAATGCCACCAACTAATACCTACACAAGAGCATTTTTCAAATGCTGCTATTCCAGCACATCAATGGCAAAATCCATTTCAACGTGAGAAAAGCAGTATGATTACTAGATACAGCTTACTAGACAACAGAAGTGGTCTGGAAGAGTGAATTGTTCAGCATCATTCTAGAAAGAGGAACTTTCTAGCAGTAATAAATGCAAGCCATCAAATGTGATCACGTAACTATGGATGTGAATGCTCCAATGCTTACAGATCACCATCTGCCCCCTCTTCAGCAGCAGCTGTTCACAAGAGATTTCATCCCTGCTTAGCCAGGCCCCCAAAGTCTTCTTCACACTGGCAGTAGTGAGTAAATAGGAAAAGAGGAGTCAGACTTGTGTAAGGCTGGGACACATTAAACTGGAGCATGGGACAGCAGTTTTCGAAGCACACAGTGACATCCTAACAGCACAGCCACTGGACTCAAAGGACATTTCCCCCTATAAAGTCACAGGGGCAGGGAGCTTCTTTCAATTTAAGAATGAAATTCCCTTAGTTTCAGATGACGGGTGAAGTGATTTCTGTGTGTGGAATAAGCACTTCACCTGTCAGACAAAGGTGTCAGTCACACAAGATCTGGAAAAGAGATCAGGACAGAAGTGTAGAATATTTTATCCAACTGAAAATGCTTGCAATTAAACCACATTACAAACGAGGTGAGGCAGACAGGATTCTAGCCAAAACACAGCATTTTCAGCCAACAGCCCTTCTCTCCAGAGCCAAACAGTGCTATCAGAGTTCAATACTTCCTGAAAAGAAAAGGCAACACCAACCACTGTGAGTCACTCCTGCAATTTCCTGACGGATTTTCACCTTCCCCATTAAATAGACTTCTCAGAAAACTGACCACAGACACTGGTAGAGGTGAAGACCATGCCATTAGCCTGAAATCAGCACTGCCCATGCAGTTATCTGTTGCCTGATTTCAGTATGACACTTCCCTGCAACAGTCCTTACTGTCCATAAAAACTCATCCCCTTATAATGCAGGAGGAATGAAGTTCTGGGACTGTAATTCCAGGCTTGTCTGCAGGGAGACACTCACACTGTATGCACCTTCAAGGCTGGACGCTTGCCAGTGCAACTGGCTTGGTTTGACACCAGAGAAATTTAAGAGCTGCTTTGTATTGTTATTTTACAAGCCCTTCTACAGTGTTTGTTTTAAATGATGTGCTGTGTGATTTAATGGTGTTTGCTGAAATGATGAAAGCCAGCGCTTGATGTGCTGTGCTGTGTGACTGTTGTCTTCTCCTTGAGATATTACTTTGCACAGGAGTTTCCCAAAAGGCAGCAGCAGCTTTAGCCTTTGGGGCACCGGATCTGCTCAGAAATCCCAAAACTAAAATCCAAGGAAATGAACATGCCTTTGGAGCAGCTCTGAATGCCCTTTAGAAGAGCAGCTCTTCTGGGTGGTGGATGGCTGACAGGCACGAAGCTAGTGCCAGAGAGGGGTTTGTTACTTGCTCTGGGAGCACAGAGTCAGGCCTTTATTAGCTATATGTTTTGAGGCCACAGTCAAATCATTTTTAGTATCAGTACTCAGACTGACCCCTACACCCCTGTCTACGAGCTATGTCACGCAGGGCCTTCTGCCTGGAAAGGGTGTATTTCTGTAGTGGTGACAACCAAAGTCCCTGCCCCAGAGGGCAGAGGGGAAAAGAACTACTTCTTGTCAAATGAAATGTTCTACCCTCCCCAAGAGCAATACAGGATCATCCCTTGGAACTCAAGAGCTGATGACAGTCCTGCCCTGTGTAACTTGCAGGCTGCTACACAGTGAAAAGAGTTTGAAATAACAGGACTCCAGGAACTTCTATGCTGCTCAAGAAACCTAATCCAAAACTTCCCCTCTCACAATGCCCAGGATCAGGTACTGCAGAGAAGATGCATTAAACTTTACCAGAGCTAAGCAAGAGATGATGTTACCTCACAGCATCTACTAAAAGCTTCAGCCTAATCCCCATTTAGCAGAGTTTCATCTATACACTTGAGCATAAGAATTTATATACCCCTTCCAAGGCTTTTTATTAAGTAGGTTAATTCTGCACAGACACATCCAACGCCTCTTTGCACCTCCCTAAATTCCAGTTCTTTGTAGGAACTGCCAATTTGTATTACAGACATATGAAGGCTTTGAAAACACTTCCTTTCTCTGGCAAGTGTTCTCTGCCCTCTGGTTCAAAGGTGTGTCTGGTCACAGGTCAGTGAGTAACCAGAAGGCATCTTATGAGAAACAACTTTCCAGCCAGTGCACATTTCCTCTGGGATGATGATAGCGATGGCTACATGGGAACACGGGATCCCTGGGCTGGCAGAGACTGGATGGGTCACCAAGTACAGTGCCCTGATAGTAGAAGCCACTACCTCACCATAATCTCCTTCATACAGGCTTCAAGCTGCATCTTTAAACGGGCAGTATCTTTGCCTCTGTTATTCTGGCACCAACACTGCTCTCTTCCAGAATCTTGTTGCTTTAATGGTTAAATGCTGCCTTATTTCCAGCCTAAATTACTGCCTGGTTAATGTACATGTTTTGCTCTTAGCCAGTACATTCCTCTCTCTCTCTGCTCTTTAATCCCATGTGATATTTTTAGACAGCAATCAGATTGTCTCTTGGTCTGTGATCTGCTAGACTAAACAAGCCAAACTCTTCAAGCCCCCTCTCACAGTACGTTCCCCTTTCCCTTAAGCACTCAGTTCAAGTTCACCTTTCCTGGATATGACTCACTGGAGAGGTACTGCTCCAGACACAGACTTGCATGGGTAATTCCTTACCCTTCAGAGATGGCCTTCATCTGGCAAACCCCAACACCATACTGCCACTTCCATAGCAGCGGGTCTAAGGTCTCCCCTGAGCCTTCTCTTCTCAGCCTGGCTCCAGAGCAGAGCTGCTCCAGCCCTCGCAGCAACTCCGTGGCCTCCCCTGGATTGCTCCAACAGCTCCATGTCCCTCTTGTGTTAATGACAAGGACATCACAGTGTTGTAAATTGGCTGAGGCAGATTCTCTCGTGTGCTGCAAGAGTCCTCTCCTTCTCTGCAACTCTGCACATCTGATGTACGTAACTGATGTGTTATATGCATCTTGCCCAATGTCCCATTTGATCCCTTAGCCAATATCCAGTGCTCCCAAGTAACTCTGCAAAAGCACTACTGGAGTCTGGTAAGCAAAAACAACCCATAAAACCATATGATCGTTTTACAGCCATATGAGAAGAACCCAGAGAGCTCTGTTCCGAGTTAAAAGTCACCAGCACACCACTAGCATTAGACAAATAATAGCAACGATAACTGCTTGCACCAACGTGCCTCAACTGGAAAGAATCCCACCTTAATCTGATGGCACAAAGCTGCCTACAGAAGAACAAACACAAACAGGTCCTGTGACACCTGACTGGGCATCAGAATGCATATTCCATCCAGGTGGCTATCTTCTGAGACCACATCCTGGACCAGCAAACAACAAACTCTGCTTATGTTCAGCTGATCTTCATGACAGAGTGAACTCACATCTGCATGGCTGGGTATGGCAAGAGAAATGGAGCAGCTGCACTTCTCAAGAGCAAGACATGAAAACCAGAAGCTCTCACTTCAGTTTTTTCAATAAAGAATACAGATAGTCTTTTCTTATTTTAACAGATGGATACCAGTCCTACCTGGGAGAGAACATGCACTGCCTGCCTTTTGTAGTTGCATCAAAGTAGAGCTGAAGGATGAAATAAGCCCTGCCCAGCACAAAGTATGACTTGGGCAAAGAAAACAAGTGGTAGATCAGAGGGTCCCAGGTTTGGTTCTAGCAAAGGAGAAACAGAGGAAGACTTGTTCTTAAGAAACATTTCAAGGACTGTCAATTTGAAGTCTCCTTAATACTGCAAACATATGCTTTAGTACACCCACTGGGATGTGCTCTGGCTGTTCAGCACCAGTATCTTCTATTTCTTCTACCTACTGAATATACACAGTTCCCAGTGAGGAAAACTTGGTTTTGACCAAATGACCCTGAAGAATTTCAAAGCTTTACTAGTCTAAGGATTTGACAGAGCTAAGATATGGCTGGATATTACAAAGGATCTGTGAAACATTCATTAATATTCTACACCATCCTTCTACTCTACTCCTACAAAGAAAACACTGTATACATATGTTGTCCTGCAGATATGCTGAGGCTGTCAAAGCTGCCTAGAGAATTTGGCATCCTAATTGCACCAAAGTTATCAAAATTAGGTGTTCACATGTCCCAAGCAATTCTTTAAAAATAGTGCTTAAAATAATACTAGAAATAAAACACCAGGAGATGGCCTTGTGGCATCAGCACTGGGATTCAGGCAATCAAGACACAACTGCTCCCCCTTGTACACATTTCCTGAGTAAAGAGCAAGCACACCGCAGTGTGTGTCCCCAGTCTAAAATAGGGATAATAATTCTTCTCCATCTATTCCTAGTTAAAAATAAAAGACACGTAATGAGGACTTGGACAGGCTCTTCTGATGTCAGTATGCAACATTTAACTCCATACCCCAAGGATACTCTTTAGGTTTCCATATATTAATCACAGAGAATTATAATCCCAGACATCACAGGCTGCTTGGCTTTATCTTTGTTAGATGAGTGCAGTAGATGATTAACTGAAAGGCACTACTGCTAAATCCTGCCTCACTCACATCCCAGATCATCACAGTGATAGGAACATTACCACTACTAAGAACTGCCTTTGCCTCAAACCCTCTTGATAGAATTACAAGTGCAATAAGAAACTTTCAACTGTGCAGATATTAAAATAAGCAGAAACAGATTTTAATATGAGATCTTCTATACCTGAAAAGGAAAAAAATCCTGAAGACTTCTGAGATCTGCAATGCTGTTTCTTTGGTCTAATGTAGGTTCCCTTTCGCATGGAATTTTCAGTGATTAAATCTCAGGGAGATCAAAAGAGGCTTTGAATTTAACCTGAGAATCTTCCCCTCCACATGGATATGTTTTTTGAACCTTCTTTTAAACATGAATCTCTGAGAAGGTGAACAAGGAAAAGATGGTCATCTGCACAGGCTGCAAGTAAACCAGAAACATACAGAAGCTAATGAAACATAAAGTGAAAATGTCCCCATCTTTGGCTACTTAATCCCTCATATCTTGCTCTTTGGAAGCAAAACATAAAGATAACAGGAATAAATCAACAGTTTTGAGCAGCTGACACTGAGGCAGCACTTCATGCAGATGGGTTCATCACTGGCTCCTCCTCAGTCATGACGATCTAATCTCAACATCTTCTGACCCTTTTCCATAGTTCATTACTTACTAATCACTCGTGGCCCTTATTGAAGAATGCTCTGAGCTTCTCAGACTGAAACAAATCCATGAATCAAAGACAATGGCTTTTTTGCTGTCTTTAGCAGCCTGCCTTTTCTTTATAATCACACCCATCTGTTGAATCTGAAATACGCTTTTTGTGTGTGTATATATACGGGTAAAAAAAATACAGAAGGGAAAATATTTTAGTACAGAATAAATTGTCCATTGACTTTCTGAGCTAGCGAGAGGCACCAGCCCCGGCAGCAATCCAGGGAACCAAGGCTGCCTCCTGCAATCTGTTATCTTGTTTTTCTTAGTGGAGTTTCTCAGTGTTCCTTTATTGATATATAGTTTCTTACCCATGAGCAGACAATAAGAAAAGGGAAGGCTAACAAAATAATGAAGTATTTTGATGCTTGCCTGTAGTTTGCACTGAACATTTTGCAATGCAAATAAAGAATACATGCTTATTAGCCATCAATCTTTGTGTCAGCTTCTGAAAGGATATAACAATCAGATTTGATACTTAGTTATTTTCTGGTTCCAAAGAGGGACTCTTCCTCCTAACACTCATCCCTACTGGGCCACATTAGTGACTTACAGATCAACTTCTGCTCTTTAAAGATGATTACATGAGTGACATTGGTTCTAGTAATGGTATCTCTTAAATCAGTAGAAAACAACATACTCAGATCCTTTGCAATGGAGCATCTCCCAGGGTTTAATGGATTTAACAAGGACTGAAACAACACCCAAGGCAAAGGGGATGAGAGGGGCTAATGCAAGTTAAGATGAGAAGGGCTTCCTCTTCATTTCGGCTAGACAAACAGCCTATATTCTTCCACTCTCAGTAACAAACCTGCAGGGCTTGTCAAGCAGCAGGAGCAAAGCAGTCCAAACCACCGAAAAGATCTAATGTGCCCTCTGCTCACCTGGGGCTGGGAGGTGAGGGGTGCTCAGGTCTTCTTTTACGTATCTCTGCAAGAAGAAAGTTTACTTTTGATGGAAATAAGGGAGAACCTGTCTAGTGAAGTATCTCAGGAGCCATTTGATAATACCCCGTGTGCAAGACTGGTATCAAGGCAGACAGTGGACAGGGCAGGGAAGAAGACTATGCAGAAGAGGACAGAGATAGGAAAATCTGATTTTAAACCAACAGTTGCAAAGAAAGGAGATCTGAAAGGGGCTGTGAAAAGCTTGTCCCGCTCTAGTTTTCCTGGCCATCGTTTCCAAGCTTGGGCTTGTGAATGAGTAAGACAGACAAGCTTTCCAAAGCACACAGCAGCACAGGCCTAACACAGCAGAAAATTCCACAGTGCACACACACACCTCCTACTTTCTAACTAATAACAGCTCTTGTGAGATTGGGAAATCACTAACGCAGGCGTATAAACACTTGCAAAGTGGCATTTTGCTTCACCTCAGCTTGGGTTTGAGCCAGGTATGTTAGCCTAAATGCGTGCCTGAACAGAAACTCAGGATGCAGTCCTGATGCGGAAAAAGGTGATTTGACATCTCAAAGACAAAACATCCATCCGGGGTTGAATTTACTGACTAAAAGCACTGGAAAGCAATAGGAATCCACAAAATCAAAGATAATACAGTTCTGGAATACAGATAAATATAAGACATATACCGTAAATGGATTTAAATTTCCAAGGCAACACAAAATGTACTATACCTCACCTCTGTGTTCACTTTACCCAGAAAACTTACTGGGATTTATTTGGAGCTGTCTAACATGCTGATGACATTCCGACATCATTTATCTCCCAATGCACAGCTGAAGTTGACAGTGTTATTGAGGAGCTGAACAACCAAGGTATAAAAGCCAAGTTGCTTCTTAAGATCAGTCTCATTTGAAAGTATTCAGATAACTAATAGATGAGTTTACTCTACTTGTTAAGTTCTTCTACGTTCTAAGTAAAACTGACAGTGAAATTAAGCTTTCCTGTAGTAATAGCAAAGTAATAACTACAAATACTGTTCCATACCCTTGGCACATTTCAGTTGCACCAACACATGAGCCTCAACAAGTGCCTGGTGTGAGTGAGTTTGGCTGGAGAGCTGCTCTGTGCCACCCCAACGAAGCTGCATTTCTCCACTTGGCAAGATAATACACAGCTTAAGTATGCTACAGTCTTGAGACCTCTCTAGACAAACAATGCTATAAAAGATGTGCCATGTTCTGTCCTCAGCAATTCATCTCACTGTCAACTGGTTACCATAAAAGAAGACTCCTGAGCAAGCGAAGAGTAAGGTAAAGAAAGCTTCTTAATAGGAGGGTGAAGCTTAAAGCACAGCTTGTCATCTCCAGTGCTGGATTATTTGTAGAAGCTCTGTCCTCTCCAAGGACCTGGAGCTAGTACAGATATATCGTGAAATAAATCAAACTCCTATATCTTCCATCATATCTTCTGACTATTTGTATGACTGTCATATTTCCCATCTTATCTTTTGTTGTGTTTTTCCATGGAAAGTCAATAAATAAGCTTTCCTTTCTTTGCTTGTCAGCTGCACTTTTGGAACAGTTACAAAAACACAACCCACTTCAAGAAGCCTATTTCATAGAACATAACATCATACACAGACCATCTCAAGCACAAAAGCGAAAGACTGTCATGTCCAACTTCTGAAGAGTGTATGAAGGATGATGACTTCCTTTAAATGCTTTGTCTGACTCTCTTTTTCTGCTTTAAAGATGGTTTTCAAGTTTACTTCACAAAAATCATTCTCCCTGGCTGGAGAGAAACAGCACAGACTATCCTGAACAATCACCGTCAGGGTGCTAAGCTAAGCACAAACCAAAGGGACACGACATCACTGCACAGGC
Source organism: Pezoporus occidentalis (assembly GCF_034315485.1). NCBI lineage: Eukaryota > Metazoa > Chordata > Aves > Psittaciformes > Psittacidae > Pezoporus > Pezoporus occidentalis. The sequence continues at coordinate 1,463,896 of NW_026912887.1, forward strand.
TGAGTCGAGTGAGGCTCCCATGTCTGAGCTGAGAATTTAGATGAGTTAAACAAAAGCACTGCGAAGGAAGAGATCACTTTTCAGACTGTTCCCAAATGGCTTCTCCAAGCCGCATCTCCACAGAGGGACCAAGCAATAACCAGCAGTCAAATCTATCTATTTGCTGTCAGCACCAATGCCCAAAGCACCTCCTATTGTTTGATGATGCCACGTGTTTGGTATGTCTGTCTGTACACGACAGAGAAAGAAAAGGAAGGTTATTAAAAAAGCAGTTTGGCTAAATAAGGGAGCTCATTATGTGTGCTATTTCTGTTCCTCAAATGTCTGCCTTCCTCTCTTTCCCTGGAGGTTTCTAGAGAAATCTGACAATCAGGGCTGAGGTTTACTGTCAGCTTCCATTAGGCAAATCAACCAGGCTGAGGATGGGGGGAGCACAAGGGGAAAATTGCCTTAAAAGTAAGCTGATTCAGCACCAATAACGCCTTTGTGTGCACACCCACTGCCAAATGTTACTCCATGAAGGCACTGTCCCATAAATGAGCCCTTTCAGAGTCCCCCTGTACGACATGAAATACAGTGTTCTGTCAGACCCACAGAAGAACCCAGCTCAAGCAAGAGCTTCCAGTGCTCTGACAGAGCAAATGACCCTCAGCATGTTCACCTGCCATGGAGCTCATTTCCGCATTGTAACAGAGGTGTAAAAGTGATCTCCATTACTTGAACCAAGACACACGAGCCTGCAGAACAGGAGACTTGCCCAAAAAAAGAACAGACTCCCTGGACATGGAGCATTGCATCTGACATTTCAAAATCTCAGCATTAAAAAAGCAAATTTCTTGATCTACTTCTCACTTTCTCCTTGATTTCCCATCAGTGATTTTACATGCATTTCATCAGTTTATATATGAAGGAGTGTAAACTGCTCTCCACAGAAGAGAGGTCCAGTTTTAAGCAGAAAAGGTTTCTGCCTCTTATGTTTTCAACCACCCTGCTCACAAAACAAGCCATTATTTCAAGGAGAGGTTAGCCTCCAATACATTGCCATTCATCCCGGTTGCACCTTTTATGTCTTCCAAGATAAGTCACTACATACAGATACAGAAAAGAAAAATTAGAGTCATCTGCTATAGAAAATAGAGATGTTTCCCTGGTTAGAAATAGACAGTGGGGGTCTACTGCACAACACAGCCATTTGCAAAACTGCAGCCACCAGGGCAGGAAGGCAGCTTGCACATTATAGTTTTCACAGTAATAGCACTAAGAAAAAATATTCACTTCTCCAGCTGTGAGATGCCTATGAACTGTAATCATGCATGTCTTCTTCGTCATCAAGCAGTTGTGAGGCACCATCAAATCAAACTCACAGTAAACAGGGGATTACATTAAATCATGTATTTCCTTACAATCACAGTCATTTAAATAAGCCCCTGACCCACAGCAAACATCACCAGTGCTGCCACAAACAAAATGACATTTAGAAGCTTCTACAGCACCTGGGCTTAAGGACACTGTGTGTTATAAATGGCAGTTAACTGGGCAGTATTGCACCTCCTTGGGGTGTGACTGTTTCAGGTGAGGTTACATCCTTGCCACAAATGGACAGACCTGCCCAAAGCTTTGAATTAACTGCTGGAAATGGGATGTGAATTGCTTGCTGGCCTCCCATCCCTCCCTCTCCTCCACACACCGCAGAGGACAACAGCAGCAAACCTCTCTGAGACACTCCTGCTTGTTTCTGAAGGCTTCAAGGAGTTAAGTTTCCAGACTCAGGGGCATTTCTCCCCTCCAGCTACTGAGGGGATTGCTATCCATTTCCTTACCAGGCTCCAAAGCAATGCCAGCCACAAAGAGCTGCTGGTGAGATGGCATGAAAGAGGAGATGAGGAATGAACGGAAGGAAACCTGTGAGCATCATGGGGACACATGTCCTCTGCAGGGCAGTAACAGAGCCCCAGGGAAGCTCCAGGGCAGGAGTACCACAGGGCAAGAAACTCCTCACAGGAACTCAGCCTTGCACTCCAGAGCCTCAGGGTTCATCTCCATTCCCAACCTCATGTTCTCCTCAGCACCTTTTCTCTCCAGGTCCCCAAGTCACAATGCCTCCTGCTCTCCCCAGAAGCCACAGCTCGTGTGGTGGCAGCAGCTGGCTGACAAGCCCAAGCCACTGAAGAGTCCACTGTTAAGAATTAACAGATGCTGTTTCCAATTCCTAAAGACCACTTGAGACTACGCAGGAGCGACTCAGTAACTGTCTGCAGTAGGGTATGTACTGAGAAAAGCCAAAGTCTGGAGGATAAAACCTGCTTTTTGCATCTCCATATGTTCTTCTTCCCCGCCAAGCTCACCCTATGCACAAGAAAAGTTCTCTACTTCTGTTGAATCAACTAAACCAAGAAACGGACAAAACTTTGCTGGGATGATCCTCTCCCACTCAAGTATTTCTAAATTAGTATCTTATACGTTAGAATAAAAGCTTTCCAAAAAATCCAAGTGCTCTGAGCTTTTATAGTCCCAGCTCTAAGCATTTCAGTGGAAAATGAAGTCCTTTTAAAAGTGAGGTTCTTCCCATTAAAGAATCCAAATTTTCAGTGTGCTGGGCCTGGCTTGTTTTCTTTTTCAGGAAAAGCTCTGCTTCGTGTCATGGGGTTGGAAACTGTTGTGCAAAACATGAAAGAAAGAAAAACTGCAGTTTGCTTTTCTTCAGCATAGCAATGGAAAAACCAACCTTGCTTAAATCTTCATCCATTTCTGACAGGGTTCCTGTATCCTGCAAGTTAATCCCAAGGAAAGGCCCCATGTACCCAAGTGAGCAGGTCAGGGAGGGAGGAGAGTCTGTGCTGGGGCAGGATGCAACTAGAGCTGCTCCACTGGAGCCCCAACAGCCCCAGAAATACCAGGAAAGGCCTTTCTGAAGCAGTCCCACACCACAGGAAGGAAAACTGATGTCTCCCACATGAGAAGACACTCCTGCTGCACGCTCCTGTCAGGAGTCCATTACAGAGCTGAAGTTTACAGAATAAACCATCCAACCTACCAGGAATTGTCAAGAAATGCAGCTAAATAGCAAACACATGTAAGTCCCAGGCATTTCCCTCAGCCCCACTTGTTCTTCTTTTAGCCTCAGGAGAAAAGCACATTCTTCTGCATAATTTATTTCTTCAACAAAATTATGCAGAAAACTGCAACTAAATTGCTTTTCCTGATTAAAACCAGAGTATTTTACATTCTCCTCTTCCCTCCTCCCCCATTTCTGGATTGTTTGATTTTTATCCTAGTCTCTTCTCCCTAGGTAGAGCTCTTTAATTCTGCCTAGAAAGCAAGACAAACCCTGTCTGTTCTTACCTTTCACAGCCCATCTCCAGGTATGGGCAGAGAGACCTCCCATTGCCCCAGCCCCACCTCTATAAATAGGGTATCCTTCAGCCCAGGGGCTGGTTCTGCTGTGCATCTTTGTGGTTTAGGGCTGGGCTCGCTTAGGTGAAGGCCAGTTGCTGATGAAAGGGGGGAGGTATTTTATCTCACAGAAATAGCTTTCTAAAAGGCTGATGCTCTTGGAATGGTGTAAGGTGGTCTCTGGGTAGGTGGTTACAGGAAGATAACAGTTCTGTACTGGGAGGTCAACACTACAGGTGCTGGCACAGGCACTTGTAAAACAGCAGCACCAAATCACAAATCACCCCAAATCAGCTGCATTTGGATCAACTCGCTGTTCTTTGGGGTTTCGATCTATGAGTGTGAGAAACTAGTTTTATCACACCTGGAAAAGGGAAAGGAGATCACTGGTTCATGGGAGAGCAGTTCCACCTCCCTGTGAACTCCTTTCCTCATGCAGCAGTGATGTAGTGCTTCTACCTGCATTCAGCTCTGATGAACATGTTGGCACAGCTCTTCAAAAACCTCCCTTTAGTGTCCACTTCCAGTGCAGAGGTTGGTTACAAACCTTTGCCTGCCCACTGCCATGCTCTTAGCACAAATAAAAAGGGATGGATTTTCACTTTCATTTAACATCTTCGCCTGGTACAAGGATCCTGACATGCTGAGCCAGTGCTGAGCCATGCTTTATGGATTCTGCCTGCCTCTAAGAAACTCAGGCTATGGCAGTTAAATACAGACACAGTATTATTTGACAGGTTTATTTGCAGAATGATGGGGCTGTAGTTTTCTGGCTGTTTGTGCTTCTTCCACTGGGTGTTTAGCAGCACCAGTGGAAATGAAAATGCAATTGGTGCAGCCCTGTGGGGATCTCTGAGTTTTCATTATAGCAGTAAAGCCATTTCCCTCTTCATGCTTGTCTTTATTAACCACAAGTGCAGTAAGTGGAACAGGCTCTGGGTCACACTCCCAGGTGAAGGAGGTCAGAGGACATGGGATGAGGTCAGGCAGGGGCTGTTCCTTGGCCATTAAATCCTCCTTCTCAGCTGTTGGACGTTGTTTGAGGGTTGTTTGTTTTAATTAGTGGAAAGAGATAACATTACTGGTCTCCTCTGCATCTCTCTCCAAGCCCATCTTTTCCCATAAACCATGGAAATCAGTCTGTGTGGCTGCGGTGTCTGTACTGTTCACTGGTTTAATCTAGACTTAAGAAGCATCCCTCATTTTTAGGCCTATGGAGTTACAATACACAGCCAAATGTCTGAAAAGCACTCTAAGAGCTCTGCGAGTTCCTTTCCTATAAGAAAACCAGGTGCTGGGAAGTGGAAAGCTAGTCAGCAAGTTCCCCTTCAGAAGCATGTTTTGAACCCTTGTTCTGGTAAAGGGAAAAAGTCTTACAACCAGGAATCCATCCTTGGAAGACACATGTCCAGAAGTCACTTACACACCAGCTCAACCACTGCTTCAGGAACAGAGCTGACCTCTCACAGGTCTTCTCTGCTCTACAAACAGACTAATACCAATCAACACTGCTCTGAGCTTATGGGTGCTCCCTGCAGCTTATTCCTCTGCCTTGCATAGACTGAGCACAACCAAGTCCCTGGATAAAGATGCCAGGGCTCAGAATCCACATGGAATAGCTAGGTCTAACCATTGGAACTGTGTCTATTGCCATCTGCATGCAGCATACAGTCACAACTCCACAGACGTCTGGGTATTCAGGTTTTGCTAATTTCATCAGTGCTGCCTGAGCTATGCACTTGCTACCACTGCGTTTATCGTTCATGTCTCTACTAATAGGATACATCAGCTATTATAAACCCATCACTGCTATTGACACATCTCATGTGTCAGACACATACCGCTTTTCCTAACAGATCATTAGTACACTGATGCTGTCTCCCTTCTTGAATCCATTAATCATTGATCTTTAGCTTAAACCTTCAAATTAACTATTTTCTCTATTTTGGCTTCTCTTTTGCTCACTATTAACTTTGCTTATGATAGTCTTACGTGCTGTTCTGGGCTTGTCAAAGATCCTGGTAGGAAGGGAATTCCTTTAACACCAAAAAATGCATTAATGGGGCAATTTTTTACTGATACTTTGAATAAATTATAAATGCAAAAAGGATTCCCAAATTGCTCCAAATGAGTGACTTTTTTATTAGTTTCTAAGTTAAAACATATGATGGCTCCCAACAGTAACTACAAATAACAGGATATAGTGGTATTATTTGCAAGTTAGTCTGTACTATTAGAGCACCTTTATTTCTGATGATACCTCTCCAAGGTGTTATCTGGGAAGAGGGAACCAAAATTACCTAAGGAGTTTCTGCACTGTTCCCTTGGGAAACAGTGGTTTTGTTTCCCACTTCAGACTTGGTATTGCACTATTGCAAGTAACAACCTTTTGAGAGCAGTGATTAAATGCACAGGTTGAACAAAGCTGTACATATTGTACTTTACATTCCAGCTGATTACATTAAATATTCCAGATTCTCAGGGTCCTCTCAGTACACACAATGCTCCACTGAGCAGACTCATCATCAATATTTAAGCATTCTTTCATATCAAGCTGCTCACAGCCTTCTTTGATAGGTAGCAATGGAAATGATGTAGCAGATTAACAATAGGTTTCACCTTTCCACCAACATCTTGTGCAGCTACAACCCCACCTTCATTCTCTTCCCGGGCCACCTCACTATGGAACCTGATTTTCCAGTCCTCACAGGCCTGCTCTAATCCCAAAGAGTTGCTGTCCAGCTGAGAGAAGGCAAATAACCCTTTGATGTCATGTCAAAAAACTACACGCACATCTGGCCCTTTGCCTTAGGGCTTCTCTGCTTCTACCACTACATGGATCAAAGCTCCAAGTACTGTGGATGTGGATTAGCTGGCGCAAGTCCAGAGGACTGGAGCACCTCTTCTACAGAGACAAGCTGAGAGCTGGGCTGGTTCAGCCTGGGGAAGAGGAGGCTCCAGGGAGACCTTAGAGCAGCTCCCAGTGCCTAAAGGGTCTACAAGAAACCTGGAAAGGGGCTTTGGACAAGGGCCTGTAGGGACAGAATAAGGGGAAATGGCTTTAACTGGACAGAGGGGAGACTGAGATGAGCTCTTAGGCAGAAGCTCTTCCTGTGGCAGGGGGTTGGAACTAGGTGAGCTTTAAGGTCCCTTCCAACCCAAACCAATCTGGGATTCTATGATTCTATGAAAGCTCCTGGTCTAAATGCCTCCTGGAGGCCACCCTCTTCCTGCTGGAGGGGATGGAAAGCTCTGGGTCTCATGTCTTCTAGGCTGTACACTGGGTGGTGGGGAATAGGCATCCTGCACGCACTCTTCCAAGCATGTTTTCCAGAATCTTTTAAAAGGAGGGGCTGCACAGCCTGTGCTGTGCACATTCAACTGAGCATCCTCTCGTGTCCTGAGCCAAACTCCAGTCCCACAGCTTGAATGGGGACAAGGAAGGATGCCTCTCCACAGATACTAATAACTGAACTTACAGCAATAATAAAACATGATATGCTCCGCTAGATCTTTCATTTGAAATAAAATCCTGTGACACAGATATCATTATCATTTTTATCTCATCAGAAGTAACTATCACATTTGTGGGTAAATATAATGGATCAAAATGGATGCTTCTTAGCAAAGGAAGGTGTATAAATACAAATAGTGGAGATTAAAGGGCTAACAACAATGGTCTCTGCTGCTGAAGCTCCAGCAGCACCCTGTGTGCACCCCCAGCAATATATTTACAAGGAAGATTTTAAAGCTAAATCTCTGGTATTATCTCTGCTCCCTCATCAATAATGTGGTAGCCCTAGGCACACATGCCAATGGGAAAGCAGGCTGGAGTTCAAAGATGTGGCACACGAGAAAGTAGCAGGGATAATTTTCACCTGATATCACATCATCAGAAACTGCTACACAAAATTATTGTGAATTATGGGGGCCTGCTGTGCATTTGATTTCCCACAGCTGCCACCACAGCAGTCACTTGCCTGGAAATTAAGTGCATGTTTCATCTGCTCACAGGAACAGAAGAAGGGGAAAAAGGTAAAGAAAGAAAAATATATGCCGAGAAGCCCTCTGGAAGTGCCGATGCCATTCCATGAAGCCACAGCCTGTTTCATGGCTGCACACTGGAACAACCAGCCGGGACACGTGGTGCTGTGGCACTGGGCAAGATGGGCTGTGTCAATCAGCAGCGGAGCCAGAGCAGCCATACCAGAGCTGTGTCCAGCAACTGCAATATGTTCATTCAATTTGCATTCCCTGCAACTCACTTCTGTCCCTTATCTCCAGCAAAGGACACTCCACAAAGCACATTATTCCAGTTTCTCTCCTCCAAAGCAGGCAGCAGCATTAAAAGCCCCTGCAACTGCCAGGAGCTGCGCAATTAGAGCCCGGGAGCCTGTCGGAAATGAGGGGCCATGGGGGAGTGAGGGGAGGGTGTTTCTGTCCTTCCTACATGTGAAACTGCAACACAAAGCTCCTTCCTAAGTACTTACTGTGTGATCACTGTGCTTGATTTGAATGCCTCCACTTGTCGGGTGGGTACCGCTTCCCCGCGGTGAGGCTGACAGGCAGAGCACCACGTTGACAGCCAGAAAGGCAACAGCACAAATGTATTTTCCTCCTGCACCCATTATCATTCTGCTCCAACAAACCCTGACCGGAAAAAGCCATGTGGTTATTTCTTTCTGGGGCAGGTTTTACTGGTGTGGAAACAAAGATACTTGAGTCACACTTCTGTGTCCCGAGATCATCAAGTGCTTCTCTGAGTGCTAATTAAATTTCACAACCTCCTCAAACAGTAGGTCAATCAAATCCAACGCTGCTGGAGCTTTGTTTCCTATGGAAATGGCACACTGTCTAGCTGGTGTGCATCTGCAGGCCCTCCCCTAACACGTGCTGGAACCACTGGCCTATTTAAAGAACATCTGACAGAGTTAGAAGCCCCCAGGAAAATGCACCTCCCAAATTATTTATGGCCCTGGCCACCATCACTTCAAGGTGCAGAAGTGAAAGTGATTGTGTGAGTTCATTAAGCAATGCAGGCAGAAAACACCTCAGCCATGGAAAAGCTTCAGCCAAAGCTTGTACTTTCTTGAACACTGAACTGAGAGAAACCCAAAGTAAAATAGACTTAGGATATTCTGGCTCACGAATCAATTACAGACCTTAGTCCATGTTAACAAAGGGCTTTCTGCCAGCTCACGCAAACCAAACCCAGACCCAGGACCCCAGTCTAGAAGCCCTGATATTTCTTTGTCAAAGCAATGCCTTGAACCTCATCCCCCGGGATACTCGCAGGTACAATCACTACTTTGATTGTTGTGCTGCTTCCAGAACCGCAGGATCAACTGCATGTAAAATCAGGAGCAATAAAATCAGGTATTCACTGGGCTGCTTTCTGTGTCTGGACATTTTCTTTAAAGCAGCTGATTTTGACCCTCAGCCTTGAATTTTTAGCCTTTTCCTTTGAAAAGGACATTGCTTTTTTATAAGGTAGAGTGAATACGGGTCCTAAGAAAAAGTGAAGAAAAGCCACTGTGGCAATTTCATCCACACAGGTGCCTTTTTCAGGTCTCCTCAGGAATTCCTTTGGGATTTTGGGGTATTCATCTTCATACAGGAGGCCTGAGAGGACAGAGTTTATCTGAGATAAGATAGGAGACTTAAAGCTGCCACCCAATTGCCATGAGGGCTTGTTCTGCAAAGAGCCAGGTCCTCCTTCATTAGGAAGCTGAGGCAAAGAAGAAATTACTGGAACTCATTTTAATAGTAAATGTATGCTGGCACCAAGCTGGTATTTAAAACAGATATGAAGTTATTGTGAACAGCAATTGGATTCTTACAGAACCCGGAAAAGGATTGAAATTTGGGGTTAATCAGGAGTATAAAGCACTGTTAGAGAAAACTTAAACCAGGGAAGTGCAAACACATGGTGGTACCTCTTCAATACAGTGTGCAGTCAGGTGTGGCATTTTTTGCCTGTCTGGAAGGAAAAAGCTAGTTTGAGAGGCAGGAGGGGCATTTCTGTGATTTGGATTGTGACTGGGGGGAGAGATGGAGGGAGATGAGACAAGAAAAGGAAAGGAGCGGGGTTTTGCTTTAATTCAAAACATCTTGAGCTGTTAAAATTTTGGCCCTGCCTAGGTAACAACCAGGGGAAGGAACACCCCTTGTGGTATCTCTTTTCTTTAGGCATTTCCATGCCTAAAAGTCATTGTCTGGCATTAATCTGTCTGACCCCTAATAAAACAAAATAAATACACCTCAGCAGGTTTTGCCACTGGCTTTGTCCAGTGTAACCCACTGGTTAACTGCCTGAACCCAGAAGTGGCTGTCACTGCTCATTTGTGCACAGACAAACAGCTCTGGGCAGGACATGGCCTGCCACCAGCTGAAGCCATTCACTGGGAACAGCCACGTTAGTCCCAGCTTTATTCCAAACACAGCAGAAGCAAACACAGAAATAACCCTGAGTAGAAAAGCACAGGATCATTAAGGGAAGAGAAGAGGGGGCTGCATTTCTCTGGCTTCTCAGATGGTATTGCCAACAATAGAGGAAAAGGGATTATCTTTTTGCTTCCAAGGTTGGGAGTCCTGTTTCAGGTTTCATATAATCAGAATGGTACAGTGCAGACAGCCATAATAACCTGCTCTGAAAGCTGCTCGCTGCACAATGGCAAATTGCTCATGGGCAGTGATGGCAAAATTTAATCCCTGCTCTTAGAATGCAACCGGCACAGCCACTCAAGACAACATAATAGCACTTTTGTAGCTCTCTGCTACAAACATCACTTTGAAAAGGATACAGCTGTGGAGGGGAGTCTCCACATGCGTCATTTTTGGCTGCCTACCAAGCAAGCAGAGCCTCAGACATGCTGTGCTCCCTTGTACAGCTCTGCCAGCTACTGCGTAGTCACGCTCGGGGAAAGGAGAAGAAATGGATGGAGCATTGTGAGCAGTAAATTCAAGATAAAATTAAGTTACTTGGCTAGCTGAACAGGTTAGGAATTCATCTGCTGAAGAACTGGGAAGAGAGGAAAGTGGGAGACAGCTCCAGTCTGGGATTACTCTACAATCTATAAAGCACTCTATGGACACAGGCAAGTCTCTAAAGCTGAGGTGTGTCAAACATCAGCCATTCCTTAGTCAAATGCTGACCCTATGATATGGTCATGCACAGAGGATCCCAGGACCAGCTGGGTGGTAGACACAGCACCAGCTATTTTTCTCCTCATCTTCCCTCCACTGTTTTCCTGAGCTATCATATTCATCCTGTTTCCACCTGCCAAGTAAACCAACTAATGGAGCAAAGGAGGCCAAAGCACACCCCGTCTCCTCTCACCACTGTGCTAGTTCTGCACACCCAGAGTGCCTCTGTGCCCTGCAGAGCAGCCAAAGCTGTGAGCATCTGACCCAGCCACAACCAGAAGCGCCCCTTCCACCCCCTGAGCACCACTGTTGCTGGAGGGTTGCAGGAGGCAAGGCAGAAAGAGCCTGGGTTTCAGCTGTGGACCAGAAGGAGCAAGAATCCCCTCCAGAACTGACCATGGCAGCTTGTGATTTGAATCTCTACCAACCTGCTGTTGACTGCTGCTGAAAGCACCAACAAGTTATCAGCCAGCATTAGTTTATGCAAAACAAGTCCAAGAAAACTGTAAGCTTCTTATGGATCACGTGAAGAGAGAGAATGCAGTGGCGTCTCACATGATACCACTTGGGCCTCTACCTCCCAATATTTATAGGAAGAATTTCCTTAGGAGGGGCTGTTTCTCACAGGAAAGCTTTGGGACATACCCTCCCCCTTCCTGGCACAAATAACGATACAGGATTTTGAGTGAATTGCCTAGTAATTTTGTCATGAACTGAACTGTTTTCTCCTTCCTCCCCACCTCACTGTATTACTTCTGGTAACAAGGGAGTTATTATCAATCAAGGCAAGCTACATTGTGATCTGTGCCATGGAAATCCATTCCAGATCCGAGGATAAAATGTGATTATATTTACACTTCCTTGACACAATTCAGGCAGCAAAATAACAGCTTTCTAGAGACATTTTTCTTCTTCATATTTAGATTTGTCAGTATTGCAGAGCTGTGTGAGAAGGGAGGAAATTATTACAGCAGCTGGGATTCAGTGATATGTTTTAGTTGCCTTACAAATGAAGATGTTCAGTTTATTGTGTTGTCTTCACATCTTTTTCATCTCCAAGTTCCTTGAATACTGTCCAGAACATCCTCCAGATTGATGAGATTGCATTTCAATCAATACAACTCTATGTAAATCTATTTTTGCTTTTGACACATCCCATAAATTATTTCTCCTTATAACCTTAATTGCTCTGTATTCATCACAGGAGATGGGATTTCTAACTCATGCAGCTGTTTACAAATTCAATTTGCAATTAATGAAGAAAGTCTGAGATTAAGCACTTCATACTTCCCCATCTCAATTTGAAAAGGATACAATCGTGTTTTATACAGTCAGACTGTGCTTGGATGTTTTTATGTTAAAGGTGTAAGCTCCAAAACCATCCCAGAAAGGCAGAAACTGGCTTGACCAATGTGGTCTTAGTCAACCCGAGGCTGGGCTTGTCCCGCTGGTGGGAACAAACACTCTTCATAACAGAAGTCTCATTTCTAGTAGAAAACCGTATGTTGGCTTCTCCTTCCAAGTCCAGCTATGATTTTCAGCCCATTCATCCTACTCTGGACACCAAGGAAGCCTCCCATCTCAATCCACATCAGTGCCTGCCACAAAATGTCCTGGCACAGCCAGGAAAATCCCTAAAGCTTTGCCCTGGAGTGAAAAACAAACCTATTCTCAGATTTTTACATCTTTCTCTTTTTAGGAATCGTATTACAACCTCTACAGAGTATTTCAGGGAAGGGTCATCTCCTGTCAACTCCTCAGATTCACAGAGACAGTTTTCAAATGAGGACCCAGCCTGAGAACGTTTCAGTATTCTCCTCACAGGCACGTTACATAGCAGGAAAGCTGGGAAAAGGTGTTAACCAAAAGCATCAATAGCAACTTTTAAGGAACAGACCTGTAGAACTACTGTTCAAATTTGATGATATACCATAATACACCGAGTTCATCTGCCAGAGAGCACACTGAATCTGGGAAAGAATGAAAGCACTTTCTTTTACAACTGGAATTCAAGACCTCTTCACTAGCCAATTTTCCAATACCTGCAATTTGTATTTTCTCTCAGAGCCTCTTTCCTCCCCATCTCCAGCAGACTGCCTTAGGCAAAGCAGAGCTCCTCTCCTTTTCACTTGTCCTCTTTTTTTACCTTCACCACTTATACAGTGAATTTGAAACTACAGGGTGCAACAGGAACATGTCCTTGCTCTGCCACTTAGTGCAGGCACAGAAAACTCTAGAGAAAACATAAATGTATTAAAAAAATCAGGTGCCAAATTCCAGTGCAGTCACTGCTTATGGATCCAAGGTGACCAAGGCCTCCCCTAAAGACTTTTGTACAAGCAAGAATAAGGATCTTGAGCCTGTGCTACATTACCTGCTACTGGAAGGTTATAATATAATTTATTAGAAATGCTGTAAATTCCTCTACGTATCCATCCAGTAAAAAATTAGATATGGTGCTGCAAGCTTCCTCAAGTAACGCCACTACTACTATTCAAGCATGTCTATGTGTTACCCTGTGTTTACAAAGGGCTCCATGTCTAATAATAGACTAGAAACTCAACATGGGTCTTGGGAATCACACCAACAGCTCTAGAAACCTGTCCTGATACAGTACCAAAACCTGCTCGACTGAGCAACTGGTACGTACTTTTGGAAAGGAATGGAGTTCTGGTGCAGGAAGAATGAAGTTTTAATAAAGAGCAATGACTGCTGAAGGGAATACTGAGGACGAGAAGCCAGGAGTCAGTAAACAAGCAGATGGTTAAAGAGGAAGGTTAAGTGGATGTTAAATAAAACATGAGAAAGGAGGTGAACCGAAGACTGAATCCTGGAGGAAACAGAAGTGTTAAGCAGCAACAGAGTGTGTATTCACATGCATGTCTTGAGGGAAGCCTCTCCACTGCATTCTTCCTTTCTTTTACATCCACAGAAAAGCCCCACACACTTCCTAGCGCTGCACATGTCCATGGCATCTATGGAAAAGTACTGAAGGCTCTCGTAAACCACAACAGAGAAAACGCCAGGGCAGGCTTGGGGAGGGGAGAGGTGAAAAGGAGCTGTAAAACATTTAGAAGCTCCTTGCCTTGAAAAGGTAACCTCAAAGTGGTGGAAATCACCAATCCCAGGTGATTACGAGCACTTCCTTACTGGACTGGCTCAAGCCAAAAATCCTCCTTTCCAGATGGCTTCTGGAGGGGCGATGAAGCTGCTTCTGCTTGCACACTCCAACCTCCCTTCTTATCACCTCCTTTTCCATCCAATAGTGACCCCTCTTCTAACTTAATCAAGCCATCTACGAGAGGGATTTCTTTCTTCCCGATTTCAGTCTTGGAGGTGAGTGTGTTCTGGAAAAGCAGTAACTTTGATAACGAAATCCTTGGCAAGGCGGTGCGTGTTCACTCCATGCTTCACCACCATATGGTAAAATTTTCCTCTCCAACAGATCTAATAAATAGTGTTTACAAATTCTTAGGCATGCCTCCCTAGCAAAATCCATTAAACCCACAACAAATACACTTATCATGGCATTAATTTGGTTAGAGATTTTCTCAGAGTATTGACAGCCGTATCTAATTTCTAAGGATTTATTTTTATTTCAAAAGATATTGGATGTATTTTTTCTTTACCCACTACAATTCCTTTATAATGGTGTTTCCCCTGAAGGCACAGGGCAGCTGCTTCACAATCATCCACTGCTAGACTACAGCCCCACAAAAATATCCTTCAATAATTAGTATCTTATATTTATTCACCAGCTAAGAACTTAAACTTTCCAACACAGAGCTGCAAAACCCTAAGACCATTCTTCCTACAACTGAACACTGACATTTCATGGTTCAAACACCACTCCCTGCAGGGAGATTATCTAGTACCATGGTCTAGATATTAATATCTGCAGTCTGTGAAGTAGGATTTAATAATCTTAGATATAAATTTTAATATAAATTCTCTCACTCATACTTGTTTCTTCTTAAAGATGAAACCAAGCAGACACCTCAAAAGCAGGGACTTCAATTTCTATTCAGTACCAGTTCCTGGTGCATTTCCTTTCTCTGTCAATCAAGTGACCTCTGCTAACAACAGAACATCCACACTAGTAGTGAATTAAGTGTTCTGCTGATGGATTCAGATGCCTACATTCCTCCTGAAATAGATATTATCTGCCATATAGATGCAAGGCTCTCTTCCACCCCAGTAGTTTCAGATTTAGCGTATCAGTACAAACACATCACGGCACATGAATACTAACATGGCATGGATCCAACCCACTGCAAAGACCAGCATCTCTGATACATCATCTTCACTACATAATGGAGCCATGGATTCATCCTCACCTCTTTCTGTATGACGAAACACTGCAGTAACAGACTGCTGTGCTCAGTGAGTGGCAGCTCAGTTCCACGATACAAACACCCACATGTCAGCACCAAGCAATAGATTCCCACTGAATGTATACTGTTAGAGAGCTTAGAGCACCCAGGGTTGTGTGAAGTGTTCATGATGACAACTGAACTCAGGAATTGAGTTTCCTTCTGTTTGTATTTCTCTTGATGGGACACAGTTCCTCGGTTATGACAAACTCCATTCTGAAGATGTGTGAACTGTTACAATTGAGTTAAAACGTGTGCAGCACCAAGTGAGAGCAAAGGCAGAAAGCCAGCACCCTCTGACATCTGCTCCAACCTGAGGTGCTCTCAGGCTGCACTGTGCTTCCTGCATCAAGACTCTTCTCATCCCACAAATCCATAAATAAACTTTGGAGGAGAAAGAGAGAGAACCTAATTCCCTGATTGCAATGGCAGACTCCATCAGATAAAACAGCACTGAAGTCATCCCCACACACCCTTAACCCTCTTCTAACAACATGAGCAAACACAGTCCAATCCATCTTCCCTAATAAATCTAACCACCTCCGCGGTAGGAATTTCCTGAAAAGCAGGACAGAGTTTTTAGCTGAGCAAACCAGTAGTTCCCAGTCACCTGCTTAGTCCATTACCAGCCAGACATTACTGCATGAGTCGGCTGACCCGGGTGCAGGCCTGGAATATTATCAAAGGTGGGTATTTATCCAAAGATGATGCCAAATATTTCTAAGTACAGGGAGAAGTCTCAGCAGAAGAGTGTGAATAAGGAGGTGCAATTTTTCATGCACTCCTCATGATGAAAATTGCTTTTCTTCACTTCCAGTATTCAGTCATTAAGTTTCCAAGGCCAAAGTTGCAGCTCACATGAAAGACCATTGCTGTGTTGGTTTAGACCATTTCAAAATGATGGCCTTGGGCTTGGTTTTTCCGAAGTCACACTGTCTTTCCAATTGCTTTGGACAACAGTTTCCCACAGAACCAGTGCTTCCCAGTGACAGAAAATGCTTCTGATGCGGTTAAACAGCTTGTCACTCCAAGTATGCTATTAGCCAAACCACAGTGCAAACTGCAACCTCAAAGCAACTGTCCTAACCTTTTCTTCTGTGGCCGCACAAAGCCCAGCTCTGCACCACAGCCCATGGGATACTCCTGAAATAACACTTACTAACAACAGCTCTGCAAATAACAAGAAATGTACAAACAGTGGCACTTGGATCTGGGAACAACGTTCCTCTGAACATACCCAAACCACAGCACAGCTACCCCTCAGGCTCTGCTGCTGTGGTCTGCAAGGGGCCACTGGTGGAAGGAATTCAGTAGTGCTCTGGATTTGGCTAGTGCAATGATCAGTAAACGTGATGCATCCTTTACTAATGTGCTCAGTCTTACATGTGCAAAAGGAGACATCACTGAAACATACCGGACATACACATGTGCTGTCTTCCCAACCACAGAAACGTGTTTTTCCCTTCCCTTATACTCTCTCTGTAGCTTATCTATTAGCATCTGCTAAATACAACATACCCTTGATTTGGTCCACAGCCTCAAAGCTTTTATGTGGCTTCTGCTCCACTTTAGGAATTTTGCAAATAAATTGCTGTACTGGATTTGTTTTGAAGAAAGCATTTGTTTGTTTTCAAATCATACACTTGGCTAAATGAACAGGATCCAGCTTTGTGCTTTCTCCCAGGCTGTTTGGGTTCCAGTAATTCTTTGCTGCTGTATGTTTGAAGGAGATTAAGGGGACAAGAGATGGGGCAGAACTCAAGTGAGCCCTGCCTCCAGTTCCACATGACCTGTGCCCATGGACAACACTGACTGTCCCCTCTCTCCTCTAATGGCAGCTCCCATGTCAACATGGATGTCAACATCCCATGTGCATGTCAAGCATGAACCCAGCCTGGTTTCAGCCAAAGAAGTAGGTGCACTCCCAGAGCAGCTGCTTTGTCCTGCTTTTAGATAGCTACTTTAGAAGAAGAATCATGCCCAAAACATGTCCACTGCTCTCTGTGGGCTTCAAAGGGAATCTGAAGAGTTAGTTCCTATGAACATGACAATGTTGTAGCAATTTTGGACTGATCAGCTCTTTTTCCAGTATTTTCCATTATTATTTTAGTCTGTAGAAATAACATGGATCTGATTTGCATTTGATATATGCCTGCATCTGGGCTTCCTGCCCCCATCCAGCACAGAACATCCAAAACTGCCACTGACTGCGCAGCCAATGAGAGGCACCTCTCATCAATACCAAAGATGCCCATTAACATCTTAAAGCAAGTTTCTTTCTCATACCTCAAGTCTACCCAATACAAAATTGGGATAAAGATACTGAAACTGATGTCTGATTTAAAGATCTTGCACGCCACAAGACCCAGGGGCTATTAGGAATAGAAACGTAATGGGTACAACTAGCAGAATGAGATTTGAAATCAGTGATTTCAAATGACTGATCAGAAGCTGTTGCGCAGACAGCAGATGAGAAAGAATGAGAGCTTCTAATATATGAAAGCTCAGACCTCAGGACCTTTGAGGACAAAGACACTGCCTGAGAGGAGGAAGAAAGTCATATAAAGAATAACCTTGTAAATAGCACTATCATAATCAAAAAGATGTTTGTGAAAGGCACAGAACAAAATGGCTGGAGTCAATAGAGACAGGCCACATTTTGTGACAGGAGCATTTGCTTTCGTAACCCCAAGTCATGTCAAGGCCAGGAAATAAAGTTCACAGTCTGAGCACACTCTGGTTATATCACACCTTGATCACACACAGGGGAAACTGCTCCAGAAAGGAAGCACAGTCTTGTTTTATGCTAACAGTAACCAGCACATCCCATAATTTCCCCTGTGCTTCAGCGATGGAACTGGCTCTTCCACGTGAACAGCAGGGCAGCAATTATTTTTAGTGGCTAAAAAATTAATCTGATGCTCTCTTCTTGATATCTTCCCATCTACCTCAGAGTTAGCCTCCATCAGGGCTACAACTTCTATTTCCCAGGAATATCTTTACATAAGACAATATCAGGCTGACAGAAAGACACTCACAAACAAGTTCCTTAAAATAGTCCTTAATGTTATCATTAGGCTGACAAAATCAAGGTAGCCTAAGCTCAACAGAAAACTATGCTGCTACTTCATACCCACAATATAACATTGCTACAATAGCAATAACATGTGTGCATTATGGATTATCAATCCTGGAACAGCAGAACTGGCATCTCTCTCAATCAGCTGCTAAATTATTCTTAGCTAGTCCCTAAATTAAACATTTAAACAGACAACCCTATAGAGAATGCTTTAGAAGTGGCTTTATGAGATCTTAAGAGCCTGATGTGCAGCAGTCCAGAGAACCAAGGGTTTCTGCTTGGCTTTGGCTGGCACTGGGCAGCTCAGCATTACTGGAGGCTGAACTCCTGGGGATGCCTGAAAGGGTGCAGGTCAACCCATCCCCTTTCTGAGGCAGATGCCACAGGAGAGAGCAGGAGGGAAGGGAAGCAACTGCTGATCTGCTGGACGGCAGGAAAACCTGACCCTTTTTGGCCGTATGTGTTTAAGGCAGGGCTGGGAACTAATAAGGATGCTGGGCTGAAAACGTTCACTTACCACTTAATTCCACGACCTTCTGCAAATTGCCTGACTAAGCACCATCCATAGCTATAAAAGTGGACACAAAACACAGTCTGGATGATCTATCTGGAAGCATTATGCGTGATGGGTGTCTGAAAGCTACTCCTGAGTCATTCCAATACAGAAGGAAGCCATACTGTATAAAAACCTGCTAATGGCAGCCAGAGTAATTCTCTGCACCTGCAAGTCTCCAAAGGCACCTTATACTGACCTACAAGACACTGCTCTCCAAAAGAATAAACACACTGCCAAATAAGAAGAAAAATACATGTATACGAGGTACATAAATCTCTGGAGGGCTTTTACTGAGCCACATGTGGATTAGCTCTGCTGTATTGCTCAGATGTCTTGAAATAATCCCCTTCTGGAAGATAACTGCATAGAAAACAAATAAAAATGATTTAAATAAAAATATTAGGGTCTGGAGTATTACTTCACCTTTCCCAAAGCTATTCTGTGCACATCCACATGTACCAGACTGCACTGAAAGATAGAAACTGATCTCACCTTATCCCTTTTTTGTTGCTGTCAAGGTATTTTTAATCAGTTGTCTAGTATTATTAGTCTTTGTGTTTTCTCTTGTAAGCCCTAGTCAAAGTCAAAGCGTTCCTGTGCTCTTCTATGTGTGAGTGGGCCAGTTTCCTCCTCGGCCAACCCTCAGGTTACCCTTACTCTGCTCAGGCACATCCACAGATCACAGTCATTGCATCCTGTGGTCAGCAGGTCCTGGGCTTATTCAGGCTTGTGGGTGTTCTTCTGAAGTCACTGATTCGGCTTTCAGGCTACGCTTGTTGGTCACTGCAGGCAATGCCTCAGAGAAAGGGATATTCCAACCCCATTTAGCACCTGGGAAACCGGGGCACAAGATAGATTTGCCCTGGATCTAATAGAAACATGGAAGCTGAACCCAGATTTGAATCCTACCTGAGACATCACAGCCATAGATACATCCTTTCTTACTGCATCTCTTAATCTGAATTCCATTATCTTTACCTTTTTTCTTTCCTTATAGCTAACAGCTATAATTCATAAACCACTCTGAAATAGAAATTAAGTAACAAATTATTAACATACTGCTGGCATCTCTCCCTCAGTGCACAGCAACTCCTAGTTTCACAGTGATCACCAAAGTACGGCATCCAGCGTCACAGACAATACCAAATATTGTCACTAAACACTTTAAAAGCAAATTGTGACTTCATCAAATCTTAACACTATTGATACAGAAGTTGCTTTCCTTCAGACTCAATCGCCTGTGCTCATGAACCTGTGGAGTGGAAGTTTTTTACCCACTTACATTTTGGCGCCTTCCATCTCAACTTCTTTCTGAAGTTGATCATCCCTGTGGTGCCTAAATGAGAGATGACAGTGAACCCATAGGGAAAATAAGGCTGATGAAATGCAAAGCAGCCTTATTTATGATGAGTCTGTGTGCAAAGTGCATTTCAAACTTGGTTTTTCAGTAATAACCAATGTTGGGGGGGATGGGGCAAGCCAATATTTGCATTTGATATTTTGGAATATTTCATCTTTTTCTTTCTCCTTTGGCTCACTGATGCACAATTATTACATTTTTTTCCATTTGACTTGAAGATCTGAGTGATAACTAAAGCTCTGCAGGAAATGTAACTAGCATCTTTGGGGTCTGCAGATGGAGAGGGTGGGTTTGGGCAACCCCTCCTTTCAGCCTACAGGAGATCAATGTCAGCTGCTTGGATTTGGAGGCATGTTGCTGTGGGAGCCTCACACTGATGCTGTCAGTATCATATTCCTGTTCCCCATTGAAAAGAATTACTTGACTTTGAAGTATTATCATGGTTGCTCCTCTTTAAACAAATCTCCTGTCTTTCTGAACAAAAGCCATGGGCTATGAAGTACTGCTCCAGGGCTGGCCACCTCCAGGCAAGGCTGGGGAGCAGCCAGCAAACCCCTCTGCCATACGGTGAGTCCAGCATGCATCTGGCCAGGGTTTTGCCAGTAAAGCGCCAAAGACTGCTCTGTCCAGAGCACTGCCATGCCTGGGCCTTCGCTGGCCTGAATCAGCACAATGTAAAACATTATCTGAAGGAGACAGGATCAATAAATAAGTCACTCAATATTTCACCTTAGAAGTATGATTGGAGAACCCATCTGCTAACCCAAACAGATCAAACCCTCTCAGATATAAATCTGTGACATCAGTGAAATGCATTGAGTCAGGCAGTAAAGCACAAGATAACCCTGTCCTGTTGATAATGTGACATTCTGCCTTTGCTCATATTGCATAAACGAGGAGGGGCAGGCTTCCTCCCACTGTTTGCATGGAGGGAATCTTGCTAATTTTTCACATCTAGCATTACAAACACAGCAGAAAGAGGGAGGGTGAGGCAGTCATGAGGCAGGCATCAGGCACACACAATAACACACTTGCAGCTCTCAGGCTCAAGGCCTCCCCACAGCGGTGGCTCCGTGCTTATGAACACTCTAAGCGCATCCCTAATGATCTCGCCCAGCCATAGCAGACAGCCAGGGCTTTGCTGCTGGTTATCAGGCACCATGATGGACCTGCTGCCCTGTTGTGCAACTGAGAACTGCCAGAAACCTGTGAGCAGAGCCTCTAGTTTGATCTTCGTTGTCTTCATCATAATTATTATACCTTTGTGATAAGCAGAAAGAAATCCAAAGGACAGGTCTACAGCTCCCTTGGTCACAGGAGCAATGAATCCAGTGTGTCCCCAGCATTCCCATGGCTCTGTGTCTGCTCCCACTATCCTCAGCTCCCCTTCCTCTATTTCAGACCATGCAGATAACAGTGTCCCTGAACGGACAAAACTGGCAAAATGAAATAGGCAGTTCCAAATTTAGAAGATAGTTCTGTCCCCCTGGAGCTATTTTTAACTTGTTCCTATTGGCATTTCTCTTTTCTCCCCGAGCTGGGCTAAGCAGCTAGTCCTTACTGAGATCTAGTCCCATATTTCTTCTGCCTGTGTCGCAGCCAGGTGTTGCAAGGGTATCTATACGAGTGTGGCAGCTCCAGGCTTCTTGCTGTCCCCAGAGCCAGGCAAGCTGCATCACAACTGGCAGGAAAACCAGGGCCCAGCAATGGGAACAGCCTTGAATTCAAGCCCAGTACTAAAGGAATTACTGACATAACACCCCAGGATGCGTAGTGCAGACAAGTACACCAGGAAGTAGAATAGCCAAGAAAAGTAGTATAGCCATAGCCTAAATGTCATCTCTGCATGAAGCTGAAAACAGAACGCTACATTAATATCCCAGTGTGCTTTGCTGGTCTAACTTCCATCCAAAATAAGGATCCCATTTTGCTCCAAACCATGCAGGCAATTATTTGTTTGCAATGCAAACTAAGTAGATCCTGCTTTAACTTTCTACATTAATAACTCATTGATCATCAACCAGGCATGAGAAATATCAGCTCAAACTATAAATGCTCGTGAGATTTATGGTCAGAGAATGGTACAAAGAAAACCATACCAGAGCTGTCCCTTGAGGGTTCAGGTACTGCCTACTGCCTCCAGCTAGTGGTGCAGCACAGACCTCTGCTCCTCAACTGAAAGGCAACCCTGTTCACTGGGCAGTGGTGCAGGCTGTTTTCCCTTGCACCAATGTGGAACACCACACTTCCTCAGTTTGTTGCACTGACTTCCAAATACATAGCAGTAAAAATAAGCTGTGGCCCTCAAATTTTGTGTGAATGAGTGTAAATCATTACTTCAAGCATGAAAACTGCAAACCTGCTTGTAAGATTTATTATTGTCAAGCTGGGCAATTACAGCATGGAGTCAGGTTTGTGTTTTAATAAATGAAGTACCAAAGCTCTTGCCAAAAGAGGAAAAAAGAATTAAGTCAAACTTAATCTGATCCAGATGGGCTGCACCAGGTTGTCCCCCGTGTGGCACTGATTTGATAAGAGACCTGGATCTTCTGCTGCCCTGCTGCCTGAGGAGATGACACACTGCAGAACCCAACTACAAGAGATACAATGGGTTTTTAAATGACCCAAATTTAAAACTAACTAACTCTTTGGGTTTTGTTGTGTGATGGGTTTGTACTCAGCAGATTAAGTGCCAGCAGGGAGGCAACCAGCAGAAATAAGCTCTGCTGCAGCCCCCAAAATGACAGGGGTGGGGAACAATGCAGACCCAGCTGGTGGTGACAGGCTTCTGTACAGCTTAAGGAAAGGTGAGAATATCCTCTCTGGGTTGCTTCATTTGTAAAAGAAAACCAGTGGGGACCTCTGCCAAAGTAAATGAACTCTGTAAGAGATACACTTATGTTCTGTACTCTTTCTCCCAAACAAGTGCAAGATAAATACAGAAACACCTTCATCCTTCGACGCTGCCCACTGAGGAACACAGCTTAGTTTGCTGCATTCCTCTGCTCCTCTTGCATGGACGTACCCAGCCATGTCCTCACTGTCAGGCACTGCTAAATCCTAGTTTGGTTTTTTGCCTGCTCCCACAGATCTGGTATCTCCACCTGCAATTGTGCTCTGGGTCAGCTCCTGCCCCAGGATCAGGCAGACTGCTGCTGTCTAACTGGTCACATAATGAGAAGCTTGAGTCCAGGCTAGAGATCCAGCATTTGGGATACTATGCTCCTGCATTTGTTTTGTCTCTCATGGTAGAAGTACCATGTGGACTGAACCTGCCAGAAACACTGCTACGGTCCTGCTCTGTCCCAGATTAAGGTGCACTGTCACACTCGGGGTCTAATGAAGAGCTCTTACTTTCTCCTCTTCCTTCTGCCCTTCTTACTGAGAAGGTTTCTCATTTTCACGCCCGATTTCACTACTGACACTGCCAAGAAGGACAACACAGGAGCTGAGACTCCCCCACATTGACAAGACAACTCAGCTGTGTTGTACTTTGTGCTGGGCCATAGGATGGGGACAGATGGTATCAAAACCTGGCAATCCTTTATCCCTTACCACCAATAAAAACCTATTTTCTAACAATCCCACAGACAGGTAAATGATGTCCTTAACTTGGCAACTTCGTTGAGTTCTATTTTGTTTTGTAAAGTGCCCCATATCTTGCCTTGCTACTAGTCTCAGTGTTCAGGGTCACAAGTAAATGAGACACATCTGCTTTCCATTTAAAGGAGTGAGGAAATAGTTATGCTGCAGGAGAACCTGTGGTTTTGCTTGCAGTGTCAGAGGAGGCCACAGAGGTGCCACAGGAGGCTCCAGGGTACCTGCAGATACTGCCTGGCCTGGATCAACCTATTTGTATTCCAGTGGCTGGCGGCAAGCCACTATGTTTGAGTTTTTGCCCTCAGTAGATGGTTTTACTCTGCTGGAGCCCAGCGTCATGCTGGGGGGGGAGGGGAGAGGAAAGGAAAACAGGCATCACCAGCGTACACCCAGTGTTCTGACACACTAGTTAAGTTCTAAATTATGGTTTTAATTACTTGGCATGATTTATTGAGACAGTGTCTCAAGGTCATAAAGCACCACAAAGTGACACAACTTGTCTGCCAGTCTGAATCTCTGCACTGAACTGCTCCCTTCTCCTCTGCACTGTCATCCTCCTTGTGCCTCCTCCCACACTATCCAGCATCAATGTGGATACGACAACACTAAGTACCTTTGGGGGCTAATTTGGTAGCTCTGAGCCACAGTTGGAAAGGGAAAGATCTGGGGATAGTAAGCTGGACTGAAGGGCTGGGTTCCAAGGAATGTGTAATATAGGTCTGCCAAAGGAGTAGTTAAAAGCAGTCCTGTTGCTGCCCCTCTGATAAAGAAATAAAAAACCCACAAAGCAGAATGCTGCTGTAATGCCCCTCAGGCAGCATGCCACAGCCTTTTGGGTGCACGACAGAACAGACCTGCAATCCACTGAATTTGTCCTGTGCCAGCCTGAAAACAGCAAGAGGATGGTCAAGGCCCTGCCCAGGCCTATTCTGCCCATAGAGCTGTAAAGAACTCACTGATTTAAGTGTGCCACAGGAGCTGCTGTGCTTTGCCCCCAGTGCATAATGATGTGCTGCGACCCTGCCAATTAAAGCTAACACTCTTCATGCCTTTGGGAAGGAATTTGTGCCCTTCCTGTGGCAAAACAGTGCAGGGTGCCAAGGAAGAGACACTGGAATCCAACCCTCATGCATTTTAAGGCTTCTATAAATAATTAAGGGAGCTCATTAATTAATAAAAAGAAAGTGAAATTGAAAAAGCAGGAGGAGAGGGGCAATGAATACCCACTGGGGGATAATAAGTATGTCCTACACTGCAGCTTACACAGACTGAAGTCTTTTAGGGAGGGTAAAAGTGGCTTTGTGGTTTGAGCTAGAGAAACAAATCTTAGCTGGAAGGAAAATCTTCTGGGAATAAAACAGCTACTTCCTAAATCCAAGTTACATCTTTCAAGACTTACACCCTCAAGTGAGGACAACATGGGATATATGCAGATGCATCTGTGTATTTCTCAAACACATGAGGAAGAAAAGGCTGTAGCTGGTGCCTGAGGTTGGCTTGCACCAACACATCTTTGGG
This sequence comes from Pezoporus occidentalis, assembly GCF_034315485.1. NCBI lineage: Eukaryota > Metazoa > Chordata > Aves > Psittaciformes > Psittacidae > Pezoporus > Pezoporus occidentalis. The sequence continues at coordinate 1,488,921 of NW_026912887.1, forward strand.
GAAGAGATAAAATACAGCAATGCAGAAAAAAACATTTTTCATTAATTAGATCATTATTAGTCTCCTTTGGCTCAAACATGGGAAGCTTTGAAGCCCTAGCTGCTATCAAAGAAAAGTATTACAGAAGTTCCACAAAGACAGAAAGAAACACACACAATAAAGTCTGGTAACATCCCAGTGGGTAAGAACTGGGAGAGTACACTGACTGCAAGGAACTAATTACAGCAGCTCTGAAATCAGCTTAAATCTGTGCTAAACACCAACACGGTGCTTTGGGCCATCGCTTCAAGTGCAGAGAAGAAATGTGACAAACACACAGACAAGTCATTCCAAAAGAAAAGCAGGAAATTGGAGGTGCAGCTGAATGCTTGTGAGGCCACAATTACTCAGTGGGGGTTTGAAACTGCATATTTCATGTGTACAGTTACCTCTTTGCACTCCTGCCTGCATATTCTTGTATGGGATTTCAATGCCTATCTTTTGAGTATAACCTTGGTATCTAAAAAGACGAAACTTGCCTGAAGTGCTGATCCAAACACCTAGCAGGCATCAGGGTTTTGAACAGGTGAAAGAGGCTGGTTTCTCTCCTGTTACTGACACACTGCCTGACACAAATTGGTACTTTGCTGCTGATGACTTCTCATCTCCTGAATATTCCCCTTGGAAACTCTGGTATGCAGCTGGTGAGCCATGCAGCACAAGCGAAGGGAGAGGAGATGTACGTCTGCCCTACAGGAGGGAATGCAGAGGAAAGGCATTAAATGAGGTTGAAGCCTGTGATCTTGCCAGATCAAGAAAGTGGAAGGTAATAGAGGCAGCTGTGCTAAAGTGCTATCTTTCGCTGTCAAGCAGCCTGACATTTGCTCTGGTTTCAAATACTTATAATCTGTTGTGAAATATCCTTCGGTTTTTCCTGTCAGCAGCTCTGCAGGGATGCAGGGGGCATGGCTGGGCAGGCAGGAGGACGATGCATGAGGCCGTTCAGCCCCTGCTGCCTGCCCTGCAGAGCCTGCCCAGGACTGGGACACAGCCTCCATGGGAAAGAACCTTCCTTCTTCCAATTCTGCTACAAGAGCCTTCACCATGAAACAAACAACCACGTACATTGGATGCAAAATGTATTTAAGCAGAGGGAAAAGCAGTCAACAATAAGGTTTAAGGTATTACGACAATACTCTAAATAATACTCTCATTTCCTACTGTACAGCCTATATGGCTCTTCACCATGACAGATGTTTAATAACACCCAGCCAGTTGTATGCAAGTAGTAAAGAAACAGTTCCTAGTGTAGAGCCAGCACAATCCTTATTTCTGTATTTTCCTCCCTCAGTGTAAGCCCCAAAGCTAGAATAACTTTCACATCTGCTCCACCATCAGGTTTTAGTGCTCTAACTCCACTGTGCTGGCACCCCATGCTCCCAGAAAATGATACTAATCCTAAAATATGTGTCTGATGTAATGTCTGTAAGTAAAATGTGGGGGGAAGGGGTTGGGCTTATTTGCACTGTTAGCAGCCTGCTGTGCCTTCCATGAAAGGGCAAAAGAAGGGAATAGAACTTGAAGAAATCATGCTAAACAATAGCTGCAGAAAAGTTACTCATTACTATTCCACAGTAGTAATAAAAGTTTGCATAAATGTAAGAACTAATGGATGAAATAATAATTAAAAAAATATATTGTCACTTATAGGGAAAAAAATCCCTGTCCAACGCTGCAATGATTTATTAATATAAGTAATCAATAGCAATAGGTCTGTATCAGTTTTACATCTAATTTAAACTTTCAGGTCTCAATGTACTCATTAAATAATAGAATAGATTTACATATTTTAATTATATTTTATGGATTCTGAACATAATGTAATTTCAAAGGTTTTTCAGGAGATGATTAATGAACAGGGCAGTCATTGTGTGTGCAGGACTTCAGTGTGGCACGAGCTCAACCCCTGATGTGAGCAGCAGTGGGGTCACCTACACATGTGCATGTGCATTGAACTGCTTGAGCTGAAATGAGGAACCAGAGGGCAGAGTGAAGGTGCAAACCCCTTTGGCTTTTAGCACCCCAACAAGCAATCAGTTACACCAGGAACACATCAAGACATTGGCTCAGAGAAGTACAGCTCATCTGTGTTCACTGAGCAGGACTGTGTGAAACACAGAAAAGGTATTTCAGGTCTTATGCCAAGGACCTGTCCAGGTGAAATCCCTTAGCCCAAGCACCACTCCTGCATACATTCAGGTGTGTTTTGTATTTTACAAGTGGGAAACTGAGCTCAGGAGAGGGAGAATGAACTCGACCCAGGTCCCAGAGCAGATGGGGACAGAACCAAGACAGGGCTCTCTATCTCTACCCTTCTTATTCCAGCTGTTAGGCTGAAAGAATGATTTCAGAAAAGGCTGATGTGTCCAAAACTGCTCTTCCAACCAGCTAATAAAAGGTAATAAATCTCTCTGCAAACCTTGAGTCTCACATCCTTAAACAGCCACAACTGTAACACCATCACTATTGTTTCTAGATTCAGGAATTACTTATCAATAAGATAACAGCTCCCTCAAACCAGGGTCAAAACCTACTGAAAAAACATCCCCATGAGCCTCAGCTTCCTTCTGAAGGCAGACAGTAAAGAAGATTTGAAATAAAACCTGAAATGCAAACATAGAGGAAAGAAGGTCAGAGCTGCCAGCTCTCTTGACTCCACTGAAGATCTTTTATGTTCCATGTTTCCTTCACAGCTTCAGCTATTTGGTCTTGTGAGCAAAGAAATAGAGTTTCTAGTACTCATGACTGTGGAAGAAAAGCTGAAAATTCATCTGTTGACTGCTCTGAACTGTTGCACAGCAAATGGTCACATACAGTAAAATTCTTCCTACTATTACAGTCAGATTAGACCTTGTTCTGGAGAAACCATCATGGTAATAAGCTGTACAACTTGAGGTTAGTAAATTCTGTAAATGTTTCCTTTGATGTTCACATATTCTCTGTTCACCATACAATACCCTGTCCTTCTAGTCATGGAATGCTGTTTTGGGAGTGGCAACTAGTGATTTAATTAATCTGCCCTCATGAACTTTTTCTCTATCACATAACAAGTTTATTTTCATGGGTCAATAATTCCTTGTTCTTGCTGCTAATACCTCTTCCCCTGAATATGCACAGAGGTGATGGTTCAGTTTCACTGATTTTCCCAAAAAGGATTTAAAGTCAAGTGTAAAATACAGCTAAACCACAACAAGGGAAGGAATTCCCCCCAAAGTCAACCTGTGATGGCTGAAACAGAAATCCACTACAAGGTATTCTGTAAGGAGGCACATCCTAAGAGAACAAACGGTATAAAATCTGTAAAGATTTTTATGCTGCTTGTGTTCCAGCTCTCTGCTTGAGCAACCTCACTATTACACAAGTTCCACTACATGAGAAAACATTAAAGCCTTCTGACACACACCTTAGTTAACCAGAGTCGTAGGGTTACAACTATATCCACTAGCAGATCAGACGTGCTTAAACATCCTACTAGTTAAGACTGCATCAAGCCTTGACCTCTAGGCAAGGTCTTTTCTCTTCTAGCTTAGCCGCACCTTCAAACCATAAAGCAAGTTTCATTATCTTCTCTGAAGAACCCGAATGCATCACTTTGCCATTACTGCCAGTGCTGTTCAGAAACTTGTCCCCAGGGTCTCATCTCTCAGATGGCATCCCTGGTGCCTTCAGCCTTGGCTCCTATTCCAGCTCTCACTGATGTTTCTGCATTTGCTCAGTAAACACACCAGGCTCTGTATAATGTAAAACATGAGCATCTCCTACACTGATAGAATTACTTCTGTGCTTACACAGCTACTTAATTCCATTTTGCTATTGATTTGTCATTTTAAAGTTAAATAATAAACATGGATTATAGCCAGGATACTAAGTGTTGCTTTTTCCCCCCCTCTAGTTTTTGATTTGTGTTTATTTACTGATAGATTTAAGTACTCCCTATTGCATTTCACACATAATCTGGCAAATCCTGAGGATTTACTTTCACAATTGATTAGAAAAGTCAATGTTCTACAGATAGGATTAAAATGGGAAATACCTAGAAGCTTTGATGGAATCTACTTATGACAAATATCTCCACTAGGCTCTCCAGCCCTTAAAACCCTGTGTTGTCAATGTTGTGATGACAGAACCATTTCCTACTACAGGTATTATGCTCAGTTGTCCATTGTGGGAGGGCCTTGTAAGCATCTCATTATAAGCACATGGGAAAAGATCAGTGTTTTCCATTTGCTGGTCACTTTCTTCTCCTCAAAACACAGCCAGACAGGCTGGGAGGCAGTGCTGAGGCAAACAGCGTTTGAGTGTTGTCACTTGAGTAGTCTAAATTTAAAAATTCAGAAATGGCAAGATGTGACATTTTGTTTTTCCCTTTTTTGTTATAGCTCCAAACCATGTTTCACTTCTATAGTTTCAGTTATTTTTAAATCAATGTCTAGAATTTTTTTAATGCTTTCTGACAGGGCAAACTGCTTTTTAGCATTTGGATTCCCTGACAAACGGTAAACCTGGTTCCTTCTGATCCACTCTCACAACCAAAACCAGATCAGTTATTCACACGCAGCTCACTCCAAAGTGGAATAATTTTCCAGATCATGACATTTCAGTGCAGAGTGATAAAAACATTAGGCTCGTGTCAGAGAGCACATTACAGGGCAGCCTGAAGAAGTAGACCTACTCCTAATCCCATTCTCCTGGGGCTGGGGTCCCTCTCACTGATGCTGCTGGATAGTGAAGTTAAATTCTGCTGCACAGTGCCATCAGTGGTTCCAGTTCCTAAGATAGGCCTTGTTTTGCTGTTCTTAGTGAATTTAATGCCAAAATGTGGGGGCAAAGGAAAGCCACCATGGCTCATGCTGGGGCTGACAAATTCCTGAAGAGAGCAAGGCATTGCTACGCTATTAGCTGACCACTGGAATTTGTAAAACAGTCAGTACTTATTGACCTTGCCTGGTAGAGAAAGGTCAAGTGAGCAGACAGGAGAAGGTGAAGGTAAACCACTCTTTGGGTGTCTCCCTTCTAAAAGGTCACACAAAGCCAAAGAGACAATGCCGCCCCCCCCCCCCCCCCCCCCGAGTCTGAGACACTGGAAAACACCCCAATTAAGTGAGAATTACCATCCCCATTAAGTGGTAGCCATCACTGCTTAATTGCTATCCAGGGAGGCATCCTGACTGAGAGCAGATGAAGTTTAGCACATCTTAGGCAGTAGATTATTGCTTGGATATGAAGGAAAGGAAAACTAGAAATATAAGACTAAGGCATTTCAGTCTAAAGCTGGAGGTGTTCATTTTTGCTACGTATCACAGAGCAGAGCTTGGGCTCCACTGAATTGGGCTGTCTTTCTCTCCTCATCCACAAGGTCAGGGTCTTGCAGGGACTGGGGATGATACAACCCTCTTGTCATTTGTTTGCTCCCAAGTGGGGAAGGAGCAGGAGTGGAGCCCTGCTCCAGGACACTCAACCCAACCCAGGCTGGACTGTCATGTTGTGGCTCTGTTTTCTCTGCAGAGCTCAGAACAGCTCTAAAGCATCTTTTATTCAGCTCGAATCAAGCCCCCTGTTCCTACTGTAAATCCTCTGGCCTCAGTGAAGACTATGGCTTTGTCAAGATAATGTGACCCCTTTTTTTTTTTTGTTATTTTTCATAACCCAGAAATTCCTCTTTCTTTGACCTTTAAATGAAGATGCATGCCAAGAAAAATCCAGGGCTTGTTATCAAGACAATCTGTGGCACAGGCTGTGTGGTAATGTCCTCCTGAGGTGATGAATCAGATCTATCAGTGTCTAGATACTAAGGCTTTTTTTATCCTTTCGAACTTGGCTTTCCAAATCTTTAAGCCTGATCAGAGATACAGGCACTACAAGAGCTTACTTAAATCTCAGCAAGACAAAAAGAGGGCGAGGGGGAGAGAGCTCACATAAAATAAAGAACAGCACTTTTTAAAGATAAAATATAACTCTAGGTACAATGAAAGCCTTTAGAGAACAGAAGAGATCTTTGTCAGGAATGTATCTCATTTAAACCCATTGTTTCACTGCATGCTTGGCAGAAAGGCAACCATTTATCTTGCCTTTTTTTCCCTCCTTTCCTGATGCTAGTTTCTATTTCATTAGGAAATGAATCACTGATGAGGTGCTAGTCCTGTCTCCCTGCAAGCAGACCTCAGGAACAGGGGAGTCAGGAAAACGAAAATTACATATAGTTTTACAACCAAAACCCTGAATGTTTTTACAAGTCCAGTATTATATATGTTGTGCTGCATTATGGATATCTGCTGCTTAGCATTTATGGTATGCAGGCAAATAATCCCAAGCCAGAATACCTGTGGTTAGATACCTTCAACTTGTGTTAAGGCCGAACAGGAAGAAATTTTCAAAGGGAAAAACAAAGGGCAGAAGAATTCCTAGATTTCCACACAATTTCCCCTGTGGGTGCTGTGAACTGAACCTTCCTGGTTCACAGCACATTGCTGGAACACTGTACCATCTCCCAGAAAGCTCAGAGGGATCTCTCATTTTCACACTTGGTGTAGTGCACACACCTGTTTGTAGAGTTATATGCCCAGAGAAGGAGACAATCACATTTCTGTAGCTTGAATACCCCTGTGATGAGGCATAATCCTGTTGTGGTTTTGCATAGAGAAGCAAACTCCCAACAAAGCCACCTCAGCTTGAGTTCGACCTGTCGTTCAACACAACATGGATCAGGGTATTTTCTGTGCATTGCAGCTGCACACTGAGCACACAGAAGGTGTCAGGTACAGTGCAGTCTACACCCAAGCATCCTTAATTTGATGATGCCTGAAAAGCCAAATCCTGACCCACACCACAGTTCATTTTGGCTACTTCAGGTATTCCACAGAGAAAAAGGAAGAGAAGGGAAGTTGCTTTCCTACCCTCTGCATGAACACATCCACCATTGATTGTACTGGCGTGACACACAAACCAAACTGCTGCCAGAAATGCCCATCTTGGAGCTTGAAAAATGTGTCTAATAAAATATACTTCTCTCCACCTTCCTTAGTCTCTTTCATATCCTCTGACAATACTTCACATTACTATCATGGTGCTGTGTGAACCTTCACAGCTTCCAGCTACATTTTGGTTAAATTTCAGTTGGATAACCACAAAAGAAAACAAATGGATTTAGGATTTGTGGAATCTTGTCCCTCAGCTTTATAAGGTTAAGAAACATAATGCACATATTTATTTTATACCATTTGATACTTCCATTTAGTAGGCATGTAGCATTTAGCAAAGATACACTGGACTGACCTACTCAGAAGAAGCACATGAACAGGACTCACCACTTTCATTCAAGCAACCAAAAAGCTTTGAAAAGTGCTGTACTAGGATGTTGATCAAACTCCTGCACAGGTACGATTCTCACAAGGGCTTCTTATTTTGAAGATCCAGATTTACTGACCAGCAGAAAAATCCAACAGCCTTCTGAGTCTCCCCCTTTTTCACCCTTAGGAGAAAACCTTCTTCACACGATGCACGTTAAAAGCCTAAGGTCATGCTGCAATCCCAATTACCTACCAGAACACAAAACTAAACCCACCAAGTCACCCTTAAAACTAAACATTATCCCACCTTCTGTTCCTCCTGGAAAGGTGCTTTCACTTTGCACATTGCTTTTTTACTTGTTCTAGAGTGAATTGGTTTGTATCTCAAAGCTACTTGTAACTAAATAAACCTGTAATACTGATTATAATGTTGCATTGTTTTTTTTGCAGTGCCTGCCTCTCCGTTATCCTGCTGCTCCTTGTTTTCTGTTCTTAATAAAGCATTTCCAGGTCAGAGACAGGGATAGAATCATAAAATGGTATGGGCATGGGCAGGGACTCGCCACTCTAGACCATGTCACCCAAGGCTCCGTCCAACCTGGCCTTGAATGCTGCCAGGAATGGATCATTTACCATTGTCCTTTCTGTATTCTGTTGTACTGGGGTTTTCTCCCCTCTGTCTTTCTGTATTTGTGCAACTCACAGTGCACAGCATTTTCAGTAATGAGTTTCTGCGTTTTTCCTCATGGCCAGTTTTATTTCCTCTGTTTTCCCTCCTTCATACATACTGGAGCAAAGGAGGAAACCTCAAATGAACTGTGCATCAGCCCACTGATAAAGTGGAGTACCTTTCCCTGCAGTAATTACCATTGCCTAAGCTATACCCAAGCACAGCAAATCATTTTTATGTCTTTATGCTCTGCAGCTTGCAAAAAGAAGCCCTAGTCATAGGTAGACAGCATATGAATTGCCAGAAAAATACCTGCTTGTGTACCGATCATTTATAACCCAGCCAGCCCAGTGCTTGAGAGGGTTTTGCCCACTAAACATCTCATGAATCATTGACTTCCTTTAAAAAGATAACAATAATTTCAAAGAGGTGAGTGGGATTGGACTGGATCATTATGTTCTCCCTCTAGGGCAGGGAGTTAAAAGTTTTAATTTTCTTTCATCAATCTAAGTCATCACCCAGGGCTGGAGCCTGATGTTTGACTTCCACTAGTGAAAACCTTAGATAAGATGAGATCTGAGCACTCTCCACAGAGGGCTCCAGTGATGCTACTACACTCGTTCAGAAACGTGTATCTTCAGATGACTATAACCCTCCATCAAGCCCACTAAAGCCACCAGCAGCAGAGCTATCTGCTTGTCACACGTTTACAAGGAAAGAGAAGGGAGCAGAGAGACGCTATTTTTGTAATCAGGACTTCCCAACCAGGTCTGTGTGACCGGCATTATACAGCACAGCCATAATGAGTTCAGTGTGGCTTTGGTAGCCACGGATTCATTGCACATGTTCTGTAGAGCTGATTCGTTCAGGGAACACATCTGGGGTTTCCAGACATCTGGCAACGCAAGGTATTCCACCAAACTGACATTCAGGAGCCTGAGTAATTGTTCTAAACCTTCAAATCCAGGCAGAAAAACAAAATATGGCCCCATAAACTCAGATGTACTGTACTCAGGGTGGAAGCGTTACTCACTCTCTCAGCATGTGTCCTGTGGTGGTGTGCTGCTTTCTCACCATCACTTCAGGACTGCATCCAACTCTGCACCTGAATCCCATTTGGTTTGTTGCTTCACTGGCTCTAGTGCAGCACTGGGCTTTTTTGTTACCTTTGCTAATAGCGGACCCTGAATCCTTGTTTAAAGTTGATGGCTGATGCTCTGATGTGCCATCACCCCAGCCACAACTACCATAGCCCTGAGCTAAGCAGTTTTTCTTGCAATTAATCTAATGGTTTTTTAATTTTGCAGTAACTGCACATCCATTTAATGCCTTCCCAAAAAGTGCTAATTATTTTTTAACTGCTATTTTATATGATTGATTTCCAGCACGTGCATTCTTTCTTTATTATTTTTTATTAGAATTGATTTCGTTTTAGCCAGCTGTAGGCATTCTTCGTATTCCTGTCAAGAATGGAGGATCTTTCTCATAGGAGCTGTGCAGAAAATGAGGTACTGAATGTCCCCTACAGTCCATAACTTAACGTAAAAAATACAACAGAAGGCTAAGACGAGCAGAAGGCAGTAAACAGGGAAGCTCATAAGGCAGAGGTGGGAAAGAAAAGTATTACAGAGCCACCATCATGGCTTACCTGGAGTTCCCAAGAGTTTCAGAGGAATCCTGCCAGGAGGAAGTTCAGCACAGTCAGAGATGCAAGATGCTCCAAGCCTTCCGTATGTCAGCTTCGAGCTTTCTCATGGTGTGTTTTATGTGTTCAACCTGGAGAAGAAGATACCATATTAATATACCAAAGGACAAAGCAACTCAGAGAAGACAGTGTCAGAAACCTGTTTACAACAGGTTGTTGATGGCACATTGTACCAGCTATGCTAAAAAACACTTCTGTAGGCAAAAGGAAAATGAGGGAACCAAGTTCATTGCTTTCTTAATCCATCTACTGACACTGCCAACAAAGACAGTCCTGCCTTTAGGACCAGATTTAGTGAAGTTTTCCAAACAACTTATTTCCTATGTGCCACAGAAGACAACTGGAGTGACAGACTGCACACAGTGCAGCAAGTGAGCAAATCAGTCAGCTCTGAAGCACCTCTTCCAGCCTCAAAACAAGATCCACCTTTTCTGCTAGCAGCTGTGCCCAGGAATACAAACACACAAGTGATGGAAGGAGATTCCTGCACTGCACAATCACCACCATGTACCAGCTACTGCAGGGGACAGGGCTTGGAGGAGGAGCTGAACTGCAAATGACTAATCTTACCCAGCTACTGCTTAACTAACATCCAGTTCCCTATTCAGGATACAGAACTGAGTTACAGTTGAATAGGAGTATTTAAATAAAAGGTATTTCAATAAAAATCAATCTAAAGAAAATATTTTTTAAAGGTATGGATGTATAGAACTGGTGTTTCTACCCTTACGCACTGATGATATGTGCTCTTTAAAATCTGGTTATCAACCTATACTGTTTTAAGAGTACATTTATATTTAGATGCTCACCCAGATTTCTTTGCAAATTAAACTGAAGCCCTCAGAGATACTTCACTTCCTTTTGTTCTTTCTTCTCTAATTATACTGTGGCACTAATTATGTTATGGGCAGAAACAGTCTATAGATTGCTGCTGCTTCAAAAACTCAACCGCTGCTCCTGCTACTCTCTTACCTTCTGAGTATCTTCATTCAGTCAAAAAAAAAAGCAACCTGAAACAGCACGCAAAGCAAGCAAGACTGCCCTAAGTTCTCTCCTTTCCTGCAAGTTCTCTGCCTCCCCTGTTCTCACCTGCTTCCTATCACTACCAATCCCCAAAGTTTGCTTCATGGTTATCCTTGATCTACAGCACTTCTCTAGACTACAGATGGTACCTCTGCTCTAAAAAGCATGACTTTTTCCCAAGTAACACAATTCAAGTTGTTAGGATCTTCTCCTGTAGCCTTTACGCGGATGAGTAGTCTACCTCTAGTGTAACCCCATCTGGAGTAACTTAACAGCAGCTGTCAATAGTTGGAACCATGAATTTCTTAATCTCAGAAAATGATTGTAAAATTGGATCATCAAAGAGCACATTGCAGTGAACGCACCTGGTATTTCCTTTTAAGCATAAGCTCAATAAATGATGTTTCTAATGTTAAATCATGCAATGTTAACTTATCGCTAATGGCACAAACGTATGCTCGCTTCACAAGATCTACCACATTAAGACCCTCTAAAGAGAAGGAAAAAAGGGATCTTAACAAATTTTTCAACTCATCAACTCACCATGGAGTCAACTTAAAGCATTGATTAATAGGACCCTTGCTATCCCAGCTGAACCCGTAAGTAGCTTAATAAGACATAAAATATTCTATTCAGGGTTTTTAGTTTAATACTTTTTATTGATTTTTTTTTTTTTACAAGAAAATACAAGAGCAGTGTGCATCTAAAGAAGTCTGTACAAGGCCTTCATTTTGCACTGGCACATCAGAAGTAACATTCATTCATTTTGCACATGCTACCAACCCACATGACCTTTAAACTGTTATTCAACATGAAAATTAAACATCTAGCAAAAAGCTCTGAAAGAAGGATTCATTAGAGAGTACCCTGGATGTGCTGCGCATTGCATCAAGTCACACACACATTTAATGGGAAGCTGCTGATATCTCTTAACACCAGTGGTGAGCAGGACAAGTCTCATTGGTGGCAAAGAGGTTACCCTGCCATATACACTGAGGATGTAGTTGGGTATTTATGAGTCTCATGAGAACGGAGAAGTCAGACAACAGCAAGGTCACCCACCTATGGGGCATTCACAGCTACAGTATCTCCTTGGTGCTCTGCAGCCCTGTATTACACAGAAAACTCATCACAACTGTCACCCTCCCCAGGCCTCCTCACTTGTTCCCCACTCCAGACTCCCATCATAATCTTCCTATCAGCAGCCCCCTTCTCCCCAAGGCAGTCTGACACCCCTACTCTCAACTTGTGCTTTAACCACAAGACTTTCCTTTTGCCCTGCTGAGAACAGCCTCCTTGAATCTCCTTCTCCTGATCAGGCACACTGAACTAGGTGTGTGCTTTCCCCAGCTTGAATCAAAGTGTTCAAGTTCTTCTGTTAGCACTATTTCTGCTGGCAGGAACAAAGTGTTCCATTCACCTCAAAGCCATCAACTGCTTCTGATGGCCCTCACAGCAGGTAGCTAGCAGTATTCCCACCTCCATTTGTCATGGCGCCCACACTATGTGGCTTTAAAGTCATTACACAGGGCAAGAGACACAGCTGCCTAAAGCACAGGTCTGCTTAATGGAAAACCAGGTTATTGTTGTTCTCTATTTTATCTTTGTTTTTCAGTGTCTTGCCTAGAGCAAAAGGCCTAGAGTCACCACCACTGGGAAGCCCCATGATCACACAGGCATCTCCTCCATGAGTCAGAGCATAAGGCAGGTTTCAGACACACTTATGCTGAACAGAACTGCCTTCCCCCTGTCCAACAGTGACCCCTTTGTGACATTGCTCAGTAACAAGCACAGACATTGCGGGGATGGGGATTGTAATCATTAAATTGTAAATCCCTTTAAATGCAAAGATCAAAGGGAAAGTTTCAATCCAATGACACATAATTAAAAATGCAGACGTGAAGAGCTTTGATTCATGAATGCTTATGTACTTTTAAATTGTTGCCAGGGAGATCAGGGCATGAGAAAATTAAAACCCATTACGCTTCAAAAGGATAAATGATTTTCACAGCTTTCGAACATTATTTCCTGTTGTGCACATTTTTGTGTGGTTTCACATTTCCCCGCCCTGCCCAGGCACATTAGTTCTGAAAAATGTTTTCCAGAAAATGTTCAGAACTCAATGAGATTAAAAGGAGATTAGTGAGCTGCCTGGATGGAGAGTTCCCATTGGTACTCAATGGCAAATGCTCGGGGCAGTTACAGTGGAACCCCACCACACACATTTTATCCTTTTACCTGTTTTAAATTAAGGAGCTGTGACCTTTTCATTCATTATGCTTTTTCTAATGGAGCCAGTACAATACAATATGGTACAGGCCATAAGCCAAATCTCCCTGAAGTTAAAAGAAAATATTGCCATGGCTGCAGTGGTTTCAATCTGTTTGTTTAACATTTCTCACTTACAAAATCAAAGCACTTAACTGAAAGGAAAAGGCTGCTTCCTATTTCACAAATACAAAATTGAGACTTGCAAAGTGGATGCAATTCTCAACCATCACATCATGGATGCCAGACTAAGTCTAGAGCTGTCAAGCTACAGCAAATACTCCCACTTCTGATCCATGGTGTCTTTCAGATCTGCCCTGCTTCAACACGTGATGTTAACACTCCCAACTGGCACCTGAGATGTCCTTTGAAGTGCTTTATAATCATCCCAATCTTACAAGAGACGAACAGTGTTGCTTCATATTTGCAAGCGTTTAGCAGTTAATTTCTTTGTTAGAAAAGCACTGCTGAAATCCACCTGTGAGATGACGGTTACAATGACTCATAGGCAGCAGTTTCATTAGTGGCCTGAAAGTACATGTGAAAACAAGAAAATCCTCAGTGCTCAACTCATATTGCTGCTTAACCACTGGCAACAGGAAGGGTGAAGATGATCAGACAAAACCTTGAAACCTGTACTGTACACAGCTAGGTATTAGCCAGCCACTCTCCCTCTACAGTTGATGGAATACAGGAAGATTCATCTCATCTGCAAATACCTATATATGTGACTCTAGATGCCTCCGTACCATGAGGATGTTTTTGATTTGTATGTATAAAGTTACATAGGATGAATTGCACTATTCAAACATGTACCTTTGGGATGAGGGAATAGATACAGCCCCCAAGACACAGCAGCTCTAAATACACCAGAAATCCCATTCTGTTTCCATGCTTTGGAATTTCAGGAGTCCACATTTTCAATAAAGTAAGGCGCAGCTGCATCAGGCTGACTTGCTCCTCACTCTACTGTGGCATTTTTCAGCTGCTAGTCGAGCCAACCTTCACAAAATTTTCCCCAAAAGGAAAAAACCAGAGACAAGTAGCAGCAGACTAACCGAGCACTGAGCAGTTCAGCAGGCATTTGATGGTGAAAGGAAAAACCCTTTGTATTTACTTTTGAACATATCAATCAGACATTGTTTCTGCTGGAGACCAGTCTACTTCTGAAAAGTGTCTCTATGGTGGCAGCCAGCTGAGACACAGCACAACTGGCTATCCCCATAATGCCCCGATCTGCCTTTGTTACCCACTGCATTCACTGAGATAGCTCCAGAAGTAAGGCACCCCACATCTAAAACATCACCCCTTCTTGTTATTATTTCTAATGTCTGAATAGCAAACAGGAAATGATGAATTTATCCTTAAGTTGGTGGCTGCTCAAGAACATGCTTGTATTAGTCTTTGTTTACACTTACTGGATCAATAACGTTGCTAAATAATTCCTATTCTGCAGATTTCAGTCCAAAGGAGATTTTCTAGTCTCAGTTTCTTTGTGTCACAGACCATAACACTTAATCCATTTACCGGAAGGCTGAGATCAGTAACTTGCATTTGACCAAGGCAAAAACATCTGGTGTTGACTTGACGACTTGAAGTAGTGGAGAAGCAGTTTATCCATTTTTTTTTCCCTAAGTGCCTTTTTATGTGAATTGGGTCATAATGTCCCCATCAGCATTTTCTGCATGAAACAGCAAAACCACTCCATGTCCAAGCACCTCAATCCTCTCATACGTTTGGCTGTTAAACAATGTCTTCTTCCATGCACCCTCTGCAGAACAACTGTCCTATCTTAAGGGAGCAAGAGACCAGCTCCTCTGCAGGTTTAAGTGAGCTCTGATTCATTACTGACATCAGTTTACATCACCTGTTTTGCCTTGAACATGGCAGCGCCGTAAGAGCTGGTTGACAACTCCTGGATAGTGAAGACTCTCTGATCTGAGCTGCCACCTCATTCATGTGAATACTCAAGACTTCTCCAAACTCTCCAAGGAAGGAACTGATCACACTCCATACCAGAAGGGTTGCCTAGCCTAGTTCAGGGCTCTTCTGAAGTCCCTGGACCCATATGCACTCAGTCTTTGGTTTAAAGGAATTCACTTAAGACGAGGTACCCAATTTCATCATTCTTTCCTCAAGCTTTTTCTCAAGTGCCCATATTGTTCTGTTCAGCACTTCTTGCCTTCAAAAGCAACATGCTCCTTGTAAAACAAGGGACAAGGGCATATTTATTGCACCCCAGAGGCACCACAGGCAATCTCAGAATTATCTCTGCAGATCTCTATTGTGCTTCTGCAGCAGCACACCAAACACAAGGTTTGTTCCCCTTGTAGTCAACTATTAAGGCACATAGGGCCCAACACTTCAGGGATTTGCTACAGTTATATCCAACCTCCTGTCTAGTTGGGACGCTGCATAAATACCAAGACTTCCTCCCACTCTATTTTCTGCTGCAAGACCTGTGATTTTTCTGTGGGTATATTTGTCAGCTGCTCTACTATAAGATCCAATCTAGGATTACAGTTCTCTGCTATTCACTGCATTTCTTTATCCCACTTGTCAAAACAGAATCAGTCTTTCAGTATCATGATGACACCTTAATACAGTGTGGATCAGGTTATGACTGACCTACAGACACAAAGAGGAAAAGGAGTAAGCTTCCTTGTGCACCAGTAGGGCACTGTCCTGAAATGTGCAGATATCATTTGACTCTCCTCCCTCTTATACATGATGTACACGAGGGTGGTGAACAGCAAAGATGACTTTGTCCCTCAGTACGCAGCTGAGCTACACAGCTGAGGCTGGGAAAAGTGTGAAGGGAAGAAGAGTCACAGCAATACAAATTCTCTCTAGCACGGTACTCCTGCAATCTGCTTCTGCTGAAACCAGCTCTGGGCAGTAACACACCAAAAGCACGTCTGCTGTTTGCATATTGGCTTGCAAAACCAGGAAAGACAGGTTTGGATAAAACAGATGCAAAGGACAGTTTCCTACATCATGAATCTCTGCTCAGCCACCATGCCAAAAACTGAACTGTTCTGTTTCATCCCCCCAGTCAGAATATGACTTTTACCAGGACAAATAGCAGGAGCTGCTGTGATTTCCAACATGCCTGAAAGCAGGGGCAACAGGAGATCTCACAGCTGAACAAAATCCTCAGGTTTTATTATTGTTCTTGCATTTCAGTATCAAACCGTCATTCAAACATTCAGGCCTGCTTTAGGGACTGGTGGTATGACTTTCTTGCTCAATTCACATTCATTCTGGTCCAAGTAATGATTACCTTTGGCCGAGGCTCATCACAAGTCCAAGCTCACTGCAAGGCCAGGAGAAGGATAAGGACAAAACTAATGAATTTGAATGGTGTTCATCAGTAATAAATTTTATAAATGCCTTTACTGTGTGCAGCAGCTCCAGTTTACTGTGCTTAATTTGCTTTGTAGGACAAAGACCACCACAGTTTCTGACAATCTCAACAATTTATCAGCATACTGTGGGAGCAATTATTTTAAAGCAGATAGGTAGACAGCTAGTGTTCATTCCCCTCTGCCCCCCCCCCCCCCACCTGCACATGTGAAGTAATTCTCTTCCTTAACACTCTCAGCCTCACCAGGGCTAGGACCATTACAAAGGGGAAGATGAAGATGAAATCCTCATCCAAAGATAAAACAGCTACCAACTGCCATTTTTGCCCTACTGGAAATTACATTGAGAGTATCTCTTCTCACCTCCTAGAGTGGTTGGCAACCGAGTGCTGTCTATATTGTGAAAAACTCCCCAATCCACTCTTCTGTGCACTCTTCAAAAGGGAAGTATGTTCTCCATGTTCTGCAGGTCTCCTTTACTTAACAGTTTCTTAGCATTGTGCTTCCTCTGCTTAGGTTGCCCTTAAATTGAGTGGTTGTTTTATACTAAGATAGAGAATATGTTACAGACATATTTTTCCGAAGGGCTGAGTTCCTAAAAGCACATCACTGTACTGAAACAGATTCCCATTCATCTTCTGGCTGTCACTGCCTGACTGGATGACCTCAGCCTCATCATCCATAAGGTAGTGATGAGAATCATCAAACAGCTCCTCGTGTGTCAGACACACAAAAGCTGGAGGTGAGCAGTGCTGAAAAACAGTGAGGCATGATTACTAATAGCTCGCATGACTATTCCCAAACACATGCAATCTCATAATATTGCCTTCATTTGGCATAACACTGCCTGAAAACACCGACAGGAAAACACTGTTTTGCTCTAGTGTTTTTCTGATAACTGGAAGGGGAGATACAAACAGAGCATCTGCACTGCCCCGACAGACAAACAAAATCCCCATGTCCCGCAGGTAATTACCATCTCCTAATTGGGTTTGAAAACAGGAGATTTGAGTCTGAATGCATGCAGCTTGCACCAAAATGAACAATTACATGTCTGAGGGATTCAGTTGCTTCAAAACACAACAGGAAGAGACTGAAACTGAGGCTGAATTGAGGTTTTGCCTGCAAGTTTGCAGATAGCCCAGACTGACCTCCACTAACAAGCTGGCTTCTTTTGCTGGCTGGCATTAGAATCCATACTCACCCCTATTGTCATTTTTATCTGCCACTCTAGGCTCATTACATCAGTTTAACTAACAGCAATTAATATGAAAATTAAAATTGATAGCAAAATTAAGTACTTGGAAGACAGTCACTGTTCCTGCATGACTCTGGCATGCCCAATTACTGCTAAACAAAACCCCAGGTACAACCTGCACTTTCCCAGCCGGTCCTGACCCAGCCCTACAACCCAGCCCAGCCCTTGTGTCTCCAAGACCGCCCCATCTCTCCCCACTGTCGGTTCACTCATCACACTCCAGTGCAGCAGCCAAATTTGAGAACCTTTAAGATGCTGTGACAGGTTAGTCCTACCTTGCTGTTAACACATGCAAAGGTTTTATAGCATAGCTTACACTGCAGAGAGCAAAAATAGACACAGGCTTGCTCAACACCAATACACGCCTCTTCAGAAAGTCAGGTTTCCTGCCAACGGACTGTCAGAATCCCATACCTGACACAGGAAAACTGCTAGACTTGCCCATGACCTTGAAGTTTCATTTCTCTGTGGCTTGGTTCACAAAATCTCTACTTTGCCAATCCAGATGCGTAATTATTCAGTTTGTATAGTACTTGGAAGGCACAAACTGTAACAGAGTTAAATTATTATTACTGACAAGGCTCTGATATCTTCCAGCCTTCACTCAGCAGCACTTTCAATGTTATCTGCCCCACCATTATTGTGACAATAGCCTCCCACACTAGATCAGCAGCAGTGTCCAAACTTTCCATGCATGACATGCAGCTTAAAACTCATCTACTTGAAATGAGCTGGCAGAATTAGTATTATCCTCTGTATTTTCCATTACCAAGGCACCAGACACACATTTTACAAACATCCTTTCAGCAAGGGAATATGTCAGTTTACTGATACAATAATCAACATAAATCTGCAAAACTCTTTTGCTGACATTGTTGATAGGGAACACAACAGTGTTAAACAAACTGAGCCCTCATTCCCCCAGTGCAGCTTATCTGGAGGTGCTTTGTAGAGAGGATGTTGCAATTTTATGCTGGTGTATCCAATTTTATATTGATACCTGCTGTGTACAAGTGGAGCTGTAACTGTGTTGTGCCCAAGAGCTATCCTTACTATGCACTATGCTGTAACTACCTCTGTCATATACTTATAAATGGTTCCAAGCAGTGAAATAACATCTGTATTGATCTAAAGAACATTTCATCGATTAAAGACTGCAGAAGAAACCATATGAAATGCAAGCCTGTTATTTAAATAATGTCTTTCCAGTACCTGCGTTGGAAAAACAGGAACATGAGGCTGTTAAATTTTTTATCAAATAGCTCCCACTGAGATCGCTGTAATGATGCAAAGTCAAATCGCTAAGCTTTGGGTTCCCACCCTCCACTTCCCTTTATTCTCTTCTTTGGGGGGAGGGAAAGATCTACAGATTAAAAATGCTTCTGAATATTGACATTAAAAGCTTAAAACAGGATAAAATACATCCCCATAACTTCTACAGCAAGCTGGCACAGAGGTCTAGGACAGGGGATTGGTGTGACCAGCAAGCTTTTGGGAAGGACAGTTTACACAGACTGCCACTGGTGCACACTTGAACAGCTTTCACCATCTTTAACGCCACATTAAAACACTATTGTGTCATGTAGAAGTGCAATCCATCTTCAAGGCTTTGTACTTTGACACAGAGGAGAGAGATTTGGAAGAGAGCCCTATGAATGGCATGAGAAGCATTAGCTGATGTTGAAGAACACCCCCTGGCAAGCGTATCTGTGGTTCAGGTATAGCATGGAGCAGGGGAAAACAGAAACTTGGCATACACAAGATTAGCACAAGGCTGCCTCCTGGCAGCAGCTGACAATTTACTGTATCTTTTAGTTCACGTCTTACATTTGAAGAGAAATTCAGCAAACACCAACCAACATCTCTGCCAGGAAATAGGAAATGTAAATAAAACCCAACAACCTCTTGGGAAATCCAAATTCAAAGGTTTTCAGACTCAATTTCCACGCAGCTCTGAACTTCCCAAGATTGTAGAAGTCTGTTCTTGTATGAGAAATCCAGTATCAATTGTTTTACCACTGATGTTGTGTTTTAAGGGGAAAAATACCACAAGAAGGTGATGAAAATCAAAGTCAGGAAATAGGATGAAATCAATACTTGGAGACAAAAAGGAAAGAATGTGATAAGATCCAGGAGTTCGACACTGTTCAGTGAAGGTTCGCTGGGCTGTTCTGTTAGGCACATCTTGAATTTTTCTAGTTACATTTATTGTAAAAAGAAAAAGAGTGATTTTGATATCACAGGAACGCTAATACAATATTTCTAGTTATATTTATTGTAAGAAGAGAAAAACCTAGTGATTTTGGTATCACAGGAATGCTAATACAGATTTTCATGTATGTAAGTTGGGAAAGAAACACAGTCATTGTGTGGTAACCTGAGGAATGAAAGCCTTGGAAAAACTAGTAAGATCAACTCCATAAGATAACTTCCCTTTTGGCTGGTTTGTTTGCTCGTTTCCTACCTCCCTTCTATAGCCTTTAAAGGCTTTTTTCTGTTGAAGAAATTAAGATTAATTGTGCTAGACTGAGCGAGCCAAGCTAGACAGTCAAAACTGAAGAAGCTATTTGCTGTTCTGGCATTTTTCTATACCAGAAAACAATAACTGCCCACCAAGTGATATCCTCCAAGATACCTCTTGCCAGGTTGAGACAGCAAAAGGCACTATCAGAACACAAAGCGATTCTGCCCCGGAAAGTGCGACGCTCAGCCCCAATTACAGCCCAAGCTGCTCCTCCAATGGTTGAATCAAACCAGAGGACTCTGGGGGAAGAACCTGTAGATCAAAAATCTTTTGGTGACAAAATCTTTTGCAGCCACCGAGGGAATGGCCAAGGCTGGTAGTGAAGATGCAATAAAACTGCGGAGCTTCACCTCAGTACAAGAGAGCAGAGGTGTATTTACAGCCAAACTTGGAGGTGTTCCCCCTTGTGGCTTTCCTTGTAATGTTTCAGGGACATGGAAGTCACTGCCAGAGCCAAAGCCAGCACTGAAATGCACTCTATGCAGCCTGGCAAGTATGCAGGCAAGCCCCTCAGTGAAGTTTAAGCAATTTAATGGTGGAGGGTAATGCAAATGGTGTGTCCAGAGCATATACAAGACAAACTGATTCTGTTTTGCTACTGGAAGAAGACTTTTTTCAGTTAGTTGCAGTTCATTAATTGCTACCATTGAATGAGTCTTAATTTCTTTGCTTGAATTCAGACAGGTTTTTCTTTTTCAGCATTCAGCCAGAGTGTAAGTTTGGGCTTAGTTAATGAAATATATACCTGATTTACATTAATGACTATTATAGGACACCTAGAAGCATTCAGTCCAATCACTCAGCAGGCTGAATATTTTAATCTTATCTCTTAGCTGGGAAATGCTGCTTCATGCAAGGGGAGAAGCTAATGGCATACTTTGGAAGGAGCCTGGAAACACATGAATCAAAACCCACAAATGTATGGGTGTGGAAGAAGAACTATGGGGACACTTACTGAACACACAGTGTCTCAGCAGAGCTATTTAAAGGGGGTCTCTACAGTGGCCAGAGAGAGGAAAGACAATTTCCAGTCCAGCCTTAGGTCCTATGAGAAATTCCAGTAGTCAGAACCCAAAGGCCCACATCTGGAAATCTCAAGACAGTGACCCAAGTATTTTCAATTCTAAGACCTGTGATTACTCAAATCTAACAGGGTGAAGAGAAGATAACTTTGAAAAGAGACAAGCCCTTCCCTAACTTAAATTCAGCATTCCATCACAAAGGTATTATCTATGCAGTGTATGTTCAGAGGATCCAGAGAGATTATGTCATTTTCCTGTCTCTTTTGGATTTGGGCAGTCTGAAGGAAAAGTTAGCTGCCATTACCAGAGCAAGCAGACTCCAGAGTGGAGTAAAATGTTCACAAATTTGAGGGTTATCACGTGCCATCACAAAGACTGAAAAAAACATTTCTATTCAAGTTCTATTCTATTTCTATGTCAACCTGACAATACTTGGGTTCAATTTTCCATAATAGAGGCAGATGGTCTCTGAAAGGGCAACAGTAATAAATACTGACAGACAAAATCCACCCATTGAAACTTTTTGCTAGTAAGATCTCAGATCTTGGCACCAGCCACTATTCCAGGCAAGGGATCCCACTGCAGGGTTTAACATTATATCACATGCTGATGCAGCAACAATAAAGGAAAATATCGACAGTATGAAAGTCCAAATCTTTTAGGGGGACAGTTTATTTATACAGCCATAAATGCATCCTGACATTCCTGTTGGTTTACATATGAATAGGGGAAGTAAACTGTGGGAAAGGTGGAGTCTAATGCAGAACAATTGTTTTGATTATTTCAACTGCAACCACCCCAAATTAGTTTTCAGCTAATTTCATTGCAACTAAGCATCTGGTATTTTATCATCAGCATTTTTAGTAGTCAAAAACTTTTTTCCTAACCCACTGAAGCTTCTCCTCTCCCTCTTTATCATCCAGAGCATTGTAAATGTGGGACAATGTAACATAAGCCTCAAAACAGGCCATTACTTAAACTGATGGGGTCATTTTCATTTATTTCATGGCAGCCATTCTCCACCCTTTGCTTTCCTTTGAGGCTGTTTTTTGATTGTCTTGTTTTGAAGCCAGGCAATTTGTCCCACACTCACTGCTGTTCATAGGCTAATTAGAATTTTGAAAGTAATTTAAATACCCTTGCAGTGTGCTGTTAACTCCCTCCAGATTGCTGGGAACATTAGCTTCAGTGTTTGTTTATTTCAACTGACTCTAAAATATCGAGCACATTAAAAGTTGTACCAGATTTGGGATAACTCACCTTTAAAAATAAATTCATTCCAAAAGTAAGCATCCTACTTAATTAGCATTGCCTTGTTCTCAGGGAAGGTTCCACCCAGGAGGACTCTGTGACTGAAGCACCTGGTGGGAGATCTTAGTGCACCAAGAGGCCAAGTCAGGGAAGCAAGGCCTCAGCACCCTGTAGTGACCAAAGCAGGGTAGCACAGGGTGCCTGCAGAGCTCACCTCTCCATCACTAGCATGGTCTGAAGACCCAGCTTTTGGGACACATCTGCTGCTGTCATGCATGCTGACTGGACTGTCACTGGCATGCACTGGGTCCCCAGACACCAGGCACACCTTGGTGGTCTTCTTGCTCCTGAACTGGTGGTGGTTTTGTATGAGAACCTTCCCTGGCAGAAGTCAAACCCTGACCTGGGCCCTTAGACAAGTCCAAAAGAACCACAGCCCCCAGCACATCAACCCTAAGCTACATCTCTCTCCTGCACCAAGTTGGGGGGACCCCAGAAGGGCCATCCCCTCTCCTCATACCATCTCTCCAGGCTGCTGTGGTGCCAGCAGGCACACACAGCTCCAAGCACTCCATCAAGCTACAGCAAGGCTGCTGCTGAGCAACCCGGCTCAGCCGCCTGCCCCTACAACAGACCACTAACAGGGGCCATGGAACATGGGACAGGAAATTCTGAATGAGATCAAACATGGAAGTGTTCCAACCCCCTTCATATTGATCTTTAACTGAAAATCACCATATGCAAGTTGTGTAAACAGAACTGATTATATAAGAAATAATTATGGAATAGTAGGAACCAGCATCAGGAACTTGGGAAAGAAGTTAAAGAAAGTTCACAGAAAAGAACTGATACTGTAATACATTTAGAGCCTTCAAAGCCATTTCATTTATCACCTTCGACATTTCTTTCTGCAAAGAGAAGGAATTTCATGAAGAAAAAAATAAAAATAATCACTACTACACAGTCCTGCACTTTGCAAATACCATTATTTGTGCAAACAAAAAGTATCTAATTCTCTGTAAAAATTTGACACCAATTTCCACAATAAGCATTCTTACAAGCAATTAAAACTTGAACTACACTTGTCGGAGAAGTGCCTACAGTATACACCTGTGAACATTAACAACCACTTCCACCTGGCATGTTTGCTTTGCATTAATACTCTCATTAAGCCAGCTAAGAACATGAAGGCAGCTGTACCTGGGTTCTTCTAGCCAAGTACCCTCCTCTGCAACAAGGACCATAAGCTGACACCTAGAGATGACTAAAAACTGAGCCAATGTATATGGTACTTTCCAAGTACTCTTGCAGCCTCCAGCCATTTTCAACTCAAGCAGTTTCTTGATTCTAACATTCTCTATGTGTGTGTGTGTATGTATGTATATATATATAAAACACACTAGATATTTTCTCCAAATACTGTGCAGGCTCTGTGTCTCACATATCCTTTTTGCAAAACAGACAGTCTTTGGCAAGCAGTTTCACAGACTTACTAACATTTCTTATGTTTGTCTTGAACTCAGTTGCTACCATTTTTAATGACAATTTTATTTTCTATCATTCCTTTATGAAAAACTTTTTTTTGTTGTTATTTGCTTTTCTGGTAGCTATAGAATATAGAGCTGATGTTTTCATGCAATTAAAGTGTGCTCTGAATGGCAGCACACACTTTTTGTAGTTATGCCACCTCAAAAATGAAGTTTGACTTCCTAATGTGGTTACCAGTATATCATGGTCACTCTAAAGAGACCAACTACTTTCATGCCAGTGTATCTGTACTTGAGCCTGCTCTAATGGAATCACATATTAGTACACCAGTTTTAAACTGAAACACATAACGAGGCACAAGCCAGTGAGAAACCAGCCAAAACCAAACTATCATTTTAGTGCCCAAGAAACACTGGGGCAGAGCAGGAGACAACAGTACTGCTTCATCAGATCCCAGCTCTGCTGACATAAACCCCACCTCTATTATTAACACACTGCGCTTTTGTTTACTCCTAAAAGAGCTTGTATACAGTGCTCAGGCTCTAAACATATCAAATTATTAATGAAGAGTTTTTAAACCATCAGGCTGGCATTGAAAGTTGAGAAACAGTTTCTCCCTTAGGTTTCCATGGTTACTGCATCTCCAAAGCACAATTCAAGTCATAATTTGCTCCAGGTAGCTTCCCAAGCTGCCACGGAGGTATCATTGCCCTTCATGCAAGTGCACGGCAGGGACAGCCATTGAGCCCTAACTCCTCTCAAAGGTGTTTCAGGCAGCATCCCCAGGTGGCTGAAAGGTGTGTTGAGCATGCCTTGCAGTGAAGTGAGCTGCCACCTTCTGGGATACAGCCACTGATGGCTCTTCTTATAGAGTTCAATGGGACCCACATGGGCTTTTGCAGCCTTCAGGGCAAGTGTTCAAGGCTCAAAGTTGGCCTGGCAGGAAGCAATGAAATCCTATCTGTGGCTGAATCTGCTTTCAACTAAGACATGCTTACTGATGGCTCTTAGAAACCTAGCATTTTCCAAGAGAAAGCACAAGACAGTGGATCACATCACAGGCCCAGGTCAGTGTCCTCCCATGGCTGTATCTGACATGCACAAAGGCCCTCAGGGCATCACTGTATTTCTGCAAATCCAGTGCTAAAGCTCCAGAGGATCTGACAGGCTAAAGCCAATGAGAACCCACTTAAAAAGAAGCACAAAGAAACATGAGACACACACAGCTTGTAAAATGCACTTTTGTAAACGTAGCTGGCAGATAACAGAATAATAAGTGAAGACAACAATAACTGTATCTATATAAAAGTCTTTAGAACAGCTGAGATGTTTTCCAGCTACCCAGTCCCACAGATAATCCTGCGGTAACAGAAATCACCAAGGAGACAAGTCAAGCCCACAGGATAGGAGCCTGTGTGGCAGAGATGCAGACAGCAGTGCATTATAGACTAAAGCTCATAGGAATCAGCTAACTTAAACAACGTACAGGCAGCATTGGTCAACATGTGCAACATGCCTGGGGCTCAGTCATGAGATGGAAAGTAAGAGCTCCAGCAGATCAGTCTACAAGAAACAGACCTAAACACTGGTGCTCAAGAACGTAGTAATTCTGTTACGCATTCAGGTCTATATTCTACCATCCCATCCCTCCCCCAATAGGGTGTCCCATACCAGGAACCAAAGGGCAGCATCCAAAGCGGATCATCACCTTATGAAAAACGATCACACACAATGAAGCCATACAATCCAAAAGTGAAATGCAATTTCAAGTTTCCTAAATTCAGGTATCTTGAAAGGCCAATTGCTGAGCTCTGTCAGCTAAAAACAAGGCTTTCTTAAGCTCCTGAGAGTCTGGAGGCTGAGCCAGTCTTTATTCATTTTTCAGGATCATGGGCTTAAGGAACTAATTCAGACTGAAGGAAAGCATGCTACCAAAGAAGAAAAACAAGGAGGTAAAAAACACCATGATTAATAAACACAAAACATAATGTGAAATTTACTTCTTCCAAGCACTTTACTACACTCAGTTAAAATGCTTTAATTTCTGATCAGTCTAGCTATGTTTATCTACAAACATATAAAATGACATTATATGTCCCTTCTGGTGGATAAAAAGGCAAATAGTTAACAGCATGCAAAAATAATCAGGGTAGCAAGCGGAAAAAGCTCTTTTCTACTTGAATTTACACATGGAACCTAGAAAGAGAGACTAATTGCTCCCTGGGACCCTGTGATTAGCTAAATCTGACTTGTAAACAGCTGCAAGATCATGATATCAAGGAGTGGGCACCTCTGTTTTCTGTCTCACTGGCTGCTTGAGACACATTTTTTCCCTGATTTGAGCTGATTGGGCCTCTCATTTACCAATTAGGGGATGAGACTGAACAGGGAGAACAGAGGATGATTAAAAATCTGCTCTTTGCTATTTCTGCAACAACTGTGGACCATTCTCTTCCAAATTAAATCTGGCTTCTGGCTGGCAAGCTAACTGGCAAACGCAATCTCATTCCCCGAGTGCCAGAGTGCATCAGCTGTACATGAGCCATTTGTGGTTCATCTGCAGGAAACATGACATGCCAGTTGCTTTTGGGTGGGCTGGGAGGAGGATGCAGCACCACCAAGAAGCACATCACTGAGCTTCTCTACTGCTCCCACCCAAGCAGATACGGTTTGGGAATCTTATGAGACTGTGCTTTAGAAAAACTTTGGCTATTTACACTGCCTCCTAAACTTGCTTTTGTCAACAGGTCTGGTTATTAAAGTATTATTCTTTAAATGGGAAGACAACAGCAATGAAATCTTTTCACTGTTTAAAATAATTATAATGTAATCAAGAAGTTCTGGCAGGTGATGTTGTGGGAAGTGTTCCTTTTCTGTTTGTCCACTCAACCTCTTGAGCTAGACTAAACCCACAAGACAAGAAGAATGCTCAAACATAGCTATTTAAAACTCACTCTGAGCCAGATAAGTAAAACACACATCCACAAGAAACCCATGCTCTCCATAGTTTAATTCCTGGGCACAGGCCTCCCACAGGAAGGCTTTAGGCCAGTTTCATAACCTTAGTCATTTTATAATCTCTATCTTGGGAAGGAAATGGTACTCTCAGGAGAGCTCTCTTCAAAATAAAACATGGGGTTTTCCCTGAGTAATTGTGTCTTTTTTAAACTCATTTTCCAGACAAAAAAAAAAAAAGTCATATTGCATTTTATGATGTCAGATTTTTTTCAGCACGAGAAAATACTTTCTATGAATAACAGCACAGAGGCAGCAATGCCAACCAGAATTACAGGTCACTTCTCTAGGTTTAATTCAGTGAAAAAGTGAGCGGAACAACCTTACTGCAGTAACTGAGGCCTGTTTGTCCCTCTCCAAATTGTCCTAACTAATTTGTTCCAGTAAGTGTCATAACTGGTAAATTCAGTTCGGGAGAAATTCAGGAGGAAACTGTTCACAGTTACCAGTGCAGATTAACACAAGTCACACAGTTGCAAGGGGAAGCTAACAAGGCACCTGACTGTATTATGCTTGGAGTAAGCTGGAGCTGTCAGTCTTCCACTCTTGAGTACCTTCATTTGAGAGAAGCACAAGATCTTGAGTGCCTCTTGTCCTCTGTGATTGCATCTGCACTCCAGTGCTGCCATCCTCTTGGCGTTTCACTAAACCCCATGATCACTGAGAGCTTGTTTGCCATTTTCTTGGCATATGTGGGGTCGACCTAGTTTTATTTTTTCAGCCCTTGCTTGCCTTGCTGCAGCTGAGAGCGGCTGCACACAGATACTGCCTGACGTTGTCAACAGAGAAATTATGTCAAACACTGGTACCCGTGCTGTTGACTGCAGCTTAAGCCAAAAACTGCACCAAGTGGCCTGACTGCACAGCACTGAATTAAAATGTTGCACTTACTCATAAGCTTCTTTGGCATTAATATGAATAACATGGCAATAAGCCTGTATTTTATATCCTGTCATTTCACTCTGCATGACTAGTACTGTAACTTTGTATGCTCCCACTACACTCATACAGATTACATTTACAAATTGCCCCTCTGAATAAACAGCACTGCACAGGGATGACAAGTATTGATTTTCAATCTCCTTCCAAAATGACTCTATCATTGCAAGTAAGTCAGGCAATCTGCCTCACTTTACACTTTAGACTATAGGCCTCAGATCACACTGACAGGCCTGATCCTTCAGGAGATGTTTAATTAGAAAAGAAATGAAAGGGATTACTGTAAATCAGCATTTAGGAGTGCTATAGAATTTGCAACGCCCCCCCCCCCCCATTACCTACAAACTGTTTCATTTATTCCCTTATCCTCACCTGGAAGTGTGAGGTGGTTGTTTCACACACAATTCGAATTACTGCCTTTCCTCTAGGAAACACCTCAGCACATCCAACCTGGGTTTTGCTCTTCACCGACATGAAGATGGGGCTGGCACGGGCCCACCTTCCCCACCAGCGAGAGGGGCCAAAAGTAACGTGCATTTGCCTGGCACTTCTACTTCCTCAGCTACGTTTAAACCTAATTAAAACTAACACGCACTAAAAATACGTCTTACTTAAGAATTACACTGCAGTTCAGTGCGGTATGTGCTCAGAAATCCGATAAACGCTGCTCCTGTAGCCCCGTCCTCTGGAACAAAGGCTCCCTCCAGCCTCAGGGCCCAGATGAAGCCATTGGCTGAAGTTTCTTCTACCAACAACTACATTTTTTGACGCTTTCCGAGCCGTTGTAGGTGCGCCCGTCTCTTCCACTCACACATCAGGTTTAGATGTGCCCTTCCTCTGCCCCCCGCCGTCTCTGTCCCCCTCTCCTCACGCAGCCGCGCTCCCCGCCCGCCATTTCCCCTCACCGCACAGCTCGGGAGCCCGCCCTCGCCTGAGGAGCGCGGCGCGAGCCGGGCCCTTCCCGCCCGCCGAGGCCCCGCCATCACCGCCCCACAGACGACGCCTGGAAGCGGGGGAAAAGCCGCAGGGTCCCGGCCGAGCCCGGCCTCGAGCGGGGTGCTCATGCTGGAACCTCTCAGCCACAGCCCCGATTACCTCCGGCGGGGGAAGGGGAGCGGAGCAGCAGAACTGCGGGTGCTGCTGAAGGGAACAGCGGGACACGCCCGGGCCCCACCGTGCTGCTGAGGGGAGAGCCGCGCTCACCTCCTGCCGCAGCCTTCCCGAGGCCCGGCGGCCGTCGGAGCCTGCCGCCAACGGGACAACACACTGCTGCCCGGCCCACGGGGGAACAGCGAGACGCCGTGACACGGGTAAGATGCAGCACGATGCGCTTTCAGCTGCTCCGGGCGGGCTTTAAGGGCACGTACCCTCCATGAGGCCCGTGATAGGACGGGGAGGGTGTGATCGGCAGCGCCCTCCGCCCCTTAGAACCCACGGAGAAACCCCCGGCCATGAAGGGGATCCTCCCCCGGGGTACCCGGAGCCTTGTGCTTGCACCCGCGAAGGTAATTTAGTAAACCGAGTTGTGCCTCCGTTGAGGGGTACCTCGGGCATCCTAATACAGCCCCAGTACAGGCGAATGCAATTTATAGACGGACCTGAGCTGCGTAGCGGTGGTTCCCCACGGCCAGCACTGCTGTGAACCCATCCCAGCCTGCTCAAACGTGCAGATACCACGGTCATGCATCCACTAGAGAGTAGGTAGCACCTGGGCACCAGAATCATAAAATCATGGAATAGTTCGTGTTGGAAGGGACCTTCATCCTCCCGCACAGCAGCGCGCGTGGTGTGCACTTGGTCCTGGGATTGCAGGGCTTGTGTCCGCTGCTTCACTGCAGTCCAGCTGCACATCAGGCTCTGACAAACCCCCCCCCCAACAACCAGGCTGCCTCCGGTCGGAAATGCCCCCAAAGCAAAGTGCCAGTTCTTGAAATGTGCCCATGCAGGTGCCACAGCTGGCACAGGATGGGAAATCCTGGATATGCCCTAGGTTCACTGGAGTGTTTCTCATAGCAAGTCAGTTGGTGCTTGTGTGAATGATGTATCCATCTTATCATCTGAAAAGGCTACAGAAATAACCTCTGTGCCTTTTAAGTACTTGTTAAAAAAGGAATATCTGTAAGCTAAAGAGAAGGATGTAACATCTGTGACTCTGGAAGAGGTTTTAAAAATTACCTGCTGTTGGAATGCGGTAGGGAGGAAAAACCCTCCTCCAGTTTTATTAAAACTTGTTACAAATGGTGAGTGCAATCATCCATCACCTTGTATAGATTACTTTTTCTTCTTTAGTGTGAGAAATGAAACCACTTGTTTACTGTAGCACTAATACAGGGAGAACTACTTTCAAAGCTCCCAGCTGTGCCCCTTCTCGCTATGGAACAGACAAAAAATAAATCACAAAAAAAAGCCAACCAGCAGGTCCAGATCAGATAATCACATAATCACAGACTGGTTTGTGTTGGTAGGGACCTTACAGCTCATCCAGTTCCAACCCCTGCCATGGGCAGACACACCTTCCACTACAGCAGGTCGCTCCAAGCCCTGTCCTACGTGGCCTCAAACACTGCCAGGGATGGGCCAGATGCCAGTGGTCTTTCCTGTGCAAGACAAAAGTACCTGAAAGAGGGGACTGTTGTATGAGTGCTTTTCAGCCTTGCTGGCGCAGCTTCCTCAACCATCTCAGGCTGGATGGGGCTGTGGAGGATGACCAGGCTCCAGTGTTAAGAGACTGTTCTGCGACTCTGTTTGAGTCAAGGACAGCAAAACCCAAAACCCTTCAGGTTAATTTCTGGGTTTGCTGCGTAAGTCAGGAAAAGGTCATTTCATTTTTATAACTGCATAGAAAATTTGAAACATCTGGAATCTTCAGTATTTCTTTGAACACAGTGTTGTTAGTGTAAGCTCAGTCGAGCCTACGAACTTCAGTGCTTTGCTGTTAATTGGGGTCGCTGAGGTCATCCAAATGACTTGGACTTCTTCCTTCGGTGGTGTGAGGAATTCTGGCTGCAGAACAGCTACTTGCTATTTACAGATACGGTTTGCCAGCTGACTACAAAGGCTTTTAATAAATAGATTGAGTGTTGTTCTAAAACATGTGATAGTGCAGCCCTGAACTGTTGGAGTCAGAGGAGGTAATAGTGGGTGGATATTTTTGCCTGAATGGTTCAGGAGTTTAGTGAAGAGAATCATTCTCTAAATAATAATAAAAATACAACACTGTGAACTACTCTCATCTACTTCATGATTAAAATACAGTTTTCTACTCAGAATTCATTAGAACAAGAACCAGACCACAGGGTGAACCTTCTGTGCTTTATTACTACCACCATTAGTATTTTCAGAAATTTCCAACTGCTTCAACCATTTGTTCTGGCA
Organism: Pezoporus occidentalis; assembly: GCF_034315485.1. NCBI lineage: Eukaryota > Metazoa > Chordata > Aves > Psittaciformes > Psittacidae > Pezoporus > Pezoporus occidentalis. The sequence continues at coordinate 1,520,149 of NW_026912887.1, forward strand.
CTAAAAAGTAAAGCTTTGATTTCTAGTGGTCTCAGCTAAAAACACCAAGTTGTTCTGTGAACAACAGAGATAATGGAGTCCGGTTTCCTATGAAGTTGAGCTTTTTGTTCCTTTTTTTTTCCTTTCTCTTTCCACACAGAGTAACTGCAGCCTCCTTGTGTGTCCTTTGTGATAGACACACTGAGCAAGACAGAGCCAGAAGGCGACCCCCAAGCAGAATGTGTAACAACTGAGATCTGCTTGCCTTTTCTCTGGCTGAGGTGCTCAGTTGGGTCCCTATTCTAGCTAAACACTAACTGCTATAAAACTTGTAGGAATATAAATATCTTTGAATTGTCTGTACCTCTACAAAATTTGTTAAAATAGGCTACCAGGTTCATTTCATAACTTTCTAGGGGGTTGGGTTGGTTTGGTTGGTTTGGATGAGGTCATAAAGGTCTGTTTTCTTCAGGAGATTAGGTCCCTGAATTTAAATGGCTCAAGTTCCTAGTCATTATCCTGGGAACTTCAATCGTATTTTCAGGACATTCAGGAATGAATAATGCTTCCTCACTATCAAACACTGGCTTTACACATGGGGCTTAAAGAAGCATAATGCACTGAAGGGAGCCCACAGTGTGGCATAACTGAACGATCAAGCATACACAAGAGTTTTACAGCCTGGGGTAAGAGGACGATGCATTTGATCTCTCTCCACAGCTGTGAAGGGCTGCTGAGGTAGCTGGTACTCACCATCTACTTCTAAAGGGATCTGAAGTGCCTAGGACTGCACAGTCTCTCCCACAGGTAGTCTTTGTGCTGGGTAGGGAGCTCTGCTACTCAGCATTGTCCTCAGCCCCAGCTTGCTGGGAATTGTTATTGCTGCAGAAGCTACTGATGGAGGGATGCTTCTTGCTTCTGATGCAGCTTCTGGTGATATTTTAGCTCTTTTAGAAAAGAAGCAGCAGCCTTCATAACTCCCTATAACCAGAACAAACTAATTCTCTGTGGGTCTCTTTCACACTGTGTCAGCAGCTTGCCGTCTCTGACAAGACTGGCCACACTAGGCAGGTAACATCAAGGTAGTTCTCCTGTTCAGACATTCCCAAGCACCAGTGCAAATACTATTGCAAGTTGCAGAGAACATATGATTTCAGTAAAAATACCACAGCTTCTTTCATGGAGATGAGAGCTGAGGGGTCCAGCCAAGTGCCCTTCCTCACTTGCACTCCTTTCCCAACTGGGCTGCTACCATGGGATGGTTCTTCTCCCTATCCACTGGCAAGTACCCACAGAGAGCTCCCCTTCTGCTCCCTGTTCTCAGGGCTCTGGCTTTCCAACATTACAATAACAGGCAAGGAATAAAAGAATAATCAAATCTTGGCACCTCCTTAGGATTGTCTTTCAACAGATCTCTGCTGTGCTATGTGCAGCCTGTGATTATGAAGTCATTTTGTACTTTCAAGTATTTTCTGTTAGAAAACAAAATGCTTTAGCCAGTAACTTATTTTCAAGTGTTCTGTAATTCTTAATACATTTTTATTTAAAAAACATCTACTGATCTAAATAAGCCAGAATAGAGGGCTGAATTTTCAGTGCAGAAGTTATTTATATATGCTGCAAAAGAGATTAGAATCATGCTTAATATAAATCCCTTTTCTCTTTTTAAAGCTCTTATGATGTAGGTACAAGCTGTACTATACAAATGGGGAAAATGAGGACATGGGGAAAGTAAATTACTGAAGACCATGCAAAATTAGCAGTAGTACTGATTATCACTAAGTATTCTGTTGCCGTTATCTGAGGAAGGAGGAGGAAATAGAAAGTGTATATTCATTTCAAAAGCTTCAGATCACTGAAGAAGTAAAATGCTTTCTGATTGCCTGGCAGGAATGACTGTGGAGGGCATCGCTGTGACTCCTTTGTTGTGTGATAGTTCTTAAATTCCATTACTCATGCTGCTATTTTGGTTGTTTCTTGCCTAAATGCAGGCCCTAGCTCTCAATTCATAGAATCATAGAATAGTTAGGGTTGGAAAGGACTTTAAGATCATCAAGTTCAACCCCCCTGCCATGGGCAGGGACACCTCCCACTAAACCATGTCACCCAAGGCTTTGTTCAACCTGGCCTTGAACACCACCAGGGATGGTGCATTCACAACTTCCTTGGGAAACCCGTTCCAGTGCCTCACCACCCTTACACCCTCCTTATATCCAGTCTAAACTTCCTCTCTTTAAGTTTTAACCCGTTACCCCTTGTCCTATCACTACAGACCCTAATGAATAGTCCATCCCCCAGCGTCCTTACAGGCCCCCTTCAGATACTGGAAGGCTGCTATGAGGTCTCCACAGTCTTCTCTTCTCCAGGCTGAACAGCCCCAACTTTCTCAGCCTGTCTTCACATTGGTGGATCACCAATAAATGAGGTGTTGTGGGGCACAGGCTGCCCAGGGGCCCCTGACTAGCTGGGATGGCTTTTGGGGATGAGCCATTTGGGCTACGGACAGCCTGTTTTATTTCCCTGTAGAGCACCATGCACAGTCCTACCTGCACCCATCAGCCAGCACCTTCACTCTTTTCTTTTCACCCCTCCCCTTATTCCCCAACTCTGCCCCTTCTGTACCAAAATAAGTAATAATTTCCAGTCCCATTTCAAAGGGATGTAGACCTTATGCTACTTCCTTACTTCCCAAGGTAACGTCTGAGGGAAACCTTTTCATTAAACCAATTTCAGCATGCTCTATTTAGTCTTTCAGAGATTCTGTGTGTGAGAAGGAGACAAGTGACACAGGCTATTTATTGAACCAGTCCAAAACACTGCAGAATTAAGTACTGAAAATGTTAACTTAATTGAAAGGATTAATTAGATCTGTGTAACTCTGTTCCTACTGAATAATGCATGTGACATGAGGGGAAAGAGGCAAGTATTTGGATGATGGAAGAACAGCTGGTTCCTAGTTGCTGGTTACTAGTTGCTTACCACCTGGTAAGCGATCAGCACCTTAATTGCACCAGTTCATTTCCCCCAGAAAGACCCCACTTCTTGTTTTCAGTTGTTTTCCTCATTAGTTTTGCAGTTTCCGTTTATACTTCCTCCCTGTTTTGGGCAGTTTCAACTGATACTCTTCTCAAAGCCCACCAGCCCTCTCACACCACTCCAGTATGTTTCTAAAGACGAAACCTGTGGAGACTCTTCAGTCACAGGTTGTACTGGAAACCCCTTTTCCCCTCAGTAGCTTATTGCCCTGCTGCTTTGTCCCACATTACTGCTCACCTTAGCCTGTGTATTTGGGATTCTCCCTCCTGTCTGGTGAAAAGGTTTGCTAGAACTCCAGCTGCACTTGAGCCTGTGTGGTCTGAAGCAATCATTTTATTTAAGCTGCAGTTTAAAAATAAAATCCTCTACGTAATAATTAGAGTGTTGCATTAGAAAATACTGGATGTCTACATATTGCATACATAGACTACTCTGCACTGAGAGCTGCACCATCTGCTCTCCTGCTCCTTGTTCTTACTCCTGCAGACATTAGATAAACATGTTGAGAGAGCAGCAGGCTGTTTTCAATCATGACATATCTGAGCTGTGTTTAAAGTCAAAAGCCTTTATTTACAGCTCAGTGAAGAGAGAGGACTCATAATCAAGGGCAATAAACTAGATCCATAGCAGTTTAATGGTTTAAAGGGATGGCAGCCATGTATGTCAAGCCTGTCACTTCTTTAAAATGCAAAAGGCTCCAAAAGAGCAGAGAGGATGCAAGGCTTCCTGGCTACCATGAGATGGTCTTCAGTGCTGTGGGTTGGGTTTGAAGGCACAGCAGTGGGGCAAATATGCTCTGCTTCTCATGGACGTCATGGAGTGGCCTGGAAAGAAATTCACTGGCTTTTACCCAATGCATAGTGCTAAAGCAGCTTGAGATGTTGGCAGGAATTCTCGAAGGAGGACTTTCCTCCCTGGGATAAGTGGCCACAGCTGCTCTTAGGAGAAAAAAAAAAAAAAAGAATTTCAGGTCTTTCTACATGCTTGGAAAGGAAGGAGAGTAATGAAAGGGCAGGTTTATTGGCAGGATGGTCCTGTAACGGCCTAGAAGTCAATCAGTCTGTCTCATGCTTCACTGCAGAAACCCACAGAATTCAATGTCCACCTTTGAACACAAAACCAGTCTTGATCAACTGACTTAGTCCAATACCAGCTCAGAGTACTTACAACAATGCTGAGTAGCTACTACATCTCAACCAATAAGCTAAATCCTGTCTCAGTCTGGGCACTGAGCCTCCATAATGTGAAGACATTGTTGTGTTAACTCTCCAGTGCTGTGAACCCAGGAATGGAGATAACATCAAAACTTACATATGTTGGATTGGTTGATTCATCCTTGCAGGAGTTGTGCCTCTGCGATGCAGTCTCCTGGTTTAGAGCTAGTGCTTATACCAAAGTAACTGACTGGTTAAACTGACCCAGGATAAGTCTCCATAATACAAACTTGCAAAAAATCCCAGAGCCAGGTTTTCAAGCTGAGGTTCTCCAGCCATGTGTGTGCATTTTCCCCTGCTCATTCCAGCAACCTTTCTAATTTTACTCGTTTTCTCTCTGATCCTTGGAATTCAATTGTACTGATTTCCTGAGCATTAAACATACATGAATGTTCCTCTAGTCTGCTTAATGGCCCTAGCAAAAACTGTTTCGACTCATTGGCAATGCAATTGGAGCAGTCACTGAACACATCTACTCTTTCAGGCTTGGATGTTGGAAACTGCTTTTTTTTTCTCACAGTGAGTGAGCATGCAAAGTTATTATATTAGAAATGGCTCTGAGAAGTGACAAATGGGCTTCGAAGTGCAGCATAATGATCACTACAAGATGGGGGTGTATTTTGTTCTTGAACTGCTGTGCACATTTTACTGAGATGGGAGTACAGATCCCAGACAGTGAGGCTTCAGTAGCCAACCCAAACCGAATTTGGGCTTTGGCAATGAGGCATTCTTAAAGTCCCGTATCTCTAGGATGGTGCTAAGAAAGAACAATGTGGCTGAGGTGGATTGGCAAAAAATGTTTCAGAAAAGCTAAAGATGTAGAAATCTCCAAGCCTGAAGCGTATCACAGCTACAGCCTTGCAGTTCCTGGTGGTCTAGTGGCTGTCGTGTTGCAAAATCCCAGGAGTCTTAATTCAAGTTAATGTTGGATTGACAGCCAGTTTCTAAATTCCTTCTCAGTTTCTGTGACTGAAGAAGCTGTTCTTGCACCAAACACAATGTACTACTTACACTTTTGCCAGAGATTAATAAAATGGCTCTAGTAACTGAGTCATAACATGAACTGCTGAAGATGCTGATTCCTTAGATGGGATCTACTACTCAGTCAAGCTGAGCAAAGTTTCTTCACTCTGTTTCAGGAACATATCTGAAGCTGTTCCCAGCTGACTTCTGCTCCCTACAGGTCTACCAGTGCCTCTGTCTAGGATTTTTCTGCTCTTGAGCTTCATCCACAGAGTCTTCCGCTACTTCTCTGCAATCCCAACGTCCTTATCTGATTACTAAAGGAGACAGGGGGGAGGCCATAAAAAGCCTCTCATTGCAGTTTCAGAATGGCACAGTTTTCTTCCTAACCTCTGTGTACTATCTCTATTATTATACACTGCTGAGGGTAGGCATTGTCAGCATCAGCTGGGAGGTCCTGCACTGTAGCATGTGTGCATACAGAATCATGCCCTGGGTTCACTTGAAGCCAATGCACAGAAAGGAATAAAGGAAAACTTTTCCCTTTATCCCTTCCTAATGGTTCCTATTCCTAGTGTGACTAGCTGAGAAGGTGGGACTCTAACAAAGTCATGCTCATCAAATGCAGTGCAGGTAGCTGAGGGTTAGATGACACACTCATGACATGGACTGTGCTCCCCAGAGTTAAAGCCTCAATTGTCCATATTAGTCCTCTGAGAGAGGAGAACTCATCTTTGCCTGCAGAGGAAGAAGTGTAATGCCCTGTGTCCAATTTTCTTTTCATTGCTGTTTTTATTATCGAAACAAAATGTTCACCAATTCTAAAATGAAAATGGAGAATGCTAATTTTTGTAGTTCTTGCTAATAAAATTCTTAATGCGCTCTTCTCCCATTATCATCAGATTGTTATGGTTTACTTTAGCTCTGGAATCTTATTATTTTCCCCAGAATTCATGGGCGTTTCTTATCTTCAAAACTATTCTTAACTTCAAAACTTCATCTATTCAGATATTCTTCTATCTTATCTTTATCCTCGTAGTTAGTATGAACATACCTTTATTATCCTACTTCTGGGTTTGTAAAAAACAAGTGGCTATTGATCAAGAAGATGAAGATGAGGCAGCAAAACTACTGGAAGCACTGGGTAAGAGTCTAAAGGAGAAATTAAGGGTTTATAAATACCAAAAATCTGATGGATGTCAAAGTAATGCAAAGCCATTTAAAATTCAGCAATTCCAGTAGTATTGAGAAGTGCCAGCCTAAATTGCTGTGTTGTAAATGCTGCCAATAATATACAGAGCTGAGGCCCTCTTGATACTGGTAAAATGCAGGTCAAGTGCATACATCAAATGTTATGTGGTTTGGGGACAGGTGAAGTATAATCTGACTGTACAGGAACCAGTCTGAGCACTCTGCCTCATGCCTGAGCGTACTTAAAAACAGGGTTCAGTGAGGGCTACAGGGCTGCTCTCCATTCGTAAGCTGCTTTTCCCTATGGAAACATAAATAATCCAGGATGATTTTTACCTCATGCTGCACTTGCAGAGTGCAAAGAAGGCTGCAGTGTGTGGCCCGACCTTTGCACGTGTGCAGTGGTCCCACTGACCACAGAGCCAAGGTGCAGACAGAAACTCTTAAACTTGTCCCAGGGTGTACTACCACTCCCTCACAGTGTCATTCACAGCCACTGCCTGCCTTTGAACTGGTCACTACAGGAGACAGTACTGTTAGTCATAAGGCCCTGAAGCCTGTCTGAATGTATCTAGGCAGCAATTTAACACGAGGAGAGAATCGGAACTGTCAAGAAATTCTGTGAATTTGACTTCTGAAATCCCAGATGTTTCTTCTGTCCTTTCCTGGGATGGCAGCACAAGTCCAGTAACAAGCATGTCATTAAGAAAGACTGAAACACCTTTAAGCTGTGCACCCCCACACCGGAATTCACCTTGTATTTCCTTTTGACATGCAGCCAAATAAGTTGACTTCTCCTGGAATAACCTGAGAGCTGGCAGCAAGGTGGGAGCCAGAGCAGTGATGGATGGCTCAGGCAGCTGGAATCCTTCATTTTCAAAATGAAATGGCTCCATCTCCTTTAAGCCATAAAGACATGCAAAGCACATGAAGAACAGCCATGAATCAGGGCAACTTTGCTGACAGCAGGCTCTCTGGTCCAGACCCTTGCTCCTGCCGTTAATCTTTCTTGCACTGACCCAAATGCTCACAGTGGCTTTTCCTCACCCTCTCTGTTGAAAGCAAACTGTTAAAATTGCTGCCAAGGTGAGGAGGAGAGGACAGGGCAGCCTGTGCGTCAGGGGATGGAATCGCTGCCAAAGGGAGAACATGCAGCCCTTGTCCTGCTTGAGCACATTGCTATGGCAACCCCAAGCTCTTCGATGCCCTGATGCCATAGTGAAACCTTTGGCTTGTACTGGCTGTGAGCAAAGTGTTTTGAGGCCCTCAGCACTATTCTTTTTCCCCACACCACTGAACTTGGACCACCAATGAAGTGCTGTGTGGAGGATTCCTGGAGACATAAGCTTCTCTGGTTTGGGTTTTGGGGTGGGTTTTTCATTATAGCAGTTTTTGCTGTAATGTCCACACATTGCTAGTACAAAAAAAGACAACAGAAGGATAAAAGCTAATTAGAGCTGTTGGCAAAAAATGGTGGAAGCTCTCTCCACGCTGGCATTAGTTCACTTGACATGTGATTAATGGTGGTTACTGTGGGCACAACCAAAGTTTGCACAACCCTAGATAAATAATATTGAAGTTTAAAAAGATATATGCTCCTTGCATTAATAATTTTAACGGGCTGTGAGAAATGTTGCTGTTCTCATGGTAACAGGAAAGCTGTAATTTTATCTCTAATTTGAGAATGCTTGTATAATGTGTGCAGATAGCCTTCTGATGGGAACTTTCTTCTCTCTTCTTTAATTGAAGCCTTTCTAATGAAGCGATATGATCATGTAGTTTGGGCAAATAATTCAAACTGGGCTAATTAGCACTCAAGACACCATTGAAAAGTGGAGTCAGAACTATTTGGAACTAAACTGGTTGCAGCCCCCGGTTTCTGTATCAATAGCTGCCTGATCTTGATGTATGTGGGCATCTCTCAGGGCTCTTCAGGATATTCCAATCACATCTGCATTTCCCTGGAGGTTGCATTTGTAGAGTTATATTCATTAGACGAGAAAGAAACATCCACTGGTCCTCAACTCTGTACTATAAACACGTGAGGTCACTATTTGAATAAACACCTCAAGAACCAAGACTCTCAGAGGTCAAAACAGCCCAAAGATTTGGACAATCCATTTTTTTCTATCATGGGTTTGACTCAGATGTTGAGGTACACAAAGATACAGAATCATAGATAGAGAGTCTCATCCTTTCCATAGTAACCCTCTAAAAATACGAATAAGGCACCTAAATGTGCTGCAGGTGCAGGACTGAGAATTACTTTCTTAGAAAAACAGCAAGAATTAGGCCTGTGATTCCTTTGCACTTTCGAAAGTATTATCCATGGTTCTTTTCAGTTTCTTACAATGCCTTAGTCATGGAAACCAACTGACAGCACACAAAATGAAAGCATTTCTGCTAGTTGTACAAAAGCGCCTCCATTGACTACTAATCTTAACCCATCTCCATTGCTCACTTTTCCTATTAAAGCTCTATATTCAGATTTATTATTCTCTATCTGTTCAAGAACATTTAACTGCCTGTTACTGGGGCAGTACCAAAGCAGTTTTAAAGCACTAAGAGATATGAATTAGTGCTTTGCTTGTAGGAAAATGCAACCATGCCCCAGACAAATGTGTACAGGGATTGAGCCAGGACCTCAGCTACCCAGGGTGGGGAGTGGGAATGTAGGTGGTTTGATGAGCCTCACTCACCAGAGGCAGCTGGAGCTGAGCCTAGAAGAGGAGGAAAGTGCCATTTTCAGCTTCTTGTTTTTATCTTCCAGCACGGAAAGACTGACGTGTGATGAAACACACAAGTTTCACAGCCAGCTTTTCAAAGGCTGTGTTACTTCAGAATCATTAACCTGGCTGAGATCTCTGAATTCTTCTCTGCTTTGTTGGATATTTTCATAGCAATGATTGGTGGTGGCTTGAACATCCTTAAAGCTGCAAAGCTAGCATTTTAATTTATCCTCATTCAGAACCTAATTGTCTTGCACTGTTGGCTAATTAAATGTTCAAAGAAGTGATAAATTAAGCAGGTTGATCATTACAACACAAGTAATTAGTCAGTCCAACTGAATCTGAGCCTTGAAATCCACATTCCCTGAGATGACAGGAATTCTGGGGATGTGCAAGAAAGCAAAGAGTGTGTCAATGTTGAGGAGGAAAAAACTTCCCTGAATATTTCACGTGTAGTGCCCAAATCTCACACAGTTTGGGGCTGAACGACCTGCTCTAGTGGAAGGTGTCCCTGCCCACGGCAGGGCGTTGAAACTGGATGATGTTAAGGTCCTTTCAAACCCAAACAAGTCTGTGATTCTGTGATTTTCAGGCTGATTATTTTGTGCATAAGGAAATCTCTTTCTGGTGCCACCGACAGAAGATGAAGTTCCAAGATGGCACCTAGCTAGTTTCCTACAGGATCCGACATCTCCCTGTGTTAGACACATGGAATGTACTTTGTGAAATAGGTACAAATGGCTTTTTTTTAAATACAAATAAACCAAAGCACAAAACCTCCAACCCTCCCAACAACAGTTACATACCAAAACAGGCAGTTATAAATGGAATATTCCCTGGTAGGGAGTTTTCATTCACAAAGGTTTCTTACAGTGTTTTGCTAAAGACTCTCCCTGGGGTCAAATTAGCAAAGATCTAAAGACCCAAATGAATGTTCTGAAAATCAGTCTCTGTGTGCAGCTGCTCCAATTCTCAATACAGCTTTCTGCCAGAAAAACATATCCATACCATGCATCATCACAGCAGCTTGATACTCTTCCTGCTAATATATCCAAGTGCACTGTAGCCCTCCCAGGTGTCCAGCCTGTAGGAAGGCGCATGTCTATGGAAGAGGCATGCTGGCACACTGTCCAGAACCACCACATCACTGGTGACTGACTGGAACTACCTGGGGATGGTGTGCCTGGGACAGGACACCCCATCGTGCAGCTGAAAACAGAAAAAATAGCAGAGGCACTGGGATTGTTTAATTAAAGCATGTGGGTATCTTATCTAGGAGCTCACCTCAACAGTGAGGCAAGCATGGTGCTTGGCTCCTGGCTGTGAGAGAGAAGGATGCCCCAGAAGCAATCCTTGGTGTGATCCTGTGGAGTGCTGCCTCCCTCCTAGCCTGGCTGTTACAAGTCAGACTTCACCCTGCCTTGCTTCCATCCTGCTGATCCTCTCTACAGGTTCAAGTCTCAGAATGGTTTTTACCAAAACTAAATTAAGTGACTGCACCATCTCCACACACAGCTCTCTCACTTCATTTTCAATCATATCCCTCACTGTTCGGTTCATTAACAGTTTCCTTCTCTCATCCTTTGCATTTAGGACAGCGAGATTTGAGGTTTCCCATCTTCTGCAGTGGAAATAACAAATAATAATTGCTAGAAGTGGCTGTCAAGGGTGAATTTCAGACACAGGCTTCCCACAGGCTGTGTTTTCTCACCTATCCACAGTGCCTGTGGTGTGGGACCAGCATTTAGATCATTCTCATAGAGCTGCTGCAGCAGCCACACTACTCTGTCTTCTTCTGCCTCTTCTAGAGGTGATAATAAGTTTTAAAGGTTTTCTGCTTGTCTTCTCACTGCCACGAAGAAAGCGTCTAGGTCATGGCTTTCAGTTTATCTATTTCCTTGTGTAGTGGGTTATAACTTATTTCCTGAACACAAAACTCCTGCTTGCTTTGCTGAATCAGCTGGTATTTCATATTGCAAATGATACTCTTAAAATTAAAGCTCCTAAAACATTCTAATTCCTTTTGTTTTCCTGTGCTCTAATTGGTCTAGCTGGATTATGTTAATTATTTCTGATCAAAACTGCTTAATTAGCATGGCAGGTCAATTAGCGAGGGCCTCTGGGCTTTAACATAGTTACTTTAGGTTTAGTTTTAGTTATAGTGTAGGCAATCCATTGTTACACGTTTTATGTTTTTAGAACTATCCATGAATTAATGAAAAGTTAACAGACTGGGATGTAAGAAAATGCTTCATAAGCATCCACCGATATCTTCCACTGGGGATGGCTGGTACCTAAAATGCTTCCTTAATGCTCCATCACTGTAATCAGTCTTGAAAGCAGAGTTCATGGCCTCGCTGCTGGCCCGCAAGGGGACAAGCACCAGGAGAGACATGGACTACCTTGAGGGGTGAGGGTTAGAACAGGGAAAGTTGCAATCACAAGTGTTCTCCCTTCCTGTCCATAAAACGCAGGGATAACAGTAATTTTCCATCTGTGAGAGCCATTTGAGGAACTCTTTGTAAAACACTGAAAGGCTGCTAAATGTGGTTATGTTTTTTTCTTGCAGATAACTTCTTGCAAACCCATTCATAATCAGAGAAGCCTTTAGATTACATTGGCATAGAAGGTGTCAAAGAAAAGCTGCATATAGATTTAAGTCTCCTTTTTTAATATTGTAAATACTTGATTTATTCCTGTGAGTGCAGGTTTACATCAAACCATCTTTCTCCTTAATTGAGCTAATACCTTTACTCCTGTCCTCCTCTTTGTTCAGTCTGGCAAGCAATTTCCCAGCCTCTTCTCCCATCTCGTATATCCACTTCTGATCTGATTATTAGCATTTCATCTTCTACAACATTCAGTGTATGATATTCAAACCCAGACTTATTTAAGGAAGTAATACCTTTTAGTGTGCTGGGTGTCACACGTTTCCTCTGTAAGGTAACAATTTTATCTTACATTATTGCAAGTTATTTGCTCTCCATTTTCATTTCCTTCCTCCCCTTTTTTAACTGGTAGATGACTCCTTATAAGAAGATATAAATGGAAATGCGACTGCAGAATGAAAACTGAGGAAGGCATAAATTTTTATATGAAAAATGCCCAGTGAGCAAACACTGGAGGATTTAACTCGGAAAACCCCAATATGTCTATTTCTTAAGAAGCTTCTCCCTCCAGGTAGCTAGTGGATCCTTCTAGAAAGACTGGATACCCACCCATGCCCTAGCCTTTCCTTACTCCATGCTCAGTTCACTGAAATGATTCCCAAAAGCCAACTCTTCAAACCGAGATCTGGACAGAAACTGTGTGATGCTGTTGCTGTGTGTCTGCATTCATCTGTCAGACAGACAGCTCTCCATGCCAGGCAGTCCAGATCACCTTGTGCACCTCATCTGCTGCTTACAGACTGCTCAGGTTGTCTTAGTACACCACAGACATGGACCCACATCAGATTTCTGTGCTAATTGCTTTTTGTTCTGTTCCACAGCCTGAAGCATGGTGCCTATGCTCAGCAGGAGAGACAAGCTGGAGAACAGAGCTGTTGCTGTCAGGAGCAGTCAGAGCAAACTGCAAATACATAATTTCTAGACCAGACCAGACTAAACCTTTGGTGCACACATACATGTACTTTTTGCTCAGAAACCTAATTGGGAGTACAGATCACAGAGCAAGAACATTCCAAATTTAAGCATATTTAAATGCGGAGGGGAAAAAAATGATCGCAGAAATGGCATGCGATCCTGAAGCCAAGAAGCTGTTTCTAATGGACAGTGTAAGGAGTACAGTGTGCACTGTCAGCAGTGGGTTAGTCTGCTGAAAGGACTTATCAACTGGTGTTAATGCAGCAAGCTCACCATAACGCTGCTCCTTCTTCACTGAGGCATGTCCTTCCTTCAGCTCTTTCAAGCTACATTCCTAGGGATCCATTCTAAGCTTTTTCCCAGATACAATTTGGCATTACATTTGTTTGCAGCTGTAAACAAACCTGAGGAGTGGTGATGAACAACAGAAGTACAGTCAGAATGTAATGGCTGCTGCACTACTCACCCTTTCCATGGTGGTGGCCTTCCTGCTGTCACACCTGCAGCTATCAGAAGAGATCAAAGAAAGAACCTTTTAGTAAACCAGGAAAAAAATACCTGGTACAAATGCAGAACAAAAAGCAATAAAATAAATGGCCTTCCCACATTTCTCATTTAATTGCCTTCCACAGGTTTTGCTCAGCAGTCTGCCTACCAGCCTTCATCCCAGACACATCCATTCTCCACTTCAGGAATCAAGGAACCAGATTATCAAGAACAGCCCCCTTTTAAATAGTTAAAAGCCTGGAGTGAGCATTCCTCATTTTGATAAATCAAGGCTTAAATTTACTAGAAAACAATCCTTAAAGTTCATGATTTGCTGCTGTGCCTTTCAGCTGCATGCCAGGAGTGCTTGCCTGTGAAGCCACTGAATGGTCTTTCTTTTTGTTTCTAACTGCAATCCCTATCCTATGTTAACACAGCCTGTTTCAAACAGTAAATTATTTATCATTAATCCTAGGTGCTCCACATTTAGCACATAATTAACCTCCCAAATTAACAGGGAACAGGAGCTGAAAATGCATGACATTCTGAGCAAAAAGTCTTCTCTAAATAGCACAAAAATGAAAGACAATTGAATTTACCATTTAGGTCTTCTTGGTTCAAACCTTTTCTGTGGTTATGTGAAGACAAGATATTTCCTTTGGGTCTCATTTATGGCAATAAATACAGATTCTTTTGTTCTATGCTAATATATTTAAGCGACATCAATGCTCAAACTCTGACAGAGGTTATTATAGAATCTCAGACTGGTTTGGGTTGGAAGGGACCTAGAAGCTCATCCAGTTCCAACCACTTGCCATGGGCAGGGACACCTTCCACTAGACCAGGTGTAGCTTGGCTATAAGGCCAATAATTATGCAACAAATTCAGACTTCCTTTTGGTTTCTTTCAGTCTTTACAGTCATTCATCTTGTAGTGTTCTCCTGATGTCCCAAGAGATACAACTACAAATCTGACAATTCACTAGCAATGATTTATGCGTCAGACAAGCCAATGGGATTCTTTAGGAACTTTTCACATCAAATGCTGTTAATCTATATATTATTTTCAGACTAGACAAGTTGGGAGCGTGTGGGGTGTTTCTGTTAAGTTTTCTGGCAAGTAGTGGTCTTAATCTTGCTTCTGAGGGATGTGGATGTTGGGGGGTGTTTAATTTCTGAACTCATTAGGATTGGCTATTGGTAATTTTGGGTCTTACTTGCTAACAGGTGAGACACTACAGAACATTCTGCACTGGAAGATTTGAAATGGCTGAGGGAAAACTGCTCCTAGTGATTAATAACACCTTTGCTCTACACTTCCTCCAGGCAACAGCATTTGAAAAGAGTGTGTGGGAGGCCTGGGCTATGCAGCTGAGAGCAGGGGCTTCCCACACACCTAGAGAATAGGAAGGAAAGTCTCTGCCAAAGATGCAGGAGATGCCTGTTTCTTTTCTAGCCAAGAAGGCCCGTGTGAATGACCATCTAGGTACTGGTTTATTGTAGTTACGGCAACATAAATGCTTCCACTCTTGCTGTTTAATCACACTGTAAGCTCCTCAAGGCATAGCTTCTTACTCCAAAACCAAGCAATCAACACAATAAGGCTGTGGATTCTTAGGTACTGCTGTAGTGCTTATACTTGTGCTCACAGCTGCCAGTTGCACTGAGTGACCAGCTCTATACAAGAACTTAGGGGTGACCATGTATGTGTGATTTTTCTTTTTTGTTTGCTTGTTTTAAGTGCAAGGAACTAAACTACATCTTTTCCAAACATTGCTCAGTGTTCACTTCCCTAGGTACTCTGAGGGAAATAACAGGAGAATGCATTGAGAAAGCTGGATGTATTTGGCTCTCATACTTGGCAAGGCAAGTTTAGTGGCTGGGCTTTATCTTGTTTAACATACTGACACACCACAGTGTCACAATGTGAGTTTCAGCATGATTCCAGCACTTTGTGGATGCTGATGAAGGAAAGGTAGCTCCCCTTTATACTTTACAAACCCTGGTGCTGTACTTCCCCACCACGTGGTAGCAGAGCCCAGCTGGCTAGTTAGCTTATCATCAATCTACCTACATGAATATGCACAAAAATGTCCTGAAAATGCTTCTGAGGTTTCTTTCTAGCAGTCCTTGCATGCTCTGGTCTGACTACAAGCAGTGGTGCCAAAAATAACACATTTATCCTAGAAGTAAGTGAATCGTAACTGGTATGCGAACTGCCAGTATGAAATACTTACACTGGAACTATCCTGCCCCTGTGCTGGTGAACTTGTGGTCCCACACTGCTGATGGAAACAGTCTCTTTCCTTGTACAAGCACACCCATCAGCCAGAGTCCAGCCCTGCTTCTGTGAGGGATGAGAGAGCTTTAATGCCACACACGTGTTCTTACCGCTGTCCTATGTTCATTAGTGTTCACTGCAAGGTACTGGTGAAGCACAAGTGATGGCAACCACTGAAGAAATCACCAAATGAACTTAAAAACATAGTTGTAGCCTCAGTTAACACCACTGAGAGCACAGCACAGCCCTTCCTGCTTGCTGGGAAGAATCTTCTAGAGTCAAAAACTTAAATAGAAGCAGGACCAACAAATACCTGGAGATGCAGATAAGCAAAACTCTAGGCAATCCATTGTGAAATGGAGGTCTTATAACTAAAGAGCTCAGTATAACCATCTGCTTAGTGCAGCAGGGAGGGAAGAGTTCAAAAAGGCAAAAGTATTAAGCCCCAAAAACTTAAGAATCAGACAGGCAGGAGGTGGCTCACCACGCCTGGGATTTTGCACACTAACAAAGCTGTATTCAAGCACAATGAAAATGCCTTTTTCTCCTGCTTGAAAAAAACATAATGAGAATGCAGCATTTGTGGGGGTTTGTTTGGGTTTTATGTTGGTTTTGGTGTTTTCTTCTCTAAGTGTGTTTGTATAAAGTTTCAGGCGCAGATTCTTTAACTTCTTACTGAAGTCTCCACAAGTACTCTCCCTTCAACAATGTATCTGAAGACATTTTGATGTGTAAAAGCTCATGAAGGGTGGTTAATGTGATAAAAGCAGAAGCTTGAAGCAATGACATCTAAAGAGAGTCTGTCTGAAGATCTTGAAATCAGATAGAATAAAGAGAAGGCTAAAATGACAAATATGTTTGATCTTATGTACTTAAACAGAAAATCATTTCTGAGCCCTGTCTCGTCCTATAAAAGAGTTGATGGATGGCTTGGATTTAGATACATGTAGCTATATTTGCTACTGAGAAAATTACATACTTGCCCCTTTGCACTAGTGCTGTATTTTGGGAGTTGAAATTTATTAATTTAAAACCCCAAATTACCCACTTTATTCCTACTCCCCTTTCTGCCTAAAAAAAGTGTTCAAGTGGAAAACAGAAGCTGGCTTTCTTGTACAAGGAAGGAATTAATTTCCTTAAGGAAAAGCAATTAAATGTGTCCAAAAATGAAGTCCTGATATGATTTTTGGGTCAAGTAGGGAAGAGCAACGCACACAGAAAGTAGCTGTTGAGCCAAGTGCAGTCACTCCAGTACAACTACACTATTGACAGGGGGAAGGGCAGGTGATGAGGGTGAGAGAAGACAACTTCTATAGCATTATACCTGTAAATGAAAGGAGACTATGGAGGAATAATATGCCGTAAGCCCTAAACATGTCATGTCTGTATTCAAGTCTGGAGCTCACAGAACAAGACAAGCAGAGAGCGTGGTAATGATAATCACCCAACTGACCTTAAATTTACCAATGGACATGTATAGGCACAGACAAGCTCAGACCGTAAGCCTCTTGTTTAAAAACATAGGCTCCATTCTCGCAGAATTAAAGGAGTCTTGCTTAGAATTTGCTCATATTTAAAATACTTCTTCCTGCAAGCCCAAAAAGCATGCAAAGCCCTTAAAAATGTTACACAAGAGGATTCCTTTTTCTTGTCTGCATTCAGGAGGTTCCTAGTTCAATCCTTCCAACTACAGGAAGCTTTTAGTATACCACGGCCCTGATTCAGTGAAGCATTTAAGCAGCTGCTTTATTGTTAAGTGCAGCATTACACATCCACCTCTGAGCTCCATGTTGAGGAAGTCAACAAGGCCTTGAAACTAAATCATGTTGTATTAGAAAAATTATTAGATGCTGCCCTGTTCTTTCATCTTGCAAGAAGGTGCAAAGAGAAGTGCAGAAGGCTGAGACTGCAGGCTCTAGTTACCCATCCGCCTGACCAACAAAACAGCCTAGCTTGTGCTTACAGCATGCTCCCTTCCTCGCAGATCTGCATTTCTTCCCCCCTCACCACTCTCTAAAGGACCTATGTTATCTTTGGTTAGCTCCTGCTTTCTCTGTCCAAAGCCAAGACCTGTCAACTTCCACATGTTCTTGTGCACAAGTCACAGTCCTAAATGCAAAGTATCTGTACTTCATGCAATAAAAACTCCTAAAGAGGAGTAAGGCGAAAGCCTCAGCTCTAAGTCACTGCAAGCTTGGGCCACCTAAGCCACTGTGCATGAGCTCTAGTCAGCAGAGAGCAGCAGTTTTCATATTAGAGACACTCAAATTCCTTAGGCACTCCCATCTCTGGTATTACACTGAAGTTACACTTGAATATACAATATTTGCATTCCTCTTGCTAATTCACGTTGCTTGTTCTCTCTAATCTCAACATCACAGCACAAATCCTTTTCATGCTCTATTTCCTATGCAGTGCAGCTTCCCTGGTTTGTAATCAACATTATTCTTTCCATTAAAATTAATTTCCATTGTAGACTGTGGACTAGCTCTAACTTCCTTTCACCTTCCCCACTTTTTAGGAGATGCTACACAAACAAAAGTCAAAGAATTTTGTTTCTATTACCTTCTTAAACACTTTAAGGGCTACTGAAAAGGTGCTAATAACTTCTGTTGTCTTCTAAGGCCTGTTTCAAAGCCAGTGAGAGCTGTTACATTCACAGGGCTGTGGACAAAGCTACTACTGACCAGTAGGCAATCCAAGTAGACATAAGGCATCCCTATGAACATACTAAGGAGTCAGTTGAGGAAGATGAGAGAGACAGTGCTGAAGGCAGCCTTATACCTTCTTCAACAGAAGCAATGCAGAGGAGGTAAACATGAATCAATCCTAAAGGTGGCAGAGGAGCACAAGGAAGTTCTATGAGGAAAACAGAATGAGTCTTGAGGCCATGAAGGGTGGCACAGATTTTGCAAGGTACTTCCCAGTATTTGTGGTGTCTCACAAAAGCGCCTTTTAACTCCTTTGGCTCTCCTGGGTGACAGATAAATCTGTCTATGTAAGAGGATGTCAGCAGACCCTAAGGATAAAAACACCTATTCATTCAGTTTGTTTGTTTCCTATGACGTCTGCACTGTCACATCAGAACTGG
Organism: Pezoporus occidentalis; assembly: GCF_034315485.1. Lineage (NCBI taxonomy): Eukaryota > Metazoa > Chordata > Aves > Psittaciformes > Psittacidae > Pezoporus > Pezoporus occidentalis. The sequence goes on from NW_026912887.1 coordinate 1,538,702, forward strand.
TAGTTCTTGGCCTGTCCTGGTTTAAGGTCTGTTTTGGCACCCTGAGAAAGTTATGTTGAGTCAAGGCTTGTTCATTAGTTTTATATCTGCTGACTTAACATTAAGAAATGATTTCAGGATCCATTTCCTAGTTCTATAGCAGGAAATACAGGATTTCTTACATACACAGCCTGCAAAATGCTGTAGGAGAAAACACAGGCTGTGCTGTGAGGTATAATTTAGACCATCTGTAATGACAAATCTTTCCAAGTTACATTTCTGCTGGGGCTCTCTGACATTCCTCTGTGCTAGGGCATGAGTTATCTAACAGATTCTCAACAGACACCAACACAAGTGTCCCCAGCTTCAGCAACACCACAGCTCTTTAAATTACACCTTGTCCGTGTGCATGGACACATGCAGTGGAAGTTCTGATATATCCACTTCTATTCTCTTGATGTTTGCTTTCCACTCAGCCAGCCAATAGTGTGGTTTTTCCTCTCCTTTTTTGCTGTGGGGCATCAAGTCTTACTTCTTTTTCATTTGCTTATGAAGGTATTCTTCCTGAGGATGTCAGGACACAGAGGCAAGGCATTTTTGTATGGCTCATAATTAAAAACTCTGCATGAACTTTACTTTTTGTGGCATGCAGGGGCAAGGAAATATCCAGTATTACTATTCAAGTCCACTTTATGCTACATGCTTAATAGTAGCTGCATGGGTTTAAATGGCTGCTCATTTCTACTGCCTTCACTCCTGTATGCTCCGAAACACCCTGAACTATAGTACAACAGCAATCAGTTCTAGCTTGGGTCTAAATTCCTGCAGATTCTTGCTGTGTTCAGTGAAGGTGCAGAACAATGGTATTAGTCCTACAGGAGTAGAGACTCTGTCTGTAATTTGTGAACCCATGAAGTGGGCTTTGAAAGTATCTCCCTGTTGGTGTCCACATGTTGAGGGAAAAGTAGACGGCCAAGATGCCATGCTGGGAACTCAGCTGCACAAACGTCATTCCAGACGCTCCCCCAGTTTCCAAACACAGCTCAGCCTATCTCATACGGGAGGTGCTCCAGCCCTTGGTCATCCTTGTGGCCTCCTCTGGACTTGCTCCAACAGCTCCATGCCCTTCTTTACGTGGAAGACACCAGAACTGTCTCTTGGTTGCTCCCTGCCTGGCTGTGAGCTGCAGCACTGCCGTGGAAAGTGAAGCATCTGACTGTGGTTTAGTGCTCTACCATGGGATGGCTTTGCTGATCATTGAGAAAGATGACGTGCCATTCACCAGCAGCGTGCTGGAAAGAAGAATTTTTCATGGCAACATTTGTAGTTTACAATTTAGCACAAAACCTGTTAAAGCACGAAAGCAGTCTGTTAAAGTCCAGAAACACTGTGCACAGCAACTTCAGGTGCTTATTTATGAAAACAATACAGTGTGTTCCAGTGGGGACTGATCAAGTTGCATAAAAGATTTAAGAGTCCATTCTGTAGCTGTAATAATGCTTTTAGCACTTTCTCAGATCCTTCCCTATTTTCCAACATAGTGGCTTGTACTAGTTTATCTTTTGGACCATAAACCATTTTATGCCTTCAGTATTCTGGAAGTGGTATCACGATAAAACAGATTTAAGCCACGAAATAATACACACATTCTCTGTTTGGAAATGTGTCAAATCTGTTTTTGAGAAACTAACTGCATGTGAAGCTATTAGCACAGTGTTGGTAATACCACAGAACATCACTAAAAGTGATGGCAGGTTTTTGTAAAGGAGCAATCCTGGTTTAATACAATTCTGTTGAAATATTCATCATTAAAAAATCATGTTCAGGGAAAAAAAAATGATTCCTCTCTGAGAATTTAAGCAATTTATTTTCATTTTTAACAATTTAATCAAAAGATTTCTTGAAGCCTTTTATGAAATGAAAACCAAGGGTTTGGGTTGGGTTTAGGTTTAGTTCTTTAATAGTATAACAGTTTTTTGAGCCATACCCAGACTTTTCTGAATATTCAGCAGGTAAATATGCCAACAGCTCCAATTTAACATTGAAAATAGCAACAGAAAAGGCAGTGTGATGCTGTCCCGAGTTAATGTCAGCAGCTGGCATAAGGGAGCATGGCCTCATTCAGAGCACTGTCCATGTTTCTCACTGTTCCTGTAAAGAAAATCCAGGTACGGTTGCTGGTGTGAAGCATTAGCACTGATATTCATGCTTTAATAGGGACATGAGAAATAACTCCCTCTGCAGTGCTTAGGAGAAAGTAATTCCATTTAGGACTACATCAATTTTCAGTTTGTTAATTAGGTTAAGAGAGGAAAAATAACATTAGGAACTTCCACTAGAGTTGTATTAGCTTCAAAATGACAAAGAAATTGAAAGAGAATTTATGTTAGCCAGGAGCTTTGGCAATCGGCTCCACTTTCAAACCAGGGCCCCAAAACACTAGTCTTCACTTAGAGATGTGCTCTTTTTTCTCTCTTTTAAATCATCTGCCTTTCATTATCATTTCTCAAAGACAAGCAACTTGTGAAGCAGTTATCCAAGTATATAACATGAATTATTCTGAAATCTGGCATTCTAGGAAGCATTCCCCAGAGCAGACGTACTCAACCCAGGCATGCAGCTCATAGCTAGAATTACCCCAGAGAAATGGCAAGTCACTACAGCCTCTTTTACGGGTGTCAGGCCTCCCTTTCAGCAATGGCTCAGCACGCTGAGATCATGTCCTGTCATCACCTTGACCTTGGTTGGGGCTCTGGGAACTGCTGATAACAGGATCACCAGTTGCCAGTAACTGGTGAGTCACCGAATCTCATGGAAAGGCTTCAGGAGCATGGAGGAATGGTCAGGAATGGTTTTGGTAATGCAGACAGGAGTTGAGTCTAAATCTGAAATCAGCTTTCTATCAGAAAAGTTTCATCAGGTTCAATAGAGGGAGATTAATCCACTCCCAAACCTCACAAAGTGGTGCTTTAGACACACACACAAGAAGAAAGCCTTGAAAAGTGGCCTTTGAATTCTCAGGTGAGGATCCTGATCAAGAGAGGAAGAGAGTGTGAATGTGTGTTGCTGAAGACCCCTTCTTAGCCTTTAATTGCTCATAGATGAAAACACTTTTGTCCATCTGTTCCTCGTGGAATACTGGAATACGAGGGACTTGGATCACTTCTGAAAGCAGCTGTGAATTTCTAGCTCAATATTTACGTTGGGGAAATAAAGCACCCTTGTCCTTAATTCTAACACACCGAGGTAACAAAGCTGGCAAGTGGCTCAGACCTGTTCCCTGCCTATGAACAGTCACACTTGCTTGTAAAAATGCTACTCTCAGACCTGGGGAGTTGAGCCTGTCATGCCAGTTAGACAGAAATTTGGATGAGGCATCAGTGACTTTGTACATGACTGATCGGTGCTGGAGATGGCAGCCTGATTCCATCTCTGTTTCTGTAGGCACTCACCCTCTTTTCTGAGGTGTCTATATCCAGAAACCCAACGTCAAGGGTTTAAGTGTCTGCAGTAGCTGAGCAAAGCAATAGTTGTCTCAGGGTAAGCCAATGCATGACAATATCAACCTTGGTGTAATCCCTGTCCTCTCTCCCTTTGCTGTCAGCTTTCAACTGGCATCTCTCAGATTTGTTATCTAGCTGGCAGGTCTTAGAGCTTTTGAACCTCAGAACGGAGAGGTTGGATTTATTTGGGGGCAGGCATGAGAAGCAGTCTCCTTCAGAAGACCTTCCATCGGGCTCTTTGTGGCAAGGGGTCCTTGTGGGCTGGGATAACCCATAGAGACCATTATGGGGAAAGTGTTCCTGGTGCAGTCATACTGGCCAACTTCCTTAGGGGAGCAGAAGGCAGAAGAGCAGGAAATTCAAGGGAAAGTTTAAGAACCACTGCTCCCATCTCAGGATACAACCTCCCTTTTCTGCAGCTTGTCAGAGTAGGTGCTGAGCCATGTAACAGAGCGTCACTGGTGCAAAGAGGATCCTGGCTTGAATAAACAGCTTCACTTACAGCAGCAGGCAGTCACCACTGCAGGATGTACAACACAAGTACAAGGTATACACCTGAACACACTGCAAGAGTTAGCTCCATGGTGGGCACAATAGCCTCCAGCTATACTTATATTTTCCTTTTGGTTTTTGGTTCCTGCTTGTCATCTGCAGCACATAGTGAAGGGAACAGCGTGCACCTCGTTATTTAGATTTACCATTCTATTTGTAGCACTTCAGAGCAAAGCAGAAGGGTTTAATAACCCTCCTCCCAGCAGCAAAGGGCTGGAGGACTCGGTGGGAAACCCCAGCCCCACTGTCTGCTTCCCCTGGCAGCAGGGGCTCCATTCAGCTGCTGTCTGCCTGCTTCTGCTTTGTGTTCCAGAGGCGTTTGCTGCAGTCACTTGATGGTTTTGCACGTAGAGCAGGCATCTGATCAGACTTTTAACCTGGGGGAGGGAAGCAAAACAAAATTCTGGTGAGTTAAATTACCTTCTGCTGCATACAATCATCCAGCATAACACAGCTCAGCAATAACATTCATGTTGCCATTAATAGGAAACACTTCACATTGCACTCCAGAGATTTTTTTTCCTCTTGGTATGGAAGTGATCCATTCAGATGGAGCTGCCTGAACAAAGCCTAAGGGCTCAGACACCACCAGCAGCATCTCTCTAAATATCCCTGTCTTATTGTGTAATCTCTGCCTTGACTTGAAGGAAATGTGCCAATTGCTGCAGCTACAGGGCTCTGTGTATATAAACCACACACTTATCTGAGTGGCCCTATGGGGCAACATGAGTTATTTGCCGATTTACCTCAAGTAAATCATGATAATACTTCAGCAGAATTGTCTTGGCTTCAACAAAATGTGTCAAAGTGGTTTTTAAATAGAACACTTAATCTGTGCCTCACTCCCTCATGTCATGAAGGGAAGAATTAAAAACGTGACTATGCACCACGCTGGTAAAAGCCTGAAAATACTGATGAAACACTTGTGAGGGGAAAGTGGGGCATTTTCCAGCATGCCTAAAGATGTCTTAAGTTTTCTGAACAGAGAAATGAAAGCTTGTCTTGGACACTTCTGGTCATCTTGAGCAATAAACTGAAATATAAATAAGATGAATGACAGTAATGAAGAAGACCAGAATTAACTTCTCATCCTATAGATATATATGGGCTGCTTCCATGAAGCTGACAGGTGCCTCTATAGCTCAGAGGTAGGGGGGCTGAAGTGCTGACAGCAGAACAATGATACTTGACTCGAAGACAACTGAGGTGCCGGGCAAGGTCTGGCTGGAGGAACGAGTGGGGCCTGCACAGACTGGACACTGGTGGAGGCAGAATTACAGCCCTCATACCATTTATGTCCTTCCGTGAGTTCAAGGGACAGTTGTACTCATGGCTAAAGAACACCACCCCTCAAGTCATTTCATTAATGTTTCTTTACTGTTTAACCCTGGCTTGCATAGCTTAAGGCTGGCTGCTGTGTTAAAATGAGTAACTGTGCTTTGGGAGGGAACAAGTCCTCCTGTTTTCTCAACAGAGGTAAATCATTCACAAAGCAAGAAGGGATGCTGCACCAGCCTGTAATTGAATTTTGTAGCATTCTGAATGATAATGCATGAGTCTCCTCTCCAAATCAGCAACAAGGAATTATTACACAGAAGGATAAACAGGATAAAATTAAAAATTAATGCTTCTGGAAAACAAATTAAGTTTTTCAAGGCCAAGTTTTTTAAGGCCAGGTTGGACAGAGCCTTGGGCAACATGGTCTAGCGTGAGGTGTCCCTGCCCATGGCAGGGGGTTGGACCTAGATGATCTCAAGGTCCTTTTCCAACCCAAACATTCTGTGATGGTTTCTGCAAAAAGTATTTACTGGCACTTCTGCTTATAAACTCCTAAGTTAAAAGTCTGTTATTGAGCCCAGACCCATCAAAGACAGTCATTCTCTAAGTCCATCCTTTGTACTCCTGGTAAAAGGCCATGAAGTTGCATAGGGCATTAAAAACATTAAACAGTAGGGAAGCAGACTGAGCTTATTAACCTCTGTATAAACCAGGAAGGTAAGATTTGGATTGTGGCAGGTAAGGCACATGTTTGCACACACTCATCTAACGTAATTAGACACTGGGGGTGAGGACGGGCTGTAAACCACAAACACAGGAGAAGAAAATGGATTTATTCTCTGAGAATTCTACGATTCTATGATGAATTGTCTGCCTTTTACAGTGAGATCTAAAAGTAGATCCTATCAAGTCATAATTTGCTATGTCATTTAAAACATTTAGAACTGAAAGTGGCAATTACCAGCCCTCTTAATATGTCAAAGGTTGCTAGACAAGGTGGGCTCAGCATTTTCACAGCGAAGAGCATTCAGGTCTTTCAAATTCAGATCTCTGTCTTAATCAGACGTCAGAAGAGTCCATCATAAAATAAGCAGAAACACCACAGGCAATCAAGATCATGGACTGCTCTTCTTGTGGCAATATGATGGAAGGTTAAGGCTGGTGAACTTGCTTATTTCTCGTTGCAGAAAGGCTTCCTGAGGTTGGTAGCAATTTGGATAACTTATTCTTTTTTGGTTTTGCTGGGAATAGAAATGCATGAAGAACTTCAGTGCAGAAATTTCTCATGTAGGCTTCATACACCAGAGTTGGGAGCTGTTTGAAAAGGAGCTCCCCCTGTGTGATCACACACGGGAAACTTCTGATTCAGGACATGTTTGTGCCTATTTGATAGATTATTCTTTATACTCCCTCTGATGTCAGGTTATTCTTGGGCATGATAAAATAAGGATGAGAAGGGCTGTATAATTAATTTTATTATAAAAACATTTGAGAGCTCACTAGAGAGTTTATCTTTGTTTCCTCCCTTCAAAAAGGCTCTACCAAGAGCTCTCTCCACTCTCTCCATATAAATAGGGAAAATCCCTTTTGCCAATCAGCAGAGTATCAGCTTTGCATTAGCAAGTCAGCTTGACCTTTTTACATCCATATGTATCCATCTCTCTAGAATTAATCATCCATTCAGCTGGTGGTTTATTTAAGCGTAAACACACCAAAAAGGTGCTGTAAGAGTGTTTGCAGAATCCAAATATTTGCTTTCTCCTTCTTTAACCACCTACCCACCACCAGGGTGAAAGCTGCCAACTGGCAGCTGAAAGCAGCATTTTGTCTTTGATTACTCATATCTGTATTTCTCTTTTTTCTCCCCCCTTTTTTTTTTTGCCTGTGAAATAATGCCTCAGGGACAAATGTGTAACAACAGAGGGCAAACTGGGTCACTTGAAAACCAACTCCTGGGGCATGTCTGCATTGTGAATGAGTTCATGACTTTCGTAAGGAGTTCCCATTCTCCCACTGAGATTATATTTCCTGCCTCAGACACATCACGTTCACTGAGCCAACAACTGCCTCTAGGCAACCAGGATATAACGCTGTGCCCTGAGCAGCACAACACTTAACCTTGTGGGATGCTGTACACAGAGTTTGTGTGCAGGGAGGAGGGGGAGCCCTCTTAATATTACTTACTAACACTGACACCATGGAGTGCTTTCACAGTGGTGTGTGCTCTCAGTTGTCTGCTCCGAGGGAAAGGGTTGTGGGAACCGTTTCATTTCCTTCATGGCATGAGAAACGTATTTTATGGCTCTTAATCCCTTGTGGTGGGGCTGGGCCAAGGATGCCCACTGATAGACCAAGATCACATTAGGTAGTTTACAGACACCAGAAGAAAAGATGGCTTATTGAGATAGAGACCAGTTCATCAGCTAAGTATTTACACTGCAGCTCTCCATGAGCTCCAGGAGTGTGGCTGGTCTTTCAGTGTGCGGTGTTTCTTTTTAAGCCCAGAATTACATTGAACTGTAGCAGACTGATTACTTTATAACTAATATGCTATTTGGAGAGCTTCCTTGAATGTCCAGAACCAGAATCTGGAAGTTAAGAGTTGCTCGGTATTACTTAGCAGAGGCCTACCCAGATTTGTGAACCATTTCTTATCATTTCATCTGACAATAAAGAAAGCAAAGGTGGTCACATACCCAACTTTGTTTGGCCTCAGAACGAAAACAAGTCAATCAGCACAAAATCCACAGGTATTTGTGCTGAGGGTGCTTTCAGGACTATACTGAAAGCCTGCAATGCTATCCATAATCTTTGCCAAATGGAAGAGGCTTGTTGCCCTAAAATGGAAGTCTCTGCTACTAGGTACAAGAGATTCCTATTTGTGGTCACAGGCCATGACAGCTAGGAGATGTTCAGACACAATGGCCACACACAGGTAAGCTGTTGGTCAGACACCACAGCCTAATTAGCACCCTCATTAACAACAGCGGCACAATAAGGAAGGGTTATCATAGAAATAAGCATTGATCTTTAGGCCCAAATCTGCCAAATCTCAGATTATTCAAAGCCATGTTTGCTTTTCTTCAGGTCCTCACATGAGCTTGTGTCAGACTGATGTATTCTTGACAACTCTAAAATACGACATACTCCTAAACCAGCACTGCTGTACAAAAAGACATGAGCATAGAATAAATAGTCCAGTTGGAAGGGACCTACAATGATCATCTCGTCCAAATGCCTGACCACTTCAGGGTGACCAGAAGTTATAGAGAAAATGGCTGCACACCTGAGAGCTTCCACTCTCTGCAGCATCAGATCCTGTCCCTTTTCAAGGGCTGCATGGGTAACTTCAGGCTGGCGTGGTCTGCTCGGGTGACCTCCTCCAGGTAATTTGGCTCTCAACAGCAACATTAGAGGTATAGCAGCTTCTGTAGGAGAAATAGAATTTATCTTAATTTCTCTTTCCAAGCCTCCTGACAGTTTTGAGAACTCAAACAATCAGATATATTCTGCTTTTAGTTCTCAGTTCATGCACATTGCTAAATACTTGGATAGTTTCTCCGAGGAAAGCTTAAGAAAGCTCTAGAACAACTCAAATAGTCTTATTCATTGTGGAGTCCCCAGAGGATGGCAAATTGAAACTGAAGTCCTGCTCGGAGAGGAAATGAAAACAGAGAGGAAGGGGTTTGGGGGAATCAGAGGGGTTTTAATTAGTTTGTGGTTGAGGCAGTGGAATTATGTGCGGAACACCCCTGTGCCTGTATGCACATTGTTCTCTCCAGGGGCAGCTCTGGGAATTTGCTGAGTGACAAAAGGAAAAGGTAACCTTATTATTTCTTCCTCTCAGACTCTAGTCTCAAATTAGCACAGTGCTGATAAATCCTACTTGCACCTCTGCCTCCCCTTTGCTTTACAAGAGTTACCCTAACACAGCAGTGCAGAGAAATGACAGGTCATGGACATCTCTCGCTTCAGGACTTGGCATTGCAGCTGCAAGGCCAGGTTCCTTTGTTTTACTGAGTATCTAATTCAGCAATGAGCTACTCTATCTTCTGGAGAAATCACCTAGATCATAACATCTTCTTTTGTCTCATGACAGACAGCTGAACATCACTCCTGCAGCACTGGCTGCTTGGATGGACAAAGCACCTGTTGAGGTTCTCATTGTCCCCAAATGAAACACAGCAGAGCCTGCAGCACTTGCTCTCCAGGCAATGCTCTTCCATAGAGAATGGCCTAAAGAAACATATAGTGATGGCAAACTTTCCATCAGCATAATGCCAGGCACTTAGGAAACTGACTTGACCTAGTTTTGGTTTGTAGAACCAAATGACACGTAGTTTATTACCTGCAAAGAAAAAACAAACACCTTAATAATAAAAACTTTGTCGCACATACACCCCTTCTTCACAACCTAATATTTCTACCATGCTGTGCATGCTGCTAATTCAAAAGGCTGATATGGTCACAGACAGCCCAGCTTCTGGGATTTACCATTCAAACATACTTGAACTGGCATGAAAAATGCAATAAAATAATTCTTTCAGACAAGTTTAGAGAGAGGTATTCCCAAAAGACAGAGTTCTGGCTTCCAGTCACATAAAGCTTACACTTTGTCAATAACACAGTGAAGGAAGGCATGAATGAATTTTATTTCATTGGACAAGTGACTCGGAATACAGATAAGGCAGGGTGAGCATATAAACCTTTAAATAAATGTTTTAGCACTATATGGAAGGGAGGAATGCAATTGATTCCAATCTTTTCTGACAGAAAATCAGTTCCTCTAAAGCTCTTGGGGCAACAAACACTCACTAAAAGTGTCTGTTACTAATAAAATCTTTAAGTACAACAAAACAAAACGTTGTCATTTGCAACTAATAGGCTACAATTAATGCAAATTATTACTCTTGTAGTTTAATTGAAATACTAAACTCTGACATGAGGTCTTTGTTTTACCAGGACTTTAAAAGCCATGTAACTTTGAAGAGGGATCTTTCAAGAGCTCAGGAAAACCCCAGCAGAGAAAAGGCTGACAAAGCCCCAGACAAAACACAGTGTAAACAGCAGCACGAGGAATACAAAATACTCTGTCTCTCTGATGCCGGGCTTCTTCTGTAATGACTGTGGCTACATCACCTTGAATATTGCTACAAGCAGTTAACAGAAAACACTGACCTGTTCTTACACCCAACAACACTCTTCAGTCTGCTTTGTGGGTGTTACCTTGTCCAAAGCTGTCTTGTGGAAAATCTTCACCTTTTCTTCCCTCTCTGCCTGCTTCATGAGACTTGTATCTCTGCAATGGAACTACAAGCTGGAGCAGTGAAACCTGCTCTGATAACTCTGGTTTTACTTTGCAAATGCACCTTATGCTTTGGAATGAAGGAGTGCATACAAGTGCTTAAGGAGAGCCATGACTGCAACTTCTACAAGAGAGATCCTCTGACAGTGGCAATTTGTTGTATGTTACAAATCTAAGTCAAACCCATATCCTGAGTTGCAGTTTTATTTGCAAAACCACAGATTGTTAAAACTCACAAATCAAACTTAGTGTTATGGTCTTAGGGGCCTGAGGGTGAATGGTGGTGTTGCTAGAAAAAAGGATTGCACTCAGCTACAGCCTGAATTTCAAATCAAATGGTGCTTCATTCACATATACCTTGTACCAGTTCAAAGGAATCACTATATTTTTAGTATTAAATGATCTTTTCCTAATGCCTTCCATAATTGTTGAATAGAACAGATTTGCTTTCAGGTTCCTACTTACTGAAATAGACACTTGCAGATTAAGTTAGTTATTATAGCTAATAGTTTAAAACAGAAAAACCTGCACAACTTCAGGACATGTGCTTCAATGGTATCAGCTAATCAAGAGTCTGTTTCCATCCCTCCCAGCCTGTAACTCACAGAACTTCAGGATCTCAACCTCTGCCTTCCCACCTTAATTGTTCTCTTTATTTTTAGAGGTAACTATGCAACTTTTAGACTACAGCGTGAGCAGGCTCTGGCACCAGAAAAAAAAAAGAAGAGGAAAAATATAAGTGGTAAGCTCAATATTTAGAAATAGAAAATTGTATTTCTATTTTCACAGTTCTGCAGGGAGCGAGGCAATAGAATCTAGTTCACTATCTTGTTACAAAACCAAACCCTCAGCTCACAGGGTAGCTATTTCTTAAGGGGCTGGTTTTCAGTTTTGCCAAAGAAAGCATTCAGCAACTGGAGAGGGAAGAAATATAAAAAAATGAAGTATTATGCAATGGCCAACATTTTGCTTACAGCTCCTGGCTGGGTCTATATGGTAATCTATACTTGTGCACTGCTGAACCCAAAATAATTGCATAAAACCTCCAGGGCTCAGGACTCATCTCAGAAACCTTTAAGAAATACATCCTGAAACTCTTAACACCAGCAAAGGATGGAATACATCCCTTCTCCAATCTCCACTCCAAATTGCTCATTTCTGGCAACGGGCACCACATGTATATGTGCTTTAAATGAATTCCTGGTTTTGAATGACACTGAGAAGTGCAAGTTCATATGCTGCAGTTCATGAAAGAGATACTCTTGTACTTAGGAACCATTTTTAATCATTAATTCTAACCTTCCATCAACATGAACAGAATTTCCTGCTTGTGACAGTACTGCCAATGTGAAGGTTCTACAGAATTTCCTTCATGTTTTCTGCTTTTATGGAAACATTTCAAAAGTTCTTCTTGCTATCAGAGAGAGGCACCAAACTTTGGCAACCCCCATTTTCAGCACTCATCAGTAGCATGGGAGGCTTTTGTTTTAGACAAAAACTGCTCAGCTAATTACTGCTTCTATAGGCAGCGCTGACACTGTGAATCTTAAAAGTCTCTTACCATCTAGTACAGTGCTTAATTAATGAGAACTTACTGGAGCTGACTGACATCCTGTAGAAAGCTTTCAATGGAGCCATTTGCCAAATATTTGCAGCTTTGGCTGCAGGATGCTTTTCTTTCATTAAATATAGTTTGTAAATCAAGTTTCCCTTAATGGTGAAGACAGCTTCTGTGGAGAGCTGGTTGTGACAAATGCCTGGACGAAGCAGTAATCTGCAAGATGACTTGGATAAACAATTTAATAAAAAATAACTCAAATACTGCAGATTATAAACTAGAAGATTGGTCTGTCATTCTCCATATCTCAGACCACGTAACACTATTGAAGAAAACTCAATAGAGCGTTATACCTCTTTTAAAGCACTCCCTGTTTAGAAGGAAAACATGCAACTTGGAAGTGCTAGTGAAGGAAGGTGTGTTTGGTAATTTAAATCAGCTCCTGTATATCCTAAGGCTGTGTGTACGCATCTCAGTCATGCTGAGCTGGCACCAATGGGAGCAGGCTCAACACAGCACAAGGTTTGGCCTTCATGCTCTCTAAGGCCCCTACAACCATGAAAAAAACCCTACAAAAGGAAACTTCCCTTTCCTCTTCTGTTTCAGTTCAAAATGAAGGCGTGTTTGCAGCAGGACGCAGACAGCATACTCCTGATAGTGAACAACTACCTGGTGGTGTACTGTCAAAGAGCCCTCCCTCCTGGGTGGAAGAGACAGATTAGTTTGAATATATAATCTTGGAACATACTAACCTTAAATGCAGGTTTATGTTTTCCTCCAGGACTAGCTGGGGCTCACTCTAGAAGGCAGTATGGAAGTGAGCTCATGTGCCTGCAGTATGGAAAACTGCAAAGCAGGGACATGAGGAAGCCTTTCCCTTCTGTTCTTCCCCTCGAGGCACCTTCCTTAACTCGCTGTACCACATCTTTCTTTTCATATCCCTGCAGTGTTTCCTCTTATTCCCTGTCCTCCTCCTGTTCTGCTGAGCTCCTTTACCAGCAAGGAAGCTTGTGACAATGATTTTTCCAAATATAGCTAGATGAATATATGAAATGCATGCAAATCACCCAGTTGTGCAGAGAGAGGAATCTGGTTCTGATCCACTGCAGCTTTTTTCTGAGCATTAAGTCTCAAGACATTCCTGCTGACATCATAAAATAATTAAAGCTCGTGGTGAGGGAGTTTTATTGTTTGGGCTTTTTTACCAGCTCTATCAAACAGTAAGGAAAAGCCCCACTGAGATTTCAACACAGCCCATTGTGCATGCTCACCTAACAACTAACCCAAACTTAAATTCCTTGTCAATAGCAAGCAATGATTTATCTGGATGATGACGACTTGCTGCACTTGTAAGTCTTTACACAGCTACACCTTTCAGCTGCAACAGTTTCCAGAAGTAATCAATCCTGAGCATGTTGTTTCACAGAAATAACTAGGGGATTTTAAAGCTGTGTTTTCCCCATAGTGAAAATACCAGGCTACTGCCAAATCAAACTAGCTGTCATCCCTGTCTGCCTGCATGAAGCCAGTGGGATGCACAACTGAAGTCTGCAAGGAAATCACTTTGTGTCCCTTTAACGTTGGGGAACTGCACTTAATCAGAAGGCCCAGTGGCACTAGAAGGAAGGATTCCCAGAACATAAGCCTGGAAACACAGTTACCAGGCACATCAGTGGTGAGGATTTTGCTGTGTAATCCACCCTGACATCCCTCTAGTGCATAAAATACCAGGCTCGCACCAGCGTCACACACTGTGCCCCTGCTGCTCCCACTCCCTGCTGAGCAGACTGGGCTCAGGCTGAACTCCCCCCTCCTGAAGAGGTCAGTGGCAGTTTGAATTCATTTCTCTTCAGTTTACTACACAGTGAAGTAAAATCCATGTGCAGTTTCACCGTGTATAGAACTCACTGCATGTCCTGTAACACAGCCTGTTCTCAGCAGTGTAAATCACTTGTACCTCGAAGGCGCAGTTCTTACCTTCCTTCTAGATCCACCAAGATAGTCACGGCTGGTGCAGACATCTAGTCTGATTGTGCTGGCCTCTTCCTCTGTGTTCTCACCAGGGAGTAAGGCCAAACTCCCATCCCTGCTCTCCAAGTCAGATGGACCCATTTACTGCTAGTCTGTACATTCAAGTAAGAAAAAGGCAGATTAATAAGACACAAACATGGAAAAGGAAGGAAAAGAAAGTCTACTGAGTGATCTTATTAAAGCTGTGCTGTCTGCTCTCTTCATTCTCAGCAGTACCACCAGGACTGGGCACTTTGACATGGCTGATCTCGAGGGATGCTGCAGGAAGTTGTCATCCTACAGAAACACTACTCACAGAGTCAGGGGTTTAGCATTTGCAGTGAGTGAGGGAAGATCGAATTCCGTTTGACTCCTCAGCTCATTTTTCTGTATCCCCAGACTACAAAAGCAAAAGTTCTGACGCATTCCCCCACTTAACAGTATCAACTATTGTAGGTAGTAGTTACTGCAATCATGTTCTCAATTTGAAAGGTGGCTAACAGTAGGAAAAGCAAGGTGTGATGCATACTGCACTGCATTATGGGTCAAATACAGCTTTAATTGGACTATTTTGTTGTAATTTGCTTGGCTTAGCTTTTCTTTCACATAGAAGAAACAGAAACAATTCAGCAGAATCAAAGCAATGGATGCAGTCTGACTTTAAATCCTGATTAGATTTTCTTTTACAGAGGGTGTGTGTGAGGAAGGAAACACATAAATCACACTAACTGGTTAACACATTTGAGGCACTGTATTCTAAATCAGGGAGGCCTCATTTTACTTCTAGTCTTAATTCCAGCACACCCACCCCCCCCACCCCAAGGACTAAATAAACGTAAACCCTGATTTTGCTGCAGTAGCTTGTTCTACTTGTTGCAAAGCCTTACAACAGAGGTGTGATCCCAAATTTCCCATTACCAATACTGAAAGAGAAAAGCAATTATATATATTAGCAATACTGAAAGAGGAAAGTAATTATATACATTGAGAAAGAAAATTTCCTGTGCTTCAGAAGCATTTCTTTTTGACTTGCATTTGTTTTCTCATGAGTAACTCTTACAACTGAAGGAGCTTAAATTGGTATTAAATACGGCTTTATGTATAGCAAAAGCAATCTGTCAAAGCCTATCAGCAGATTGAACCAGAGGTTGGGACATCCCAAGTGAAATCAAAGCATTAATAAAAGGCATTACTGACTAACAGACATTCATCTAAAGAAATGAGGGTACAGACAAGAAATCTGTGATGGCTTCCACACCATGGGGCTTTTGTATTGTCTTTTCAGGTCAGCTTTACTGACTATTTGAACAGGTTACCTGTTATAACACCTCATCACGTTAATAATATTAACTAACAAATATAATGAGATCTTGTTTTCGAAGCCATGTTCACTGGCTGACACTAGAATATTTTAAGTTATAATACAATAGTTTGACATTAAAGACTAGGATACTGGCATACAACTACATTAATTCACAGCAGAAACTTGGAAGGATGCTAGTACAACATTTGACAGGCCTTTTGGGACATTACTCTGCATCTGCCACACTGCTCTGCCCAAGGACAGGATACTGTGTGATAAAAATTAAAGCCTCAAAACACAGAATCCACATCTGTTCCTGCAGAACAAAATGCTACCAAGATGAGGTGTTTTGTAAGTAGTCATAATTTTTGTTTACTGTATCTGTTCAATTATTTAGGAAACCTCTGCATAATTTATTTCTTTCAACAAGATATTTCCATGCTTCAACATTATTATTTTTTGCAAAACAACCTGCATTCAAAGCTCGGAGCGAAGCACAGGCAGTTTCCAGTATCAGCGAGTGGATTTGGGGGGTTGTTCGTGTTTTAAAAGCAAAAAAATCATTATTTTTAACTAGGTAATTTTGTAGAAACCAATACTCAGCAGTAGCAATCTTCTGAGCAGTTGCTTGGCTTTCAAAAGAGGTTTTCATAACCTGAATGTTTTTGTTCTAACTACTTGCCTTTAAAATCAGATCTAGTAGCTCTCAAGGCTTCAGAGTCCTTTGTGATAGACAGCAGAGAGCATGCAGAATTTCCCTACATCCATTTCGGGGGGCAGGGGAGTGCTTACAGGTAGCATTAATGTTCAGGTATTAGACAGAAGCATCAGTCCCAGAATCAAGCCACCTGCACTGCCCTGGTCCTCAACTCAGGTGAATATAGTTTTTATCCTTCCATGATTCAATCAGAGAAAACCAAAAGTTGCTTTAAAACAGAACATACTTCTTGTTACCTCCAGTTAAAGATGGTAATATGTTCTTCATGAATCACTTGACTGCTTTACCACATCGGTTATAACTCACCACCAGGTTACCTAGAATGAAATTATATTCTTGTTAGATTGCAAGATGAAGGCAGCTAGCCAACATCTGAGTGGAGCTACCAACAGAGCACATCCCATATCAGATTTCATCCAAATTCAGTCCTTAATGTTCTCCCCACAGAGGCAAACCACTGTCCCTCACAGACAACTCTGTTCTCATTCATAACTCCTGTATTAAGTGACCTTTCCATCCCTGCTACTGACCCTGCAATCAGAGTTCAAAACTCAATTCTGTTCCCCTTTGGGCACCAGGCTCACATACACAAACACCCTCTGAGTTCTTAAAGGTAACGCAAATATGTATCAAAACCTGTTTTAACCTCAGCCATGCAGAGTAGCACCAAAGCACGCAGGAGCAGACCAGAGGGGAAGGCAGAACAAGAGCAGTCTGGATTTAGACCAGCTTAACCTCTAACAGGATTATAGCCTAGAGTCAAAGGCACAAACTGGAAGGATTTAAAAGATGGTATTTCCTATGTACTGTTCTGTGAATGACTTGGCCATGCCCCCTTTTTTTTCTACATGAAGGGGCCCCTCATATCGCTGTCACTTCTTTGTCAGGGCTTTGGCATTAATTCCTTACAGAAGCAAGTCAATGCCAATCAGCTAGATCAGAGAGCCCAACCCAACTCAGATGCAAGTACCACTCCTGGGGCTTACTGTTAATGTGCAAACAGAAGCCTGTGATTGTGGGTTAGAACCTGACCCTCCTTTCTCCATCCTGTAGTCAAGATCCTGCCGTCTTTTTGTCTAATAATCTGTGCTCTCCATATCCTCCAGCTCTGCCTAAATAACCTCACTGAGAAACATGCTCTTGAAGCACCTCCCCAGTTCAGTTTACCTTGACATCATACCTGAGTGACAGGAGATCTGAGCTCTTTGGATCCATCAAGACAGAAATATTTTGGGTTGTGGTTGCACTTTCTAGAGGACGTTGTCCAAAGAAGTCAAGTGAAGTAGGCAAATCATAAACACCCCCAGGCTAGGCAGCAGCTGGGAGAAGCTGAGGATCACAGGTATGTGATGGAACAAGGTATGTGTATGGGTCCCAACTTAAAACTCAGTTCTGATTTGGCTCCGGCCCAAGCACTTTAGCCAATGAACCTGTGTTTGAGCCAGCAAGTACCAGGAGATATGGGCTTCAACACAAATTCACATAATTTCAACTCAGGCTCCTGTCATTCTGACACATCACTGACTGCACACACAAGGAAATGAGATTCACAGAGTACGGCATGTGGCATGAGAATGAAGTGTGGGCAGCTATGACCAAAGATGAATGAAGTGCCAAACGCTGATCCTTCAAGAGAAAATACTTAAACCATGTAGCAATTGAGAGTTGAACACATGCAATTTAAAAGCTGTATTTCCATTGTCAAATTACTTCTGATCTCTCATTTGCATTAGTTGCTGATCTTTCCTCTTTACATATAAAACTTGGACAAATGACAGTAGAAGAAAATGGGTTCTCTTTAAAAAGCAATTTTCAGTGCTGAATTTGCAATTGCCTTTTCTCATGTTGCCACCAAAACTTTTTTATCCTCCTAAACCTTAGCTTACCTTCTTCTGTGAGCAGAGCTAATGGAGGGAAAGGCAACATCCCTTCTCTGCTGATCCATTGCTCCAGTCAGCTACAGAGAACCCACTCCCGTGCAGGTTACACAACATCCCTCTCCCACTCACAGGGACGCTCAGCCCTCTCCTTTATGAAGTTAATTTAGTGAGGTTAAATGATACAATATATTTGCTTTTGTTTGCTTTCCTCCAGCTCCAGCCCTGTCAGGCTTCCTAGGTCAGAAAGGGAATGCGCTCCCTGCCTTGTTTTCATACATGCTCCAAAAGGGATTGCATTACCACCCCCTCCCCAATCACCAGCCTGTGGAAAGGGCTCCAATTAAGTGGTTAGCCATAATAACATGGCAGCCCTTTAGGAAACTGCTTATCTAAATAGAGATGTACAGAAGGCAGTTTTCTCTCTAATAGTGATGCATTTTCAATTTATGCAATACAAAGTGCATTGGTCTGCAGTGTCCCTGGCTACTGATGATTAATAGCCCATACACTGCAAGAGTCCACAAAGAAAAGTGCCAAGGGAAGCAGATGCAGCAGGTTTTATATTATCATGACTGCAACAAACTCATTCAGTGGTGTCAGCTCTGACTGCAGGATTCTGATTATGAAATATGATGTGTGTTGAATTTAATGGCTTTCTCTGCCCTTCTGGTGAGTTCACTGCTTTCCAATGTCATTTTGTGTTCTCATCTGAGTGGTAATAAAAGGAATATCATTGACTGTGCTAGCTCTGTAACCACTGTGTGTTTTACAATAAGTTGTGTTTCAGGACCTTTCTACCCAGGAGAGTGTGCAGGGCCAGAAAGTAATATTCCCCAGTTTTCCAATATGAAGGCTTTCTGTAGAGAAGAGGAAATTATGCAGGACTGCCCTTCTCTGGAGGCATCCCTCATGTGAGCAGGACATGTCTTTTTCAAGTGGTTATGTAGTAAAAAGGTCAGTTTGGATTGCAAATAATAAGAGGAAAAGATAAAACATCAAAATAAGCAGCTACTGCTACAGAGCAGAAATGATGACAAGAGGATAGAAGTTGTTCAAAATAACATTTAAATAAGGAACCTGGGCACACAGGGTGTTAGCCAGGTGGGAATATAAAGTCAGAGCAGACTTCTAGACAGGGGGTTCTTTATCCAGCAAATGGTTACTTCATTCAACCTGTCAGTGGCCTGTGACCTGTACTGCTGAGTGGAGACCTCTGCAAAGCTGGTTTGTTAGCTAGCTACAGGTGTTCTTGCAGATCCCTCTAGTGCCTGCAAAGGCATTTGATGGCTTCCCAAACAAAATAAGCCTTGCTAGCTACAGACTGTGCCAGTATTGGTGTTGAAGGGTGCACACACACACCATCTTCACACTGCCCCAGGCCAGGTTTGAGCCCAGGAGGGACCATGCAGATCTGTGCAGGGAGAAGAGGCACAGACTCAAAGCCAAGATTTTTCTGCCTTATGTGAAAGGATTCCAGTACTTTCATTCCCTTTGCTCACATGCATCTCCTGCCTGTGTCAGCAGCTTCAGGGGCTCAGATCAGCCAGGGGAAAACAACGGAACAGAAAGAAGCATTTTTGAGCTTCTCTGATAAATCAACCTGTCTGCACTTTCCCTTCAGCTTCTCCTGCAGCCAATTTGAAGCAGTGCAGTCGCAGCTAGGTTAGAGACTGTGAGCTGCAATGCAAGCCCCTGCATGTAGACAGCACGAGAGACAACCAAACTCTTGCTCTTCCACCCAGGATAAGGCCCAAATCAAAGTATTACTCACTTCTGTACTTTGTAATTCATAACTGGCCAATGGAATGGCAAGAGGTGCCTCTAAGAGCAAACCCACATCCACAGAGGCAGGAAGGATCTGGAACACAAATGGTATTTTTCTCTTTGTAAATGCACATTCTAAAGTTTACTTGTGCTGTTTTCTTAACTACAGCCCCCTCTGATGAAGTGTTGCTTCTTCTAGAAACAAGAAGGATCTTCTGTCCTCCATGGAAGAGGACAGAAAATCCTACATTTACTTTTCAGTTCACTACAGTGGGAACCCAGGGCTGGTGCTTTATTTTGACATGGTGAAACCAAACTGCAAAGGTTGCTCCTAAGAATTTACAATTAAGGTGGAAGCTCACCTGATGAGTAAATCTCTACATTTATCTCTTTCAGAAGACACACACCACCAACAAAGCAGGCCACAGTCCCATTTACACCACAGAGACACATTTCATAGCCAGTACTGTCCCATTTACACCATGGATAGAGACACATTTCATAGCCAGCAGTGCCCTAATGGAACTCTCTCTTCAACTGAGTAAGCTTGCGTTCAGCAGTTCATTTGTGTCCTGTCTTATTTTATTGATAAGCTTTTCACAAAGAACCTTAGAATGAAACTTGTGCTTTTAGGATAAGCCAGACCATTTTTCACCTTGTTTTTTGTCTCTAGTTGAAATGCCACTGGTATTCTCAATCATATTTTATGTATGAACACTTAAAAAGCTTTGCCTAAAGGACAAACGAGAATTTTCTTTTGTCCTTTCAGACTACACTTCATATATTTTCACACAAAAAAATGTATTGAAACAAGATTTAAACCTGTTATACATTTTTGCAGCTCTCCCTCCAGAGGGAGAAGCAAAGCACATTAACATTTAACGTGGTGGTTTTGTCTTTTTCCCTTTCCTTCACTGTTTGCTGAAAAACTTACAATAGTTGAAAGGTAGAAATGTCAGACAGAAATCTGTGATCTGCCTCAAAATTAAGTTATGTATCACCATAATAAAACAGAGCATTTTTCCTCTCTGGGATTCTCCATCTCTGTAAAGAATCATCAAAGGGACTGCAAATACTCCCAGATGAAGAGATCACAGAGAATGAAGGTCCTGAGAGTATTATGACTAGCTTGACAATCCAATGTGGTGTTCCCTCATACGCGGAACAACCCTGTCTTTGATTTATTCTGGTACGTAGGCACAAGAAGGTGCATGTCTCAGCGCACGGCTCATGTACAACACGGCACAGGGCAGCAGCACAGAAACCAGCCACTGCCAAGCTCAGTCTGGGGCTGGAACCAATAACAGAGGCAGCATTCTGAATTCTGCCTGCCATTAACTGGGAAACAGAAGTGAAATCTCACATGAGACACAGGCCACATTCCCTCCTGTTGTTTTCAGGGTGCTGGGATCTGCAGTTTGCATGTAGAAAAAGGGTGATGCTTGCAAGCAGAGAAACCAAAGTTTCTTGGAATTGATACAGAAATAGCTAGCGCTGAACACTAACCCTGAAAGAAACCGTGTCCTTGAGTCCTCTCTGAACAACAGTCCATGAAGTTCTGGTGTTAAATTTAGATCCCTTCATAAACAGCTCAACTGATTCAGCACTGAGAGGGCCACAGGATGCCAAGTGCGTCCATGATGTTCTTCCCAGGCCAGAAGAAACCCTGCATAGTGAAAACAAGAGCTTCAAGCAGGTAAAGGTTTAGTATGACGAAGATGTAAGTTTCTTTAGCAGCTGGGTTCTGCTGAGTAGCTAGGGCTAGAGGGAAGGAAGGTGTGCTATTCCCTATGATGTCCAGTGTCAGGCTCATTTCTTATTCTGAATGTATTTTGTATGTTTGAAGTTGCAAATCTGGTCCTCAAGTTCAGCAAAGCCTTTATTGTATTGTCTCCAGTGTGGCTTCAGAGCAGCCTGTCCATCCTAGAGTAAGCCAAGGTGGTTAAAACCAACTTTCTGACCACACACCTCAACATAAGCACCAGGCACAAGCCACATTTACATCAATCCTTAAAGTTCTCCCTGTGGAAGTGTGGTGCTCCTGCACAGCTGAACACAGTTAGGCAGGTTTGTAACAAGCTCTGCACTGGGGGGCTCCCGTGCTTCCCCGTTAGAAGGATGAGGCAAGGCTGGATTTCCCAGAGAATAGCTGAGTGTCAACAAGTGCTGCTCATTAGTGAGACCCAAACCTCCCCAGACCTGCTGCTTAGTTTATGAGAGCCTTGTGATTATGATAAACAGGTGATGCGAGATCACCAGGGATGGTTCACTTAGTTTGGGCTGGGCAGAATTATGTTCCAATTATGCTTATACAAAGGCATATGCCAAGAACTGTTGTTTTGTTGGTTTCTTCCTTAAAGGTCGTACATGAAGTGTCCCAATAGGGAAACGGGGAAATCCATCAACTTTCCTGCAACTCTTTAAAGCAAATGAGCAACAAAACCAATAAAGTTTCTTCCCTTTTTCTCTACTAACATTAAATTTTTATCCTAAAATTCTGTTACAATACTGTTTAGCAAAACACAGCTATGAAACCTGGTGTGCTTCAAGAGCAGCTCTGTATCTTGCTCTCTACTTACAGCATTCTAATGTATTTACATCTATCAGTAGACTCTTTATGAAGATATGCAGAGAACACACGCTCAGTTTAATAGTGGGAGGAAGCTGCCCCATATTCAAGGAAGCCCCACAAATCTTTCCCTGTGTCCCTGCCCCCTGGTTTCATCCCCACCTAATCACAGCTGTTTTATATAGTCAGGCACCTCCAGGCCTCTAAACTCCAGCTAGCAAGGCAGACTGTTCAGCTTTAAGAGGATGGATGGACAGGATAGGGAGGATTAATATTCTTGGATGTTTCCCTTTGTATGCAGAAAGCCAGCACAAAGGCACTAATAACCTCTTCAAGCAGAGTACATTTTCTCATGGGGATAATAGCTCAGGGATAGAAAGAGAGAGCTTTTATACCACAAAGGCATGTTATCTTTCTTGTATGAAAAGTAACCATTTGGGGCTCTTCAATGCAGAACCAAGCTACTTGGATTTTACCTGTGCATTTGCACCTGCGTAAGGACAATTTTGCAATGGCAACAAAACATGGTTTAAGGAGTCTTCTGCCTCCTCACTTGCACCTAATTTGTTTCATAACATAGGGATAGGAATTAAAGGCCTTCGCTACAGTTTAGGCAGCTTGCCAATACCTATTTTATAGCAATAAAATATGTACAAATTAAGGAATCTCATGTGGAAAATTCATTCAGCAGCCTCAAAAGCCAAATGAATGGTAATTACTTCAGACACAATGTGGCGGCAATCAGGCAAGATTGGATCATGCTTTTAAATGTATGTCTAAATTTTTAAGAACCAAGATAATTATGAATTATGAAAATAACCCCACAATGCTACAGCAAAGACAGCGTTTGTGGAACGAGAGATCTTCTTAAGGCCAGAGAAGACTTAATTCCAACACCTGCGTGGGAATAATCAGAGAGCAAATGCAGGGCTGATATTTTACTTCCTAACTTCTGGGCATCATTTTATACTTTAGGATGGCTCTTGGATGCCTTGAGGTACAGAGCAAGTGGAAGCATATAAAGTACAAGGATTTATCCTGCTTATGGAAGCAATGGAGTTGTTTCTAATTCCCATTCACATGTACTGCAATGGGAAAATAAATCTGCCGTCTTAGTTCTCTGTGCAAGTTTTGTTCAATCTGGAAAACTGGCTTAATACACATCCACATATGCAATGCCAACGGAACAAACACAAAGTGGGGTCACTTCTCATGAGGAAAGCTGAGCAGATTGAGATCAAGATATCCATTTGTTTTAAAAGAAGACAGGAAAACACAACCATACCTTTGTTGTCTTTTTGAGAAGTCTCCAGGAAACCTTTCCCTTCAGGAAAAAGTACAACAGAATAGGCCTAGATTGAAATTAACCGCCAGAGTGGGAATACTATACATTGGGTATTCTTATTTTTCCCAGAAACTGAAATAGGCACCACAAAAAGGTGAAACAGAGTGTGAGTACTGCGTTCTCCTGAGATGGTTTGGTTTCACCAAGGATCAGGTGGAGAAAAAGACCTTCATGTTACTCAATGTCACTGAAAACGAATGCGTTCTTAAACACAGACAAAATCAAAACCATTTCTGACTCACCAGCTCAGCCGTCAGTGTTCCAGTTCAGGACTGTAAAGCGTTCTTGCTGTGCCCAGCACACAGCCATAGGGTCATGTGCCAGCAGAAGGCTGGGGGTTAACACAGTGCACGCAGACAAGGTGGAAGGGAATAAACATCCTCCAGTGACATTCAGGATCTCTTTCTAAAAACACAATCTGACATGTTTAAATCATAGATGTGATGCCACAACCAGTGCTGATGCTTTCATTCTAATTTTTCATGCATTTCTGAGCTGATCCTATACTTTGCTCTGCACACTGCCCCCTCTTCACACTGCTGCACAGTGTGGGCACCATGGGGCTGATGCAGTGGGTTTGAACTCAATATGTGGAGCCCTTCCTGGCGTCCTGTAGCTTGTTCCAGTGCAGCAGCAGCTCTGTGGTGTTGCTGCCTCTACATGATCAGCTTTAGACTCGTTAGTGCACTGGATGTTGTGCAGTGTCAAATCCACAGCACTGCAGGTGCCCATGTGAGCACTGGGAGAAAACCAGTTCCTAACAGCTCTGTGCAGTGCACCAGCACCCAGACCTGCTTTGAAACCACAGCAAAAAAGCTGCCTGTTCACGTTAGGAACTGCCTAACTAGGCTGAGAGAGCCTGCCTGTAACAGGAGATCAATCCCACCACTTCCCAGGCAGTGCTGGTGGCTGTTTTGTCTTGCTGCAAGTTCAACAGGGGAACACAACTGCTCAGTGCAACTTGAGAGTGAATCATTGTTTTCTGGGGAGTTGTTATAATTATTTCACAGGGAGCCTCTGTTAACACCAACAACAGCATAGCAAGGTCTGACAGCAATTAGACAAAGATAACACTTGGAGCTCCCACTGATCCCCAAACTTCTCTATCATCCATTGCTGTAAACCAGCTTACGTTATCTGCTCACAGAGTCACGGCAGCAGTGACCTGGGAACGCTGCCTGGGGGTGGGCATTGCCTTGAGCTCTAAGGGAGGGAACTAAAGAGGGTCCCCCTGGTACCAGAGGGGAGAAGGGGAAGATAAAGCTCCCAGCCCCCTTCCTACCCTCCCTCCAACTCCCATGGAAGCTGCCCACCAGCTACTGCTTCCTATGCATATGTATGTGTTGCTCTTTAATTAAAGCTATCTAGATGAGCCTCATTTGAGAGGCCTCTCCCTGTGGGAAGGTCTAGCACTACTCTCAGGCTCACAGCGGACTAAGTGCCAGCTTAACGCATGACTGCCCAAAGCCACCATCGTGGCTGACAAGCACAGATGGATTGCCACCAGCTGGGGTTAGGTGTGACAGTGACTGACATGGAACCATCTCCCAGTGACAAATCTGGCCTGCTTAATGCACCCTGGGGCCTCTGCTGAAGGAATTTGATCTTACAGCAGTTCAGCAGGTGGGTACCTTGATGCCCAACTTGTAGGAATTGATTTTTTTTTAAGCTCAGTGAAGTTTTACCTCTGGAATCTTTTCATTTCAAATGCCCTCCCTCCTCTCTAGGCTGTGCCCCACCAGGAACACCTCTCTTCTCTTGGTTTTTTCTTGAAGCTCTAAATGAAAACCAAGCATTTTTAAATTATCTGAATTCTTGAGGAAGGAATTACTTCTTGATGTATTTTAAGTGTAATTCCCTCTCTTTAAACCTGTTCATAGAAGATCAGGTGTGAAAACTAAAATTCCCTCCTGTCCACTCCTACCTTTATTCTTTGCTGACTTTTCAGCCTCTAGCAAAGAAACCTGTTGTGAAACAGGAAAGAAGACACAGCAAAGCAGTAACAGCTCTGACAATTCATAGATCTCAAAACTAAAAACATAAATAAATGAGAAAGCAGAGTAGCAAAAGCACAGGTATGACAGAAAGGGAGAAGGGAGTTAAAACCAGACAGACTGAATGTATTCCTTTTTCATTTTAAGTTTAAAAATCCAGTAATATCACACAGAGTATTTAAGGAGTGGAAAATGATGCTCAGCAATGAAGATGGGACAATATGATGATGTGATGTTTTACTGCTTCAAACTTGCAACAGACTTCTTTTGTTTCTCACCTACCCCATGTTTTCTGTATCCTCATATCTGGCTACACACATCTGCCACCTGCACCTGGATCTCCTCCTCCTGACAAATAAAAACAATACCCTCAAAATCTCAATGATGTGTCACAAGAAACTTAAACCACCGTTTTATGGGGATAAAGTTCGAGGCCTAACATATCCCTCCAAGATTCGGTCATACCATGGGTTCTTTTGCAGAACTGGCAACAGCAAATTCAATGTGATGTCTCTTTCTTTAAGGATTCCCATTACACACACAGTTACTGCTGAGCTTCTGAAGCTCCTGAGTGTTCTGTAATGAAAAGACAAACACAAGGTTCAGGACATTATCTGAAAATGGCCAGAGAATTCCCCTTCCTAGATACTGGAAGCAGCAGACAATGCTTTGACCATGGGAGCAAAAAACCAAGGAGCTTGCAAGGGTAATTCCCATTTCACTGCTACCAAATGAAGATCCAATACAAGCCCTGATTTTCAAGGGGGCTGTGCATGTGGGTGTGTGGTTTACTTTTCACAGCTCAGCATCCCACAGAATAGACACCAGAATTGATTCTGCCTCCCTTCAGGCTAACCACGTGAAAATGCTGACTGACAGAATCACCTTAGGGTAATAAATCTGCCAAGTGTTTTGTTAAACAGCCATTCAGTTTGAAATGTATCCAGGCATTTGAGAATAACAATAGGCTACTGTAATGTATGGTGCATTAATTATACACTTGACAAGAAAATTACCCTTCAAGCCAAGATTACTAAAAACTTTCCTAGGCTTTTCTTACCCTCTCCTGTTAAATACAGTTTTCAGTGTGGCCCTCCCCGAGGTTCTGCCCACCTCCTCCCGCAGAGTTAACCAGCACAGCAATGAAGTTCCAGGGAGGTTTCCACTGATGTTTCACTGAGAACATTGGTTGCTTCCCCAGATTTGGTTATAGCTGCTAAATGATGAATATCAACATAAAAAATGGCCTTGCTTTTCCTCGGTGTAAGTTTTTCTGATAAACACAATAAAACGCTGCTTCAATATGTGGCTGTATTTACATCCCACACCAGGTACACTTGCACATCTCTGACAATCTATCTGCAAAGAAAAGCCCATCAGCTTTCAAACACTCACCCACATGCTGGTGAAAGAGTAGAATCTCCAGTCTGGGAGGCAATGCAAAGATGCTGTAAATTGGTGTAAGAATCCAACAGAAACCTGAATACCCTGTTACAAATGGAACATAATTTGTGTGGTTTCCAGGCAAATACTCCCTGATCCCTCTAACAGTTCTTGAAGCTTTTGAGGTCCAGGGCTAAGTCCAGATGCCCTCAGTAATGCGGTAAGACAGTGCTTCTGCACCCCGGTACCTCACCTCTCTGCTGCCACAGGCACCTGCATGAAGCTAAGCCATTTCAGAAACTACATCTTAAAACCAGTAAATTCTTCCCTAATCCTGACTCTGGGCTGTAGAAACAGAACCAGAGGTCACAGGAGTGCTGTAAGTGTCATGGGGGGGACTTTGTTCTGTAATAACTTCCAGTACAAACTTCTACTCAGAAGTTTTGGGATGTGAAAAATTCTGTGTCAAAGACTTAAATTCTGCATCCAAGATGACTAGTTCTTAATTTTACTATAGTAACTTCCTAAATACAATCACCAGTTATGCATTTGCCTGAGTAAGAATCTCCTGACACACAGCACAACCCTCTAGTGAGATTTCAGCATTCATGCACTGTTGCTGATATGGAAAAGCACTTCTAGTCCTGCCAAGACATAAGTGCTTACTAGCAGAGAAATGCCTCAAAACTGTACTGAAATATAGACTATAGAGTATATTATTAACTCCATAGACTAAAGAATATATTACACATGCTTTAAGTTGAATTAAAATTTAAAGCTCTCATAACTGAACACTCAATTTCCTGTAATTTGAGGTACAAGCATGACTTAGAATCAAACACATCTGAAAACCAGCACCACTGAGATCTGCCACCCCAAGGAGCAGTCTGCAAGTGTATGTATTTTTAGCATAATGCCATGCTTCCTTTTAACTGGGTGCAGAGAAATTCTATGAGTTTAAAGCATAATTTTTAGAAGTTACATCTTTTATAGTCTGCTTTATTGTTGGTTTTGTAAACTCACTATTAAAATAAATGAACAGGCAACATGGATTAACAGCCCACTCCAGCTTAACTGTTCTACACCCTGCTTTACCCAATCACATTAGCTTGTAATTTATTCTAATGTAGCATGTATTTCCCTTTAAAGCCAATTTCTATTCCTTAGGCATGCGCCTAAATGCCTTTCAGATTAACCTCTCTGATCAAAAGCCCACACAGCTCAAGCAAAATCTCTCCTTTTACCTCAATGAGCTGTTTATTATTCTTCTCTCCGGAAGCTGTGATCAGCTTGGTACCATAACCGTGTTCTCTTTCAAGGAAAGCTTCAGGTGGAACAACAGAGTGGCCTACATGCTTAAAGAAAGCAAATCAAACTAACATACTGTGCTCTTATGATGGCCAAGAGGGGCTGTGCACCAGAGAACAGACTTCCCAATAGTGAGGTCAGTCAGTACCGACAGATGCATCCTTTCACAGCTGCTGGCAATAATCCAGCACGTGCCCAAGTTACAACCCAGTTCTAAATGTCTCTGACATCAAGGCTAGCACAGCTGAAGTCCTGTTGCTGTTTATTTCAGTAGAAGCCAGGTCTATCTGGTTTCAGCCACAACTGGCAATCAGCTGAAGACTCGTGTGGGTACCTGCACATTTAGAGAAGTTACAGAATTTCAGAGCAGAGGAGTGACATGGGATGAGATGTGGTCGATGGGAAGGAAGTTTAGGAGAAGGAGCCAGAACGCAAGGGATGCATTATGGTAATAGAAACTCACAGAGAGAAGGCTTTGTCCAGGATGAAATTGTTTGGTACCTGCCAAACACCGAAATATGAAACCTGGAGACTCTCATTCCCAATGGTTCAAACCATGTTCCTGTTCCACTACCCTTCTCTCTAAAATACATGTACACAGGCTGCAGAGTTTCCACAATGTAGCCCCACTTCATTCGAGCTCTTGGGTAGAACCTGACATGAAGCATTCTAACTCAAGGGGTTTGTGCTGGCTTAACACCATTTCCATCATCAATAGACTTCTTTCTCCCCAAAGAGAGGTATTACATGCTTCATACAAGCAGTCAGGTTTATTTTAATCTCTACAACATCACCTCAACATTTAATAATGCATCAAGGGAATCAAAAGAGAATGGACCAAAAACCAGGCCTGAAGTCTTCCTCACAATTTTCAGCTTACTAATTCTTGCTTCATCCCATCACCTTGATGACTGAGTGTCTTCCACAGAGGTGGTCACACTGCCCAGCTACATTCCCAAACTTACCAAATTTCATCTGAAAATCAGGTACACTGGAATTGCCATTGCTCTGCTGTAAGTATCTCACTTGTCTGACACGAACCAGAGCCCTTGGTTCACGGCTTCGTCAGACCTACAGCTTCAAGGACTCAGTCTGGACCACAGGCTTCAAGCAGCAGACAATGCCCAGCACTGTGACACTGCTCAAGTGACTGTGCCCGCAGTCAGGGCTGCATAGCTCAACCATGGCCACAGCTGCCAACATCACCCTAGTGCTTCCTGACTGCAGATTCAAGAGTCGTTACCATCACAGATCTCCTCCTCAAGCACTCTTTTATTCTTCTTCTCAAACAAGATAAAGCGATTAAGAATCTAAGTCTCTCTTTAGACAGCCTGATTTTCAAATCTTGCCTGTAACCCCTTCCTAAATAGTTTCCAATTTGCCAACATCCTTTTTAAAGCTCACACATCAAAATTGGACACACATTTCTGATCATCAAGTGAGAGCCCTCAAGGTAATCAGCACAGTTCTATTGAGCAGGTTTCCATTTTACAGCTGTGCTGTCACCACTCACTGCCTTTGGGCTGCGTGCGCTCAGTTTGTGCTGCATTTGAACAGGGCTTTCTTTGGCAGAAAGGACAAAAAAAATAAATGATTGCTTTCCTGCAGTTCAGTGTGTACTTGGTGTAGATCCTACCCAATTCCATTACACAGATTCACAGAATCACAGCCTGGTTTTGTGTTGGAAGGGACCTTAAAGCTCATCCCGTTCCAATCCCCTGCCATGGCCAGGGACACCTTCCACTGTAGCAGCTTGCTCCAAGCCCCTTCCAACCTGGCCTTGAACACTGCCAGGGATGAGGGAGCCACATCTCTGCTTCCAAAATGAGGTGTACTTAAGGCTTTTGTACTGAGGAGTAGGGGGACATGAGCAGAAACCAAGATGTAAAAAATATCCCCCTAACTTTAGAGAACTGAACATCATGTGGCCACTACAACCCTGACCACTGACAGCACAGCTCTGCAGCTGGCAATGTCTCTGTGGTCTCCATGCTCAGGAGCACAGGATGCTGCAGATGTTGAAGAGGAATCTTGGCTGTGATGACTTCGAAGACATCAGGTTACAAAATGGAAAATCCCTTCCCACCAGGCAGTGCAATTCCAGTTGGCCATTGCCTTGCACAACTTCCAGGGATTACTGGCAACTTGTGTAGGCAACTGTGCAGCTGTAAAACATCTGGCTGTATTTCACAGGGTGAGCACACACTTCCTAGGTCCCACTTCACAGCAGCACTGGCTGCTGACAAGTAGTGCTGTGTCTCTAAGAGCCACTGTGATACGGTCCCAAACCAGAAATGCCACAACAGTCACATCACAAGAGACACTGGTGCCAGGAATCACATCAGTCAGATTTTGCTTTCCCACAAAGTACATTTTCTAGATATCTTCCATGAGAACATGCTCTGTACCAGCACTGCCAGAAACAACCTGGCTCACTGCAACTGAACACCAGCCTTGCAGGCTGTGTGTTCATGAGCTTGAAGTGCTTTAAGCATATCAAATACTTAACTCCGCTCACTGTGATGTTAAAAAGGCTGCCAAAACTGCAAAGCTTGCAGAAGGAGAGAAAGCACAAGAGGAGGTTAAAACCAAACAATAGCTTTAAAGAGATGTAGAAGTCGGTGACAGCAGGAGATTCCAGGTACCCATTAAAATCTCTGTTCTCCCCTAACCTAGACATAGTCATTTCCATCCTTTCCCCCTGAAGCCAGTAAAACAGCATTAAAAGAAAAAAAATCAACAACTGTCCTACATTTACACAAGTGGAACAGTGAAAACCAATGAAAGCCACTTGGCATCTTTATAAGACAGTTCAAATAAAAATTAATGGCACATGTAATAATAATTCCGAGAGTATTTTGTTTCCATTTATATCCAGCTAAGAGACAATTTTTGGTGCATTTGGTTTTATAGATCTGTGTATATGCAGCAAAGTAGAAATCCTGCACATGGGCAAATAAATAAGAGGCTATGACTGGCTGACAGCAAGATTTGTAGAGCTAATTAGTTCAATGAATAGGAAAGGCACTCAAAATAACAGCTCATCAAATAGTTCTTCATACAAGAGAGATCTGTCACCCTGCCTATGCTGAATAAATATTTTTACTGCCTTCCAGAGATCAGTGCCAACAGAAGCAAATAAAACCAGAACACAACAATGATAAAACCCCACCAAACTCCACTGACTCCAACCCTCCCAGGCAGCTGCCAGGCTGTCCATAAAGGAAAGGTCCTCAAACATCCATAAACCCTGTCGTGTCGCACAGCACAAGAGCTGCACGTGCTCCTGTTGTTGCATTACATCCTTCTTGCACGGCTCTCTGTTACCAATGCACTGTGCTGAAAATCACGGTTCATTAGGAAGACAGAACATATTCCCAAAGCACACTTATGGCCTCGTGGAAATGGCAGCACCTTGGGCAGACATTTGAGGTCAATTCAATTCTGTGAGAGCTCGCTGCAGAAGTGCTGTCATCAGACAGAACAGGTCTGAGCAAGTGCCTTTTGGTGGGGGCCCATGGGGTGAGGTACTGAAGATTAAGGAAATAATCATGTTTTGAACTAGTAACAGATTAGAGTACAATCAACAGTGTTCTATAGGCAGGATACTAATAACACTGTGGGGTTTTAAAGCCTACAAGTATTACCTGATTCAATCCCTTCTCTCAGGGACAGCTCCATCCCCTCAGGAGAACTTCTATGAAGTACATAATTATGAGAGGCAAACCAGGTTACAAGAAACTGTTCTGGGCACAACACTTGGTTACAGAGTGCAACATAAAGCACTCACCCATCTGTATCTCATCCTTCTTGATGCAGAAGAGTAAATAACATACTGAGTTAATAACGAGCATCAAGAGAAGAGGAAGAACAAGGAAGCATGGAGGATGCACAAAGGCAGCTGACTGAAGCCAAAAGCAAGGACCCTACCCCTTCTAGTAGCAAGTGCTGAGCAGGACAGAGAGAAGGGAAAGGTTCACGTATAGAAGCAGCCGACAGGAGGGAATCACTCACACAGGTACCAAGAGACAAACTCCCCCAAAGGGCCCCGAGAGCTACTTTACATCTGGTCACAAATGAGCCTGCCCCATCCCCAGCAGCTCCTGCCAACTGTTACCAGCAGAACTGTCCCCCTTACAGAGAAATATAATAATGTTAAATAGTCCAAAGTAATTCATGGCTTACATGGTTTTAGTATTGACATTCAAGTGCACCATCAGCTCCTCTGGTGAGTGATATTTCTAATTGATTTGAAATTGTGATATACCTATTATTCAATCAACTCAGTTTTGAAAACTCAATTGAGATCTGAAACCAGGCCAAGAGATATAACAAGACTGTAGCAGCTACATATTTAAAAGAGGAGAAAAAGTAAACCATCTGTTTGCTTATGTATAGTAATATAAAACATATCCTTGCCATCTCTTTTGATTTTGCCACTGTACTCCTTTGAAGAGCTACACAGAAGAAAACTGCTTCGGCTATAGCTGGCTTTCATCATCCTCCCCAAATCTTAGTCTTCTTTTACAGCAAATCATTACAATTCTATTCATCTTTTTATGCCTATAATCCAGAGTTTCAAGCACACTCTTGGATATAAAGGCCATTTGGGCCAAACATAAATTGATGAAATGTTGGCCTTGTCTTCTAAGCATTTCAAAATGGTCACATGTATTTCAGCATTTGAATTTTTCTAAAGCAGAGCCGCAGCAGCGAGTGAAGAACTGAGTAAACCCACATCTGAACAGTAAATTCACATCTGAATTGGTGATTTAACTTCTTACCACTGCTTTGTCCAATCTTCCTGAGCTTCCTTTTGAACAAAGCTGTTCAACGGGCGCGTTTCCACCCAGATACTGAGCCTGGCTCTTGAGAACATGCCACAAAAAGGGTCAATTGTCATTTCTGTTCCACTCCCCTTGTGCTGCCCCTGCGGGGCTCAGTAACATCTCCCAGGTTGACTGAGGCACGTGGCCAGCGTGAACAAAGCCCACACTCACAACTAGTATCACCCATAACAGACTGTTTTTCTCCTGTGCTCACCCTCTCATACCGAGTTCTTGTGTGTGAACAGGCCACAGCCAGCGCTGCAGCTGGGACTGAGGTGCACCAAGTTGCTATTTCCATTATCCAGCCCCATTTCCAAGCTTTAATCCGTCAGCAATTCCAATCCACCGGTATCTCACAGTAGTAGAGTTATCCCACATGTACAAATCCAGCTGTAAATGACAAGCTAGCCATTCTGACTTACCACAGCATCTACATCCAGCTTGGGTTTAACTTCGGAGCCTGTTCTTAGTACAGAAAGGGAATTCATTTCATCCTGTACAAGAAACAGCAAAGAAATTGAAATGGAACACTGGGGAAAGCATCTCCTAATGGTTTTCACCAAATTTATTCATATAGAATATAGAGGAAAAAATAAAGGAAAACCTAATGTACTTTTTGCACCACAAAGTAACACTGAATTCAACCTTGTTCCTGAGCACTGGGAGTTTCAAAGCTGGGTATGTAGGTCAGGTACACAAGCCCCACAGAAATGCAACTTCATGAGGTTATTTCTGAAACACTTACTCTGAAAGAAGACAGATATGGACAAATTCTTTGGGAGCTGAAGTCAGCGCAGGTCTTTCCACTTGGGATGAAACACCAGCAGAGAGCTGACATCTTTTATCTTTCCAGGTGTCAGTTTTGGCCTCTGCAAAAAGGTGAAGTACAGAATCCTCCTGCACAAAAGGGAAAATTCATTCCTTTCATGAGCATGAACCCTTTAGCCCTGAAAATGCTCCTTCCTCTGACAGTCCAGGCAGTCCATGACTCCATCTTGTGACACTGGCAAAAGATGTGAGCACCCACAGCGTGTTCTGTGTGCAGCTCCAGGCATGGGGAGGTTTGGGGTATCCTGCAGTAACAGCCAGGGGTGGCTGTGCACATTTCCATGAGCTTTACAGAAGAGCAGCACAACAGCACAGCAATGTAACTGTAACTGAATCCGTGCTGGAGCAGCTGGATCTAAATCAGGACTAAAGCTAAGCCTGTGTAAATGAGTCGTGTGTAAAAGGCAGCAGCACGGCTCATACACGACTGAAATGGAGGTAAGTGTTGTACGTATTTAAGAGCTGGGAGCACAGCAATTACTCTGCATTTTTTGTCAGGAAGTCACCACAAAGCACGTGCAATCCCTTAATGCCAACAGAGAGAGATGTTGCTTTAAGTCTGCTTTATGTGTGACAGTGGAAGAAAGAACAAACTGATCAAAATACTGCACCCTGTGTCTTTCCTACAGCATACTTAGAGAGGCAGAAACTACTAATTCAGAGGAAATTCCTTTATCTAATATTATTCTGGTTCTAAGATCATGTTAGGCTGAAGTAATTCCCCTGGACTGTTGTAGCCCAAAGTATCTGCAGGGGACTGAGGAGAGACTTCTGCAATATGAAAAGGAGTAAAAATTGATCAGTGAAACATTTCAAGAACCAGGAAGTCCAGCCTTGGTAATAACAATATTAATATAACACCACCAGTAACACTCTGTTGTGTGAGCAGCACATGTCCATCATTCCCTTTAATGTGACTTTCAATCTTCAGGTTTTCTTCCATACCCATGAGAGCTCAGAGCATCTTCTCTCAAGCCAATCTAATTATACCAGTAAAAAATGGAATGAAATAGTCCCATTCATAGATTTAGTTCTCCCTCCTGCATTATTGCACCTTCTTTTGTTTTAGTGCTAACTGTGAAAGGAAACAATGATGAAACACACCAGGAGTGAGCAGATGAGCACATACAACTTGCTCAACTACCTTCAGTGTCTTATGTAATGTTCAATATTGATTTTGATTCAATGAGACTTCTATTAGAGTTATCTGTTCTAGCCAGCTGCCAAATGTACCTGCTCAGTAATGTGTCCAAATTCATTAACAGTTTTGTTTTAATAATATTTCATTTTAAAGTTTAATTTTATCCACACATTAGCTTCATATTACTTATGCAAATAAAAGCTTTATGGCTATATTAGCAATAATTCATTATCATTCCCTACTGGCTTAGTGAAGGAATTTGTAACTTTGGAGTATATCCAGAGCTTTTAATTGAAGATACTAAGGGAAGCCTACATTTAGTTAGAATCATCTGCACATACAAATTAACTATGATTAGCATAAGTCTCTCCAACTCTTTCCAGGCTCCCAGGCAGATTGTCTAGGATAGGACTTTTCCCCAAGTCCTGTCTGAAGGGTAATGTACTAGAGGTGGAATCCAATAAGCATCCTGGAGTAAAGAGGCTGTGGCTGCTGCAGCTGGGATCCAAGGCAAGCCAGTAATCTGTTCCCTTCCAGCAACTTGGACCAGGTAGGAGCGAAGGATGGAAATACCAAGACTGTATGGTCATGTTGCAAAACCACGTATGGTTTAGCTGCCTGGGCAGAGAGGGTATGTTTTGGTGGAACTTTACTATTTTCTGTTGCTTTACATCTTCATAACCAGCCCCCGGTACGGAACTTACAATGACTAACTGGAGAGAATACTGCAAGTAGATGGACTTGGTGATAATTACCTACCAGGTCAGTATCAGCACAGGCAGTCTTGCAGGGCTGGGTCTTCTGTGTTCCAGGGTTTCTGTCTCCAATCCAAAGGTAGAGGACTGGACCCTAAATCATCTCAGAAACCTATTAAGAAAATTACTATGTAGGTACTCCTTTCTTTGTGCTCTAAATGAGCTCTTGTTGGATGAGGAACCGACTCATGTTTACTTTATTATGTCCCAAGTCACATAAGGACTGTGGGTATCTTCCCCATCTCCTGCAGAAGACGTTTTAATTAGCCAATTATATTAGTAAAAAGCAATCTAATTTCTAGGCCAAACAATAGCATGGCACAGATATTAAAATCAAATTAGCAAGCCATGGCAGTGTTTTCCTGTAGCATGCAAACCCCACCTCCTGCCCAGATAATTATGTCTGCGTGGTGATCTGTGGCACGAAGAAAACACACACACGCTGTGAGTAATGAACACGGTGACAGGTGTTAAGAACTTCCCTCTACTGTCTCTCTCCACCTTTTGCCCTTTTAATTTAGTTTATTAGTAATCACTGTGTGTCCTTTAAATACATGCTTTAGAAAACAAACAGCAGCAAGTGCTGCTCCAGGAGATTCCGCTCCTGGTGCGCTGCAGACTTCCTGCACAACTCCAGCAAAGCCTCACAATTTCTATGCACTCTGCTGTAACAGGACAAACGCCTTCCCACCTCTTCCCTCCCTCCATGTCAAGTCAGTGTTGGGAGAGAGAAGAGGCCTCACCATGTCCTTGTGTCCGAGGCAGAGCAGCAAACCCCCAGGCATTCACAGCTCAGGATTGTGAGGCACAACGGCAATGGTTTTCTCCACAAAGAAACTCCAGCCACGTAACCTTTAACTGTGGTGGGAGAAGTGAAGCTTTCTTCATAAGGTACTCATATTAACAAAGAGGAGAGGGAGAGAGGGAATGGATCTTACAGCCTTGACTCCATACAGACCCTTTCTTTGCTCACAACTCTGAGTTTAAGCCAAAGCAGAGAATTAAAATGTTTGATCCAGGACGAAGGGTGCTTTTGATTGCCAAGTAGTGAAAGCTGAAAGGAATCTTTTCAGTTGTGCCTAGAATCCACCTTCTGAGATGGAAACAGACTGGAAACGCGTTTATCTGGGAATCAGAAACGGCCCTTTACAAAACAACTAGCTGCTTTGAAAAGGTGCTTCCACCTTCCCCTAAAAGAACACAGGAGCCGGCTCTACCCTTCCATGCTCCAGCACTCTGCAGCTCCTGCTGTCTGGGCACAGCTCTGAGCACACCCAGTCCTCTCCATAGCACCATGGGTTTGTCAGAGTGAGACATTTATCCTGCAAAGGCCATGGCAGCAGCACACCCGTCCTGGAAAGGCCAACAGATCAACTGTTCTGAACCCCTGAACTCTGAATGCTTCTTACAACCCTCCACAGGTTCTGAGGTGTAAAATCACCCCTAAACAAAACAGTAACCAAGTGTGGGAGCACCGAAAGGATGAAGCGGAAGAGAGATGTTAGGGGCCCTCCTTCCTCCGCTGGGATGCAGAGCCCTGCCCCTGCTGCACCAGCCTCAGCCCCAGCACAAGCTTTGATCTGACCAGGAGTAAGTGCTCCCCAAACAGCACGTGACAGCCCAGAAACACTCGGGATCCCTCCTGACACATTCCAGATCTGCTCTAATTTCCCTACATAAAATGGTAGTTCTTAAAGGGGCAGAATATCCACATATCTGAACCCAAATTCAATCTGTTATAAAGGAGTGTAAGGGAGGGATAAGGGGATTGCAGGGGTAATTTCTGCTTCCCTGGCTGTTGGTGTATCCCATGTTTCCTCTGTATTTACTGTACTGCTGAATGGAAATGCAAAGGTTTTACAATCAAGAAGAAAGGCAAATGAAATACAAAGTATTCCAGTGCTGTTCTAATGTAACTGCTGTCAACATTGCCAGTTACTCCTCCACAGTCAACAGAATTGTATGTACTGTATTTTGAAGGAGCATAAGGCCCAGAATTCCTTCGCCTTTCCTCACCCAGTGCCCCGTTCCCTGCTACCTCCAGTGCAATTAATGCACTGGATTAAAGCACGTGCTCCATCAGCTAAACAGAAAAGGCCAATTAACAACTCAACTCTCTACAAGCTTTCTGAGAAAATGCACCCAGGAGCATCCACCTATTTTTGGAACCACCGATATTCAAACCTGGGACCCCAGGACTTGCTGCACTTGCTGCTGCTGAAGTTAGTGTTAACTGGCTTTGTCCAAAGAGGCACTAACATCAGCCTCCTCTATATCCACTGGGAAGCATGGGGGACGTCATTTCTTTTGCCATTTGCTAGCTACACTAAATAAAATATTGTGACACGACAGCTCAGTAATTCTGCAGTATTTCATGCAAGGGGCTGCTTGTCACCTGCCCTTCAACCCTGTGACATGATTTCTACAATCACCCCCCAGAATCCTCCTCCCCTCTCAAGGTGACCCTGTGTTTTGTTACCTTGGTGTCACAGACATCAAGACTGGGCTCTGTAATTAACTGAACCAATGCTCACCCACAAGAAATGCTGAGCGAAGCACACAGGGGAGGGCACGATTCCTCACTGTTTTAGTGCCCAGTTTCTGCTGCAAGGGAACAGCTTTCTGTACCGTTACATGTGGCTATTTTCAACATGTTGATACACATGAATTCCCAGCCCAGCAGCTGGAAAGCACTGGCTCAGCAATACCCACACACATCCCCGGACAAAGACTTAACCACTGGCGTGACTTCACTGCAGACATCCATAGGCTTCCACCCAAGGGGCTTTCTGGGCTCAAGCGCATACAGCTCAGTCATGGGGAGCTTCTCAGTACACAACACCCACAACATCCTCCTCCTCAGGACTGCCCCATCCAGTCTTCCCCAGCCTGTGCTTGTGCTTGGGATCACTCTGACCCAGGGGCAGGACCTTGCTCAGCTTCATGAGGTTCACATGGACCCACCTCTCCAGCCTCTACAGGTCCCTCTGGATCTCACCCCTTCCCCTCCAGCCTGTTGACAGCACCACACAGCTCAGTCTTGGGTACTCACAGCTCACGTTTATCTTCAGTTTCACGGAAGACTGGGTTATAAGCAGGCCTTAACGGTGGGGAACAGTTAAGGAAAAAAATCGGTTGGGTAATCTTGGACTTCTGGCCCCCAGTGTAGAACTGGGATGGAAACAGAGAGACAAACATCATAATGAGAGCACACTGAGCAGGATCTGGCTGTGAGTGCTCCAAGTTCTAGTGCCATAATTTTGGAATGAACTTCCCTCCCCCAGTGTTTAGCTACAAAGTGTTTGAGTAAAGAATGCTAAATTACATGCAAGTCACATTAAGAACAATCAGTCTCATGTAATAAGGAATCTAATAGTTCATAAATGAGATGCAAATTCATTTTTACGGGTGCACTATAATAAGCCAATTATTTCAGAGCTCTTCAATTAGGCAGTTTCAAAAAGCTGAATTGCTTTAAAAAATTTCTTTTAAGAAGCTTTAGGTTTTTCCATAGCTTACAAGGAAAAAGAAAATATATCTGCCTTGCAAGCAACATGAAACCCCCATCTTGCCATACTGCAAGCAGCAGCAATACAAACAGCAGCACAGAATCCTTAGGGTTGGAAGGGACCTCTGAAGATCATCTTGTCAACCCCTCTGCCAGGGCTGCAGCCCTGAGTTTAACTTCATGGTTTTTCCACATCAAGCCCCATTTGAAGATTGCAAAAGGAAAGCAAAGTCACTGCCTCCCAATGGGCAACCCCATTCCACTGACATCTTGGTTCCTTCAGTTCTATTGCTAATGATTACTTACAGGGAAACAAAAGCAAATTCAGTTCTGAACCAGAGGTCACATGAAGGAGCAAACCATTCCCCACAGTTTCAGGCCTTTTTAAGGCTTTGCTGCACTGACAGCTATAGTCAGTGTTGTTCTCCAGGGCACCTCACTGCTAAGCTTTGGTGAGATGTGGCCTGCTTTTGGTCTGTGATTTTCAAGCGGAACAAAACAGTTGGAATTCCATATGCGCAATTCCTGCCTCTAATAACAACCCTTTTTCCCCCACAGAGCCACAACACACTTCACAGGGGCGAGTCACAAACAAACTGAACAACCTCAGTTGTTGCAGTCTTGGCCACACCACAATAATGAACTTAGTCTTAAGGTGGTCATACATACTTACGAAGTGCTGGGCTCCTGTCCAGTCCTTGTTGTTACCATTTAACCTCTTTCCACACAGCAAATGCACATACATGAACCTAGGAAAGGACTTCCCTTTCTGTGCAATGAATATAGATGTATTTTCCCGCCTTTGCTTGCAAACTGTTTGGATCAAATGAAATGTGCAGACCAAAGTAAAGGCTGTGAGAAGTGGTAATTGCAGCATCTGTCCCGCTCCCTGAGGGCTGAGGCAGCTGGCACTGGGTATGCAAGTGCTATCTGTTTGTCCTGCCCTGCTGAGACTCACCTTCCGGCTCAAGCTCTTGCCTGTCTCCCTCCTGTAGCAAGCACAGTACTGCTATCCACCGCCCTTGTGCTGCTTGTTCCCATGGGAATACCTCCTGCTGCAGCACAGGTACGCAGAGCTGCCAGGGCAGCCTCCCTCAGGGATGTCGTGACAGGGAAGCAGGAGATACATCCAGAGAAGTGAAGCCAGGATTCAAACACAGAGGTCATAGCCTAGACTAAACCAATTCTTACTGCTGGAAAATTTACCCAAGCTTTTAGGCCCATCAGCTCCTATTTTCAACTCTCTTTCAGAGAAGTAGCAGATTTGAAACATGCACCGTGTGCTTGCTCCCCAGGTGTAGGTATTTTTGAAGCATGCTACTTCTGTTTCATAATTCAGGTCATCTTACATGTCTTATGCATATCAGCACTCGAGTAAAAGATACAGCCTGTACTTGGGTGTCTTGTCTTAGAGCAACTTCACCACTCAAACCACTACAGGGGTTTCCCTACCATCACAGAGATCTCTGCTTAAAGCCCTACAGAGTTACAGGATGCTGAAAAGCAGGAAAACATCTAACTTTCCCACTCTCTTCCATGTCCATTATAAGCCTTTGTCAGGTTTGCTACCAGGACTGACTGAGCCAGGCTTGCTCTGATGAACCTGCCAAACCTTCCTGGACAGAACATCCCAACAGATCAAGTTTGTGAGGAGCAGCAGAAGAGGCAATAAATTAGAGCACAGCCTTCTACCTGGTCTACAAAATTGGCAGCCAGATTGAGAATTACTTGTTTAGCTTTGAAAATGCTTTTAGAGCAAGGCTTAGAAAAATGTACAGCAGAGTTTGAACACATTCCAATTGAAAACCATGTGCACTGTTTGCAACTGGAAAATGATCCTCATTTTAACTAAGACCAAGAAATATCAAATCTTACAATCTGGATCGGGACTTTTGTGACTAGAGAGTGAGGCAGCTTTGGAGAGGACATCATTTAGAGCTGTCTTGAAAGCAGTGTCTGAATCTGCAGGCACTTGACCTTCTGGGACACAATAATTCTAACAGCATTCTGGCCTTATGACGCTGTACACTGTAAAGTGAATGCATGCATCAGTCGTGGGTAAGGAGCTTACTAATAAATTAGTTCATTTTTTTTTCCTTTAGCCAAAAGGCAGTGCAAGCCATGGCTTTATTTACAAAAGGTTAAAGATTCCTTTAATTGGATTGCTGGCATTTAGGCATGCAGCAGAATATCCTTCAGCAGTGTCCCCTTTTATTTGTGACTGGAGAAGTGCCGAGAGAAATGCCAAGGGAAGATTTCATTTTAATAAAAAAGAAAAGCTTAAGATCCCTTTGGAGGCTTATGTTACATCTTGAAACTACCATGAACTAATGAATTTCATCTAAAAGGTCCCCAACCGCAGGACTGAAGGGAAATTGCAACCCTGGTGTAGCTTGACCAAGTTGACTTTGTGTGTTAGCAGTTGCAGCCTTGTGCTCACGTTCTATTATGAACACAAACACACGCATCTGAAGTTTTTAGTCATGTAAAAGATATTTTTAAGTGAGAACTCTGGTTGCCCTACAGCATCCTAAAGACACTTCAAAGACCCATTCGTGGCAGAGACTTGCACACTAACAGAGCAACAGGAAAATCCCCCCCCAGTCACTGGCTTTGGAAAAAATGACACACCAAAAACCGTGCTGCCTCGAAGAAAAATAACCCCTTGTTGGCTCATATTGGAGACAAGCTGAGGGCCCAATGCTGCCCGGTGCTGGAAGGCGTGTGCACTCAGCACCACCAGGCTGAGTTATTATCTCACAGTTATTATATTGCACAGCATGGAAGTCTCTCGGGAGAGTGGCTCATGTACACTTTGCGTCCTTAGAAAACAGGGTGGGAATTTATGAGGGAAGAAAACAGGGTCTATAAATTACACAAAGGACCTTTAAATCGAGGTACAGGTTTCATTACTGGAGCATGTAATGGGATGGTCAAAATTAAAACCAGCTTCTAGAGAGTGGATTGCATTTAACTTCCCATTTGGGGAGAAAGAGAAGCAATTTCAAACATAGCATCTATTAACTGGACAAGTTGAAGTATGATGCCAAGTTTGCATCAACACAGTAAGTGACCAACATGTAAGTTATCATCCACCTTTACTTTAACATTACATTTTGCTTTCTAAAACGTGATGATTAGAACATTGCCTTAATGCCATGATGGATTTGAGAGCCAGAATCTACCTATTTTACTGACACCATAGAAAGCACGAGAGAATGCTTGTGCAATGGCTAAGCTCCCATATGCTGCAGCTAAAGAGCCACAAGAGAGAAGAGGTACCACTGAGAACGTGAACAGGGTTCAGGGCTTTCCTAACTATGTGGGATAAAGCACAGCAGCCAGCCCTCCCTACCTGCAGAGCATCCTAAAGTTCTGCACTCATCAAACCCCATCACACCCACCTTGTGACACCAGATCCTCCAGAGATGAAGTTTTGCCCTTACTGTAACTACAATCTCTGGTATTTCAGCATAAGGACCCACAGCAGCATGAGGCACACCAGCTCTTTTCTCATCAGATACCTGTGCTCCCAAGAAGCACCAAACAACCCTGGAGAAATTTCCCTATCTTACAGACTTCCAGTGTTGCTTTCCTGTTTAAAGTCAGAGCTCCCTGTGCTTTGCTGTGATGCTCCCATGTAACAAATTATTACATCTTCGTGGTGGTACAGAAAAGATGGAAACATACCTATGAATGTGCCACCACTCTGGAAACCAGAAGGCAGATCAGAAGAATCCACAACTGCACTAAAGCAATCACTCATTATTTTGAAGTCACTATCACAATTTTTGGAAACATGCAGTTAGGAAGCCTGAACTTCCCAATTCTATCACCTGAAGGGCAGAACTCTCACCTGTTCCAAAAACCAAAATGCAGGTTTCTTTCCAATTCAGACCTTCAAAAAGAGCTGGTGGTGCTCAGACCTTCCTGGCGTGGAAGATGCCAAACCCAAACACAGACACTTCCATTTGTGTGCCTATTCCACCACACTGCTGCTTGGAAAGATATCCAGAGAAAGGAAAACATATTTCCACATTTTAAAATTTGGAATGGGGTTTCATTCACAAATGGCAAACATTTTAAATCACAGATAAAATATTTAAAACTATTCAAGACAAAAACCAAAATGTCTCATTCAGACTCAGGCAGAGCATTCGTTCTGCCCCCAGAACTACTTTTCTCCTTCACTATTTTGTTTTCTCAATCATTCTGAACCAACCCTTGAGGTTTGGTCTGGAATAAAAACACATCTTTAACAAGGCACTTATTCATGCAGGGTACATCTTCCTCTCCAACTGTAATTCCATGTCCAGCTCATGGAAGTGGCAGCTTCCTTCTTGTGGGACAAAGTAATGAAACAAAAAAAAACCCTGGCTATGTCAGCCAGTTTCTTCTATCCTGTAGCTACATACTTGTCCTCTGAGTCATGATTCCAGTCCTCACACCCTGGCCTGGATTTCCACATTTAATGAGGTTGCAGGCTGCTGCTTTTCACTGTTATCCTTAATCAAGTTTTATTGATTACTGGGACACAGCATCAATGGAGAGAACATTACAACCAAATAGAACAGCTGCCCAGCAGCTACTGGCACCTTTTTGTGTTCCAGAAAAACACACACCCCATATTAAAAAACAATGTCATTGCCTCTCCCGTTCAGTGCTGCACACTCCTGGCTGTGCACTCCCCACAGGAGATTCCCATGATCCTGGACTGGACTGTAACCCTGCAACCCTGTCACGCCCTTTCTGAGAATCCGCTTGATGTGGAGAGAACGAACGTACATGTTTGGGGATGCTGAGTGAAGAGCTAGGGGCAGGAGGATTGCTCATGCTCAG
Source organism: Pezoporus occidentalis (assembly GCF_034315485.1). Lineage (NCBI taxonomy): Eukaryota > Metazoa > Chordata > Aves > Psittaciformes > Psittacidae > Pezoporus > Pezoporus occidentalis. The sequence continues at coordinate 1,583,051 of NW_026912887.1, forward strand.
TTTGATGTGGGCAGGTAAAAAAACGTGTTATTTTATACAGCTTCTCTCCCACTCAGACAGAAGGAAACCTGCAGAAGGCTGAAGGAAAAGCTGGCGAAACCCAAGGGTTACTTATCTTGCAGTTATCTATAACCAACTCAGGAGTTAATGGCAGAGAAACCCCCTGGCCAGGTACTACCATAGGTAACACTCTTGCAGAAAATTAACAGGTCAGAAAAAGTGACCAGTTACTCTTATTATGAGAGATTAAATGAAAATGTACTCAATGTTCTACATTAAAATCCAAGGGTTAAATCAGTTAAATTGCAAATCCTTCATGAATGGCATTATACGTATTGTCAAGGTAACGCTAGAACAGAAAATAAGAGAATTGGGGAATTTAAGATACAAAATAAAATTGTGCTGGGGGGACTGAGCTAATAAAATCTCTGCTAGGTCTTAAATGTTCATTATTCTTTAGAATGGGTGTCTGAATGAAAGCAGAGTGAGAGCAGGGACCAACAGATGTGCATTTCCATGAGCAGCCTTGGAAAGGGAAATGAGTTTGTTTGAAGCCAGGACCCTGTTAAACACAGCAACCCATTAAGATACAGGCTCCATCTCATCACACCATTCTTCAAACTCTTCCCATTCTTTTGTAGGTATAAATTGCAATTCCCCAAGACAGTTCAAAGTAACCAAAGAGCTACTGCTACTCTACTTCTACCATTTCCAACTCTTCTCTTTATTGCTAAGGATTACTTTTGCCATGGGATAATCTGTGCCTTGTAAAAACATCCTTCAAAGGAAGCATGGCTGAACTCCTCATTCCTTGATCATAAGGTTCCCTATTGGATTGCATATGATTAATGACTAACTGTTTTCTATGAAGAACAAACACACAACAAAGGGTTGCCTGTACAGAAAAGGGGGGAGGAACTTCCCTAATTTCCTGTAATTTGTGTGTCTCAAGCCATAAGGAGATGGATCTCTCCCTGTGCACCTCTGCAGAGCTACACAGTTAATAGTGAAGGAAAACATAACTCTACATTTCTTCTTCATGCAATTACAGGGATCTAAAAAGGATAATTATATCTATGCAACCCAGCATGACCAATCATTAAAAGAGATAGAGTAGCCAAATTAAACAAATAAATAGTCTACTACCAATGTAAGCGCATGTTGAATGTACCAAAGTCCATATAATTTTCTTGATTACTTCACCCACCTCTATCTACCCCCTTCCTTAAGCTTCTGGTTGTTGTTCTGAAGAAAACTTTAATTCTGCATTGCTTGCAGACTGTAGATACTGTGTGTTCCTTCCTGTCACATGTGGTTGGTGATGACATCACCCAGAGAGACATGCAGGTGAAGAGGAGCTGGCTGATACTGCGGTACTCCCGTACTTCAGACAGCGGCAACATGGACATGCCCAGCCTAGATTTAAACTGCTGCCTTCAACTTGAGGAAAACAGAGCAACACAGAGCTCCCACCACTCCCAACCTAGCACTGAGTGACCAGCCAGCACTGAGCCCAGTGTACACCATGAGGCTCTGCAAGGTACCAGCCCAAATCCACCAGTGGAAGCCCATGGCCACGCTTCCCTGGGGTATGTAGACAGGATCAGAAACCCAAGAAGGCAGCAGATGGCGTATTTGGAGACTGCTTCAGTCTTCAAAGGTCTTGTCCTACACTTGGATATCTTGTAAATCGGGATTACCCAGTACTGCCAGCAAAGAGCATCTTGCTCACAGTTTTGCATTCCCTGGGAATGCAGGCCCTGATCCTTTTGTGGAGCTCCCCAGTGCTTCCACAGTGGAAGTGATATGTCCGAGTTTCATTAAATGGGGGACATTCTTTAGCTGTCCCTGTTGAGAGAGATGGCAAGGCAGAGCTTAATCAGGCAGGGACTGGGAATGTTTTCCAGCTGGTACCACTCACACTCAGCACTAGGCTATTTTGTTACATTTCTCTGCCCTTTGTTACTCTTTGTTCAGAGGTGGTTTTACCATATCTTTAAACTGCCATTTAATGATACAGCTGCAATGCTCATGTGCTTATCTTCTGGTTTGCAGCTTTTTTTCCCCTGCTTTGTTTTTCCCACAACGTACATGTATTAGCAGCTTTCTCTTGAATTTGCCTTTTTTATGTGTGCATTAATTCCTAAATTACAGTGTGTCATATCCTTTCAACTGCTCATGAATGTCTTTATAACTATGATATTTTATGGCAATTTAACTGTGGAGATTACAAATAAAATTATCAGCTAAAACCAGAATGATTAGTAAACCAAGATAAATGCTGTAAATTAATCATCATTTCATACATCATACCAAGGTTTTACATTTTCATGTTACTATGGCAGATGCAAATTGTTGAGGTGAAAACTGTTGTAGCAATTTTAACTATAACAAAATATCAGTCCTTAAACACCAACAGAACAGAGACGGGGAGTTTCCAGCTAACCTTTCAGACATCCACTTTCACCCAACAACAGCCATTTTGTAGTAGGTACTTAGAGTTCCTCTGTCAGTTCCTACCCCTTCATTTTTCAGCTGATGTGTTGAGGAGTGAGTTAATGACTCAGCACACACTGCGGCCACTGCTTCCTTCAGTTAGGAAAGACTAGAACTCACTTGTCTGCAGCCTTTTTGGGACAGGACACGCTGTTCCTTCTGAGTTTCTCTAGGGCAGCCTTAGATGTGAAGAGAACATTTTCTTCTGCAAAAAAGAAATGAGGGAAATCTTTTCATATTATTTAATACAGATGTGCACCCTACTACTCTCTAGCACAAACCCACACAAGCCTATTCCTCCCATGCCCAACTAGAGGAGCACACACAGTCCCTCCACATTTTAAATTATACAGCACTGGCTCAGCTAGACAGAAAATGTGCAGGGTTACTTCCAGACAAAGATTAATCTTTCTTTGATATATTCAATACTTCACATGCTCCACATTATCTGGTGAGTATATATGCCTTGCCTTCAAGAATGTGATGTACTATGCCATACATCATAGTCTAATTTATTGAGTGCACCTCTGCAGCATGCACTGCACATCCCTGCCCAGGGTCAGGATCCGGTGCCAATCTTCAGTGCTGCTTTTCCCAGCCCTGGGACTCGGCACTGAGTGCCAGCACTGCCATAGCGTGTACAGCCAGTGCCGATCACAACAGGTACTTGCACAGTCCAACACAGCTTCCTTTCAGAGCAGGTGTACAGCCAGCACAAAGCTGAGCCACAAACAACCCACTACACTCATTACAAGCAATATCCTGGGAAAAGCACGTAATAATAGGAGCGGTGCCACCCCAGCAGGAGCCACTGGAAGAAGCAAAGCACATGCGCAGACACTGGCACCCAAACACAGACTCTGCTGGCTTTATTCTACAGCTAGGAGAGTTGAGTTCTCCACTTGCCACACTCACCTACTTGTATGACAGCTATCTTTTAAAGATGAGGAAGTTGAGAGACAGAAAGATGACCCTACCTCACCCAAATCAGCTTCATCTTCAGGGAGATTTCCATGGAAATGGAGCAGAACAGGCTTCTCATTCCTACACCAGATCTTCTCAAGACATCTGCTGTGTCCAGCACTCTTCCAGTGTTGGAGTCACAGGCTAAGAAGAGGTGTTAACAGCCTGTGTGGTCTGAATGGGAGGAAGGAAAAACAAACAGATATAAACGCAGACTTTTACATGCAGTTCAGTTTGTTGTATGGCAGACCTGGGGCTTCTGCAGAGAAGCAGCCTGGAGTAGTATCTTACAGTTCTTAGCTATAACCACAGCACAAGTCACCTTGTGTCATGTAATGGACATACAGTAGTGTGATTAGAAAGACTAATCCCACATGTGCCTCTTTCTCCAATGTACATAAGAGCACTGTTGTCTATAGCTCTATAGCTGCACTTAAATGGAAGCACGCTGCCTAAATATTGATACTTGCTGTGATTAATATTGCTATTTATATTAGCAATGAATTGGGTTCACATAAAAATAATTAGCACAGCATGCCTGGGTATTATTTGCTCCTAATTATATCACAGTTCATTTCACCAACAGCAATGTGTCACTAAGTCAATAACAACCAATGATTAATACACAAAATGGATTACCTTGAAATAATACCCTGGGTTATGATGGAATACTATTAGGAAGTCCCCGGATAATTGCTTTAGGTGAGTTCCTGACTGGAGTCACCAATACCAATGTAAATTGTAAGCACAAGCATAAAAAAAAAAAAGAGGTGTTACACAGCATTTCTGTTTGTTCATTTTGTGCTTTATCTTTCCCCATCATTTCCTTTCACACACAGTCAAGAGTGACCCAGGGTGACAGCATGCACCAAACCACTGGCACTACCATCAACAACTTGTCACCCCAGCAGCCCTACCCCTCACTCCAGGAGCAATTCAGTGTCATTCAGATGACTCCATGCCAGAGCAACCAGAGCCCCTCCACCCTCACTCTGGTTGCTCCAGGTACACTCTTAGAAAGCACCTCCCAGAACAGACGGACTCAGGCAATTACACCCCAATCACACCACCCAGGCAGCAGCACAAATATAACAAACACGTAATAAACCCAGCCAACAAAACCATCCCCAGAGTCCGCCTCCTACATCTGCCCAGCCTCACTCATCTCCCAACTCCCTTGAGCAAGTCATTTAACCACTCTCTTTGCCATCTGGAAAGCTGGGACGTTGCTGCTGCCTCAGTACTCACAGGCTATCAGGAGACTTTGTTTACTGGAGTTTGTGAAGAAAACTGAGATATTGGGATGCTATGACTTGTCATGGGCTCTATTGTGCAAGATGCTGGCTCTGGCCTGGATCCAGCAAAGCACTTAAGCACTTGGTTATCCCTTAAAAAAAGTAGAGCAACTTTTCCGCTATCACAGAAAATATATTCAAAAGAGCTTAAAAAAATAGCTTAGATGAAATAGGTCCATTTAATACAAGTCCTGATTCCAAGGCACAAGAATGGCTTCATGTTGTTCTGAAGAGCAGTCTTTTCACTTCTGGCTTCTGATGGCACCTGCCCCATTTAAACAGATGAAAGTGGCCACGTGTCAACATTGGAATCAAAAACTTTGACATATGAAGATTTACAGCTGGTTTCAAGAGAGCAAATAAAACTTCCTTTTGCTCATCACTTATTAGTGGAGACAAACTTGGATGTAAGTTAATACTTCTCGCCAATCTCTGTCAAATATACAGCCAGCTAACGAATACTAAATATCCCATTGTATATTGCACACCCATAAATCAACCCAGCCAGCAGGAACACACTCAGCATCTTTATGGTGTGCTACTGCCCTCATGTGTAATAAACAGGGATCTGGAACTGAAAAATGCTGCCTTGGATTTCATTAGCATGGTGCTGGTGGAGTGTCATGGACAAAAATACCCTGGTTCCCTGTGGCTGAACCCAAATGAGAAATCAGGTAAATATTTTAGCACAGGGATGTCTGGCTTTTCCTTACCCTGTTAATGCCAGGACAGCACAATCCCTTCTCATTTGTTCTATGGTAACTTCTACAGCTCGGACAGACATCTGTGACAATCTTATTATGATAGATCTTGAGACAAGGTCATTTTTTTTGAGTAGTTTAACTGGTTTTTTAGGTACAAAAATAATCAAAATTTGAAAGCTCTCAGTACGTTGACTGAAGTGCTTTAAAAAAAAAATACATCTGAGAGTAATATTGTCAACATTTTATGAAGAGCAGGTCTCTGGAAAAATGAGCTTTTAAACATGATGCTGAGCATAGTTCAGAGCTCTGAAGATGCCTCAGTGATGGGTACAAACATCCAATGAGAGAGGAAACACAGAACTTACCTCTGCAGAAGCAGCAGAGACTCTCAGCTCTGACCAATCTCTGTGTAGCAAAGGTTTCTCTTCAAGCAGAAAACACAACCAGTTTCCTGTCCTGTCAGACTTTCCAGATGCTGCTCACTCAGTGGTATCCATCTGCAGACACAGCCAAAAGTCAAAATCCAGACAAAGTCAAGGAATCAAAACCACCTCAAGGTAAAAAACGGCCAGGTCAATAATTTCATTTTTATTTCAACCAAACACAACACTTCCAGCTTTAAATGTTGATAACAATGTCAAATAACAGCAAAGAAGCTCACTTGGTCATTTTAGATATGTTAAAATAGGACATATTGAAATGAATCAGAAAGGTATTACTGTAAGAAGTCCACTACATTCTCTTGCCTACAAATCCAGCTTCAGAATCAGTGGGTTCCCAGCACTGGCCTTGCAAACCACAGCACAATGGGGACAGGGACACTTCCCGCCTGGCTCTCACTCTGGGGGCATTAGCACAAGCTTTGTGCCAAACATGCACTAAGAATCTTTGTGGCAAGCTCCCAGGTGCAGTCCCAGGTTCAACACGTTTTCAATGATTTGGGAAGCAGCACAGCAGAGTACAGCAGCTGTCCTCCTCCCCAGGATTCAAGAGCATGAACTGCCATCACCAGAGCTGGAACTCTGCTGCTGCAGCTGACTGCACAAACTAGCTTAGCCAAAGCAGCTTCAGTGTGCAAGCACAAGTGGGAGGCAAGTCCCTGTGTCTCTGATTTTTCCCAGGACACAGGATGACCCATTTCTTATTCCCAATTCATAGAAACTTGCCTTTTTCCAGCAGAAGATGGGGACTGAAGAATCCTGTTTGCACTTGTGATCCTTTTCAGAAAAGGAATCCAACGACTTGCACCACCTCTTGGTTGACTCCCCAGAGCCCTGTCATCTATGGCCTTGTTTAAGGGAGACAGTAATTAAGAAAAGGAAAGTTAATTTACCCACAGGCTGTGGAATATCTTGCACCTCCACAGGAAAGCTTTGAGAGGTTTCACTGGAAAAGAATGAAGAGCAGTATTCTGCTAAAACAGTCTCAGATCCTCAGTTCAGGCCAAGAGGGAATGTCGTTAACAGTCACTGTAACTGTGTGCTTCAGTGTCAGCACTTCAAGAGTTGGGGTTACTGCTGTACACATCTCTGTTGCCGCTATTCTGAAGGGGAATACTGAGTATGACCCCCCAGCACGTTACACCAGAGAGGGCTGTGTGCTCACTAGAACCTTCCAGCCTGACCTGACTTCCAACAGACCAAGGAAGCAGAAGCTGGTCCCAGCCTCATACCTTCTACTGCTTACACCAAAGGCGTACAAGACATAGAAAACAAGTACATTTTGAAGCTCAAAACCAGAGTCTCATCTTCTAAGCAGCTTATTATGGTGGTATCTCAGCTGGCAAAGGGCTTCTCTGTGTCCTTTCCAACTAGCAGGAACATTCCTCTACATTCCCATTTCACTCCCAGGCTCTTTCAAGATGAATTAACGCTTTGATTCAAGATTTATTTCCCAATGAAAAGCTCATACCTAGAGCAAGTCACAGTGCTAATGAAGACCAGCACATCTGCCAGGTAGAAGGAGCTGCACACTGAAGCCCAGTGGATCACCACAAAGCATTTCAAGACATTCAGTTCACTGTCTCCATCGTTCAGACAGACACACATATAGCAGGGAAGACAGATGATACATGGTTACCCACGGAACTTTATTAACACATTCAGGCTTATGGAAATCTGCAGGCTAAGCTGTTTCAGTTTTCCTTTTTTTTTTTTTTTTTAAATAAGATATTTCCACTAACAAAACTGATTTTTAAGTATGGAGCAGTCATTTGCCAGGTTTTCAAAGCCATCTGTTTTCAAAGCCTACCTTCCTTGTTGTTTACCACAGGCTGCCTATCTGTTTTAACAACCTCCACTGGGATTTCACATACCTCATTATGCAAAATCACTACTTATGCATTCACTCCAGCACTTGTCTAACTAATCTGCACTCATAACACCTTCCGTAGAAGATGCAGCATCCCTCTTCAGAGGCTGCAGATCAAAAACAATAGTAGCTGGTGTCATAGCAAGACAAAACATAGCCTCCTGTGTATTACTGTTGTGATACAGGCCTAATCCAAGGCTGCTTGGAGCTGCTAAAGTATAATAAAAAAATACCATATCACAAGAGATTTTGTATCATATTCAAGATAAAAAGCATCTATTTTTAATGTTGAGACTTCTGCTTTTCTTTGTCGAGAGGATTCCAAGTATTTTGGTCTCCCAGTCCTCATTCCCCAGCAATCTGATGAGCACCCTCAACCTCCTCTGAAGTTCCTCATGCCCTACTGCTTGGTTCATACCCAGGCACCATGTGCTTTTCCTGCCAGTTTTCCATATGTAACAGGCAGCCCTAACATCTGACAGAGCTTAAGCCGCTGTTTAGAGCCTCCCTGCACCCCTCCTCTAGATACCTTCGTATCATCAGCAGCTCATTGACAACAGACCTTCCCAAGTGCTCTGCTCTATCCTGTCAAGGCCTGCTCAGGGACCCTTTAGCACACATCACTGATACAATCCATCACAGTAAGAGCTTGCTGGGGGATGCTTGAATTCACAGCTTATTAACACAATAGACTATAACGTCTGGTACCATTATGGCTGGCTGGGTCACAGAACATCCTCAGGTAGGTTAAGAAGTAAAGAGAGAGAATGGGAGAGGAAAATAAATTCTCTCTGTTGGCGTACGGTATTCTCCAAGTAATTATAAAACCCCAGAATTTATTAACATTATTTTCTTTAATCCATTAGCTCATCCTTCTTGGATGTGGCTATCATCTCTATTTGTCTGTTTGAGAGCTAAAGTAAAACTTGCCATTCTTACATTTTTCAAACCCATCTCTAAATCACAGCTGTAATGACACTACTATGGGCAAGATTTAACTCAAATTCAAAATGACAAAGTGACTTTAAATGTTTATCTTACATGGGGAAGCAAAGGAAATTCCTCTTGAGCAAAGTACAAGAGATTGAAGCTAGCAATAGAAAAGAGTGGAATTTTATGGTTGAGTTGTGATTTCCCAGAAAAAAATATAATAGAACAGTCCTATAAAAGACTTCAGATCTATGAAAGTGGAAGTGTTTTCTGAGTGAGGTAAGCATCCCATTACTATCCCATTTCACACATGTGAAAACAAGAGACTGGAAATAAAATGAATGGATGGACTTTTCCAAAACATGGGCATCAGCTCTGGCCCCTGAACCATGCGCAAACACCACAACCCTCCTCTCTGCCACCCTCAGCTCCACTTCCAATCCAGGATGCTACTGCCTCAGAGTCTCAAAGAATCCCTTGGCTGACTCCTTTTGCATAACACAGCAGCCGCAACATGTGCCAGGACCAGAGACTTCCAGGTTGGAGCACAGGGTGGCAAAGGTGATGTGAGGAGAAGCTGCCCACTTAGACAGTCATGGGCAACAAATCAGAGGCAGAAAACCAGATCTTGCTGGAGGTGGCTTTAACAGCCAGTGTGGGAACTGGCTGTGATTTTACCTGCACCCAGCAGGGCCCAGGCAGCATTGCCACAGATCTGTCAACACCTCCCAGCAGCCTTGGTCCTCCTGAAATCAAAATAGGCTTTTGTGGAGTGGCTCATGAAGTGAGGCCCCAGAAGAGAACAACACATAACATCTATGCTCGTATCTCACATCGTGATAGAAACAAACCCAGAATCAAGAGGTGTATCTCTTTGTTTTCCTTAGACACAAAATGGAAATCAACCTATTCACTCATTGTTGCACAACATTTTACGGTTAAATATGCTTTTATTTATAACACCCTTTGTACTGTGAAAGGCTGAATTTATATAAGCTGCATTAGCATTTTTAGACGCTATGCAAGAAAACAGATTCTCTTAAACCTATTATTTGGAAACACTAATTAAGTTTGTATACACCTGTATTATACATCTCCACTAAAGCGTAAATTACTGTTTCTTTTCCCTGCATTTGCTTTAGTTGGCTGGTCTATTGTTCCCCACAGCACAAGTTTAACAAGTACTTGCATTTTGCTAGGTGAGCACCTCTGACTGTTGGTTGATACAACTCTGCCAGCACGCATGCTCATAGTAACAGCTCTTAAGTGCTTGATTTGCCTTGTACACTTTGGAAAAGCATAAGGTCCATCATTAGGATTAAACACTGTCATGCAATAACATCAGGAGATGGTAGGTATGGATCAGGATTATGCTTCGGTAGGCAGTAGATAAATATGGAATAAAGAGTAGTCCTTGCACAAAGTTGTCTAAATGATTTACACGAATGCCAGCTACAAATAGGATCAGATTAACTTTCAGCTTCAGTAAATATTTGTTTCACTGGAACCAAATCCTCTGCTTCTATAGGCTGGGCTAGAAATAGCAGGCTAGCAATCCTAGGCACACTGCAATTACAACACTTAAGAATAGTGGTTGGTGGCCCCAGGGCAAAACCCCACCAGGGTAGATTACAGGTCAGATAGCTAGCACAGACATGTTCAGTGTTTGCATTTAATGCGCTCTGGTCAGAAACAGCTCTACTCTTCACTGCACAGCTGGTTTTCAAAGCAGCACAGAGAGCAGAAACCATCTTAGCAGTGTTCTTAAATAGTCCCTTTGAGCTCACTCATAGTGTGATTTAGAAAACTGCTAGAACGAGGATCCGAACTGCACTAAACATAAACACAAGGGAAGCCAAGCTGCTGGAGACAAACATTACATAAAACAAACACAGTGGAAAAAAAGAAACACGTGGAGGCGGGAGCCTCAGCTCGGCGCTGGTGGCAGCATCACAGCAGCAGCATACAAGGGAGGGGAGCACACCTGAACACAGAGGCCAGGTCAGCTGAGTACAGAGCCGTGTCCTCCTGAACTAACTCACAGAACTAAGACTGCCAGCGTTAATATGACTGCTTTACTCTGTGGCTTAAATTTGGATTTTGCAGCAAAGCTGCAGAGAATTTAATTGACTCCTTTTATAGCTTAACTCTCAGCTACAACATCAATATTAGAAGAGGAAATGTCATTTCTCGTTTAACTTAATTTTTGAAGAACATGTTTCTGTAACCTTTGGTATGTAATACTTTTTATTTCAATTGAAAAACATCTCTTTTAAGTGCTAAAGTAGGGTAATAGGAAAGCTGATACTCAGTTAACCCACATTTTCAAAGCAAACAAGCCCTTTTTGCATAAATGGAGGCCATCAGTCAGCTTTGGTCTAATTCCTCTGAACTCAAAAACAGTACCCCAGAAAGGAAGTAACTAGAGAACACTCTATGAAGATTTGAGCTGGGGTCTTTGTGCAGGCAAACACAGTCCCTGTCTTCACAAACCACGTTACCAGTGCATGGCATTCTCTCGACTGCAGACTGCGAGCATATTTATGATTTTTACAAAGCCCACACTCTACCCTGGGACTGGAAGCTCTATGTTAGCTGACTTAAATTAAAATATTCAAGCTTGGGTTTTAAATCATGCTAGCAGCTCAAGCTCAAATTCCTTGCTTCTAAGGTTCCGGTCCCATGCGAATATGTAATGCACCATGATAAAGAACAAGGAAGCAAAATCAGAACATATGTGATTTAAAAGGCACATTGCAACCATTTTAAAACCAATTATCTCTTCTCAAAGTACTAAGGAAGGGAGAAAACCTCCCACTCTAAAGTTTAACTGGACTCCATCCAGCCCACTTTGCCCAGGAATTCAAAACAGCAACACAGTCCTAAACTTCTTCTTAAGCCGGATTTCTCCTACCTATATTCTCTGTGCTAAGATGGCATCCTTAAAATGGGTATTTAACGAACAGAACATGAAGTAAGTTCACATCAAGTTGTGATGAAAAATACAGTCTAACTTCTATGCTTTTGCAATTACTGCCTCTCAGTTCAAGTTTTTTCTCCTTCATTAACAACTGCCTTTAACTAAAGTAACCATAGCAATGCTTTTCAGCCTTGATGTCTTTTGTTTAGCTTGCTTGAAGATGAAGTCAAAACATAATTTTCACCCACAACACTTATGACAAACTTCATTTCAAAACTAAGACATTATTTCCAGTAAGGTATGAGAGAGGAGGTTTCCACAGAAGGTAATCATTTACCTTTAGCTTTAAAGAAACAGCATTTAATGTCTGCTAGTACAATGTTCTTGCCTCAGTGTTGGAGCTGATTTGAATTCTCCTGAAGTTTTTCGAGTCTGCTGACATATAGAGACAGTGAATCAGTGTGAGAATTTGAATTCTGGTTTGCATTAGCAGTTCCTCAATATCTGTGATAGGACAGAGCTCACAGGGTCACAAAATACACTTTGCCCATGTACTTCCCACAGCAACAAGTCAGGAAAAGCAAGCTGGAAAGATCAGTACACGCTGGCACAAAGACCACAGGGGTGAAAGGATTGTATCAGCCATTTCATTGGCTCTGATAAAAGTGCAAAGACGTCTAGCAGGAACCACATGAAATTTAAAAAAGAAAAGAAATCATTTCAGCTAAATTTCAGGAGGGGCAGAAGGGGGATCACGTACCAGCTCTCCTTCCATATGGCTCTGTTTGCCACACAGACCCCGAGAGCTATGAGGGAGTCTTGCTTTGACTTGGTTCTGGCTACACATATGTACTCTTTACAAATGCTTAACATTCTACCCCCCCGAGTACAGCACACAGTGAAAATGGACTGGATACTTCCCACAAGAATATTTTAGAATAAATTATAAGAGTGGAAATGCCATCTGGGGAAAAAAAAAATCGTAATTGTAACGATATAGAAACCTTTTTGTTTAGTTGAAAACACCTCACTGGTTACCTCCAAACCGAAGGTTACCTTGAGACTACATAAACAACTCTTCAGTCTTTTTTTTAGTCCCTGGAGGCTCTATCAGTCCTATCAGGGCCCTCCTGGGGCTCGGACACAGTCCTACACAAACTGAACAGTCACTTCAGCTCTGTGTCAATTCACAAACTGGCCCCCAGTCTCATTCTACCAACCATAACACAGGAACACAGAGCAAGAATGTTACGTAAACTCTTCCCTCCTATAGATGGTATGCTGTTATGTGATACAAACACCTACACTCAGATCTAACTTAAACCATTGTCATTATGAATTGCTCCTGTACATAAATTCACTTGTGATTAAATTCACGCACAGTGGAACCTGAGAATAATTTATATTACTGGCTGTGCCAAAGACAAGTTAATTTTAAGTTAGAGACGCTATTTCCAGCATTAATATTGGGAAGATGGCCCAGTTTTAGTAGTCTAGTACTAGAAATCATTGATACTATCACATTATCATTTGGATCCGATGGTTCTATGACGCCTCTTTACTGAACTCCAGAAGCTCCTATTCAGCTGTACTCTCACCCTTCAGGCCAGTTCCCTCCTTCAGCAGCAGGGTTCTTCTACACACTTAGAGGCCTCCTCACTAATCTGATTACTCATCACAGTAATCTAAAATCCACGGTAAGTATGAGGCTTAGTACAGGCTTTAGATCAGACCACCACACTGGCAGCAAAACCTGTATGACATATCTGACAGGCTGGACAAAAAATTTGTTGTAGTTTTGCCAAGGGAAGAGAGATCCAATGACTTTCCAAAGGGATTTGTTTCTCACTCCACCTAGTACGACGCTTACTGCTGTGGAGGCTGCACAAAATAGTTTACTAAGACAACTTGCTGTTGCCAGTCGAGACCTCAGTGATTAATCATGATACACAAATCATGCACAATACAAATGGGCTGCTACTACATTTTGTAATTGCATGTGAAACACAAAAGCTGGCAACCGCAATGCTGGTATTTAGTTTGCCTTTTCCCTGCAAAGTCCCTACTTCTCTCTCATATGCCATATTTTTACCTTCAAGCACAAGTGCTAAGTACATTTAATACTGGCAATTCCCCAGGATTGTATTTTTTCAAATAAATCAGATTTTCGGCTGTTCTAGCCCATTTCCCTCATCTCCTTCCCTCTGGCAACAGCAACGGCAAGTGGAAAGCTGATACAACAAAGCTGGTTTCCTGCAGCAAAGCTCGGTGCCAGCCATTATTCTTGCTCCATGTACCTGCTCACAGTCTTCATATTCAGTGCTTCTGAGTGTTTTCTCTCCCTCCACAGTAAAAGCTCTGAACAACCACCCTCTCACCAGACTCAGCAAACCCCCAAAAGCTATCTGCTACTGCCACAGTAGGGAGATATTTGCATCTTTCCCATCTCTCACTGGTCAAAAGCTGGTTTCCTAGAAGGAATTGTAAGGATGAAATGAAAATAAAAGCCTGGGGACTAGCTCTGCTCCTTTCCTGCCTCTCTGGAGAGCCTCAATAGCATTGTTTCTTCGGCAGCAGTGGGTGATAAGCACCTGTATGAATCTTCTAGGTTCTCATGCAGAGGGGGAAACTGTTCTCCTATTTTGGCTCCCTTGTAAGGCTCAGTGCTAAACCATGGCTGCAAGCTTACTTCACACTGAGGGAGAACAAAACATAGCAAAAACCCATGCCTTGTCCCTACGAATAACATGGATAGCAGAGTGCCTGCAAAAGGCATCACCAACTGAAGTGGCCTCAAGCCACCATCTGATGCTGGATTTTGGCTTCTCTGAGGCCTGACACAAAGAGGTCTGAACACTGCCTTTTACTGAAGTTTCTCAGTTTGCCAATCCTGACAAAATTTGGCATTTCTCTCAAACCACCTGCGCCCAAAGGTTCAGAAACCAAGCTATGGAAAAGAAACCCCTCATCTGCAGCATCACTCACAGTAAACAACTGCAAGATCAAGTTTTTAAGTACATGGTGGGTTGACCAGGTATCCCCCAAAGCTACTCTGTCACTCCCCTCTGCAGCTGGACAGGGGAGAGAAAACAGAACAAAAGGCTCGTGGGTCAAGATAAGGACAGGGGCAAGACAAACTAATTTCCCCAAGTGGAGTCTAATTTATTACCAATCAAATCAGAGTAGGATCATGACAAACAAAACCAAACCTTAAAACCACCTTTCTTCCGTTCCTCCCTTCTAGGGCTCAGCTTCACTCCAAATTTCTCTGCCTCTTTCCCTCAGCGGCACAGGGGGCCAAGGTAGCTCATGTACCACCCATGGTGACAGGGTGCAGTGAGTCCAAACATCAAACACGCATACCTGGATCACCATTCTGACTTCCCAGTTAAGCTCACCCTATTTAGTGTGCAACCAGCAGCATATCTGATACTACAGAGATTTAAACCAGCAGAGATGCATGGTGTGTTTCAAGTTGATTTACGTGTAAGTAGTATTTTATTTACTTTAGAAAATGAGTACTTTTCTGTTTAACACTGGAGGGGGTGATGCAGTTTTTAATTAATTTGCTGGTTTGGCTTTTTTAATGTCAAGAAAACAAATGGAGCAATATAAAAATACCAGAAAACAGCTAACATCGGGGACTATAATGTAACCATAAAAGGAGCACTTTCAAAGCACTTGCAAAGTTCCAGCCACATGATTCCCATTAACTATAATGA
Source organism: Pezoporus occidentalis (assembly GCF_034315485.1). Taxonomy (NCBI): domain Eukaryota; kingdom Metazoa; phylum Chordata; class Aves; order Psittaciformes; family Psittacidae; genus Pezoporus; species Pezoporus occidentalis. The sequence goes on from NW_026912887.1 coordinate 1,598,391, forward strand.
GCGCTGGACAGATAAATTCACACATGTTGCTTTGAAGATTTATACTAAATTGGCCTCATCTTTGTTAGCACTAAAGAAATACTGATACTATACAATATTAAAGAGAAATCTTTTCATTTGCCCCCTGCAATTTTCTTCATTACCCACAGAATTACCAGTAGCCAGTCATACTGCCAATTCATCATCTTCCAGTTTTACAATTTATATATTAACTATAGCCCAACAGCCAGTCTCTGCAGAATATAGTGCTAAAACACTCCTTTGTTTAAAACACAGGCCCAGCTAGTTGTGCTCTGAAGCACATCAAAGGCCTGAACAAGTGGAACAGCACAGGGATAGAGCTGCTGCCATAGAAGCCAATCCATATTACCTTGCCAAATATTTAATTGCGGTGCATGTACATTTGGCTTGATCTTGTGCTGCTTTGAAGTAAAGACATTAGCTCCAATTAATCCCAAAATGACCTCCAGTTATGGGCTCTGGAAACAAAGAAAGAAAACAGAAGTGGCACAGGAACAATGCGAGCTGCCTGCCCTTTTATTTCTTTCTCTCTCCCTCCCCGCCATGCCTGTTTAAGGATAGTATTTGGTATTCATGAATGATGCTGAATGGACCCTGCAAATCATGTTTCTTCTCGCTCACAAAGACAGAAGAGCCTCAAGCTGGGCAAGCAGTTAACTCCCCACCAGTGTTCCTCAGACTTGCACTGTGGCTGTTAGAGCTGCTGGCCTGTACCTTGAAACCTAGCAAGTCTATCATAAACAGCATTAATATATTAAGAAGTTCTTCCCTGTGAGGGTGCTGAGGTGCTGGCACAGGGTGCCCAGAGAAGCTGTGGCTGCCCCATCCCTGGCAGTGTTCAAGGCCAGGTTGGACACAGGGGCTTGGAGCAACCTGCTCTAGTGGAAGGTGTCCCTGCCCGTAGCAGGGGGTTGGAACTGGATGAGCTTTAAGGTCCCTTCCAACTCAAACCATCCTGGGATTCTATGATTAATAATCCAATGTTAACAACTGTAAATTGTGAAGATGAAACTCAGGAACTCACAGATCCAAACCTATTGCTGCAGCTAAAGGACATTCTAAACGAAGAACTTACGTTACACAAACAAGCCAGCTACCAAAAGGAAACAAAGGGCTGTTACTCATGTTGACAAAAGCCTTTGTCACTGTCTTCCTACCCACCATTTTCATCTCAATGGGATCAATGCTTCTGAAATCTTTCATTTCAGGGGTTTACCACATCAACACTTAGCACCCAGATACACTGAAAGATCCATGTACTACTTTGCCTAACACCACAGAAAACACCTCCCAATCCACGAGAATTTCTGAGGTCTCAGATGACATTCCTGTACTAAATTGAGTCAGAGATCAAAACTGCAAGCATGTGCTCTCTGACACCATGCAAAAGTTAATAGCTTTGAACAGATAAACCAAAAAAAAACAAAAAACGCCTACCCAAAGCACTAGAAAGAAACAATGCCTTTTGCTTCTTCTGTCACCATATGCACAGCTCAAACTCCTGCATCTGCCCCAAGTTTAACATCTCCTGTACTGCAGAGGGTGTTCATAGAACAGCAAGTGCTGCTCCTCTTTAGGATGGCACCTTCACATGAAAATAAATGGTTTGTATTTGAAAGCAAGTAGTAAAAGTGAACGTGTCTGAGGCTTCCCCTCAATGAATTCCGTACCCACCAATGTGCAAGGCATGGTCTTGTGCAAGGGCTGCAAACAGCGCTGTCCTCGTGCACCACCACTGTCCATATGTACCTCCACTGTGGCAGACAGTCACAAGAACAACTTCTTTCTACTCGTTTTCCTGCATGCACTTTCCTTAGCTGGAAACCTTTTTGTTTCCTAATGTGACATTTTTGTGCTCTTCCTTCTGACGCATCAGACGCAAACGTTACTGAACTCGTATTTCATAGTTTCCTCCAAATCAAAAGACTGCTGAACTACTTAGTTACCTCTGTGTCAGCACATTCCCTCGAGGGCAATACTGTCTTTTACCCTTGTCAGTTAATTTGTTCATTGCAACACAAGTTTATTGAAAGCACTCCGAGTCTTAATTAGAACTCTTTAGTTGCTGTTCCCTGTAGCTGCTGTGTCTCAGTATGAAATGCTGTGGAGCAGAATTAAGAAGAAGTTTCCTTATAGCCATGGCTTAAACATGAAATGTAATGAGAGTACCTGTAACAACACATTTGTAACTAACTTTAAGCCATGAAATTAAAATATTTACACATGGAAAAAAAAAACAACCACCTCCTTGCAGTTGTCCATCACAGGCATACCCCATCTCCGAAAGCCTCCGCAATGCCAGGCACACTGCAATCTATTAATGCAACAGGAGGAAGAGTGTACTCCTGGGTCACGGAGATGTGTCAACCACTGAAACAGACAATTCTTATCTTACAGAAAGTTCCCGAACAATGCACATGATGTTAAAAGCACACACCTGCACTGCCATTGCCTCCTTGTAGTACTTCCTGTAGCTATGCCTGTACTAATTCAGTTTTCTTGAATACAGGTGACCAGACCTGAGCACAGTCTCACTCACAGAGTCATACAACATCCATATAAACATCACCATGGTTGTACTATTGATGATTTGCTGGATACGGTGTAAAACTGCCCTGAGTGTCCTCTTCAGACACTTATAAATTACAAAAAGCACCTTTATAAATGAAATACCTCCTGCTAGCCCCAAATCACTCACTTGTGTTTCATAACAATCTATTTCACAGTCTACTATTTCAGCCCCTAAGACAGCCCCCCAGCTTCCAGTGTCATGTCTTTCTGCCCTTTCTGACAAAGCTCCCCAACATGGCACCATCAGTAAATCACGTTAGCAATCTCTAACTCATTCTTGTTGTGATTACAGTTAGTCACATGTTGTTTGGGGGGCATTTTAGCTTCATCTCCCCCCAGCCCAATATCTCCCTTGACATCACAAAATGGGGCTGTTTTCTAGCTTGTACCAATATCCAGCTTAACTAGTAATTTCCCACATGGCTCTCTAGCTAAATGCTTTACTGAAATCCAAACAGATTAGATCTCAGAGATCCCAGAATCCCTTCATGGCTTTGAAAATGACACCAGCAAGACATTATGGTTAACGCTAGTTTGTTTATTTCAATTATGTGCTTTGCTGCATGTTAGAATAAAGCAGACTTTCACGTTTCTCTGTTCTTGCGATATGACTGAGAGCTCTCTCCTTAATGAATCTTGGGGCTGAAGGTGAGGGAGCTGGGCATAAATGGAAGGTAAATCAAGCCCTTTTTTCCACAATAAACAATGTTCTGCTTTCAGAGCTCTGCTGCTCTTGGTCAAAAGCTCCAAACTTGCAATGACTGCCAATAGAAGGTTTTAGAAGAACAGGGCACTTTTTAATCCTAATGAAATACAACAGATGGATGGAGTGGGATCAACTGTTACCCACCCTCTCAAATCCTGGCAGCTGTAGCACCCCTTGAAGCTGCAAGCAAAAAGCTGCTCCTGGATTAGAGTAACTGATGTGATCTCAGATTGCTCAAAAACTTGACCCTGACCATTCGTATCCCCTTCCTCCTACTCACACATACTGCATTCCTAAATATCTGCATCCATGGAAAAGATATTAGCCCATTACTTAGGTTAACTTGCCTGCCTTAAGACAGCCAAACAGCAACAGGTGAGAACAGACTTTGCATTGCAGGCTGGTCATATGTACCACAGATTTACAGACCTGGCATGATGGGGACTGCTTGATGTCCCACACACAACTTTGCATCACATGGAACAGTATGCTGCCATACCCATGCTCACCAAACACTATAAGCCAGATTCACACAAACAAGCTCTTGAACCAAGCCTCTGCAGCATAGGGACTTGCACACCCATGGCTCTAGCATCTCTGCATCCATATAAGTTAGCAGTAACTGTATTATTTCTCTTTACAGACTCTGTTGCTTGTATGCAACAGCATCCTGAAGCCCAAAACATGGCAAAGATCCTACTAGGCCAAACTTCCACAACAAAGAAGAAGATACAACAAATATAATTTCAAGCAATTTTGAAATAAAATTAACAGAATTTTAAATTAGCCTAATAAAAAAATACACAACCATGGGGGAAAATGCTATCAAATGGTTCCACATTTCAATGTTTTAAAACAATCACGTGAAAACTATGTGGAAAACTCAGATAAAGGAGCTGATGGAAGACCTGCTCTGACTGCATCATCTTTAACAGCAGAAGAAACTTAAGCCAGAGCGGGGCCAGCTTTATACTTCCCCTTGGGTTTGCTTCAGTAAAGGAGTTATGGACAGAGATTTCTGGTTTACAAGAGAACGTATTTCCCAAGATTTGTGAAGTATTTTGCATGGATGGTTATGTTATTCCCATTAATGTTAATATGTTGCTGAGGAAATGCATAGTTTACCAATCACATCATCATCAAACCCCTTCTTTCCCCAAGCACAAATTTAGTAAATCATACCTGTAATTTAAATCTTAATCAAGAGGCCCTTGAGCCTGACTCCCGAGACTCACTTCATGGATTTTGTTATGCATAGTATGAAAATGAAGCAGAAATTCTAGACTCTGGATCTGCTCTGGGTTCATGCCCCTGTCTTCTGGCTTTCCACCATTATGAATTTAAAAGAAAACGCTATCTGGTATTCATGATCCAGTTGTTTAAGAAATTAATTTTCAATGGAAAATAAGGATGCAAACAGCACAAATGGTTCCAAGCTGGAGCAAGCTCCTTGGTCCTAATGTTCTGTGTCCAGAATTGAAAGCAGGGTTTTGAAACATATTTGGCCTTGCCACTGAAGACAAGAGATGACAGTTATGGCTGGGCAAAGCAACTGTGTGAGCCTGTAGAAACCTCTGTAAGATCTGTAAGGGACTAACTTTACAATACTTTACAATATTTACATGAGCATTTCCTAACCTAAGATTGCCCCACAGGCTATTGTGACAGGGGGCAAGAATCATGTGCCAAACTGGCCCCTATGGGAAGTGGCTGAAGGAAATCCTAGGAAGTCCTGTTTGATGAAGCAGCTTGGTAGAAAGGAAGATGACTTTGAGTATGAATGCCAAAGCTTTCTGAAAAGTGATATTCCTAGGTCTGATACTGCAATTCAGAAATCAAAATCCCGGTGATCTAATAGCATAGTAAAATAGTCCAGAAAGGGGAACAATCAGCATGGTAAAGGAACTTGGTTCCATGATTTCAAGACAGAAAAGGCAAATTTAAAGGAACAACCATGGAAGTGTGTTTTGTATACATAAAATTATACCTACACCTATGTGACAACACAATGCTGCAAGCACATTTACTATGACTAAAAAACATTCTGACACAAACCTAGACAGGGTGATCTCTTTTGTTAATTATGCAAAGACTTGTGTTCCTAACAAAGGATGAAACCCATTTAGGTTGGATGTTTTCTTAATTTGAAGATGACGCACCAAAATTAAGGAATAAAGAGGGCAAGATGTCTGCTTGTGTAAGTATTTTATTGCAGTAAGAAACTTACTTTGTATAAAGATTTCCAATAAATAAAGATAAAACATCCTGCTTTCCAGATTGGCACAGATGTTGGAAATGATCCCACATAAGTAACCTTTCCAAGTGGCAACATGAATAAAAGTAATCAGCACCCTTGCTGTGTGGAGTACAAAGTGAACATTTTAACACAATCAATAATCCCAAGGTAAAGAGATGATGGCTCCACAGCAAGACTCAGTGGGACATAGATTTCAGGTTACAAGTCAACAAAGATGTAATAACTCACCCCAGCTGCAGCAATTCCTTCGAGGCCTACTGGCAAGCTCATTCACCACCCAGGAATATTCTCAGGAGCAGATCAAAACCACTGAAGGATGATTCCTTGCATGTGGCACAGGGTAGAGAGCAGAAGATACACTCACTGGAGCCCAACTCACATGGATTCCTAGACACAAAAGCCTTATAAACACAAGCAAGTGAAGTGACACACCTCAACGTTGAGTTGAGGATCTGAACCCGAGCAGTAGCAGTGAGGTCTGCTATTCTCACCCAACAGTCATCATTAATCAGTGACTAGACTAACATGAGAAGTGCACGTTATCCTCCTCATGCACCTATCACCACTAAATGGTACCTGAAGACTCAACCAGGACCTGACAGACACCTTGCATGTGAAATTCAACCATCATTCAAAAGCAAGCTTTGTGAAGTGTTGGTCTGGAACATTTGCTTTCATACTGTACCATTCCTTCAAGTGATACAGCAATCAAATCTCCTGAAACATGTGCCAACATTTGTGAAAACCTTCCAGTTTCAGGTCTTACTGCCCTGGTACAAAGCTTTTGCACTTAAGCCTCTGCAGGGCTGGCTGTCTACACTGGAATGAAGAATAACTACCCCTGAAGACATGGAAAAAAACTCCTGACTGAACACACCTGAGCACAGCTGATACTCAGCAACACAGCTCTGTTTCCATTACAAAAACTTTTACAGCATTTCACTGTATGAGAGGTCTCCCTAGAGTCTAGACAGAGCTGGAACCTGGTCTTGTTTGTACAGCACTGCTTGAATAGTTAACTGAGTTTTGCAGGGCAGAATTCTTTCAACTCTGCACACCTGCATGCTTTGCTTTCCATCTTCTCCCCAGGCCACATTTTCTGCAGCTGCTGCTGCTGACTCAAAGCCATTTCAGACTCCATTCCCAGCAGCTTCCACCAAAGAATCTGCCTCGGCATGAGTTCAAGGACCTCGATTACTCTTCCTGTGCCAGCACACTATAGATGTGGTAAGCCCTTGTGAAGCAAGTAGCCACTGTTCGTATCTGGAGCTCCCTCTTCCCCAGATCTCTCCCAGGAATCTTTCTCTCCTCAAGAGGAGCACAACTGGTGGCCAGCATTTAAGTTGCACAGGGAGTACATCAGTTAGTGCTTCTGTCCCAGTGAGCAGGAATTGAAGGATATATATATGAAGCACAACATGAAGAACAAACTTTTTTTTGTATCATTTTCCTGTCCATTAATGGGGTACCAGGACTCATCCTAAGGCAAGAATAGTTGACTAACATTCACTGTATGGAAGTTCCACTGAACACACAAATTTGTACACATTTTTGTAATCTCCTTATATTTAGAACTTAAGAAAAAGTCCACGCTAAATAAATCACTCACATTTATGAGACAGCAAAGCAGTTTACAGCATGTTTCTTCTGATTCGCAGTAACAGTTCATTTCATGAACTACATGATGGATTTTTGTAAAAGGTTTTCCTCTTGTGACTGAGGACAGAGTCATGATGTCTGCATTATCCAGATCGTCTCAAGCAAATACACTGAAACAACCAGCAACCACCACTGAGCTGTAACAAGAGGCCCAGGTCCTTGTGGCCATTCAGAAACTTTCCAGTGGAATATTTTCCACTTGGAAAAAGAAAAAAAAAAAATCAAGTTAATCAAAACATCTTAGCTGCTTAATTTGGCTAAAATTCTGATGAAACCCAGGCAGGTTTCCATTGGAAAATTACTTCATTTTCTCATAGCTGTGCTGCAATCATCCCAGCAGGCTGATGGAAACCTGGGGATAAAGAAACCCTGAGCCCTAAGCTCACTGACTAGCAAGTTCACAAGCCAAGTTTGCAAGGCTTCCTGTCAACTTGGTAAATCATCAGGCAAACTGCCTTGAATTTACAGCCACCCCACTGCTTCTCAAGTCTCCAGCTCCTTCAAAGCCTTCTGGCAGTAGTCAAGCCTGACTCCAGGACTCCCAGCCTTCTGGGTTTTCAGCATCCAGGAACTGGGTGAAGTCTGGTTATTTATTCAAATAGTCCATGTATTTGCAGAAGTAACCTTCAGCATTCCCATTCTGCTGGAAATTTCAATGCTTCACATTTTCACACCATTTAGAACAAGTAACTTGTAATTTAAACATCTGGAAAACAGGATTCATCCTTTTCAAAAAGTTATTGGTACCTGTTGTCTGGAATAGAAAGAGGGGCCCTTGCTGCTCTAGTTCTTGATTCAGAAGGGAGCAGACTGTGTGTGCAAATGAAAGTCAAAGCTCTGGTTCGTCCTGACTCATCTTGAGAGGACTGAACACTTACTAGAATAGGAACTAATCGTTCTGTAGCAAGTCTGCTGGTCACTGTGCATCTAAATACAAAAGCATGGACTGTGTTAACAGGCATGCCAATGTCAGAGCAATCAGCAGTGCCTTAAAGACTGCTGGCAAAACACATCTGTTATATGACAGCTGCAAGCTTCTTCTGTTCAAACCAAAATTAAAACCAAAGGAGAAGGAGGTAAGGGTTTTATCATCCTTATTTCAGAACCTGGAAAAACAGAGCTTCTTTGTTATTCTTTTATTCCCTGACTGTCCTCCCTCAAACCTTTGACCGTACCTAAGCTTGAAATGGCCCAGACTGTAGTTATGTATTCCCATGGATGAGAACATTCCCAGCAAACAATTATAGCATCTCTTAAGAGCAAATCAGAACCAGATGCAAAAGGTGGACTGAAGCAACCTTTGTTCACATGCAAACTCATTTCAGGCATCTGGGATTTCTGTATGAAAAACAAAGCATATTTAGCCAACAACTCTTTTAGAAAAGAAAAAGATACACTTAAATTACTAACTTTTATTCACTGCACTTCAATGAAATGGAGTATTTTTCCATGGAAAATCGATTTCATGGAAAAATTAGCTGATTGGAATACATCTGTCTCCTGTCATGTCAGCATCTTGAAGATACTTATCATCAACAATTTCACACAAGCATAGCAATGCTGCAAGTTCAGCGCCAGCACATGCCTCTCACTGCACAGCACAGAGCCCTGGGGAGATCCTATAGCCAGCAAAAAACAAACCAGCTTCTGAGCCAGTGTAGTAGTAAGACAGAACCAATACTGAGTCTCACCTGTGTCAGTTGGCACCAGTCACTGGACCAGTGCTGGTCCAGGGATCCAAACAGAGCCTTTCATACAACACCCCTGGGTCATGCCGATACTCCTATGCTGGTATTGAACACCTGGGTGGAGACAAAACGTTACCCTTAGTCTACTGATGGTTCTGCTATGCTTTATTGTAAAAGCTGACCCAGAAAGGATGACTCAAACCCAAAACTCAGGAGGAAAGAGTAAGTTTTATACCTCCAGAACTGAGTGTACTTCATCTAACTACAGAGTACTACAGGACCATAGGGGAAGGATTTATCTCAGGCCTATTCAAAGAGCAAAGGATATCTGAGTTTGAATGCTAACATGCACATCGACTATCCTTCAGCACAGTCATCCTTGCTTGTGTTAACTCTTCCGATTTCATACATTAGGGCTTGCAAAGATCAATATTTATTGAACACTGCCTCATTTGCTAATATCTTTCACTCTGTGATATCACCATACAGATATTACATACCTACCACAGAGGTTCCACATATGCACTCACTGTATTTGCATTCCCCAGACTTCTCCACATCTGACTTATAAAGGCATTAATTTATCAGCTTTTGGGCAATACACCAACCACAGGACTCCAGAAGTGCTGAGACTCAGAATACCATTAAAAAGTGTAACATGCACAGACTTGCAGCACCTTATTGCATAGCTGAAGTTGTTGAAATGTTTTTTTCTAGTTCTGTGGCCCAGATCTGCCAGCTGAAAAATCTTACCTAGGCAGTAGTTAAAAAGAATCAATGCTTATGATCAACTCACCTGCCTGGGTTTGTGAGATCCTATGGGAAACTTGTAAGACAGCTTGCTGTTTGATGCTGCAAATGTGAACAGCTACCTAGCTTGAACTGCCACCCGCGTTTGTTTGAAGAAACTACAGGTACAGAAGACAGAGGTGGAAACCCTTGTCGATCTTCTTTATAAGCCTTGCATTTATGATGCCTGAGCCTCCAGTTCAAATCTTGTCCCATAAAGTCCAGATTTGGCAGAGGAAAAATAGCCTTGAGCTGTTGAAGCACTACTACCTCCTGTAGTTGTAACCAAGGAAATACCAAGGTAACTCTATCGTATAACTTATAGAATGACCCAAATGTTTCAGGCAAATATGCAACAAGGTGCCATGCTGGCACACGAACAACTAAAATACACTGAAGTGACACAGGCAAATAGGTCTCTTAGCTGCTGGCATGCACTAAGATTACACACAGCAACAGGCACTGAACTGAAAGGAGGCAGTTGGCTTTGGTGAGAAGCGCCTGTTTCTTTGAGCATGTCTGTGCATAATCCTTGGGCCTTGTACACAGAGCTCCAACTCCCCATACTCTCTGCACATCCTAAACCACTCTGCAAACACCTTTTTCCCAATTACACCCAGGCATTAAGTTACTTAAAATGTTGTACTTCCAGCCAAGGGCAGAAACATATAAATATTAGTGAAAATTTCATCTGCATTGGAGAGATGCTAACATTGAGAGCTTGTCTACATAGGGGACGTAGGTCAGAGGGAGTTGTGCGATGCTGCATCAAAGAAAAGGTGTCTGGGGAGGTTACTGGCTTTCTCCATTCACCCTTCCATGAAGCACATGCTCCTGGTCTCACAACAGAAGTGCTAGATAACCAGAGAGCCCACGCTTACTCCTTCGTCCCTATCACAGCTGGGCTCGGTGACTACAAGTGATGTCTCTGAAGAAATAAGCTCCCTTTCATCTTGTTCCCAAAGCATCTGCAAAGAGACCCTCCCAAGGTGTAGGTAAAGCATGAAGAACTCATACACTGCTCAGTATCATCTCTACATAGATGAGTCTACAAGAGCGCAACAGAGCAAAGTAACCAAGAATCACTCAAACCACTCTGCACATTTATGTAAAGCCTGTAAGACTTGTTTTACTTGCCAGAGAATCCCACAACCTTGACTCACTGACTGCATGGGGTACTGCTTATAAGATTATCCACCAAAAAATAATAAAATCACAGCTTCCCCATTGGTTTAATATCTGAATACAGCCCGTCATTAGCTAAGAGGGACAAAATAAGTGAGCTGATGGAGTCAATCTGATTATCCTGTGCTCCAGCTGATGAACATAAGCTGTTTAAAAAAATTAAAAAGCTATTAGACTATTGAAAATAGTTCTGAACAATAATCTCTGGATGCATTATTTCCATGTTTAAAGACCAACTGGTAGAAGCATGACTGCTAATACAGGCTGCCTGAAAATTCAATAACTGGAGATAATGCTCTATTTCTCTAGTGTTGCTGCCTAATTAGAGAATTCTGCTTCAGCTGAAATCCATTTAAGTGAGCAACATTCACATATTGTAAAGATAGATTAAGAATGTATTAGGTCAGGCCAAGAATCCTTCTGATATGAGCAGGCAATTACAAAAGCCATCCCCGATTTACCACCTCCACCTCTTTTATTGTATTTGTCTGCTCTGTCAATACAGAACAGTGGCAGGAATTGAAATCAATAATAATTCCCTTCCCCATTTTTTCTTTTAAACTATCACAGTTGGAAAAAAAATAGCTACTAAAAACCAACAGTCGTGCAAGAAAGCACAAACACCTGCTTTACAAAAAGGTGAGGGAAAGAGAAAATATTAGCTTTCCCTCTCTATAAAATCAGTGGCAAAATGTGCTAGAACACTGTACCCCAGAGGAAAGGGTGTTTTGCTGTAGTTTATGGCAGCCAGTCTGGAAAGATTTAAGGCTGAATATTCACAAAAGCAGACCCACCTTACACGTTCATGAAGAAGAACAAGTGTCCAAGGTTCAAACAGTGCCCTTTTCTAAGGCCCTTACCTGATTGTAGAGCACTGCTGCAGTCCCACCTAATAAAGGAAAACACAGAATCATAGAATGATTAGGGTTGGAAAGAACATAATTATCTCCAGCAAATGGTATGAAATAAGCCTGCTGCCCAGTGCTCAGGGTAAGCAGGTTTGTTTAGAACAAAGCAAACCCCAGCAACACCAGCAGAGAGGAAAACGTTCAAAAGTTGTCCAGAAAGCCCATCAGAAACAGCTATTGAATGATGGGCTCCATGAGGTGTAAGGCTACACTTCCACATCTCTATAATTACCTTACCTTCAAAATCAACGGGAAGCAGCATGGGATTTGTAAAATCTAACAAACCTGCAGCGATAAGAAACTATTTTCCATGAGACACAATTGCATCATTTCATCTTGAAGCAGAAACACAACCTCATGTCATTAATACTGGGCAAACACACAAAGTTTTCTTCTGCTTTCAAGAGCACATTATTCCCTTCAGTTTGATGTATCAAAGAACATTATTTTAAAAGTTCAGTGGATTTACTGGCTACCGATGAACTTTTGCACATGCCTATAGTTAAGACAGGGTCATAGTTATATCACTTACAATGGCAAAGCCTCTTCACAATTTTCCTTTATTCCTTAACCACGACACAGTTAGCAAAAGCAAAGTAAAAGTCAGAATTTCACATATTTGCAAAGTTTCCTCAATAGTCTTTCATGTCTATTTGGGCTGAAACTTCATGTATTCTGAATAATGGAAACAATGTTCAAAGCACACTTTCCCCCCCAGAATTATACTCACTTAATGGTCCTTTACTTGTGATTTTGTGGATTAATTCCATATAAATGTCTCTTTTAGGCTGAAAAAAGAGAAATGTGTTTTAACATTTAAAGCAAAGCTAAATAATACTGTACTGCTGAGCAATTTTGAAAGCCACATTAAAAGACGATCACAGGAAAAAGAGGCATCTGTTACAAAAACACTACATGGCTCCTTCTCTGTGCTCTACAATTTTGTAAAGATAACCTTTTAATCCAGCATTTACAGTGCTGGACCAGTAACATGAAATCAGCCTTTATGATATGGCTTAAATGTTATTTCCTCCTCTAATTGACAAATCAGGTTTGGTGAAACTTGACCCTCACCTCAGTTCCACAGAAGGCACATTATACTGTTATGAAAGCATATGAAAAATGTCTATTTTGATGGTGGATCACAACTGCAACACAATGTGTGTCTATGGCACGTATGGGGCAGGGGGATGCAGGTTTTCAGGAATCCTAAGTCATGGAATAGGGGGGACCTTAAAGCTCATCCACTTCCAACCCTCTGCCATGGGCAGGGACACCTTCCACTAGACCAGGCTACTCCAAGCTGCTTCCAACCTGGCCTTGAACACTTTAAAACATTACTTTTAGGGTTAAAGCCACAAGTCCAATTCTTTCTCTGACATTTCAGCATCTCCCTGGATAGAACACATGGAGGAATCCAGCTCTATTTTCATACTACCCAGCTGTCCTGCTCCCCCTTCTTTTCTATTCAAGGCCTTTTATGGGTCAAATAAGACCACAGTGAGGAGCAATTACTGATGTGTTATTCAGCCTCCCTGGAGCACAGGGGTGAGATGCTGCAGCTTCACCACCTCTTGAACCACAGAGACCAAGAAGTTGTCTGAGAATCCCACTGCTAGAAAAGCCATGGCACTGTATCCATCAAAGGTCTGAGAAAGAGTCTGGCACAAACCATGAGATCTAGCAACGCTAGAAAGACTTCATTCAATTTACTGTGATTTCATTTCCTCTGGGAATGGTTAAATATGCATTTCCATATCAGAGTATCCTTGGTAAAGTTATCAAGGAAAGAACAAAAGGATGAAAAATCAAACAGCTTGTTTGCTTTATCTAAATTTGCCATAAAACATTAAACAAATTCATTAAAAAAATGCATAAATAAAGGAGAGTAATTCAGCTTCCTATGAAAATCACCATCCCTCTCTTCAGACAGTCTGCCAGCATTAGCTGGTCCCTAAATAACAATCCCTTTGCTGTGTCCAGGACCTATAATTCAGATCACTTGGCTGAGTTAGCTTGTATATTTTATCCCATCTCTCCTACTCATTCATCTCTGCCTCAGACATAAAAAAGAACAGATAAAAGCAACACTTCCTTAAGCTTCAGGCAAACGAGGAGAGGAAATGTGTGACTGCTATCCATCTGCTAAAGCTCTGCAGCAGCTCCAGTACCTGCAATCTGAACTGGTCCATGAACATGTAAGACACACAGATCCAATAAGCTGCTACATTAGCAGCACAGAAAAAAAATTGCTACATGGTTACTCTAGACATAGCCCTGAGCAAGGAATATTGGCTTCATTTGCACTGCATCGAGGTATCATGCATCAGGCACAATGCAGCCAGAGCTCCAGCCCTGCTCTCCTCCTGCTTTGAAGCAGACGGTTGTCCCAGCAGTTCCTGTGCACCAGGCAGGGACAGGCAGCACAGAGTTGAGTACAGGTTTTTTCTCATTTAACTCCACCAAAAAATAAAACAACAAACCTATCCAGGCTTATGTATTGGCCCTTATCCAGCATATAATATGCTAGATAAAGAAACCCAAGGTTAAAGAGGAGGTTCCTTACAGGACCACACACATCAACTCAGAAGGCAGCGCTAGAGGTCTCTAAATGCCTTTTAGCTTTGCTATCCTGAAGTGAGTTAGAGATGGGTTTTCTCCTTTAAAACCTAAGGATCAGACTGCCCAAAATATTTTTCCAGACACTGTGCTCCAGAGCCTGGAAGCTTCTAGGTTCTCGAAACTCAGAATTCATTCCACTGGCTTCTCTGTGTGTGCATGCACGTGTTTAATACACACATTAAATTTTAAAGAGACTGCTTTTAACTAATCACATCAAGTGGCATTTGTGCAATGTAAATATTTGCTTTGTTCCTTCAACACTCTTTCAATTACACTGAAAATTTCAGAGAAATAAAATTACAGCAGGCAGAATATTAAAAGGTGGGGAGGGGGGAGAGCTAGAAACTAAGCTTCAAAGGGAATTCTACACTTTGATTTTAGTTTGCATATTCCAAACGCTCACATTTTGCTACACAGATGTCAAAGCAGGAGGTAGGTAATAAAGCAGGTTCCTTTAAGATTAAAAAAATACATTTAAAATGATCAAATCATACCATATTCCAAGTGTGACAGAAGTAAATTACATATTATTAGTTCTTCCCTAAACCTCATTGAGCCATCCCTTTCCATCGTAGCAGGAGTCTGTCAGCCACGCAGGTCCTTGCCAGAAATAAAGAATGGCAGCATTCCCCATCTGCTGATGAGTCCAATCTAAGGAAAGACAAAACACTGATTTTATTTAACTCTGTTCCAATTATTGTCAGGCAATACAAACAGTCATCATGACACACAGCCAGGTTTATTCATGTGCCCAGCAAGCCAGACCAGGCATAATAAAGAGATTACACACTCTGTTTGGAATACACACAACTTGGAATGGCTTTTATTGAAACCTAAAGCATGGAAAATATTGGGTAGTAGATTTAGGTATCACACAATCAGAAATATGTTTGGCTGGAAACCACAACACATGGCATCTTCAGTGAATGAGGGCAACTATTATTACAGCATAACAGGCCTGCCTTTCTCTCCTTGCCAAAAGAAAAGCTTGGAATAGCACAGAGCACATGGCACTTCAAACTTAGAAGAGAGAGACTGGCAAGAGCTTTACGGACTATGAAGAAAAAAATAAAAAGCAGCTTTGTAAAGTATCAGTCCCCTTGAAAAACAGTGCCCCATAAACCACCAGCAGCCTCTGGACTGAAGCGACCTTGAAAGAGAAGGGGTCTTAACACTAAGAAAGGGGATTGAAGGGGCAACAGGCTTGCTTGTTTCTGGGGCTCTGCTTGATTTCTGGGGTTCTCCTGCTTCTCACTGGCATTAACTTCACTAGCAGGCAAGATCACGGACCTGGGGAGCCCACTCAGGGCAAAGAGATTGCTGATGTGCCAAGAGGACCCACTAACACATCGGCCAGTTCCATTTCATCATTTCTCTCTGCTTCTCCATCTGCTGGATTCTTTCTGCTAACTCCTTCGGGCTGGTCCATCTGCCCACCCTGAGGTTGCTCAAGTGACATACATGGCCCTGACTCACATGAAGGATCCCGAAGTACAACTACATAGCAGCTAAGGATGCAGAACTCGCAGTGCAATCTCAGGTTTTCACTTGCTGACAGTCAGCCATCTCAGGTGGTTTCAATTTACAATAATCTGACCAGTCCCAGCAGAACATTTTCTTGCATAAGCTGCTCTTGCTTGTTTATAAAACCCCTCCAGGGGCACCAGGATGTTACAGCTTCTGGGGAGAAAACTTCAAGTTTAAGAACTGCAAAATAAAGGGTTTGGGTTATTTTCTGACCCAGATCAGTGAGAACTCAGACCTGTTTTGACATGATGGCAATCTGTGCCATGGGTGCGGGAACAAACAGGGGCAGGAGGCTCTCATCAACCAGAGGAACAAAATAGAGCTCTACTTGATGTGATGCTGACTGAGTTTACTTCAAAAGAACATCACATAGTAACAGAGGATGAGATGTCCAGAAATCATACCATGAGGGACACAGCAAGAATCTCCTCAGGTTCCAATCAAATAGATAAAAAAATGCTGATATACAGACAACTGCTACTCCCATTTCACATAACCATCCTACCTTAAACTACTTGTACTTTCCTCTGTAACTCGTCAGTCTGCTCCTTCTTAGTATTTACAACCCCTTGTCCTGTGTCTGTGTATCAAGGTGTGCAACAACGACCTTCTTACAGTCAGCAGCTGAACAGCAACTTTACTCTGAATAAGATAGGTGAAGTGTCTACACAGATTTAATCCAGTTAATAAGTATTCCAAAGCAACAGGATCAGACTTCCATAGGGCTGCAGCTGGAGCACAATGAAGGGCAGTGATTAAACTTCCTTAACCTGACCAGAGGGTGTTCAGCTTGAGCCCAGCTTCTCATGGTTTATCACCGCTGGAGGAATCGAGAATTTAAAACCTGGTTTAAACCAGAATAGAAAAGCAGTTACAGCAAGTATTACAAATAGGAAAGGGCTGGAGGGCTCATTTAGATTAGCACATTCCTGAGAGGTCAGTCTGGGTGTAGGTGTTCACACAGGCATTGAACACCATCCAGCCCACTACGATCCTCCACTGTGGAACGTGCCAGCACGGAGCATAT
This sequence comes from Pezoporus occidentalis, assembly GCF_034315485.1. Taxonomy (NCBI): domain Eukaryota; kingdom Metazoa; phylum Chordata; class Aves; order Psittaciformes; family Psittacidae; genus Pezoporus; species Pezoporus occidentalis. Next base: position 1,615,351 of record NW_026912887.1, read on the forward strand.
CGCAGGATGCAGCAGAATTTCAATCAAAAATCCTAGTCAAGGTGGAACTGTGTGACATCAAGGCTTTTATTTTATCAACCACAGACCTAGGCAGGCTGCAAGATCTTCAGGGTTTGGCTTTGTGCTCTCTAAAAAAGTATAACACCCCTTACCATAGGCTGCAGCCAGGGGAGATCAGAACTCAGCATCTCCTGGGGCCTGGCTCTGGGCTGGAGGATACCTGTACTTCTCAAATGTGCACTGGAACCGAGATGTGAAACATCCCGAAGAATCTGGTAGGCTGAAGAGCTCTAAATTTCCAGAAGAATTAATTTCACCCTAATTTCTCATTCTTAGGAATTATCTTTCCAGGCAGCTAAATAGTGACTGTATCTGATTACAATTCAATTTAATACAAACCCTGCAGAATACCCCCACACATACTTGGAACAGAAAAGGGAAATGCAGTTATGTGAGATTCTCCATTCATTCAGAGCACAACACTGCTGAAACCTGGGCATGTCTCTCACCAGTGCTCACAAGATGGTGTTGTAATCGATGCCAAAAATTCAGCAGCTTGATCATATGCAATTTTTTCCTACTGACAAAGTATTCCACAGAGCTGTATTTCTATTCGGATTCCATATGTCACTTCAATTTCTGATCAGAGCTTGATCAAAAAAAATTACAGCCTGCCTCAATGAGCCAATAAAAAAGGATCATTTCTTTTTACATATCAACATTTATTATCTCAATCATTTCAGAAATATAATCATTATAGTCCCTTGTACTGGAACAGCTACTCCCCACACACTCACCCTGGGAGGTCGTCTATACAGATGCTCTTTCTCCTTTTCTTTCTGAGGGTGGCTTGCTGCCCTACAGCCAAATATGCCATCAAGCATAATCAAGAGAAAAATTAATTATAAGAGGTTAAGGTTTTTTTCCCCCTATTCCTCAATACCCTGATTCTTTAATAGTAATATTATTTAATTCCCTCTCCCCAAATAAGGTAAAGTTTGAGCAGAAAGTCTCAAGTCAGAAGGAATGACTGGGTGGACCATCCTGAACTCTGGATTTCCCAGGCCTTTCTCATTCAACTGGGGCCAGCTATGTTTAACCAGAGCACAGCTCACAGCTGGCTACACAGATTCTATAAGCATACACACACCCCACACACACCCCCCCCAATTGGAAACCATCAATACTCAGATTAATCTTGGGTTGCAGAATCACTAATCATATCTGTTTGTTTTATACTCCTTCAGAATCTTCCTAAGGAAATTGATCCATCCTTCCTACTGAACACCCAAGATAGTCTTTTTGAAAACAGCATCCTTTTACAAATCACATCAATACTGGAAAAACACCAGAAAAAACAAGGCAGCTTTATCGATTTAAACATTAAAATAACATCTGCTTTTTGTGCCTGTGCAGTCTCCCATGAGTGATAATTGGACTTTTAAAGAGGAGCTGATATTGAACCTCTGTTATCCACCAGTTCTCCTCCCCTTTTTCATAACAGCCACAAAAGATTAGACATAATATGCCTAATTAGTCAAGAACAACATAAAAACCACTGCCTGGGCTGAAACACATAGGGAAAGAGTAACTGAGCTTCTTGGTAAGTAGAGATCATCTAAGTCAAACCTGGGGTCTTTGTGTGACTGGATGCACAACTGGAAGGTGGGCATTTGTATGACCTGCACAGCATGTAAACTTCTTACTGAAAACCTTACTCACCAAAAACATTTGGATCAATTCTATTACTTCCATTAAAACATTTGATCATTTTCATTCAAAATTGATTCTTTGTAACTCAAGGTACCTCAACTCAAAGTGATTTTATCTTTGCAGAGACTAATCCAAGTACTGCATGAGACAGAACAGAACCAAAACAAAACGTGGTTCCCATTTTCCAATGATAACGTTCCAGCTTTGTGAGTTGGAGCAGGAATGTTTAAGGATCACAGTTAAGCTACACCTAAGCTTCCCTGCAAAGTAAAGCTAAGATAACTAACTGCATGCTTTTGCTTCACACATTGCTGTTATCTCCAAAATCCACATGCTCTGCAGGAAATATTTGCTAAGTACAGCAACACACTACCCATGAATCTGGAGCAGATACTGAGGATCAGAATAAACTGGATGTGCTTTATACATCACTCCAAGCAGCACCACTCATAGGCAGAAAAGACTTAACTTCATAATAAAACAAGCCAAGGATTTGTGTATTTTTATTCATTTTAAATAGAGGATCAGTGCAGGATTGTGAGGACTTGTGTTCCAAGGCGATCAAACAACAGGAATCAACTGATAGCGAGCTGAAGCATCAGAAAGTGGAGAAATCCCTCAGCTGGGGTCCTACAGGCACAGCTCTGCCCCAGCACAGGCCTGCCATAGGAAAGTAGAAGCACCCAGTACTGCCTCCACCCATGGGTCCGTCACCCAGCTCAGGCTCCCAGCCCTGGTGCAAAGGAAAGGCCCCACAATCACCTCAGTCTACACCAGCACTTCCAGCCTGGCAGCAGGTACAATGTGGAGGCCTGACCTGCCACACACATGGAGATGCATCGCCTGGTTGTGCACAGACAGGGGCAGGCAGCCCCACGGCAGCTGACAGGTTCCTGAACCCCTAGCATTTCATGGAGACACTAGACTTCTGATACAACCAATTTTAATTTACCCTGCCTTTATGTAGTGGGAGATACAAGACAACAGTACTCCCCCAACACACAGCAGCAGACTACTTAGATAAGCAAAGCTAAACTCAGAATTTTGACAGCAGTGTTGTCAATCTCACACCAGCTGCCTCACCAAATGCCCTCCTGTAGATAACTGCCCTGTGAAGGCAATGTGTGGGCACACAGCTACTTTCTCTGCCCTCAGCAGGCTGTACATTGGTTCATGTCTCAGCCTCAGGAGAGCAGCATTTTGGTCTTCCTTGCATGGCAGCACACAGCAGGAGCTTGCACAGCTCTCCATGAGCAGTGCTGGAGCCACCACAAGCCTGGGAAAGCTGCTGTCCCAGCAGATGACTGTGATGTTGTGTGATCCATCTGCAGCAAACAGGATTACAATGGAATTGTGGTGTCTGCATTTCCTTGCAGGTTCATGAGCAGGCCTGTGACCACAATTTGATCTGACAAATCCACAAGCTAAAGACCCTTGCCTAGTGACTCCTGCTGTTCTCTGAGGACATGTGGCCCAAGGAAGAAACACACACTGACAATCTCCCCTGTCTCACTGCCTCAATGCCACTCTCTTTGATTTAAGAATGCTGTCAATGGCTTAAACTTTTCTTTCAAAACTATACTGCTTAAGGATGGCTGGCACAAAGCAACCTATGATGATAAAAGGAAAGAGGCAGTTGGTTTTATTTATATATGTGTGTATACATATGTAGTTTTCATACATACACTACATATATACTCCTTCCAAGACGGGTTAAATTAGACTCTAATTTACAGGAGATTGTTCAGGACAGTATTTAAACTCATAGCTTTACGCTTCAGCGTCGGTCCCCAATGACTGTAAAATAAAATAAAGCTGATCTTCAGACAGCAAGATGAAAATGAAGATATGGTTGCTGAAGTCTCCTCTCCAACAAAGGGAAGGAAACATGACCAAAGAATGGAAATGCGTCAGCATTGTCTGTGTGAACTTTCAGTTTTCAAGTGCAGGTTACCAGAGAGCATGGTGCCTTCTAGAGACCCTGCTAGCGACAGGTGATCTCTGCTGACCTCACAGCCCCTAATAGCTGTTCTCACTGACTGAAGTCACTCAGAAGCAAGAGCAGTGCTGTCAGATGCAACTTTACTAAACGCTAAACTCAGCCACCAAATTGCTTGTTTCTGACAGATGTTTCTGTTTAAAGCCACTAGGAACCGTATGGATCATTCCACCTCAGCAGTCTCAAGAGCCAGCCCAGTGACTCCAAGAGGAGAGATCTGCCAGGAACAAATGAAAAATGTAATTACATCAGCAGACAAAATTTGGATCAAGATGAGAGGATGTGACATGACAATGGGATTACACTATTAACAAGACATGATAAGGTTTGGCTATTTATCATTTCACAATCACTCTTCACAGCACTAGAAGGAAGTGCTGGCAAAGCAGCACGAAAAATGTTTTGCATTTAAATCGTAAACTGAAGAGCAACTTTTTCATCTAAATGTGGGCAGTGTCTAGTGGAAATCTGAGCTGTCTGGGGGGGCTACACAACAGCAGTAAGTTAAATCCACTGCCAGCACAAGGTACACTAGGAGATGCTTCCCCACTCCAAGGCTGTGCCACTAATCCTACCAGCAGAGCAGCACTTCCCAACTGAGCCTGAAGGAGCCACCTGTGTGAACACACTTGTCATTCCCTGACTCGGGAAGCCCAAGAGAGATTACAGAGTATTTACAATTTACCACTAACCAAACTGTAACACCGAGCAAAGCAATTAAGTAACAACACACTATAAATGATGAACGTTTCTAGGATCGTGAACTACATGTAATAGGAAAACAAGCGTTAACAGCACAGGAACTGCAGCCATGACTGCCTGCACTGAAAAGCTTGTTTCAGTGTGCAGCTGCTGTAGTTGACAAGGGTGTGTGCTCCACCCAGACATAACTGGTCATCAACAATTTAACACAGCAGCCAGCTAGGTAGGGTTTGGGCTGGAGATCGAGCAAGTGGAACAGCAATGAGGGAGAGACAAAAGATGAGGTTTTCTCCTCAAAGTGCTTCATCGCATCCTCAGCTTTAAAGACATTGCTAGCTGCAATTAGAGATAAAGGACTTCAGTTAACATATGAGTCAGTGTTGACAGCAATAAAAGGACACATTGCAGCAGAAGTACACTTACTCTTAAGCACACTTTAATCCTCCTATACATGTTCTGAAAATAATTCCTCTGTGTCAAATTCAGTATGGCTTTTTGATACAATTAGCTTATTACGTAGAGCTCTGGTAGTCCTGATAGGAAAGGAATCTAGATACACATCAGTTCTGGCTTAAGTTTTGCATTAAAAAAAAGATAAAAAATAAATCCTTCCTCTCAAGCTCATCTTCTCATAAATCCTATTAACAAGAGATATTCTGAGATAATTACAAGGCTCCAGCACCTCTCCTTTCCTCAGTGACTTTCGATATTGTACATCATCATGACAAAGCAGTAGACACTGCCAGCAGCAGCACCTATAAATGCCATCGTATTTTGTCCATTGCCCTTCAACTAAATACTGGGTTTTTTTTTTATTCTTAAAGGAAACATGCACATAAATGAACAGGAGTGAAGAGAGAAACTATGAGAAAGGGGCAGCACTTAATGGTTTTGAAAAACATACAAGCTCTCCAACAACATAAGTGACTTCAACAGGACAACTGAAAATCAAGGAGTTCTGTGAGCACTGTGGGATATAGTCCTTGTGGCTTCCCCAGTGCCCACAGAAGCCGAGCTCATACTACCACCTTCCTTAGTGGGGTGCATAAGCAGGAGGGGCTTTTCCTCCCTGCCCAGTGGTAAGAACCTGACAAATTTAACCCCCCTCCTGCTCAGCATTTGGTAGAAGCTGGTCCACAGATTCCAAACTGCCAACCATATGGAATGTGCCAGGGACACCTAGATGGCAGTTTTCAGATACCTCTGGGCCATTTACATGATTGTATTCACAAGGACCATGCTGTACCCCTCAGCTGTTAAAAAACCATGGTCCTTCTGTAGGACCCACAGAAACAACCTTCAAATCTGATCTTCCACAGTTCAAAACTCCACTTCCAAAAAAGCTGGTTATCTGAAGTCTATAAATCCACATCTCCTGCAGCAGGAGGTAAGACAGACCAGCGTTATCTGTAAAAAGTTCCTCACATTCAAGTATAAACATTTAGAGCAGTAAATAGAATTTAACTAAGCTAATACGTGCAGCTAATAAAAACTTCTACAGAGCTAAAATGTTCCAATTATATCCCAACACCAAAGCTCTGAATTTTAATTCCTTTCAAGTGTTGAGGAGCCCACGACAAGCAGCTTACACCAGTGCAGTTCCAGGGTTGCGGATCCTTGTCTCTCAGTGCTTGCCCCCCCTGCACTGTGATGAATGCCACTGATTGACAGTTGAGCTACTTCTGATGCGTAGCACGCAAATAACTTTATCACAAAAAAAAAGCCACAAAGTCTTTTTATAATCATTGGAACTCAGGAGGGTAAAAGGTGCTAAGAAAGGCTTCTCCAGTTAACAGCTTAAATGTGACAATTTTAGCAGCCACATATGTACTCAGTATGGCTCAATTTCCCCCCTAGATGTGGTTCTGATCCTAGGTAGGCAAACCAGCTCGTTTGTCCTAATTCTGAAACAGGGCATGCAAGTCTCCTTCAATCTCAATTAGCCAGTAGGAAATTTATTTAGAAAGCTGACAGGAACTATTTGGGGGATTAATGATCACTGATTTATGAATATTGAGTAGCATTTCAATAATCCAAGCAGAGTAATCACTTGTAGCTGAAGCCAGTTCTCCCAACCATTATAGTCTGTAGCAATCACTCAAAGGCAGTTAAATGATTCTGATTTATGACCTTAACCTACAGGGCCCAGTACATTTGCTCTATCAGTGTGTAAATTCTAAAAACGCAATTCCCTGCACCTCTAGAGAGCCAATTTAAGTCAACATTATGCATGAGCTGAGCATGCTTGAATTCTCAGATCTCTTATTTCACTCATTAAATTTGCACTGAACATCTTGCAATTAAAATTTCATATAGATTTTTTTCTTATGATTGACATTTGGCCTTGGCAAAATGAGTTTAAATTTTGTTTCTCTAAAGATTTAGAACGAGAGAGATTGATCTAGACATTGTTTTCTGCAAGATGATGATGATGGAGCACTAATGCTTCTATTAGCATTTTGAAAAGCCTCTTTTTGCTGGAAGACTGTCTATCAGTAATAAGTGAAAGCCACTCAGTAACCAAAGCCAAAGCTACAGCTCTTACAGCAGCACCAAACGTGTTGCTGTGCAGTCTTCATGTGACCCTTTCCTGGTTTTAGGCCAACATCTTTAACTGGGGTGGAACAAATTGGGCCTTCCAGTACAAACCAGTATGTGCTCATCTGCAATGAACAAGCAGCAGTTCTTCTATGCGAGTTTGAAAACAAGCCCAGGACAAGCAGAAAGAGCAGTGATTTCTGAAATGGTGAACTGTTTGGACTGACCAAAACACTAGATTTGTTGTGCTAAAATCAGGCAGCTAATTTATTTTATGTTCCATCCCTCAGGCAATGAGTTCAAAGGAAGCACAGTTCTGCCATTCAGTGACCCCACCTGCTTACTGTTTACAACATACTTTCTATGCAGTAGAAGTGTCTGATTACAGAGAGGGTCCATACACCAAAGAGTTCACAACGTAGGGACAAACAGAATGCCTGAACGAGGGAAGAGTAATTTATGCCTCAATTCACCAGTAGCTTAGGAAGACTGCAACATTAGGAGCCCATGGACAGAAAGTACTACACAGTGCTGCTGCAGGGAACACAATGTCTATTTGTAGCAATACAGCTCCTAGCGTAATACATTGACTCCATATGGTACTTGGAGAATGAGGGTCATGTCAGTAATAAATAACCACGCAGAAGCTGCAGCAGACCTGCTAATATTAATGTACCTCAAGAAGCAAAGAGAAGAATGTTTTCAAAGCCTAAGGGGCTGACTAAAGGAAGCTTCCCCTGGGCTGAAGAAACACAAATGCACATTCACAGTATCCATTTAGACCCATGGTGGCAGTGATGGGGGAAGCCGATATTCATGTCAGCATTCATATGTGAGCATCTGGGTCCTGCTTCAGGTGTGTATGCCTGCCCACGTACGAAACATGAAGTGGTAAGAGAAGGCACCCTCCTCCCATCCTAGCAGCATTTAAGACACTGCAGACTGCGAGCCAACCACAAGGAAGAACGCTTAAACCCTGTATCTATACACCAGTTCCAGCTTCCCCACTCTTCAGCCCATCAGACTGAGCACAGTGTTTGCCTTTCAGCAGATTATAAGGAAAGGAAAAGAGCAAAAAATTTGTCTCGCTATGGGAAGAGATCAATAGCGTACCTAAATTCCATTATGTAGCTAAAGGAAAAATCCAGTGTACTTGCCCTGGAGAATATCAATCTTGCAGCAGTACCCAAGGCATATTTTACTGCAGAATAGTAAAGCCTTTACAGTCACAGCATAATTACACCAATGTACCGGTATTTTAATATCATCTCTCTGAAATGAAATTTTGTTTCCATGTCCAGTCAATAATTCTGTCTCATCTCAGTGATGAACAGAGCTTAGTGAATAATTTGTTATGAATAATTTATTCACTGCATTTCACCTTTCATATCTCTGAACATTTCATGAAATCCTGAAATGTATTCACTACCCAAAACTCAGGAATGACTCACACTTGCAGACCCTGTGCTGATAGGTCACTGAAAATACGCAAACTCATTTGCCACTTGGTTACATTTACGAGATGTTGTACCTGCTCCATCACTGAATGGGTTCAGCTCAACCAAGCTGCATTCCCATTTGTTCAGGCAGCTGTAAGTCAAGTTCACTCTCATGTATTTGAGCTTGGAATATGCATTATGTATCATTTCTCCCATTTCAGAATACACAGAGGATCCAGCTGTGTTCATGGCCCCACTGTTCCAAGCGCTGTGTAGACTGACCACCAGAACCACAGGTCTCAGCAGGCAAGACAGAGGAGGTAGCTGTGAACCTGCGAGAACCTCCCAGGGTGGGTCAGTTGAGACAGCCGGGAATTTTCCCAAGGAATCATTTCTTGTAAAAACAAAGACTTCTGTATCTTTGTACACAAAACAGTTTCTTAACATATTTTGCTGAAGGAATTGCCATAAACCCAACAAAGACAAAACAGAAAATAACTGCCCCAGGTCAGCTCTCCTGATAATCACACAATCGAGCAAATATCTGATGGAGGCCAATTCAGAATAATTCACCTATTGTAGGTGAATTTTAATTCACCAATTAGCAGACAGTGTCTTAAACCAGTCAACAGCACAAAAGAAGAGGTTTCAGGTGGGAAGGCAGCCCCACAGCTGGAATGGGAGCATTCAGGATCTGGGGTCACACTTCCTACATTTAGCCAACGAAATACAATTTAATGAAGCTAAATTAGAAGTCCAGAGAATGGATAAACAAATTCAATAAATACTTAGTCTGCCCTCTAAAAAGACGTCTGGTTATATGTAACACAATTCATTCTGCATTACTACGAGTTGCTCTAGAAATACCACATAACTTCACTAAACAATTAATAGTTATTTAACCGATAGAAACTGAAGCCTTCAGAATTATGAGGCTCTATGTCATAGCTGTGTTACAACAGCAAGATTTACAGGCCTGGAAAGAATACTTTAGCTTTGCGTACTTGTGTAATTATCTTAACAACTGAAATGTCACCAATGATACAACACGGTCATAATTAATTAACCACCTTATTAAAACCTAGAAATTAAAATTAATTCATGTTCAGATAAAATGACCTTCACAGTTAGATTTCAGTAGCCCATGAACATCAGCAATCCTGAAAACAGGGGAAATTAAGGGATGCTGAACACTTTAATGGGAATTTGCAATGTAGAGCGCAAAGGAACAGCAAGATAGAACACACCAGGATGACCAGTGTTCTGTTTAATCACTGCTGAGATGTCATCGGAAAAAAGATGACATGTCTCCTCACTATGTTAAAACAAGGTCAGTTTTTGAAAGAGGAAGATGAGGAAAACTGGGAACAGAAGAGTTCCTGGAGTACTGGAAAAGACTTTATGTATTCCAAACACCTACAGTTAAATCCATGCAGCTTTAAAATAAATAAATTATATATATATATATATAAATTTTCAAAAGAGGGGCAGGGGAGGAAAGTCTCAAATATTAAGCTGAAAAAGTCTTACTTGTTCTGTCCAGCACTGGGTGTAGCTATTTGGTGAGAAAAAGCAGTAGCATCTTATCACACAGAATAAAGCATCTCCATATTTAAAGATCACAAGGAGTCCATCAGGGAGAAAACATGGATTTTAAAGCATTATCAAACTTTTCATTAAAACCCTGGCAATTGAAAGCTGTCATTCTACAGTCATGAACTAAAGAACTAACTAAAGAGTCATTAGTGACAATTCCTATCTATTCAGAGACAATGTGCTCTGACAGGTTAAGGCAAATTGCTGCCGTAAAAGCAACTGAAAAAGAGACTGTAGCACAATTATAAGGCCAGGCATTGCAGGGAGCTCCCAGAGTTAAGTCAGAGTCCTAAAGAATTATTAATGTCAAAATTTACATAGGCCCTTAAATAAGACTTGTCATCATGAATTCTAAACCTTAGATTAATGGGAGAACTTCTGTTTGGTTGCAGGGTAATATTCTCTACTTGGAAAAGGCTCTGTGTGCTGAATATTGAATGGAAGCCACTGACAATGTGCACACGTGACTGGAGAGATTAAGGGAGGCCATGCACAGTATCCAAATGCTCCAGGCGCCAGTCTTACACAGACCTTGATGCACTTCTGCACCAGGTCACAGAAAGAGTTAAGCATTTGCTTCAAGTCAGTCCCAACTGAGTGTACCTGAGCACTCACTGTGAGTTTTTACTCACAGTAAGTTACTCTTATTTGCCTGTAAGCACTCACATAGGTTAACAGGGACGTTAGGGACTTCAACACACACGCGTATCTCACCTCCTCAAGACATTACTCTCTAACTTGGGTTTTGCCAATGGCCTCTCCTGATGGACTCCAGCAGGACCAGTGGTGTGTTTGCCTTCACCTCTCAAACACGCAGAAATTCTCATAGACTATCAACACTGACCACCTCTTCTTCAAATACTGTTCTCTTAGGAAGGGCTGGCAGAAGACATCTGGCTTTACAGATGTTACATATTTATTCCACATCAACATATTTCAGTATGTCAGAGTTGATCTCAGCAATTTCCCCTCCCACACCCACCCCAGAAGAATAGAAGAATCCCATTCTTTTTCCTTTTTGAGGTTGTAAGGCAATTTCTACACAACTACATTAACTTTTCAATACACAATATATTACTAGAACAACTGTCTGCTACAACTACCCAAAGGGAGTGATCTTTTGCATCTGCTGAATACCAGATCCAAAGGCCCTGAAACTTCAGTGCACATCTCAGATTTTGTCTCTCAGAGTGTGCTCGTTCGTGAGCCATCTGGAGACAAGCACATAACATCATTAATCTCCAGCTAAGTTCCAAGACATTTCTAACACAGCTTGCCTGACTGCAGCAAGGCTTTACATTTTGCTCACTGTTAGCCCACCCACTGAAGCTCCCTAAAATCACAGAATCATTTAGATTGGAAAAGACCTGTAAAATCATTGAGTCCAGCCATTAACCCATCACTGCCAACTCCATCACTAAACCATCTTGTAGAACCAGAGTCACAAAATGCTGGTTCCTACCTCACCTTCCTACTCATCAAGTGCTAGAAAGTGGCCATGGAACAGCCAGATGCAGACACTGGCAGGCATGTTCTGAGTGCAGAATGAGGGGCTGCATTTGATTTCAGGCTTCTTACAAGTTAGATCTGGATATTTCTCAAAGCTATCAAACTACTTTGCTAAGTTTCTGTCTGCTCATTTTTAATCACCACTATAATTTCAATCTCCACCTACTGTGAACAATAAATTATAAAGAGGAGCTATAATGTCAGAGGAAGACTTTATTATTAGGTTTTTCCTGATTTGAAATGCCCATAGCTTGCCACGCTAATGTTCTTGGTCAGTAAATAATACCACCTCCTGAGCAAAGGATGTGCTCAGAATGAACGGGTGGTCCCAGCTGACACAAAAGGAACATTTTCCCTTTCAGTTCCACACTTTCTTCTTAAAACAGAAATTGCAGCAGCCTCATCTCATTTCTAGGAACACAATGTGTGGAACACACATGGATTTGTACAACCACTATTGCAGAAGCTAATTAATCCAGTCTTTGTCCTAGCACCCAGGCACACACAAACATGAATGCCTACAGATAGAAATGCAAAACTTGCTAGCACCCACTCTCTTCTCCATCCCATCTCCTTCTGCTCCTGAACTGTACCAAGCCCTCTCTGGGGCTGAAAATCCCGGAAGTGTAGCACAGACTTCTGATGCGTCTGCTTGACATTGAAAAGGGTAAGCTGTGGTCACCTGGCTCATCTTTTACCACATCATTATTGCACAGAATCACCAAGTGGCTGAGGTTGGAAGGCACCCCTGGGAACTAGTCCAAGCCCCTGCTCCAAGCAGGGCTACCTATAACAGGTTGCTCAGGCCTGTGTCCTGTTGAGTTTGGAGTATCTCCAAGGATGAAGAACCCCTCTGGAACAACCTAATCCAGCATTTGACCACTCTCTTACAGTAAAATAGTTTTTTCTTACGATTAAATTGATTTTCCTGTAGTTCAATTTGTAGCCACAGAAGACGCATTGTCTGCCTTGATCAAACCTCCCTTTTAAAGCGGCTCTTCTTTAAACTAGATATCCCTGGGGTCATTATCTGTACAAAAAGGAATGGAAAGAAGTTCCATTAAGATTTACATACCCACATCACACCAACCTGCAGAGCTCCATGATCAAACATGTTGTACACTGTGAAAAGATGCAGCCCTGGAGAGTTTCTCTTGCCCCTGGCGATCTTCAAGAGGCATTTTCTTCTAATGGACCTTGTCTCCTTAGCTGCTCTTGAGCAGGTCAGATCAATGTTGCTCCTTAGTCAGGTCACAGTCATTTATTATTTGCTATAATGGCCAAAGATATGTTTAATTTCATCACCTCTGCATGAGGTGGTACAGGGATGGGTTAAGTGGATTACAAATGCAACCTCTTTTCTAGTGCAATTTTAGAAGCAGATTAGAAGTGACAAGAAAACACAGAATAATATTGAAAGTGACCCTACAGATGTTGTTAAAAGCTACATCAGGAATATTCACAAAAAACTTTGTAATGATTCAATTCTGTTGTCATCAGAAGATAAGCAGTGTTAGAATACTAACTCTGCCGTTCCGTACTTCCCAACAGAAGTGAGTAAAGGAGCCAATATGTTCTTTGTCTAAGGGCCCTTGCAAAGCTTTGCTGCAAGCAACAGGTAGTTCAGAAATGCAAACTGAAATTATGATTACATATTCTAAGAACTGTCCCCTGTAAATAAACAGATTAGAAGCAAATCATCCACACTAGTTCCTTCTAGTCATAAGAAAGCAACAAAAATCTCTCTAAGCACAATACTTGTTTCTATTTTACAAAAGGCAAGTCCTTCATTTACTTCCATTCTCCCCCCATGTAGAATTTTCTCTTGTTTTTAGCTGCTCTGGTTTTTGTTTTGTTAACAGCTACAGATCACCCATGGCAAAATAAAAAAGAAAATAATTTTAAATGAACGCTTCCATTTTGTTAGGAGGAGCCTCCCTCCCTGAAAAGCATCACAAAGGAAGAAAAGAAATAGATCTGAGACTAGTAATAAATTCACATCTCCAAGTGAGACCAGCAAAATAATTTCTTATTATCCATTAAATGTCGCTGAGGTTCACCATGCTCACAAAGGCTATGAACTGCATTGATTCAAGGGACAAAAGGAACAAGGCCATGCGTGCACAGACGTCCCCTCAAACATGCTGAACAGGCTGATCTGGAAGGTCTCAGATCTCCCCACTCCCTGCCAAGCCTTTCTTTATCACCATCTGCCTTTCCTCTATTAACTAATGTTTTACCCTGAAGAACATTCGAAGGCTGTTCTACTTTCAAATAATAAAATGGACATTTAACAGTGGTTTAAAAACACATTGTTGACCTAATAAGATTGATTTTTCTTCAGGGAAGAAAATGAAATGGCAACAAATGCACTTCAGCAACATGCTGAAAGAGGAAGTTACACAAGTAATAGGTTACAGAGTGAAAGCTTTGTCTATGCTGGGCTATTAATATTTTTTTAATTGTTCTATAAATTTCTTTTTTAAGAATTTAAAGAATTTTTAAGAATTTAAAATTCTTCTTTTTTAAGAAATTTATAAATCTTAAACCAGAAAAAAAAAATCTAATTCCCATATCACACACATATCCCAGACTTCACTAATATGCACAGGTTAATTAACAGCTGCATAACTCTGCTGCTTCCAAATCCATTGTTTCATGTTTAAACACAAGGGATGGGGATATTGATTATTAAGCTCTGTACCCTTTGGATGTAAACAAGACTGAAATCTGTCAGAATCAGAGCTCTGCTCTTCCCCATCACTATTTGCATTGTTGTTGAGTTCTTTTTAAAAAGAAGCAGAGCATCCCCAAAACCTTGATGCCATCAAAGCATGATTTTGAAACATCTTATTGAATATGTTTTCACAGGAGTCATAAAGACCCCCTTCATACCCCATGACGGGTGCTGTGCAGGTCAATGACAGACAGAAGACCTGCAATGGTTTATCAATCAGCTTAACAATATGCCAAGAAATCACTCCCAAGCAGCTACTTGATTACTCGATGACTAAATGTAAGAACCAAGAGGACAGCAGATAGCTCGCTTTAACCAGTCATGGGACACATCACACACTCCAAGCTGGTATGTACACCTCTGGTGTGCAAAATTCCTGTTATTTCCAGCATGTACCAGTTAATCATGGACATGACAAATCAGCCAGGCATCCAAATGCCTTGTTTAGGCAATTATGCCTATGAGTGGTAAAGGGAGGAGAGGAGGCACAAATCACAGGAAAGCAAAGCACATGGTTTTGTCTCTCTCCCTGTTTTGGTCAAAATAATTCCTTTTAATTGCTATATATTTTGCAACTCTATCATCATCATCCTTCAAGAGGAAAAATAGAGACTCCCTACTGAGAATTAAATGATCTATACTTCCAAACATTTTTAAATTATCAGCTCAAAAATGTGGCATAAATAAAATCCCAACAATGGAAAAGCATGTGAAAATCATACCATTATGCACAGAGTGGTACACAAAGCAACTACAGCGTATCTTCCATCCTTTGATCTTTACTTGCTGTTCAACATATCCACAAATGAGGAACTTAGTAGAAATGGCCTTCCCTAAATAAAAGGTGTGTGTATGAGCACAGCATTCCAGGATAATTCCCAAGAGTCTAGTGGTAATGGTAAATATTTCCCAGTATAATTCTGTTGAGGTATCTGAAGGAACTTCCTGTGAAGTCCAGGAGATTTTGTTGGTGAATTCAAAGGAAGCATGGTGTCACCTCTGGCCCACATAGGGTGTAGCGCTCAAGGAAAAGCCAGCTAACCACAGAAGAGCTAGGTAATTAAAATTCATCCATATGGGCAGAAGTGAAATTCCCATCTATAGTTCAGTTTAACCCAGGCACTGATCATATTTTAAGAAAGTATAATTCATGTGGAAGTACGTGATGACCTTAAATCTCTGCTATCAATTTGAGAATAAAAGGATGGCTCGATTATCCTAAAGGTACAATTTTCCATTCCTCACAAATCCAAAGTCCCAAAGAGCGCAGGGAATGCAAGATTGGGTCCTTTGAATACTGCGGCATTGAGGTTAATGGGAGATTTAAATGCACAAGAAATGTAGGATTTGGTCATGAGAATATTTGAAAAGAATTATAATAGTCATAAAAATGGAAGGATATTTATTCAAACATGCTTCAGTATCTCCTAAGTTCTTTTCCATACCCCTCTTCTCTCAGTAGCTCACTGCTGCTTCTGCTCTCCTGAATCTTCCCTAATTATTCTTTAAAATATTTATTAAAAATTTGCACAGATGGGGAAAAAGCTGAAGATGTGAAACAACATTAATTTAATAAGGAAAGGACTAGAAGCCTATTATTGGTTTAGGCAGCTGCTTTTCATGCTGTATATGGTAACTAGGAATAATTAATTTCAAAGTCCTTGATCTTTGGGAGCTTTTTCATTAATATTATTATTAATAATAGCAATTCACATTCACTCTCCCCACTCCCCTCTTGCTGGCTCTAAGTACTTGAGTGCCTCTAGGCCCCACAGCAGGCTGGATTTAAAACCATTTACTTCCCTGGATGGGATGTAGTGCAGGCAGACTGCTGCAGAGAGCTCTTCATGGACCCCAAGGACAATCCAATGGATGTGTTGAGTTTGCAGGGCAGGAAGGGGCTGAAGCATCATAAAGCTTGGACCTGGGGAAGGTGGGTGTGTGCAGGGAGAGCTGGGAAGCTTTGTAGCTCAAGCTGCACCTAGAGCTGGAGCACTGGAGCACTGCAGCACCTTTCTCACATCCCACATCTCTGCAACAGCCTGAACCACAAGAGAAAACAGAGTCCTGGGCTGCAAACGCATGACATGCCAGCACCCCAGCTGGCACATGCATGGATCCAACACTGCCAGCAGCAGCCTCAGCAGATGGGCCTGGAGTTCAGGATGGCAATTTGCCGAGGGGGGGGAACAGAACAAATCTTGACTTCAGTCCCATCACCCAAACAAGCCACTTTGCCACACTCCAGTACAGTGCAGAACCTACACACGGGTTTTGGACTCATGTATTGCCATTTGCTGTGTATGTTATAATAGCAGTCTTTTATGCCAGAAGGCACAGCCACTTACCATTACATATTTACCTGCTGTTGGTAGCAGCTGAGAAAGGACTGCATGAAATGCAAAGCATTTCAGCAACAGTTCAGAAGGAGAACTGGCAGTGCAGCCAGCCACATAAACTGGAAATAAACTATTACAAATCAGTGCCAACTGTTGATGTCATGACACTTTATTTGAAGTAAGGCTGGAATTCACCTCTTAAGCAAGGGGTCTAAAACATTTCAATGCGTCTGAAATGGACCTGGTGTCTCCTTTGGTTGTAAAGATGCTCCATTCCCTGTTAGTGAAGTGGAACTAAAAGCACTTCAGCATCTCACAAAGTGTTTTCAGGAAAGCACAGTGGAGAGCTGTACAGCATCCAGGTATTAACAGTAGCAGGAAGCATAAGTGTGCCCCAGGTAGTTGGTATGAGCTTGCTGTGCACTGCTCCATTTGCTTCCCCTCCAGACAGCTGGAACAGACAGCAGGTAAGTAATGCACATGCACTCCTCACACTGCTGTGAACCCACCGCCTAAGCTGATGATAAAGAACTGAAAAACTAAGCAAGAGCATAAAACACAGGCCAAGGGATGAGCACTGTGGTCCCTGAGTGCATCTGAAGGAAATCCATCAAACCCAGGCATAGGACTGCCTGTTGATTCCAGTGACCACTTCAATGGAACAAAAACTGCTCTTCGCCTTGTATTAACTTGTTAATATTAGAGAAATAATTGCCAAAGAGATGAAGCATTTCTTTACAGGAACTCCTACCATTTTACCCAGCCAACCTTTCCTGTTGTAATACAAGTAGTGTCTTGAAATCCAGCCAGAATCACCCAATTCCTACTGCCAAAACACAAACCCTATCTTAAAATTTGCCCAAATGTAAGATGACTGTACAGGAGATCTCCATATTTTAGTGAATATTGAAAGAAAAATAGTAATTTTACCAAAACTCCAATTTCACCCCAATTCGCAGACACTGTGAGTGGTGGGGAAGACAAATTTTAAACTTTCATGTTCTCTTACAGAAAATTTGCAAGATGGCTGCAAAATGCATTCAATTAAAGCAAAGGCATCACACAGTTGCAACAGAGCTTTGTCACCCTCCTTCAGAATGAGGCTATTTCAACATACTGGTTTGTTCCTGTTTGCTTTGGTGACATTGTTTATTATGCCTTGAGGCAGGATTACTTTGAGAACAAACTTTCTGTGGGTGTTTTCTCAAGATGCAATATTTAGACCTATCGATTCTTCTCCTTTGTAAATGTTTATGCTCTGACTTCCATCACATTTTAATTCAGGTATTTTTGTCAGCTGCTAAATAATTTATCCTAAAAAAACCTATTTGTGTACTGCACTTCATCACACTGGGTTTATCCATCACAAATTAAGAGGAAAAAATTACAAAACCCAAGGTACTTCAGCACTTGAGAACTAAATCCTGTCATCTTTTGCTCTTGAAACCACAGTCCACCCCCAAACTGATCCCTTCACTCCAGGTTTTTCCAAATTTTAATTAAATTAATACAGTTGGGAGGGATAGAGCAGGTACTGTGCTGTTTGTTTTCCCTGGGCACAGGGAAATTAATCATAGACAAGAGTCTGGTCCAACACTGCAGACAGACAGAACAGGTTGCCTTCCTCCAATCTGCCCACAGCTGCAGGTGAAGATGACAACTGCTGCTGCTTGTTGGCAGATCACTTAGTTGTCCCCGGGGGCTGGATGTAGCCTCTAGCTCTTAGCTTAATTGCTCTGATCTGAAGCAGAGGCAGCTACAAACCACGTGAAAAGGCTCCCAAATGGTGTGATTCTGCAGCTAGCTCTTACAGATGGTGTCCAGCTCTACCGACAGGCATTTGTGCAAAACTGTTGTTTCAATTCCTGTGTTCACTTCCTCTCTGTCACCACCTAACAGCCCAGTGCTGAACAGGTGCTTATTCAGACAGGACACACACTGCAGTGACGGACAGAGCTCGCTCAGTCACCTATCTGCAGTGCATTTCATCCACAGTCTAGGAGAACAGCAGTCAACCAGGATTAAAACAAAAGCATGTGCTGTTGACTGAGAAAATCAGTAGAAGTTGGATGAAATTATGTTCTAGCAGCCAACATGGTTCCACCAACCTGCTCTCTGAAATGAAGCTGCGCTGCTGGGTTTTGGCTTTAGGATAAAGCAGGAAGAATGCTCCCTACCCATAGGAACTCGTGTCCATCATGAAGAAAATACTGACCTTATGCCCAGTTCCACCAGTTTTCAATCCCATGGGGCTCCCTGGCAGGAGAAAGCAAGACCCGAAGAGTTGCCACTTTATGGTTTTGAGAAACCGCACCTCCTAGCAGGTTCCACTCAACTCAACTGCGCCATACAGGTGCATGCTGATAGCTGGGAACCCCAGTCCATAAGTAGTAAAACCACAAACACATTATGTAATATCCTGTTCATCAATACTTCATGACTTTTTATTAATGAAAACATTTGTGAGAAAGACACTTGTGAAAATGTGCATCTCATACATTGCCGTGAAAAAGCCATTGCGATCCAGCCAAAACACCCGCTCTAACACCTTTTCAATCCATTGCATGCTTTTGCTTACCAAGAGGAAACCCCTGCAGGACTCATTCTGTTTGTATTCTTACCCACGTTGTAAATTAGAACTTTTTACTACCACCAGAGCTGTGATATGGTCTGGAACTGGGATCCAATGGGACTCCAATCATATGATTAGTTAAGTCAGACACAGTTTTGGTCTGCCCCACGGTTGGGAGAAACCAGAGAAATAATGATTTCTAGGAGGTGGCACCTTGCTTAAGGTTACTGCGTGATACCAGGACATGCCTTACTTCTACTAATTCCCTTTTTCTGGAGGAGATACATACCACAAGATGTCCATAGCACTTCTCAGAAGAATTGGGTAGCAATGTCATTTCTTCAGACTTCACACACATGAATGGACCTTGAGAGAGCTCTATCGAGTTTCAAATGGAAGCATCATTCTCTATTCCCAACCTACAAATCAGCGTGTAAATGCTGCTGAGTCAGACCAAAACTCCACAGAAAATCTGCAACCTGCAGTGACTACAGAGGAAATCCTGTGCTTTTGAGCTCCTACTGGTATGAAACATGCTACATTAAAAATTATCATCGCTCTGAGGACCCATAATCATCCATTTACCTTGGATGTAATTCTCCCTCTCTTTGATAGCTGAAACCAACCACTGTTTTAGCTACCTCACTTCACATGACTTACCTGTTTCACTGAAACACTGTTTTAAACACTGATATACACTCCAGACTTATGGAATCAATGTGCCAGTGTAATTGCTGGACAGCCATAACCTGTTTCACCACCAATCTTCATAACAGGCAAAGTCAGCTGAAAAAGAACAGTTGGCACAGCTACATCATACCTTTAACTCAGTGCAAAGATTTTCAATGCAATGATAAATGAAAGAAGTGGTGACAAAGCAAACCCACAATGTTAACATTTGACTTTTCTAAGCATTCAGAATTTTATCATCAGTTAATGTGAGGGTTTTTTTGCAGACAGTTTACACTTTGTATATCTTGTTGCATGAAACTATCCTTAACAAGATGTATTACCCAATAATGCTCCTCTGTTCCACTCCAGAGTAGGACTGCAGCTACAAGTTTCACACCCTCTGTGCACTCTGTGCAAAGGCTTCTGACAGGATCCCATAACCAGGAAGAACAGAATATGGAGAGATAGTGCCACTCCATTCGACAAACTGACTGGTATCACTGTCAGTGTAATTGTCCCAGATCTGCAACAGAAGAGAACAATGTTGATTGTCAACATCAAAAGGGTCAAAATACATTAAACATGTATGGCTCTGGGCTGCGCTGACAGCTCCTGATGCCTTCTCAGAGCTGATCACTCCAAGCTGATACATTTCTCCTCCAAGTTGTCCCACTAAATCTGCAGTGTTTTCTGACATTGATGTGTTTATTTCCTGTGCTACTAACAACTTTGGCAATGAGCCAGCACTGCACCTCACACCTCCACAGGGGCACATCTGAAAGCTCTGTGCTTGCCCCTGCTCTCCTCTAGCCATAACCACGCATTCCTTCCCATAGTGGAGGGAAAACTGTTAGCTTCAGTAAAAACATAGGAAACCAGCCATGGTTATACAGAAAAGAGGTGGCTTTCTATATAGAACTAAGTTTCATACATCTACATTTTCCAAAGGGGATGACAATTTGTGGAAAACTTCACTCTCCCCAAATTCAGGGTTGTTGGGTTGGGTTGGGTTCCGCCCCCCCCCCCCAAGTGATAAAATTAATTTCAAGTGAGACTAAGGCCCAGCTCAAGGCTAAGTTTGTGTATTCCCAAAGACTGCAGGAGTGGTAACATTATTCCAGTATTTAGGATGTGCAGGTGAATGGAATTATTAGTGCAGCATTCAAGGAACACAAAACAAAGCCATGAATATGATAAATGCCAGCAAAAACTCTTTGCTGGAGACCAGCACTTGTTTAACAAACCTGATTTTGTCTTCCAGCTGATCTCAAGTTAGGCAAATAGTGCAAATTTTTTAATTCATATAATACCTCTAACTTAGCATCTGAGACTACAGCATGACTAGAGCACACCTTCCCCAAGGAAAAACTGGAACCCCAAATGTGATCCCAGCTGGCTATTACATGGAACAGGGCTTTGAGTCTGTACCTCCATTGTTGCAGAGGCTTTCCCTCATCTCCTTTGGCAAGCAGTTCTGAGCTCACCCGGCCACTCAGTTTCCCCATCCCCTCCGTGATATTTTAATTCCTGCACTTAAGATTGTGCACAAGGAGACTGACTTCAAGTTCTTTGCATTTGCCAACTGAAAAGGCTTCAGCAAAGTTTCCCCACCAGTTCCTCCAGTGGGGGAATTAGTAATAATGCTGATTCATTCGCTGGTCTGCATGCAGAGGAAAGCAATTTCTTTAGAAAACAAAACTCAACATTACCAGGTAACAGTTAATTTCCTCATTAACTGCACAATATCTTCTTTACATTACTGGAAATAAGGTTAGGGCAGGGAAATGCTTTTGTGCATTAATGACATCTGGTACCAGTAATTTGCAGTTATTTTGACTGCTGCAGTACTTAAATTACTAACAACACATAAAACTCAGTGAGCTAACAGCATTCTGTGGCAGCAAGAAAAGCACTCTGTCAAGATTATATTTCCACAGGACCAGATTAATTTAATCACAATTAATATTTTTGTAGTAAATGGCACCAACAGACACACATGGCAAATAATTTGCGTATAAATTACTCCCACTCCTGCTCTAGATGTTATCAGCTCCAAAACACTCCTTACAACTATGTGAATTCCCTGTCACCCTCAATCATCATGTATGGAAATGCGGGCAAAATTCTGTTGAAATAATAGCTAGCTTCTGCAAATAACATGTGTCTCATGTTCCCTCAAAGGCTGCAGACTGGGCAGAAAGCAAGCAGCGTTTGCTGTAACAAATGTCTATGTTCGCTCTTGGCAAGACATCCCTTCCTCAGATAAGGAAGATATATCACGGATCTACATTATCGGAAACAGCATATATGTGAAACTATTTTGTTAAGGGTTCTTTGGAAAAAATACAAAATCACCGAGTGGTTTGAGTTGGATGAGACCTTAAAGCTCATCCAGTTCCAACCCCCTGCCACAGGCAGAAACACCTTCTTCCACTGGAGCAGGTTGCTCCAAGCCCATGTCCAACCTGGCACTGAACACTACCAGGGATGGGGCAGCCACAACTTCTTTGGGCCTACGTGTTCACAGCAGACACAGAGGTGTGGGCTATGGCTGCAAGCACTCGCCTGTGCTGGCAGCAGGGTAACACCACTGGCTGCCTGGGGATCTGCAGCCTATGGCCAGGACACCCCCCACAAGCTGCCTGGGGCTCCACCGCAGCTCCAACTCAGGCCTTCAGGACCAGCCCAAGATGTGCCATAGCTCTATCTCTGAGTTCATGTTAGGATTTCTAGGAATGACCATGGGACTGGTTGGTGCCTTCACTTTCCAGCTTTGCCCATCCAGCCCCAGTGCTCTGGGGTGATCAATGCCCACTCCGTGCTGTCATCAGCTCCAGCTACTGTCTTGTTCTGCTCTTGCTGCTCCTCAACATGGGAACACTTCCAGTTTAGACATGCAACGGAACACTCTCCCATGGAGGGTCAATGGGAGAAGTCAGCTCTCATTGCAGGCTTTGGCTCAAAGGCTGTTTTAAAACATTAACTTCCTGCAGGAACACTGTGTTTGAGTCCCTTTTTTCTAATCAGGTTAAGAGATGTTAAAGAAACAGTCCAAGAGGGGCAAAGGGCAGACACATACACATATACCATATGACTGCACAAACCTTAAAAAAAATTTAATGTCATTTCTGTGCTCTTTTCCTGTCCTCTGTCTTCTTTTTATTGTGTTTTAAACAAGAGAAACTCCTTTTCCCACCTTAACCCTGCCTGCAAATTATCTCTGGTTTAAGTTTGTTTGAGATACCTAAATTAGCACTTTAAAGGCTCCAGCAGGTGAACTGACAACACCTCATGAAGATATTCCCTGCTATCACGCCAAATTTTTGTATTATTAATGCTGGAGACACCTCCACTTCAAAGATTCCTATGATGCTTCAAGGAGCACAGTCTCATGTACACACCTGAAATCCTTTTATGATGGTTTATACACAGATCAGCAATATTAACTGGAAGGTACTTTCTAACGTTTGGGTCACTGTCATTTGGCATTCAGATCTGAACACCAAGCAAAATTCATACCACACAGAAAATTGCTAGTTAGATTCCATCAGCAAGCCTGTTCATTGAGGTTGAAAAGCAAAGCAGGATCAAGGGAAAAGGAATCAAGACAGAAAAAACTTGAACAAGTTAAAATTGAGCCAGGTAAGACACTCAGTACCTCCCCCAGGCTGTATTCTGCATTCATAGAAGCACAACATTCCAGTCAAAGATCTGGAAGTGATCAGTATTACCACCATGTAGCAGGAGGGAAAATCCAATCCTAGCACCACCATGCAACCTATCTGGAAGACAAAAAACAAGGGGAAAAACATTAGAGACTACTCAGTGTTTCCGGGAAACTCCAGAGCATGACCTAACAGGGATTTTCAAGGTTTGAATGTAGGATTTTAATGCGGGGAACGGGAGTTACATGTGATAAAGCTGGATGAACCTCTATGATCCCTCATTCAACAGTGGTTCATAATCACTTCTCATATCCTGTGTTTTACTCCTATGTAGACAAATTCAAGAAGGTAAATACTTGGAGAGCATAATTTCTTCTTGTACAAGTTCCTCAGCAATTCACAGGAAGTCAAGCTGGAGACTAACACCTGATAAACACAATTCTCTTCAACTTCTCCAGCATTTCTGTCATCCAAGATCATTCATTTCATACTCAATTGCTCCACTGTAGTGATTTCACTACATTAAGTAGTGAAATATTATTAAGAATATTTTGCCCACAGAAAATAATGAGAGGAAACCAGAGCTCCTCTGAGGAACACTTAGACACCTAATTCAATAATGCATCCTTCAAAGTTGTAGAGAGCAAAGGTTTCCATCACTTGGAAACACTGAATGCAGTAAACAACAGTGATTTCTAACCCTTAGCACTGTGTAGAGCCCACTCCTTCACAGTAAAAGGCAAATTTTAACATACCACCTTAATACCTCAAGAAGGCCTACAGAAAAGCTGCCGAGGGGCTTTTGACAAAGGCATGTAGGGACAGAGCAAAGGAGGATGGCTTTAATCTGACAGAGGAGGGACTGAGATGAGATCTTAGGAAGTTCTTCCCTGTGAAGGTGGCACAGGTTGCCCAGAGAAGCAGAAAAGATGAGGGGGAAAACCAAGCCCACAAACTCTTGCTGCAGAAGCTCCAAGACTCCTGAAAACACTGGCCACATCAGAGGCTGTAACTTGAGCTGTTTCTCCGCAGAGATTTCTACATGTAAACAATTCAGTCCATCGTAAAAGCATCGTTTTTCTTTTATAAATATGCACACAAATTACTCATATTCATGTAAAGCAGCCAGCTCAGTGCCTTCACCTTCCACCCTGCCAAAATGGCTCACTTTTAGAGAGACAGAGAACAAAAGAGAACAATAGGACGTAATTGCTTTACAAATGGCTTTATAGAGTAATTGTATCATTAGTCCTGAGTGGCTCCAGCTTCCAGTGTTCTGCCACTAATCTTTTGAATACATTTTTGTTAGGAATTAAATGGATATCACTACTCACATAACGGAGAGCATATGACTTGACTCCAGTTCCCCACGGCTTACTGAAAGGGTATATGTGATTTCCTGCCACACTACCCACATGTCCAATCAGTTGTTTCTTGTTTGTAAGCATGAAGTCCAGCAGAACACCTCCCTTTGTCAGCTCCTTGATCATCACGGAATCATAGAATGGTTAGGGTTGGAAAGGAATCATCTTGGTCAGAATTTTTCAGCAATGCACTTCCGAAACACCCTGGATGGTCTGCGTCTTCCTGGGTTGTCCTTCCAGCAGATACTGGGGTGGTTAAAATTCCCCATGAGGACCAGGGCCTGCGAATATGAGGCTTCTTTCAGTTAAATGAAAAAGGCCTGACCTATTTCTCCTTCCTAATCAGCCAGTCCATGGCAGACACTCACCACAACAGGGCCTGTATTGTTCATCTGCTAATCTTGACCCACAAACTCTCCACTGCCCTCAAAGCAGAACTCCATGCATTCCTGTTGCGCCTCTGCAGGTGGCCTCTGCTGGCCACCCCCAAGCCTGACTTTCCTGAAGGGCTTCTATCAGCCATTGCTGCAGTCCAGTTGTGTGAATATCTTAGTACATCTCTGTGATCCCAATGAGGCCACAGCCATAGCTCCCAGGAGCGAGAACACCATGCTGTCTTCTCAGCAATTTTTTCTTTGTATGTTCAAGTCATTTTTACAGCAATTAACTAAGACCCCTGGGGTACATCTCCCTCAATCACAGGCTAAAAATGCCTCACATGCACTGCTTAATACAGCTTGTACCTGACAGGTATGAACAGCGCCATTATATTGTCACATTCAGTCCTCTGAAGCCATTAATGCAGCACAAACATGAGTGACAGTGGCAGAGGCTTCGTAAGGTGCAGGGGATGAAGCACTGGAAGATTAAGGTGAAAACCATTTTGGGGACAGATGAACTGAATCACTGTTTATGCAAAGAGCAATCCTCAAACACACATCAAGGAACAGCTGAAGCTGGAGACCCAGCCGGGATTCTGTCTCATCAAACTTGCCTGCTTTGCAGACAGGGTATTTTTAGCTCACCATAATTAAGACACCAGAGCAATCCTTGGAAAACTCATGGCACTGTAGTTGGTTCCCCCTCCCGCTGACAAGACAAGCACAAACCGCATCACCTCCACTCTGCTACAAGAACAGGAGGTCTCAAGCCCCCCTCAAGTTATACATTCCTTGGCGTTTCTCCTAAGGGAATGGAAAGCTAAGAAATAACCTACTTGGTAATTACAATTAATAGCATTTACCTCTTACTGAGAGCTTTACATTTCTTACATGTTTTCCAAACACCAATTACTAAGAGAGGACGGGGGGGGGGAAGGAATGTCACAGCATTATGTAGAGAAACAAGTATGCTGTGATATACTCATTAATGTGTATGTGCCATACCTTCTGAGCTGAAGTCCACTCCTGTCTTTTCTATAATGCAATGTCAGAGGAGCCCAAATCACTCACTGCCCCTCAGCAGTCACAGGGGCCTTGCAGTCAAGTTAACAGTGACAGAGTTGAAAAAAGGGCATGCTTGAAGCAGTTGGTGTTGGCAACCCAACACTAAGCCCCCATCCAGCTCTGTGTACAGGTCAGCAGTGTCAAAAGATGATGAGCTCACCCAAAAGCAAAGTGCTTTAGCTTCTAGGAGAGAGAGAGAGCAAATCAGACCATCGTTTAGTAACAGAAATTCTTAATGAGGGCAGCAATAGCATCTATTCCTGTACAGTGTTATTCACCCAACTCAGCAAGGTTCCAGGTCAGTGACAGCAAAATGTGTCAGGGCACATGCAGGAAAGGCTATATTACATCTTACATCTGCCTCATTACTTACACCCTTTCCCCAAGCATCTGCTGCTTACCACACCTAAAAAGGTTAAACTTCTGTCTAACTTCACAGAGATACCTGCATGTCCTACACCATACCCAAGACAAGAGGGCTGTTCAGTTTTTTCATAGGCTCTTAAGTGCGAAGATTAAGAGCAAGTTATACAAACTGAGCCAGATACTTTTTATTCTGGCTCATACAAAATCTCTTCAAACATGATCTGACAACAGAAAACGGCACTTTAAGCTGTATCACAAAGGAAACTCTTGTAAAATCTCTCAATATCTTGTCAAAATCAGCATGCTCTGTGACTAGACGACTGTCAGGGTGATCTATAGCCCCTAGCTAGCACTGTAATATAAGCTAAATTGCCTGAGTCACAAGCAATGATAAAGTCATTCTACAGGAAATTGGAAATCAATTCTTGTCATCACTGTACATAACTCCTTTATCAGAGTTCCAGTTCACCAGTGTAATGCAAGGGAAAGAAGCTGGGAACTGACAATCATGACAAGTTGAACAGTCACACATGCACCTTTAAGTGCACAAGTTCTGTTTCTGGAATAGTCCTTTTCACACCATGATAGGTGTGAGCAGCCTGACCAGGTAAAATAGCCAAGGTTAATGGTGGTCACACACCAGTAAGCAGAAAAGCTTGTAGGCTTGTTCCTTCACCTCACATTTAGGAGGATGCACCTACAGTGTTTCAGTCCTGAGCCTCTAAATTGAGGCTATGGCCAGCAGAGTGTTCTTTGTGTACTGAGTCCTAGCAGAATAGAAGGGCCAGCCTTCTGCTAAACATCACACTGATACTGGGAGATTATAATCATGATCAAGGTGCTTCAGAAACCTGGGCAGCAATATCAGCATCAGCAACCTTATTCACGAGTTTTGCTACCTGCAACGCTGCTGATCAGGAGCCAGTTGCTGGAATCAAGTGGTTTAAATCAGTTTATGGTTTGAAACTACGGAGGAACCAACAGCTCAATTCTAAAAACTAAGAGGAAAAAAGAATGCAACATGATGCTGTTCTGAGAGCATGCAGTCACCTTTCTGGCAATGAAGTTATTCTGCATAGGTGCTCTACTAATGCCTCATTTTACTTTGACTCACCATCTAAAGTTATTAAAATGAAACACAAAATCTGTATCAAAACATATGCAATTAAATTTTATTTAACTGCGTATCTCTCTGAAGCAAAAGAGAACATTTTCTATTTCCACCTCCTATACTGCCCTCCCACAAAAGCAAACTTGTGGAGCTTCCAAATACACAAAACAAAACCACAGTCACTTCTTTCCACATACTCTTTCAACTATTTAACACTGAGAAACCAGGATGCAGGAACACAAATAGCATGTGCAGACTCCAGCACAGCATGTTTCTCATCTTAATGCAGAAGCCCTAACCTAAAACAAGGACTCCCTCCAAAGTACATAAATGCAAATGAAGTCTAATATAATGTGTCAGGAAGTTTTCTTTCCTACTCTCTGGCCTGTTTGGGAGAAAGTGGTTTCTTCACAAAACAAATGTTTGTTACTAGACTAACCCTGAGGATTCCTCCTCGTGAGAGCGAACGAGCAGCACCCTTCCATGAAACAGCACAGCCCATGAAACTAACAATCCATCCCACATCATTGAAGGACCCAGCACTCACCACACTGACGTGCAAAGCCTAGAACACCCTACACAGAGGGGCTGGTCCTGCTCTGAAAGCTCTGGCTCAGCACTGGCTGCAACAATGCTGGCATTGATCTGGCAAGTGGAGGGCCAAGGTGCTATCAGAAACCACCCCAGATACTAAATGCCATCATCTTGTGTTATTTAGCAGAATTGAGTTTACATAAGCCACTAGTCTTTTTATCCTTACAGCCCTACAGTTCTAAGTATAATATTGCTTATATTATTATAACTACATCTGGACAAAAACACACTCATCAACTTTTCAGTTTGTCTGCTCTTCAATTTGGAAATAAGATTGTTCCAAGTTAATTTCTTGATTTTCATTTAGAGAGGAGTTGGGAAATGATGCATGTTTAGTGGTGGAATAGCTGCAAAACTTGCCGTTTCTGAAAAAACAAACAAACAAAAAAAAAACACAAAAAAAACAAAACAAACAAACAAACAAAAAAAAACAAACAAAAACACTTTTTCCCTCCTTTTTTAAAACCTGAAATCCTTGATATTATAGAACTATTTGGGTTGAAAGGGACCTTTAAAGCTCATCCAGTTCCAAGCTCCTGCCACAGGCAGGGACATCTTCCACTAGAGCAGGTTGCTCCCAGACCCATACAACCTGGCCTTGAATATCCCAGAAAGACACCCACTTCCAGTGACAAAGTCCTACTCAAGTTAAAAATCAGTATCCACCCTTAATAATATGCCATTAGTCACTAATTATTCACTGAACTACTAAAATAAACTAATCTGGTAGATTAGAAAGGTAGTCAGATGTCTGTCTGTTTACCAGTATTACACAGTTTTGAATCCTTGAACCAGTTAAGGGGCTTTTAATTAAGATATGCTGAACACCAAAGGCATGAAAGTGTAACATTTAATTTGCAGAGTACAGTTACATAATGTGTACTCCTTTATGGCAAAGCCAGCATGAGAATTCCTGCTCTGCTCACCTCTCCCTCCTTGTCCCCATTACCATACTGCAGTTTTCTGCTCTTCCCTTTAGTTGCATTGATACAACTGACTGTTATAAATTCATTACTGCAATAATCTGGGATATCATTCATTATCCTTGCAACAGTATTGGAATTCTTTTAATTACTTCCACTGTAGCTTCCCATAAATATCCCAACTGCAAATGCTTGCTCTTAGCCTGCACTGCACAAGCCGACAATTGAATACCCTGGCTCTGAAAAAGTCAAGACAAAAGCTCACCCCAGTCCATTACCAGGTTAGGAAATGCATGCTGGTGTCTTCTCTTTCAGCTCACACCTTTCCGCAGTCTGAATCAGTCTGGAGGTGCCACCACAACCTCAACCAAAACAGAAAGATGTGGAATGTTTAGGAAGAGTGGTCAGCTCAAACTGGAGATTTTGCACCAGCCAGGTGTTCCATTCTTCACCTGCACTCTTGCACAAACAGAAAGAACACCCTTAGCTACCACAAAGCACCAAGGTT
The DNA here is from genome assembly GCF_034315485.1 of Pezoporus occidentalis. Lineage (NCBI taxonomy): Eukaryota > Metazoa > Chordata > Aves > Psittaciformes > Psittacidae > Pezoporus > Pezoporus occidentalis. Next base: position 1,645,143 of record NW_026912887.1, read on the forward strand.
AAAGAATGGGTAAGTGGTGAGAGCCAGAGCCTGAAAAACCTGCAAAGGTCTGCAGAGAATGAAAAATCAGATGCCAACAGCATCTGCCAGCCAGCAGGTGCAAGCTTATAACACTCTTGCAACAGGCAAAGGCAGAACTATACTGCTTACTAGGATGTATTATGCACACAGACAGAAGGTACGAAGTGATCCAAAAGAATCTAAGAGAGCTAAAAACAGCCCAAGCAATAGGAGGTTATTGCTATGAAAACCAACTGAAGAAGCAGCCAGTGGGAGTAATTATATTCATTACTGAATTCCAATCCTTTCCACTCCTTTGCCTCTTCAAACTGAGGCTTACTTTACAGCAGCAGTTAAAGAATCCAGGAGTGAGCAACGCCCAACAAAAGCTTTGTAAGCCATGTATCTTTTCCATAACTGCCATCATAACCATGGGAAAATATTTTATAACTGCAATAACCCTTTTTAAAGGAGATTACCCAAATTAACAGCCATGACTGAACAGGAACTGGTCCTAGCTTTGTTTCAGTCTTTAGTTTAGACACTTTATTAACAGGTAGTTATTGCTGAAGCACAGTGAATTTTCCTTGGTAAATCATTTTAAAGACTGTTTCTCCATATATTAAAAGGCCTGAAAGAAGTTCGGAAAAACCAATAAACTTCAACGTGTGGAAAGTTACAGACACAGAGAAATCTTTTATCAATGCACAGCACTGCAGCGAGACACAGCCCGACACGAAAAAGTAATGTGCATGTTTACTGATGCATTGTGGCTATTTGCTTTAACACAAGCTGCTAGTCACGCTGCACTGATTCATTTAAGTTCTGATGATTTCTCAAAGTTTTAATTAGCTCTGAGCAAGTGTTTTATGTAGAAGTCACAAGTCACCATGGAGTAAACCTTCCCCTCCCTTCTTCCTGCAACTCAAAACCTCAAGGGAAAGGTCCTACATATTAGAATTGTGCAGAGAAGGCTAACACTCCTTCAGCAGCAAGCTGCAGCACCTCCCCGGCTGCCACATGCACCCTGCATTTTTTAGCACTGAAAGTACTTGACAAGGACAGCACACTTGTCCATGTTTTACAGATGAAGCCAAGCTGCAGAGAAATCAAGTCATTTCTTATGGACTGATAGCCATGGTAACATCAAGGAAGAAAGAGAGAGAGGCAGAAAGACAGGGAGATAGAGGGAGAGACAGAGAGAAAGAGGGAGGGAGAGAGGAGGAGGAAAGGTTTTCCAAGCGTCCGAAAAACTCCAGTGAAGTCAGACGGATGATGCTGAAAGTTGGCTTTGGTGTACCAAGAGAGTGCACTACATGCATATGCTTTTATCATCTTCTACAAGATCTCCGACATTTGACTAACACCCAATTCTTGTTTCCCCATTTACTTTTGTATTTCCAGTTTCCACATCCAGATTGTGTTCAGGACTACAGCAGCAGACAGGAGAAAACCAGCTGATGCCTTGTCTGCAGCCCAGTGAGAGGGAAACGCAGGACTTGTCTGCGAAAAATATGGCAATTCTGCAAGAATTCAATTTCTGCATGAGAACAACTAAAATACTGTAATTTGAATAAGCAAGCACCCACTTTTTCAGATGCTCATCCAAGCTGAAATAAACCTTTGTGTTCTGCTGTTAAAGATGACTACTCATACATTTTCACAGCTTGGATACTTGATGGTGCTGGAAAGCTCTGAGCAGAAGAGCGTATCCCATGACACACAAAGAGTGAATTAGTGTTCTTTGACAAGTGTCTTTACAACTTTTTTATCTGAAAATATGCATCTTATGTCAGCCACAGCAGCAATCACAATTTGCACACTGGGTACACCACTGAATGTATTTCCGACCTCAGCACACAGGATCCAGACAAAACTCCTCTTTCACCCCCTCTTTTCCCACTCCAATGCAAAGTTTCTTGTTTTTCTTTGTCCTGACAAGTCTTATTGCCTGCTGCTATAAGACAGTAATACCAATACAATGCTGGTTTTATCTAAACCACCCACCCTGCAATTTAATAGGTGATTCTGGGATACTGCATTTCCAATCAAATACAGATTAGACCAGGCATCCCTCTGGTCCCATTTATTGTTATTAACATATAATTTACAGTTCTCTTTATTTACCAGTTCTTACCACAATAGTGGCATACTTCATTCACAAAGTGATTTCAAGTATAACATTTAAATGGTTTAAGTCTCTTTTTCCCCTGTAAATGACACAAAATTAATTCAAATTGCAGCGTGTAGAAAAAACACAGTGTGATCACAGGGTTTAGCCTATCCTACAATAATCCCATCAGTTTGCTCTTTGTTTGCCACATTTCCATTTAGGAACCTGGTATTCCTCTGTCTACAATGAGATATTGAAGTGCTCACAGCCTGTTACATCCAAGCTCATCAACATGACTGCACAGACATCTCTTAGCAAACATCAGCTATTGGCTCAAGTTTTTGGTGGGTTTTTAAAAACCCTTAAACCAAATTCTGTCCTCATATTTCCATCAGTAGGAAATCGTTGCTATGACTTCCACTATGGAATCACATAAAATATCTATGCTTCGGCAATATCATTCAAAGTACTACTATTACATGCCCTAAAGATGATGTTAATCATTACTGGTTTATCCTTCAGGCCTATTCATATAATTGCTGCCAAACTAATTATTGTACCTCTCATTCCTAGGGCCCCAGCAACCTCAGTGAACTCCAATTCTCAGGGACATTTTGCCTTATATTTCTGAAACTCTTCCAGTTTCCACATATTTGACAGTCAATGTATGAATGTCGCAGAGCAGACACTCTTTGTGCTGTTAAAGTGACACTTGTAAAATCAGGCTCAGCAAATACTGACTTGCAAAGCACTTGCAATAGGCTCTATCTTTTTAATCTGAAGATTAAAATGAAGACATCTATTATGATCTGGACTCCATAATTCTTTAGAGTCCTGCTGAGTTTACGCAAACAGCCTGTCCTTGTGGGTGTATTTGCTAATTTGATTGTACGCTCTCAGTGCCATTCTGTGTATCTGCATTCAATAATCCAAGCAACCAAAAAGGTGGAAATCCTAAATCAAAGTGAAAGAAAGCAAAGGGACAACAGAACTCACCAGTGTGAAAAGGAAATCAGAGGAAACTCCATGTGATTCTTGTCACCATAGAACACCCAAAATTTCACACAGTTACACTGTGCCTGAAGGAAGCCTGTTGTCCAAGCCCTGATAACAAACACAGTAAGGTAATTAGATGAAGCGATAAATCAAGAAGCTGAGCATCCAAGAGCCCTTAGCAGCTCTTCCCCCAGCTGTCAAAGAAACTCAACAGGACCAACTCATCTGATAACACACTTGACTGACTGTTACAGCGCTATTGCATCCCAAACAAGAGAATAAACTTCATGCTGCAACATTTCCACTAAAACCTTCTTAACAATGCCCTGGGTACTACTTGCTTCTTTACAGTCAACTTTGGTTGAGATATTGTGAACAAGCACTGACTGCTCACAGATAAACCCCTACAGACAGTTAAAGGAATTCAGAAGGGATGCAAAAAGCTTAGCTGGGAAATTTAAGGCACCACTGAGATATCCAAGTACAGTATACAGCGAAACTGCAATATCCTTAATTATCTACCTTCCTCTGTCATTGCTCTGTGTTCAGTACTTAAGAATCATACAAAAAACTGTATGGTGTAACTGAGCCTCACCTGTCTGTATATATATCAAGTAAAAACCATCATTTAGGACCTTACCCTGCTCAGGCAGCTTTTCACGTTGTTTTGCTAAAAGCAACATGATGGCAATTACCGAATGCCATCACAGAGCCCACAAACTACTACAGAAAATACTACATACTACATTCTAATGACACATGATGGTAGTTAAACCAATCATATTTACCAATCAGGAGTACGCAGATGGTTAATTGTTGAAGCCTAGCTGATGAGTTGCTTGCTAAGACACTGTGACACATTCAGTGTCGTAGGAGTAAATGCAAAGAGCTCCCACTGGAAAAAAAACCCAGGAGGTTTGTATTCCTAGTTGATCTGGATGCTTTTGGTTACCAAGCCTCACTAGGAACTGTGTTGCTCTGACTGCGTGCCTCTGCAAGATACCTTTTACAATTTTTAATACTTTTGTTCAAAGAAAAGGTATCAGATAGTTCCCCAGTTCTCCTACACCCACTCTTTGACACCCTGTTGCATCCCATGGCTGCACCATGACCATCTTCTGATGGTTATCAGTTCCTGTGGTATTCAACATGTGACTTGGACACAACATGCTGAGGTTTGTCGAGGCTAAAGAACAAACCACAAACAGTTTTACAGGACGCTTTCCCTCCCCATATGCTGGAGCTGACTCTATGTGTATGCCACAGTAGTACACAGTACTCAAAGGTTAAGATTATCCCAAATCCCCCTAAGAACTGATGCTGTAGAAGCAACCATTCCTCACCATGGGTCTCACTCTGTGGAGCGAGAAGCAGTTTTCTTTCCACATCACCGCAAGTCATGGCCAGGAGTCCCAAGTGACACAGCACTGCAGGCCTAACACTGCTGATGTGCCCAGCTAGAACCAAAGCTCAATAATAGCCACGTCAAAAAATGAATTTAATAGTGGGGAGAATTTCTGTGAAACCACAGCACCATCACCTGGTGAAACGCCCGCACTGCTTTCTGCTCTTACCACCAGACTGGTGTGAGCATAAACATTTTAATACCTATCACAGCATCACACAGGGTTTTACTTTGTATTATAACATATTCATGTAATTATGCTTAGACTGAAAAAAATAATTTTCTCAGTACTGTTTTTACCATTTTACCACTGTTTTCTTCATCTTCCTAGTGCCAGTTCCATTAGTTCTTCCTTTTCCCCCAAGTCTCACAGGAGGGGATTTTTAAAAGCAACAGATCTTCAAATGAGTTTTGGAAAAATCCCTCATCCAGGAAAATACAAATAAATCCCTAACCAATTTTGCTAGCTCAGTGAGAAAGATAAGCGTAAATCCAACTATGGCTCCAATTCAGTCTTTTTACAACCTAAGAAGTCTATTGCAAAGGAAGACTGATGGCACTTTACTGCATGTTACCTCTACTATTATTTTAAAATACTTCTTAACTGTTAAATTAGAGACATTCCTGCCCAGGGCAGGTTTAACTCTGCCTCCCTTGCAGTCAAGCAGGATGTGATGACTCCATCTAGTACCTCGATCTCTGAGGCACCCTATAAACCTGCTATGGGAGAACAGCAGAGCAGAGCTCCTGCCAAAGAGGAAAGAGCTGAAAGTACACGTTGTTAGCTCTGAGCTGGGAAATCAGATGATAAAACCTCAAGACAAGATATTCTACCAGAACTCCTGCTAAGTAGGGGATGTGGCACAGTGCGTTACCTTGCAGTCCTGAATCAGTGGAGAACTCAGCCCAGGCATCAGATTAATGAGCCTTAATCACAGAGCTCTAGGACTGATGAGCAGGGACTGCATAGCTTTGAGTGACTAATGAAGTTGCAGTGGGGCATTTACTGAGTGATCTTTATAGCAAACATCATCAATTTCCTTGCTGTGAAATGCAGCACTTAAATGACAAATTCAGAAGCGGCTCAGTTACCTGGTCCCTGGGGAGCAGGGAAGTGCTGAGGTGACCTTGTCAGCCACTGCAAGCACCATGGTCTCTGCTGTCCATCCATGCGTTGCCTCCAACTGGACTTGAGGACCATTTTGATGCAGCAAACTCTTAAGAATGTCCATCTGGCATCCTGGGTGAGAGCTCTGACAACCAGGCTTTCGAACAGCTAAATGGGTGCATCTCTGTCCTGGGTTCGGACAAACTCATGTTCAGAAGACTAGGAAGCCTCTTACAAGCTTTAACAAAGCAAATATCCTTCAAGAAAACATTTTTCTCATTTTGAGGAGCCGGTGTTTTCTAACATAAAAAGAAGTCATTGAAAAGTCTACAACCAGCTCCAATTAGTATCCTAAATTATTATCCGAAATTATTACCCTATTCCTCTGGGTACCTTGGGGGAAAGTAATTTCATCAAGTTCCAAAAACATGTCCAAACACACTGCTCTACCCTTTCCTTTCTTGGCTGCTCTGTGTTTGTGCAGCCTCCTGAGTTGGCAGCAGCTCAGTACTTCTGTGTCAAAGTAAGGGGAGAACAGGCTGTATTTGCTACCTGTGGGAGGTAGCACATGCTCCCCCCTTGGGAGACTGAGCTGTCTCAGCAACTGAAGCCAGTTTGCAGTTCTCCAGCCAGAGCAAGTCGTTATAGCCATTTGCAGTCTCATTCCTCCTTCCCAAAGGAAATGAGTTACAGAACTGCTTTTCCCCACAACCACCCCATGGTTCACAGCCTCTTTTGAACTCCCGCACAAGCAGGACACAAATGCCACTCTGTGCAGAAGTTCTTCAGGATGGATTTCCGTTACTCATTCCTGGTCTCACCTGAAATTATGTCAAACTGGTCTCAACTGAATGATGTTGAACAGTCACAAATTGGGCTGGTGGAAACAAATAACAGCCACATGGAAATCACACCCAAACCAGACCCAGATCACAGGCTACAGTTACAAAAGACAAACTGCTGCAGATCATTAGCTTAAAAACTAGAAGTCACAAACTAATAAAGCCAGTTAGGCCCCTTGAGAGCAAATGTACTGATGGAGAAGACCATAAAAACACAGCGCCAAAATATAACAGCTGTGTGCATGGGCATTTTCATAGACAAAACCTCCATAGTATCTCAGTATTTGTTACGGCAAGTCAGTAACCAGAACACATTCAGTAACTGAACACAGCAACACAGGCAGTGAGGAGCATGCACACAAGATGACTCTGCTGGCACTGCACAACTCATTGTTTTAAGTCACAACTGACAAGACTCCACTGACACAGATTAAATGCAGCTGCAAGACCGAAATGGACAAGATGGACAAAGTGCTGGGGAAAAGAAACAGAAGAACGTCAAATTCACAGTCGTGCTCTTCATGAACAACTATTTAGTGCCCTTTTCAACATGAGTCTTTGGTTATTAAAAGGAAAACAGATGCACAACTAAGATTTAAATAGAAATTAATGAAAAATAAAGTTGTGCAAAAGAGCTACCTATCTGCACTAGCAGGAACTAAGAGACTGTGTCAAGTACTTGCATTAAGTGATAGCCACAGTCATGATACCTTGACAATAAGCGAAGGATCATTGAAAGCTTTTGGAGTTGAAGTGCTGCTCCTAGACAGATTTCAGAGTCTGCAGGCATTTATCTCAACTCACTAAAGCAAGTACAACTGTCTTTTGCTATATCAAAAACCGAAAAGCTGCCAGCAATACTTATGCATACTAGAGAAAACATTCTGCATGACTTCCATCTGGTATTCATCAATCTAACTGGATGTAAGGATGGCATATGTTAGTGTTCTCCCACAGCCTAGAGAAAGTAATCATCTTGCCCTCCTTGATGCAAATACCACGTTTTTGCATCAAACCTATTTTTATTTAGTAGTTTTTAGCATGCTACAAACACGTCCACCTAGGAGAAGGCCTTCTGGGCATTCCTACTGGAAGTACCAGGACTGGCTGGTGTTACCTCTAGTTTTCCAAAAATCCATCTACCAGGGAATCAAAGAATCAAGCTATAGAGAAAGCGCCAGGCGGTTAGAACCACCAGAAGATGTGAGGCTGTTGCTCTGCACACAGAGTAGAAGCCACCTTCTATCTGAAGAATAACCAAAATTCAAACACACCTCATTTTCCATCATCAGTAATGTCTAATTTGCTGCAAGTCTTAAAACCACAAGCTAAACTGCTCAAGATTAAGGCAATAAAATCCCAAGCAGATTTTCATTTCTCTTGGTTAACCAGTATTTTCTACTGACAGTACAAACCTTCCAGCCAGCTTTGTTACAGAAGGAAAATAGCTGTGTCTCTGTGAAGTTAACTGCAGAAACGTGTGTATTTGCTAAAATACGCATATGTTTAAGGCTGAAGACTTAAAGAATTAAAACAGTTGCATTTCTAAGAGCAAAGCAAATGTACCAGCTAGTCAAACTCTTAAATAACACCCACCAAAACCCCCACCAAAATCACACAAGGGTTCACATTTCTGACTGATAAACCACTGTTACAGAGACTGTGTGAAGTCAAGCCCAGTAAATTCACAGTAAGACTCTCTTCCACATAAATGGACACAGGATCAGGTTCCAGGCTGAGGGTATGAGGATGAAGCCTGCTCAAGTTTCAGCTAGCAGATGCGGAACACAGTACTCTCTGCCAAGGAGGCACAAGCTCAGGTTTGGGGGTTTGTTTTTTCTCATTGCTTATTGATTTTGAAACTATTGCTATTAAATAAATTAAACAACAAGAATCTCCTGACAATGTTGGGGGAACAGACAAAGGAATTCAGCAACTATTAAAAACAAACACCAGCAAAAAACTGCTCAGTACTTTAGATTCTATTGAAAACAGTCGTTTTCTCCCCTCACAACTATTTTCTTTGAATCTAATGTCCTAATCCTGCTCTCTGCATTCCATGGTATGCAACTCCTTGAAAATGAATGAGGAACACATAAACCCAAACAGCAAGCTGGCAGCAAAATTGTACCAACTACAGGGAAACGTAATAAAGCTTTCAACATCACCAGCCAAGAACAACCCAGGAAGGATTATTTCTAGTGCTTTGCATTACACAGGGAAGAAGAATTATTTTTCACCAGCACAGTGTGGAAGAGGCACCAGTCAGTCTTTCCTGGCCTTTTCTGCTTGCCCATAGTGGTGTATTTATCATTGCAGGACACGCTTTAGACATTTAAGCACAAATATCTGTTTGTGAGAAATATGGACTCTGCTGAGACACTACAGTGGCAAGATAGGAAGCCTTTTATCTAAGAGTATGCTTGCAAAGCATGCGGAAGTGCCATACAGCAGACACCTGAGCTAGCTCATTCTGTCTCCTGCCATGAGCTCTTCATTCCCCACATCACTCCTGTAGCCCTTCTCCCCCAGTCTCAGGGTGAATTCATCTTTCTTGAACAGCAGCTTATGATTTTCTGTGTTTAAATTAAGGTCCTATTAACACACTGGACAGGAGTGTTGTGATAACTCATCTTTGTCCAAGCCCAAAATTAACACAGGAAGAAAACATGGAGTATTATCAATGGACAATTGTTTAACAAAGTTTTCATGACAAGATGAACATTGCAGTCACCTGAGTGCCTCATTTGGACAGAACAAGCCTGCTATTAGCAGATGAAGGTACAACAACCTCCTCGGAAGGAAAAGCAGAGAAATTTGTCTTCAGGATCCCACCCTCCCATCTACTCCTTGTTGAAAGCACCACTGTAACATAAAACCAAAATGTAGATAGTCAAATTTTAAGGACATGAGAGAACATAAAGTTGTACCCCATGAAGTGTAACACAGCTTCATCAGTGTATTTCTGCAAAAGGAGCATAACTTCTAGTCAAGCATCAGTACTTGTTTTAGAAAAAAAAATTTAAGCAATTTTACCTCCTCAGTGCAGGATCCCTCTTGCTAGAGAGCTGTCATCCCAAGGGTTAACAGCTTGCAGTGATAAAATTGCATACCAAATTCACAGTTTCCACACAGCATGTTTCAAGATTCCATGTAACTGAAAAAAACAAGCCTGTTACAACAGTGGACCCCATTTGAGGGGCAGAACCATGGCCATGCTGATTACCAGCACTAGGTGATTCCCCCTAGGAGGTTTTCTGTGGCTTTTACTCTGTGGTGGTTTTTGTTTTTAAAAACAGCAGAATCTTCACCCATGACAAGCAAAAAAACCACAGTCACCAAACTGGAGGTTCAGCTCAGAGCAATGCCCTCTGAGGGAGGACCACAGCCACCTCAGAGATGGGCTGCATTTCTCCAGAACCCCACTCACCAGCATCCAGGTGAAGCAGATCTGCAGATACTGGCTCATCACCTCCCCCAGGTGCCCAAGAAATCTTCCTACAGGTAATTTTCATACAAAGGTGAGAGTTTTTCATACATAGACATCTTCTATAATCAACTTTGCTCATAACTCTGAGAGGAAATCTATACTGCCTATGTTTAGTTTTACCCTATTAATGCTTTGGAACAGGAGAAACAATAGCTATTGATTTCAGTTGTAACTGCCCATTATTCTGTTTTCAGCAGGACATAGTTCAGCAAAATGAACAGAAACAGGAGCAATGTTTTATAGCAGTATCATATTAATGATTGTAAGGCTAATCATGTCTTAGCGAGCTGTAAGGATCAGCAAGCCAAAAGCATAAAAATGGAAGATGTGTCCTCAAGCTGCATATTTAGTCAATCTATTCAACACGTACTTCATTTTTACATCACAGCACTGAACATGTTCACTTGTGTACTTTCTAGAAGCAATTAAGACTTAATAACTTGACACCTCACCATGACTGTCTCCTGTTTTGCCATCTACATTTTACATCAAGCAAGTAATAGAAGAGAGAATAAAAATCTGTGAAGGTCCTTTTAACCTTGACAGTCTGTCGCATTGTGAAAACCAGAGTACATCAAGAATTGCTCTTATTTTTCTAGTCTTTCCTCTCATCCAAACACAAGGATTTAAACATTTACATGCCTATTCATAATTTATTGGAGCATTTGCAGCTCATGTCATAAATACAGGTCTAGCCTGCAGGAAAAACAATGACTAATAGTTAAAAGAAAGCATTCCAATTACTCATCCTGAAGTACACCCGTGTGCACTGCTTGGTCCTCAGGTGCCATGAAAAGTCCAATAGCGAAGTGTGACATCAAATACATCACCCAGAAAAATGTGTCACTTTCAAACAGCAATAGCAGTTAGATCAGAGACTGACTTACTCTCCTGGTACATATCAGTATGAAGACTTACCTTTAAAGAAGTTCCCAAAGATGTGAACCCCTTAAGGAGGCTGATGGGGAAAAGCTGAGCTCCAAGCTGCGCGCCCACTGCTGGGACATGCTGCATTCTGCTTCAGAGGACCTGTGCCAGACTAGATTTTCTCCTTCCAATTTCAGTGTTAAGCAGAGAGCCAAGAGATGCTGCCTCTCAGAGGAAAGTTACTGCTTATGTACCACCTCATGCTTGTGTTAGATAGGAATTCCACTCTGGCCATGTTTGCAACTTCACAGGACATTGTCAGAAGGAGATCCTGTTTCTCTCAGCTATTTCTCCTGTCACAACGTAGCAGCCTTGCCAAAAGCCATTCAGAGTTTGCTTGGGTGCCATCTTTGGCATCCCTGCCACAGACTGCTGATCCTTAGATTAACAGACCAGAAAACATGTAGCATCTCCTCACTCTGTCAGGAAGCATTTGTATGTCTCCAAATGGGGCTTACTGAAAAAGCATTTTGCTCCAAGATCATATTCGTTTCCACGGCCCTTTCTGCACTGTGCACCTCCAGCCTAAATCCAGGTTTTAAAGACAGAAGACTACAGTTTGCTTATGTTCTGTAGACTTAGAGCAACACAAAGATTTTGCAAATAAAAACATGCAAAGACAAGCAAAGACAAGCCAAAGTGGATGCAGATTTATCTGAGGGCTTACGGGAGCCATCATGTCTTTTCCTTCCACTTCCACCACCTTATTACTAATACTGTCTTAGTGTGTGCTACATCCCACCCCACAGCCATGGTCAGAGGCTGTGGGATCATGCTGGTCACATGAAGATGGTGTCTGCTTCCACTTCTAGTTGCATATGGTCACAATTAACAGCTTGCTTTGCAAAGGCACAGAAACCCTGGAAACAGTCATGTATTAAGCCATCTATTGCATTGAATGACTTTCATGTTAAGAGATTTCAGTGCACTCAGCCTAAACAACATTTTTCTAGTATTTTAATACAGATTTTCTTTAACTTCTTCTGGAGGATCAGGAATTTATGGAATCTGAGATATGGCCTGCTCAGTTTTTATGTCAAGGCCCTTCTGTTTGGACAAGTGCCTAAGAACAAGGTAAGGGCAGAGAGGTTTGACAAACACCAAGACACACCTCTGTTCAAATGAAAAGCATGTTTTCTTCCTGAATACATTATGCTAAATCTGCATGTAAATGAGAAATGTATAAATAGAATTGGGCATTAACTGACATTAGACTTTTTTAATGGGGAGGAGGCGGGGGATGTTGTTATTAAAGGAGTTAAATTCTAACATCTGTTTTTAATTCTACCAGCTTATTTGTCTGTTTATACCTACAGGCTTTCAAGACATCATTCAACACTGCTAATTAAAGCTGACAAGTTTTGTTCACTGTGATGCTTTCCTCTATCCCTGCAAACCACTTACTCATGTCAGTGCTGTCACTGCAGGTGACAGTGCTTCTTGATGGAGAAATGACAAGGGGCCAGAGTGCCCTCAAAAGGGATGAGAAGAGGTTCCCCTTTTCTCCCCTCCTCTGTCTGAGAAGGGACGTGATGGATGGCAGTGACCATAGCTCTGTCTGCATCTCCAAGCTGTGTCAGACTCCTCCTATTTTTATATCATAGCTGACTTAAAACACAAATCCACATCTATATTCTGTATCATATTTCTAAAATGCCACAGAAATGGAACCCCAACTTAATAGTGATAGCAATTACATCTGGAAAAGACATGCCATGTTACAGACACACACAAACACGCATTCTGGCTTTATTAGCAGTATGAAGCCTATCTGCAGCCATGTCCTTTAAGGAAACTGGCTATTTGTGCTTCAGCAAAAACAGCACAATCTGATTCAAGAGAGTAGCAGTTCATAGGCAAGTAGTTCAGACCTACAAAAGCACTTGCAGAAGTGATTTGGCTCAGACAAAGCAATGCTCCTTATGGAAGGAGGCACAAGGACAAATGCCAACAAGTTTATTCATTGCTTCATACTTTGGATTTCAGACATCACAGATGCAGACAACAGTATTTAGTTAGCCATTTTTAATGTTTTCTTTTAAACCAAACCAAACAACCCCATGCCACCCAGAGCATACCAGTGGAAGCAAGCAGGCCAAGAGACAGCACCAGCCTCAAAACTCTTTGCATCATCTATACTTGCCATTACCTGAGCACACTATCACTAATGCAAGAGGCAGATAGGTGACTGCTGTGACCCACACTAGGCTGAGGAGACAATGAGACATGCACCAAGGAGGAAACCCAGCGGGGTAATGAGTCAGCTGGTAGCTGTGCACACTGCCACTCATTCACTGATTGCCACATGGAGTTTTCTTATTTTTACACACACAGGGGTTTCACAATCATAATAGCCCTTTTTTTCTTCTTTTTGGAACAACCAACGTGCTTCCAAGTGTATTTTTAAAGCTGTTTCAGTCTGGAAGAGGCCTTTTGTTACACAGGCACACAGAGCTTAGTACCTGGGGGCCTGGCTCCCTGGGTGAGGTGTCTAGACATCTCTGCAGTGGAAATAACTGCACAGCCTAGCACTGTGTTGAATTCACCAGCTTTAGCATTAGGAGTAATTCCATGCCCTGGGTTGCTATAATCAAACACATCTGTTGCATGAAAATTATCCACTGCCAACTAGAGTGCAAAGCATAATATGCCCAAATTATCTTTATTCTCAAGTTCAACTCTGTCTCCTAAAAGACTGCGCTAAATACCATACATCATAACATCATCACTACTGCTTCAGTCACTCCAAAACTCACATGCAATTCAAATAGATCTAAAAAAAACCCTTTGAGGAGGGATGGACTGAAATCAGGAGGGGAGCTCTGACAAGTATTTTTTCAACAACTACCACATTGTGTGCAGTATTAGAAATTATGTATTTCAAATACTGTCACAAAAACAGATTAAAGCACTTCTCTCAAATCCTCTAAGAAGCAAAACCAGTCATAAAGAAAACAACTGTTAATTTAAGCCAGTTTTTAGATTCATTTGTCTACAGCTACACTTTCATAGTTCAATACACAAAAACATTATGACAGATATGCAAATCTGATATTTTCAGGCAGGAAAGGTGAAATCCCTATATATGAAAGGTTGAAGTCTGATCTTTAAAAGAAGCCTGAAGCTGCCTTCTGTCATCTCTCTTTCTCTCCTTGATTCAATAAGCAGACCCATGGCTTAAGGAAAATGATGATTTGGTCCACACAAGGAAAAGAACAAGTGACCTCCCCAGACTGAGCCATGAACTCACCTTTGCTTTGTGGGAAAATACTCTGGCACTTCTCGAAGAAAAAAGGAAAGGAGGCAGAAATAAAGATCAAACTTCAGGTTTTTAGATACAAAATTTTCCAAGCAAATAATAAAGAAAGTAATAATATACATGTCTGTCCCACTAACTCAAACACATTTCAAATTGTTTCTTGATTTCTTCCCTTATGCCTAGCCTAGAATCGGTACTGGTTTTCCATAGTAACTGAACTGAAGTGGAAGATACTTTGCAACTGACACTTCCCCTCTGCAGAATAAAAAAAGTAAATACTTTTCATAGAATCCCAGTCTGGTTTGTATTGGAAGGGACCTTAAAGCTCATCCAGTTCCAAGCCCCTGCTATGGTCAGGGACACCTTCCACTAGACCAGATCCAACCTGGCCTTGAACACTGCCAGGGATGGGGCAGCCACAGCTTCTCTGGGCACCCTGTGCCAGCACCTCAGCACCCTCACAGGGAAAAAATTCTGCCTAATGCCTCATGTCAACCTCTCTGGCAGGTTAAACCCATTTCTCTTCTCCTGTCCCTACAGGCCATTGTCCAAAGTCCCTCTCCAGCTTTCTTGTAGTTCCCTTTAGGCACTGGCTGCTTTAACGTCTTCCTGAAGCCTTCTCTTCTCCGGGCTGAACCAGCCTGGCTCCAGAGCAGAGCTGCTCCAGCCCTCACAGCATCTCCATGGCCTCCTCTGGACTCACTTCAACAGCTCCAAATCCCTCCTGTACTGTTGTCCCAGAGCTGGATCAGGACTGCAGGGGGGGTTCTCCCCAGAGTGCAGCAGAGGAGAGGAATCCCCTCCCTGAACCTACTGCTCATGCTCTGAGGATGCAGCCCAGGACATGGGAGGGACCTGAGCTGCACGTACTATGGCCTGGCTATGTTCAGTTTCTCACCAACCAATACCCCCAAGTCCATCTCCTCAGGGCTGCTCAATCCAGCCTCTCACAGCATGTGTTTGTGCTGGGATTGCCCCAGCCCAAGTGCAGAACTTTGCCAGTGCAGCTGGAGAGCTCTCACAAAATAACCTCCTGAAGCAACACCAACCAGCAGAGAAACTTCAGCGAGCAGAAGCGTGAACAAATGCATCTACCAGCTAAAATGAAGCTCAAGTTACGAGGCTTGCACCACAACAAACCCAAATGAACAGGGCTCACCAAACCTCAGCAGCACTGAGAGCTCACACCTACAAATGTGCTCACACTGCACATTCACATACAAACCTTAGACCAGGTTGCTACGAGTATATCCTTTAGAAAGAGTTAACAGTTGCAGGAAAAGTTCCTTACAGAGATCTTCTTGAACATTTAGAACACATCAAAATTCACAGGAACTACAACTTTATCAAACAACCCTCACAAATAAAACACGGGGTCTAGAGGAGGCACCAGTAACTAGCAAAGCACTTCTTCACTTCAGCAATGCTTTGGGAATGTGAATGCTCTGCATTTTCTTTTGAAATGTAGAGCTGTCTAATTGAAATGCAGCTCATACAGCACCCAGGCTTGCTTCTGGATCACTAAGAAATGGGTCCGATTTGGAAATGTCAGGATCTGGTTAGCAATTCAAATGACCACACTGGTAATTATGGCTTTTCATGTTCCAGCATGTTGCACTGCATCAAAACTGACACAAATGCCTGGGTTTATAATATCACAGCATGGAAATAAATGTCCAAAATGATATGAAAATGTACTAGTAAGAGATTAATAACTGTTCTTCCAGGAAGAAAGATGGCTTTTTTCAACCAGTATATTTAAAAAGAAACCCTTCTCTGATAGCATCTCTCCTTGAGGGAAACTGAATTATATTATCACTCATAAGCTATAATCATTTCTGTCAGCACCAGTCAGAATATTTGAAGGAAAAGAGGAGGAGAAACAGGGAAGGGGGGGGGAAATAGTGCAATCTTATAAATAAGTCCAGAGAGATCCTACTTAAAGGTTCCCCTCCAGCATTTTGTTCTCTCTTCCACCCAGCGGACTAGAACATATTTCAAGTGTTTTATTTTGATCATAAAATGGAGGAACTGTGTGGATAGGGAGCAATGCATCATGAGTGATGTGCTCAGCTCTCCAATCTTTGGTACCAATGTGTCATTTTGAAATACAAGCCTAAAGCAATATGCATAAAGGAAACTTTTTTCTTCAGGGAAGGAGGAGGAAGAAAGGACTTTTGAAGTCTAATGTGCCCCCAGAAGTCTGTTTATGAAATAAAATAAATAAAGCAAGCAATGTCTTTACTAGTTCTCTTGTGCAGCAGCCAAACCACACACCAGAGTCACTGAGCTGCCTTCTAACTACAGAGTGGTTTAAGCAGAGATCCACACTCGGTACTTCTGCAGAAAGTACTTGGGGTGAAGACACCATGTTAATCCTACAGTAGTTCATTTCCCTGCCTCGGGTACAAATTAAAGTCTGCAAGGAATGCAAATTCCAGTACGGAGTTCAAAATTGTATCCTTACAGGAATATGGCTTTTACTATTGGAGGCACAAAAACCATAAAACCTTTCCCTACTTAAAGCCATGCAGCTTAAGAAAGATATTGCAGGAACCAGCACTTCACTTGGTTCTTTATCTGCTGAAATTTATTAGGTGCATCTTCACTTTTAAATGTGTATATTTAATCAGCGTTTTCTGTATCATCTCACATGCCCAGGAGGTGCTGACGCACACTAGTGACCTGATCAAACCATTCCTCTGTGGTTTGACTGGGCTATTGACTGCACTTCAGAAAGCTCTGAAGACACGAGGAAATGAAAGGTATTTGCGTGCCAGGGGGGGGAGACTGCAGCACACTAAGCAAGCCTAGATGCCAGAGACTGCCCTGAGCTTCAAGCCCTCTGTCACTAGACACTACATAAACTCTGCTATCGTCTTTTCCCTCAAACTTATCTTCTGCAAATGCCACATCTTACAGTATTTTAAATCCAAGTTGCGTGCCACTGAAAAAATACCCAAATCCCAACCTCTCATTTAACATTTAATGAGAGCACTACAAGAAATAAGAAAACACATACTAAAAGCATTCAAGACTATGTACCATACAAAGCATCAATCAATTTAGAGCAGCAAGAGAAATTGGCTGCCTACCTTATTTCTCCCCAGCTAAGAGGTGTTAACACCCACTATCACCCCAAGAATGTTTCCCAACACTTCCAGAAGGGAGGTCAATTTTGCAGAAAATTCACTGTTAACTTTACACCTTCTTCCAGTCTTGGCAGGAAGAAAACTACAGCCAAGACTGCAAAATAAAGCTCCACCCTAGCAAGGAACAGCATTATTGCTATACTCAGTCAATCTTCTCATACCATCTCAGCAAGAAAGCAATGGCTTGCTACGATTTGACATGAGTCACCATGAAAACTGAACCTTCTCTTTGCTGAAAGAAAGTCATCAAAAATATACTAGTCAGTGGCTACACAGGGAAGTCATGAACTACTGTTCCCCTACAATCAATAAAACCAATCCCCAAAAACCAAGATATTCATCTACGTAAAAACCACACACACTCTGCAAACAAGCTGCTTCTGTCCCAAACTCAAGGCCTTATGCAACAGCTGGGCTATCTTAACATACTGATTGAAGACAAAATCCAAGGAACTCTGGTGAAGCAATGGGACTACACAGGAGGCAGCACACTCAGCTGTAACAAGATTATTTAGAGTATTTCTTGTCTTTAGAGCATGGAAAGTAATAAAATAAAAATTGCAGAATTATTTGGAATGCATTTCTGCTAGGAACGCTCTGGTGAGGAAAGGAGCGTATAAATTCATACTTGGACAATGAAGCAGTGCACAGAAGCTTACAAAGGATTACGAGACACCTACATGCTCTCTAATTATTCTTCTTATACCTCTGTTTTTAGATGTACAAGTAAAAATATTTAATTTCAGTTGTAAAAACATATTCTCAAAGTATTAAAAAGTAGAGATTCTCCACCAGGTTAACTTAAAATAAAAATATCACAGTAATTTTTATTTATTTGTTTCTGTAACAGTTCACTCAATAGAAGTGAACAGTTTGCTGCTACAGCAAAGAAAGCCAAGAAGATGCTGGGGAATATTAATAAGGGCATCACCAGCAGAGATAAAGGTGGCATTATCCTGCTGTACTCAGCACTTGTCAGGCCACACTTGGACTTATGCGTTGAGTTTTGGTCCCTGCTCTGCACAGAAGATGTGGACAGGCTGGAGAAGGTCCAGAGAAGGACCACAAAGATGCTCAAAAAATAAAATTAAAAGTTGTAATTTGGAATAAAATCTCTCATTTACAGAAGTTAGTCTTGTCTAAGATAAAACCAAGTGAGAAATTCTAAGGCTGTAATTCTGAACTGTTGGAGCAGAGACTTTACATCCAGATCTCAGCATACAAAAGGCCCACAATGTGATCCAGGCTCCTAGGTGTGAGTTAGTAATAGTAGTAGTAATTACAAAATAAGGCAAATAGGCAGACTGGATTCCCAGTAGATGAACTCAGTCTAACAATTTACAGTGAACACATGTTTGCAGTCAATTTCAAGTAATATGCTAACAAGAATTATGTGCATCTGTTTCATGCTCCCTGAGAATAATGCCATCAAAACTGAATTCAAATATTTCAAAGCTACAGAGAGCCTGAGCATGTCTTTGACTAATTAAAATTAACCACATTACTGAGGTTACAAGCTTACCCCTTTGGACATTAACAAGTTCTGGCTAAGGTCACTTCATCAAGCAAAATAATGAATGTCTGTGTTCAAAAAGCATGAACAATACATTTTCTTAATTAATGCATTACTGATTGAGGGAGATTTATGGAGTTATCTGAATTTTGGAAGACCCGCAAATGCACTTTTCAGTCATAATACTTGGGAGACATAACAATATGCAATAAAGCTTTAAAAAAACAGGCCAACAATAGAATCTTGGCTGAATTATTAATAAGGCTGAAGTAGTATTTGATATGAAAACAACCAATTTTTACTGAAGAGTACCAATTAGCTTTCATTTTGCTTAAAATTCAAATAAATAGGACAAATGTAGACTTCATTCTGGTTTGAATACCTATTACTGAGCCTGATGCATCTTCCAAGTTTCTTACGTAAATTATAGATATTCCTTTCCTAGGTCAAATGTCAAAGGGAAGCAATGAATCAAATCTGGTCTCTAGATATGTTCAAGGTACTGCAACAAATTACAAATTTTAGTCTTCATTTTACCCTAATGTAACATGGGAAAATTAAGACCATGGTATGGAAAATAAAGATGAGGATTTTCAGACTGTACAGAAAACCAGCTCAGCACAGTGATAGTGGATTGCAATTCTGAACTTACCAGTACCGCTGCCATCACGGCCTAGCAGTGCTGGGAAAGCTTAGCCCGGGTGCACGGTTATCATCGGCTTCCCTGGACCAACAGTTCACCTTGTCGGTGCAACCTGGTCCCTACCGGGAGGGGCCTCTGGGTACCACTGCAATAGAAATAAATGTTTAGGTGGGAAACCGACAGTCTGAAATACCATTATTTCCTTTGCAAAGCATAGAAATCCACACTAAAGCATTCCCCATGAGATCCATTCCTGTCTCAGCACAAATTTACTCACTGTGCTCCAACTGTCCCACATGACTACAGGCAAAATTTATGTTTTTTTTTTTAGCATACTGGCACTAACAAATGCTGAAACCTACTAAATGAAAATAATCTTCTTATGTCACAAAATAAAAACCCCCTCATTTCAGCAGACACTGATCTGATTATTGTATGAATAAAGCTAATCAGTGTAATCACCCAGTTTAAAAGTGCATGCTGTGGACCCACAGATCATCACAGACAATATTTCTCTAGGTGCCAGCTGGTGTTCAGATTTGCTAAACCAGAGTTTTCTATAAAGTTCTTTTTTTAAAAAAATACATTGGCTACAAATTATTCTTTCAAATTCAATTATATAAAAAGAATTGGAAGAAGTTTCCTACCATTTGCTTTCCAATCAGAACATTTCATTAAAAGCTTGCAATTTGGAAGATGAAGCTCAGTAATTTCATGCCTTGTGGTGCTACGTCAGCAAAGGGCTGCTTTTAGAAACCCAGAGTCCCACTCAATTGCCCTGAGAAAGCCCACCAGCAGTTTACTAGACTGCTACAACACGGATGCTATCTCCATCACACAGTATCTTAGTATTAACTTGAGACTTCCAAAGGATTCTAACCACAGAAATATTGTCCAGGTTTAAAAAGAAAGTAAAAAATATGAAAGTAACCCATGAGGTAGCCAGGAGCTTTATCTCATTAACCAGAAGCAGATCAGGATGTGTTACTGTCCCTTCTACAGAGAGAAGGGTCAGTGCAATAGCCTTTTCCTTTTATGCCCTGGGGCAGGCAAAATTTGATCTAAGACTAGACAGAAACTTATCTGGGAATTCCAGCTTTACCTTTACCCAGTTAATCAAGCTCTGAGCTGAAGCATCAATGACATTCTCTTGCATAGAGGTTCAGCAGCTCTGGACTGAAAACCACTGACATTTCTGGCTTGGTATCCTGCCCTCAACAAATGCTGTTGATGCTCATGTATAGCCTCTTGGCTGCTGGCTTCCAAAGCCATCTGTCAGTATGGCACACCGCCTGCCTACTAGGTGATGTGCCAGCTTTACTAGAGCAGAGATGCCAAAAAGAGGTGGTTTTAAATGCACAGCCAGCACATTGATTCACTGCCATCTTGTCTTAATGCCCTTCCTCCACCAGCTCAATGAAGGCAAGAGTAGCCATACAAGAAGAGTCCAGAAGTCCACCCAGAGTCCTCTGATTCCTGACACAGTTCATTAACACATGCCTTGAAACAAAATGAGAGCATTAAGAGCTGAGCAATTACAAAATAACCTGCTCATCAAAAGCCTGGAAACATTTCTGCTGAAAACATGCATATGGGCTTCTCTGTAGAAAGTGCTATAAACCCTGGAGCGAACCCTCTCGTTTAAAAATGAAAATGCCTCAATGCTGTGTAGCATGTAAAGCAAGTTAAAGCCACTCCAGCTCTGACACGGTGCCTGTATAGAGAGGGTTAACACATTTAATTTAAAACACAGTTGAAATTACTTTTCTGTGTTGTTTTCTATGCTTTCCTATCTCCACAATGGAGAGAAGCTATTTTATTGCCTGAATATGATTAACAGGGATGTAAATACGGCTAGTTAATCTATAGCTTCATTCCTGGGAAGGTTAAAATACTGAAGAATGAATGCTAGTGCTCAATTCTCATGCCTGCCCCGTGAGTCTTTACATGTCTCCCTCATACTGATATAATACCCAGAAGAGAGAAACCATCTGCAAGACTGCATACTTCATTGTATGTCATGGGTAGGGGACCCTGTGACAGGGGAGTTCACACAGTCCGTGGTGAGGAGGGTACACGCTGCCACAATTCCCCCAGCCCATGACGGAAGCCAGTTACACTTAGTACCAAGGTAGATGAACATTCACGGGATGAGGAAGGCCTGTTGATCACTTCCCACTCACGTATAATGAATCGGTGAAGAAGAGAATGTAGACTATCAGAACTGTACTGAGAGGACTTGCCCTTTCATGCCATTACTGCTGCTTGTGAGCAATCAGGTAGAGGTTGTTACCTGCTGTGTGCCTGTCCGGCCTCAAAGCCATCTCACAGACAGGCTCTATATTGCTGGCACAGGCAGAGCACATACTAAAAATTAGCCTCAAAGCTAACAGCAGCAGAGGACAGATCAAATCACACAACATTAAAAAGCAAAGCTGATTGAGCTCCAATATACACATGGGGTTCCTCTGAGGAGGTGAGATCCAGCCAATGCATGTAAATAGGACTGACCTTTTATGGCAAAAAAAGAAGGCATTTTTGTAAATACATTTCATTTCCCCTGCTATATGGCACATAAAGGTGCCAATTTTGAAACACCTGAACAGTGAGCACAAAACAAATGCTTTCCAGCCCTGAGTTAGGAGTTCTATCTTCTTTGGACAAAGCCCGTTTGGAAAGACAAAACAAAACCAAACACCTCATCCATATTCTGTTTAGACAACAGGAACGTCTTAGCTTTTCTCCACTTCCTTCATTATTTCATCTTTGCCCCTCTCTCTCTCGATCTTTCCTCCACCCCTCCTACCCTAATCTCCTGTCAGCTCCCAGATAACCTAAGGGCAGAATTCTCAAATACAGTCAGCTACATCTGTCAGGTCAGCTATAGCAAGCTCCCACACAGACGTGTCTGCTGCACCAGAGAGAGACACTCATCTAAGTCCACAAAGGCAGAAACACCAAGTAGTGTGTGTTCACTGAACTCCAGGAAACTTCAAGAGGAGTTATCACAAGGACAGAACAATACTAGTTTCCACGAGCTGAGCCCATCTTCTTCTGATGAGAGGCGCTGGCACTTCAAATCAGAGGATTTCACATTAAATAATATCAGCCTACTCAGCATTTGTATTATTAGGTGCATTAGCAAACTATATGCACAAGGCAGATTCTTTTTGTTCCATACATAGCTGGTGTTATTTATGGATGTGTTTCAGCTCCTAGCTACATAGAACTGACCATTATTAACTAAACCACTCCAATGTTTCAACAGAAAGGCACTTCCTTCCACAATTTATTTGTGAAAGATACAAGAGCTGTGAAGAAGGCCTTCATATTTGTAGTTCTAGTCATGAAAAGACACAGTTTTTCATCACAATTGCTTATGTTTTAGGGCAGCAGGCCATGCATACACTCACAGCAGCCTTTTTAAACACCCTTGCACTTCCATAGCATCACCTACACTCTCGTGCTCATGCAGCCAGATGAGATCCACGAGATCACTTTCAAGTGGCAGAAAAGGGATGGACACAAGCTCTTACTGAGCAACCAGGTTGTTTCTCAAGGCACAGCAGTAGCTTTCTTCACCCTCTTCTCCTGACTGCTGCACCAGGGCAGACAGAAGATGAGTCTCTGGGACTTTCCCAGAGTTCAACAGCTAACCAGGGCCTTGAGCAGGCAGCTTATAACCAGTGATGGTCATCTAATGTCCAGCCAGCAAGTAAACTGTGCTCAAGGCCTAGAATAAGGAAAGCAAAACATGGCTTTCTCCCCCCCGCCTTCCTCCTAGTTCTTTGATGGGACCCACCTCTGACAAGACCTAGGTCACAGGATCTTCACTTGCTGCTTAAAAAGAGGCAGCAGAACTCCACCATGTTCCTCCCAGCGCTGCATGCCCAGGAAGAGGTCAGCATGCTCTCCAGGCCAGGATGTATTTTTCATTCAGTAGCTGTGTTGCTCAATTTGTGCAGTTTCCTGAAATAGCTGTATTTATCTCCCAGTTGAAAACTCACTGCACATTATGCTAAATTCCTCCCATTCTTGCTATTTCTACACTATAATTACATTACAGATTTCATAAGCTAAAGCTGTGAAAAGCAACAATCCTCTCTGTCTGAATGGGAGCAGATTACACTTGCTCAAAATTCTATAGAATTTGTTTATGTTTGTGTGGTTTACAAACCGTTGTGGGGAAAGAGGATTACTGTAACCACCATGTTTGTTTGGCTTTTAAAGTGCTTGTTTTTCCATCATGTAGCAGATAACATCTGTAGTCATCATGCCTTAGTACACTGAGCCTCTAAGACACATAATTATAGCTGAGACAGAAGATAAGGCTTGTTGGAATACCTCAGCTGATGCATTTCCCTGCAAATATGAGTCTCCAGTACTATTGTTTCTTGCTCTACTTGGTTTCTCAAGTCCCAGAAAGACAATAACCTCCCACCACTTTCCTTTGAGAGCTTTTAAGTTTGCAGAAAACTCTTCTCCCTGCTCTCCCCCACCCTTCAAACACAGACATAAATACATAAATAAATAAAAGCAATGACACCTTCCTTCTTTTACATCCATAAGGAGAAGGGAGCATCCCTCTTCTAGGAAGCAATAGCAGAGTCCCAGGTCAGTACTGCATCCACAAAAACAACCCCAAGCGACAACAGAAGAAAGTCACACTGGTGCTGCAAAGCACACAAGTGCTAAGTTACACAAAACTACATGTCAGAGCCTGATATGATAGTGACTGAACTTACAGAGCAGAGAAGATGCCACCCTGCTATACAAAAGCAGACATTAATCCATTAACCACAGCACAGGGAGGGGGAGGAAAAGTCATTCAAAAGGATGTATAAAGCCTCCCTCTTCTAGAGGTTTAATAAAGCAATTATTGAAGTATGACACAAGCAACTGTACAAAGCTCTGAGTGCAAGCAGCTAGTCAGGTCTTCAAATGTGACACCCGGCTGAACGACGGAACAAGCCATTCCTGGTAGAAGCAAAAATGTCTGCCTTATACCCCTCTCAAAATAAAAAAGTAATAGGATATCCGTGGAAGCGAACTGCTCTGCTACTGGTCCGACCTGTCTGCCTTGTGTCATACTGCCCCTTCACATCCTTTTTGCAACATGAGTGCATTCTGCTGCAGATCCAGAGCAGGAAGGAGCCCAGCGCACTGTGCTCTGACACTGAGAGGGAGCAATTGTGGCTTCACCCCTGGAACTCCTGTGGGGCCACGACCACAGCAAACTCATGCTAACAACCATACCTTTTCAGCCAGGTGTCTTTTGTCCTCTATGCTTCTAAACACCTTTATTCTTACTTGTACTCCTCAGAAGTTAGAAAGGATGTTTTGCACCTTCCTAGATACAACTGGTAACAGGAAATACAATAAAAATACAATGAAATCTCCAATTTCCACTAACATTAATGGAAGCAACCCAGGAGAAAACACCATTACTGAGCATGGCAACCTGCTGCAGCTCCTACCTTTTATTCTTTTCATATTTTATTATGATGATTTGGATTTTGCAGTCTTTTCTCCAAGGAAATTCTTAATAAAAAGCTAGTGAAAATAGAGATTAATGTGTAACACACAGAGAAAATGTTCCTTCTAAGTACTATCTCCAAAGACTACATTTTCACTTAGACACCTCATTCTTTCCTGTAGAGAGCCTGAAAACTTTGACTAAATATATCCAGCTCCACTGGATACGTTTGGGATTGGAAGTATCATTTCAGTAATCATAAAACCATTAATATATGAGAAGTGGTATTACACCAGTAATCCCGTGCTGCCAGAAGTAATTGCACATTACTTAGCACATAGCCCCTGTAAGAGATGGCCACATTACTACAGAAATTGCCTTCTTAAAAATAAAAATTAAGCTTTTATTCCTCCTTCTAACAGCAAGAGTACAGGTCCTTGGTGCATTTTAAATGGCTTAAAATATCAACTCAGATCTCAGAGTTTCAAAGGGCTTCAAGCTTGACCCAGCAGCTAAGCAAAAGAAGTAGAATTTTAGCAGCTATAACTACAATTAACTTCATTAAAAGAAATGCATATGCTTGCAAAAAGATGGTATCCATCTGAGGATAGCATCAGTCCAGCTATCCCCAACACCAAGCAATGGCCAGAAAGGCCAGAATTGAGAGCAATCTATTGTCCTAAAGTATCTCCTACAAATGTCATCCCAAACTCAATTCTCCACATAGAAATAGCAGCACTGAAAAAACAAACAAGGCAACCAAAGATGAATGCTCAGGATGAGACAAGCTCGCTATCTAGAGAAAATTAAAGAAGGGATACGACCATTAGGATTGAAGGTCAGGTAAAGCTATAACCACCTCCGAATATCACCGAAGGCAGCATGTTTGCAGTTCACAGCTAACATTTAAGCTGGTTTGTGGGCAAAAGCAAATTATAAAGTATGTATCTAGAGCACATTCCCTCCCAGGTTCAGGGCTGCTCCATTCAATACAGCTGCTGCTGGACATAAGTCAACTATGAAAGTAAACGTCTTAGTTTTTATCACTTCCATTTTCTCAAGCCACTTCAAAACCACTTTTCCAAACCACCCAAATGTCAATCAGCACATAAACACAGAAGTTCTTCAGTCGACTGACAGCCTCTTCTGCCAGGAAAAAAAAAAAAAAACAAAAAAAAACACAAAAATCACTTCTTTCTGTAGCAGTCACTATTTTCAACGTTGAAACCCTGTGAGAAGGAAATGACATCTCTGTTTAACAAAACAAACTAAGGTGATGTGGGGTGGAAAAAAAAAAACATTAACAAGAAAAGCCACAATGTGAAGGTATAAAAATGAATTTCAGGTGCTAGCTTGCATTTTAAAACACACTGATCTAAATCAGGATGACGTTCAAGATCAGAAAAAGTTGCAATTCTCTTATTCTTTCAGCTACAACAATACATGGAAGTTGGCACAATTTTTTACCAGACTTTGGTCTAGAAACTATACTAAAAATAGAATTTTCTGCTACTGCTACAGCTTCTTATTCACATAAATATCCTTCCTAACATTACCTCCATTTAAAATACATCCCTCTAACTGGCTTTGTTCCAAAAATGATGGCCAAAAACTCATTAGGAATTTTGAATTAGTGTGGCAGGGATTAACACCTACAGATGATGAAAATGAATTTGTTTATTCTGTGAGACAGGGCACGCACTCACTTTATAAATTTAAAGGAAATGTTCTAATTTAGATGACAGAAATAGGAGAACCTATCCAAGCAAAAATTACCAGCTGAGGATCTTAAAATCCCTTACTGTCTCTGCCATGGCCACCCTCTGATTGCCTGCCAGTTTAGTTGCTTGTTTTAACCAGTGCAGTTTCCAAAGATGGGGTTTGGGCTGGTGGTTTTGGGTCCCTATCATCTGAACATCAGGAGCAAAACTGAGAGTCCTAGTGCACATACACACACACACAGGCAGACTGTAAGGAAGTCACCAGCACATGGTGGAGCACAGAAATAATAAATGAGACATCAAAGAGGTTCCCAGCTGTAGAAGATTCTCCTTTTTAATTCATCAGCTCATTCAACTGCCACGTTACTTCGTCACAGTTCCTATTCAATACAAAGTAATCACAAGTGTTTTACTGGACTAAATATGGACTAATTTGTAGCAATTTGATCCAGAAGACAATAATAAAGGCCTTGATATTGCCTATTCTATTTATTAGAAAGCACTTTTATGATACAAGTGAAGTTTCTTGACTTTCAGTAATTCACCATTTGGTCCTAATGTACTTAAATGGAAATAATCCTCAGAGGTTTCA
This sequence comes from Pezoporus occidentalis, assembly GCF_034315485.1. Classification (NCBI taxonomy): domain Eukaryota; kingdom Metazoa; phylum Chordata; class Aves; order Psittaciformes; family Psittacidae; genus Pezoporus; species Pezoporus occidentalis. Next base: position 1,672,380 of record NW_026912887.1, read on the forward strand.
AAAAGCCTAAAATAGAGAAACATCTGCTAGAATTTAGGTGCAGCTGTTTAGGGAAGAGGTCCAATGCTGTAAGAGACAGTATTTAAAGCTCCTTCTGCAATCAATAAAAACTCTAATAGAAATGTCATGGAGCAGGGAGAAGAATTTGCTCAGGTTCAAAGTGGGTTTTTATTTAAACACCAACATCTTTTGCTTATCAAACTTTGAGATATTTTTTTCATTTAGTGTCACACAGGTGTTTGAGCCCGAGCCCAAGTCCAAACCAGGCCATAACTCACTGCTTTTCCAAAGCAGTCAGAGTTGTTTCAATTGTAAGAATAAAGATCCCCAAACCAGTTTAATTTTGGGTACAGGACGTCTGCTGTATTTCCTGAATTTCAGTGGTGAACAAAACAACTCTGTGTTAAGCCTATTACCAGCTTTAGACTCTTTTTAACAAGTCTATACAGATCTGTGTGCAAAGCACGTTACATGGCATCACTACATTCTTTTCCTTTTGGGTGAAAACCTGAATGACATTTACATACGAGACCACCTCACATGACAGGAGCATAAATCTGGACCAGCAGAGTGTCAATGTGGACTATTACAATCCTTAGCCACAGTGCTGTCCCTCTTGGTTGTGGATTTAAGGTTTTAACTGAAATGGACAAATTCCAGTTTTTCAGCAATAGCATCACTCACTACACCTGTACCATGCAGGTAACATTCCTACTGGAAAGGACATGGACTGTCACAATGAGAATGTTCTGTTTGTTACTGTACCCCAGAGCAATCTGAGCATACCAGAAAACCCCAGTGAAAATCTGTGAGATGCAAACATGAAGCTTACATCTGCCTGTCTAATGCTATCTAGAGTCTGTGTATACAAAGCATGTAATGAACTACCTTATATAAACTGGAGAATAGAGTTAAATGGTTGATTTAACAAAGGAAAACAAAATAGTAAGAGATATTACACCCTCTGCCAGTTACCCAAATCAGTGATTACAGCAAAATTAAGGAGACTGGCATGTTTCAGACACTACAACCTCAGTATTTCTTACACAGTTTCTACAGCTTCAAGCACTTCCTCAGTATCATTTAAATAAAGACAGTAATGCACTAGCACTGTTTTCATGAACACAGTAAAACTAGAATTCCCTTCTGTTTCTGCTGCAAGAGGAAACAGAAGGATTAGAAATGTAATTCGCAATATAATGTTGGTACACAGAACCACCACCTACCCAAAAGATTTAGGCAGTTCTTGATTCATGATCACTCTTGGGTTTGATACCTTAGTTGACGGCATCACATCAACACCAGAACCACCACCTCAAAAAAAAAAAAAAAACCACGAATCATGCTTAAATGCTTTCATCCTTCTCAGTTAGAAAACTAGATTTGTGCACAAGACTACTAAGTAACAGTAAACAATGTCTAACACAGCAAACTGCAAGCTAGATGTACAGAAAGTTTCCGAGCTGACAGTGATTGCGTATTTTCTGATCAGCTCCTGTGTCTTCACTCACAGAGCCACAGACACAGCAGTGTTCCATTTTCTCTGGATATGGGTTAGAAGCCCTTTGTAATATTAAGAAATATTTGCATCACCTTCCTGTATTGCAGGAAAATGTTGACATAAAAGTGTTAAGTGCATTTTGGGAACACGGATGTACTTTTCATTGATCCTTCATGAAATATCTGTGCTTACTATGAGATCTTCTCAAAGAAGCTGTGCAAGCATTACAGTGAAAGTGCAAACTCAGCTCTGCAACATGTTCCCTCCCAACACAGGAGACCAAAACCAAGAAAAAATCCCATGCACTGTGCTTTTACAGAACTTCATAGAATCCCAGACTAGTTTGGGTTGGAAGGGACATTAAAGCTCATCCAGTTCCAACCCTCTGTGACGGGGTAGGGACACCTTCCACTAGATCAGGTTGCTCCAAGCCCTGTCCAACCTCGCCTTGAACACTGGAACACTTGAACATTAACTTGAACACTAGAAGTGTTCAAGACCTTCAAAACTTATTAGTGCTTTTCTCACATCACAAGCAGTTCCTTTGATCACAATACAATTTCCCAAAAGATAAAAATGTTTGTCAAAGATCCATAGATATCAATACCTTTTGCTTTACACAGCCACCTGAAACACAGAACTTCTGGATATGGTGAAAAACAAGAGTTTTCTCATCTCAAGACCTCCATTTTCAGGCCAGGGATGTTACAAAACTGAACTACAGACAGCTCTCCCCTCAAACACCCTTTTCCTTTTACAACAAAAGCTTCATGAGCAGGTAGGTTAGATACATGAACAGAACAACTTCTGTTATGAGGAACAACTTAAGTAGATGAGAATTTCTCTGGTAGGAAAGGAGATAGAGGGTGGGAAATTTGAAGTCACATGAAGCATAACAGGAAGGGTCAGCACCTGTGAATTCTACAATGGAAGAACTAGGAAGCATCAAGTGAAATTTCAGGGGAAGCATTGAACACAACACAGAAATTGAAATTAACATATAATTCACCTTTGGAACATCCTGTACAAGGCTGTGTGGGTGCACATAGTTCATTGTGAGTGGGAACTCAAAGTTCAAAACCAAAGTAGATAAATCCACATGGTTCAGAAAGGTTCCAAGCCACAGCAGCTAAGAATCACAGTTCTGAAGAACATCTCTATGTGCTTGTCCTGTTCCCATCTTCAACCCAAGTATCTATCACTGCCTTCCACTGGAGACAAAGCACAGGCTCAAGGGACCTTTCATCTCTTTTAGTACAGTTCCTTACTGGTGCTTCTCCTTCAGGGAGAACAGGTGTAAACTACAGAGAGAATGATGATATTCTGGATAAAATCTGCATTCCTTTGCTGACTTTTCAGATTAACAGCAAGGGACTGAGCCAACAATTTTATTTTTATTTTTTAATTAGTTGGGTCATAAGCAAATGGCTTGTCACAGTTCACCTAGTGCTGCACAGTACATGTCTGTAAGCACAAACACTACCCACAATATCCAAGTGAATCTAAAAGACTTTTATGGATATTCTACTCTCAAAGGATTCTGGATGAGATCAATGGACGCCAACTGAGATCATTATGTATGACTTACCTTGCCCATTTCCTTCCCTTTCTGCCTTTGAGGCTCTTTTAGTGCACTGAATGTCTTTCTGGGGAATTTCATTTAATATCTTGGCAGCATACTCAATTTCTCTTGTCAGATCCTTGAGGCAGTCCTATAAATAAAGGGCAGAATGCTTTATTACTAGAGTCAGCAAAAGAATTGTGCACAATGATGTCCTTACTCATACCACAACGTTATTAAAATGTGCATACTGTTTCTGTGGTTCAGAGACAAAGAGAGTCAAGTAATGGTAACTTAATGGCTTCAGTTCTCTCTTCTCCCAGATAAATGTGGAACACTTTGTATTTTGAATCCTCCTCCACATGAGCTGCCATCTCTGCTTCCTTTACTTCTATTCACTCACACAGACCCACATCTCACTGCTCTTCCATGAGCACATACTGCATTTGTGTTTAATACTGGTATGTGATTAGTATCAACTGTAAACTGTGCACTTCAAGGTTTAGCAAAGGGCAGCCTGCTAGGTTAGACAGTGCTATGTTAAGGTTAGGGCTCAGGGCTCCCATTTGACCTTTGCACTTCCAGTGCACTGGCATGCAAAAGTCCCATAGGGTCCCAATTCCTCACCCACCCAAACTTCTACAGCCTGTTGCTGCGGAACAGCAGCCTCAAAGCTTTGATCCAAAGTAAAATAGGAAGCAGGTCATTGCTAAATGTACTAATTTAAAACTAGCCTGCTTCAAAAAGACTTCAAAGCACTTGCTAGTGTTACAGAACAATCCATCCAGGGATGACATACACATTGTAGCCAGACCCCTGATTTTATCATGATGCTCATCAATCTGTGTGCACTACACCCATGGACCTACATGACAAGGAAGAACTTAAGTATTTACACAATGAGGCCATGAAAACAGAGTATTAGCATGACTTCCACTTGCGTCCACTTCCAGGAGTACAGTTACCACTCATATATTACTGCAAATATAACAAATAACTTTTCTCGATTCCAATATTAGAGTACATTTCCTCTTTTATCAAGATGCTTACGTAAGGAAGAACAAAGGTGTCAAGTAGTAAAAACACTGCTGGTCTTAGCTGCAGATCAGTGTGACTCCTTATTCACCATTTACACAACAAAACTCATTCTGTCCAGATCAGTCCTAGACTTCATATATACCACAAAACTCAAATCCTGAATTTTTAATAGTAGGTTTCCAGGAGGACTTCAGTTTAAAAAGAACTTCATTAAGGTGTCCAAATACAGTTCAAACAGATTTCACTTAGACACAGTTTTTGTCACACAGAGCCAAGGGGAACACTCAGACTAGTAAACATTATGACCAGTAATATGATTTCATCCACACTAACACCAGAATCAAAAGAGTTTGTGATTATTTCAGTAACAGAAAGAGCAGCTGCCGTCTATTAACACAAATCCAAATGTGGGAAAAGGCACCATTACACATGGTCTCTAATTATTACAAGCCACACAGTAAACCTGCATGAAGTGACATCAGTATTTGAACTGCAACCAGATCATGTCTCTTATGTAGCTCTGTGGAAAACAAGGAATGAACTCTAAACTCCAGAGCAAAAAGAAAGATCTTTTCACTGGACTATGTGTTGATGGCACATGGAAACCAATTTCCATTTATTGACAACAGCTACAGAAATAGTGTCTGAGGTCTCAAGGAAAAAGGTTCTTAAATGACTTCTTTAGATTTGTCTGGGAAGTCAAAAGAGTAACAGACACATCAAAATAAATTATGCACCAAAAATAATTCAAAGATTCATTTTAGCAACTGACTAATGTAAATATTAAACACGAAAAAGTAGGATGCTCACAGTTCCGGGTTTTTTCTTATATACACACACAATTTGTACAGATACACACGTATATACGGCTTCATACTGAAGAATTATTAAAGCAGCAGTGTGGGCTGGGCTGCCTTTCAGACACGTTAAAAAAAAAAAAAGAAAAACCCTTTAAAATCATATGCATGTGTTTTTCAACACAAGCATGTGATAAAGTTCCTCTCTGCCTTTGGAAAAGGTATCAATGTCAAACTTGGGCTGGAATGTCATTACTGCTGGCAGGGCACTACTGCGAGGACACTCATGTATGCAGTGGTCCCACTGACACCATCAGGTGTTGTTTACGCATGATCCAAGCCTAGATGTCAAGGCAAAACAGAAGGAGCCAGCAGGGAATAGACCACAGAAGAAGGTGTTAAGGAGAGAAGGATTAACTACAGAAACAAACAAAAATGAAAATGCTTTTTCCCCTTCTGTCTCAAAGGGGAAGTTAAACACAAAACTGACATTAAGGAGTTGATATTTAGGACTTAAACACACTTTAAGAAAGACAAAAGTAGACAATTTAGTACATTATTCATACTTGGACTCTCAAAAAAAAATAATCTTAACCCCTGTGTTTAAGCCAAATTTTGCTGTATTCTACTAAAACTGGGCCCTTTTTGCAAGAGAAAGCCAACAGAAAAATACGCACTGAAATACTTCCCATTTTTTACAATTAGTTCACCTGTACATTACTTCTACCATCAAGATCTGTATCCCCTTTTGATGTGAATCACAGAGCATGTTTAAGGAAAAAAGTAATCACTTTACAAGACAGTTATCTCTGACACTGTTCTCAGGAAGCGTTCAAGTACACCCCTAGAGGCTTATTCCTCCACTGCACAAAGCAGCTAAACCCATGGTGCTTTTTGGACTAGATGTATCAACATGCAAAGTAGTTGCATTACTGGCGAACTACTTTCTGTTTCAGGAATCCAACTTCTTGTTTTCCCTAGACTTGCCCTCCCAAGGGAGCTGTAAACATCCTTCACTCTTAGGTAAAACACTGCAATACATTAACGTGACTAACTTCCCCTTGCCAAGACCACATTAACCTTAAATAATTATGATACACATTGACAAACGTAAGAGGCAAAACCAGCCTCAGTGCAGAGCACACACTCACTGGACTCAAACTAGATAAAGTACTATCAGCCTTAGATCTGGCCTTAGATCCAGACAACAACTGGTAAAACAGTGTTGCCCTGGGACAGTTTCCACTCCCCTTTTATAAAATTCACAAGAGTCCTCATTAAAGAGATGAAGGTGCATTAAATGAAGGCAGAAACTGTATCTAATTTTAAATATGCACCATTTTAACAGAACCTTGTAATCTGCTCAGGTGCATTACACTTGTGATTTCCTTAATGTTTCTTTAATGATTTTGGAAGGTAATTCTCTGTTGAATTGCAAACCAGTTTTGTTCAGACACATTCAAGTTTTCCCACAGTGAAGTAAGCAAGTTATCAAGAGAACTAATTAGCTTGACCTTCTGTTGGCCCAGTAATGAGAAATGCATCAAACAGGTCTCTCTTTTCATGTCTGAGCCTGTCAATTAAAGCTTAGGTTTTCTATTCATTGCCTTGTCCTCAGGAAGATTTACCACCAGCACAGCTGATAGAAGCAAAGCCCCAGCCACTCACCTCTGCAGGCTTACAGGTAATAGCTTTGCATTTCCTTCAGTGGAGGAAAACAACAACCATAAATGAAACCTCCTTTGCAGAACCCGAATAAAATCCTTATGAATTCAGAGCTCCTCAGGCAAATTAAAAGCTACAGACTCAGACACTAATGGATCCTACAGGCAAGAACCACTCTCAAAAGGCCAACCATATCCTGATTTATTAGGAATTTCAGGAATTGCTACACTTGAATAAACTATAGGTCCTGATTTTTCTAGCACTCTAATAGCACATTTTATCAAATATAAGCCCTTAGCTCATACTACATTCAGCCTCCTTTTACAAACAAAGCAAGTCAGAAAATAAACCATCAAAGGCAAAGATCTGAGGACTAACAGGGGCAGGGACTCTGATGCAAATCATCCCTCATGTTACTTAAGCAAGATTGTAACAGTCAAGGTTACAATGGAATGACAGCGAAAGAACTGAGGAAGGGCAATCTGGAGAGTGTTATCTGCCCTTTTTCTAAGATAACCCAAAACTCACATAAATGAAATGCCAGCAGGTTTTTTTGCAAGACTCCAATATGGCCACAAAAAATGGATTTTAATACAAGGCCTTAGCCATCCATTCCACAGCCTTAGATCTATACATTCACAGATTCTTCCACGCATGCTTTTACAAACAAAACAAGCAACATTGGGTTCCTCTGCTTAAGGGAACTTCTAGTTCTCCTGGATTCAAAATTCTCCTCCCATTTAATACCACGTACGCAAGACACTCCAGTTTTGCAGCCCTGATGAGTCCCTCAGAAGTGTGCAGTTAAGCTGCACACTTATGAAGCCAAGGATCAGCTTTCCAAAAAGACTTATTTCTACCAACACAGAGCATCACAGATACTCACCAATTCTCACCAGTGCCATCCATCACTGTGAATGAGGCTCTTAAAGCTTACAGAAGCACCACAGAGACAGTCAGTACATCCAAGTGGTGTTCACAGCAAGCCTCACGCTGAGCTAAATATTATCTAAATTGCCATCTAAATGGCCTCTTTCAGGAGTGTATCTTGCTTCTCCTGCAGGAGTCCATCTTTCTCTTAGAGCTCACACACCTTACAACATCTTTGTGAACCGTCCGCTTGAAGATCTTTCTACTGAAAAGCAGACAGCTACCACCCTTCCCTCTGAAACACAGCTGACACGGGATATAGTGACATTCTTTCACCCAATGCCCTAGTGGTGAAAAAATGTGGCCAAGATGCAGGAAGTCCAATTTGGTTTCCTCCTCTGCTGGCAGAAAGTTCAAGCTTCAAGCACCTTTCACAGCCCTACTGGCCAGGAAACCTCAGAGGCTGGGAACCTGCAATCAGACCTGGGCAGGAGATGAGGCAAATTTAAGCTGGAAGCAGGCAGATAGGGGAAATAAATGTTGAGTTTTCCATGTGCAGGAAACTGCCGTAAATGCGATACAGAAGAGTGTACCACCATCTTTTCACCCAGGCATTTGTTTTCAGTCACAGCTTCATACAACCATCATCAAATTTGTTAATTCGAATTCCCTGTTCTCTCAATTTTCAGAACAGGCTCCAACATTTGTTCTCTGGGGCAACATGACACCTAAGGGCTAATGCTGACTCCTCAGGGTCCACAGCAGAGCGTATTACAAAGTCAAAAAGCAACCCTAAGTCCTTAAACCTTTTAGGGTTTTTTGCTCATGTTAAAATATGAAACCTAAAAGTTCTTTAACCTTATAGAAAGTAGTCCTTTAACCTGTTCTTCTAGAGTCACTAGATGGGCAAAACACAAAACTTCACAATGTTCTTGGTTTATAATGAAAGGCAGTATTTTAGAGATATACATTACAAGAGCACTTATCAGCACAATGCAGGCTCCTCACATGTGGATATTATCCATGTCACCTACTGAGAGCAGACACCCAGGACAGCTGGTCAGTATGCTGGTAACCCAACATGTGGTTGATGGGCAATTGCACCCACTGGTAGCGTGCAAGTTAACACAAGAAAGACCAAGGGGAAGTTTGCCTTTCAACACTACTCACCCATTTTAAACTAGAAACTACTTTACAGTATTTATATGATGAAGGAAAGAAACAAAAAACAAACTGGAAACAACTTAAAGATTATAGTACCCATAACGTTAGCTGCATAATCAAATGGCAAAACTAACTCATTTATTACATCAGTATTTCTTTCTTAGTGCCATAAATTCAGCATATTTTTTGGCAGTTCTCCCTTGCTAGGAACAATTCTTTTATTCATGAACCCACTCATTTTAAGGGCTGAGTCTTTAGAGCCCATTAGAAAAACATCATCAACACATCTTGCTTTTTTAATGCAAGGAAAGAAACGTTAAGCAAGCTGCTGTACTCATTTTTCAAAATAAATCTGTTCCTCTCTCCCACAGTTATGTATCAGTACATAAAACATTCATTTCAGCAGAGTTACTTCTGATTTACATGGCTATGGAAGGAGTGTCACAAGCCCATAGCATAAGTAAAGAGATTTCTGTAGTGTCTCCTTGTGTTGCTGAGTCAGCATGCATCTAACCTAGGACAGCAGAGGAATGTAAAGTGCTATTATGCTGCAAATGGAAAACATGCTTTGCTTCCTAGCCTAAGGATTATTATTCATATTGCCACAGTGCTCGCAGAGCAAGACCCCATGTGCTACCTGCTGTACATAGCTCAAGACAGAATATTTGCTGAATATTTACCACCTAAATAGATCACAGCAAAACTAGAGCCAGGAAGCAGGGACAGAAACCTCCACCAGGGCTTCCGCAAGGCCTCCCGGAGCACAACAGTCATAACTACTGCTTGAGGGCCACAGCACATTATTTCCTCTCCACTTGGACTCCCCCTGAACAGGACAGCACTTTCCAGGACAACTCGATATTGTTCTTCTGAACAACAATGCAGATACAGCCTTTATTTTTTTATTATGATACATTAAAACATCTCATATATTAATCTTTTCAGAAATTTGGGGGGAAATGGCCTTAATGAAAATACTTCTTTACCTTTGGAAGTGCAGACATCTCAATACCTGTTGGTATCTTAGCTCTTCTTTAAATGATAAACAGGGAAGGGTGATGAAAATCAAAGACACATCCTATCAAAGGTCTGCTCTGACTGATAAAGGAGGTGAGCTTCGCCAAAGTGATTTACCAGTCTTTGTGTATGTAGGCAGCTTTCCTGTAGACAGGAATTATTCCTCTGCAAGTCCCTGGGTCAAACAGATTCAATGTGTCATTGCAATCTACCAGGTACTTTGAAAAAGCTATTTTTTCTTGGTATTCATGAAGTTCCTGCCCAAAACACACAGCTGGTTAGGCATTTATTAAAACATCTAGTTCCAGTACTGCAGTCAGTTACTGACTTTATACAAACCAAAATTTATTATCACTGTTTGTTCCTGACTTCCATGTCTTCACAGAAAAAAAAACAACAAAGCACACCAAAAACCACAAGGATGAATAATTCAGTTCTCGTTTCACACTAACAGCACATTAGTTTATTTATCAGTTAGTCACAGATGAAAACCAGAAGAAAAATATTCCTTATCACCCTCAGTGCTAAGATCCTAACCCAAAATAAAACAGTTCTCAGACATCGCAGAGGCTACGTATTTTAACAGATGCCATCATTTTCCCAGCAGCTTAGCATCAAACGTGGCACTTCCATCCATACTACCCCTTCAACATAGCAGCACAATCCAATTTCTGTATTTCTACCTCCAACAACAGTTATCTTCCCAGCTCCTCCTCTATCCCTCTTTATTGTGCAGGCAGAGTATAGTTTGTCTTGCATAAAGCCAGGAGCAAAGTGAGTGTGGAAACATTAGCTGGCTTAGCTAGAACACCAAAAACACAGGCTGTTTAAAAACACACCTTCCCTTCAAGTCCAGCAAATATGTACCTTCAAGGCACTGGCAACCTACTCTTTTTTACAACAGCTTTTTCATGGCTCAGTGGCTGTATTAAACACACATACTTTGATTAGGAGGCCACACACTCCACTTCATGAGATGTTGGACTTGATGACTTGTGTTCAAGCTGGACATTTGACCAGCACTGCTCAATTACCTTGCTTACTTGGACATGGCAGTTCTTTAGTGGCAGAAGGGCTTCTCTGGGTACATTCCATGCAGTGCTCAGAGCAACGAATGTCGAAGTTCCACTGCAATCTCAAAGTACCAGTGTCACATAAATAAACTAAAGTTCAAGCTGGGAACAACTGACTAAACAATGAGTTTTACATAGCAGTTTGTAGCTCAGAGACTGCCTTTCCTAATACACTCAGCTGACACATAAAACAATTCAGCTTTGTGTTTCAAAACTTTTATACATATTCTTGCATACCCCTCACCCCAAAGCAGGTATGTCTTATGAGTCAGTTAAACCCAACTGACATACAGGTCTCAAAGCTAGATGACTGTAACCTCTTCCATTTGTGTAGTAGTGACATAGCTGATACCTTCCACAAATTTTTTCCTCTACTAGGGGAAGGGGAACCAAAATGGAATCTCTGCTAGAGCTGATCCTTATAAACAGTAGCTGAACAGATACATGAGAGCTAATTCACACCTCTGGCTGCCTTCTGATTCCCGTCACAGGAAGCAGGTCTGACTTTCTCCACCTCTGATGCCAGAAGCCCAACAGACACTAGTGCTACAGCTCCAAAGTAGGAACTACCCAACAAAGTTAATTCCAAAGCTCACCAAAGTCATTGCTGCCTGGTTCTTTATCCTGTTTTGCTTCCTGACTTGGCCAAAGAATATTTCTGCATTATCTCCATGCCTGAATTATGTTTACATACATGTTCAACAGGAAACCCATGTTCCCCTTTTGTAATTAAGCACTGTGCAGCCACCTGCCAGACTGTCTGTGCTCCAACAACTCAGCATGTGCTTGTACAACCAAGGTACAGAAATCAGTGGAATGCTGCACAGGGCAACAAACTGCACTAAGTATCTTACGGGGAGGCAGTCTGTTAACTTATAGGTAGGATATAAAACTCTACATGCAGCTCAAAAACCAATACCTAGAGGCAGAGAAGAGATTAACAGACAGGCAATGCTCTTCTTTCTTGGCATTTTCTAAACTTGTTTTCTACCTTGTTTTACCTAGGATATAACATCTTTTAAAAGGTGTTTTTCACTCCATGAGCACTTGTGACTGTATCACTCTTTGGGCATGCTTCTATCCAAATTTTATCAATAATAAACAGTGACACCAAATACAATTTTCCAAAGCAGTACTTGATACGGAAGATGGAAGTGCTCAACAAGAGGAGCATTCAAGGGGTTTTATTTTCAGCACACTTGGTGGAGGGAAGGGGGGGGGGGGGAGGGGGGAGGAGAAAAAAAATCAGACCCCCTTATAAATGTATTCAAAAAGCCCCAGAAATCACTGTCCTGAAAGCAGACTTGCATATTATGTCTACCAAGGTATTACTGAAACAGTGAGACCACTTGTGTGCTTAACCAGGCATTTTGTGATCAGGAGCACGAGCCAGAACTGCTTGAAACCACCTCACTCCCACCAATATTAATGAAACCCCAGGAAATGAAGAGGGTTTGAGCACCTCAACAGCAGGTGAGCTTTGGCCTCAATTCCAGTTTTGCACAGATCAAGGTGGCAGCCTGTGCAAGTCTATCTTAATCAGATTTATAGTTTGGGGTTTTTTTAAGAATACTGGCTATTTTCATCATATGCGAGCACATACCAATTTTCTATTTGGGGACATCAAAGGGAGCAAGCACGAGCTGAACTCACAGCTTCCCAGTCTCCAGCATGACACTTTTATTTTCCCACATGTTGCATATTTGTTCCCACTAGCTCCCAAGCCAAACGCACAGCAATTCCACTGGAAATTGTGTCAGAGCCTTTAGAGCAAAAATGGTCATCAGCAAAAGCTACATATCAGTACTGGTTTGCAACACCTGGTTCTGAACAGCACCACTGACAAAAAAACAAAACACTATAGATTCATTCTGTTGGAAAGGACATTTCAAACATTTATCCACTATACCCCTCCAACTACTGCACCTTCATGACAGGGATCTGATCAGCCCTGGAGCCAGCTGTTCTCTGACACCCATTTTCATTTTGCACCTGCTTATTGACCCATTCAAAGACTGAGTTCCTTCTATAGATGAAAATGGCCTCACTTTTCTGGCTGAAGAATAGATAGCCTATTTAAGACATTAACAGAAAAACTTCAATTCATCTATTATATGCAAACGGTTTGCCTCCACAAAACCGTCCTAGTGCTATAGATTGCCCCAACATTCATTTTCTCTGTACTGCTTCAAACTAGTCAAGTCAGAGGGTGCAAAGCAAATTTGAATGCGGTAAGCAACAACATACAAAGCCTAAAGAAGAGAGCAGGATAAGACAGATTGCATGCTTACAAGTAGAACAAACAGCTATTTACAATACCTCCTGTACAATAACTGTACCCACAGTGCATTTGACTAAAAAAAAGGAACCTGCAACAACTGCCAGTCACATACACATTCCACGTAAGTAACTGCTGTTTCCCAGTGAAGCTTCAACAACTTTCAGGGCTGGTTTACAAGCTCCTAGCATCTCCTTCCTTAGCTAAGGCAAACCATAACCCAATAGCATTTCAGCTTTTCCATGTGGACTCAACCATTTCCCCTGATCACCAGTATTTCTAAGATCTTTAGGGAAAAATAAATAAATACTGAATTGGAAAAGAAGAATTGGTTACAGAAAAGAGACAGGTCTGTATATAACTTCAGTGAAAGTGCTTGGATTATGCATGGTCTGTAAATGACGTGCCACTCCAAGACAGTATGTAATAAAATACATGCACAACAAAAGCTAAAGCTTTCTCCTGTGACAAGGTTCCAGAAGGCTCCCACCTATTCTTCATTAAAAACATCTAAGGAGGTACTGAAGGTGATCAGCACCTCATCCAGCACACATGAGGACTCAAGTCTGTTTCCTTAGATAAACCTTAAAGGACTGCCAGTATTCGCAGTGTCACTGCAGGCAATGGAAAGTTCACAGGGTTTTAAAAGACAACCATGCAGGCAGGACATCAGCTACAGGATGTTAAAATTTGAGTAATAAGCTCCAGGAAGATGACAAGCTCAGAAGGTATTAAGATGACAGTTTCAGACACAGCCATTATTCAAATAGCTTTCTGCCACCAAAGGAAATTTATTACAACTTCCAGTGCAATGGTAGCAATATGTAAATTGGACTGCTGGAAAAAGGATATATGGTGACAATGTGTGGCACGAGTCACCAACTAGAAATTGGAAGTAGGGGTGACAAAACCATGCCATTAGTGTGGTCAGGCATTCTGAAGGCCTTGGTTTAACAGACTGAGCAAGACGTACTACATCAGAAGCTCCTCTAGAGTATAGCTGCTCAATAATGAAGTGTCTGTCTGAAGTACTAAACTATGGAATATTGTCTGTCAAAACCAAGTTATTAGAGACAGAGATAAGACAGGAAAAAGAGACAAAGTCTTCTGGTCAACAAAACACAGATTCTGCAAGCAGTAAAATTTATGAAAGCTATCAGACTCATGTTCCTAAATGGTCAGAGTTTTATCTGTATTGCTGTTCAGACGGGAAGAGCCATTTAAAAAGAGCAAGTGACTAAATTAGAGAAAAACAGGCCATTTATTTATTCTTTAAATATACTCTATTTTTTTCAGGTTTAGACCCTTCTATGAGGAAGAAGAGCAGAGTTCTCTTACAAAGCAAGCCCATTTTCCCATTCCTAAGAGTTAAGATCTACAGCAATGAGAAAGCATGTTTAATGTCCATATATTTTAATGGCCATGAAATACATGGAGTCATACTCAGAGACTATTAGATCCTCCCCTGTTACTAGTCAAACAACTTAACAAATACCTGTTTTCTTAAAATGCCATGTATTCTTGCCTTCAGAACAGCCTCAACATCACCTCTGATACCTTGTATTTCCATTTGACCTTACAAGCAAGACAAGCACTAACTACCACTGCTGTACCTGTACACAAACAGTAATAACACTGAACACAAGCTGCCACAAAGCCACATGCTGAACTAGACAGACTTAAATATAAAGGTAGTTAATGACACCCAACAGCCAGGCAACTGTAATCAGAAGTAAAATGCATTGTAAAAATCCAGAGGGAGTTGCAAAGCAGATACTGCCAATTACAAAACACAGTTTATATCTTGCAGAAAGAATCACTTTGCAGGCAAGAACTGATTTTTAAAAAGTGTAAGAGGCTGGCTGAAATACTAGGAAGTCACAGCAGTCAACAAAGAACCACCAGATTTTAAGTTACAGTCGGAAAATGCAAACAAATTTCACCAGTTACTCCATACCTATGGCCATTTCTGCTGAACATTTCCCTCATCATCTAGGTCACGTTTCAGTTCGTCACTTTCAACCCATATACGTGTGTCAACAACATATGGATCAAGCAAAACAGATCAAGTCCAGTTTTACAGCATCCAAACACACTGCTGTTCAGATCACTTCATAACCTTAAGCAGCACAGATGCCAGCATGGGTTTCTAATCCATGACAGGAGAGATAACCCTCAAGGCAGATAAGAAATCACACAGAAACTTCACGAAGTTCTCAAAGGATGAAAAACAGACACACTTGAGGGCATCTAACATTGTTCTCAACAGGGTCCAACAGACTTACCACTGCTCTGTTCTGTCACCGGCACTACAAAAAAGGCTGGGGGATGAGAATCAGCACTGGCACTTGGTCTGCATCCACAGCAGCCAAGGGCCCATGTACCACAAACCTCTCTGGCAAGCTTAGCATCCACATGGACCCACTACAGGAAGGGAGGAGCTCAAATAATCTATTTGCGGTCCTCCTGCAGTGGCTCACTGAACAGCTAACTGGAAGTGATAATGACAGTCATGCAGTAAGTAAGGAGTATCCTTCCCCAAGATAAGGGCTAGGAACCTTTTGGAGTAAAGCTGGCACTGCACTTTAAAATGCTGTGTCTAAACACAGAAAGCTATTGAGACTTTTGAATGATTGTGCCATAAAAAAAATATCCTATGTAACATGGAAGGATTCATTTCGGTCTAACATTTTAAGCTGGAAAACAGGAGATACAGCATCTGTGTATTCTTTGAACTGCAACTAGCAAATTCTGAAACCCAGTATCCAGTTACCTGGTATCTAGTTCCACCTTTCAGTGAGAGCAGAGGGTTTACATACCAGATATGTACCAGATTCAGTCTCCTATAACTTCACGCTCACAGAAGCATGGAAGAGTTCCCAAGGAAGATCAGGTGGGATCTGATAGGGCCCAGAAGGAGAGAAACTGCTGCCTTGGGAGGAAAAAAATTGTCAGCCACAGTATCTGTCGTTATTCCTACAAAAAGACAAAGCCTTCAAGATGTAAGTAAACACTTTTACAAGTGGCTTACAGCCCTGTTTTGCCATCTTAATAAAAATGGTTCTTTTTAATGTACCTCACACAAAGCAAAGAAGCTGCAGTATCTACTACTGAAAAATGAAAGTAGATTATATGGCCTGGTGACTGGCATAAGTCAAAAAAAAATTCCAATTAGAGCGGTGAACTACCAAGTCTTCTTCAGACAGACATAAGAGAACTTAATCCAGGCTAGAATACTGTATATATTATATAACAGAATACTGTAAAAATAGAATATTATATATTCTGATAAAATATAGTATATATTCTATTATAAATGTATTCCAAGAAATTTATTCCTGGATTTGCTATTTTATAGTGACATATGGCATAACTAACCTCAGCATGATGCAGGATGAGAAAGTACCTTGTTCTTTGAACAGGTTCCTTCAAGAAACCTGTATTACACTCAAGTCTTTGTACTCTATTTTCTAAAAGCAGACTACGGTTTAATGATATATTTCAGTTCCATGAGGTGGTTTTTAGAGCAGTTGCTCCATCAGTGGCTCTGTCACCCCCAACAAAACACATGGAACTTAACTGATTTTAACTCATCTCCTAATGAAGTCACCCGATGGGACTTCTGGGACCACCTTCAGAACAGAGTGGGCAATGACTACAGCTACATTGCTGCCTACCTGCCTTGCTACAGTCTCAAACAAATGCCTTCTTTTTTAATGATTTCTCTGAATCCCTGTCATCAAAAAGGAAGATGCATAAATGCATATTCCCTTTAGAATACATTTAGCAGAGCCTGTACCCTCTCGATGCTGAGATCTCAGCAGTGAATCTTCAGAAATAACACGGCAGAGTCTGATCTGTTCCATCCTAGGGCTGAATGGCGAAAATAATAATAAGCAGCACCTTCAGCTCCAACCACCAGCACATTCCAAGATCACAAATTGCAACTGTGTATAAAGAAGGATCTGAAATGCAAATGATCAAGAGGCCATTAGAGACATTAAAGATTTAGCAGATGTATGTTCACCCTGTTTTTAGCAGGGGAGAGAGGATGGGTGAGATGGGGAGACCAGAAGCACTAATTCCACAGAAATAGCTAATGAAATACAGTTACCATATTCATCTTTTCACAGAACAGTCACATGTCTCATTAACAACTGGATAGTAAGTATGCCTTTAACATTTCCGGTGAGCAAAAGATATTCAAAATAAATATTCCCCATTCAACTTCAATTTTAGTGACTATTATTTACATCAATAATTTTGCTTATAGGATGAAAAGCTACCCCAGAGCTGTCTCACAACAGACTAACCTTTAGATGACTTTCCATTCAACTTGGATTGGCCATACACTCTCTTCAGAGCAAAAGAGCCTTTGAGATTCTTTTGCTGCCTACATTAAGTAGCATAAGGACAGAATAGGGGGGATCCTGCAAAACAGATTTTGCAATTTGAATTTTCCAAAGCAGAGAAAGGATCTAAGCCTACTCCTCTTCAAAGGACATTCCTAACATTTACTGCTGCAAAGACATAAAAATAATCCTTATTCATAAAGCCACCCAAAGACCCATGCATATGTGCCAAAACTTGGGATTCCTTTAATTTCCACCTGTAGACACCTTTATGATCAGTGCCATAAAGGTTAAACCCCTATTTTTCAACTAAAATTGGGCTGAGAAGCTTCTATTTTCAGTCTGCAGGCTTTGGGACTGTATTATTGTCACAGTCACATCATGTTATTTCTACCAAAACAGCTGGAGGTTTCCAGTGTAGGAAGCAATTATTATGAAAAGTGTCAACATGTCATTCTCCCCAAGTCAAATGTTTAACGTCACGTTATAGGATTTGACAAGTATCCGGCTCTTAAGGCTCCACCAAGAATAAGGGAAAAGGAGAGAGCACACACGGGTAAGTCACAAGAGAAAAGAACAGTTTACTCACTGCTATGCAAGCAGATTCTGACATTGCTGACTGATGCCACAGTTGTGGTGCATTTCTAGAGTTTAATTGCTTTGGCAGAAGGCAGGCTTAGGTCTGTATGCATGAATGAACACAGTTTGCCTTGACCCAACAATGCATATACAAAAGGCATCAGTTGAAAACAACATGCTAAATAATTACATGTTCAGTAAGTGGTGCAAGCATTTTAGGAGCCAATAATGACAATTCAGGGCAGGGATAACAGAAAATGTCCAGCCTATCAAATGTTTAACAAAGAAACAGTTACTTTGTGATACCTTTCAGGCCCAAAAGGCTCAACTTCCGGACAGCACTAGGCACAAAGTACCACCACACATAGGCCTGAAGCTTCCTGGCAGTGTCTTCCTAGGGACTGTCCACACAGAGAAACAAAGATATGGTCAGATATATCCAGTAGTATATAGTGTATTTACTAGCTTAACCCATGTAGCCTGAAGAGCTGCATTAGAAAACAATAAAACACAAAACTAGACAATAACAAGCTAACAACCTGGCTACACATTCCCAAGAGCAAGTAAAAGCGCTCTCCTCTAAATCCTCCCTACGTTTGTTGGCTAGTAGGCCCATTCGGCTCAATCCAACCTCCCAGAGTGCACTGCAGCCTCAACCTCCAAAGGCAGACATTAACCTTACTGTCTTTTCCAGCAGGGAAAGCAGGCCAACCAGCTCTGTGTGACCAGGGAAGCCTTGGCTCATACCAAAGTCACTACATCCCAGTGAAAGGTTCTTTGGTTCACAGTCTCCAGCTATTGCCTCAGACTGCCCACAAAGGTCCTGGCCTTCCTTTCAGGAACCTGCACAGGTCAGACTGCACACCCAAGAATGAAGTGCACTGGTAGCAAAACTCACTCCAACCACTTTGAGTGCCAAGATCTTGTTCTCTCATTACATTTTGGCACCACAAAGACCACACTACTAAATTTGAAGCTAACAATTTGTGAGAGTATTTGAAAAGGAAGGGGGGAAGAACTTTACCAAAAAGCACTTCAATACTTTTAAGCTGGAGTCAAGACAAGGAAGTGATACAAAACATATGAGATCCCAAATCCAAATGCTGCTTAGTGGGAATCTCCTGTTAGTACAGTATACTCTGCAGCTACACATGGTATATTAAATTAATGGAAACTCTGAGCTTTAGCATATGTTTAATAGCTACAGTCTGCTTTTTTGAGCAATGATACCACTTTCTTACTGTATACAAAAACACACATATGGATGCATTTACGTATGTCAAAAATACCCACACAGGCTTTGATATTACTCAACAACACATATTGTCCACGGTCAAACAGTGCTTTAGGCTGTATTAAGCAACACAGAAGTAAGCTGGTAAAAAGTGTCCTAGCTCCTCAGAACCTAACAAAATCTTAAAAAAAAAAAAGGCCAAAAAACCCTAAACCAAAACCAAAACAAAAACAAAAAAAACAAAAGCAACCAGTCAAGAGAAAGATGCTCTCCCACCATCAGCTTGAGCCCACTAAGCCCTTGCTCTTCCCACAGCAGGGCAAAAAACCTCATCCAATAAGCCAGACAACCTCTCTCACACACAGCTGTAAAAAGGCTGTGGGACACAGCAGGACAAGGGGCAATTTTCCAGCTGCATATCAGTCTACAAACTAAGTATAGCAAAGTATAATCCTCAATATGTGCCACCCAGAAGGGTTAGAGTGACATCATTTGCACATTTGGAAGGTGCTACAGATTGAAATACATCAAAAATTACATGTTGCACCAGTGCACCAAAATTACTGTGGAAATTAGCTGGTTACTCAAACTTAATCAGACAGATAAAGGGAAATCACAAATGCTTTTTAAGTCATGACTGTCACACAGACACTGTGTGGCTGCATCTGAAACAGCTCTCTGTAAACCACACATTTCTGTTCCAGAAAGCTGGTAATGTTGGGCAGTTACACGTTGCACATTCAGCTACAGGACCACCACCCTGTTTTCCTCCCATAGTACAGGCAAATGAAGCAAAACACTGTATCAGAAGAGAGGACAAGCACACCAGGTAGTGTCACAGCAGCGTGCACGAGGAAAAACAGTCCTGCAGCCAGAACGTGGGATTGCTCAATACCCAGCTTCTTTCCGCGAGCCAAGAGTGACATCTGCCGGGACCCGGCCTGCGGCACACGGGCTTCCGGCACCTAAAGGAGTCGAGCCCAGCCGGGGGCCCCTTTCACTGCACTGACTGCCCACATAGCAAAGGCTTTGACTTGGACAGCCCTTCTGTGAGGAAGAAAGGATACCTGTGTCCACTTCGGAGCAGGGAAGGAGACAAAAAACCGGGATATCAAAGGGCAAAAGCATTCACTGTAATCCTTTCCAACTCTGTCCTGCCAGACTTACAGGAACAGCGATACTACCCTAGAAGTGGAACAGAGAACATGGCCATAAGCAGAAAAAAAACAAAAAAAAACCCCCACCCTCAAACAGTAATGCCTTCAAACATTGTTATCTTAGACAAAGAAATCTCACATCCAGGGCTTTAGACACAATACTGCAGTGCAGCTTGGAAGGAAAGCAATAGGCAATGTTGCTGCAACCAGATGTGTGCCACCTACCTCCTCAAATTTGCCAAGATAGGAAATTATCCCAAGACAGGGCCTTGTACCAGTGTCTAATGGCTGTGAACAAATTTCATCACTCTAATACTTTTTTCCCCTTTTACATATAATATGCAGGTATTGTTTAAGTAACTAATCTCAGACCTACCCATGACAGGACTGCAAATACTATCTTTGAATGAAAGAAAGCTTATTTTCTGCGAAACTATAATTTGGAACAGATATTTTGCAGTATTGACAAATTCAGGAAGGGTGCTGTAATAGAAGTGAATGAGTTGTCAGCAGGAAATGCCAACAAAAGGCATCGGGGCAGGAAAGCAGCTCCACAATGACACAGACCTGGCATTCGCACACCAAGACTAAACTTCAGCACACATCCACATCAGCCAAAAATCAATGGTGTTTACAGCCAACATAGTGCCACTCCTGAGCAAAGGCTACAGAGGGCAATACCCAGATCAGTTCTGAAGATTTCAAGGAAGCTCACCGGAGGAAAACATCTCTTTGTGCAGTAACAGAAATTAGATCTACATTGTAGTGTGACTGAATATTCCTTACACTTGAATCCTGGTCTCTTCTATATTAACATTGTCATTCCTGTGAGGCTCTGTGGGCCCCGTAGGCAGCACAGGTTTTGCAGTGATAGTAGGGCTGGTGAGTACATTTTAAGTAACCCTAGGAACTCGCTCCCAGCCATTTTCCCACAGCACCAACTTCAAATGGACCCAATTCTCTGTTTTTGAGGTAGGAGACTCCAGACTGAGACTCAAGTCACAAGCCCTCCCCATTCTAGCCTACTCCTGGACCTCAGGGAAACACAGGAAGAAAGACCGGGGTGCCAAGGGGAGAGATGAAGTAATTACAAAGAAATAAAATCTCAGCTTTGCACTCTGCAGCTCCAACCTCAAGTCTGTTCAACTGCAGGAGGGTGAATGCAATGTAATAGAGCATTACTGCCACCTTGTGCTACACGAAATCTCTACAAGCGAGGGTTTTCTTTTTGCCTTCCTATTTTGTTAAACCACAAAACCAGAACCAATACTTGTATTGGCATGTTCACAACAGAGGGTGAGCAAAACGCTCCTGTCACACCCCGCAAAGGGCCTGCCACTGACTTTCAGCAGAGAGCCCAGACGGCTCTGCTCTCTTCCAAGGCTGGGACACGGTCCCCCCCAGTCCCCCAGTCAGAGCAGAGAGGCCCAGCTCTCTCAGGAGTTCCTCAGCCAGGCACCACAGCAGACACAGTATCTCCCGGTGCCAGCTCTGCCCATTCCGCTTTAAACCAAAGGACACCAATGATTTCACACCTTTATCACCACTATTCAGTGCTGTAAATCACCCATGCCTTTTATTTATGAAAGGAAGCTTGTCAGGAATGCTTCAAATGTGGCAAGACTTTCACTGCGCTGCCCAAAGTGAGGTAAAACGCCTACACAATCAGTTTGTATTAACAGTAATCAGAGGATTTGATTCTGGATGAAACTAAGCCAAGGGACTGAACACCAGAGCTTACTTTGCAAGGACTCCTAGTCTGGCAAGATTTGGGTTTGTTTCCACATGCAAGCATAGTCTGAATAAAGTCATATTCTTACAGAGGGACTTCTGCTACGTTGTTTTCCCAGAAAGGTAGTTAAAGCACAGTACTCCACATCTCTGCAGTCACATATGGAGCAGACCCATTCAATTTATTACAGATGGGATTGAATAGTTTCTTTTAAAATTACATACAAAAGCCTATAAAATGATAATAGAAAATTATATTCTACTGCCTGTTTGAACAGTCCCTGAAAGCTTTATAGAGGAATAATAGAAAATTCTGAAGGCGAGTACAGTTTTTCACAAGAACACACTCCTGAAGAAAGGATATCTGAACATACTCATGCATTTTAACTGAACCATTTGTCTCATTCATATTTTTGACAAGTGTTTTGTATTGTGCTTGTTACCTACTTCCATCCCTTGTTTCCGATATCAATTTCAACTGAAAATTCACGTTAAATCCACATCATTGTGATTGTTCTCCTACAGCTGCTTAACACGAACACAAAAATGATACCTTTGTCCAAAAATGCCAAACTGTTGCCATGTATTTGAAATCTTGGTTTCAACAAATGCTATCACAGAAAGGCAACTGGTGAACCAGAAAATAAAGGAAACTCTTACGAGAGATGAGCCTTAATTCAGAAGGCCTGCTGCAGGAAGGGCTTCACATTCTCTTGACTCAAGGCAGGTTCTGGAAAGCACCTTCAAAAGCTAGTTTCATGGCTATCCTCTGTGGATAGCCACAGTGGAAGATTTTCTGATGCAAGAAAATCTTTCACTATCAGAAAAGAAACCCTGAAGGATCCTCTGCCCACTGCCACAGGAAGCTTCACAGGACTGGCAGTTTAATCATGTAAAATTGTTTCTCATCTAACCAAAAGACTGGCTCTACGCAGATTTGTTCCTATCCAGAGCAGATCCCAGGCTGCTCTGCTGATGCTTCTTTCATAATACTATGAAACAAAAAAATAAAAGCCAACAAACAAGCAAACACTAAACCTAGAAACTGTTATAGAATGAGTTGTTGAATATTTCCCTTCCCTCCATTCATCTCATTCTGTGCTAGACACCAACATTCTGCAAGACTTCATGTATACAACAGTCTGCAAAAAAAAAAAAAACAACTTTAGCTCAGTTTTGTTACTCCTAACTTGTTACCGGCTCTACTATTTCACCAATTCTTTTCTATCTCTACCCCTCTCCCCACACATCAACACTGTCTTCTCTCTTTTCCACCTCCATATGCTGATTCTATACTGCAGAAAAACAGCATTCAGACATGTAAAGTTGCGCAAAATTAATTAGGGTGCACTGATTAGGGAGACTCTAGCTACTACTCTGCCTCATTTGAAATGACGCAGGATGAAAACTCCACTCTGAATCAGTGGGAACAGAAACTAAACATGCACCATCTACATGGCAGTCACTCATGCTCTGGCTGCAAACTACAACCAAAGGGGGACACATGTGCATGCTTCTGCCCAGTGCAAATCCATTCTCAAGTATCTTCTCCAAAGCAACATGAAAAATGTGAAGCTTCATTCTGCTCCAGCGAGACTTTGTCTCAAATGAGCAAGGTACCCAAAGGCTATTAAAATGTTTTCAGTCACAGAAAACCTTTAATACTTGGTTAAGAAATAAAATTCTTTTTTTATTCCTAATTGGGACTAGCAGTAAGCTAAGGCTAGAGCTGGGGTGAGTTGTGGAAGGTAAGTGCATCACTGTAGTGCCTTCCTTTTCCCTGTACAATGCTCTGCTGTAGCCAGGCAGCCATTTTGCATTCACCTCAATTAGACCAGCACACCTCTTCCACAGCATGCTCACTGACAAAGAACCTGCAGGTGCTTCCACCCATAAGAAATAATTCTAACAGAGCCTACAGACAGCCTTTGTGTATGGAGAACAACACAGCATTACTGCTCATGTCCATCCTCTAGTGCACATGCAAAGCATATGTGTTGTGACAGCCACCCTTGACAGGAGCTTGGCTCTTTCACTGAAGCTGTCGGCACTCATTGTTTTAGCTCTGGAGTCCTCTACTTCAGTGCTGCAGCATAAGCCAATGCTGTGGCTGCAACACAGGCACTGTAGAAATACCAGTAGACAGTCAATGGTCTGAAGAGCTAATGTCCAAGGCGACATATCCAGGGAAGACACAGCAGTTGGACCTAACATCTCCCAGAGTGCAACATTTAAAGAAAGAAATTACAATTTTAAGCTTGTCAGCTGCAGAGGAGCAACTCCCTGACAAAGTGGTGACACCTCTGACACAGCTGCCTCCTATCTGACACATAATTTTGCTGTATTACAAGCTCCAACTAATCTTTCTCATTATAGACTTCAATTTTATCATGTAACTACATAGGTCTTATTCAGAAAGGTCATTCTCAGCTTAAATAAAACATTTGTCTCCTAAAACAGGACAGGAGTAATGAATATTATTTTAGTTATGGATTAAGTGTGTTAATATAATACTTCACCCTAATCCTGTTTTCTGAACAGCATGGCTACTTCCAATCTCAAAATGAACTGTGTAATGACAGTGATTTCATACAGCATCAGGCTCCTACAGGTTTGCTGCAAACATCACAGATGTTGTGGCTAACATCCACAACTGAGGATGTGATTAAGCCTGCAATGAGTGGTACTGGAACATACCATGAATTTATTACCATCAGAAGTGTGAAAGGGTGAAGGTAATTACAATTTAAAATCTGTCACATTTATACAAATAAATCAGAGGTAAACTAATACATGGAAATACTTCAGTGTTTAAAATTCAGTTTGTTTCTGTAGAAATCAAATTCCAGATATAAAGCAGTAAGCTCTACACATACACAATGCAGATTTTCATTGCAAGAAAAGACAACACTCCCCAGTTTCATTTACTGTCCTAAACTCATGAACAGCTACTTGAATACAATCTTTAACTCCTGCTCAGTGGTATCATGGGATACAGGAGGACATGCTGGACCAGTTGGTGTTACAGCACCAACACCGACCAGCTATGCTTTCCTCCCTGGGACCAGTGTGGATACCACCAAAGAAGAGCTCTTCACTGGCGCAGTGTGGTTGTTGAGAATAACACAACCATGCCAGAGCTTTCCAGGCAAAGTTTAAGGCATTGCTCAACCCAGCCTTCCATCATCTATGCTGTACTCCACTGCAAGTCCCCTGCTATTTTATTTAGAGCAAAGAGAACCAGCTGCAGACAGATAACAACAAGGAATGATTTACTGTTCCCATTTCATATTTGGTCTAAGTTAACAGCAAATACACAAACACAGCAGGATCATGCACTCAGGTGTCATTCTTCTATGGGCAACCTCTTCATTTCATAACTGGATTAATGTCCCACTGACCTCATCTAAACATACAGAAAGAGCCAGCAAGAGAGCTAAAGTTTTAATGCAGTCTCTTGGCCCTACACTGAGGCTATCAAACAATCTGCTAAAAGAGGATAGAACCTGCAAAAAATTAAATTACATTCCAAAAGGAGAAAAACAAATACAATACGCTCTAATGCTGCTCCTTGCAGCTTAAAAGCCTCACCTCAAAATCTATTTTCATCTTTCAAAAATTACATTTAAAGAAAAAAAAACCAAAATACTAATAAAGCCTACACAGCATTTTCCAGCCCTCCACTCCATAAGCCCACAATTCTACACATAGGATTAGACTCCCACTTCTAATCTCACGCACTGTTCCGCAGCCTGTTTTTCTTTAAACCCTACACTCATGGTACTTGCCAGACAGTGTTCCATCAGCACTGGCACTAGCGTGATAATCCCAGCAACAGTCAAACTTGCTAAAGCTGTTCCTGAGTATAAGCTGCAAACCACTACTGAGGTAGCAGAGCACTGAGGAGGTGTCTGCCTCTTACCATGTAAATTCCTCCCAGTTTTGACTCCTGCAACAAGCACAGCTGCTCCACATGAAGACTCCCATCCCTGCCCCAACCTGCATCAGTGGTGGTCACACAGGTGGCATCCACAAACAAAAGCTCAAGACTACCCATTTCTGACCTACCCTAAATCAGACAAACATTTCACTTAAGCTTCTCCAGCTGCAGCTATCTGAGGAGCAAAGCAGAACATTAATCCAGCTGGCCCAGACCAGCTTTCAAATGTATTTTCCTTCATCCTTCAGTATTTACAGCCTCAGCTAGTAACACTCCTACACCAGCAATTTTTATCCTGTCATTCACACTGCTCTGGTGGGCAGGGAGAGGGATCACAAACAATTTGGGAGAGATCCACGAAAGGCATCTATGGCACACCATAAGCAACCTGCATATGGATCCATAAAAAATTTCATGTATGTTCCTTGAGATTTGTAGGGGAGGCTTCAAGAGGCAAAAATAAATATAATATTTAAATGTCATTACAGAAATCACTGATTTAAGACTCAAAAAAATCCAAGTTATTTTACCAGCTCTGATCCCCCAGCACAGTGATACACAGCGCTGACTGTTCTGTGCCTCAGTTTCTCCACCTGTAAAATACAGGGGAAATTATTGCCTTTTTTTTTTTTAAATTTAAGACCTACCTGGAAATAAATATTATTTAAAAGCTTTGTGTTGCTACTGTTCTGCCTCTTAGGTTTGCCTCCATAAACCTCTGCTCACTACGTCAAGTACTGAGACCTTTAATTACTGAGTCTGCTGTAATCAAACTCTGGGATTCAGCATCACATGCCACAGGTCTACAAACCATCCTCCTGTTTGACTATATATAAATAATAGTTGAGTTGCTTTGGTGTTTACACATGAAAAGCTGAGGGGGATGGGGGGGAGGGGCTGAACACCACAATATACTGTAAGCATTGATGTAGCTAGTGACAGTTACGTCTTCCAAGTCACGGTTGCAAACATTTGACATGCACATTCCAGCTCCCAGAAAATGGGATCACATAAAACCAGAGAAGGAACAGAATACAAAAGAGCATTAGTCAAAGCAGCAAGGTAAGCCATGCTACCATTAAGACAAAGCCTTCCTAGCAGAACTACCTGGTCAACACAGGGACACAAACAGAAACTTTCATATAACCTGCATGGTCAAAGAACTATTTCCACTGCTCCCAGCTGTTAGGCTGAGTTTGGTAAAGATACAAACCCTGCACATCTTCAAGGGTGCTCTGACAGTTCAAACCTTGAAGGATGTGGTTTCTTCAAGTAAATTTGCTGGTTTGTTATTAATCATACATAAGGTCTTGCGTAAGGACCAATAAGCCTTTGTGCGACCTACTGTCCAAACAAATTCGTTAACATTACCCCAATGCCAGCAAGTTTACAATCACTGCTTTAATAATTATATGTGTATTTCATGTCTCAGACATGATCCTCCCATGTTACATGACCTAGCCTTCACAAGCCTTCATTTTAAAAGCTTCATCTGTATTCCTACTGCTTCCTGGAGGAATCCCATGGAAGAGCTTTTGTGTATGCTTAGCAATTTTAAAAACACATGACTTCATCAGAAGCAGAGTCAGTTCTGCTCTGTAGAAGCATGACACAAAACCAGTTAAAAATCAGTGGGAGCTTCCCATTAGGTAGCCGGGCCTTGAAAATCCCTTATACCTCCCTGATGAATCATTTAATGTTGCGCACTAATTTGTGGAGAAAACGAATCCTCCTGCCACTCTCCATCCCTTGTACTATATTTCTTCAATTTCTACCTTCCTGGAAGCTTCTGTTGCTTTTAAAATATACATGTAAAAATCTGGTTTGACCTCATTCTCCCTAACATCACAGAAATCAAAGGAACTGGATAGGCTAAAAGCACCAATCAGGACGGCATCCCTCCTCTACCCACTGCCTCAGCTGCTGCTTCCCACAGTGTAAGCAGCTCATTCCCAGGCTTGCTAAAACATGCATGGTTTCAATGTAGAAAGCTCTAGCTGAGCCTCTCAGAGGAAAGAGGACACAGGTCACAAGTTGCCTCAGCTATAAGAAGCCCAACTCACAGGTATCAGTTGCTCTGCAGGGACTCTCTGGCCAAGTTTGCTGGGTGTACATCTACACAAAGGCAAACCCAGCAGGATTCTTTCAGACAGAAATACACATCCTTAGCAAGACACTGAACAAATAGAGGATAAAGAAGAAGTGCACCAAGAAAAAAAACTTTTAAAACAGTGAGACTACAACTCTCATCGTAAACATTTAGGTTAACTTTGGCATGCTGAGCAAGGTCTACAGAAGTACAATGTCCTAGCTTTAGAAATAACACAGCTGTGCCATACCTCCCACAGCTGTGAACAGGGGTACAAAGGTGCTGATGCTGTTCTAACTAGGCTCTTCACAGGGAAACAATTAGAAAAAAAAATACTATTTGAAAAGCAGCAGGCCAGTTACACTCTTCTCAGGGAATGTTTGCAGTCAAGTCTCACATTTGTTTTCATCCCACAGCAGAATACTTAAAGTTTCAAACACTTCATCTAGTACAGAAATTAGAAGCCAACTTCTTTCAAATGCGTAATAGCCTGAAGGCTTCCACCTGGCCACAGCATTGCAAAACCTACCCACATTATATGAAACCCACTCTAGCCTTAGGCAAAAGGGGTTAGTGCCTGGGCAGCATGGTGTTACCTCTGAATATCATCCCCCCTCACAAGTGATTAGTTTCTAGGGTCAGCCTACTTGAAGTATAAGGCATTAACATCACCCTAGAAAAACACCATTCTGATCATGGCCCTCCCTCGCCCTGAACCAGACCCTTGGAAAGCTATGTTGATTAAAGTCAGGATCTGACCTGCATGCACATCTGCCTTCTCCTCAAACCACCACCTGCCTAGGAATTCTGCATGTGTAGTCCACCAACAAAGACACCAAGCTAAGCCACACAGCTCAGTCAACCAGATAGGTCCTCTTGGCATTAATGAGAACTGCTTTCACATACAAATGCCTTGAGGATGAAATCCTAATGGTAACTTGTGAGTGAAGTAACTATTATAAGACTGCTTAGAACTATATGTAAATCTTCAATTTAAAAAACAAATTACTGGAGTGCAAAATGTTACCTTTTTGCTGCCAGAGAAAGAGAAGCAAGAAAGAAGAACGCAAAATTGCTCCACACTTGCATTTTACTCATTTTGATCATTTCCACTTCATGGTAAATCAATTTGTGCTGCTCCCATGGGGGTTTGGGAGCCCACATTTCCTTTCATCTAGCAACCAAATTCTTATCTAACTGTCCTGTACTGCCATCTCTTTCTGAAGCAGTGCTCCTCGGGGATGGCTTTAGGATTCTTAGGCTGTCGCTATCTAGCACAAGAGGTTTGGTTTAGTTTTTTTTTTAATATCTCTTTGAAGGATTAACACTGAATGCTTTACACACAGCACCAATATAAATTCCATCTTTACAACAACTCCAATGAGTTAAACCCAGGCAGCCAAACCTTCTTATTCAGCAAGCTTTCTCCAAGGGTCGGTAGGAAGCCAGAAACAGGAAAGGGATATCTGCGTTAGTAGCAAAACTACAACTGAGCGTACTAAACCAATGCAAGTTCTACACAGCAATTAACAGGATCAGCGGCATCATGCTGCTAGTAACATTTACAGGACTGCCAACAGAAAACTAGGGAAAAAAATACAGAAATTGAAAAATGCTTTTAAAAACCACATTGTTCTATATTAATTTATATTGAAAAAGGCAAGAAATTGATAGTTCATTACTGCTGAATTACAGCACAAAGATGACAAAATAAATACTACGGAAACCTAAGGCTAATGCCACACCAATGACCTTACAAAGTGTTTCTTAGTTACACATTTGCTGATTTTTCCAATAAAAGAGGTACTGTTTTTCTTAGAGGTTTCTCTGTTGCTCCCCATTCACTTGCTTCATAGTGTATGCTATCCCATTCATAGATACAAGCACATACTGCTTCATTAATGCAGAGAAATCCTTGATTAGGGAAAAGACTTGTAAAGAAAAGAAAAATCCATTCCAACCAGGAAAGCCTAATCAAGTACTGGAAAGCTGTCAGCCAGGCACAGAAACAAAGGTGAGCTTGGTCTTTAGAGGAATGTAGCATGCTGCAAAATTCGGCACTAACTCATGCTGTGTGGCACAGAAATAGCTGTATTTGGCAGTTATCTGACAAACTTTCTTAGGACCCACTCTCATAGCAAAGGCCATTTATTTATTCTTTTTTTTTCCAACAGGTACTTTAAACACCCACTCTCACGTACCCCAGGTTAAAACCTTTCTTACTTTGACTGGCACAACACATTACAAGGAAGTTTCCTTAAGACACAGCAAGAAGTCAGTAAAGAGGCTCCCAGAGAGACTGCAGAACCAAAGCCTCTGAAGGGGCAGCTGGTAACATCCCTGAGGTAAAACAGACCCCAAGCCCCAACCCTCACTGCCTACCTTCTCACAGCCTGAGGAGAGCACCAGGGCTGACACACGTCTCGAGACACTGGCACTCCTGATACGGTTATAAGCACACTGAGCTGCCCAAAAGGTTTTCCGACTTCAGAAACAGCAACAACTGCAATATGATGGAGGTGAAAGCACTCAAACCACAAACGCAACACCCTGGAGACTGGTCTCACCTGCGAGCCATTTCAGCAATAGCATTCAGCACTGCCCTCGCCACAGAAGTCACCTGTAACTCCCAGTGCTTGGGACTTCGTGAGGTAATTTAACAAGAAATAACTGCTAACTCGTCTTTTCGTCACAGCACATCTCCCCGCAGCATCGGCAGCAGCAGCTACCAGTCTTCCCCGCCGGCGCCCCCCACCTCAGGGCGCTGTAGAATCGAGACCGTGTGGGGCGAAGAGCTGAGAGAAGTAGACAAAATGGCGCCCCCATGCATCAGGAGAGGACATAAACCTCACCACCCGCCATTTTACCTCAGGTATGAAGAAAGGCTTCAGCTGAGGAGGCCACCTCTTCCTCTTCTCGCTAATTAAAGCACCAAATCCTTTAAATGAGTGTTTCTGCTCCTTTCTGGAAGTTCCTTAAACAGGTGGATTGTTTTGTTTCCTGTCATGTTAGTTGAGGCACAGCAACAGATGTTGGAATGTAGTACTAGTATACTTCAGAAGGTGAGTCAGCTTTTAGTACTAGCAAGGCAATGCAAGTTTTTATCTAGAAAGCCATCATTAGTACAAGATGATACTAATTATATAGATAGGTGTGTTGACTTTTGTTTTTCTTAATGCACTTGGTGATACTGTGTTGAACTGTATTCTTGTTTCAATAACCCAAATAAAATGGTTGTCAGGGGAGGGAGAGAGGGAAAAGGTATAAGGGTGCTGTTGTTAAGACAGGAGTTTGCAAGCATGAGATTAAAGCCTCGTTCAGTAAGATGCCAAAGGCAAACAGATTCCCTTAGCTCTCTCTGCCTGTGCTTAGGCTCGGTTTGCAGGAGTGGGGCTCAGGGAGCTGTAGGTAGTAAGAAATGCTGAGCTTGCTGCTTGTGATCAGAAAGGTTCTGTCACTGGATCAAAATGGTTCACAGGTAAGACTAATTTGTGGTAGTTTTAGGCCAAATTCATTCAGCCCAAGGGACTTTAAATTTTCTTTTAGTATTCTTATTCAGTGAAATAGCTCAGACATTTTCTGAAGTAAACAACTTGCTTCATACTGCTTGGATGCAAATAAGAAAGAAATTGGCTAGGGCTAATACTGTTTTTTCCTCTCCAGTTTTGTTACTTGAAATCCAATTATGTATGAAAATCTCAGATTCTGGATTTAAAAAACCTAAATCCTGTATTGCAGGCAGTGAATGACACCAGCCAGTGCTGCTGTTTGTAGTGCAACATTTTCTTTTCATGTGTGATTGCTGCTGGCCCTGACAGAACTCATACGCTTGACAGCGAGCACTAGGCTCAGGTCTAGAGCTTGCAAGGAAATCCTTCAGCAGCACACAGGCTGGTTTTGCTGAGGCTA
This sequence comes from Pezoporus occidentalis, assembly GCF_034315485.1. Taxonomy (NCBI): domain Eukaryota; kingdom Metazoa; phylum Chordata; class Aves; order Psittaciformes; family Psittacidae; genus Pezoporus; species Pezoporus occidentalis. The sequence goes on from NW_026912887.1 coordinate 1,704,335, forward strand.
GAAGCTAAAGGTGGGCTGTTCCTTTCACCATGGCCAGTAGTAATCTTGTGCACAGAGGAAATACACCAAACAGTGGTGGTATTTTTCTGGTGTTTTTCCATGGTAAGTACTAGGGAGAAGCAAAACTAAGCCTGGCACCCACAGTTACTCCAGAACTCCTGTGATTGCTTTATGTGTAATTTTTTTTTATTATCATTTTTCTGTGGTGCAGTCTCCTGTGCCAATCACCTCATCTTATTCAAGAGGGAAAACATACCTGTCTATTTTTGTAATCCTTACTGCCATTTGCACAGCCCTGGAAGGGATTTCTGTAAATTGCCCCTTAGGTATTATCATCTCACCAGGCATTAGACGTATTTTTCTGCTCTAAAAGGCAAAAATAAAAGTTAAAATAAATGGGTGGTCTACAGAAGTAGACACCACCAAAAAAAAAAATTGTTTGTTTAGTAGTTCAGTTATTTTGGGAACACTTACATAATGGGGAAGGAGATGCTGTGAAAATTACCTATTTCTCCAGTTGAGAACTCTACTCCTATGTAAATTCTCTAATGTGCTGATTTTTTTCCACGCCTACCATGACTACTGCAGTCTCTAGGCAGAAAATGGTGAACTGTGAATGACTTTCCGCCCCTTTAGGGATTCTGGCAAGTCTGAGTAATGATTGCTTCCATTCTGAAAACAGCTGCAGCAAGAAATGTATTGGATTGCTAAAGATTTTCCTGACTAATAATCTCTCAGTAGCTCTTCTTTGTATGGCAGAGTGATGTTGTCATTTGTGTAGTATAAAATGTTCTAGAGCTTGATTGCCCAGTGAAGACATAAAGCAGGGTAGAGTTTTATTGTCTGCATATGAAATACCTGTATTTAAGCTACGGAATTTAAAAGATAGTCCTGGGATTTCATACCAGCTATTAAAATAATAACTTTTAGTGGGAAGCAATGCAAATAAGTACTCTTTGCATTGGTTGGCAACTTGCTAATTTGCTCTAAACCAAGCACTAATATTTCACTGTATTGGTGGAACTCAGGGAAAATCTCTTTTTGAAGCTGGGAGAAGACACTATCAGGAGCAGGCCAGTCCCCAGTCTTTGTCTTCCTAATGAGCTGTCTGTAAACCAGTTAGACTGTGCAGCTGCTTTATAAGGGTGTTGGGAAAGGCTCCTGCATTATGTGCTCAACCTAAGATCAGAGTGTTAAACTCTGTTTTCAGGCATGCTTTAGAAAGAAGTTCCATAGTAATTATTAGTAAGTTCAACACAGCATGAGAACAATTCTCCTATTAAGAAAAGTGGTGGTATTTGTATAAAGTTGCCATGAGTTTGTCATCCTTATATTTGTATAAAGTTGCCATGTTTTTGTCATCCTTAGGCATCCTTAGGCTAGGGTGATACTCTTCTCAAGGGATAGTCCTAGTGGCATCAATAACATAGGTGAAATCCTGATTATCTTGATTATCAGTAGGGGAATCTGAACTTTTGTTTGAATTAGTGTTCTGCTCTCATCCATGTTGAGTAGTAAAACTTTAACCCTCTTTTCTATGCGTTATTTAGCCATTAAAAGTTAGAAGTGGCATATACAGACTAGGAAAGAACTTGCAGGGTCATCTAATCTGTCATCATCTTCCAGAGAAGAATCACTGCTATTCTAATCACAAAACATGGAACATGATCCAGGTTCTGCAAATCTCTTGTGCAGTCTGAAGATGGATATCAATCTGACAGAATTCTTTTGAGATTGTTGGGGTACTTTTGGTTATGAATTCCATCTTTTTTGCCCCAGTTTACTGTCACATGTACCATGTCAATCACTTCGTGTTTCTTAAAAGTACCCTTGCTATTCTGAGTCAAAGCTGTGAATCTCTGGCAAGCAGCTACCTGCTGATTCAGTGAACTGGAAGTAAGAAGACTGCTTACCAGTATGAGTAGAGGGTTTGCAAGTGTGGACATTCTACAAGTTGCACTGTTTGACCTTCAGCTTGGGTGGTCTGACCAATCTGCCTGACTCCTGTTGAGTGGGGGGGAGTCCTGCAGTGCAGGATCATGCATATGTTTATCCCTGGAAGCTAGGGAGTACATTAGTGAAACTGCATGCACAGCATTGGCTAATGGTGCCACTTCTGCTGGTTATGGAGTCAATGACTCGAGAGGGATTATGTTTGTTGACAGAGAGCACATCTGGCTGCCATACAGCCATGCGCTCCAGAGGTCTAATTCTGTCTGATTTACTCCCCATCCGGTTCATGGCTGTAACTCTTCCAAATGTGCCACATGTTGATAAATATAATTCTTTTATCAGTGACTAAATCCGAACAGAACTTGGTCTTCTGTTTGTGTCTGTAGATTTTAATTTAATTTTAGTGATACATTTGGATTTAGGAGGCTGAATATAAGTACTTGATGTATGACTAGATCTGCAATGTCAGTGCTTCATGACCAGAATATGTAACTGTTAGAATAAGGCTTTCCAAGTCCCTTGCTTTATTTAAAGGAGTGGGTTTTTTTCTCCTAAAGTCTAATTTCTGGGATAGAACAGTTGTACTGTAAATGTGTGTGTGTATAAAGAATGATAATACTGATAACCTTTTGGCCACCCAAAGTCTTCATGCTTTTCCTAGTTGTCAAATGTCAGCATTGCTCAGTGTTACAGCACATACAGATCTGGAGCCTGGAACTTTCTCTCCTTTGCAGACAGGGCTTTTTGGAAGGTTTTCTAGTATCTGTACTTGTTCTCTGGGGCAATGCTACCTGTGTGGAACTTGCTTATGCATATGAGAGAGGGCAGCAGCACAAACTGTATTTAAACTAAAAGTCACAGAGCGGTAGTAGTTAAAACATGCATGAATCCCCTTTTCCACCCTCAGATAAGTATGGGTGGTTCTAGTTCTATTTTAATAAAGAATTAATTAGGGTCATTATTCATTCTAGTTTTATATTTATGCTAAAGTTTTTTATTCTTTTTATGGGTGCTCATCCAAGGTAAAGGAAATGTGTCTAGCACATACGAAAGGAGCTACAATTAAAGTTGCGTATCTACTTTTTACCATGCTATGGGTGATTTGCCTTTGCTTTCTTAATCAATTTAGAGTATTTATTCTCAATGAAATTTTTGTTAGATTTTGTTCTCTATGTATGAGTTCACAGCTTCCATTCCACCACTGTTAGGCCAGGAAGATCCGATTCACTTCTTCCAGGACAGTGAGAGTTCTTTAAGCTAAATGCAGAAAATGTAGTGGCTGTTGAATTTAGCAAAAAATATTTTGGTAAATATATTCTACTTGCTTACAGGCTTTCTATGGCAGTGTTACTTCTGCACCCTTTTTTGCCCTTTGGTGAAGTAGAGCAGTGTAGCTATCCTTTGTACAGATGGGGAAGGTATTTTTATCAAACTGATGCATTTAATTGCATTTCGGGCTTCCCTGCTCATTGATGTACTTTTGATCTTTCATACTGTGTTGTGATAGAATTTCTATTTACTTCACTTTAGTAACTACAGGGTGCTTTGTGGACTAATTGCACACAGAGTTAGGTAGCTTGCATGTTCGCTGTTCTTCTGAGTGTGTGTCATCAATGTAGACTAAGTTTAATGAACTGATCTAGTAAGCATGATCCAAAAGAATTAGAATGAAACTTGGAGTCATATACTTCTGAGTTTGTATTTAGGTGATGACAGTGATTAACTTGCCTACTCCTTTTCTGCCTGTAAACCAGGGCTGATTATAGTTATACCTTTCTATTGAAAGCTTTGAGTCTCTTTATTGCTACTCAGAACATGGCAGCTGGTCAGATGGGTGCTGCATCATTAATTCTGTAATTGTAGCTTGCTTTATAATTTCATAGGGATCCCAAATTTGGTAAATCGCCTTTTCTTTCTCATGGGGAATATTCCAGTAAGTCTGCAATGTTTGTTTTCTGTTTCTTTTTTCATTTGATTTGGGTTTTTCTTTTTAAATGTCAGCAATTTGCAAGTATGTTGTAACTAATTTCTCTGCTGTAATTCATTTATGCTGATCAGACTCATTCTCCAAATACCAGGCTCAGCAAGCTCATGAAGTAGTTTAAAAAGCGGAGTTTGCTCCTTTGCATGGAACACAGTTTTCTGGTATCTTAAGAAGAGTAATAACAATGTATCAGAAGACTCTGTGCTTGTTCTTTTACTTGTTTTTTCTCATGACACTTTGGTGCCCTTTGGTTTTCTGCCTTTAACCATCTTGTCACGCACACTTCCTACTTTCTGAAGTCATATGCTTTATATGACTTCAGAAATGCTACATCAACTATGTAGCATATGACATATGCTACATCAACTCTGGGCAACCAAGGAGTCTGCAAACCAAGCTTTGTTGCAAAAGATGGAAGGACATGCATTGGCAGTGCTGTTTCCTCAGCCACACCCAGGCAAAATGTTCAAAGACAGCATAACAAGATCTTGATTCAAATGAGAACCTAATGCATTCAAAAGTCTTTCTTGCCAGTTCAGTAAGTTTCAAAGGTATGAACTGAGGATGAGTGGTCAGATGGCTGTTCAGAATTATGAAGACAGTGGATCTAAATTTCCTTTCCACTACTTAGAGTTCAGTTTTAATTCCCTTGGTCTCACTAGAGCTAACTGTGTGTGAAGTACTGTAATGCAGTAGAGAATCTGATCTACATAAATTCTGCAGAAGTCTAAATGGTGCTTGATTAAATGATAGTTGTGGGCTTCTCCAGTATGTATATCTGATATAGGGTAAGACCACTCATTTTGACTTGGGTAATTAGAGATCTAACCAGCCTTGTTTACTTGCGGATTCATAATTCTGGTCATAATGACCAGAAAGTCCTTCCATGCAAACTTTGCTAAGCTGCTTCCACCTGCTGCCATTCCAAGGTCTCACTTTGCTTCTCCACTTTGCCTCACTCTTTGCTACTTGGTCAATACTTTATTCCTGCTCTCAGTCCTAGACATGCACTTACGAATCTTTTAACAATCTCTCCCCTGCCTTAAGCCATGATGCGTATTACAAGAGTAGACATACTCAGGGTGTCCAGAAAAGATGAATCCTCTTTCCGTTTTGAGATTACTATCTGCTTAAGAAATGGGGCTGTCTCCTACCAGATCCCTGTTGCAATAGGCCACAGATGTATTTCTTCAAGGACAAAAGAGAGTAGAGGTTCCTTTCCTGCTTATTTCCTGCAAGTGGTTGATAGTGTTGTAGATCTGAGAACTCCTTTGGGGAATCAAACTCAATCAGGCAAATAATTTAAATATTTGATTTCTAATGTCTTGGTTAATTTTAATCCAAAGTGCAGCCCAACCTAATATTTACTTGTTAATAAAAATTGGATGCCATTTTCCAAAATGGCAGTTTAATATGCTTATGATTATCTCTGTATTTGTATTACTTATTGTATCCTCCTGAAATATACCTAATAAAGATTGGTTTGTAAAGAATTTGATAGGTCACACTCATCCTGTTCAAACAAATGACTGGGCTTCTCTGTGTTTACAGAGAGGATGAACTGGCTTTCATGGATACAGTTTTGATCTGATAATTTTAATCTTTGTAGACAGCACTGAATTTTGCTACTTCAGTTCCTGTGGGTCAAACTCACAGCTAAATTCTGGTTGTTGCATACTCTTATCATTTCTAATAAACAAAATGAACATTGTACTTAGAGTAAGTGTATGGTCCCTGAAATGCATCTTTTGCCTGGGGTTAATATGGTTTCAAGTGTCTTGTGTAATGAAAGTGACAGGTTGCTTTCAAGTAAGGCAGTTGGTAGGGGCTCATCAGCTCAGGGCAGTGCCCAGTGTGTATTTCCTGCACACATAGCTAGAAAGGAAAATTGGCTGGGTGCACTGCAGGATGGATCTTTGCTTCCCTGCATAGAGCAAAGATAAGTCTCCTGGCCTCTGCTGTGCCCAAATAAGCAGACAGACCTGATGGATGCAAAAGCTTCCTATCTGAGTCATGAAGAGCACAGAGGTGAACTTGGCAAATGTTCTGTTCTGAATGCACTTGAATTATCAGCTGTACCCTAACAGCCTCTGAGCAAATGGCTTCAGAATACAGCTTTCTGGATCAAAGCCAGTGATGTAGCTGTGGATCTGTCAGTCAGATGGGCTATCATGCCTTAGAAAAGGGATGCCAGTGGCAGGATGCATTTGTGCTACTTTGGGTTTCTGTCCATTTTCTAAGGATGCGTGCAGCAAATGTCTGGCTCTAGCCCTGTTCTCATATAAAGAATTAAACAACAGTGATTCTCCTCAAAGTAACTATACACTCCAGAAAAGGAGCCTTGCTGGGTGTCAGTATTCCTGCCAGCATTTGTGTTATCAGGAGCACCTCTGGCTACTGGTCATGCAGAAGCAGTAGCTTGGTGAGCAGATGTCGTGGTTTAAGTGCTGAACCCAGGACAGCAGATACTAATGGGAGAAGAACTTGGAGCTTTCTGCTTGAAAATCTTATCTTAAGAACACATTCAAGTTTTCCTAAAAATAGGCATGTTAATGTTCCCTTTATGGGTTTCTCATCCCTTTTTCTATCTTGAGTTTGGTAGATCCCACTTAAAAACTTCCCGGTTCACATCTCACTGACGTGTGTGCTGCGCTGTCCCATGTTTCACCTACTTTGCACAAACTTGTGCCTGTTGCATTAATCCTTGTTACTTCTTGCAGTGATAATGGTATGAAATACTACTCCAAGTGTGGAAGTGAGAGGATAAAACTGGAGGCTAGATTTCTGCTTTGTGTTTCTGGGCATTCTGCTAGCTGACAAACTTCAGTGTAATTCTTTACCTCTGAAGACATACTAAAGCAGAGAGGAGCAGCATCACCTCTCTCTGCTTTGTTGTTGCAGAGAGAGGTGATTATTTTGCATTGTTCCAGCCTTGTTCAAACAAACTTTAGAGGACTGGAGGTCAGTTTCTTTGGACTGATTAAAACTTTCAGGTTTTAATCAGGGAGAGGTCAAGCTGTTCTCTCATAGGAGAGAGATGCTTTTTTGACCTTGATTTTAGCTGCATTTGGCAAGAGAAGCTTGCTGCTAACATAGGTGCTCAAGAGCATGCCCCTCTCCAAATGAGGATCTACCCCTCAATGAGATTGTCTTTATTCAGTAAATTAAAACATACCATCCCCAATCCAGGGCATGGGAGGAGATGGCCTCTTCTGTTAATGGTTTTGTTGATTACAAAAACCTGTATTTAATTGCAGTGTGCATGACTGGTATGTTCCAGGCAAACAGTGTGTCACCCGAGGAATGGGGGAAAGTGAGTTATTTGTTCTGCCAATAGGTCAGGCATTTTTCTTCATTCCTCCCTGTGATGTGTTTTATGTGTTGTATATGCATGCATATTAATCACTGTAGGCAGTGTTTAATTACAGGCAAATGGTAATTATTGCTTCTTAAATCAGTGTGTCTTCAAAAGTAGGTGCTAGCATACAAGAAAAAATCTGTGAGCAAAACCGCAAAGCTCTCCTGTGTGCTGTAAGTCATCTTCGCTACCTGGCAGAATCTTACCTGCTCTTTCACGCAAGTAGCGTTCAAAGGAAAGAAAAATGTTCCTAACTCTGTAAAACAAGGAACTGATTTACAGCCAAAGCCTCTTTTTGTTTGTTTGTGGGGTTTTTCTTTGGTTTTTGTTGTTGTTGTTGTTGTTGTTTTTTATTGGAGGAGGCAAAGCCTACATATATCAGTGAAGTGTCTTTCGGAGGAAAGTTTTCAGTACAAATGCTCAGTGAATTCAATTAACTCTACTGCACTTTGGCCAAGTTCCTTTGACACTGAACATATGTCTGTACAGTGGATCTGTATGTGGAGAAAAAGAGGGGGTTGTGCCTCTTGGTTCCCCTGATGTGCTTTTGGCTGCCTTGCAGGAGCTGGCTGTGATCACCTAAAATAGTGTTAGTGCTGTTCTGCCAGCTTGGGACAAAGCTTGGTATGTTGAGACGTAGAGGAAGTTAGAGTCGTGCGCATGCATCCTGTATGTTTTAAATGGGAAATCACACTCTAATCACCCTGAATGTAGCTTTGCACCTTACTTCATGACTTAATCTACCCCTGTGACTTCACTCACCAGTTTTCTTCCTTCAGAGTTCAAGCTACTGAAATGGCTTATCTGGCAAAGTATATAGCTGTAGCACTGCCATCAAAATGATGGTGAGGAGGCAGTTAAGGTAACTTGCACTGATGTTTTGCTACGCCGACAGCTGATAGGACAATCTGATGCATCATAAATGCACATTTTAGAAGTGTACTTAATCCTACCATAGAAATGTGTGGGCTCAGTTCAAACATGACAAATGTGTACATGTTGTGGATTGTGGCAGTGATGTGTTTTAAGGCTATTGGTATGATTTTAAGTTGAATAGTAAGAGACCTTATAGACTTTATGTATGCAAGGAATTTGGCAAGGGGGCAAACTCTGGCTGACCCCCTAATTGCATCTCAGATGCAGATTGCCAAAGCTAGCTGCAAACATGAGAGATTTCAGGAGAATCTTTGCCAGGTATAGATGAGAAATGAGCATTTCTGCAAGTTGGTTGTTAAATCATTTGATGCACAGTTCGAAGGAGTTTGAGTCAGACCTTTGAACATGTGTGAGCCTGTTCTGGACTGACTTACCAGACAATATTTTAGGCACCAAAACTGCAGGACTTGTCACTGAATAGACCTTTGTCTATGTGCCAGACTGCTTGCTGCTGCTCTAGAATACTGAGAGGGATTGAGATCTCTGGTCAAGCAGTTATTTACAACTATTTCTTCCTACTAAGTTGTGGTTTAGCTCACTTAGCAGGAGTTCATGATTCATGTTAATATGAAATACATGCCTGCCAGTGTAAGTCATCTAACTTGTACCGAACCTGGGGTCAATACTATGACCATTATTACTAACCCTAACAGGGAGAGTTTGGGAAGGGAGGAGGAATGCTGCTAATGTGAATAATCTTACAATGAATAGTCTTTTTAATAGGCTCTGGTTCTGTATCTCATCCAAAAGGCAAGCTCATGTTCTGTTCAATTAAAGGACTACTTAGCTCTTGTGAAGGACATAGCACAGAAGTTTGTAAATTGCGTATCCAGCATGAAGCAGGCTTCCTTAAAAATTCTAACCTAGTAACCTTTGCTTTTGTATCTTCTGGCCTTTAGTACAAGGCATTCTTTACTACTGCACCACTCTTCTGTGATGCTTTTTGTCACTGAAAGATCTGTAGAATTAACAGCAAAAACCTTTAAAGTGAAAGAACATGTTCCCTAGCTGAAAGCTAACATGCATTCACATCAGCTGTGAATCACGTACAGAGGGAAGCAGCAGTGCATACTGAGTAGTGGGTTACATCACTGCCCTGTCTTTAGAGCATTGGGAAGGTAGAAATTTAGGCTAAAGAAAGCATTATGTGTCTTACTGCAAAGTTTCTAGATAATGCTGTGTTTGTAATTGATTACTTAGTAGCTTGCTTTCCTACAAAGGTTATAGGGAAGAGAAGAATGATAATCAATGGCAGGAAGGGACTCATGAGTGAGACTGGTGATTTAAATAGAAGAGCTTTATGTCTATTTGTCTACCTTTATGAAACAGCATTTTTGCTTCATTAGTACCATGGGGAGCTTCATCCTCCTCCCTCTACAAAAAGTCTGCCAGGTTTGGTTTCTGGAATTCATGACAAATGCCAGTGCATCATCTCCAGGCAGAGAAGAGCTTCGCAAGGTTCCAGAAGGAAGTGAACAAAAACTTTACAAAGCAAATTATTTATAGGAATTGTTCCTCAACAGGAAATGGGACGAGTCCTGCTCTGAATTTAAGTCTAACTTAATAAACCTTAAAGCAAGCAGCCAGAATGTTGTGGACAGAAAAACACGTGACTTACCAAGAAAAACTTGCTGAGAAAAAGTAATCCAGAGTTACTCAAGAGGAGGAACCATGGTTAGTTTGGGAAGTTCTCTCAGCTGCAGGTTACCTAGAAGCTAGAAAGATACTGGGGATTAACAGCTACATTTCTCCTTGTTTCCCAGGCTATTATATGTGGCAGGGTACCAGGCATCTGCAGAAGAGGCACGATAGAGAGATGTAAAGCCTCTACTCAAACTATTGTCTGACTTGTATTGCTGAGCTTCACCTCAACCTGTGCAAACTTATGTCATTCCCTTGTTGTTAAAACATGACAAAGTTTTATGAGCCTGGTTAACTTCTTGTCTGGGTGGATATTGTCCTTTTCAGTTCTTTGAGAATCTGCACAAGGTAGCCAAAGGAAACTTCAGATCTTATTGTCTGCCCCAGTAGGTCTATTGTTATGTTAGTTAGAAATGAGACCAATTGAAATCTATGTGGATTTAATTCTTAATGAGATGACCTGTGTGTGACTGATTACTTTTAATAGTTGCTCTGTGATCCTCTGGGAAAATTTAATTTCTTAACTACATTTATCGGAAAAGGTTTTCATGTGAGTGCCAGGAATTTGTAGGATTTGAGTCTTAGATCTGAAAACTAATCTTTTTTAGGGTAAAGCCAGGTTGGACGGGGCTTGAAGCAACCTAGGCTAGTGGAACCCCCGTGGCAGGGGGTTGGAGCTGGATGAGCTTTAAGGTCCCTTCCAACCCAAACCAGTCTAGGATTCTGAGATAAAGTAGTTTTTATTATGATGGTGATCTCATAGTTGTTTTCTAAACCCATGACAGTGTTTTTCTAAGATTCTGAGTTGGGCCTTGCCAAACACTAATCATTACACAGCCTCTTTCTTTTTTGTCAGTGCCAAACAAAATGTAGCTCTCAGCTTAGAGACTCTCAGAATCGCCAAAGTCTGGGCAGAGAGGCAATAGGCTTTTATCCTCTGCTTCATATATTTCTTAATGTCTATACAAGCTTTGGCAGGTTAATTTGCCATGGGAGTTTTCAGCTGAGCTTACGTGAGCATCTAACTGAAGGAGAACCAAGGTAGTTGAACCAGGTGTATATTGAGAGCAGAAGTGCTAACAAATAAATACACAGCACCTCTATTCACCAAACTGCCCAAAGTAAGCCAATTATAAGAGAAAAAAAACGATTTTCCCTCACCCATGAGATGATGCACATACCCTGTATCAAAATGGTATCAGAGGCTGCCATGGCAGTCTTAATATAAAATCAGACAATATCCAACTTTTTTCCATTCAATTAAGAAGGATTATGGGCTAAGTTTAGATGTTTTCTAGATCCCTTGAACTCTCCCTTACTTTGTCAAGAGTCTCACCGATTTGGAGGCAAAGAGATTATTCCACTTAATCCCTATGAAATGTGTTCTTCCATCCAAGCAGCACATTCCGAGAGAAAGTTCAAGGGGGTACTTATCAGGCTGGTTTGCCTGACAAACAGAAAATGCATAGAATCTGCATAGGTGTGTTTAATGAGTCATGAATTTTTACATGTCAGCAGTAAAATAATGGATAACGCACATAATCTTTGCACATCATCAGAATCTCAGTGTGAGGATGGTTGTCAGAACTCTAGGATGCCAGTCTAGGATTTCTTCCGGCCTACCGTGGTAGTATGGCAGTAATTTCCACACTCCTGCATAACTGATTTAAAAGCACAGGAAACTTATCTTTCCTAACCATCTCTTCCACCCAGCCTTGAAGCTTGAGGCAGTATGAACACTCCTAACCTTGTCTGGCACGCTGGGGCAGTGGCTGTGTGCTTTGTAGGGCTCCTCTCTGCATGTGCTGTTTTGTGCGATTTAGCCTCGCTTCCATGGCTTATGACAGGCTTTAGTGCTTAGGAAAGATGTACAGGAAAATACTTGCTTGGTTGGCAAATGTGCAAACGATTGGGATCAGCTTCCAATGGAAACTTTATTAAGTAGAGAAAAACTATTGCCTCTCTTCTTGTTTTCATGCAAGTTAGCCAAAACCATTTGCATCTACAGCAAATGTCTGTGCTCTCAAGACACATGGCTCAAGTGGATTATTTCCTTTACACTGTTACCATGTGTGGGTAGATCTTGATCTAGATTCTACTTTACCTCATCAACAGAAACTTATATTTTCTCAATAAAGAAGCATATCTGTATGAAACTATTCTTTGCACACTCCTGTCTTTCTCCAGATACGTTATTTTTATTGTTGTTCTGCTTAATTATTCATCTCTGAGGTTTTTAAATATAAAAAGCCATTGAAATTTGGTACAAAACTTGAGTGGTCAGTCCTTCCATGCTGATTTCAATTTTAAGTTGTGCTGACTGAGCATCTGTTGATCCACTGTGCTTGGACACATGATGTTTATATTCCTGATGAAATTGAGAATGTGAATGACTAATAGGTGGCTTCAGCTCATCTAGAAAGAAGTTTGAATTTGAGTTCATATTTGTTAGTGCACTGGCATCCCATAAAATATGTAATTTGTGGGACAGGTTTCGGGGGGGGGGGAAACAGGTGGTTTTGGATGGTTGTTTTTCCCCTGCAATCTATTGCTTTCCAGGACCATGAGATCCGGGTGAAGTTTAGTACATGATGTGCCTTGGAAGTTTATTTCCTTTTTAGTGTTAGAGCTTAAATGCAGTTGACTTCTCTGTGCACATTGTTGTCTTGAGATTTTTTTTAAGTGGTCACAAGTTGAATGTGGTTGATGTTGCATGTGCAGATTGTATGTTTTCAATAATGAGCATTGTGGTAACCTTTATCTCTGATGTATGAGCTCTTTTTTGGCAGACATGCCATACAAACTGGAGAAAGGGAAGCACCATCTTGGGGTTGAATATTGTTTGAAGTATTTTTTTATCTTGTCCTTTGGACTCAGTGAAAAGGTATTGAAGGGCTATACTGCCCTTTTTGGAGTGGGAGTTAATCACATTTCTGGTATGTGTGTATTCCGTCAGGAGATCAGTTTAAATGTGAAGTTTTAGGCAAGTGTATTCTCAACTGGTCTTGGTTTGTTGGCTTCATACAAGCAGGTGGGGAACTGGAGCTTGGCTTGGTTGAGTTCTGTGTAGACATCTGTGCTGCTTTTTGCTTTCTGATGCAGCCCAAGCAGCAGCTTCCCTATCATTCTGTTGCTGTCTGTAAGCACCTGATAAGGACGAGGAAGCACTAGTAGATAAGGAGATGGGAGCTGCCACAGTTTTCAGCTTTAAGCATTTGAAGGGGCATCTGAGTCTTACACTGAAAATTGAGTGTTGTTTTCTTGTAGTACCTTGTTGGAGAGGGAGAGCCCTCTGAGAATGATGCTTCTCTCTTTAATGTGATTCCTTGTACAAAATACTAAAGTTAGAATCTTGAGCCTTGTTCTATATTAGGCCTTTTATGAGCCAGTTTATGGGCTGAAAACCATATAGTTTCATATAATTTCCTGAGAGACGAGGTTGTGTGAGTATTTAGCTTGTTAAAATAATTTTTGAATAAGAGAGTACTTAGCCAAGTGGAGAGCAAAGGGGGTGTTTCCTGGTAGTTTTGCTGCGTGCAGTCAGGAGCAGCAGATCTGGGCTGTGAAGCCCCAGTGCCTGCTTTGCTGTCAGCATTCCTTGACTGCCAGGAGAAGGGTCTCAGGCCTGGATAAACAAGGTACAGAGCAATGGGACACTCCCACCCCTCTGCTGCTATGGTTTGAAAGCCAGAGCAGAGGAAAGACAATAAGCAATCTATCCTCTCACTGTTTGACATGTTACAGGAGAGAGTAATCACTTGTTTTCCTTTTTAATTCAGTCTGTTAAGGGATATCCAGTTAAACTTGGCAGAGGTTACAAGTTCTATGTAACGAAATGTTAACATATCATTGAGGCCTATGAATCTTTTACAGAAATATCTGCTGATATTATTCGTAAGCTTCAAAACAATTATTAGGTCAGCAGATGTTGGTTATTTAGGTTGTTCTTCTTACTGCCAGCAGTTACTATCAGTCCATCAATGTCAATAGGATCTACTCAGAAGCCTGAGAAGCTGTGCTAGGCCGAGGGGTAATTGTTTGCCATGCCCCTGAGACACCTTGTTACACTGCATAGCACAAACATGAGCATGCCCAATATTCTTGGTTCTTCCTTCTGTTTCCTCTGCAATGTGTCCAAACCTGCAGTGGAGGAAGTACAAGTGTGGGCATTTCTCAGCCTTGGCCAAGTGCTGCCAGTGTAAGACAAGCACTGCAGATGGCTTGTGGAACTGTGTCTGAGGGGTGAACAGGCTCTGATGTGTCTGGCTGATACTCCTGGTATAGTCCCTGAGCTGAATAATGTTTCATCTATACACTGATTTCTTCACTCATGCCATGAAGACAACATTTCGCTGAGGTTCTGCTGAACTTTGCTTGAACCAGAACAAATGCCCATGTTCTGTTTTTAAATTAAACCATATTGGGGACAGGCCTGTCAGAGGCTTTGTCTACACTGTTTGTGTCTAGAAGCTGAGATAAGTAGTGTTCCATCGCTTTAATACATTTAGGTGTGAGAACAGGACTTTTTTTCCTGATTTCAGAGAGGAAACACAGTTTCTGCCTCTTTCCTCTGTATGTTGGGGAAAAAGCCAAAGACAAAAAGTATACACGAGTACCAAATAAAAGGTGCCATGAATCATCTTTGAGTGTCATAAGAATGCTGTAATCATTTTTTAAAGGTGAGTCTTCCATTTTGCTTCATGGCCTGGCTCTAGAAGTGCCTTTTGCTCTCTGCGTTTACTTGGGGAATAAAGGGCAACACAAGTCTCACAGATGAATAGTTACATTTATCAAATCATATAGAAAGCAGTAAAGAAAAGAAGTTACCACAGTTTTGTCCTCAAAGCCAAGAGTAGCTTGGCAAATTCAAGGTCAGGCATGAGTGCAGGCTAGAAGATAAGTTGACTTGGTCAGTTGGGAGGAGGATGTTTGCTGCATGCCCAAGTTCATATCATATAGCTGGAGTCATCTGTCTTTTGGAGGCCTCCTGAACAACCATAGCGAGGCAAAAGTCACTGAAAACTGCTGGAATAATAGATGTTTTCTTTAGAGTAAAGGGCAGGGAATTGCTGAGTTGGGCAATTAATACAGTACTTGGGAGCAGGAAGATTAGAGGGAAGGGTCAGGGTGAGCTTTTCTTAATCAAAAGTTCAGTGATGTCCTTTCACAGCAAAGACACTTTCAATGCTGAATGGTGCAAGGCATGGAAAAGGAAAGAAAGTCTTGCAAACTAAACCAGCCACATCAAACTAGGTGCAAATCTTCTGTCACATTGGCCATGTGCGTGCCCTGATGATATATTCTTAGCTAGCCAGACTTGGAAACCACCAGTTCCAGGGAAGCTGACACATGTGAGATGTATCTGATCAGTTCTGAAAATCAAGCCAACATCTCTAAAAATAATACAGCTACTAGCTTAGCTACTGTACTATGGGAAACAAACAGGGTAGTTTCTGGGCATACTTGTAATCACTGCTATCTTTAACTTCTAATTTATTCCATTTTAAAATGTGCTATCTTGAACGTCTGCTATGAAGAAATTTGGGATTTCCAAATAGCAGAAACCAATGAGATCAAAGGATGGAAAACTCTTTAAAAAGTATGTTCACTACTGCAATATCATATGAAGTCTAATTTCTAAGAATTCTTAATACACTCAAATGAAACTGAGAATCTCAAATCTTTGGGTCATTGTGAAAAATATTCTGGTTACTGTTTTGCTGAAGCCTGTTTTTCAGTCCCAGTATACGGCTTGTACAATGAAATCTATAGGAGAGAAAGAGTGCAAAATAAGTTCTTGCTCCTCCCTAAAATGGATTTTTTTGGTGGCCATTTCACAACTGTTCCTTTAAAAAAGGACATTACAGAAGTGGACATACTTTTATGCCAGGGAGAATTCTTTGTGGCTTAGCTGCTGCAGAATTAGCAGGTTTAGCACAGCCGTCCTGTTTTCACTCCTTCATCTAAAATTGAAGCGTCTTTTATTTTGCAGGAGTATATCTGGAGCTGCTCTGAATAACTAAACAGCACTGAAAGGACTGCTGCGAAGTAGTTATTCTGTAGTAGCTAAGTAGATCAGTTTTCCCTAGGTGTAAAAAGTGCCTTCAGCATCTGAGCAGCGCTTTCTGTAAATCAACATATTTCATTCTTGAAATTCTGCAAAACTGAATTTGAAAATCCACCTGCGTTATGTATGGAAGAAGTACTTCCCATCTTTAAGCAACTTACACTAGGAAAAGACATGTTAAAAACATTAAAGGAGGGGAAATTATTTATAAGCAAACTTTAAACAAAAAAGAAAAGGCCAAAACTGTGCTGAAGCATACAGTCTAGAAATACTTTGTGTTAGATACCAGAAAATACTCTTTCAATTCTACAACCCCCTTTGTCATCTTTCCAGCATCTAGACATTGACTTCTAATGAAATGGGATCCCAGTAAATCCTGGGGTTTGGTTCATTGTCAGTGATCCTAAGCATCCCAATTTTGAGGGGTTTATGTTAAGCCTTCTGGAAGATAATTGTTGTCTTTTGTTGCCACCTTCAAAAATAACTTTTCAATCTCTTGAGACTCTTGTTCATCAGACCACTTTCAACCACATGCTTCATTTCATGTATTCAGCAGAGCCTTCAAGCACATGTTAAGTCCCTTTAATATCAGGAAGACTTTCAGAAGGGGTTAATGATAAGCAGATGAGTGCAGGTGACTATTACTGTCACAGTTTTGGACATCACCTCTCTTAGTTGTACGTAGTACTTCTTGGCCAGATGCTTCTCCTAATCCATTGAAGTGGCAGGAGAGCTACTTCTGTGCTGAGCCCTGAGCCACAGCTTGAAATGAAGCAGTTTGTCACACCAGCTCAACCTGAGACGCTGTGTGGTGATGTGCAGCTCCCTGGCAAAGCTCTAGGGAGGACAGCAGGGACAGTCACACCTTCCCTGGGGCTGAGGGACACTGCTCACCTTCCAAAGCAATTTGTGCTTCTTGGCTCATACCCCTGGTGCCTCCTTTCTGTTGCCAGCAAGAGAGCATGTGGTTCAGTTTGATGTCTGTGCTGTTGGTTTTGCTAGATCTGGGGAGGCTCATCCTATGTGGGGAAAAACCCCGGTTTGTTGAAGAGAGTCTGTAATGAAAGATGACTGCAATAATTGCAGGCTGATATATTTGCACATTTGAAGGATAATTCATGTTCTGCACTCACACAGCCAAATACCCAGGACAGATAATTCTGTTTTTAAAAACAGACTGATTATTACAAAACAAAGTGAACAGGGATGAAACAGCAAAAGCCCACCTGATTCCGGTGTTACAGAAATGTCAATGACATACTGTCGGGAACAGTCTGCGAATACTATTGCAGCTCTTGTAGGTAGTGACAAAAATAAGTCTGCACAACATAAGCCTTAGGCAGTGACAACAGGATGACATTGAAATGGGTCCAAATCGCCTCCCTGTATCTAAGCCCACTTTTGTGTGTTTCTGGATGTGAAACTTGCATGTCAAAGCTTGATAAGTACAATACAGACAAACAGTGATATGCACGTCCAGGATGGTTGATCCAGTTCCTCAAGGCCTGCTTGGGGGCGGGCATGTGGGTACAAAACAACATGTAGCACACCATGGGGAGGGAGCCAGTTACTTGCAAATGCATACATACGTGTCTATATGTGGAATGTATCTCTGAAATGCTGACCTCTTCATTCCCCCTCCAAAGTACTGGCAGTACTTGCTTCTTAATTTCCTTTCTTGCTATTGGCTTTGTGAGCTTGCAGCAGTGTGGCCTGGCTGCTACTTCGGAGTTTATGCTCTGAGAGCCAACTATTGGTCCCAGTGAAACTGAGTGTGTGTTCTGTGCTACAAGGGAGGGGTAACCTCTCTGAGGAAGATTACAACTTGGCCTTGATAGTGCCCAGTGGATTTAGCCAGCAACGTAAGTGCAGTGCTAGAGCTCTGTATTTCTTTCTAAACGTGGCTTTCATGAGGGTCACTTGGTGGGACGTTTTTTTTGTTTTCAGGTTTGTTAGATTTTTATAATCCTGACAGAGTTTTTTAAAACCAGATACTGTGTTTACACAGGTCTTGTGTGCATCACTTGCAAAGATCATATTACTCTTTGTAGCCAGCTAAAGCTGAATGCAGAGATAGGCTGGCTGGACGGGGCCTGGAGCAACCTCCTCTAGTGGAAGGTGTCCCTGCCCATGGCAGGGGATTGGAACTGGATGAGCTTTAAGGTCCTTTCCAGCCCAAACCAGTCTGTGATTCTGTGATATGACCTGGTTGGCTGTTTGCTGAGCAGAGTATTTCCTGTGAACATTGGCTGTGGTCAACAATGGGTTTCATTAGTAGGAACGTGTGGGATAAGGATAGATGCTTTCTGCAGCAAGGAAAAGAAAGGCTATTTGGACTTTAGCTTTCCAGTTAACTGTTTCTTTGTGTCTGGTTGTTGTTACCTCTATAGTGTCTTTTCAACTCTAAGACTTACTCCCTTTGTCTTGATCTAGATTAATGCCTTTCATCCTTTGATGAAAGGAGCCTCAGGCCCCAGGCAAATGGGAGGAGAGGCAAGACTGGAAGCAATGGGATGGGTGATTAGTAAATGGTCTTGGATTTATTGGGCTCCAATCCTGCCTTACCTTTCTGTAGATTGTTTACAAGCATTCAGCAGCTCTGACTGGGCCTGGAAAAAACTGCAGTGAGACTCTGCAGACAAATACTGTCATCTGTCTTGGAAGAGAGGTGTTTATGCATAACTGTTAAAACCAGGAGACACCAAACCTGTGGTTCTTGGTCTCACCAAACTCCTCTGATGTTGCTAACATCTAGTAGAACAAAGGCTGAGTGTTTGTGCTACATCTCTGATGACAGTGCTGGGTCTCTATTCACATCTTTCCAAAGTGGATCCACTTGATGGAGTGGTGTGTTTGGACCCATAATAATGATTTGCATTAGCATTAGAAAAAACCCTACATGGTTATGCAGGAAAATATGCTTTCAGTGTTTAGCAGTATCATGTAGTGTTAGTTTGAGCAGAAATCACCACAAAGTTAGGGGGGTTTGTGTGGATTTGGTTGGGAGGGGTGGGGGGGGGGTGTTTTTTGTTGTTTTTCCCAATAAAAAATTGGGGAATCTGACATGCTCAAATGCAGGAGTGGTGTTAGGAACAGGCGTTTCTTTTACTGCAGTTGAAGAAATAAAACTTTTTCCGTTGCTGCTTTATAGAATTTATTTTTATCTTCAAGGCCTGACCTGAGAAAAGCTAAACTTCTCTATTCAGTGTAAGAAGGCACGCAACATTTTCTTAATAGTATATTCCTAATGTGCTTTCTAAGCAGATCATGGAAGCAAACGTATTCCTGCTGTTGTCTGTCGCCCCAAGTGTCTCATCTGTCCATTCCATGCACTCATGCATGCTTGCTTTCTTCCCTTTTTAATGAACAGTAAGAGAGCAGAATGTACTCTGCAGCCCCTTGTCTGTTTGGAGGTATAGAGCTGAAAAGAATCTTTTGCAAGGTATGCTAGCTGTGGAGAAGAAAGATGTTATAAAGACAAGGTTTGAAATGTATCCTTGGTGTTACTTTTTGGCTTATGTAGGTGAAACTTTTAAATATGTTCAACTTTGTCATCTGACTGTACAAACTTCTGTTCAACAATGAACAGCAGAAGTGAGCCTTTGGAACCTATCTTAATGCTCATCTGGAAAAGTTTTGCAATTTCATAATCATATAGTTGTTACCAGTATGGTTTTCTTTCCCTTCTTTACTCATCTATTAATGGCATCTCTATTCTCCAAAGATTTTTTTCAATATAATTTGCTGCTGCAAAATGAGAAGTGTTAAAAGTCAGCAAGCTTGTATTGAGAGATATTTCTATCTACCAGCTTGGAGAAGGATCAGATGAGTGCAGGAGTGAGTAGTAAGTCCCACATTTGGGTGCTGGTTGTGGACTTGAATTTTGCAGCAGTGGCGTGGAAAGCCCCAAGCTGCGGTGCTGACACTTGGACGTTGGAGTCAGGTCTGCTTATTCTTTTGAACAAAATTTCACAATTTTACAATTTTCCGAGTCATTGGCACAAGCATGGAAAATAGACAGTATAATGTATTGTTAAATCAGCTTCAGTGGAAACTTCTCATCATGAAAATGTAATTGAAGCTATTATTTTCATGGCAGCTAATGTCATAATGGCACCGTTCTCCACTGGTGAGTGGAATCTCAAGATTCGGAAAATGCTCTCTGCTCACATCCTTGGGAAGCGATCATAACTTCAGATACAGCCATGCTTTAAAGAATGAGTTTAACTCAGCATTATAGCTTCACTATAGATGCAGCACAGTTTAGTATGCAATGGGTAAAGCCACGTACTGTACTCTTCTTGTCTTCCTTGTTCAAGAGCGTGCAAAAGGATATTGGAGTGACAAGTGAAAATAAGGCAACCTACTTTGTTCTGGCCTGATTTGTCAGGGGCATGGGGATTGCATTGTTCTGTGGTCCTTTTGAGAGGAACACTTCCTTTGTGCTTCTTCTGACGTTACCAGAGTGGGCCCTGAAGGAGAAGTGCTCAGGTGCCTATGAGCACATAAATCTCTAACACTTCAGCACACTTGCACAGTAGTTCCAGGTTTAGAGATAGTAAAAGGATGTTCCTTCTTGAGAGGTTATTGGGAGGAATTAATCAAGAAGTTCTTATTGAAATGTCTGCGTTGTTAAAATGACAATTCATTAAAATCAAACCTTTTTTTTTTCAGGAGGGGGTTTGTTCTGAGACTCTCATGTCGCTTTTTGTCTTTTAAAAATCATTTTTACAGGAAAGGTTTTGACATTGTTGAAACATCTGCTTTGAACAGGTTCTTTTATAAACCGTACTATTGGAGACACATAAATGGAAGCTTAAATTGAAAAAGATAAGACAAAATGAATAGGTGCAATGAGGAAAAAAAAAGTCGAATTTTTCATTTTAATTTAAAGGAGGAAAATATTTTTCAAGTATCACATTCATATTGCCTGGAAGAGCGTTTCTTAGTCTATTCTAAAAAATGAAGGGATGGGAAAATATCTAGTTAAAAATAAGAGAACAGAGCAAAAGAACAGTTACTTTCTGCTCTTTGTAGAAGGACTTCAACACCTGGTATCCTTACCTTAGCATATAAAGTTACAGTTTGCCTTTCTGAGGACCACAAGAAGAGTCCCTGCTAGTATTTGCCCTCACTGTGTTTCTGTTCATGTACAACTTTTAAAAGTGAATTCTCAATTAAAACTCCATGGGAATTCCTCAAGATTGTTGGTTCAGTACTAAGGATGGCTTGTTGCTACTTTGCAGTAAATCTGTATTTCTCATGCCATTTCAGATGCAGCTCTTGCACAAAGTGACAGATTAGCATAGCAGGAGCCAGCCCCTAGATTAGATACAATACCATGAGGGGAAACTGGGTTAATAAACAAGTCATCTGTAAATCAGCAAAACATGGTACAAGAAAGTATGGAATAACTACAGAAAGACATCAGTCTTTTCCTTAAATCTCTTGTATGATGTGTGGAAACAATTTTATTACACACATACACACACACATGAGTTAGAGAATAAGCCTGAAAATCAGAGCTGGTGTAAACTAGTGCTATGTTAGGGAGGTCTGGTAGAGGTGAGCTATTTCATACCAGCTTTCAAAGAAGGACCTTCACAAAAATGACCATAATATGGAAGTAACAGTCCTGGCTGCCTGAATTTGTTCCCTCTGCTGCTGGAGCAGATAAAACCAGATGTAATATATGGACTGGTATATCTGGGAGGCACCCGGCATTCAGGTTTTTTTTACACTTTAGCAATATTCTCTCCAGGAGGGATTCCCTTTAAAGGGGAAAAAAGTGGTGGGGGAAGAAGGTGAAAACCAAACTTGCAGTAATTTCTTGTAACTTACAGCAGAGGCACTTGACAAGAAGTAATTTATTCCTTTATTGTGTAACGAAAAGAAAAAAAAAACCACACTTCAGCTTTGCAGCAGTGGTCTTAACATGGTATTGTCATTCTCAGGCCGTTTGTGTTCAGAGAATTGGAGTCTCTGGCAAGCCCTCAGTGCTAGCAAGATACTTTCTGATAAAGAATCTTTGCCTCTGTGTTGGACAGCAGTGTAATAATAATGTTCTTGCCTATCAGATGAAGCCTCTGTGATCAGCTGGTTGATGCATAGCTTCTAATTTGTCATGGATATTTCTGTGTTTTCAAGGAAATACTTAGACTGAAAGCTGGGAACAAACAGACTTAAAAGGCTGTAAATATATGTCAATGATGCTAAATACAGAGATGACAAGTGCCAAAATCTGATTCTGAAGTATGACTGAATAAAGCTTTGCAGGATTATATTGTGTATCTGTCTTTCTCCTACTGTTAGTCAAAAAGTTACAGTCAAGCCATAACTTCCTACAAAGTTTGTAAGTATTGAGAGTGGATTATCTAAGCAAGTGGGGCACACATTTGCAGGAAAACTACGTTGTGAAGCAAAAGGAAAAAAAGACAAAATAAGTGATCAGCATCAATCAGACATTCAACATTTGCATTTTAGGAACATAATCTTCTATGCTCTTTGGATGAATAGATTTGTTATTCCTTTTCTAGATGTACCTTTTCACGTCCAGGATGGTACTGACAGTGGGTGTAGACAGGTTGCTAACTGAATCATGGCCACCTTGTCAGTCGGATGCAGTCATGTGGATTCTGAAAGTCAATATCCTAATAGAAGCTGTGACATGAGGGCAATCTTTGTATTACTGGCAATCTTTGTACTACTTACTGGTTTGGTCACAGCAAATTTCCATTGATCCATGCCTCGGCAAATAGTTTCTCCCTATCAAGAAACAGCTCTTGAATTTTCTTAGCCTTTTCTAGCCTTTTTCTAGCCTTTCAGCTTGAAAACCTGATGGGCAAACACAGCCTGGGACCAAAGTGTCTCTGCTAAGCTTTCTTCTGGTACTTGCTTGGGAAGGTTTGATGGCACAGCAGCATGCTTTAACTCTTCTCCCCTCTCTGTGTGTGGCAGAAGGAGCCTTTCTACTTTCCATCTGGGCTAAAAAAAAAACCAGCTTCCTGCAGTTGGATTCTTTCAAACAAAATCTTGCTGCAGCCACATCATTTAAACAGAGATCTGGAATTTTTTAGACAGATATCTAGGACTCTTATTACACATCATCAGAAAATGCCGTTCCTGTAGTGAGGGGGCTCAGCCTGTACCTCATTCCACTGATTTAATGAAATGGTGGTGGCAACAAGTGTGGCAGTCTGCATGCATGGAGTCAGCCTCAGGCTGAAGGGTAGAGAGCGAGGCAGGGCTTCTTTCATTTGAAGTGTTATGCCTCATCTTTCCAAATGAGCACTATCACACAGAGTTACAAGGCTTTGTTCTTGTTTGTTTAGTTTTCTTTAGCCGAAATAATATTAAGTCCCCATTGTGAGTGCAATAATATCATTTGTGTTGAAACTAGAGAGTGGGAGCAGAGTGCTGTTTCATTAAAACTTTAACACTTTGTCTTTTTGTCTGTTCTCTTGAAAAATAAACCCAAGTGCCTAACCCTATCTTCTGAGAAAAGACAGTGAGACAGGAACCAGCTTCCTTCCCATATGGTAGTAGCCCACTGGGAAAGGCCACGTTCAAACATCTCTTTTAAATCTGGCCTTGCACACTACAGAGGTTGCCCTTTCTGGTTTGTGTCTCTCTGACCCTACAATCAGTATATGGACACTGCAGAAGAACCCCAGAAGAAATGTTATCTGCCTGCAGTTGCACTGCGAGCACAAGAACCTCTTCCCAGCTAGTATTTCATGGAAGCTGACATTTTTCCACAAAAAGCTTTAGTTTCAACAGATCAGCACTTTCCCACAGAGAAGTCTTCTGCTGAAGAAATTCCCCAAATACTTAGTTGTGGTTGTGGTAGCTCCTCAGTAGGGGGAGTTCTGGTATGCTTAGTTATAGGTTCATGTCCAAGAATTTGAACAACATTAAGTGCTTCCATGAGTGTGGTTGGTATATGAGGAAGACATAAAAGCCTCTGGGACTTCTGTTTTTCCTTAGGCTTCGTCATCTCCTGCTCTTCTTTCTTTTTGCATGTTCAAGTTGAACAGATACTGTGTACTAGTTTGTTCCGTCATCATTTTCCCTTGTGACAAATTATTCCAGTGCAGATACCTGTCATTTGACCTACTGGACCAAAGCAGAGAAAAAAGTCTAATAATTGCCTTACTTTCAACTCATATTTGTTCTTCAAACACGTGGCCCCATTTAGTGTTGTCTCTGAAGTTATCGGATAAGTTTATCCCATTTCTAGCTCTGCCCAAGAAGCAGATCACAATAGCGCTGCTTATTCACTCCGTTTAGAGTAAGAAATTAATTTGAGTTACATGGGAATAGAGGTTAAGACTCTAGTTAATGCCAAGAACTGAGAAGGCTTATTCTTCAGGTAACAAGCAGATTAGGATGCACTACTAACTGGGGTCTCTTCTTGGTGTAACTCCATTATTTTTACTTTTTCCTTTTCTGCATTCTGCTCTTCATGAACAGCAATTAAAAAAAAAAAAGTAAGAGGAATTTATTGCAGGGCTCTTTCTCTAGTACCACGTCCCCACTTCTGAAAACAGGCCACTGCACAAGGCAGCTGCCGGCTCAGAGAATGGCTTTCACTGTCCCTCCACCTGATGCCAGCATTCAGCTCTCCTCAGCTGGAGCTGCTCTCCTGTTCGCTTCTCAGGCCTGATGTACAGTGAGAAGCATCGGTTTTCCGTGTGGCATTTATTGCACCTCCACTTCTGCCCACCCATCCCCCTCTGCACTCTCTCCCCTTGCTCCTTGTTAGACATGATTACGTGTTGTTTGGCCTCATTCCATTTAGGTTACTTTGCTGTATCATCTTGAATTTTGATCTCCCAAAGATCTCCTTGTTTGAACCAAATGATAGAGTAGGCAGAGTTCATTAAAGTAAATAACAGCGTAGAGTGAAACACAGCCCTGAAGTAATCACAACTGGAATTTGGAAAGTGATTCTGAGTGTTAAGAAGCCTGTTCCATTCTCTCTGATACAGGCAGAAACAGGGGCTTGAAAACAGCCAGCTTTCCATGCTCTATTTAAACCTGTCAGCTCTCCAGACAAAGGCATGAGTGGTTATAGCAGAGGGAGAGAAAGCAGTTGGAAGGGGGATTACAGAACCTTGTGTCTGATTTTCTCCCTTGATACCCAAAGCTGGAACATTTCTTCATGATGTTGCTCCTGCTGCTGCTGTTGTGTTTTTGTTGGGGCCAGTGGCAGAGGAAAGCCATGATTTAAACCTAGAAGTGGAAATACCTTATATAAAGCAAACTTTCTGCACAGTTAAATGCAGTTGACTGCCTCCTTCCATTTGCTCCCCTGTGTGTCTCAGTGTCCTATTTCTTTAGCTGTTTGTTTTCAGTATTTGTAATGTTCCATTTTATAGTATCTCTGTGGTTTTTCCTCTTTGTTCCTCAGTTCAGCTTTAGTTCCTCAGGGCACTCAGAATATTACTACTAAAACTTCGCACTAAAAATAAAGGCTCAAATTTGCAGAGTGGTTTAGAAGTGTGAGTTTTTGTACCTGTTAGACACTAGAGAGGGTGCAGCAGAAGAGGTTGCAAACATGTTGTACTCTTACATTCTGCCATGAGCATTTATTTGCTATGCTCAGAAATGGGATTCAAAAAGAGATGGTCCACTTCTGCAGCTCATGATGTTCATTGATGAATTTGTTTCAGCAACTCCTCCCTTGCAGCATCTATGAAGCCACAGATACAGTGTATAAACCAAGTAAAAAGTATTCCCTGGTCACCATGGTGGAACACAAAATCTGAAGATGTGAAAACACATTTCTAGTCCTCTGCAGAGGTATCCTGTTGACAGATCGGATATTTCCATGATTTTTGCTTTTGCAAATTGGAGCCTGGAGCAATTAATTATACATGACTCTCAAGTGTTACAGAAGCAGGCCTTGTATGAGCAACTGTGTGTACATCTCCTGATGGTGCAGTTATTTTTATGTCTTCTTTAGAACATTCTTCGTTTTGGTCTGTCTCTAGCATTTAACTCTGTAGAGTGCATGGGAGTAGTTGTGCATGCTGCTGATTCCTGTTTTTAAGGCATAACCATGGGTTAAAAGTCTTACCCTGGTATGAGAGGTGAGAGAAGTGTGTTTTCAAGTATTTGCTGGAATGTGCTATGTGGAATCAAAAGGGCTGAGATACCTGAAGGAAGAACCCAGGTTACAGACTGTGGGAACAACTGGGCTTTATCTTCTAAATGACTCCGGGAGGGCTCATTTGTAATCATGTAAAAGAAAGACCCTTCTGAGGAAGGGCCAGGGTTAGGGTTACAAACAGGAGGGGATGGATGCCAACAATGTGCTGGAGGAAATGGCAGCTGTTAGAGAGACCAGGCTGCTTCCCTGTTGGAGCTCCTGCCAGGAGAGATCTGGACATGCTGGCTCAGGCCCTCCACCTCTTACAGACCAATGACCAACAGGTCCTGCTTTGTCTCAACAAAGCCACCTTGCCTAACTGGGATTCCTGCCAGCTTGCCTCAGCCTCTCTTAAAGAGGGCAGGCCTTAGAGTGCATTTACAATATTCAGTTTCCTCTTTGCTGGGAGTTTCCATCACAGGAGCTCTCTCTCAGTCCTGCAGCCAGACAAAAGCTTTGACTAGCACAGCAACTGTGGAGGAATTAGTCCCTTAGGGCAGGTTGTGACTCCTAAAGCCAGCAGTAAATGCATTGCCACAGCGAAAAACTCCCTTGAGAGGAAAGAGCTTGGTGTTCACAGGCCCACAAAGTCAACAAAGACTTAGGACTACCCAGGTGTTACACTAACCAAGAGATTGTTCAAGTGGAAATGGCAAAACCCTGTGAGCCCAACTTAGCTATGCCAGTTGTAAAGAGAAGTGCAGTGTGGTCAGAAGTGTACTGCCTTTTTTGAACATAAGATTACTCTAAATACAAGGGCAAATAAGGCCTCACTGTTGAGAGATGGGATGTAATCTATTGAGAATGTGAGAGGCAATGTGCAGGGAATTTTCCATGTGGCAGTCCATCTGCAATTAAATCTTGCGAATACCTGAATCCTGTGGTCCAGTAGAGCATGCAGGATTTTGCCCTGTACAGCTGGAACTTTCCAGTGGGTTGAAAACTGCTCTGGACAATGCTAATAGCTCATACATTGACCTGTTCTGGAGTCCCCATATGGCTGTTGGAGGCCTACCTGGTCTACCATGTGATCAGGTAGGACTATGTAAGAGATGTGTTATGTTCTTCAGTTGGAGGACATTTGACAAGATACTGATCTGTGCTTTCTTATCCTTACCAGCACATCCACTGCCTACTGCACTGAGGGACCAGCCTCTTCCATTGCACTGGTTTCTGTATTGCAGTGACAGGGTTTGTTTGATTCAGTGGAAAACTGTGAGGTTAAGGGGGAGCTGTGGATAAATTTCATTGGAGTTTCTAATCGTTAATTTTTGGATCATTACCTTTGCACTGTAGCCCTTGGGAGACAAGGTCGCCTGCTCTACGGGCTGGGAAGGTGCTTTTGCAAATAAGGGTGTTTGTTCAATGTTGCTGATCCCTGCTGATCCGTTATAAATACTGCATTAGTTATTGTATCCACACGTTATGTACAGTCATGTGATGCTTGAGGCCTGAAATGCATTTAGCCAGTCAGAAGAGATAAGGCAGGCTCCAATCTGGCTTTCTTCCCTGAGGTTTGCAGAATGTGTTTGCAGATGTGTTGATCTTTAGGAGGCTGGCAGGGAAGGAGGGGGTATTTTCTTCAATTTCCTATTACAGTATCAGAAGTAAATGAGAAGATGAGGTTGTCTTTAACACCTCTTGGTACCTGTGGAAACATCCTTCCCACATCCTGAGCCATGCTGTCTCAGTTTTGCATCAATAATGATTTCAGCCTTGAAGTGGACATGACTTCAGTCATTTCACCTGGTTTTGCACAGAGCTAATGGGCTGAAGTGGGTCTGTTTCAATATTGCTTATTGCAGCAGACAGGTTTAAGTAGCTCACCTGATCACTATACCAGTGTGATCAGCATGTTGTCTAGGAAACTTTCAGGTTCTGTCTCATGTGATGCTTTGGTTCAGCAACACATGCACAGCTTTTCCTCTTTAGTTTAATAATCATTTTACCTCCCAGAGTTTGTATCTTTCCACTGAAGTTCATAGGTGCAACTTACAAATGCATCTAAGTGTTACTGAGGATGAGGAATCCATAGGAGCCGTTGAATCTCCAAGGATGTGTCCAAGGTTTGCCAGCCACTAGGGAAGAGAGCAAGGAATTGGAGTAAAATACCAAGGCCAAATATCTATGCTTGGCTCCTGGAGGCCAAAGTTGAGCAAATTTTGCTTCCCTTGGATGGGGACAGGACCAGCCTGCTACTATGTAGTGTGCTGAGCTTTGGTGAGTTTCTTGAAGTTGCTCGGTGCTGCAGTTAGTAGTTGCTATGTCCACCTATGTATGACAGGTATGTGCAGTTGCATCTCTTCTCTCCAGAGGCTATGTAATATTGATTACAATTGTCAAAGTTTCCTTTCCCCAGCCCAGTACTAGGAGTCCCTTTATTTTCTGTTCTTCCAGGCCAGTAGCTTTATGGTGGCACCAAAGCATAGAACATAGGTGGGGGGAACCACAATATGAGATTTGTCCTTCTTCACCGAGGTATTTACTTGTACATTCTCCATTTGTAAGCTGGTTTTTCAATGTTTAATTGGAGCACTTTGCTGCTACCAGGTTAGGGTAAGTTAGCTTTGTACACACAGTTAAGAGCTGCCCCTGCACATCCTCTTACTGGTTTGGCCTCTTCCCACTCCCTTCCCCCAGCTCTCCTGCAGGACATCTGAGGAGCTGATGCAACAACCAAGTCTCATCTGCACCTCAGCTGTGCCCTGAGAGCACAAAATGTCTGACCTGCTCAGCCCACTTTGTACTTCAACAGTAAATTAAAGGTCTTCATTAGCTTATTTGATAGTTGAATAAAATGCTTTGAAACACTGGTACATTAACTGCAATCAAGTTTTGAAAGGTCTCTGGTTGCTGGAAGGAAATTAGCTTGATAAATCACTCTTTTCAATTAAACAAATGGGTAATTTTTCACAAGCCAGCCCAGGAGCTAACGTTTGGGAAGCTTTTTATTTTTTCTTTTTTTGGTTTTGTTGGTTTTTGGGGGAGGGGTGTTAATATTTTACACAAATTTTTTTTTTATTTTTTTTCTTAAGAAGAGGCTAATTGTCACTGAAGTGTAGGATAGCAGCTTGCAAACCCATCCTGTCTGCCTCAGACCTCATAGAGGTCTCATGATCAAGCAGTGGCCTATGAATTGTACTTCCAAAATGATGATAACCAATGGTGTGACCTTTGTTCACTGCCTTCCTTTCTGTGCCTTTGTTTACCTCTTTGTCTAAAGAAGTATTACCCTCCCTGGGTCAGAAAGGCCTGTTTAACTTAAGCAAGGAGTTCCAGGATAATTATAGTTACTTAGTAACTTTCATCTCTGAGTAAACTGGTGAAGGCTGTTAAGAAAGGTTATGGCTTCCCTTTTGGTCAAAACCAGCATCTGACCTGAAGATGCGTCTGTTCCTCAAAGCTTCAAACACAGCTTGCATTCCAAGAGTACTCTCTGAGCTTAGAAACTGGAGCAGATTGCTGTGTCCCCTTATGGACTGAGTCTCAAAGGGACCCCAGAAGTGCACATGGACCCTGGTTTCACACCAGAGCTACACACGTGCTACGAACTTCATATGCTTAGCCTACTGCAGAAAAGCAAATGCCAGTATAAACAACTGTGACACTGGATTCATCTTGCCTTGGGCATATTTATCCAGGGTACTGCCATTATGTCATTCACATCAGAACTTGTGCTATCTGCTGTTTTAGGTCTTAGAAGCTGTTACAGGCCCTAGTCAAAGATCAAGACACTGTTGAACTTAAGATGTTTCTGAAAGAAGAGCAAAATTCTGTCAACAGCAGAGTGCTGTAAGATTTGCAGCAGCGCAATGTCATACAAGTCACGTGACATAATTTAATCTATTTTTTTAAATGAGGTTTTATTGCCAAAAATTTAGATCCTGCATGTTAAAATCCATCTGTAAAAGGCTACCAGAGCTTCATCTTTGAGAACTAAGTATGGTAATTTGGGGCTTTTTTATGGTATCAGAAGAGACCACAAATGATTTAAGAACTTCCTTCCACCATCTAAATAAAATAATACTGACACATCCTGCTGTAGTTGGGAGTAACTGCATAAAACATGATGACTCGCGTGATTAGAAATTCTCCTTTACTTTTCCTCTGTGTACAGAGCTGATCTTCAGGAACTCTTTGTCACAGTGTGCAATTACATTCCTTTTACGTAAATTCTTTCTACAAATGTTAAATGTCTGTTTCCTGAAAGACTGATTGTTGCAAACACTTGGGTTCCTGCAGTGTGTTTTATGAGAACTTCTGCATTCAGACCAAATTCAGTCTCCCAAAGGACTGCTTGTGGCCTCTGCCTGGCTCTACGTTGGTTGCTGCCAAGACTGTTTTGTGGAAAAACTAGAGGAGTTCTGAGGAACTTGCTTCCGGATATACATGCCTCTGGGCAAACAGGAGATGGCTCTTGTCCTGCTCACCAGTAAGAAGGTCCTTGTGATTATGAGTGGAAGCTGGTATATCTGAAGGCTGCCCATCAGTCCAAATACAGTCTGCATTGTTCTACAAATGAACACCAACAACACCTCCCAACCCCCTTGGCCTCAAGGCTTCAAACCCCAAGTTTTACGTGGTGTCTGACCTAGAGCACTTGGGAATCTCATCTACTTGTGATGGCTCATCAGCGCTCCATTCTCCATGTGGTGAGGAG
Organism: Pezoporus occidentalis; assembly: GCF_034315485.1. Classification (NCBI taxonomy): domain Eukaryota; kingdom Metazoa; phylum Chordata; class Aves; order Psittaciformes; family Psittacidae; genus Pezoporus; species Pezoporus occidentalis. The sequence goes on from NW_026912887.1 coordinate 1,735,087, forward strand.
GTGACTCTCAGTGCCTGGTCCTCATACTGAGATTTAGTTTGCCACTACATCACCTTCCTCTTTTCTTACCTGTTCTCCCTGTTCCTTTGTTCTGTCTGCCCAGCATGTGCTGTGGTAACTGCCATTGGAAGCTGTGTGGGCAGGGAATGGGTTTTGAGTGTAATAAAGTCTGGTCACATCATCTTGCACGACAGGTCCCTACTCTGTGGCTGGGCTGAGTGAGTCCTTTTGAGCTGCAAAAATATGGAAAACTTGAAATTGCAATAATCAAAAGACATTATAGCATGTTATGTATAATAACAAGACATTCTAAGCTGCTCCCCACATGGAATCTCCCAGGTATACCTGGCAACAAGGGAGAGAGAGATCTGAATACTAATGACAGTTGGAGGAGGGGGCCTTAATAGTCTTTTGGCTAATTGCCATGTTTCGTGCTCTTGAAAAGTCCGCCTGTGCTGAGCTAGACATATTTTTCACGTGTAGAAAACTAGGTTGGGTGTTGGGGGGGGGGGGGCTTTATATTTTTCTAATGCTTCCTACAATCAGCTCTGTGAAGGTTCATGTAGCCATGAGGTCTGTGTTTCCAGCTCAAAGAGGCCTTCAGACCTTCTTTGAAAGACGTGGAAAACCAGAGCAGCCAAACAGACCCAGGAAAGAAATTGCAATTTTGGAGAGCACCAGATGTAAACTTACAAAATGAAGAAGTATTTCTGTGTTTTGTGGGTTTGGGGGGATTTTTTTGTTTTTTCTTGTTTACTTGATTCTCTTTTTTTTTTTTTTTTTTTAGTAAATCCAGATGACTAACTCAGGGCCTCTTTTTCTCCTTCCCTGCAGGCAGAACGAAGCCTCCGATGATTTGCTTGCTTCAAAAGGTCCCCAGTGATTTTACCTTTGGGTCTGTTCTGCCATCTCTCAGTTGTTTCAAGTAAGCATTTTCAGTAGTAATTAGACTGGTAATAGCAGAATCCCTGGTGGCCTTCCTGGAGTTTCTGACCTCCCTGTTTTGACAAAGCTGTGCTTGGGGTCACCAGATTCTTTCTCTAAGTGGGAAGGGGAAGAGTGGATGTGAATGTTGTCCTGATTATGATGGAAAATCTTTTAAAAGAGGAAAGTTTTGCAGCATTTCCTAGACATGATTCAGGCTACATTTTTCTGGTTTCCTCTGGAAGTTCACAGCAACCTAGACAGCGCATATTTTGTCCCTGGCTGCTTCCTTCTGGGCTCTGTGGTCTGCATTGTCCCAGAGGAACACGAATATCTCTGTGATTTGTAGATGCAGGTGCAGGCACATTTTGTAGCTGGGCACAGATACATTGAGAGCTTTGAAGACCAAGACCTTGAACTGGCAGTGGAAGCAGATTACAAATCCTCTTCAGCTTCCTAAAATGCAACACCTACAGCCATCTGAACTTGCGTGTGAGGCAGTGAAGGAAAGCAACTCCCTGGGTTTTAAAGGCTTTTACAAATGTTATCTTTGTTGCCTTTCCTCTGACTGATTTTGACTATTGATATAAATGCCTCTAATTTCAAGTTTTTCCTTTGGGGATGTTACAAATTAGAACAGCCTTTCAGAAGTATGGCCACAGACAGACATGTCCATGGAGGAATACAGCCATCCAGTGGGAAGTCGCATAGTAAAAAGGGTTTGGAAAGCCTAGTTTCACAAGCTTTTCTCCAGAGCTGGATTCAAGGCATTTCTGCTACAAAAAACACTGCAGAAGCTCCTCCTTCTGTACAGTGAGGAGGAATGGCCTGGAGTGGAGCTTGACTAACTGAGCTCTGATCTGGTGCCCTTGGACACATCCTCTGCCTCATTTTCCCCTTGCGTAGAACAGAAGGGTTGCTGTTGATGGTCTAGCCCGTTTGAGATCTACTGATGAAGGTGGTGTGTGGTGTGTCCCTGGCAGAATCAGTGTGATCTGAAGTCAAAGGGAGCTACACACAGAAGCTAAAATCAGGTTTATGGGCTAAGTCCTGTTTTAAGAATACCCCAAGACTGAATTTAGTTCCAGTTTCAGCCTGTGTGCTGTCAGTGGGGCTCTGTGCTGAGGAGCTGGTGCTCCCAAACATGGCAGGGTCAGTGTCTGGATGCCAATTCTGAGGCACTCCTGCTGTCCCATCAGCCCTGTTTCTGGGGTGCTGGTGTGAGGTCTGTCCATTCCTGCCTCCCTGCAGCCTCCTTGTGCTGAGGAGCGGAGTGACGACTGGGACCAACAAGCCACTCGCCCTTCAGCATTACCAACTGTCATGCACACAAGGCTGTTTCTGTGTTCTTGACAACTGCCGGTTTACCTCGACAACACTTCCATGTAGTGAGTATTTTTTTCCACTTTATTTTTGCTGCACGGGGGAGTAGGGCAGAACTCCTGCCTTCTGCGGGCGAGAACCAACGGGGTACAATTGGAGCATTTCCACAGCGGTAGTGAAAACTTCTCAAGTTCTCCTTTCTGCTGGTTTTTGGGTGCTGAGATTGTAGCTCTTTCCCCCTACTCGAGTCGAACGATGGGTGCAGTGAAAACTGATCCAACCCTGCTGGTCGCTTATGAGTGCTATTTACAAATCTCCTGAAGTATGCGGTCCAACTCGGCACTGGCGGCAGGAGCGGTGCGGGGTGGGGTTGCCCGGGTCCCCTCCCCAGTGCAGGACAGCGCAGCGCGGCCCGGCCCGGCCCGTCCCGTCCAGCCGCCGGACCCCGCGGCGCGGCGCGGCCACGTCCGGCGCGGCGTTGCGGACTGCAAGGCCCGGCATGCGGCGGGGCGGCGCGCAGGCGCGCTGGGCCGGCCTTGAGTGGCAAGTTGTTTGTTCCAGCGAGCACCAGCTGCTCGGCGCTCCGCTGCCTCCTGCCCGGCTCCGCTCCGCGCCCCGCCGGCCTCCCCACCACTACCCCGCTCCAACTTGGGCACCCCCTGCTCACTCGCACCCGCCGCTGCCCGCCCCGAAGCCGGGAAGGGAAGAAGGAACCAGAGGGGGGGAAAAAAGGCACCGACAATAACAGCCCCCCTCCCCCTCCCCATTCAAAAACACAAAATAAACCCCGGGGATAGATGAACTACAAATGAGAAAGAGGAAAAGATGGAACTGCACATCCTAGAGCACAGGCTCAGAGTGGCCAGCATAGCCAAGGAGAGCATCCAGTTGTTTACCTATGGATTAATCAAACTTGCTTTCCTGTCCTCTAAGACGAGGTAGGTGCTGGGGCTGGGGGCACCTTCCTTGTGAGGGAACAGGATGCTGGGGAGTACCTTCCTTGTGAGTGGGATAGGGGTTGGGGGACACCCTCATTGTCAGAAGGATGGGGGTTAGGGGGCACCCCTTTGAAGGGGATAAGATGTTGGGGGGAACCCTCCTTGTGAGGGAGGCAGGGGTTGGGGGGTACCCTCCTTTTGAGGGGGACAGGGGGGCACCCTCCTCGCAGGGGGACGGGGTGCTGGGGGGTGTATCCTCCCTTTTACTAGGGGGCTGGGGGCTGGGAGGGCATCTTCTTGTCCCTGCGAAGGGGCTGGCTGGGGGGGGGTACCTTCCTTGCAAGGGGGCAGGGCAGCCTCCTTCTTGCAAGGGGGTGGGATGATGGGGTGGGGGGCGACCTCCTTCCTGAAATAAAGCAGGGTCCTGGAATGGAGGACACCCCTCCTTGGAAGGGGGCAGAGGTCTGGGGTGACGGGCACCATTCTTGCAAGGGGGCAGGGTTTTGGGGTGGGGGCACCCCCATCGCAAGAGGGTAGGATATCCTCATTCCTGCAAAGGGGCAGGGTGCTGGAGCGGGGGGAACACCATCCCTGATAAGGGCCAGGGTGCTATGGGGCGAGGACGCCCTCCATGCAAGCAGTCGGGGTGCTGGGGGACACTCTCCTGTCCAGAGGGCAGGGTGAGGGGGGACACCTGGCTCTTCCCCACACCCCCATTATCCCAAGAGTGGGAGATGGTGCCGGGGGTGAGCGCTGGCGTTGGGGTCCCCCCCCGGCGAGGCTCCGGTGAGAACAGGTTGTGGGGGACCGGAGGGGTCCGGGGGGGTGGCGGGCGCGGGGCGCCGCGACAACAAAGGCACCGGCAGCCCCGGGAGGGGGGGAGCCGCGGTGGTTTTTTCCTCTCGCTCTGTTTTTCTCCCGGTTGTTGTTCCTTACAGCACTCGCCGAGAGAGCGAATCGTCCCCACGCGTTTGTTTTAAACGGCGCTTTTTCAGTGCTGCCAGATTGGAGGAGGATGAGGGGCAATGCCTGCCCTGAGCTTGGCTCTCTTTAAAAATCCTGGTATTGAGCAATATGTGATAGCTTTCGGGGAAAAAAAGGGGGGAAAAACAGTGGAAGGCAGTGTGAGAATTTATATTGTTTTTAGGGAGAGGAAAAAAAAACCCTCTGGCTGAGGGTTACTGAGTGTCTGTAAGCTGCTTAGGCCTTTCGCTGCAAAACAACTTGAATTGCAATTGCATATTCCTGTGTCTTCGCTCAGCTTGTTGACTTTGCTCTGCTGAGAAAGAGGAATGGGAATGTAAATAACCCAACTTAAACTCCTCATGGTTTTCCAGCCTCATAATTAGAATTTCAGCTTTCTCCCCAGGCTCCTCTCAGATAGTGGTCTTGGGTGAAGGTGGGGAAACAATAAATAGATAATAAATTTGCTTTTTATTGCTTAAGTTGTTTTATTCCAAGCTGTAATTCAATCCCCTCTCTGTGATAAAGCTCACGGATGAATGGACCTATTTGTGCTGTAATTTGATTACAGTCCCTTATCTTCAGTTAAACTTCATGCATTGAAATCTCACTCTGATTTGGGGCTCATCCCACTTGGCTTGCCCTGGGTTGCAGTGTAAAGTATATCAGCACCTTGTTTACTGCTGGCCTGGAATACCCACCCAGGGCATTAAAGGCTCCTCAGTCTTGAATTTCTATTTTTAATTTGTTATTTCATTATAATTGCAAGAGGTTGCTGGGTTTTTTTGGAGGGGTTGTTGCACCCTTTCCCGTGCTTAAAATGTCACTGTTAACGTCAACAGTGAAATCTTTAAATCTGTCACTCCTAATGCACAAGACTTAATGCATAAGACTGAGTGTTGGTGGTTTGTTTTCTTTTATTTACTGATGTATTTTAAGCTCAGGGATGGTCCTGTTGCCTTTTTGTTTCCCGCTGCATTTCACATCTTCAGCACCGGAGAGCTGTGAAAGGGTGAAGACATTAAGATAAACCCTTTGGGGTGTGATACCTTGCCCTGCATTTGGATGCAGCACCTGACATTGCTCTGGTTCTTGAGGTCTCTGTCCCTTTCCTTGCACGGTGAACATCAATAACCTTCCCCTGGCTTTCAGGGAATCTCACTGGCTTGTTGGAATGGGAAACTTCTATTTATTTCTCCTTTGTTTTGATGTTTTTGCAGGCAGTAGAGGTGCAGGGGAGGGAATGGGAAGCTTGTTTGTGTCATTCTTGAGACAAGCGGCAATGCTGAGCCGTTGCTTTCTCCTGTGTGCTTTTTACATGCCCTGAGGCAAACGAGGTCCCTGCCCCACAGACCTGCTCTGATGAACACCATGTGTATGAGGAAGATGGTGGTCTCTGGGAGATGGAACTCCCTAAATTTATGATGCTGCTGTTTCTTTTTCCTCTAAGAAGTGGATGTGCCCTGTAGACAACAACTTCTTGTGTGGGTGCAAGGCAAATCTCCACTCCCAGCCATGCAGTCTGAAAGGACCAACGGAGGGGTGAAAGGGGAAGGTGGCCTACACCCCTGCTAACCTCTTCTGATGAGATAGCGAAGATGCCAGTTATTTACACCTCTTGCATGTCTCCCGGTGAGACCTTACACAGAGTTTTTACCTGTGCTGCAAGGCTGCCAACAAGAAATAATGATCTGTGGGACAGATGCGATCCAGAGAGGTGGCAGTGACATCATCAGCATCCTCGTGTTAGTCATGCAAGAAACTACAGTTTTTACATAGGCTCTTCTGCGGAGCGATCTGAAGGGAGCAGTGGAACCTCCTTCATGTTCTCATGCACCAGGGAGAAGAGCTAGAACACTTTTTTTTAAATCTTAAAATGTTTTTCGTAATCCTCTTGGGAAGGAAAAGTAACAAATCTGCCTCTTTATTTGGCCTCTTGCCACTTTCAGCTTGCCCTTGTTCGTGATCTGAGTCTTTTAATTTAGCTTCTGTTCCAATAGCAGTGGGGTTTTTTTTGAACAAAGAACAGTAATTTTGGAACTATTCCGATGGCCAGAAGCAAGAAAGCAGTTCCTGAGGTGAAGAGGTAAGACCAGTAGTGAATAAAACGGTGGGCTGACCTGAGCTGAAAGCAAACTACTATTAACCATAACTTTCAGTTAGGCATGAGGTATTTTATGAAAAGTTGCATTGCGACAGGTAGTCTAGAAATAAATACTAGCAGTTACACACTGAGCAATGTGCTCTTGATTTTCTGCTTGTGTGAGTGCAGAGCTATGGGTTTCAGTTGAGCTCTGCCAGGCACTGAGTGGAGGGTCAGATCCAGGGGGGTTTCAGTTGCATGTTGGAGATTCTCATGTGTCTGATCTTTTTGCTGTTGCTGTCATTGTCATCCTGGTGTTCTACTGAGTGTGTTGTGTCTCTGTTTTGGCTTGGGAGTCCCTTGGTGCCAAGGATCTCCACCTATTCAGAAGGTGCGCTGCGTGTTGATGTGTGTAAATACAACTGTACCTGGTTTTACCATTGTGTCCTCTTTCTTTTGCACGTGCCTCTGTAAATGCTGGTTCTCTCGGGCAAAGAACTGTACTCATCTGTGAATGCTCACCTTCAGTTCCATGCTTGCTACAAAAAGAACAGCTTCCCTCCCACCAGAGCTGATGTCTCATCTTCCCTGGTCAGAGTTAAACCATCTCAGGCTATTGGGTGACATGCCACAAGTGACTTGCTTGAGGACTTGGTAGACATGTGAATGTGCTGCTACATTCTTGTCTTGGATTTTTTAATGGCATGTCCTTTCACCACATAGAACTGAAATCTGAATGGAGGGAAGGACAGTCTTGGGTATTGCTTGCACTATGCCACCAGTTCATGCAGTAGGGAGAAGGAAGGTGAGCCTGACCTTGTCTTTTGAGCGTATATAAAAATATATGGAGAGTTTAAGTCCTGGAGAATAACATGGGGTCAGGGCTCTTCCAAGCACTGCACCAGTATAATGTAATTAGCCTGATTTCTGGGTAGTGTTTTGATAGGCCCTTGAACATCTGGAGTCAATGAGTTCACAAGTAGCCTTTTCTCTCTGTTCCGGTACTTAAGATAAAGATTTGGTGGTAAACAGTGAAATAAAGTAGTTGAGGGAGAAAGGTATTATTTAAATTCTCATGCTGTCAAGTTATAACCAGGATGAAGTTGAGAGGTCAGTTTGTTCACAGGGCTTGGCAGCTAAAATAGGTGTAGGTCATGTGTCTATCATCGCAAATTTTAAAATCTCAGTTTGCTGGTAGTCTTTAGCTTGAGGTGGTCATGATTTCAGCATGCTGGAGAGAAGGAACATGTTCTGCATTGGGGTGACCCCTTGGTCACAGAAGTGTTTAAGGCAGGCATTTCAAAAGCATCTGTGAGTCTGGTTTTGTTCCCAAGCTGCTCAGGTGGTCTTCTGGTGGTGCAGTTTGTGTGTGTTGGTGACTTGAAGCACAGAACTGCAGGTCAGCAGAGTTGGCACCAAGTGCAGAAGACCGGCTGGGTGAGTGGGATGCTTCCCAGAGGAGCCAGCCAGGGTGGAAGAGCCAGGCTGGGCTCTGCTCCATGGCCAGTGCTGCTTGAATGCAGCCTCTGTGATGGAATCCTTGGAGGCAGGAGGTATTCTTAGAGTGGAGAGGTGCTTAAAAATATTAATTCTAATAAAAATGTAGCAAGAAGTAACCGGTGATAAACTATACAGAATATACTGGATTTTCTCTGGTCTTTAAACTGAAAATGAAACCAGGTTTGTTATATTTGCTCAATTTGTGGTGGTGGTTCTTATAATCCATCCATTTTGTTAGTCGTAATTGACACCTCTACTTCTGAGCAGTGTGTTGTTGCTATTAATGTGTTTCTCATCCCTTCATCACTTGTTTACTAGGTATCCTGAAATTTGAGATACTGTAATAAAAGGTCTAGTTTGGGTTTCAGAGCAGTAGGGCAAGCAAGTGCTTAAAATGTAGCCATGCATCATTAGAGGACATTCAAGGGATCAGTAATCCATTTCGTTGGTATGAACTCAGGCAAAGAAATGTCATGTATGCCCTTTATAGGAAATAAATTGGAACATTGGGTGGTCATCTGGCAAAGGCAGGCTACTTCCTGTTGGTAAAACCTTCTTTTCCCCTTGTCTTCTGCATCCTGTACGTCCTAGGAAGACCACTGAGTAGTGGCTTTTGCAAATTCTAGGACAGGGTTTATTCATCTAAAACAGATTGCTTGTGTTTCCTTTTAGTGTGGCAAAGACTCCCAAATATCTCGAGTTTTGATTGGGTTTTTTGTTTTTGTTTTTTTTTCTCGGGGGTGTACATATGTGGGGATACCACAGGTTTGGGGACTTTTTCCTTAGGCTGATTTGATATATTTTTATGTATATATACAAACACACACGTGTGTGTGTATAGATAGATAGATAGATAGATAGATAGATAGATAGATAGATAGATAGATAGATAGATAGATAGATGTGTGTGACAGAAGGACCGAGTGCTGATGTCCATACCTGCCAGGAGACTGGAGTGGTGAAAGCCTCACGACTAAAGCTGCTTGCCTGCATCAGCATCTGCATGTATGGTGCTGAACTTGCTGGTGGATATTCAGGATGACTAAAAGCTAATGAGAATCAGGTAAATGGGGAGGAGAGAGTGTAGAAGTCGCTTGGGCTAACAAAGGACATAAGCTGTTTAATTGTGAACGTCACCAGTTTGTGTTCAGGGCTGCTGGGTGTTTCAGCTGCTGCTGGACTGTGACCACTTTCTGCAGTGGTTTAATGCATGAAACTTTGGAAAGAGCAGGTTTCCTTCCTGTTGGTCTCTTATTGTTTATCTACGAATGTTATTATTTCCCTTTCTTTTCTGCTTCTGGCACACGGGCTGACCAGCAGGTCCCTGCCTTCTTTTGTCTTTCTTTGCCTGACAATCCTGTCATGCCATCCTCAACCTACCATGTGGTCCCATCAGGCTAAAGCTGATGCCAAGTCAGAAGCTGACAGGAGTGCTTAGAAACTAAATGAGATTCAAAAGGTGGAACAGAAGTACTGGATCAAACCCACAGTGCAGTGCTGGGGAGCACTGTGTGCTTTAGAAATGTTGGATGTTTGTTCATTTTTTCTTTAAGAATTTTTTTCTTCCTCTTGCCTGAACTTGGCCATTTGCCTTTTAAATAAATAAATACCTGTCTGTAGCTTGTAGTGGGCTGGTGGTTTTTCCTTATTTCCCATTCTAAACTGTTTCCATCCATTGGCAGAACTGTTGCATCGATGTAAGGCATCATTTGGAGGTACAGTGCAAGATCAGGGATGTGAGGGAAACTATCCTGGTGCCCGCTGATGTTGAGCTGAGAAATAAAAATGGGAGAAAATATTTCTCTTTTGCCATGTAGCTCATGGAAGATGGCTTCAGCTTAGTACCTGTTTACTGCTTTCAGATAAAAGTCAGTATTTAAATTAAAAATGTAGCTTTTATTAGTTCCTAGGTGGCTCCTCCTACAACCTGGGTGCTCTTGTGCTTCAGCAGCAGAGCAGATGTATTGCAGGTCTGTTAAGGCAAAGTGTAACTATTGTGCATTCGTCATAAAGAAGTAACAGGCGAGTTGTTCATTAACACAATAGTTTGAATCCACAGGCTACTCCTTCCACTGAGTTATAGCTTAAATTAGGCTCCAGTTGAGGCTGGAACTATTTGACAATGCCTTGTTTGTGCTCCATAAAAATGTAAATCTTTCCATTTAATTCTTCTTTTTTTTTTTGATCTGTTGAGCACACTGCCTCATTTATCTAATATACAGCTCCTTAATCGTCCTGCATGTTTCAATGTTTTAATATTTGGACAAGGGCTACAATTTTTTTTTTCAGAGGAAACAGTGCAGATTTGTTCTTTTGTTTACTGCCAACTCCAGAGTAAACTCCAACTCTGATCTGCTGATAGCTGAAGGCTGGTAAAAGAAGAATTATACAACAGGAATGTGAGGAAATAACTCCATTCATTGCAGTTCAGAATCCATAGAGCACAGCCTGTAAGTTGCAGTTATCATTTCAAAGTAAAAAGATCCTTGAGCTCAGCTTGGTTTTGTGTAGCTAACTAGAGGATGTATTTGCTAAAGAGAGGAGACAACACAAAACTGTTTTATCATGGCACAAAAGAAATAAAGGGTGCTGAAGCCTCTTTTGTGACTATACAAACCCTTGTTCGTTTCAGAGGTACTGCACAAAGTTTCACTGTGCTGACCATGGAAATGGACATTTGTGGTCTGATGCATAAAACCAATTTGTACTGGTTGATAAAGTTTGATTTTCACATCCAAAGAAAAGCTGTGAATGTCTGAACTTCCTCACCAACCAGAACCAGTTTTCTTACTTTGCTCCTGTTAAATGTGCTTTACTAGGATGAAAATAAAAAGCTTATTTGTGACCTTCAGCCTGCTCTAGAAGGCTCACAGCAGTAATGCTGAGGTACCAGAGTTGCTGTTCAGCGCAAGGCTGGCACATGGGAAAGAGAAGTGGCAAATTTGCTTGGTGGCAGCAAACCATTTGTTAATCTTTTGGGGGTTTCTGAGGCACCCTTTTGGGGGATGTCTCAGTAGGCAAAGGGATTTTTTCAGCCCTTTGCAGTCCGTGTAAGTTTTGTTAATACAATGGAATAGATGTTTTTAAGATACTTGTGCTACTTACTGGCCAGTAGTTGTAGCGAGATATAGGCTGTTACTGGTGGTAGGCTGTCTCCCATCTGAATTGTTTCACTACACCCAGCTTATAAAGTAGCAACCCAACTCTCTTGTGTGATTGTGTGTTTCATAAAGGTGTTACTGTAATGGAAAAGTTAATTATCTTGAATAGCAAAGCTTTAGTGCTCTTGTTATAGAGGATACTAGAGATGTTACAAGGTGTTGCAAGCTACACCACTCAAGTTGAGAGTAAAACACAACCTTTAAGTCTTATGTATTCAAATAGGTGAACTAAAATTGATACTGGGGGTATTTTTAAAGCTGGGAGGGGATAATTTACAAGTTTTGACACAGATAGAACAGTTAAAACGTAGGTGTGACTCTCCCTGTCTTTCTGTTAAGGCTTCTTAGAAATGTTACGTGTCAGAGGATCTGGGTAATGATATGCACTGGGTTTAGCGATACCTGAATATTTATCCTAGTTCTGTGGTTAAAAGATCAGGATTCAACCTTTTATTATGCTACACATGTATCCTGTTTTACAGGGTGAGTTGGTTGAAGCTGACAAGTTGAGAGACCTTGATTGAAATGGCCCATGTTAATCTTGTTTAACATTTGTAGCTTTTATTTCTTTTCCTAAAGAAAGATTGACTCTTTCGATAACCTCTAAGGCACTAACTTGCAAATAAATTTAGTCATGGCAAAAAGGAATAAAGGTTGTTTTTAATAGCGAGAAGGATATACTCTGTATGCATTTAAGCAACTGTATACATTTACATAGATTTACGTAGTCTTTTTTGAAAATGATGGATGACATTACATGATTAATCTTTCAGTTGGCATCTTTTTCAAGCTGCTTTTGGGTGGAAATTGGAGTTAGGTTGTAACATGGAAAACAAACATTTTCAGTTGGTGGTTTTAAACTAATAAACAATTTTAAATGTGCTGAGTATTTGGGGAAAAAAAATAATCTCAGCCTATTTTGTATTTCTAACTAAGCAGTGCAGTGTGACCTGCACTAAACAAATGAAGCTGGTGGTGACTTCAGACTGTGCTTGTCAGGGCATCGGAGCGAGTAGATCTCAGCCTCCCACACCTACTGCTTGTTTGCAGACTGGAAGAAACACAACAAGTTTACTTGCTTTTTCAGTTCCTAATTTGTTTCTCAACCTGGGATGAATCATTCTGAGCTAAACCGAGTCACTTGAAATATTCTTCCTTCTTGGGGAAGATGCTGTTGCTGTCAAAATCTGGCTTGTTGCATCAGTGGACTGATTCCAATTGCTTTGTCACCAATTTCTCCTCAATTGACTTGTTTAATTTGTTTTGGAGTTTATGTAGGGTACACGCTTAGATAAGTGTTGTTTAAATTAGCTTATTTACACCTGAGATGCCATTGCTGTCAAAATGATGTCAGGTATCTTTAAATCCTACTAGCTAATGTCAAAATGGTGCTTTTAATTGTTTTCATGTTTGATCTGCTTGGTTGCAAAAGGGAAGTGTTAGAATTAACCTGTCTCATATGGCTGTGGGGATAAATTTAGGATGGTTTATGGTATGCTGAGATGATGTGTGTTGAGCTGCATGTTATTACCCATTTAGGCATTTCATAAGCCAAGCAGGGTTTTAACGTGCATGGCTTGTTTGCCTCTGTGCTGTGGCCTTGTTCTCTCCTGAGCTTACTGCAGGTTTTGGACTAGTTAGTGGATGGATTTCTGCACTGAGTGGTGGGACTGTGTGTTTTGCAGTATTTCCCTTTTACCAAGGGACACAAACTGAGGTAGGTGGCTGGCAAAACTCAGCGTGTAGCAAGTCTATAGCAGTTTCTTTGCAAATGATACCAGTACATTATTCTGGAAGATGAAACAGGCTTGAGTTACCAGCATTGCAGGCAAGGTAGTGGTGGTTACAAATATACAAACCAACTGGATTCCTAAAGAACCGAGCATTGCTTTTGACATAGATGATTGTTTTTTCTTTAAATGGTTGCTTGCTTTTCAGTATTTCTGGCTTACAGGTATAACAGTACTCTGGTGACTGCCAAGAATCACTTTGCTAGTCATAGTATAGTTTTGGCTAAGCTTAGAGGAGGTTACTAAGAATTCAGCTTGACCAAGACAGGCTTTATGGTCTTCTGGAGGGGAGCGATCGAGGTAAAGAAGATGAGCATGGATGTGTCATTACACTGTGGGAGCTTCATTCACGCCTTTGACAGTTAATGCCCTGGTGGAGCCTTAACCTTTTGGTGTTGTTTTCAGGCTCAGCCTGGTATCGCGTTATCAGCACAACTTGGAAAATAGCAAATCTTGACAGAATAGTTGAGATTGAGGGATCTCTGAAGGTCATCTAGCCATCCCCAAGCTCAAGGCAGAGCCAAGGAGAGCAGGTTGCGCAGGATTTTGTCCATTTGGATCTTGTACTTCAATGTGTTAACATGTTGTTGACCTTGTTGACATTGTAATGCTTTGGGTGTTACTTTCCGCATACCATTATAATGTGTGATCTAATGTCTCATTTAAACAGGACTTAGTGTTTTTTTTAACTTAAGAGTAAGATTGTACAACCTCTCAGTCTTGGAGAGAACTGTTGGTATGGAGGAAAAACTGTCTAATGCAGTAATTTAGTGGTCCTTTACGTTTCTTCTTGTGAGCATTTCGTGTGAAACTGCTTATTAGCTGTAAACTGTGAAGAACTAGCTGAAGTTAGAGGAGCATCAAGGCTGCTCTAAATTAAACTAGAAGCCAGAAAATTCCATAGTTGGGTAAGAGCAAACTTCGCCTTGGGAAAGGGCATGTATTCACTTCTGTACCATTGCAGACAGCTGAATTACAATTTGTAACGGTGGTAAATGGATGTACAAGACTAATGAAGCTACTTCCAGCCAAGAACAGAGTTTTATTCGTGTCCTTGTTGTATGTAAGGGAAAATACTGAGTGGCCTGAAGTCCAAATGATAATGTACAGTGTTGTCTTAGATGCCCTGCACTAAAAGTTGTACTTTAGTTATTGTACAGTTTCTGAAATTCTACTGTAACAGTGGTCATGCAATGAAACCATACTATATGAGAGAGTTTTCTCTGTAGTCTTCCTACTGGTATCAGGTTCCTCCAAAGCCCTCCATTTCTGAGTGGTTCTCATGATTCCTGTCTGTACAGTCATTTTGTAGACTTTACACCTCATCACATCACTCATTGTAGTGCTGTAACTGGGGGCTGCTGAGGTTTCACCCCAGGACAAGCGCTCTGTGTTTGTGTGCAGGGAAAGCCTTGTCTGAGGAAGGATGGGAGTTTCCAAGGGAAGGGTTTGAGCTGGATCACGGAGCTATCCCCTGATAGCTCTTGCTCTGTGACAAGCCAGAAATACTTTCAGTTTGCACAGGAGTGTGAAATCAGCCTGGAATGACTGATGTGAAAGGACTTTGTGTGTTCTGTACCCATTTGAATAGCTTTGTTCATTCAGCTGGTGGTTGAATTGTAATCTTGGGCAATGATTTAAATATGAAGTAGTCTCAAAACAATATGATTATCTATTAGCTTTCAATGATGTTGGAAAGCAGTGTATTTTGAATGGATATCTCATTGTAAAGGTGATAATGACCTAGGAAAAAAAGTCAGAAACAGTAAATACTATGTGTAAAATGCTGCTTGTGAAGATTTGTGTCCTTTTGAGATGTACATGAGCATAGGCTTTAAATTCATTTTCTTCTGTGTTTATAGTATATCACTGGGGCTTTAAACTGATAAATCCTTGGCAGTTAAAGCATGCTTGATAGCCTTCGGTAGCATGTTACTGTTGTTTATCTCCTTTGGAGTTTTCTACTGACCAGAACATAACCATGCACTTTTCTTATGGGTTTGTAGGTGGCTACAGTACTTAGAACAGTTAGTGCTCTATCCTTAGGTGCAGTCTGCGTTGGCTGGATAACTGAGGGGGTAGTTGGAGGATCATAGCAAAGCAGTTGATGAAGTGCCTGGCCCTGAGTCAACAGTTCCACCCCCAGTGCTGTGGAAGTTGCTGTTAATTTGCTGAGTGCTATCCAAATTTGGGGAGGGCGGGGAAAAAAAAACCAAGGAAAACTTGCCCACCTTTGAAGCCACATCATTTTGGGTATGTATATGGCACAGGCTCACAGGCAGTTGCAGTAGTGCAGATATGGGATGGTTAGTATCAAAGTTGGAGTTAGATAGGATTGACTTCTTTCTTTACTGTCCAAGAGAATGGTCAGATGATGAGCTCTTGTTATAGGGGTAGAAATAGCTTATTTGTAAAGGTATGAGGTGTGCAAATAGCAATGGTGTTCACCTTTTTGCAAAACTATAGGGCAGGCTTATCCTGTATGTGTTATCATACAGTCGTAGAATGTTTTGTGTTGGACCTTAAAGCTCATTCAGTTCCAGCTCCCTGCCATGGGCAGGGACACCTTCCACTAGAGCAGCTTGCTCCAAGCCCCATCCAACCTGCCCTTGAATGCTGGCAGGGATGGGACAGCCACAGCTTCTCTGGGCACCCTGTGCCAGTGCCTCAGCACTCTCACAGGGAAGAGCTTCTGCCTAAGGTGTCATCGTAGTTTCTCCTCTGTCAGGTTAAAGCCATTCACTACATTATGTTACTAGTATCATGTTTTGAATGTTACATTTGCTCATTTTGTGCTGTAACTCAAACAGTAACGGGTTTTCTCTTGAGTTTGAAGAAACTCAGTGACAGGAATAGAACAGTTCCTGGATTCAGCGTAGAGTGGTACTTTTTCTTTGGCTTGTTTAAACATATTACTGATGATATGTTCCTTGCAGGATCAGCACAGGTGAAAAGACAATTAAAGGATTTCGTGGTACTCCTTAAATGAGTCTTACATAAAACAATTTAAAATGAATTAGGACTTACCTCTTCAGCACTTGTCAGATGTTCTCCGTGTCAGGATTTCTTCCACATAATGTTCACTTCCTATCAAATCTAAGGTGAGTTATATGATAATATTCTTGGAATCACCTAAGTCCCATTTAAAAATAACACCTTAAGCACTTGGCACCCCAGGGCTTACTGGAAGCCAGTGGGGCTTACACACAGAAATATCTGTCGCTGTTGCAGGGGAAGACACTGAGGGGTTTCAGAACTGTTGTCTTCTGGTCAGACTAGTTGATTACATGCAGGACAAGAGCATGTTAAAAATGCAGCAGAGGGAGGGGAGGCTTTGTGTGACTGTTCATGCAGGTAAGAGGGAAGATTTCTGAGAATTAGTTTAGGATTCAAAATGGGGGTCTCTTTGTTCTTCTCTCCCTCCATAACCATATGTCTTTTCTCCAGCAATGCAGCATCAGGCCCCTGCCGTGCCCCAGTGTGCAGCAGCGATGCCTCCAGTCCTCTGAGAGGTGGGGAGGTGCTGCTCACTTGCTTGGAAGAAACTGAGGCACATGAGAGGATGAGTAGCTTATCCATCTCACAGAGCAGGTCTGCAATAGGAGCTGGTGGTGGTTTTCCCAGGTCCTTCATCATCTCCATCACTATAACTGCGTCTTTTCAGTCGGACAGATGAAGGCTGTGCTTTCGGTCCATGCTTGTGTTAGCCACTGGGAATCCTTGTCACCCAACTGCTGCCTGGTTCGTTAGCGGAGGTGTGCTTGGTCATCTCTGCTTATACCTTGAGAGAGAAATGTGAGTTGAAAGATGACCATTTGAGCTTCCAGTAATAACAGCAGCCTTCCTGAAAGTCATAAAGCAAGCAGCCAGGAATGTACTTGTGTGTATATGGGGCTTTTTAATACATAGAAATACACCCATGTATGTAAAATATATATGTGGGTATAGATGTGTCATTCCAAAGTCAGAGCACCCTTGAAATGCAGATTGTCTCAGCTAGATATGAGAGGTAGCTGCTGCTGACAAGCAAAGCTCCATGGTTTTAGGGGCTCTAATAGCTGTGCTTCAGGACAGAGAATGTCTCTCTTCCCAGTACCCTTCAGATGACAGCTGCCACAAGGAAGGCTGAATATGAAGAATACATTTTCCTGCGGCTGTATGCTGGGTGCTGGGGAGACTCTGGAGCTGAGAACAATAGCAGAATACGGAGCTGCCAGCAGGCAGCCTGAGTGGACAAGTATAATCATGCACTGCTCAGCTTTCAAGGAAATTACAGTTAGTGCACTGACTTGCTCATAATAGTGATGCATTGTTTAGCTTAATAACTTATCAGCTCTCCAGGAACCAGCTAGTGATCACTGTCATCATACACTGCCAATCATTCTGTTCTCAAATTGTCACGAGATGAACTAAGGACCTGTCACATCACCTATTAAACTGGCAAGCTGAGTGCACTATAATTTGATTTTAAGCTAGAAGGAACAATATTGCCCACTTTTTTTGTTCTCTTATTTTGTCGTCATTATCATACGCAGTTGTGCGTGTGATTTTCGTAGATGTCAGGTGGAAAGGACGTTGTCAAATTGTGGTGGGATTTTTTTACTTTTTTAAAGTTTTTGTTAAATTGCTGTTCTTTGTGGTAACATCTTAGAGAACTGAATCTGAAACCTGGTTTTCAAGGAACATTTGTTTTTCATAAAGTATTTGGGGCAGAGGGGTGATTCCTTATAGTATGTAGGCTCCTGTCAGTCACTAGTAAATGTACCCTGGCACTGTGGCTCTCTGTAGCCACAAAAAGTGATTATTCCTCTTATACAGATGTGGAATTTAGGCACGGGAAGATGGAGTGGTTTACCCACAGGCATGCAGGGAGCTGTGGAAGAACAAGGAGGAGAAGCAAGCTGGGGTGAGTCCTGATCCAGTAGGCCATATATCCTTGCTGAACACGTGCTGGCTTCCTGTCAGAGGGTTATTTGTGAGCTCTGAGCTGCTGGCACTGAAGGAGCCTTGGAGCATTTCTTCTGGAGGAAAGTGGCCACTGATACACAAATAAATTTTATTAGATAATATATCTGAATCTTTAAGAGGTAACATTTTAAACTCTTCTGGCTCCAACTCTTATTTCTGCCACTGCTTAATTTTTCCTTACTAGCTGGAGAACGCAGGGATCTTATTTTGCACTTTCTGGGTGCCTAATTTTGTGACAGTGGATGGAAAGATAAAGCTTTCTTCCTCAGACCAATCCACACAGCAGGAACCTAGCTTTAAACTAAGTAGCTTGGATAAATCTGCCTGGTGCTTTAAGCAGTAAAACACAGAAGCTGGCATGGACTGTGTGACCAAGTGTTTACTCTGGTTTTAGATGGATTATTTTTTTGTAGTCCATGCTGGTCTGTGCAGCTACATGTATGAGAGCCCTTTCTTCATGCCCTGGCAGCAGCAATGGTCACATGCCAAATAAAACCCATTCTCATGGAGTACTGCAAAACAAGTTTATTTGCTAACCTTTAGATGAAAGATCCTGGAATAGTGCAGAGTTCCAAAGCTGTGGAGACACCTTTTCATGGTCAGTAGTGCACAGATACACAAGTCATGGCGGGGGGTATGTGGGGTGTGTGTGTGTGGGAGGATTTCCAACCTGTTCCATATTTTGATGAATCTGTTAGAAGGGGAGGGGGAAACAGATGAATTTGCCTAACTCAAACAAGCCTCCTTGCTGTTGTGCGAAGTGCAGGCAGCTGCAGGGTGCTACCTACTCATCTCAGGAATTGTGCAAACAGTGGGGTGGGCTATTTTTATTAGACCAGAACAGGTACACCAGGATTTAAATAAAACCCTGAGTATTTCCATGTGTTTTTCAGCTGTCTGAGGTGTTGCTTTGGTTTCACCTCTCCTGTGTCTGTCTTGAGAAAGACAACTGTATCTCTCCATCGGTGGTGACTGGAATTAAAATAGGAAGGAGCCTTCTGCTGCAAGATTTTTTGCCTGGCACATCTCCCTTGTCTCATGAAGTGTCATCTTCTGTTATGTTTTGAGAAGATGGTGCCTAACTGTGGCATCAGAAAACATTTGGCAGCTCCTATTCTTGTCAGTTATGGCAGTGTTCTAGCTCAAATTATATAGGACTTTGTGTAGAGTATTGAAAAAATTTAGGTCCAGCCTCTGCTAATAAACAGAAAAGATGAGGTTGTGAAATCATGGTCTGTCCAGAGACTTAGCATTGTGTAAGCTTCAAATACATCACCTATTTCTGGCAGCAAGAAGTGAGAAAAATGCTGAGTAAGTGAGAAAAATGTGGAATAAGTATGTCTTGTCCCCAAGATCAAGTTTCAGAATAAGGAAATAGCTGAAGCTTGCAGGTGTGGCTTTGTCTTTTCCATAGGAACGGTTCCCACTTCTCCAGGAATTTGCAGTCTTCCTTTGAAAACCGTTGTTCAGGTAGTTTCCTTCTGGGAATAAGCCCCATTTTTATGGACTTCAGTTGTAGGGTAACAAATTGCATTCAGCCCAAACTCCAGGGCTGTACTAGTTCACTATATTTTTTAATTGTTCTAAGTTGAAAAGCCAGGTAAAAAAATTGAATAGAATGAAATCAAAAAAGCCTGAAACCTGGGATGAAATAATGCCAATGTGTACTTTGATACAGCATAACCACTATGTAATGATTTACTTTTCTGTTTATAGTGAGATACAGCTGACTCGGTAGTTATGCTTCACCAGAGTTTTTTCTTGCAAGAAGTGTTTCTTTCCTTACCATATCTACAGATACAGTCATGGAAATAGCAATAGTCAAGGCAGTGCTTTTGTTACAAATCTGCTTGGGATGCCCTGATAACCCAGTTCTGTGCCTGGCAAAGTCAACAGGTTTCTCTACATTGTTGTCAGTGAGTTAGAGCCCAGGCTGAAAACTTCATGTGAGAGGGAATGTTCCTTCAAAATCCTGTTCATGCAAGTCAGTCATGAGTATGTTTGAGGTTTATGGGAAAATAACCCTCTTTGCTGGATGTAGCATGCATTATGATCCTTGGATTAATTCATGGAATATTAAAGCTAGCTCTTGAGTATCTCTGGGTGAATTGTGTAAATGGTGAAGTTCCTGTGCTTAGGGGACAAAACATCCTGTCTGGGTTAGATGAGCAGACTGAAAGCAGGATGGCATTTTGTTGTTGATTTCCCAGCTCGGGAAACTCAGCAGGTGACAGGATTGCTGCAGGTTTTTTCCCTGACATCCCATTCCAGACTCATTTGTATGATTTTTGCTACTTAAAGTTTTATTTTGCCAAGGCTTCCCATCCCTTTGTTCTCCTGGATAACTGATGTTTACAGCGCTCCCATCCTGTTGCTAAGAAGCTCCACCAGGGTTTGAAGCCATTGTGTATTGTAGTGAGTGTGAAGATGTTGATTTTCTGTGTGATGGTTGCCTAAGCCTTACTCTTTTACCTCTTTCCCTTCTGCCTTTGTGGCTGTGAGATTCTGTTCAGTGCTAAGGTTGTTGAAGAAAGAAATCCATGGTGGCTCTGCACCATCGTTTCGAAGAACGGCTCTTCACCAGGCTCCTGATGGAGAGATTTAAGAAGAAACTGGTTTGCTCCTCGGGCACGACAATGCTGATTAAGAGAGTAACTGGCACAGGGCTACCTTTGCCTGGGAGCCTGGCCAGATAGAAGATTTTTATGGGTCTGCGCCCTCGGTAGTCTTGTTCATAGATGTCTCGTTCTGTTTACAGCTGTCAGCGCTTCTCTGGAACAAGCTGTGGTGCCTCAGAACATCTCTGGACCTGCTAGGCAGTCCATGCTCGGAGAATGCAAGGAAGAAAGGGTTTCAGACTTGAACAGAGGGGAAAAGCTGCATCTAAATTTGGGGGGGGGGGGGGGGGTTGAGCTTTGTTTTTAAAATAGAGGGGAACATTTTCTCTACAGATGTATTGTGTAAGCTTGAGTGAAGAGTCACAGTAGTGCACAGTCCCTTGGGTACAGGTCACAGTAGTGCAGACCTCTTGTTTGGTGTAGAGAGGTGGAGTGGTCTTCTTTTGTTTTAAACTTCAGAGCAGGAAAGTTTCCTGGTGCTCAGCTAATTGCAGTAAACCCATACAAGCACTTAACCAAATCTTTGTCTTTATAATTTTAGACCCTTGTTTTGTCCTTTTTTTTGTTGTGTGTTTTTTTTTGTTGTTTTTTGTCCAGGTACCTTGTGTGGTTGTATTGCAGCTGGCAGTGATAACAGGCTCATTTCATTCAGGGCATTACTCCTATTCAAGGAAGAAGTTAACAGGAGCATGGCTCAATATTGAGTGGGTTTTAGTAGACACGGAGCAAGCTAATCCTGTGTAACAGGAGGAATCTTTATTTGATCGAAAGCAGTGGCCGTATTGACGTTAACGTAATGGGAAGGGATGGACTTTGTCCCTGTCTGGTGACAGATTTGAGTGTTTCTTTTTCCAGCACACTTGAATTCAGTTCTTTAAGTAGATGCTGCCCACTGCTTACACAGCTCTAGAATGAAACCCTGTGCACCAACTAAAACTCCACAGCACTTGTAGCTTTGCATATTGCAGCCTCAGGTGAGGCTGGAGCTTACTTTACAGAAATCCAGTAAACAACACTTCAGCTTTTCTTTGGACAGGTCAGCAGCGTCTGGCTTGGAAACCTTGATGCACTGTTGAGCTGTTGTGGAGAAAGCTTCTCTGCAATTCAGTCTGGATTTCCCCTCCCCTCTCTCATTTATTCATCTGAGCACAACATTATTACTTTGACATGTGTGAGCTGATTCCTGTGAAGATAACTTTCTTCCCTGCTGGGAGACTGCCCTGGTGCTGCAGCTGCCCAGGAAATACATCAAAACTGCTTCACCTTGGCCTGTGTACCTTCACAGCCTCTAACATTGCTATTAACCTAGCAGTAGACTTCAATACAGGCTTGCACACTGACAGATTTGAAGGAACAATCTCTGTAAATCCATTTTTAGTATTTTTACCCATGCATTTATGTGGCCACATGGAGCCTCCTCCTGAAGTGTTTGCATCTGTGGAGCAGCCTTCCCATCCTGCAGCTGACAGGCTGGGAGCACGTTTTCTTCTTTATGCCATGCAGAAAATCAGTGTCATACAGTTACTACGTGACACCAAACTAGTGAATGTCATGGCTGTGTCCAGAATGGGCAAGTGTCACTGTGGGAGGCTGGCTTCACTGACATTATCTGTTGGTCTAGTTAGCTGATTCATTGCTGGCTTTCTCAGAACCCCATACTGTCTCCTGGCTGTTTTCTTCCATAACCAACCGGCTTTTCTTAGTCTGGATTTAGCCTTAAATAATGACATCCTTCATGAAAACAGCTGCTTCTACTTAGAAAAGATGCGCAGACTCTTCTTCTCTGGGCTCGTATCAGGATTGTTCTCTTGGATTGTACTTGTGTCTGAACAGGAGTCTGGTGTGTTTGGAGATTGAGGGATTGTGTTGACTCATTTTCTGAGGATAACTTTGGTCCCTTCGCTGACATTTTGTCTTCAGCCTCTTGCTGCCTTTTGAAATTGACTGCAGGTTCTGCACTGACAATCTCTCAATTGTCGTACAAGGCAAGGAATGGGTGACATGACTTGTTTCAACATACCATAACTGTTGTGCTTGTTCCCTCAAGCCTGTAGAGTCTTGTTATGTCAGGGTTTCTGGGAGAGGGTTGTGGTGTTGGGAGATCTCCTTTTGAGTCCTTTATCTTACACATCTCAGGCGTTGGAGGCATATGTTCCTTCCCAAAACTGGTTGTTTTGAAGAAATGCCACTAGTGCTTGTCTGGCCAAAGCCTTTGCTTCTAAAGCGATGGGATGTCTGATATAGCTGAGCAAGCTTCTTGGGGCAGAGACTGTACATGGAAGAGGCTTGAATGCAGGCTAGAAACTGTTGAAAATAAAGATGGTGGGATAGCAAGTTGGGTGGATGCCATACAGAAGACTTAAGCAGCCGTCCTGGGCTTGATACATGAGTTACTAAAACAGTTTTTTCAGCCTATGTTTTGCAGAAGGTTAAGCTATATGATTACAAAGCCTTTCATCTTCTCTCTCTTCTCTCTCTCATAAAATAATCTCTTCCCTTTATCTTTTTCATTCTTCTTTCTCTTTAGTCTGCAGAAGGCAAATTCCTGCCGGATTCCTGGCATAAAGATGGAGACTGATAGCACTGGCGTGTAGACTGAAGTAGGAGCTGAAGCTACAGCTGTTTCATAGTTTCCAGCACGGGGCTCTTGCACCGTAGCTGATGGAAGATTCCCGAATGAAGCCTCGCAAGGGCAGTGTGTCCTCCTGCTACATCAAAGTCCAGGTGTGTGCCCGAGTACCCAGTATGGGAGCAGGCACTGGCTGCAGAGGCTGAGCATCCACCTGTGGAGCGAGGACAGAGCTGGAAACCAAGATTCCCAGCTTCTATTCTTAGCTCAGTTAACCAGTTCATTGCAAACCATTTGTGCCTAATCCTGCACATATAGCAGCCCCCAATACTAGTTCTTTCAGTTTTTCACTGGGGACACAGGATCAGCTGTTAACAGCTGTTTTTCTCTCACTCAGTAGGATTGGGGAATGAAAATCAACACCTTTATGCAGAAAGTGTGATAATTTGTTCATGTTTGTGAAGCAGTAACACGAGCATCACTGTGTGATATGTGTGACCCGACATCTGTAAAGGGGGATTGACTGATTGCTGTTACCAGCTAGATGTTTGGAGCATGGGATTTTTGGCCTCTCTCATCAGAATACAGTTTTACATGATTATAGAGGATAATGCTGGAGATGCCTCTGCCCTGGGTTTGCCACGTGTCCAGATGGCAAGGTCAGCGTAGCGTGGACCTTGCTCAGTTGCTTTGTATGCCAAGATAAGTGCTGCTGCTTCTTTCTCTCCTTATACTACTGGCTCAGCTAGAAATCGAGGAGTTCTGTGGCTGTCGGTAAATTCAGAGTTGGAAATTAATACCTTCAGTGAACTCTGCTTTTATTGGCCTTAAATTAATTTCCAACCCCTTTGCAACGGGAACACTTGTTTTTGTATGGCACTTTGGTTTTAAAATGATTTGCAGTCATAAAATGAAACAGAATTAAAAGCATTATGGGCTAGGAGTTAATTTCTGGAGTATCTTGTAAGATAAAAGGGCACAGCAGAAAGGATACTCTGATGTGCAAACCCCTTACCTTTACGTTTGCTGTGCTGTGTTCTGTAGCGTGTGCAGTTCTGGTATCTGCCGAGTGCAGCATCTTGCTCTGCTGGGTTGTGAGAGGCTTTATTCTCCTGCTGCAGGGGCAGGGGTGGATTAATCTACAGAGCTGTTGGCAGAAATCTGTTAGCAGGCTTTTCAGTGGGGGATCAGCAGGGGAAAAAACACAGCTTGATTTTTGTGTCAGTTGAGGTTTTGATAAGTGTTAGGCAAAGTATGGTCTCTTTGTAAACTTGGCTCTGAAAACAGAGAGCCTGGTAGTGCTTTTCTTGTTTTCTCTCTTAGGAAATGTTTGTTGGTGTGGTGGCACTTTGTGCTCTTGCCTGTGAAGGGGCAGGTCTGTCCCAGTGGTTATATATATTTGACTAACAGTGCTTGAAAGAGGGCAGGCCTTGCTGAATAAATGATTTAGTAAGGTAAGATGCAGAATAGTAGAATTTACCTCCCGTGCCCCTCAGGCTGGGAGAACATCCTCCTCCCTTCCTCTCTCCCCAGTGAATGGAAATACTGTCCTGACCTGTACAGCAAGCCATTTCTGCGAGCCTGAGGGGCAATGGTGCAAAAAGCGCTGATAGCCCATAGGCAGAAGCTTGAAGATGACTTTTAGTTTGTTGGAAGCTACATGCATGTACCTTTAAATACACGTATATATTTACTGCTGTCTCTCCAGTTTATCTAATTGTCTCTAGAGGCAATGGGCTGGAGCTGCTACCAGTGCTGGTGACTCCTGGTCCTTGGGTGAAGCTTCTGGTAGCGCCCATGTCCTACATCAGTGCTGGGGAAGCAATCCATAGCCACAGAGAGTCTGAGATGGGTCTATGCCTGCAGATAATAATGATAATAATGATGACAATAATGTGTGTCCTACTGCTCCTTCAGTCACCTTGTGGTTGTGACATGAAGCCTTTGTGCGTGCAGTAGGCTCCTCTCCTGCTCTTCAGAGAGGTTCCCCTCATTTTGTTCTAATGTTTATTTGAGCATACTTTCTCATTCTCCAGGTATAGGTGTCTCCTGCTTTCTTCCGTGCCCTCTTCCACTATCAATTGGTAGATCCCTCCTGCCCTGAAGGGGAAGGCTCTGCCTGTTTGCTGCTGTTGTGCCTGAGGGCACCAGCAGCCCCTGTGGGTAAAGCATGAGATATTTGGGTAAGTTGGCTGGTTTGCTTGTCTTAGGAGGACTCCAAAGCAGATGTGAGCTTCCAGTTTTCTTCCCCCTTCCTTCGTGGGGAGGGTAGCAGCTGTGAGTGCTTCTCAGCCCAGAAGAGAACGAGGGTTTGTCTCCAGCAAAATGGGCATCAGAAAAAGGGCCAGGAAAAAAAGCCTTTGCTGTGCTTTTCCAAGCACTGCACTGGATTAGTACCTTCAGATGCACTTGAATGTAGGCCACATTGACCAAGTTGTTCACTTGATGCTTTGAATAGTTTGAGTAAAGCCTGTTTAAAAACTAACAGAGGCTCTTGGGCTCCTTCATAGGCTGATAGTTCTTTCCCATGATTTTCGCTGGGTTTTCAGCTATAAAGCAATTTTTGTTCATGTTCTGTTGATTTCCTTTCACTGACACTAGTGCATCATATGATTTAGGGCTTTGTTTTCAAGCTTGATATGAAGGCTAATTACTTCCTTCTTGCATCCTCTGTGTAAGAAAACATGGGACTTAATCTTTCACAAAAGAGACAGGTGAGGGGAAAAATTTAAGTGCATGTGAGTATTTTTTAAGTCCCTAGATTTGAATTTAGTTTTCATAGTTAATAACAGCAAAACATTAGAGCTGAGCTCCACATCCCGTAGCTCTGTGTGGACACAGAGTTCTGTTTGGTTGCTTGTCTTCAGTGGGTGTAATTATGCTGTTAAATTCAGCCCATGGCTGAGTACTTTTAGCTGTTAGGGGTACACAGTAGATATCCATTGTGTATAGGAAGTCAGTATGTATTTGTCCTCTTTCAGCCCTGTGACTTGCTCTGATTAACTGTAG
Source organism: Pezoporus occidentalis (assembly GCF_034315485.1). Lineage (NCBI taxonomy): Eukaryota > Metazoa > Chordata > Aves > Psittaciformes > Psittacidae > Pezoporus > Pezoporus occidentalis. The sequence continues at coordinate 1,760,933 of NW_026912887.1, forward strand.
TATTCTAGGTAATTAAGCTGTATATTTTCTCCTTGTCTCTTCATATTCTTTCTTACGTTAATTTGATAAGAGAGGCAGTAACTGCATCAGGCAGCTTGGGAGCATTACAAAGTTGTTTCAGTGGGAACATGTGTGAGTGTTTTACAGAGGTGCCAGTCTAAGGGCCACCTGTTCTTGGACAGTTTGGGAAGTAGAATGTTATTGCTTCCTGATCAAGTGTTCCTTCAGTACAAGGAGACATGAACTCTTGGGATAGCTCATGTAATGCAGGCTGAAAGGAATTGTATTTAACTTCTGAGCTAAGTAGTCGTTGTTAAACTTTCATCTAGAATTTCTGTTAATGGACTGCCCAGTGGTGACTGAAGGCACAAGCTGGAAAGTGCGGTGCTCCATAATGCACTGTAAGTTCCAGACAGTCTGGGGATGTCTCTCTGAAAGTGATGGCAATATGAAGGTGTGCTTTTAAACAGCATTTGTATTAGATGGGTTGTTTGTTCCCCAGGGTCAGTGTGCATGGTGTGTTCTGTGTTCATGGTTCCCAGTATCGTTGGTTCATCAGACTGCCTTAGGGCATGTCAGGCTTCAAGCGCGTGAGTTACTCCGTTTAAAATTTGTTAGCGAGGTATGTGATTAAATAACGTGATAAATTGGGTATGCAAGCTGTAAGAAGGGATTGGGGGGCTGTTCCCCAACTCTCTCATCTGGCCTAACCCCAGCCTTGGTGGAGTAATTGAGAGATTTGTTTGACTCCAACATTCACTAATGAACTTCTTCAAAGTTTGGCAGGGGAAAAGTCAAGTGATTCCTTTGAAGATGGGTCTGTGGGATTCAAGGGTGATAAAAACCAGAAAACTCATTTGAAAAGCAGCTAAATTTTCTAGAGTATCATCAAAAATAACTTTTTGTCCATGGTTGTGTGAACTGTTGTAAGCATCTGATGTAGAGGGATTACAATTCCGTGAATGCTTTACAGAGCTATTAACTTCCTGTAAGTGCTGATGATATTCCTCAAGACTTTTTCAACAAGTGATATATTAAATGATATATTAAGAGTAGTAAAATCAATAATGCTGTCTGCCCACAAGCTTTGTAGCAAGGAGGTTTTACAACCTGTTCATGCCTGTGGCTGTTTTCGTTGTTGGATTCTAGAGTTCTAAAAATGCAGGATTAGATTGTTTGAAACATTTATCACTCAGATCAAGTATACCTACATTGTCAAAACAATGGAAGTAATTTTAAAATCTTATTGTTTGTAATAGAAGTAGAGCTAGTCTTACATTCCGGTCTCAGGCTCTTTAGTTACACATGCATTGCATTTACCTTTCTTTTTCTGCTCAGGTGCCTGCCTAAAATATATATCCCTGAGCTTTATATTTTTATAAACTGGAGCTTTAGGAAAAACTCATGTCGTGGGATCAGTGAGAGTAAACCAGATCAGCAGTGCTGATTATTTCAAATGGAATCCCAAATAGTGTAATATATGCTTGACAGTTGGAAAACTAAAGAAAAGATGTGGAAATTACTTTTTTAAAGCTCGATGAGTGTTTATGTCTTCAGCTGAAGAATAGGCTCAGATCTTAGTGATCAAGCCTGTTCTGAGCCTGTATAGAGCTTCTGAGGTGACTCTCAGCCAAGGTTTTGAGTTTGGGTTGTACTTAGGTGCAAGTCTGTACACACATTCCCAGTGAAGAGCAGCTTTGTTCAGCATTGCCTCTTAGCACCATTCTAACAGCTGATACTGACTTCATAGATGTAACTGTATAGGGGCAGTTGTGTTGGAGACAACACTTAAATGTGGACTCGCAGTTAGGGGTCTGGATGGGAAACTGCTCTGGTTTGACGTTTAGCCACCTTTTGCCATCAGGGAAACATTCAGGTTGTAAAAGCTGGTTTGTTCTTTTAAGCAGGAGAAGGTGGAGTAAATAGAAAAAATCCAGCAGAGCACAACGTGGACAAGTGCTGATGGCATCTGTTCAAACAGGCAGAGGTTTGCCAGAGGCCAAATGGAAAGAATGTGATGGAGTGGGCTTGCTGGAGCTGTTTCTCCAGGTTGCTGCAGTAAAAGATATTTTTTTTTTTTGGTGATTGCTGGAGGAACATGAGCATAAAAGATGTGCAGAAAGTGACTCTGTTCCTCTGGCTTCTGCTGGGTCACTTCTAGCCTGGGTGTGCAGGGTCAGTGCTGCACAGTAGCTGGAGAGCAAACACTGCTCAGAGACCTCTTGTAGCTGGCCAGCTATTTTAGGCGTGGTGTTACCACAGACTCTGAACAGAAATAGCTGTCAAAGGACCAGCAGCATTTCATTACAAGTGGTTAAGCCACAGAACACCTGCGTGAGGTAGGTGTGGGCTGGACATGGCATTTTCAGCATTTACATACCCAGATACCCAAGAACTCCAGGAGGCTGGGCTCTTAGAACTAGGAAGACTGGCTTTAAAAGGTGAGTTTTATTTAAAACTAATCAATGTGTGCTCCTTTCTGTGGTCAGTATCCAGGCTTTCAGTTTAGGTTTGTCTGCAAGCAAGACAACCTGTTTATTTTTTATGTTTAGTCTTGCGTGATCATGTTATTTGTCTTTTAGGGGGGAAAAAAATACCCGCTTTCTTAACTGTGTTGCAGTGAATGATGGCCCAGCATTTATGCAGGAAGCTAAAAGAAGGGAGTGGGTCGCTCCAAAGTTGCAGTATCTCAGCAGTTTCTGACCTCTCCAAGTTCATAGAAATCATTCCATCTGTATATGATCCCATGTCTTTGCCAGAGTTGTTGTCTCCAGCTGCATCCCATCCCCTTCCCTGCTGCCCCAAAGACCTTGCTGTAAACTCTGGGTGTGAATATGTTTCGAAAGACAGCTGATACAGAGGCTTTAGATTCCAGGGGAGGTTTGATTAATTGACATTGAGATAGGACTAATGAACATGTGGCTCTCATGTGAGAGAGGTTTAAACTAAATATTCATGGCTGTATAAATGATAGCGCTCAGAAGATTTATGTGACATCTGAACATGAAGAGCTTTTATTTCTTGTCTCAAGCCAGGTTTTGACAAAGCCTGGAATTTCCTGCATGAGAGACTGAAGGGATGTGGTGGCTTGGTAAGGAATCAACATGTCAAGCAATAATTAGATTCAATAATGAATGGCATCTATTGGAAAGTATTCCTGGAAGAACAGTGCCAGGTCTTGGTTGATGAGCAGAAGAAACTAAAACAAGGTAGTAAATGAAGGAGAAAGGAGGTTCCTTTTTCCTCTTTTGTCTTTGAAATTACCATGTTTTCAGATTATGAGCCTCTGCAGTTGAAGAATAACTGCTCCAGTTAAATTGGCTGCTATTTGAATGGATAAATGGCTGCACACCTTTGGATTATGAAAGATCTCAGTGCTCTCAGCAAGTAACTTCCATTAAATCCCTGTTTAAGGAGCTCCCAAGTTGAGCCTTGCTGATAAAGTGTGCTGGATGGGGCTGCCCAGTGCTTGGCTTCAGTAAATGGTGTGTGCTGCGCTGGCTCCCCTGCTCTTTTGACCAGCACCAGGATCTTGGCCAGCCAGTGGGAACTTGGGTGATACATGTGTGGGGTTTGTTCAAGGATCCTTCAGAGCTGCTGGGGGAGCCTCTTTTCCCTACTGTAACACTGACTTTCTTCTTCCTGACCTTGATCATCACAGATCTGTCTTGTAGGTTTTGTTCTGCAGTCACAGGAGGCTTGTCCTGCCGCAGCATAGGAAGAGCCGTAATTTGCATCTCTTTGTAGCAGAGTGAGTGATCTTTTCACCATGTCTTCCTCCTCTGAGCTGCACTGCTGCTGTGTTACAGCCCTACGAAGCTTGTGTTTGCTCAGTGTTGGCCAGGGGTGTGTGTGAGGAAATAGTGAGCAGGGGAATAAATAGAACCAAAGATCTGCAGGAGTCAGGGTGGAACTGGGATAAAATAAGCTGTGTTATCTAACTTAGTACTTGAGGGGGATTGTGGGCCATCATGGTGTACCAGTAGTGTTTGATCATTCATGAGGCTTTACTTCATGGCCAGGTCTCACTTGAACAGACTCCCTGTGCCAGCTAAAGCTCGGCACACCGGCGGCTGATGGATGGTGGCATGGCCAGGGCAGACAGGGTGGCTGGTTCATGGAGGCATTTTGTTTTGCAGTTGTTTTCCTTGTGACAGGCATTTATTTTAAAGTTACACTCAATCCTTTGGCAGCTTCTGCATCACGTCCCAGACTTGTTGACTGGCCAGTGCATAGGACTTGAGTCCTGTGTACCTTGTACCTTGGGTTTGCTTGGTTCCTTTTACAGGCAGGAAGCTCAAGACCCTGACCCAGTATAAGTACAGGTCCCATGTTTTCCTTGAGATGTCTAGCTGAACTACAGTTTGGATATCAGCATAGCTCCCTGCCACAATTTGACATCCTATAGAAGAGACTTAAAATGCATTTGGGTTCTTATTACGTTGTGAGCATATAAGCCAAATATTTCTTCTGTCCCACATCCTGCCCTATACAAACTTCTTGTTGGCTTGTCTGAGGCAGCTTTGTGGTGATGCCAGGGACTGAAAGTCCTTGCTTTCTGACATCAGATATTTAAACCCATCTGCATAGGTACAGAGAGCAGCTCCCTGTTCTCAAAAATAGACTGTTGTGTACAAGCCCACTTACTCAAACAGTATACAAGGAAGTGGTGACAAAGAACTGGGGTGTTCACTGAATTGTTAGTGTTTAATCAGCTTTCTGTTTTGATTAGTATCTCATTGGCTTGTGAGATACCTTATGTCCAGACCCTTGCACTTGAATATTCTTATAGTATCACCCTGAAGTGTGGTAAGGAACTTCAGACCTGCACTGGGAGATGTGGTCGCAGCCCTAAGGTGCTTACAGAGATCACCAAGACCTGTCTTGGCATGCAGTTTTGATGGGGGATAGATGTAATTGGGAAAGGCAGTTTCCAAGAAAGTTGCCTATCTCCAAAAGTGTATTTGGAATATTTTTATCACATGGCGTGCTGGTTTTGGCTGGGATAGAGTTAATTTTCTTCACAGCAGTTAGTATGGAGCTGCTTTGGATTTGTGCTGAAAACAGTGTTGATAATTCAGGGATGTTTTTGTTACCACTGAGCAAGTGCTTACACAGTGTCAAGGCCTTTTCTGTTCCTCACCCCACCAGAAAGGATGCTGGGTGGGGGGAAGCACAAGGAGTTGGGGGCACACAGCTGGGACAGTTGATCCCAGCTGACCATGGGATATCCCAGACCACATGGGACCATGCTGGACATATAAAGCTGGGGAAGGAGGAAGGGGGAATGTCTGGAGTGATGGCATTTGTCTTCCCAAGTCACCGTTACACATGACAGAGCCCTTCTGTGCTGGGGATGGGTGAACTGCCTGACCATGGGAGGTGCTGAAGGAATTCCTTGACTTGCTCTACCTGTTAAGCTGCCTTTATCTCAACCCATGAGTTTCCTCACTTTTACCCTTCCAGTTCTCTCCCCATCCTACCCAGTGGGGAGTGAGGGAGAGACTATGTGGGCCTTAGTTGCTGGCTGGGCTTAAACCATGACAGATGGGCAGACTTTGAGGAAAAATTGTTTTCCTCAAGCTTGTTCTGAGATTTTTCTTGTTAGCTCATGTAAACAGGCCAATTCAGACAGAGGAATGAAATCATTGTTGCCCTTCAACTTGCTGAGCTACAATAAAGAGCTTAAAGAGCATTTTCATGTGCAGTAATTTTCTTGTTAATGGCTCAAGTAAGTTAAGCTCTTGATTCTTGACAGACGCTTTTAACTTCCTGGGTTGGTTTGAGAGGCTCTGCTTTGGGCCCAGGCAGTGCTGTGAGTGCAGGAAGGTACATGCACCCAGTGACTCAGGGCAGCAGAGCTGCCTTCTGCTTTCCATTGGCTTCCCAGGGGTTGCGTCTGCTCCTTCAGCATCACAGGTTGGCAGTTGGGAAGAAATGCAGATAACCAGCTAGTACTGGTTAGATCCAGCAACACTGCAGGAATTTCACTGGCAAGTGAGCTTAAGCAGAGCCTAACTTCTGTTCTGTTCTTGCCATGAAAGCTATAGTGAGTTTGCTAACAAAGTCTTTCCCAGGGTGTGTTGCATATGTAGATGCAGCAAGCAAACCCCATGTTTTCCACATTTTCAGAGTCATGGAAGTCTGTTTTCAGCTGTCAGCAAGCTTGCTTACAGCTCAGGTGGTGGCTTGCATGAGGAGCGGGATTAACACAGCAGTGTCCTTCCCCATCCTGTGACCCTGTGGTGGGCCAGGTCTCTGCTGCGGTGTGATCTGGCCTGAGGGTCTGGGAATTGGTGTGTTCTCCCTTTGCTCTGGTACCTACAGTGGTGTTTGGGGGTGGGAAATTTGTCAGTTTTTCTGGCTTTCTTCACGCTGTCAAATCAGAAGAGCTTTTCAACATCCACAGACCTTTCACAATAGGACAGGTTTTAATCAATCCACTTAACCATCTCTCTTCTCCAGAATACTTTTTGGCCAAGGAATTCCTGCCTACTGGAGCCTTATTGAAAAGGCTTTAAAAGGCCTGATGGCAACATCAGCCCTTACTCATTGAGTCTGTGGTCACGCAGCTTGTCATCCTCCCACCTGGAGAACCAGGTGGGAAGCTCTTGTTACCCAGTAGAGCTGATGATGAATTAGCAGGGGACGAAGTGCACCAAACAATCTGCTGTGACAGATGCGTGCTTCAGTGTTAATTTATGTCCTCAAAATAACTGGACATGGATATGCTAGGCACCACAGCCTAAATCCTGCTTTTGTTGCATTCGGCAACAAAAATGATGTTGGCTTTAGTGATCCAAGTGCATAATTCTTCAGGAAAAATGTATTTTGGCATCAAATAGTGACACTAAAACTGAAATGAATGAAAGCTGTCCAGAGCAATGGACTTCACCTTCTTAAACAGGCATACATTATGGCAGAAACTGTTTTGCTTTTATCTTCCTGGAGCTTTCCTATTATCTGAATGCCAAGGAATGAGTAATTCGGGGGTTTTTCTTTTTCATTCTTATAAATAACTTTTGATGTGTTTTCCTAAGGAAGTCAGAACTAAAGCATCGTGCTGGAAAAGCTCAGATGTATGTTGCCTTCCCTTTGAAGGCACCATTGAAGGAGCCTGAAAGAAAAAAGTAATTAAGTTAAAGTCATGGTGGTGGCTTATTCTACCGCATTTCATCTTAAATGAAGGCAGCTTGCTGCAAATTTCCTTCCTTATTTTTTTTCCATTCTTTTTGAGTGTTTTTCTTTTCCCCCCTCCAGCTTTTCATAGCCAAAAGTGGGTGTGCCAGACAGATCCATTTCTTATGAACTGCCTGTTGGAGAACCGCAGCAATCACTGACAACCTGTGGTCAGGCTTCAGTGGGAAACTGCAGCCTGTGTATTACCCCTCGCTGGAGGGAGAAGGTGACCCTGTGGCGCTGGGGGAGGTTGCGAGTGGGAGTTTAGAGGAGCTCTGTATCCTATCAGTAGTTCATCCCTGGTTTGTATAAGGTAATGAGTTTGTTCTGTCATGCTCATGCAAGAAGCCAGGTATCTACTTAGGGTATTATTTGTAAAGCTGGAGAAAAGTCAGGCCCTGGAGGATGGAACAAACTTGTATTTTTCTGGGTTGGTTTTCATTGAAATTCAAAATATTGATAATGCATCTTCACAGTTTTTAACACTGAAACACCCCATCTTTCCATAGTGACCTTTACCTGTGTCCAGATTCATGCTGATAGTTATTTACAGGATAAATTGTGTGATTGAAAAGCTAATTTAAATCGCTTTTGGTTTTGCTCCATTAGTATGCTTTAAAAATAAAGCACTGTTTGGTATGCACAGAATGATCTCACAGACTTCGGTTCTGTTTTCAATGTTTAACCAAAACATTGAATTACTTTTACCTTTGTGATACTGGTAGGATTATTTTTAATTAAGTGAAGTGTTTTAACATGCTCTAATTTGTTTTTCAGCAAGTGTGTCTAACACTTGATAGAGAGGGGCTGGTTCTGGGAACAAGACGTGCTCTGTCTTGCCTCATTTACCTGAGAGTTGGGTAAATACTCCTTGAGGACCTGGAAAGGAGAAGTTATTGATGAATTACCTCCTATTATAGCCAGGTACAGATCCCAGAATACTTGTGTGTGGACTGCAGGGAAGAGACGACGTGTACAGGTTAAATGCTGTGATATCAAATTGTGCTGTAGGAGCAGCTTATTCCCCCAGTAATCAGAGCAGAAAGCGAAGGCTGAATCTGAGCAAGTCATTAGCTCAACTCATTCTTACTCCCTGATGTACTCTCAGCCTACTTTTAAGGTTATACTCAAGCCTGAATATATATTTCCCTGAGAAAAACATGTCATAAATAATAAACTATTTCTTCACCAAAACAACATTGCACAAGCAGTTCTGTGCTTTTTGAAACAAGGCAGTGGATGAACTCGTGAGGGGTCAAACCTGCTGCAGAGCAACCTGTACCTGACTCTTTCTGCCCGGCCTGTAAAGTCTGGTATGGCACAGAAGACTGGTGAGGGTTATGTAGTGACTGAGTACCCCAAATGGGGTGATGTTCCAATGTAAGGTGTTGGACCAGAGCAGCAGCGCTTGGCCCTTTCATTATTGGTCATTTTATGAAGAATGCATGTGGCCCCATCATGTTTTCTTAGCAGATGCAGTTTTAGGGGACTTCAAGGGAGGATCCTTGGCTCTTTTCGTGGCCTTGGCTTGAGTCTGGAACATGGGGTAAAACTCGCTGTGGAGCCTTAATCCAAGGAAGTTTGAAAGTGCTGGGAAAAAAGAGGCTACGCAGGAATGGACAGAAGTGTAACAAAATCTGGGAAGCTGAGACTGAACATGTTGACCTAATCTGTGCCATTGCAATGGGATTTCCTTTGCTTTGGAGTGAGGATTAAGATTTGCAGGGAACATGAAAGTCTGGGTCAGAGCTGAGCCATACAAAGACACTTTGGTCCTGGGACTTCACTCTTTCTTCTTTATTCCTAGAAAACAGAATTGGCTTCAAGTTAATCATACATCTCTATCTCCTGCTTGCTCCATGGTTTTCTTTGTTCCTGTTGGCTTTTAATCTGTCTAGTGATCCAATGGCAGGAAGTTACAGGGCTGAGATGTGCCCACTGCTCTTGCATCCCGTGCATCATTACAGGCCAAGGGAGGATTGCTGAAGTGGAGGTGGAGTGTGGTGATGGGGTTCCTAAAAGAGGTGCCCTCAACTGACCAGTTTACAAGCAACATTTCAGGGAAGGGAACAAGAATTTGCCATGTTGGTCTGCTCCCATTTTGGGTGCAGGGGACCAGTTTACTTAAGCTGCATTCAGGTACCCCTGATTGACTCCTCTCCTTCCATGTCAGCCAAGTGTTTAAGCAGAGTGCACAACAAGGTGGTATCTTAATTTTATGCTCAGTAGATTCCAGAAACTCAAAAGGAGCTAAAGAAAGTTTGTGTTTGTTGTTTGTTTGGGAGAGCAAGGTGAAGGGTAGGTGAGAGATGTTGACCTTGTAAATAATACTAGAGAGATAGGGTTAGGATTCATGTTTATAGCTGCCCAATGCCAACTTGCTCAATAAAAACTGTGTTAGGTTTCCAAGAATATCAGGAAACCCAAGTGTTGGGATAGCGAAGGGGAGCCAGCTGCTTTTTATAGATCAGGTTGCAAGAAAATTGGGTTACTGTGCAGTTGTATTTATTACCAGGGGACAGTGGTGGCAAGTGTAAGCAGACAGATGCATCACAGATGATAGCTGGACACTCTTTTAGTATATGGACTAACAGCATGAGTGACAGCTAGATAATTTTAAGAAATGATCACTTCCCTTTGCTATGGTGTTACATTCTCAGTCTTCCATCCCATGCAGTCTATGGAGCAAGTGCTTACACCTAGTAGTGCTTAATGCACAAACCTTCAAAACAGTATGTAGCCATTTGATGTACTTTGTGCTGTTCAGGGGGAAAGCTGTGTGTGTCCATAGGATAACAGAGTCATTCTTGATGTCCGCATCAGGGTATATTACAGTGCAACTTTTGGAAGTGCACCAATAAATACAAATACAGTATTTCAGCCATAATCACTGCAGTGTAGCAACACATCTATGAGGGGGAGTGTAGAATTACACAGTTCATTCACTACACAGGTAGGGAAAATTGCTCTCCTTGTGTGTCTCCTCTGTGGCTCAGCTGGGATTTATTGTCAGAACTAAACTCTGTACCAAGAAGTAGCCATTTTCTCCCATTGTAACTTTAAATACTGATTTGGAGATGGAAAGGCAGCCCTGAGACTCCCATGGCTGACTCTTGCCTGTGTTTCCTTCCAGTACAGCAAGCAGAGTCCCCAACACAGTCTGGAGAGCTGCATGCCCTCTGCTCCCAGCAGCATCCCAGGGGTGGTGGCAGCCTCCACGGCTGCTCTCCAAGACCTGCCTACAGCAGAAATAGAGAAGCTTCTGATTTTCCCTGGAATGGGAGCTTTGTGTCCTGCTGTCTCCTTGTTTTCTTAATTTTTTTCTTCCACAATAGTACACGTCCTTAGTGGAAACAAATCTGAGGGGTTGGAGGTGTCTCTGCAGCTTGGAGGGAGCAGCCACATTGACACACAGAACATGTCAGGACTGAATGGAGACACACTTGGTGCTTGCAGTAGCTGGGCTTTGTCCATGGGCTGCAAACGGGGACCTGTAACTGCTTCTGTAGGGTGTGAAGAGAGGGCTTGGGTTAGTCTTTCGGCTGGGGCTTGGCCTCTGCTATTCAGTTTTGATACTGGCACTGCAGCTGCTTCACAGGTTTCAAAAGCAATAGCCCATCTTTGGAAGCAAAAACCTTCCTGAAGCTAAGTATTGGCATTTCTGGCTTTAATTGCTCTCTGTCCTGTTCCTAATCTGCAAAGCAGGATCAGTGTCCTGCTGTGTTTGTCTGGAAAAGGACATCACTAGTGTTACAGCCATAGCTTTCTACAGGGGATGTATGGGACGCTTCTGCCATTCTGTTGTCCTCCTCCAGCAGAGCCTTAGGGCATCAGCAGCAAGCCAAGAAAGCAGCTGACTTCAGGACAGGGCTCTCACAGTGCTGCTGTTGCTGCCCGGGTGTTAGATTTGTTTGTGTGTTTTCCCTTTCTTTCTAATTACGCTGATATTTACTACTCACAGCTGTAGGCTGGGAAGGGAAGTGGTGAGCAGCGGCTCTGCAGCTGACACCCGCCTTGTGCCTTGGCTGCCTGTCAGCAAAGGGCTGTTGCTGCTTGGGGTAGAGCTGTGCAGGCATTGCCTTCAGTTGACCAGGAGGTTGTTAGGATGATACCTAGCAGGTAACTCCAAACAGTACTCCTGGTTTCTGTGACAGGAGCTACCTGGGAAATGACTGAGAGTTTATGAGAAGGGCTTATTTGAGGAATGGGATCTGCTGTAGTGAAAAGCTCCCCCAAAATGAACACTTGGGTAGTTTTGATGTAAATGATACTATCCTGACTCCTGGTCCTGGATTGCCTGTTGTGTGTTAGATTCATTTCCCACATCTGTTTCTGAGGATTTCTGGATGTGCTGGTTTCAAAGCACCCTATTTGTTATGTGCCCAGTTTGGAATAGCATCAGGAAATGGTCCTGGAAACTTGTATTCTCCACAGTCCTTCATCCTGCCTCCCATGAAGCCCATCTCCAGTGTGATACCGGCACTGAGGGAGGCCTGAATTGAGTGATGAAATGACCTTCTGGGCCTTAAAATACCAATTTCAGAGTCCATTTAATGATTCACCACTCTTCAGATGCTGCAGTAAAGCCTGTCTTATCTTTTAAAGCAGATCCATGCTCTCATGACTCCTGTTTTCAGGCGTCACTATCCTAATTCAGGAGCTCTTAAATTTGCTTGATAGCTGCTTCCAGTTTCCATTTCCAGTAGCAGGAGTGCGGAGGCATGGCAGGAGCATTGTATTCCCTATGGGGCAGCTATAGGAGTGAAAGGGTGGGATGTCTGAGTTGAGCTCAGATGTGGCATGTAGATTAATGTTAAACTTGGCTCTGATCTGTGCTCTGGAAGTTGGTTTTACCCTGACTTCCGTGTGTGAAGATGAAAGTGATGAAGTTAATGACAATTTACACCTGTTTGCTTTAGGGAGATGTGAGGATTTCTTTGTAAAATACATTTGTAGATGATGTATGTCCTCAATTTCTAAGCATTGGGTGGTGGTGTGAAGCAGGCTCTTGGAATACCTGGTGAGGGATGCTGGATGCTGCAGCATTCCTGTGGGGGAGTCTGTGGTGTTGGCCTCCAGAGCCCTGTTTTTAACCTGGCAGCCCTGGACACAAATTATCCCTGCTCTGGTGATTGAAGGCTGCCTGCCAGCATAGAGCTCTATACTGAGATCTTTGGCCTGGCATGCGGTGACAGGATGGTGTTTAATTTCCTCCCTTTCTTCAAACAGGACTGTATTGGCAAAGCTGGAAGGCTGCAGTTTTGCCACAGGAGTATAGTTACCTAAGGCATATAAATGTATTTCAGTGACCAGTCAAATCACTTTGGTTTTGCCAGTAGTTTAAGCTTACTGTTTATTAAACCATTGAAGGAATATAATTGAAATTCATTGGGGAGTTTAATTTTATCAAGCCCTCTATAACTGCATGTTTTAGTTGTCTTTGTGCATTTGAGTTGCCTATAAATGCCTCATTTGCTTTCGTAAAGCTATTGGCACGCAGGTGCAGCTTTGTAAGGAACCAGCCTCTGATCCCTGCCCCATGCTGCTTGGGGTGCAAAAGTATCAACATAAACCTGTGCAGAGGTGGCCTCTAAGTATTTCAGTTGGTTGAAAATTTTTATATGAAAGCTCCCATGTGAAGACAGGCTGAGAAAGTTGGGGCTGTTCAGCCTGGAGAAGAGAGGCTGCGTGGAGACCTCATAGCAGCCTTCCAGTATCTGAAGGGGGCCTACAAGGATGCTGGAGAGGGACTCTTCACTAGGGACTGTAGTGATAGGACAAGGGGTAATGGGTTAAAACTTAAACACGGGAAGTTTAGTTTGGATATAAGGAAGAAGTTCTTTACCGTACGGGTGGTGAGGCACTGGAATGGGTTGCCCAGGGAAGTTGGGAATGCTCCATCCCTGGCAGTGTTCAAGGCCAGGTTGGACAAAGCCTTGGGTGGCATGGTTTAGTGGGAGGTGTCCCTGCCCATGGCAGGGGGGCATGGAACTTGATGATCTTAAGGTCCTTTCCCACCCTAACTATTCTATGATTCTTTGATTCTGTATTTTTATTATTTTTGCTGCGGTGCTTTGCCTTACTCTTATTTTTGAAGATAAAAAGACACCAGAGGTCTAATAGGGTCAAGAAGATTCCAATAGCTGCTCTGAGGATGTTCTTGCAGTGCTGGGAGATGTCTGCTGCCCATCAGCCCTGTCAGGCATTATGGTCTGCAAGAAACCCTGTTGCTTTGTCTCACTTTCGGGCTTTTCAGCTCTGTTTTGCGCAGTTCCAAATGGGGAGCTTGCCTGCTGGCTTTGCAGGTGTCAGCTTGACCTAGGCTCTGCCCACAGCCTGGTGCATGTGGCTCTGCAGAAAACCTGCGTGTTGAACTGCAGGAGTCCTCTGTAAGCTGTGCTGGGCCCCCTGCTGTACCCCCTTTCCTGCACCGTCCTGCATGTTTGCTTGTGTCTGCCATCAGACCCTACACTGTGTGTCCCCAGGTAGCCCTTGCATCTTGCCTGTTCCTCCCACATGGAAGTTGTGAGGTCGGATGATGCTTCCTGGCACTCTGAAATTGGGAGGGAGGAGTCGTGGGACTTGCATTTCTTTAGATGTGGCGGGCCTCCTCTGCTGGGATTTCTGTAACAAGCAAATCCGGGGAGGAGTTAAGGATCACTTCTCTGATCCCAAGACACGGAATAGTAGGAACCTTCTCCACCAGCTCCTGCTCTGCGGAAAATCCTGCCTCGGCATTAGAGCCTGAATGGAAACGTGCATCTATCATTTTGAGTCTGTCCTGGCTTTTAGGTGTTGTGACTGTTCTGCTTCCAAGGAAATCGCTGTGCTGATCATGTGTGCTGCCTTATCCTACTGCTGCCAAGCATGGCATCACCACTATCCCCATGGAAACGCATGGACTGATTTTTTTTTCTGTGCATGATAATGTCTAGTCTGGATTTTGATGCTTTGGCAGTGCTATTCCTTAAGCCAGGGACTTCAGCTGTGCAAGGTGAGCATGTGGACAACTGCCTGGCTGCAGAGATCTGGGCAGTGGCTCTTGCTTTGGGTTCTTTCTCTAATGGGGTTCAGGTCCTCAGTTTTCACTCTGTTCCCATGCAGGTGGGAGGGCAGAAGGACGGATGCTGTGGATGGGCTCAGTTCTGCTCCGTAGGCTGGGGAGGGATGCTGTATAACCACACCAGATTTTTGCTTAATTGGAGTTTTAAGCAATTATAAAGATTTTTCTCTGGTCTGACTGAGTTGATTCTTGCTGCTCTCCTCGTTTGTCTGGCATCCCTGCAATTCTTCACTCTAAAAACCATTTTAATAGGGGCTCTTAGCATGGGCTGAGCCCAGCAGTGTGTCTGTGCCTCCCTTTAGTGTGGGCTCTTTGCTTTTCTTTTAATCAAACTTCAGTGTCTTCTGATTTGCTTTCTAGTGATTGTGCTTCACTGGCTTCATCCTTGAAAGGGCTCAGCCTATTCGGCTTGCACTGGAGCTCCTGGGCTTTTTGGCACGGCATTGCAGTGCCAGTCCTTCTCATACTTTCTTTGGAGGTAGGTGTGCAAAGGAGCTCACAGAGCAAAGAGTCAGGTGTAAGATAACACAAGAATCCTAAAATGCTAATGCAGGAAGCTTTGAATTGTCAAATCTGTTCTGTAAAACATGGGGGGAGGGAGGGGGGAGATTCCCCTTCAGTCTTTTAAGGGTAAATGCATCAAGGACAGTTCAGAAAATAAGGTATTACAGTTCTGATGACTGTATAAATATGTTGTATTGCAGGCTTGGGATTGCTACTGTAATACAAACATTCCCCAGATTCTTGTCATCTCCAAAGATCCAAATACTGGGTTGACTGTAGCTGCAGTTACAGAGTAAGGTTGGTTTCTATGAATGCATTTGGTTTGAGGATACTGCCGTAAGCACAGCAGCAAAATTGGCTTCTGAGTCTATGCAGAGCAGAGAGGAAATCTGGGGGGTCATGCTATAGCTTGAGGTTTTCTGCTACCAATTAAGTGTAGCTTGATTTCCACATCTGAGATGTTAAGGCTGAATGAAATACTCGGAGGTAATTAGGGGTGGAGGGGAGAACTTGTTAAGCAGCCTTTTTCTCTGTAAAGTAAGAGCATCAGTTATGGGGAGATCTGTTGCACAGTTTAGAGTAGTGCTACAGCTAAAACATGCTTATAATGAGCTTTTGGAGGCCAGGAGTGTGAACACAGTGAAATTAATTGTTCTGTTCTATGTGCAGGGTTATTTGGGAATTCAGCCAAGGGGATCCCTGGCCACCCATGGCTGGTTTTGCAGTGGCCATGTGCTGTTCGCCTTTCCTTTCTGGAATGTTTAAAATCAGGAGCAAGACTTTCAATGGAAGTGTTCAAATCGCCACATCTGCACTGAAATGCTGAGTATGGTGTTCCCTACAGAGGTGCTGAGCCACTGCAACTCCAGCTGCTGGCAGCAGGAATTACCAGTAGCTCAGCACTTGCTGCTGAAGGATGTGCAAGCAGGTGTAGGTGCCTGCCTCTAGGGAGTGAGGTTGGAAATGCTGGCCTGAGTTTGCAGAGGAACATGAATAGCAAGAAACTAAGCAGGGAAGAAGTTCCTGATAGACATAAATTTTATAGGAAATGGGCTCTCTCCATAGCAGTTTTTAGCAGCAGGTGTGAGCTCCAGTGGTGTTAGATGAGTAATGGTGATGTGATGCTCAGGAGTTAAGAGTATGGCTGGCTTGTTGCTAATATTGCATTGATCTTACTTGATAGGACTTTTCCAGCCCAGTTGATCACAGTCTTTTGCTTCTGATTTCCCCCCATCTCCACAATGGCCTAATCCTCCTTTCAGTGAAGGTTGTGACAAAATTCTTGCTCTACATGTGTACAACAAAGTTACTGAAGATGTATCTTTTCTTACCCTTGTGTTATCTTGCTGGGACAGTTGTGATTGAGTTCCCAGTAGAGGAAAAGGAGAGACTCCCAACCCTTGTCCTCTGTGTCAGACACAGTTGTCCCTGTTGAATTCACCTGGAGCAAAACTCCTTGGAAAACCTGCTGTTGACCAGGAATGGGGCAGTTATGATCTTGCAGGAGAGTGAACTTACCTCACTGTTACAGCAAGTAAAATGCATTTTTAAAAAGGAGCTGCTGTTTCCTGGTGCCAGCAGTGTCAAGTACTAGCAAGATGGGGCTGCCAGGACACCTGAGTTTGAGTGCTCCCTGCACCTAGTAAGTCTGTAAAATCTAATAGCAGGAGAGAGATCTGAGAGGGAAAATACATAGGTGAGTACTTGATAATATAATAGGCTTTGTACTGAAGCAGCAGTATCTTCAATAATGCCCTAGTATATGCCTTTATTATTTTCTTCCTCCTTTGTATAAGAGGTGAACATTGAGCGTATCGAGAGCACAAGACGTTGATGCTTAGCATAGAGGCTAAGTCTGGCACTACAATAGAACATTATTATTTCTATGCAAAAATATGCAGTAGTTACATTTTAAAGCCATAACTGAATGTAGTTGAAAGCTCTAATTCCATCTATAGGCTCTTTCTTTTCTCCCCATCTTGTTTATGTTTTGCCAGTTGCTCTCCTTTATGCATACAACTGCTTGATTCTCTTTACAGGCTTTTTTTTCAGCACATGCAGCTCTGTGTTGGCCTGGACACCAAACTTCTCTTACCTATGGCAACATGTTGGCTCATGTAGATCTGTTGCTTTCATTAATACAGTCTCCTTCTTCAAAGATCTTCAGGTGGTTGAAAAGGAAGAGGTCTCTTCAAGCACTTCTCCAGATCTCCACTGCTAACTGAATGCTCAAAGAATTATATGGTAACTGATAAAAGCTGTGCTGTGGGTACGGCAGTGTTTCCCAGTAGCCAGGCACAGGGAGGGGGTTAGTTGTTCTGTGGGTTCATATTAGAGTTTGCTCTCTCTCCTCCTTGCTCTTCTGTGGGAGGTGAGAGTTAGGGTTGTTACAGGCTTGATTCTTGAATATACACAAGAAGCAGTTCAGGGATACTGTTCCTCTATGGTGATATCCTCTATAGTGATCCAATTTCCACAATCTGTAGATTGTAGAAATCTGTGAATTTATGCTAACATCAGCCTGCAGCGTTCAAGGTGCATCAGATCTTCACATAAGCACATAATTTGGCATCCTGTTTTTGCATTGTGGGTTAATGCTTCAGGACCTTTTTCCACCCCTGTGAAGTGTAGCTTAGCTGCTCATTTAAAAAGGTTTTTTTTTGTTAAATGCCATGTGATAACATGAAAATTTAACCTGTTTTTAGATACAGCAGCAACAAGGCAGTCATAAGATTTGACAGTCAAAAAAACCATGCAAATTCAATAGCATGGCCCAACACCAAATTGCCACAGTTGGGTAGAAGTGTGCTGGGGAGTGTTGCTTGCTCTGATGCTCCTTCACTTTTATGCCAACAATTTCTGAGCTGTTGGTACACAATGGAGAGTGGACACACAGGGGCAATAAAGTGCCAGCAGTCCCTATGATTAACTGGATTTCTTCATACGTGGTTCACATTTAATAATACGTGAGGATTATGCTTCTCTTGCCTCCACACTTGCTGAAATTGTCTGATGCCTAAAATATGACCCTTTTTGTCTAAATTTGTGTTTGGTTTTGTAACAAAAGGAGTTAACTTGGGGACTGTCCTTGATCTAAACTGTGGGTTTCTGACCTGTGTCTCACATTTTCTTTCTTTTTCTAGCAGCAAGGGCTGCTGATATTATTTAGGTTGGTAATAATATCTGAAGCATGTCTGGAAGTATCTGATAAGTTGCTTCATTCTTTTGATAAGGGACTGGGGCAGAGAAAACCAGCTTAGTGTAAAGTTTATTAAATGGCAGAGCACGTTTAATCTTCCCACCCCGCACATTCGAGCCAGAATTCAGCATTTGTCGTTAACAGTGTCCCCAACAGCTTTACTAAAACCTGGTTTGTCTTCACCACAGCAGGCTGGTTTTTCACCACAATGGGTTGGTTGTTCTTTCCCCTTGGACAGCTGAATAATATGTGCACAAACCCACCTACCTCTGTGCTTCAGAATCATGAAAATCAGCCACTTGCACCTGTCTGACCGTATGGTGGGATGCTGTCAGCGCTCATATTCATTAATATGCACTGGCAACTGCTTGTGTTTTGAAATTAAGTACTCTGAGATTCCCAGTAAAATGACAGATGAACTTGAAGTTGCATCTTGAGGGACAGGTATATGAACACCTAGAGCATGTACATAAGCTCTGATATGCCCAATGTTGAATGCTTCTGGCCTTATCTCTTCCTCATACCTTGGCACTTCAATGCACTTTAATGAATTTTAAAGATGATTCCAAACTTCATAAGAGCTGAATGAAAGTTCTGAATAGTTAGGTTGTTATAAACCCTTACCCATGCTGTATTAGTAGCAGCAGAACCACAATGCATACCCCAAATTGCATGCATTTTCTATTTTCTGACCTTTCTCCATGATTTTAGTATTTTACCGTATCTACCTATCTATCATATGAAAAATAAAATGAATTAACTAGCTCCTTTACTGATGGTGAGTGAAAGACATGCCTATGAGATACAGTGCTTCACTACAGCCGGGAAGCTCAGAGGATTCCTGAGATGTTGATCTGCTTTGTTCTGCTTTGATTTTCACTGGAAAAAAAAAAAATAGGTGGAAAGGGATTTTGAGCAGCCAGCCCAAAATACTGAAGTGAATTCATGTTGAAGCCATGAGCTGCGCCTAAGAGCCTGAAGTCCCAGCGCTGCCACTTCCATTAGATTTCTTCCTTGTTACTTGCAGGTAAAAATCCAGGCTTGTCCTGGCAGTTCAGACAACCATCTGCACTCTCACATGCCTTTCTACTTGTGGGGTTGTTTCAGTTTTGGCTTTCTTGGATGTGTTCTTTTCATCTGGGCAGAAATTGAAGGTAGTAATTTGACCACTTCTGTGCTTGAGAGAAAAAAAGCCTTTTCAATCACAGGCATAAAGCTGGGGAGGAATGCAGGAGCGAGTGCTGCATTCTTATTTTGCAGAGACTCTTTCTTAGAGTAGAGGAGTTGATGTTTTCCCAAGGGAACAAGGCTGCCCTTCGCATTCACCTCTTGAGAACAAGAGCTCTCACACACACTAAAGCATCTTAAAATGGAAAAGTATCTTTTTTGGCTTTCTTTTCTCCACTAAAACCACGGGACTTTTGAGAGCTCAGCACCTGTATGTGCAGCAGTGTTCCCACTCTTGAGGTTGTGTTTTACGTGCAGGTTTTGGGCATGATGTCAAAATCTGTGCCATGCTGGGATGAAGATCAGGCAGGAAAATGTCTCCTTTTGGTCCCCAAAGCCCATCTTTGGAGGGCTGGCATTTCTGAAACTATTGTGACACTGTTTGCCTTTGAGGTACATAGCTTGAAAGATGAAAGTGTAAGTGAAACCCCAGCTAAATCTGCTTCATTGCATCAGATAGTAGAAGTAGATGCTGTACTATTTTCTATTGCTATACTATTGCTACATTATTATCTGTTTTTCTAGTTAGTAGATGCTGGCCTGTGTTGACAAAACAAATCAGTCTTGTGGGATCTGTGTGATACATGGGGTGAAGCATATCCATTAC
Organism: Pezoporus occidentalis; assembly: GCF_034315485.1. Lineage (NCBI taxonomy): Eukaryota > Metazoa > Chordata > Aves > Psittaciformes > Psittacidae > Pezoporus > Pezoporus occidentalis. Next base: position 1,780,712 of record NW_026912887.1, read on the forward strand.
TTGGTGAAAACATTTTCATTTGAGTCTCCTTGTCTCTGGTGAGCACTCCTTTTATTGTGGTGAGTTAGAAAGGCATCTTCATATGCCATAAGCTTCCCCAAATCCAGTGGAGTAACAGGACAAACTAGGAAGACTGATCTGGCTCATTCCTCCACATCGATTGTACACGTAATTTCTATAGGTTCGAATTTGCAATACTGCCCATGCATGATTCGGAGAACGTGCTTTCTTGGGAATGGGATTTTCTGGGTTTCCCTAAAGGGCTGACTGGCTACAAAGATTGTTGGACTAGTAATAACAGAGGAATATTACAAATCATTTCTGTATGCTTCCATATAACTGGTATACTTATGTGTAGTGAAGCAGATGGGAGTTTATATAGGAGGATGTGAGCAGTGTTTATCTAAGATGTAATTTCTTAAGGGGAAATTCATTTCCTACCTCTCTTGCCTGCTGTGGAGTGGAATTTCTCATGATGAACATGGGTGCTGAGAGGAAACCAGCAATACGAGATTCTGTCATGTCTTTAAATAAAAGACAAAAATAAAACTGTCAGTCATCTCCGTAGCTTATACTTAGCATGTCCATGTAAAGTTCTGCAGCTTGGGTATATCTGAAACCAATGGAGAGGAATGAATAAGAAACCATAGCACAGATTAGTGCAGGATGACATTCTGTTCCATGTGTTGCATGAAAGCATTTGGCACCACAAGCTCGTTTTGATCTCACTTGTTGTATCTTCTGCCTCCTACCAGCCTGGAAGAGAGCTGGAGCTGTGCCTTAGCCAGATTAACTCAACATGAATGATCTCTGGTTTACTGGGAGTTCAACTAACTTATTTCACTTCTGTGACAGCAAGGATTGCTTAGATGGGGTTTCCCCCACTGTACTACCAGTGTGCAGTGATTCACTGGGTCTAGAAATAACAGTAGCTCCTAGATAAGTTCCTTCTCATCCTGCCTGGAAAGAGACCCTGTGGTGCAGCAACACCTTGGGTGGGAAGCAGGAGTTCCCCACACTTACAGGGTGAGACCAGGCACCGCATGTGCAAAGGGGTTTAGTTCATTACATGATGGGGTTACTCATATGGATTTTCAGAGGTAGTGAAGTGCCTGACTGCTTTTCTGTCTCTCTTGAAGGGGTGGATGCTTTGGAAGCCTCATAGTCTGCTCTGTTAGCAGCCCTGCCTACCTTTGAAAGTCAGGCTGCTGGGTTTAGTTTGGAAGTTGACTGGCTGGCAAGTAACTGTGGAAAAGTTGTGCTGTCAGTGAGACAGAAGCAGCTCCAAGTTGATTTTCCCTTGATACCAATGACTAAAACATACCTTCCTTCCCCCGTCTGCTTTCTGGGAGGTTCTCCTCAGACCTTGTTTGCTTGGTGGCTTACAGCTAATACACAATCTTGAAACCTGAAATTAACTCAGCCATGTCAAGGTAAGCAGATGGCAGTTTCCAAGGAGAAGATACGAAACACTCTGTACAGGTTTTGCAGTGTGCTGAAAATCCAGGTAATGGAAACAGCCAAAAGTGAAGGCTGGATTAGATTGGATTCCTGAGTCATCAGCTATTGATGCAGAAGATCCTGCTACCTACGCTTTTGTGGTGATGCTGCTAAGTAGCATTTCCAGCCCTCTGGGCAATGACATCAAAGGGTAGCAAAGATAAAAACAGACCACTGTTGACTTTGACTTTGTTCTATTTATACGGGCAGATGTTGAGGCAACTGAAAACTTCAGGACTGCTTTAATGAAAGTTTGCCAGTCCTCAACCTTCAAAACCTCATACTCAGGCTTGCCTTCTGTTGTAGAATCTCAGAGCAGAGGAGAGCTGCTTCCAGAAGGAACAAGGGGCTTGAGGAGTGAAGCAGGGCCTGCTGTGGCCTGGCAGGACAGGAGGGTTGGCTGAGCTCTGTCCTTTGCTATAGATGTCCCTCAGTCATGGCAGTTGCCCCAGAGCAAGCGTGGGATCAGATCCTATTTCTTACGTGGACATCTGGGTCCTGGGGTGTAGGCTGCTGATTTGGGTCAGGTCTGGTTCCCACCTGGGGTAGTGGCATTAATGTATTTGTGTACCCAGCTCAGGCTCTAAGCAGCTTTCTCCCACTAGTACAGCAGTCCCTGTGCTCTTCCCACTGCTGCAGATACTCACTGGGTTCTCCAGCCCTTCCAGGCAGCTGATACAAAGAAATACAACTGTATGTGGGATTTCTAAAACTACCAGGACTCTGCCTTGCAAAGCATACCCAGGCTGCACTGCCCTGATGAAAACCAGCAGCCAGACTAGTAAAGCTGGTTTCTTCTCACTTTCTGTTGTAGCAAGGCTCTCTGAAGTCTAGCATGGTGTGAGCACTAGGTTTCCTGTGCTCAGGACATGCCCTTTGTGGATTCTTCGCTGTCTAATAAGGTTTGTGCTTGCATTATGGCCTTTCCCTCGGTGCTGCTGCAGACAGGCTTTCCTCTTCTGTCTAGCACCCATTTTAATGAACCTCATAATGAACCTCAAGTCCCTTTGAAATCTTCAGCTCTGGCATTTAACAGAAATCAGCCAATAGGTCAAAAACTTATATGGAAGGGACAAGTGGCATAGTGCGTTTGCATTAAAAGCTGCCTTTGTCTTTAAAGCTAGGCCCAGAATAGGGGATCTGTCAGTACTTTTTTCCCAGCTCTTCCCTGCCCTGTCTTTGGGAAGAGAGTGATCAGTCATCTTGTCCATGCTGCACTTGTTGCTGAGCAATTGAACAGCAAGAAAAAAAGCAGAACTTCTCCTCTCAGTAAGATCTTAGTTCTTCCAGTAGGTCCATGCTCCTCTTCCATGCTGGGCACCTTCAATGACCCTGGCCTGGCTCCATCTACCTGGAAGGAAGACAGCACTGTCTCTCAGAGCCAGTTCACTGCCCTCAGTAGCTGCCATCAGACTGGAGGAACATCCAGGTGTGATCCTGGATCATGCCTCATCTGTGAGAGCACACGTGCAGTTTTTCCACATGCCTTCTGGGCATCTCAACTCTCTGAGGTTAAACAGTGAAATGTAGTTATAGGGAAGACAGCAATTAAAAGCTCATATTCCCAAAGCATTCCTGTTGCTGTGCCAGATCTGCAAGAGATGGCAGTGCATAGACATTCCTACCAGCCTTCTAGCAGCTCTGTCGTGGACCAGACTCTTGATCCCACACTCACAGTGAATAGCACCTAGATAAGTCCACGGATGAAAATTGCTGTGTATGGTGAAAAATGCTCTTTGGACTTTTTGATGTGATAGGAATTGACTGCTTTGTATGTCAGAGGATCGTTCTGTGATTCATGGAAGTACTTGTTTTAGCAGAGAAGCAAGAGGCAAGGTGGCAAAAACTTGCTGGCAAATAAATTAATGGTAACTTCCCTCTGTTAGATTTGCTCAGTTCTTTGAGATATAAATGTATTCTTGATGGCCAGAGAAATCAGTCATCCTGCATTAGGAAGGTTGATTGATGCCTTCAGCAGGCCTGTGAAGGGCTGTGTAAGTGGATCTTGAAATAACCTCCAGGGAAAAATATGATGAGATCTAGTTCATTAAATACACAAGTACTCAGTTATGGGTTTGCTTTTGTTGCTGTTTAAGGAAATTTTAGTTGTACAGGTAGATGAAAATAAGTTACCCCATCTCTCCCAAAACACCCCTTTAGTGACGTTCATCATCCCTGAACTACCGTGTCTTGCACCACATCTGAATTTTAAGCATTGTATTGTTACGTTTCAAGTTGATATCACTCTTACTGTGACAAGATCAGATGTGTTTAATTATGGAACAAGATCCTGCTGAGGTTTACAGATAGTGCTTACCCTACGGACATTGCATCTGGAGCGTGTGGCTGCTCACCTCCCTTTGCAGCCTCCATAGGCTGTGCAGCTTCCCGTCTCCACAGTGAAGGCGGTAGGGAAGGAAGAGTACTCCCTTGTATATGCTTATACTCAGCAGAGTATAAGCAGTGGGAGAAGATACATCAGGATGGGCTAGCATAGACTTGAATTGTGTATTGAGATATTCTGGATCAAGAATCATAGCAAACACTCTCAATTTGGACTAAGGTGTGGACATTGTGGAGTCTCAGATGTTGTCTATAGTAATGTAGGTACGTTAGTGCAGTATCTTGAACTGCAGTAATAAAGATGTCTCTTGGCTTGGCAGCTAGGCACATTGTGATAGCTGTGGAGAAGGCTGTTTTGTTCCTGACCTTCCAGTGGGATTTGAATCTTGGCACTGAGGGAGGAAAAGCTTGTGCAATAACCAGTGGGTTTCCTACCACCTTCTCTGTTGCTCCTCCTTTTGATTTATAACAGACTCTAAGATCAGAGGTTCATTTATGATTGTTTTCTGTTCTTTGAGCAGCTTCCACCCCCTCCCTCTTTGTCTGATCAAAAAACCCGTGTTGTTTACTTAGTGACATAGGTCAATGACAGCAGGAGAAAAATGGTGACTAAGCCAATTGATTTCCGCCAGAATAAAGCCTGCAGGCTGTATCTCAAGTGCGAGCTTGACAGTAAAGCCTTGGCCTCAGCAAAACAGAAGTTGTCCATGTTGAGAGATCCACCTTCCCCGGACTGTCCTCTCTCTTGCCCTGCCAGTGAAGTCCCAGTTCTAGACAGGGTTCTTGCGACTCCTCCAAGTGCAGTCCATGGCAGGAGCATAGGCAGCCTGTGTTCACAAACACCTCATCAGACGGCTGCTGAAGTCAACTGGTCCTGGGGGCCAGATCCTGCTGGAGACCCATGCACCACATCAGACCAAATCTGGTGTAGATCCCTAGTCAGGCTTAAGAAATGGTACTCGTATTCATCCTCTGTCCAGGAGTAAATTTTATTTTTCAGGACGTTTCTTTCTCTTCAAGCTTTTATGCCATTGCTTGGATTCATCTGTGGATGAGTATGTCAGGGTGCTGATGGTTAGATCTGACTCTGCTGTCCTGTGGGACTCTGCTGTTTTCTCATCTCCTCTTGGCTTTTTCACTGTGTGGAGAGTGCAGACAACAATACCTGGTAGGCTTGTTCCTGTTTCTGCTATGAAAGAAGCAAAGTCTTGGCTTGAAAGCAAAGTCTTGTATATTGCTGTAGGCTGTGCTCCCTTTGTCCTCAGCGGAGGTCAAAGATGTTCTTTAACTGTTACGAACTGTTTATTCTACTAGAGGACTTGCTGGGAGAGCTGTAAATGTTCAGACCTGTTGGCTGTGTGAAGCCAGAGAGAATTGCTATTTTGTGCTTTGTCCTGAGAAGCTGCAATGCAATAAAACCTGATATTGATGCTTTCTTTACAAAGTGCTTTGAGGTCTGCTTGTGAAATGCAGCAGATAGGAGCTAGGTGGAATTGTTTCCCCTTAGAGTCTTGTTGTCTTCTGTTCCTCAGTAGTAGTAATGTAGCAGTTCCCTATCAGGTCCACTCACAGCCTAGCAATAACTTGTTCTTCTCTAGTTCTTATTCCACCTGTGTTTGTCTTAGTTCAACATTGCTCTTAGTTTTGTATCTTCTTCTAGGATATCCAGGTGTTTTCTGTGACCTTAATATATCTTTGAGAGCATTCTGATGGTGCTAACCATGAGTATTTGCTGGCTCTGGAGAAAGAAGAATTGTATTTTCTGAGTCAGGCTATAAGCCTTGATCGATATTTTTACATCTTGTGTTACACTGTCTAAAGTCCAGGGCTGCGTCTCACCTGAAGAATGTTTGCCATTCATATCCTGGTTGTGGTTCCTCAGTAGAACAGACTTTTCATTGGACTCTTCAGGAAGCATTAAACAAAGTTTAGATTATTCACCCAGATGAACCAAATAAGCTTCTGTCTTATCGTCTTGCTTGGAAGCATTTTGAAACACTGTTGGCAGAAGGGACCCATGAAGGCAATGAATAAGAATCCTCATTTGTATTTGTATAATATGTGTTAAATCCTGGTTTGAGTGGAAACAGGCTATTAACATACCTCAAGCATATCCCTCAGTTCACAGCACTGTGCTTTACGTTATAGATGCTTATGTTCCACACAAGTCTGTTATCCTAGAATCTTACACTGCTGAAGGACTTAAGTTAAAAAGTAAGTACAGGACTGAGGTGACAGGAGAGCTTTTTGTATTAAAGGCTCAGCTTACCAAGGCTTTGACTTGCTTCCTTTCTAAGTTGGATGCTGTTGTTGCAGACTTGGGCTCTTCGGTGCCCAAGCTGGTGGTGGTTTTCTACAGCAGAGGAACTCTGCCTTTGGAGCTCTTCAGCCCAGCCAGTGTGGATGAGCACACAGGTGTCCTGGGTGCTGGAAGTGTATCAGGACCTCTCTAGACATGTCTCATCTTCCCTTTTCAGTAACCTGATGGCTCAAGCGTTATTTATTGATGAAAATCAAAAGTAACATACAGCAGTGGATTTTTCGTGTTGTCCACTTAAACACTTCCTGGTTGGAAGGAAACATGAAGTAAGAAGTGTTCCCAGGCAGCTGGGAATATTGATAATGCTCAGCCATACCCTTGTTCAGCTTTGGTGGGCTTCTACACAGGCACACACAGAGGTATCTTTTTGGAGGTATCTTTTGATGAAGCACCTGATGTTGTTCTGAGAGCATTTGTTCTTCCCCAAGCCCTTACAAGAGGAAGACTCTGTGGTTCTGTTACTTTGGGTTTTAATCCCAGCTTGTGATTTCACAATTTTAATTTTCTGTAAATCTTTGACAGCTGTTATTTTGTTGCTTTAATTTTTTTCAATCTATTTTAATATTTACCCTGCTTGGCACTTGGTGAGGACAGACACAAATAGATGATTGCAGCCTGCTGGGTCTTCATGAGGCCTGGACATTTTGCAATCTTTGGCTGTTTCCAGAGGACATGTTTATGGATTCTGCTGGTTGCCGAAACATCTTCTCTTCCCTTTTCTCTTCCTCCCCTTCTCCGTGGTGAAGGAGGGATGAGCATTGCTGTAAAACACAAACTGAAATGGTGATTAGAATTTCATTCAAAGTGGTATTTTACGTGGTTCTGCTTCATTCATTTACATGTTAAAGCAACGCAGGTAGGGCAGGCGAAAATCTGTTAGTTCAGGTATTAACAGCCACCAGAGGCACAGCATTTCCTTTCCTTTCCAAAATGCTGATAAGTTAGAGACAATTGGAAATGAATGGAAAGATGATGTTGTCTGTGCCCTCAGGCTCTCACTTAGAACTACCTTAACTTCTCACTACCTCTGCTTATGGAAGGGTTTTCCCAGCATGTTAAATGCATTGGATTTGTTCCCATAGGCTTTAAATTCCTCCTTAAAACATAGACAAGCCGCTGCCATTTAGGTCTTTTTTAATTTGACTAAGATGCCAGCTAACACCGATCTCTGGTAGTTGAATCCTCTAAACCATTACTAAAGCCCGTATCCACACGCTGAGCCATCACTTCCTGCGGTTGGACTGTTCTCATCTCCAGTTTTCCATGCATTGGATCACCTTTGGCCCCTTCTCTGTGTTTCTTCCAACTGAATTCCAACCTGTTTGGTAGCCTTGGGATGATTTGATCACTGAGTACTTGGCAGCTGGGTATGTGATTGATTTGTGCTTTGGGGTAATGAGATGTTCTCACCTCCCTGCCTGGTTACTCCTCTTCTTTTGGGTTCTTTGAAAGCCTTGACCCTTTTGGAGAGCAGCCCGTGACAGCTCCAGAATCTCTTTCCTGAGTGGTAATAGCTCATTTAGAGCCTGTCAGTCTTCATTTGGAATTTAAATTATTTTCCCCAGTATGCATTAATTTCCATGTGTTGACTTTGTGTGTCACCTGCCATGCTATTACTGTCACCAGGCATTATAAGATCTTTAAGTGAAAATTGAGTTTATGAATCCTTGGCTCTTAAGCAGCTGTTTTCTCCTCACCCAGAAAACAGCCTTATAAAACAGTGTTCCTAACGCACACTTCTGTGCCTCTCTAGGAATGCCTGAGCCTCCTTGTGCTGGGTGCTGTGCAGACAGCATGAGAGTTCTTGTGCTCAACTCCAAAAGGATTAAAAGCCAAACATGAAGGCACTGCAGGTGCAGTGCAGCTGAAGTAGCCAGCACACATACCCAAAGGCCAGAACACAGTGAAAGAATGAGGAGCTCCACTGACTGCTGGAGACTTTTGGGGCATTGATTTGATACCCTGGCTTGAGAGGCCTTTGAGCTTGTTTGACACCTTCCACACTGGTAGCCCTGCAGGGATCTGAGGTAAACCCTGTGGGCTTAAGCCCTGTGGGGAGTGGCTGTAACATTCATTCAGAGTGACCAAGCAGCAAGAGTGTCTATGGGATGCTGGTTTCAACCCAGGCAGTGACCCACTCTGTGTTACCCGAGGACTTCTCCAGGAGTCCTGACTTCTGGTTTGGGTGTTGATCTGAAACGTGGAGTTCAGGAGCAGTGTTCAGAAACTACAGACTTCAGCCTGAGCCAGGTAATGCTCAGTTGTTGAATAATTTGTCATGCTTTTCTTGGCTCTGATAGGCCTGGGAAGAAGTTTGATGCTTCTACCTTTACCATGGGCTCTTCCTTCACAGCCTGAAGAGAGCGATTTAGAAAGTGTTTTGGCAGAGCATTGTTAAAGATAATACTGGCTGGTTGTTCCAAGGCTAAAACTTTGTGGGTTGTCAGTATTGAATTAAAAAGGAATAGATCTTGAAATGCATTTTCCAAATGCTTATGTGTATAGCGAAATTGGCCTTCCTCTTGCTTCATTAGCAAAGGAAGCAAATGAAGCTTCCTTTCAGTCCGAGTGCGGTAGAATTGGTAAACACCTGAACTGGGGTTTTATGGAAGGCAGGCTACAGGCACATCCACAATACTGTTTGCATGTAATGTCAGCTGGAATATGCAGGAATACTGCTTTTCTTGTTCATGGCTGGGCTAGTTAATACCCATGTTGGGCAGGACCCAAAAGCAGAGCCTGAGAGAACCAGAGGAATCAAAGGTAGCTTTTCCCATAAACATGTCCTTAATTCATACAAGAAACTAAACTCACTCTCTGTGCTTAAGGGAAAGCTGATGAAATTACATATTTTTTTAATTCAGGCTGAACAATGGTCCTTAAATTGTGAATGTGTGTTTGATTTGGGGTTGAGGTGCAGCCTCACAGACAGCGTTCCCTCCGGATGGAGTTAAATGTGGGGTTTGGACCCGCTTGCAAATGGAAGCTGAGGACTGAAATGTATTTCTCCTGCTGCTCTGTTCCAATGGAGTATGGCTTGCTCTCCTCCTCCTCCCCCTCCAATCCCCCTGCCACACATGTTCTCAATTACTGCCTGCATTGAAGCTGCAAACATTTCTTGTGCATCTAGCTTTCTATATTGAGTGCTGGAAATATATTTTAGTAATCTGTGGGAGAATATTATGTCCCATGCTGGGAAAATTGTGTTTATGGTTCCTGCAGGGAAACAAGTTCATCAATTCCAGTCCACCACAGTTTTTCTGTTTCTTCCTCCTCCTTTTGTATCTCGGAGCAATATTATAAGAACCTCTTGCCCCCGTTGGGTTGAGCCTGGGTTTCTCCCATCTTTGAAATAAAAAGCATATGCTCTGCATTCTGTGTTTTTCAGTGCTGTCCACAAAATAATCATTGGGTTTTGGCTGAACACAATGATAGCTACTATGAACCCCAAATATTTGGGTTTGGATGTGCAGCTGCACTGCACTTAGGAAAACCTCATTATATTTTATTGTTGGTAGCATTTCAAAGTCAGTATTCTGCAGCAGAGGGCATTAAAGGAGTAATACAGGAGAGGGTCAAACTTGCCAGTACCGATGTATTGTGCCTGATTGGGAAAGGAAAAGCAAACAGGGCTTGCTCTTTTTCTCAGCATTTGCATTGTCTTCATCCAATAATCCTTCTGGATTCAGTTGGTCAAATGTATTCATGAGCCTTTGTTGTACATTAAATCGTGGTTGGTTTCCAATTGCAGACCTTGGGTCCCACACCCACATCTGTAACATGTTTCTCAGTTCAGTGTCTGATTTGTGGACGATAATTTTGTGGTTAAGGAAAATTGTGCCTTGTGCTCCACCTCTCTGTGCTGAAACTTCAGCCTTGACAGATCAGGGGATACTGTTACTGCTGTAAAGAAAAAGGTTTTAAAGCCAGTTACTTTCTGCTTAAATAAATGATGGGCTATTTCACGTGGAAAAAATTGCTTTTGTGTCTCTTGTGTGGGTAAGTTGGCTCTCAATAGGTTGGCTTTAAGAGTGCAGGGAGAGCAAAGAAAGAAGAGGAAAGGGTGTGTCTGGATCAATTAGTTAAGTGTGAGATAAAAAATAAATCCTCTTCCAATGCACACAAAGTAAGCTTCCTTTTCATTTACTGCTCCTGCTTCCCCTTCAGTGATCTGATTACAGCATTCTCCCACAGCAGAGAGCTCTTCCCATTTTGATGTAAACATCCATTGACCCTCTCTGGAGATCTGAAAAATGACTTTCCTGGCATTAATAAAGATAAACCTGTAAACAATATTGTTAAAGATGCTCGGGGGGGGGGGGGGGGGGGGCATGAAACCAAAAGGAACATGTTAAAGGACTTGAATAAGAAATTATGTGCACTTTTGCCATCGTCCTTGGAGATGGAAATTAGCACAGGCAGCACTGCATGATGCATCAGGTAGCAGCTTCATCTTTGCAAATGATGGTAGGATTTTTGCAAGTTTGGGGATTCCAGTCTTTTTGCTCTTGCTGTTTTTCTTTGTTTCTGATATGTTGGCTCAAAAAAAAAATGCTGGAGGAAGAACAGCAGTAAAACATGAGCAGAGTAATGTCTGAGATGCTCATTCAGTTCCCATTAGCACAATAAATGACAATATGGTGAGGTTTGGTTTGGTTTTACACTCCCATACTTCTCAATCAAGGGTGGTTTTAGAATTGTATCACAAATGGAAGCTGAGTCATAGACTGGCCCATAGCACCAGTATGGAGCAAGGTGTTCCCTTAGAGTCTCTGGAGTTAGTAACACAACTCTAGTGGTTGTGGTGTGAGTTGTTTTTTGTTGTTTTAAGTGGATAAGAGTCTTGTCTCGCTTTCCTATTTGTATATTCAAAGACATTGCTGTCTAAATAAGAAGACTGAGTTAATTCCTGATCTGATTTATGGGTTTGACTAAAGGGAGAAGAGCTTTCCTTGCTTCTGTGTAGGCTTAGGTCAGAAGAATGGCCACAACCTCCCCTGCTCACCTCCTCACACATAGGAATGTGCCTGCAGCCTTTGGGATTGGGTCCTATAACCCAGAAGGTGTGTTACCACCTGCCTTCGCACTGGGAAGGGGCTGCTCCCATCCCACCAGGCTTGGAGGCTGGGGATGCTGAGTGCAGCCGAGTGACTTTGACTTGTAGACAGGTAGGCAAAATCAGCTCATCATTATTATTCTTCCAGAACTCAAAGTTGCCAAATCTGTGCTGTAAGAAAAATAGGAAATCATTTGGAGTGTGAAGGAGCACCTGTTACTGACTTTATGGCTGTGTTTCCCTACAGACAAGCATGATCATGTTTTCCATACAGTCAAAGGACAGTGATACACAGTCCACTCCATTAATGTTCACCCATCTGCTGATGAATTTGGGCTCAGAATTGCTGTGTGATGACAGGAAAGAAAACTAGTACCTTGCAGACAGTATTAAGCAACAGCTCTCAATGTTTGTGAGAATAACAGAAGATGAATGACCTAGTAATTCTCCTCTGTTTCCTGTCTCCAGCAGTTAGAGCATGGAGAAATGTCTGCTTTCAAGGAGAAAAGCGTCTACTTCCATCAGCAGTCTTGACACCTGGCATTCTTTGCCCATAATAAATCCAGAAAGTTCAAGTAGCACTGGGGAAAGCAAAACCTGACCAAATGTTATTTCTTTCCTCTCATTTCTCCCCTCCTCCAGCCTTCTCTCCTGCCTTACAGTGTTCCCTGCTTAAGCCAGTGATAAAAATGAGGTTTCCAACATGAGAAAAAGCACAATGCTGTGCAACTCATCTGTGGCTGCAGAAGAGGAAGGTGGGGTCTGTTGTAGCTCACTTAATGTGATGGGACTGTGAAACCTACTTCAGCAGCAGCATTTGTAGTGCATGTGACATGTGCAAGCCAGAGAGAGAACCTTGAGTTGCCAGGGAGCAAGTGAGATGTATGTGACAGTCATAAGTGCTGTGAAACACAGCAGTTTCAAAGGCCTGAGAAGAGAGGGTAGGAGGTGTGAGCATTTACCCATCTAAATGCTGATTTGTTCTAATATTTGTTTACCTGTAAGATCGGTGGAGGATCTTGTTCCTGTCTGCAACTCTGAATCATGACTGCTGGATTCTCCCATCCTCCTTGTCGCTTGCTGCACCAAGGTAAACATTTCCCAAGCAGAAGGCAGCAACCAGCAAAGATTATTTATGGATCTAAGGTTGGAGGGGCACAGTTATGTCAAAATGGAGTAGTGCTCTCCATGAAATGTTTTGTTTTAATTAATACTAAGAGGAAGTGTTTCAGCTTGCAACTAGAAGTGATTTCCTAGTTTTGATTTATCAAGAACTTGTTCCTTCAACTTCTCTTGCCCCATTTTGGGAAGTTCGATGGCAGAGAAGACAGAAGAACATGGTAAATGAGAAGCAAAGGTGAGGTAATTCACTTTTGCTTTTTTTTTTTTCTTTTTAAGATGACATCAGGAAAACTGAAATTATGTTGCTATAACTGATGTTATTTTAGCTGCTTCCTCTCTGAGCACCAGATAGGCTTTCAGATGCATTGTATCTACCAGGTTCTTATGAACACCATTATCCAGTACCACTAAACATGCAGTTAAGAATGCTAAAACCTCAAGAATGACACCCTGTGGTTGTGTGAAGTGAGGCGCAGCATGGGCGCAGATCTGCTGCAGGCTCCTGTCATTGTGTTTTGCACCCTTGAGCACCCTTATCGCTGCAGGTGCTTACACGGTGCCTTACAGATTGGAGTCCCAAAGTGCAAGCAGGCATTTGGAAGTAACTGGGTGACTTCTCTCAGTGTGTGGATGGAAGGGCTCCTGCCAAGCACCTGGCACTTGCATCATCTGGGTACCAGCCAGAGCAGTAAAGTTCGGATCCAGATTTTTGGTTCAGCCCCTTTCACTACCATAGGTGGTGAGTGGTGACGTTCTGAGTACAAATTGCACAGCAGAGCTCACTTGAAATAATTTATGACCCAACAAGAAAAATGGGTGCTAAGAATAACTTTTAATTACATCAGGTCAGTAAATTATATTACAGATTCATGCCTGGGACACGTCTTGGAAATAGAAAATGTTAGCTTCAGTATATCTGCGCCTAAAGTCATTGGTTTGTGTGTTCTCATTGAGTTCACAAAAAAGACTCTCTGTTTAGCTCCTTCTGTGAACAGGTAACAGATGAGCGCAGAAATGCTTTCATGGACTTAAACCACATTTTCACCTCTTGCAGGGCATCTCTGCTAAGCCCCACAGACTCTTTGCCTGTTGGCATTTGTGCTGGGGTGGGAAACTGGCATTATTCACATTCATCTTAATGAGGGAGATGCACTTGAGTGGACTCAGACCTTTTTATCTCCCTTAGATAGTGTCCTTCAGTAAGCTGAGCTTTCCTCTTCATTCCAGCATGCAACATGCGTTAGTTTCTTCATGTGTATTTTCTTACTACTGCTTCAGTATAGTTTTGGCTTCTGTCTTCACATTTGGCAAGAATTTTTTTCTACACATAACTTGAGATAAAACAGATTTTCTTACAGAATGGTGTAAATGATGGTGGAAGCCTGTTGAAGGTGGGGAGATAAACCAGCCAAGTTGTGTGTTGCTTTCTAATTGTTTTTTTTTAGGAAGTATTTAAAAAATGCTGTCATGACAAATGAGGGAAGGATATGTTTTAGTATCCTAGGTAACAGTTTTAGTAAGTAATGCTGCAGATGCTGTACTTTGATTACTGCAAACATCATGACTTGGGCTTTGCTGGTTGTACAAAGTAAACTCCAGATGTGTGTTTAAAGAACCAAAAAAATGTGTCATGTGGTTATGTTGCAGGATAACCCTTGAATATTGTAGCTTTGTTTAATATGCAGCTTGGGAAGTCTGGACCGACCAAGTCTGACTCCAGAAAAATAGGAATCCTATCAGAATTACTGGTTGGTTTTGTTTCAAGCTATGGCTGATCTTTCATTTGCAGCAATAATTTAATTTGTATGGGCTCTTGTAGTCCAGACCACATGGAGCTGTTCTGATGAAGACTTGAACCACAGTTTGATACTGGTCTGATGAGGGCCAACGCAGTAGACACCCAGCTAACATTTTTTGGCATAATCCATTTTTGCCACGTGTCCTGCCTTTATCAGTGGGCTGTACTTAAGAGCAGTATCTTGTTCAGCACATCCACATCGGTTTGGTTATTTTACTTTCAGTGTGGCACATCATCCTTCTTATGTTTTGTCTTGATTTCTGTTCCTTCAGGGTGCTACCGGTTCTCTGTTATTCTTCTCCCAGTTGTCTCATAGTCTAAATCCAAGGCTTAGATAACTTCCCCAGCTACACAAAAGTAGCAAGGAGAAGAGCTGACTGAAGGTTCCCCCCTTTTAAATTCACACAATGTAATCTGTAGTTTAAACTGTCACTATTGTGGATTAGACAAGACCGTCATGGTTATTGTGCTGGAGGTTTTGGCATAGCACAGACTGTAGGATTTCCCTGAATTTATGTCTGTTCAGGAGTGCTTGCTTTCCTTGGCCACAAATCTGTTAGTTTTGTTCTGTGTTGGTTTTGAAAATGATTAACTGTCTATAATGAACCAAACTCTGCTATCACAGTTGGCGGTCCCTGATTGTATTTGCTAATGTCTCCGTCCCAGGTCTGAGCACAGCTAATGACAGTAAGGAATGTTGCTGCTGTCCTTTGGCCTTTCCTAACAGTGCTGTAACATCTTTAGTTTCCCCTGGTAGGGTCGGTAGTGTGGAGTTTGTTTAAACAGCTTATAGGAACAATAATGCTCCTTTCAACAGGGTGCAGCCTTTGAGTACCAGGCTGCAAAATTAAGGTACCGTTAGAAAGGTGAACCCACCACTTTCTGATCTGAGCGGAAAGTCAACTGACACCTGTTGCAAGGGGCTTATTTTGTCTTCGGAGTTCTGCTGAGCTGTTTTATCAGTCTCACTGAAAAGATGGCGAAGTATTTTGGCTAACAAACAAATACGCTGTTTAGAAAACACCCACCATTTCACTCTGTGCAATTTTCAGTGCCATTTGACGATACAGGCTTGTATATCACACTTGATGGTGTGAAGTACTTAGCATGTTACACAAATATGTCATAGAATCATTTAGATTGGAAGACCTTCAAGATCATAGAGTCCAACTGTTAACCCAGCCGAGTCCACCAGTAAACTGTCCTCAAGCACCACATCTACACGTCTGTTAAATACCTCTGGGAATGGTGACTCCACCACTGCCCTGGGCAGCTTGTTCTGGTGCTTGACAGGCCTTTTGGTGAAGATATTTTTCTTACTATCCAATCTAAACCTCCCCTGGTGCAACTTGAGGCTGTTTCCTCATGTGTTACTCAGGAGCACATTAACAGCACAAGCATTCTTCACTGTGTTCCTAAATACATTTCACAATATGTCATGCTACAATCCCCTTCTTGTCATTATTTATAAACTGCAGAGAAGTTAAGATCACCAAGAATTAGATGATGAGCATGAGACTGTCTTTCTGTACCAAGAGTATGTATTATATTGATAACGTGCAGAGTGAAGCATACAAATACCTTCTCATCTAAAATGAGAAGACAGTCTGGAATAAAACCCAACAAATTATGTTTTTCATATTCAGTCAGATCAACTTTCTGCTGCTGCTTAATTCCTGTTCAGTTCAACTGCTTATTTGCAAACTTGTGGATTACCTCCAGAGTTTGCATTTGAAAGCCTTTTAGGCATCATGTTGCTTTTGAATGGCACTAGGCCATGGTTTCTGACATGTTGGGAGGCCAGTTGCCCATCTGCTGCTGGGAAGGATCTTTTCCACAGAGCAGACAGCTTTGCAGCACTTCATCCTCCTGAGGCAACAATTAACTAAGTAGTTTCCTTATAAATGAGAAGACTTGTAGCTTCCTTAAAGGGCCATTCTGTACTGAACTTTCCAATGACCCGTAGCAGTATTCCCACAAATTTGTGCTTTCTGTCACACCCGCAATCCATGAAAGTCATGTTCATTCCCATATTATCACCTCGTGATCTAGGTAGGCCTTGGGGACCAGACATGTTGAGGAGACACCCCTGGTGCAGACCTGTGAGGCCAATCAGTCTACTCTCCTGTCTGCTTTCTTCTCCTGTGGAGACCTGAGTGCTGTTTGAAAACTGAGATGATGCTGTTGCTGCATCCTACACGTGCTTTCCTGCTCTGTGCAGGCTTGGGTATTACTTCCATACACAGTGTGAGCTTTGCAGTTTCAAAGATCTAATCTAATAATAGATTGGTCTACATTTGCTGCGTTGCCAGAAAAAGACATATGTTGTCAGGCAGTCGAAGTCAGCAACAGTGCTGAAGTGGAAATGTGCTGAAACACGAAGAAGACAGAAATCCAGAAGGATCTATCTGAGGTTTGGCTATTAGGAAGCTAAAAATATTCTCTTACATATATGCTTTCCAGGCGTACTCAGAGAAATTCTGTTTGCCCGATGTTTCGAAATGATTAAAGGGCAATTCTTTTCCTTTCTTGGCTTCAGTGTAATAGTAAAAAATGCTGTTGGAATTCAGCTTATCAAGAACTGGTGTAAGAGGAAAGAGAAATGACTGGAATAACATGAATGGAAGAGGCATGTGTAGTGTATAGTGTGGGAGAGAAATGTGACATTGAGTTCCTTCTGTCATTGATGAGTCAAGGCGAATCTGGAGTTGCACTCACAGTGGATCTTTACATATCCATGCTGAGGCACAGGTTTTAGGGCAAAGACTTGAGTTTTGGCAGCATGCGCTGCTGCCAAGTTGTAGGAGAATTTTCCATGCTGTATTTTATCAGACAGTGTTTGCAATTCCAGCGTTTCAGTTTGAGATTTTCCCTGGGAAAAAGAATGTCTCGTTGGTTTGAACAAAGTGGATGTGCCACTTTGTGCCATTGATGTCTATGCTGGTGAAGAGACTTTTAAATTCAGATGGCTCTACACTGCTGGCCATTTACAGAGTGGCATTGAGGTGGGGATTGGGCTTGGAGGTGGTATATGAAGAGGTGAGGTTTTGATGTGCATTCTGAGTGAGCAATTACAGGATTTCATTTGTACATATCCCTTAAATATCATCACTTTTAGATGTGTGCTAAGAAAATGACATCTGTCACAATCAGACTTTTTCTGCTGGGGCCAGTGTGTGCACACAGACGTGTATTACTGTTCTGGAACAAAATTCCACCATAAATGCCATTGCAGATCAGGACACATTTTCTCCTTTTGTAATATTAATGTTTCCTTCTTCAAGACCACAAGCTTCTCCCTAGTCAGCATGCATGTGGCTCAGACATGAAGTAGTAGCAAAGAATTTTAGCTCGGTGACTTCTCCAGGGTATTCATCCACTAAATAATAAATACTTACACCTCCTGGGACCCACCTGGAGCAGTAAAAAGTCCTTTTTACCCAGCTAAGAAGTGAGAGTAAAAGAAGTGGGCTGCTACTGTTTTCTGCTTCTCTTGGCACCATTCCTGGAGAGAGTTGAGTTAGTAAATGTGCCTGTCACAGTAGCTATTACCAATGACACAAAATAATTAAGTTGTGGTTTCTGTTGTGGTGGGGCTACTTCTGTGGGGCTACTTCTGTATTTTATAGTGATATGTCTGCCAGGAGAGAGAGTGTCGTGCTGGACTGTTGTGACGGATGCTTCCAGGAAAACAGGATGAGTCTCTAAAGGCAGGTTGTGTAACGCTTTCCATTTACACGAAGTCCTGCTGGTTACATGGCAGATCACTAATAGAGCTGCATGTTGGTTCTTCTAGTTTTTCTGATGGGTTGGGGGGGGCAGCAGCCATCTTATTTTTCTCCTTGTTGTTTTTGGACGGAATAGCTGCAATCTTTGTTTTTTTCAGCCAGTCAAAAGAACACTCAAGCCAGTTTTTAGTCTGATTCTCTAATCAAGTGAATGTTCCCATCTTCTGACATCTTGAGCCGCCAGTGTGAGGTTCTTGGCTTTCAGAAGTCCTGAAGACTTTGGGACACATACTCAGCAGTGCTGAGAAGCCCTGGTAGTTCCTGGTTGCTGAGTCCAGCTCCACACAGGAATACTGTGATTACACTGTGAAATTTGGGGGGCTTAGAAACAATGTTTCTGGTATTTAAAATCCTTTCTGTAGGCTGCCTCAGATAAATCCGATAGTATTACAGTGCAACTACAAAATCCTGCTTTTTGGACCGTATAGACACAGGCTCTTCCTGTTGTGTCCAATTTAGCTTCCCAGGGGGAAAAACTTCTCTTGTGGTTTGGGTGGAAGCAGGGTCCATGTGCTCTGCCATGTTCCTGGAGGGGCCGGGAGCCCTGCTTGGCTCGGAGCATGTGGCCAGTGCTGTGCTGATGTGACAAGCGCGTGCTCTGCTGAAGGTGAACGTGAGCTTGCAGAATGTTGTGCAAACCTTCCTGCAATTGCTGGGGACCAACTGGAGAGAAGCTGGAGAAAGTGGCTGGGTTTTTCAGTAGATGTTGCTGTATGTATATTGGTGTCAGGGAAAAAACCTTTTCAGCTATACGTGATGTTAAACCTTAAGCCTGCAGCTTTTTTGTTTGTGCGTGTACAGTGGAAGAATCCCATGTCGCATTGGCTTTGTATCTCATGTTAGAGGTGACATTGTGCTCAGTGCTGAATGAGATGGAGAGACTGTGCTGCCTGTGGTGTCGAAAGATGAGCACGGAGCAAAACAGAGGCAATAGGAGATCGGGGGGATGAGGCACCTTGACCTTGTTTTCGTGTGCTCGATGGCCACTGCCCCATGTCTCTGCATCTGGAGCTCCTCAGAGAAGGGAGGCATCTGTTGAGGGAAGGGGCAAGGGCCAGCGAGGAGAATTGGGATGCTCTCTGCTGGTGGGAAAAGCCTCTGAAGCAGCAAGTGACGTGGGAGCTTGATTAGATGTCAACCTTGGCAAGGCAGCAAACTTCAGTGAGCAAACAGGGAATAAGAGTGCACGTGTGAACCGTGGAAAGCTTTTGGAGGATGCTGGAGTGATCAGCTAGTGCTCTGTGTCAGTGCAATGCAGCAGGTTCAGGGCCGTGACAGGAAGCCTTAAGGGATATGGTAATTAAGAAAAGTAACTAAGAACTAAGTCATAAAAATAATAAGTGTTTTACCAGCTCCGTTGTGCATAGGCAGGCAGCAGGGAATGTGGGTCACACAGCGTGAGTGGCTGAGCTAGGAATAAAATCCAGGTCTGTTAATGCCTCGGGCCCCTCCATAAACACCAGACCATGACTCCTTCCTCCAGCACAGCTTGGGTGGAAAAGGACCTCTGCTTTAGGTGGAAGACCAGCCTCTTTGCTCTGTTCAGCAGCTAATTGTGTTCTCCTGCTGTTTGCCTTTTCCAGGTGCAAGTTCTTCAGCCTCACAGAAACCCCAGAGGACTACACCATCATTGTGGATGAAGAGGGCTTCCTAGGTAAGTGTTGGTGTGTGCCACCTGGGTATCCAGCCTGAGGTGGAGGAGGAAAACATGTCATCTCTGGCTGAGTTATAAGCCAGAGTGTTTGTAGAACAGGTCTGTTTGTCAGTGCTAGTGCTACAGCTGTGAAAGGTGCTTTGATCACTTAAGCACACAGTCTCTGCTGCTGTGCTCTACAAGGCGTTTCACACATGGAATATTGAATATATTAATGCTGGGAGAAGAGTACACGCAAGCCTTGAAGAGCAGTTTGAGCATATTTGAAAAAGGAAACTCATCTGTATATCATTGTATTAAAGCGAGCTGACCTTTGTCCCCAAGCCTCCCCAAGCACACCACATCTTCCTGTTCCAGTTTATTCCTTCAACCTCTCTCTTTAAAAGGAGCACTTGAAGATGAGTGGTTTGTGTCATCCCTATAACTGTCACAGTGCTGTGGGGCTGCAAATCGGCTCCTTCAGCTCATCACTGAAAGCTGGGATTGATCTCCCTTTCTTACACCCAGCTTTCTCAGTGCTAAATGTGCTGTCTTTGCCTGTGGTGGATGAAGGTCTCTCTCAGCCTGTGTCAAAGGTGGGGTTGGCTCTGTGTCAGAGAAGGTGGTTGGAGTGTGCTTGGGAGCTGCAGAAGCTTGGCATTGGGTGAGTGCTGATGGAGAGAATGGTTTGGCTTTGGGGATGGAAATAGTTTGTAATAACTGTTACCATGTGCAGAGGTTTTGTCTGTAGCAGTGCTACTGAGGTGGTGGAATGAGGAAGCGTTGTGTGGCTGTTCTCGCTGCTTTCTGTGATTGGAATTAAAAGTCTCCACATCTTATTGGTTTGGAGAAAATACATTAAAATGTGAAAAAAAGAGGATTTCATTCATGAACAGGGATTAACTGTTGAGTAGCCACTTGTGACACTGTAATAGTCAATGGGTTTGTAATATCCAAACCCTAAGGAGAAAATTAGAAACTATAACATCATTATTTAGTACAGAGTCAAAAGTTTTATTATCAGCAGCATTATTGAATTATTCCCCTTTCTATTTCAGGAGTGCTCATAAACATAGAATAGAATAAATTATTACACTGTAGAACACTACAGTGGTGGCTAAACATTATCATAAAATAATCACTGGATTGAGCATAGGTGAGTGGCTCTTCACAGCTCTTGCTGTTTGAAATGTGGGAGTTGTGTGGTTTGACTGAAAGCGTATGTCACATGCTGGGCTTTTGCTCCCAAAAGAGGAGGTTACAGAACGATGCTGCTGCCAGAATGTCCCTTGTTGCACTTGTTCAGGGAGCAGCATCTGCGCAAAACTTGTATTACTATTGGTAGTATCAGCTTTTTATCATCGGTGGCATCTGGGGGAAATCAAACTTGGTTTCACCATGATAGCAGGATGCAAACCTCCCTTCAAGAGCTTCATTTTAAGTCTGAAGTCACCGAAGTTAGAGAAAGGGTTTGTGGTTTTTTTGCACAGGCCACAGCATGTGGCAGAGCAAGAGTGCATCACTGGCGTGTGTTGTCCCTGCAGATTTCCCACACTAGAGACATGCTTGTCTCCCGCATCACATCTGTGTCTGTGACATCCATGGCACTTGATTCTGTGCCTGCTTGGCACAAGGCAGATTCCTCAATGAGATCATTGGTGGCAAGTTTGAACTGCAGCCTCCCAGGTTCAGCCTCCAGCAGCCACGCTGCTATTTGTCTATCTGGAAGTTATTCCAGCTTGAAACAAAGGTAAACTCAAGCAGTGGTTTTGTGCATCCTTAGTGGGGAAGTGTGTTGCAGTGTGTGTGCCACTGGTTGTAAGTGGAGCAAATCCCAGGTCCAGCCAAACCAGTGTCCTGGACCTGCATGTCCCACTGGTGCCCCAGGTTATCTCTGTGAAGCAGACATGTCAAAGCAGGAGTCCTCTGCTTGGGCCTTTTTGACTTTGTTACCTTGGCTCTCACAGGCGCAGGAATTTACTGCTGATAGTTCCAGTACCCCTATAGCTTCTGTTAGGCTGTGGGTTTGGCAGCATAGAATATCCTTTTGAATTCAAATACTCTGGGTGCACTCAAGGTGTTACAGCAGAGCTATGCAGGAGAAGTTATCACCTGCCAGGCAGCAGAGAGGAAGGAAGGAGCATGCTGAGGCCATCCTCTACTACAGCATGGCATGGCAACCAGGTGCAAAACCCCAGTGTGGGCAGTAGTCATGGAGCTGGCAGCCTCCCCATCTTTTCTTTGCTTCTTCCTAGTAAGTGATGATCTGCTGGCAAAACTCATATGCTCTTCATCCTGCTAACTCTACTAACACAACCCCTATGCTCTTTGGGTTTGTGTCCAGCTCATGCTCTTTCTGAATTGTCCCCACCACATCCAAAGCTTCCTCTCAGGGTTAGCCCCTCCACTGTTGTTCCATCCCTGTTCCTCATTTCCATATGCTGTAAGTTTTTGTCAGTCTGGAGGAATTAAAGATGTACCACCTAAGGATGCCTTGTAACAGGGCTTTGCTGCCTGCTTCCCCTCACAGTGTGGCTGTAGATGTCGTAGGAGGAAGAATCTCACTTGGCTTTTGTACAGCGTGCAGTCAGCCCCTGGGTTTGAACAGGATCAAAATCTGTGAGAATTGCAGCACCCCACCGTCTTGCAAAACAGGACCAGTCATCTCTGCCTCAGGTGCATCACTGAAGTGCCAGGTTCAGATCAAGAATTGCAGGGTAAATCTTCACCTTTGGTGAGCAGTTTAGTAGCAAGTCCAGTAGCAAGGGACTTCTTTTCCTCTCCAGGTAACTTCTGGTTTTGCAGTGCTTAACAAACTCAGTGAGTCTCAGGACTTTTCTTTCTCGGGCTCCTGTATGAATTCTTGCAGCAGCAGCAGTGAGAAGATTGTCCTGTTAGCTGGCATCTCTTGTGTTAGCCAGGCCCCTGCCCCTGCCTGTCGCAAAGAGCACTGGAGGGAAAAGAACAGGCTAGAGAAATGCTGGCACTTTCAGCAACCCTTGAGGTTACCACTTCAAGTATACTGACACACAGTAATCATACTTAACTGTTTAGTCAAAAAATAATCCTCAGGCTTGTTTCCCTGAGAGCAGCAAGTGAGTCAGGCTGGTAAAGAAGTCATTATTTCTTCTCCCCAGAAAATGTCTGCAGTGCAAAGCTGTAACCTGCTTAAGTATTCATCATGCTGGAAGGGAATGGCTGCAGCCTAATTCTTTGCTTTAATTCCCCAGCAGTGAGGTGGGGATTATATCTGCACAGAACCCTGTTTGTTCCAGTGGCTGTTTCTTGGGCTTTGGCCTGTTAATGAGGGAGAATTCAGCAAATAACACAGGAGGCAGTGCACAGAGAGCTCTTTTCCTGGCTGATATACCAAGATGAATTAGCAGAAGGACTTTGGCCATGGGCCCTCCTGTGAAGACAAGTGTCTCAGCTAGTGGGGCGCTTGGACAGCCGTGTTAAACCCTTGCATCTATCACCCGCCGAGCAGCCAGCACGTGGCACAAGAGTCAGGCAGCTGCTGCCCTATGAAATACGGGTATATTTGTTTGGTCTGCTTCTCTCCCAAGGTCTGACTGAAAGCGGAAGTTGCCTGCGCATGGTGCAGATATACCATAGCCCCCATGATAACTGCATAGTCCCTTTTGCAAAGGGCAGCAAGGACATGCCCCTGTCTCTGGGAGTCTTCACCAGCAGAGCCTGTGGTCTCGCTGGTCCTAGTAGTATCCCTTCATTAAAGGCTTTAGCTTTCACACACGGAAAGGAAAGCCCATGCCAGCATGCCTGGAGGTGACCATGCTCTTGGAAACCTTGTTGGTGTGTACCAGGAAGCAGTTGCTGACATTGCATTCCTGTCCTGGCAGTGCCATCTGGATAAAATGTAATAGGGCTTGGGGTTAGCAACGTTCTTCCAGTGGCACTCCCAACAGCTGTCACATCGCAGCTTCTGCACCATATATCCAGAGAGCCTTTTATTGGAGATAAAGGGGCAGTTTGGGTGCTTGGGTTTGTTTTGACTGTCCCTTTTCTGTTCCTGGTTTGTCCAGCTAGTTTGTCCGCAGTCCAACTCATCCTTTTTTCTCTTGGAAGTCCACTGCTAGGTTTAGTCATAGCTCTGCTTGGGAAGCTTTCAGTGAAATGTCATCCATCCAGCCTCCCATTTTACAGCACTTCTCTAATTGCACAGAACAGTGTGAACCAGAGAGGAAAGGCAATTTGATTTCAGTACTGAAGCAGCAATGGGAAACATCTGCTTCTCTGGGGCAGATCCCTGGTGTGAGTATAGAGCATGACTGTCAGTCTTCCCACGCTGGGGTTCACCTGCAAGATAAGGGTGCCAGTCCTTCCTTTTTAACCTTCTTTGGCTGTCTTGTATGTCTAGTAACTTCTCTAAGGCCAGAAATCCATGCATTTACACACTTCCCAGAATGAGAAGGCTCTTATTTTCAGTTCATGCCTCACAATAAATTGCCCAGTACATTAAAAATAATGGAACTGTTTGAAAAAGCTCAGCTAGTTCAAGTGCCAGAGAGGTTTTGTCAGAATTCATAAAATGTTGACCTCATTCTAATAAAAAGAAAGGATAAAAAGAAAATAAGCCCTCTTGCTTGGCAGTGCTTTGTTTTGGTGGCCATCATCCTCATACAACCTGTACCCTATCTGACCTTGGATTCAGGACCATCATATGCTTTAGTACCACATTGAGTCCCTTCTTCAGTAACATCAAAATAGTAAATTGCTTTCAGTGTGTTTTCTCTCATCCTCTATATAAAATGGGCAAGAAATCAGCCTTTAAATAAGTGCAGGCACAGAACCCATCTAGCTGAGAGCAATCTGTAACTTTAAATAAAGATACAGAATGAAGCAAGCTAATAGATGCATCTGGGGTTTTTTGAACTTTTCTGCTAGAACTATTTCTCCTTTAATTTTTTACTGCCCAGTGACTGGGCTTTTGTATCTCGGACACAGTGGCTTAATTTGCTTGCTGACATTTATAGCAGTGAATTCCTTCCCCTGGACCGCCAGGAGAGCCTGCTGGTTGCTAGGCAGAAGATGTTTTTCTGCATTAAACACGTGCACAGTCGCTCTCTTTTTGGATCTCTGTATTGGCCAGACTACACTGGCTCTGTGGTTTTCAGGTTTTTGAGGTTATGTGGTATTAATGACCTAAATTCAAATTAAAACCATGGGGTTTGACAACTGGCTGATTAGAAATCTGTAGCGTTTGGCTGAGGAGGGTGTTCCTGCAATGATATAGATCTATAAGCATGTTGGGGCCCTGTGATGACATGGGACTGCTGCCCTCTCCTGAGGAGGATGGGTTTGGTAGTTAAAGCTTCTAGGGAAAGGGAGGGGAGGATGAGAAATATGTAATATTTCAAGGTCTGGCTTACGTCACCTGGGGAAAGGAGCACTTTAACTTCTCTTCAGAACTCATGTGAGTGTGTTTGTGAATGTTGCTAGACCACATTATTCCTTATGTTTGTAACTTGCCATGCAAATTCTTTTGGTCCAGTTTGGTTGCTCCTATTTAAAGAAATACTGTATAAATAATAGATATTTTTCACTGTTTCCTCCAGCAGATGGGTGTGTATCAATATCTATTTCTGTTTCACAGCCTGTGGTGAGAAAGCCCAGACATCTCTTCCTGAACCACTTGACTAGCCATGATTTCCTCCTTTAAATTTATTACATCTTGGCTGCTTCCTAGCACTTTGCAAAGTCTGCGATAGATGAAGATAGATGCCATGGCTTGCTTTTATCAACCTGCTCTCATAATGCAGAACCAAAAAAAAAACTTTTCTGGCTGAAATGATGGAATGATCTACTGAAATTTTAGGTTTGTATCTAAAAGCATGATGCCACTTCACAGAGAAGTAGCACCCTGCTTATTTATTTCACTGCAGAGCATTTGATGATTCACTTGCTGTCCCACTGGTGCATTTCTAGGCTTTTTACCTTAAGACGGGACTTAAGGGGAGTTGATAGCATTAGTTATTTGCCTGTATTTGAAGCTGACCACAGCTTGGTGGAGCCATGCTAGGGTAGCTGACTGTGCAGCCCGTGGCATGGAAGGGATAAGGTGGAATATGCTCTGTTAAGACCTTTTGAAGCATTTGTTGTATGTGTTGGCAGGACTGCGGTTTGGGATCTTTCCCTGCTTTTTAAGTCCATTTTATATGGAGTACCCTGTGAGAGATGAGGAAGTGCTGTTACCCCTCCGTTACAGGTTGAGAACAGAATCACGGGAAGAGCGGAGGGATCAGTGACACAGCAGAGAGAGAAACCCCTTTTCCCAGGGCTGAAAGCATTCAACCATCAGTTCCCAAACCTTGCTGCTGTGAACCATTAAGTTTCAAGCCATATTTTTCTCAAGTTCGTGACCTGACGAGGAAGTGGATTTCCTCCGCCTTGGCATCTCATAAATGCTGTGACCTTAGTCTAGAAATGGTGAGACTACAATAACTTCCCAGAAAACCAGTCTGTCGTCACCTGCAAACAAAGAAAACATTTCTTTCGTGGTAATCCCTTGCAAAATGCCAGCACATTGGCACTCCCCCAGGCTTGAAGGATCTCCTGGTCAAGTGAGAAGGGAAAGCCCAACAAACTTACATCCAGTCTGTACTAGACAGAGGCTTTCAGGCAGAGGTGGCAAGTTACGTGCCCAGAAACTTTGCCAGCTTTAGTTTTCTCGTGATGCAGTGATCAGTTTTTGACAGGTTTCTGCCAGCCTTGGTAAAACGTCTTCAGAGCTAATGGTGGATCACGGGTAGTTCCCATAGTCCCAGTGCAATGTGTCTATGGTTTACACGCCAATCAGTTGAATTCCTTGTATCTAACTCTGGAAGTGCACTGTGATGAATGGGTTACAGTTCTTTTTTGCGGAGAAGGGACAGGGGGCCAGAGCAGTGTGATGAAGTTCCCAGGTCTGCTGCAGGCTTCTCTGTTTGACCTTGGACAAGTCTCATTGTGTCTTAGTTTCCACGTTTGAAAAATAGGGGTAATCCTATTAAATCACCTCATAACAGGCCCTATAAAGAGTAATTAGTAAACATGTGGAAATGCTTTGGTAACAGACAGTAAGGGCCATGATAATAATGGAGGTAGCTTCTGTCCCATAGGATTCACTGTTGAATAAATCATGTCTACACTGGAACAGATTGGAGATTATGGTAGAAAAAATACACTTTTATGAAAAAAAAAACTTGCATAATCTCTTTAGAATCTCATATCCTAGTATTTAATCTTGCACAGGATTAAGTCTCACAACATCAAGGTTACAGTCATACAACGGTTAGAAATTTAGTGGCTCTATCTTCAAGTCTTGTTTGAAATGTAATTATTTGCTCTGCACTGTCAATCCAGTGGAATACTGTCTGAAGAAAAAAAGGATTCCGTGTGCTATTTTGTATGAAAGCACACAAGGAATTGGGAATGTGAGTCCAACTGCATTGGTTTCTTTTCTTTACCTTCCTTTCCTTCTGTGGTTTCTGGTTTCCAGTGAACTGTGTTGCATGTGTCCCCTTGCCTCAGTGTTGCCTTCGACTGCCTTGGACTAGGTCCTCCCCATCCCTTGGCTCACTGATCCTGTGAGCATAGCCTTTGCCAAGTGTTTTTGAAACACAGGGAAAGTTTAGTCAGGAAGTGGGAAATGTGCTGATCTGCACTTCCTGAGGAATCCCCTGATTATCAAAGACAGAAACCCTCGGTTCTTTGGGACTGTGGAGCCCATTCCCTCGTGGAGCAGAGAATGGGTGAGGAGAGGCTGGCTATGGGCAATGTTCCCCTGTCTGGGAGCAAAAGCTTGGTCAACAGGTTGGGAAGGACGCAGCTCTTACGGCACAGAGAGGGCATCAAAGTCAGTGACTCGGGAGACAATCTGCGCACCCGTATCCATGCTCTGAGCACATCTGGAGCCAAACTTTTAATCCTCATTCCTTATTACTGAAGAAAAAAAGCCATTTCTTCTCCCTTCTTTCTTCTCGCGAGCAAGCGTCAGCTTTTGGAGCTTGGGTCTGGTTTTGATTTTCCAGGATTGCTCATTATTAGTGGTGCATTATCCCGTGAAGAGGAAGGAAGAAAGCAGCCTGATTTCCTGCAAGCAGGCTGGAGCCTAACCTGGATTTGTCTTCCTAACCCGGTTCTCCAGTGAGAGTGGATATAACGATTATTTTTGGAATCTACCTTACCATGGGCCACGTTTTCAGCCAAACATAATAATGATGCTTTGTTGTTGGAGTATATTCATACTTCCTGTCTTACCATACCCCTGTGAGGTAAGAATTAATTTTTCTCTCCCACATATGAGGAAACGGATAAAATGGAGACAAATGACTTGAGTCAAGTCACATACACACTTTGTGGGACAGATGAGGTTTTGCCTTAACAGCAAACCCAAATTGCCATCTACTTGCGTGCACTTCAGATCGGATTTTATTTACCACTGTATTCCAGAGACTTGAGTATCTATTCTGACACTATTGTAAACCCACAGTTTTCTGGTGATCTTCCCAATAGTCTGCAGTGAGTCACTTCTCCCTCGGGGCTCACAACCAGGTGGGATGTGTGCTATCGCATTAGAATAACTTCTACATTACAACTTGACTTCCTTGTGCAATGCCATTTATTGTGTGGCCTGGCAAGAACTCACCTCCTTGCTCTTAGACTCCTGCTATTAGTCTGAGTTTTTTGTTTCTCCCAGCAGAGAAGCTAGGAGAGGAGGCCACCATAAACCTGTTTTCTAAAGAGATGTTTCTGTGTATTTCACGTTACTGTGCCAGTCTCATGGAAACACAGTCCTTTTTCTTTTGAGTTTCAAAGAGTCAGTGTAAAAGTATAACCAGCTTAGTTTTTAGATTGCAGTCAAAGTCTAAAGTTACAAGGACCGCAAGAGAAGAAGTAATTGATTGAAAGTGAATCGAAAGCAGAGTTTCTGTTTAAGCATTTCCTTTTATCAGTCCTTGATTGCTGTCTTAGTGGACACTTGCACTGAAGGTCTTTCCTCAGGAGGTGCTGATTATTTAAGTGCAGAGAAGGCAATGCCTGTGCATATACATGGATTTAACAGTTCCCAGTCTCTATGACATTACCAACCACATCAGCCTCTCATGGAGGACCAGTATTGTGTCATCCTATGGCTTGACAGAAGAGGATAGCTGCATGCCCTAGTTAGATGTTCAGTCCCTGGGAAAGCAGAGGAGCTACTTGTCAGTCAGGCTTTCAGAGCTGGGCTGTGTGTTTGTACAGCTTCATTTAATTCCAAGTTACCCTTGGGTTATTTAATTTCCTGACAGCTGCAAAAACAGTGCTCTCAGATAACAATGGCCTCTAATTAGGCAATGTGCCTAAAATGGGAGAATGTTTTATTTGACCATGGCACTAATGCTCTGTGTGCAGCTTACAGATGAGAAAGTCGAGAGAGTTGCATTTCCAGCTTCCCTTGGCAGAGATGTGTCTATCTTGTGATACTCAGTGCATAATGCTAAAGGCATGCCCGCTCCCCTGCCCCTGTGGTTAAAACGCTTCTCATCCTTTCGGACTGTGTCATCAGTAAATCTGTCTTTCAGCTGTAACCACCTTCCAGAAATATGTTTTATCAGCACAACAAGACTAACAGGACTTGCACAGCTGAGGCTGCAGAGCAGTTTAGAGACACGCAGGCAACAAGAAAACGTATGAGATTTACCTGTGGTTGTGGGTTGTAGCTTCTGGGGGTTATAATACACCGCGGAGTTGCCCATATGTTGCTTTTATGGCTCATGTACTTAGTATGCAATCAGGCAGCGGGAGAAATAAACATACAAGTCAACTACTCTTCCAAATCATTTATTCAATTTGCAAAGGGTGTTAGCATCAGGTTAGGTTAATTAGATCCTGGCTCATGATTTGTGCTTATGGAAGCTTTATGCGTTGGGCTGTACAAATTGATGATTTCTGATCTGCCTCCTGTGACAGCAGGAAGTAGCTGTTCAGGAGTCCTTCCCCTTCTTTAATTCTTAGACTTCCCTTGAAGTCTTGAATTTAAAAGAAAACAGATTTTTTTTTATTTGCCTTTTTCACTGCTTTACTCCCTGTTTAACTCCTTCCCAGAGCTCACAGTTCTGACAGTTCCCATACCAAATCCTCATCATTGTGGAGCTTTAAACTCTTTCCTTAAAGTCCTGTTTCTATAACCAGGTGCAGAATTGCAGTTCTGATGGATCAGATGTCTGCTTAAAAGCCTTGCAGCCTTAATGAGGTGTTTGCTAATCTGCAGTCAGAGTTTAGCACTGCCTTTCAGCTGGGAAGTCATTACATGCACATCCTATACCACTGTCCAGAGGGCTCTTTGCGGGTTCCTGGTATGGATTCTCTATATCCACTTGCTTTTAGGTGACTGATTCTGCTCAGACATGGTAATACAGTGAGAGATTACTGCATCAATTGCAGTGTATAATATCAATGAAATTTACTGTCTGCATTAATCTGGTTAATTATTGACCCAGTTCTGTTGAGGTGCTGATCTGTTTGAAAAAGCTGGGGGTGACAGCTCAGATTGCCTTACGGCTGCAAGGACATGATAGGGAAGAATAAATTTCTAAAATACAAACACTTCTTTCCCAAAAGACAAATGGAAAGAATCACAATATACATAGGTTCACAACCCCTCGTTCTACCCCCAAATGTATGTGCCAGTTTAAGTCACATAAGTTTTTAATCCTAAATCCTGACCCTAGGAACCTAGTTTAGCTGTAAGATAAAAATTTACAGTGGTTAGCTTCCTTCAGAGTAGCCAAAAAGCTTGTTTCTGTCATAATCCCTCTCCAAGCTTTCTGCATACCATCTAGGCAAAAAGTGGTAAACACGTCCCCAGTTTTGCTTTGTGTGAGTCTTATCCATTTTCTTTGGGTTTGCTCTATCTGGGATTTCTATCACCATGTCCTACCAAAACATTCTCATATTTACTTTACAAGATTCAGTTCCAACTTCTCTGCTTCCACATTTACTGAAGTCAGAATGAGCCGTGTCCCTGCTGTCACAGTCTGCATGTATTGTTTGGGTTGCTTTTGGAATACCTGAAATTGAAGAGTTTCCTAAGATGCGAGAGGTGACTTTTCAAGGGCTGGAGTGCTTGTGGCTGACGTGTCCTTGTCCAACAACCTCATTTCTTTTGCTTTGTATCTTCCACACTGCTGAGCAGATTGGGAGTGCTAAATAAATGGCAATCTCTGGAGTCCTGTTGAATGACTGTGTCTGCAAGGTATTTACTTCACAGTTGTTTTTCTCTTCTGCTTCCCTGGCCTTGGGTAAGATGTTTATTTACTGAAACGCTTTGAGCTGAACTGGTGGAATTAAGAGTTCCCAATTTATTTATGTATATATAAAGCCTGTGTGCATGTGTGTGTATACACCTATATTTGTATATGTATATATTTATTCAGGGATGTAGAAGGGGATTAAGCATTTTGAGCTGTTCTTTTTCAGAAGCTCATCCTTCAACTCCAGCTTAAATCCAAACAGTATATTGGATTTTCAGGCTTTAATAGATCGAGTGAGAGCATCTGCCAGGACTCAGCAGTCCCCGACCAAACCGGGGCTTTCTTTAGTTGGTGGATTTAATAGGCAGCTCGTGTGCAGATGTGCACATCTGTAACTGAGGGCAGTACAGCAGAGGAGGGTGTCCTCAGGAGTGAGATGACAGGTTGTGTCCTCATCTCTGAGCACTGCTGTCATACAGCTGACATCTGCAGAGATTCCAGGTTTTAGGTTCAATGGATTAGTTTGTTTTTGCTAAAAAATCCTCAACCAAACCAGAAGTTAGAATTGAGCCTTTGGAGATGTGGGATGAGGATTTATGTGGGCCATGGTGTGGATGAGCCTCTGGGGGGTGTCTGTTTTGGCATTTCAACCAGGGAACAAAAAATAAAAGAGCCTCTTGAACAAGCTCTCTGCTGTTTGCAGCAGACAGGAGTGCCTGCTCTGGTGGATATTTACCATGTCTTTTCATGCTCTAAACAGAGAGGAGATCCTTTTCACCCCAAATCAATTTTTAGAATTTGTATAAACAAGTTCTTGACCTAGATGAGTACTCCAGGATGCCACAATGTGCCTGGGTTTAGTGCCCTGTCTGTACCTATACAAGGAAATGTATTTATGTGTCCGAGAATCAAGGACAATCCATGCCAGCTTCTCAGATTGCCTCCCAGTTGGATGAAAGGGAACCACAAACTGAAACCAGTTTGCTTTCAGACGTACAACTTGTGTCTCATAAACATGAAGTTCAAAGGACCTGTGGAGTCCACTTCACCAGCCCCAAAGAAAAACACTCCTGAGAACAGGAGCAATAATAGCAATGCTTTTGTGGAGCAGTGGCTGCAATTTTAAGGCATATGCACCTGCTTCATTTTAAGCATATTCAGCTGGGGCTTAGAGAGCTACTTGCATGCTGAATGTGGCTTAAATATCCCAAAGATCAGGGCCCCTTCATGTACCACCCAGCAAAAGAAGCAGGGAAAGGCAAGGCAGCTGTGAGGGAGTTCTTCACAACGGGAAGGAGGGCAGCAGCAGAGGTTTTACTCTTGTACAAGCTTTCTTATGTGGATGTATCTGACTTGGGTTATGTAGTGAGGGGAGTTGATGGTCCATTGGCACTAAAACACGCTGGATGTTGTGCAGGGCTCTTCGCTACAGCAGGCAAGGCACGTGCTGGAATGCTTGCTGCAGGGCAGCTCCAATGGGCACCACAGTGTTTCAGGCTGTGTTTGTCACTGAATCGTGGTCCTTCCCCAGCTGCCATAGAAATCACTTGAAGAGTTTCTAAGGGAAATTTATTAGGGGAAAAAAGAGCCTATTCTATAGAGATTCCTGTGGTTGAGTTTGGTATGTTCTGATGGATTGTTCTAGGTGGGGACACTTCTGTTGTCAGTTTTGATTAGTTAGGCTGCTGACATAGGGTGCAGCTGGCTGCCTTGTTTGAAAATGAAAAGATGATGCTTAAAAAGCACTTGGTGGAAAATGGAGAAAAGAATCATATACTGCTCTTCATCTGCTGCTTTTCATGCTTTTGAATTTTTCTGATTCTCTTTGTTTTCCTCCAGTGAGCTTGAGGCAGCCGGGCTCTGGTCCATGCCCAGGTCTCCTGGCCTCTGCTACAGCATAAATAATCACAGTAATGTGGTCCATGAAGCAAAAAGCTAAAAGTCTCTTGTGTGTTTGGCAGGTGGCTTTTTCTTCAAGCAGCCATCACAGATAGATGGTTCTAGGTGGCAAGAAAGGGTTTAAATAAAGCATCGAAGGTACTTATTTCCAAGGTGACAGAAGGCAAGAGGCTTCATGTGAACAATTTCCCATATAAAAAGGCTTCCCTTAATGAGCAGCATGTTAGTAAGTAGACAGAGTCTCTGTTGCTGCATACTAACAATACATATGATTTTCTGGAGATTATCTGCAGTAATCTATGGCTGTTTTTCTCCCAGCTTCTTTCTTCAATTCTTTAACAATTTGGCTACCAAGAAGGTCATGTGGCTTAGGAATTAAGGTTCATTTGGCTTTTGTCCAGTGAGGTGAGTGACACAAGGCAGCCCCTTGTCAACATAAGTTCAGTTTGACCTGATCTTCTCTAATCTGGTAAAACAGCGGAGTAAGAGCTGGAGTTGCTGCTGTGTATTGGCTGGAGTGACTACCAGAGATGTACTGGGTTTAGCAGGGAGCACTTGATGAAGAGAAGGCCCTTGTACTCAGAAATGCCAGAGAGAAATTGTGTGGAAAATTCTTTCAACTAATGGTCTGAAAAATATTCTGCAAAGGCTATTTTCTAGCCTTACTTCTAATTACATCTTAAACATTAATAGCCTGAGCAACTGGAGAATCACACACACTAATGTCACAGTTCACTTGGAGCAATTTGTTTTGTATGATAATGAGCTGTGTCAGCAGAAGTTTAAAGGTGGGGCTGATAGTAGAGCCTGCTGTTAACTTTGCCCAGTGTTTCCCAATAAAATGCCCTAGGCCTTTGCCTGATTCTCTGCTGGGTTTGGTAGCCTGGGGTGAGGTTCTCTATACCAGGGGGCCTGAGTTTTTCATGCTGATGCTGGCAGAGCATGTTGTACCTCAGGTTATGGGTAAGAAAAACCAGCTTTGTGACAACTGCTTCAGTGCTGCAGTAGGGAGCAGGGACCCTCTGGGTATGCAGGAGCAAGGGAGGTTTCTGGCCCTGCTGTTGCCACCATAATGCAGAGGAAGAAATGGAATAAAGGTATAAATAGTGAGTCTGAGATTGGAAGGGCCTCAGCACCCTCACAGGGAAGAACTTCTGCCTAAGATCTCATCTCAGTCTCTGGCAGGTTAAAGCCATTCCGCCTTGTCCTGTCCCTACAGGCCATTGTCCAAGGCTCCTCTCCAGCTTTCTTTTTGGCCCCTTTCGGCACTGGGAGCTCCTCTAAGGTCTGTCTGGAGCCTTCTCTTCTCCAGGCTGAACCAGCCCAGCTCTCTCAGTCTGAATTGTTGTTTAATCCTCAGTAACTCTGCTGGAGTGGTTGGTGTAAAGCAGGCTCCAGGGTGATGGCTTGTAACAAGTTGTCTGCAAGAAACCATTGTTTCCAGCTCCAGGTGCTAAATGAGTATTGAACCCCCACTGAATATCAGTGAGACTTGGGGTCATACATTAGTGCTTCGTTTGATTTGTAGCATCCTTGCAGCTGAACTGTCCCACTGGGGACTCACAGGTACTGTGGGGTGTGATCCCTGACCACTGATGAATGCATTGTTGAATATTTATTGGGTAGTAGCTGCCAAATTCCAAGCTGTCATAGGATCTAGAGTAAATTGTCCCTATGGAAAAACTGCAGATAATGTCCAGCTGTATTGAGAAGATGAATTACCCTTTTTATTAAGGGCATGCACATGGGGAAGTTATAAAAGGTTAATCAATTATAAGTAGTTGGTCAGTGATTAATTCAAGTCCAGCATTTCAAGAGATTGCTTTTACTTGTTTGAAGGGCCATCCATGCCACATGTGGGAGAGATGGAGCTGCAGCAACCCAGCGTGTAGGGATTTCTTGCTCTCTTTCATCTTCAGGATCAGTTGGGAGTCCTGGGAGTGGAGAACCATCTCCGACTGTGTCTGGTTCAGAAGTAGTCCAGATTTGTTTACCCTAAGGAAGAGGTCATGTGAGTCCAGCAAAGACACAACAGCTTTGTTCTGCAGAACACTTTGCTTCTATGCTTTCTTTCATACCGTGCTGTCCCATGGTGTTTCACAACAACAGGGCACAGCAGAGCTGAAGAAGTTAGCTGTCCTTTTATTAGTATTTTTAGAAGCAAAGATTGGTAGGTCCAATTCTAATTCCTACAAATTAGAGTTTAGCTGTGTCAGAGTAGCACTTTGGAAACAGAGCTGAGAAGGACAGCCTGAAGGCAAGAGTCCTAAGCCAAAGAGCATGCTGATCAGTAAGGTTGCTGGTAAGGCCGTGTGCCCATCTCTCCACAGATTGACCAGCTCAAGGAGGAGAGGATAAAGCTGTGGGGCATTGTTTTAGTCTGCAACACTTTGTAAGCGTCCTTCTCTGGGACGTCCATCATCTCAATCACAGAATCATAGAATGGTTTGTGTTAGAAGGGACCTTAAAGCTCATCCAGTTCCACCCCCCTGCTGTGGGCAGGGACACCTTCCATTAGAGCAGGTTGCTCCATGCCCCTGTGTCCAACCTGGCCTTGAACACTGCCAGGGATGGGGCAGCCACAGCTTCTCTGGGCACCCTGTGCCAGCGCCTCAGCACCCTCACAGGGAAGAACTTCTGCCTAAGAGCTCATCTCAGCTCTCTGAGCCTGTCTTCAGTTCTTTCAGGCCTTGTGTACGTATGAAGATGCATGTTTCATTTCTTTGCTCAAGAGCTTGTGCTGAGGTTTTGCTAAGCCCTGTCATGGGGCTTACTTTTATTTCTGGTTCCCTGCAATGCACAGAGAAGTTCACTTTGCACTTCTCAGATTATGTCTGCAGAAATAAATTTAAACTATTCTTGCCTATACTTATCTTCTTTAGTCTTCTAATGTTTCTCATGCTGTGAAAGCAGCCAGAATGCATTTTTGCTTACGTTCACTGTCACTCTCTATTAGGTTGAAATGTAAACTCATGGGGACAAGAAACATCTTTCTGAAACTGGTACAGAGCCCATCGGAGCACCACGCTCTCTGATCTGTGTGTTGCAAGTAAAGTGATCAGTAAAAACTTAAATTAAAACCTTACACAGTATGAGCATTTAAAGCAAACCTGCATGTTAAATCAGATCATTGCCAGCTGGTGAGGCATGATGGAGATACTGATGGTGCATTAACACCTCACCTTCCTAGGCAGGGTTTTGCTCTCCACCTGCTGTGGTGTCCTGCAGAGCTCTACCTAGCAGGTAGGAGCTAAGCCTCAGCAGTGCTCCCTGCTTGGACATTTGCCCTCATGGCCACCCTTTGGGTGCACACCTTGTTCTGTTTGGGGGTCTCCAGAAGCTGCAAAAGTGATGGTGAGTTTAACCCCCACTGTTGCTTCCAGGGAGGGAGGTGGTGGCTCTGACCAGAACATGAAAGTGAGCTTGGTGGCTGCTTCACTGGGCTACAACTGGGGTCAGGTACCATGGTGGGACTAGCACTGGGTACCGCTCTGCAGGTCTTTTGCACCCTTTAGATGGTTATTGCTTGACAGAGTTCACATGAGCACTGTGTACCCATTTTCTTCCAATGCAGACCAAGCTGAAAACCTTTTAACTGGCACTATTTTCCAAATTTATGTTTTTCTTCCTCTTTTTAAAAACTTGCCTTTCTGTTGATGAGGATTTGCAGTACTGCAAATACATCTTACTGCATCTCAGGAGAGAGTAAACACTCTGTTGGGGAAGTTCTTTTTTTATAAGTAATCTTTTTTCCCCCCTCTAATTTGAATAGAAAGCAACACTTCACTAATCTTTTAAAGCTGTCAGCTTAATTCTGTGTTTGTTACCAGTGTAACCTCTTATGTCTGTAGTGTTCTGGGTGATTTGCAAACCAAGGGAAGTTAATAGGTATTTTGCTCAGTGTAGGTTGGCAGGGGCCACCAGCTTAATGAAACATCAGCTCTCCTGACCCAGCACAGGCAGGTTGGGGCATACCTGGAGTTGCAGGGGATGTTAATGCAGTCTGAGAGATGCTTCTAGTAGTTTTTGTCATGGGCTGTGGCAATACATTTAATCAATATGCTATTAAAGAGGCAGCAGGCTATCTATCACTGGGTGGTGTCAAATAATGCATTAAACAGAATTGGGGATGATCTAGGGCTGACTGGCCCTGCCATAGACGGGCTGTGTTATGCTTGAAGATCTTTCAAACCTGTATTTTTATTGTCTCCCTGGTGTATATTACAGATGTACACAGCTCTCATCACCAAACAGGGACAGAGTTGCATTGCATATATAAAAGTAGGAAGGGGTGGTCTGTGCCCTGTGGATTTAGTTGTAGAATCTTAGCAGGAATTAGGAGCAGGGCATGTTATCCCAGTCTTACAGATGGAGAACTGAGATGCAGAGAGATGCTCTGCAGGAGCTGGTCCCAGCCCCTAGAGCTGGTATTCAGTGCCCCAAATGGCCTCCTCTCTGCTGGAGCTAGTTTAAAAATACATGTCAGTGAAACAGAGCTTGCAGGCCTCTTTGGCTGAGTGCCCATAGCTAATCACTGGAGATTTCACAGTGAAGTCTTTCAGAGTGTCTATCTGATTAATGGTTCATATTTTGCAGATCTGAGGCTTTTTATTTTATTCTTAAATTTATTACATGTCACTTACATGAGTTTAAATATGCTTTAATTCCATCTCAAATACAGTGGAACAAGCTTTACAGTGAAGCTGGCTTTTTTTTTACTCAGCAACAGCCTCTTTGCAGCAGCTCGTGCTTGGACATACAGCTGGTTAGTTAGGATTCCTCACTGTCCTGTTGCATTCACTTCCCCACAAGTGTCTTAAAAGTAAAAAACCATGGAGCTCTGATACACCATCTCCCTGAACCTCAGGGCATCATGCCTGAAGGTGATAAAAGGTGACAGTGCTGCTTTCCCAGGAGAGAAGTCAGGCTGTTGCAAAGGCACATGCAGAGAGGCTGGGTGGGACTGGCAGTGGTAGGGCATGTTTGGGTCCACTGAGATGTGGGATGAGGGAAGGAGTGAGCTGCTTGCTGGAGTGAGCTACTTCCTGGACACTGGTCTGAAAGGGTGAGTGGCTGGGCTCTGATGTGAGCACGCAGCTGAGGCAGAACAGGGGACTGATGGGCAGCTGGGCAGAGGAAGCTCCTGCTGAAGGGCTGTGCTGTTCTGTCCTCCCAGAGTTCAGCTGGTTTTCTTTGGCCAAACTTTGAGTATGTCAGAGTGAAACCTGATTTTTACAAATTCACACAGCCTGTGCGCTGCTTCCTTTTAAATCAAACATCCTTTGCTTCCCCCCTGGCAGGAAGACCCCCAGGCGTGCTCCCATTGTGGCTGTGCTGTTTGTGGACAGGCTGGTTGCTGTGACTCCCAACAGAAGTGCTGCAACAGCAACTGCAGTCATCTGTTTGATAAACAGTGCCCCACCGTATGTTCAGCTGTTGATTCCTGAGGATGGCTCTTTATTCCCCCCCCACCATTTGTATACATATGTGAACAAGCGACCCACAGATACATACAGCCATGTAGAAAGGTTGATTATAAGGGACTTGGCAGTTGTGCCGTGTTTGCTGCAGAGCTTTGATCTTGAGAAGGGCGCTCAACAGCAGAAACAACACTGCTTTCAAACCCGTAGCAAATGCCTTTACCCTGAGCACCTAGGGCTGGAGGCTCAGCAGGGCAGAGCAGCTTTGAAATGAATTACGAGCATTTCTCCTGAGAACCATGAACATTTGTCTCAGTTAAGCATGATTTTGCTATTTCCCAGTGCAGCTAGTGATCGGTTATTGTAAAATCCCTTAATGGCTTGTACAGAGGAGAAAACCATGACAAATGCAAGTAAACTTCCTGCTTTTGCTTGTTTTGATGCTTGTTTCTCTAATATTTTCAATCCTGAATGACAAACGGCTGTATTTTTTTGTGGTTACAAGGACCACTTGCAGAGCAAGTCTCATGCATTCGGATCTTCAAAGCTCAAACAACTTCTCAAGCCAGCTTTTCCAGCAAATTGCTGTTTTCTTAAGTATTGAAGATTGTAATAGCAAGGTGTCAGAAGCCCACAAACAAAGCAAGGCCATATTCCTCATGTTATATACCTTAGTATATTTGATAAGTTTTGTTACTCTATTTCTTCTCTCCCCAGCTGCACTATTTTAGCACAAACCTAGCACTGTCATGCTGGTTTTTAATTCCTTTTTATCCCTGTTTGCCCTGTTTTCTTGTGTTTTTTGCTCATGTTCACATGACCAGCCCTGCCAGGCTGTTCTCTGCACAGGGTTGCAATCACTGCCTTTATAGCCACTAACAGCAGCGGGGTCTGCTGTTTGCCACAAGAGCTTTCAAAGCCAAAAAGCCTCTCCCTGGATTGACTTAGTGAACTCCAAGCAGCTGCACTTGTATTTTTCCCTTCTCCACTCTCTCAGGGTTGTTTTTGTTCCCGTGTGTGACACCCAGTGATGTGCTCAGCACGACGCCTTCCCATCAAGGTAGCCCAGGGTTGGGTTTATTTATAAACCCAGCGCGAGTCAGGAGAGCATCAGTGACATGACTGGCTTTGGGGAGGTGGCAGAGGGAAACGGCACACAGGAGCAGCTTGCTAGCAGAGAAGTGCTTATTTGTCAGATGATGTCTTTTGCTCTTCCAGGAATCAGCTCATTTGTTTCAGAGGACCAGCCCGAAAAAGGCAGAATTGCTGAGTGCTGTGTTGATCAGGGAGGCTCTGTGCTGGGGTAACAAAAGCCAAGTGAGCCCTTGCCTAAGCCCGTAGGGCAG
The DNA here is from genome assembly GCF_034315485.1 of Pezoporus occidentalis. NCBI lineage: Eukaryota > Metazoa > Chordata > Aves > Psittaciformes > Psittacidae > Pezoporus > Pezoporus occidentalis. The sequence goes on from NW_026912887.1 coordinate 1,820,171, forward strand.
TGGGATGCAGGAGCTCATGGTGTGCCACTGAACTGATGTCTATTTCTGCAGTGCCTGCCCCAGCTCCCTTTAGGTTCAGAGATACCAAATAAAGGAAAGGAAATATTTCTAGCTTTTGGAAGCTCTTCTTTTTTTCATGTAGCACCTCGTTTGGAATCAAAAATCTTTGTGGTTCTGCCAGTAGTGCTGTTAGGATAAAAGATAAAAAATATGCCAGGGGAAGATCTGAGAGGAGCACCAACAGCAATAATCTTGCTGGCAGATAAAGAAAATCTTCTGGAGTTCTTCCCCATCATCTCTTACTTAAGTGTTCCCCCCTTTATTTTTGTCTTCTGAGCTAGCATCACTACGACATAAACCCCCTTCAGTACTGAGAAACGTAGTGTCTGTACAGAATCACAGCCTGTCCCTTTAAACTACAGATAAGCCTTAGTGGAATTTCTATTCTGGGAATAGTTAATTCTGTTTGAGGTTGGGCAAGAGAGAAGCGCTCACAGGCTTAGTGGCAATATTTTTATTCCTTTTGGTTTTTATCCTAAGGATTTGCCTCCCTCATTTGATGGAAAGTGCAATTATTGATCCATCCCCCCCTAAGGAGAAGATACTGAAAAAAGAGAAAGAAACACAAACCAAAAAAGCCCAAAGAGCGTATTTGTAGCTGTAGTGCTCTTATGCAATAGCCATTATGTAATGCCTGTTGGTGCCAACTAAAAATATACTGGAAGAGAACTTCAGTTCATTGAAGCATTTAACCAGCATCATCCCAGGGTTTCTGGTTTGGGATTCAAACCCTGCTGCAGAAGTTGAGAAGCGCTTACACAGCCCCTGGACTGCGCAGCAACCTGTTCTGACTCTTTTTCTCCAATCTTGTTTTTCTCTTCTATTTGTAATTTTACATACAGAATAATAGAACCACAGACTGGTTTGGGTTGGAAGTGACCTTAAAGCTCATCCAGTTCCAATTCCCAGGCAGGGACACCTTCCACTTTGCACACCCCCAGTGACTGTGCCATTGGTCTCCGTGGCCCCTTTCCTAATGATTTGCTCAGCTGAGCCTTAAATATGCATGGTAGACACTGGGTTTTCAGGAGGAGTAGAGTATAAAGTGTAGCAGGGAATAGATTTTGCAATTGCTTATGCAGCAGCCATTGAAAACTCCGCAGCTTCATAGGCAGTGTTTTATAGGGCGCTCTTCTGTAGCTGGGCTGCAGCTGGAAGTACTTTGCCTTTTCCATCCTTAAGCTCCCTTCTTGAATTGCCAGCAGGACCTGACATCCATGCCCAAATTTCAGAAATGGAGTAAACCCCCAAGGTGCCCTTACCCAGCCCTGGAGAGCTGCAGTGTGAACTGTGTTTTGTCCTTGTTTTCTGTAGCAAAACATTGATGTGGCTGTGAAGGGCCCAGAGCGCCATTCCCAGAGGCAGGGAGGGCAGCCCAGGCTGAGCAGTGACGTGAGATGGAAGCGTCTTGGTGGAGCTCTAGGGAAACAGGAGTAGACACAGTCTATGGTCTCTGGACAGAGTGAGAGGACAAAGGGACATGACAGCCACTGGAGATGGCCCAAAGAGGAGCTGCAGGGAGGTGGCAGGCAATAGCATTGAGCTGCATGACTGATGGGGACCCTGCAAGGTTTGCCTTATTGACAAGAGAAGTTCAAATAGTCCTGGCTGGAAAAGCCACTAGCAAAAACCTCTTCCCATCCACATGTCTAGAATTTTCAGTCTGCATAGAGACTTATAAGACTGTAAATAACACTGTGTGTCACAAAATTACGAGTTCTTGAACTAAAGCTTCGCAGTAGTACCAGGCAACTGAATCTCTTAACCACCAGTGGTGAAACTGAGCAGAAGTTGGAGCAACTTCAGTTGGATCACAGAGATTCGGAAAGCAGGCTTTGAACTCCATCTTTTGCCACAGTTGGAGTCTAACATTGCCGTATTGGTCTCTCATCACTGAAAACAGTCATTGTGCTGTTCTGTGCCCAAGCTCTAAGACCAGAATGTCAATATCAATGGGATAAATCCGCATTCAGGTATGGCATCTCTGTGACCAAGGAGATTAATATTTTAGGTGACCAGACATCATATCTTAACTATACAGGCCCTCCAGGATTACTGATTCAGGCCCCAGTGGGATCAGCAAGGATTTTGTTTTTCAAAAGAGCCAAGCTTGTGTCTGTCTTCAGGACTTACAGAGCATTTGTTTTGCATTAACTTACCCAAGAAGCGTCTTGACCTCATCCAGACAAGCATCACGTAGATCGTGTGGCGCACTTTGCTCTTGAAGGTGCCACAGAAGTCATTAGTACCCATAGTAATTATTGTTGCTGTTGCTTTATTACAGCAATATAATGAAGTATGACTGCAGATAACTCCTGGGTAAACTGAATTTCTTCTGCAGGAACAGAAACATTGACAAGCTAATGAAGGGCACCAATGGTGCTCTGCTCACAAGTTAGCTCTGTGTCAGCCACAATGGCAAGTGCAGTTATGCTACAACCAGTTTTAAGGAGGGGGAAATTTTGATAAGTAAATAGAACTAGGATTTTATCAAACAAGTGTTTTTGTCTGCTTGTGTTCAACTGAAGCTGCCTACTTTCTGCAACATAAGTGTGCTTCATGTCCCAGCTCCTGGTTGGATCAAAGAAGTCTTTCCTCTGGAAGATGCCTGCGTAGGAAGGGCAGTGGGTTGAGGCCGTGGGTCAGGACATGGAAATCATATCACCATGTCATCAAATGACTTTACCTGGTTACGTGTCGATGCTTGCCTCTGGTAGTTGCTGAGTTGAGTGATGTGAATGCTTACTCAAACCCACAACAAATTAGGTGAGTGGTAATTGTTTAGCACTATGGGATAAAGATTTAGAGCTTTGCAGCCTCAGGCCAGCCTAATTTGCTTTTTGTGGGGTAAGATATTGTCCATACTGCTGTTGCTCTATCTGTATGAAGAGGGAGAGAGCGCCTATGCGAAGGTTTGCTGATCTGTGTGTCAGCAGAAGCCACTCCATGTCCTTGTGCCTGTGTGTGTTCACTGCCAGGTGGCAGACAGTTGGAGAGGAGAAATGCAAAAGCTGTGGATAAAAGAGCCCAGTGGCTTGAATGCTGCCCTGTTGGTCTAGCCCAGCACCGTTAGAGCAACGTTCTTCATTTGGTGCTCTTCCCTCAGTGATGTTGTCAGTGTATTAACTGGAGATGTGGCCATGAATTTTTCAGTGCCAGCAAAGAGCTGGAAGTCTGAAGCACTGAATAGGTAGTGAGGGCTGTTGTCCTGTGTGTGCTCCCCCGTGGGGAATGCCCTGGGGAAGAGGATGGCATGGGCAGGTGCTTGGCCCATCAGCTCTCCTGGTGAAGCTGGGAACCATTGCGCTGGTAAGTCCTCTGCATCCTCTGTGTGCCTTTAATGGGGCCAATTTGGGGAATTGACTGTGCTGCACCATGGTTTTGCACACTCATGGGCTAGATGTGTTGAGAAGAGCATTCATTATGTTCTGAATAGGCACAAATAAACCAGGCAGTACTGTATCAGTGATATTGTTGTGTGGGATTGTTATTTAAAACAGCGTTTTATCTGGAAGCATTGCCCAGCTCTTTGACTGGAAATCAGCTGGGTTTGTTATTGTGCCTATGTTTAATTTGTGCTTTCCTTTTAATCTCTTTAGTCTGCATCTTGCATTAAAAATCCACTTAATTTTATGACCAGAAGATGTCCTGGCTGCTCCTTGTGCAACAACTGCTTCACCGCCAGATATGCCATAGCCATTAAATCGACCCCTGTGGTGACCTGCATCTCTTTAAGCATTTAAATGAGTTCCACAAATTAGGCTTTTAGGATTAGTCATCGTAGATTTGCAGCATCATTGGTGTGTTGCCAAGGACCCCAGTTTTGTCACCATGGCTACTACTGCAGGGTTACCGAGAAGCACAAACTGCAGGAAAGTTTATTAAACAGCAAATTCACGTGCCAGAGCAGGAGTGGGTGACAGTGGCAGCGCACCCGCTGTGGCCAGAGGGGTGCCTGGTTGTTGATCCCCAGTGCAGCCTGGAGGGGGTCCTTCAGAAGAGAGATGCTATTATCCACCCAGGGAAAATCCCCATCATTATGTATGTCTTGTATCATCACTTGTGCCTGTTCAATAGCGTGTTTGAAGAAGGGGGGGGGGGTAGTGCGGGTGTGTGCTTAGTCCACAAAATGCTCTAATCCTGTGAGGATTGTCCCTTCCCAGGAAAGGCTGTTCCCACCGTGGGATGTGAAGCCGCAGAAGCTTCATCCTGTGATGAAGCATTTGTAATGATTAAATCTCCTGGTAGTGTCTTGTGAGCTCAGTGGGAATGAACTCTCAAGTTTGGGGGATTTTTGTAAACCTGGGCACTGAAAAATAGGATGCTCTGGTTTGTCTCAAGCAGGGAATGTACAACCCAACTTTCCCCTGCTGTTGCTTCTTTAAATACGTGCCTGTATTGTGCAAGGGGAAGCTTCTGGCCCCTGTATCCACCTTCTTCTATAGAGCTTCTTCAGACACGTGGGAATTAGGGCTTTAGAAATAGGACAGCTGGAGACTCCTAAGTGCCATCCCTTCAAGATTTGTGCTCTTCTAGAATTTCAAAACCCAGCCTCATAGTTCCTTCCACCCCTGGTATCTTCTCCCAGGACACCCACGTGATTTTGCTTGGGAACTCATGAGAGAACATGTACATTTGGTACTCTTACCCTGGCTTGTGAAAACCCCCTGGTGGGGTTTTCTCCCCACCATTGATGGATGTGGCTCTTTCTTATGTAGTCATCTCTTGATCCTCAGCCTCACTTAACAGTTTCGCAGGGGCTCAGGACCAATGTTGTCCTCCTGTCTGAGCCTCTGTTTTCTCTGGCACTTGTCTTGGACTCTCTTATCAAATCCTTCAAGAAGACAGTGCCAGAAGTATTCAAGGTATGTTCACCAACACCTAGTGGAAGCAGGGTCTAAGTTATGAAATGTCTTTTATCGCCGTTGGAGGGAAAAGGAAATCCAGGGAATGGTTCTTAGGTCCTCCTCAGCTCTGCAGGTCATTTCTCCTGTTCTAGGCAATGCTGATAAACTGGCTGCAACAGCATGCTTAGTGCTGGGCAGGAATAGAGCCTGTTCTCAAAGGGAGTTTCTCCCCTGCATCCATCTGCCTTCTCCATCTCACCCCATCCCTTCCCTCTCCCCAGGACCTTCTTGCAGGTCTCATAGTTGAGTGTAAGGTTGGCTGCCCTATCTGAATGTGGGATGCTCCTTGTGCTGTGTCACCAGCTCTGGGCTGCCAGTTTGCCATCCTGCCGTGGAGGCCTGAGTGGGATCTTTGTTTTTGAAAGAGATTCTTTGAATTCAAAACACAGCAAATTCCTGGCAGAGGCAGCTGACAGCTCATGCTCTGCAGGGGCTCTGTGCCTGGGACTTGCTTGTGGTCCTTCTCTGACCTTCCAGCAGCAGTGCCAAACCCCTCTGTGGTGGGTTACTGATCAAAAATACATAAATAGAATGAACCAGCGCTCTGGGGTCAGAAAGGGGACAAATGCTCCTGATGCCAGCTCACATGTGTGGCCTGAAGACAAATTGCCTGTCCTACAAGCCTGCTACTCACTGAAAATGGGGCTGGATGGGAGGAGAGCATTGCTGGATGTGCAAGAGTTGGAGTGCGTATGTTATATATAGGAGCATGTGGACAGATGTATACAAGCACATTATCCATTTACATGCTAGCAGGCCACCACAGTCCAACTGCTTCCTCAGCTTGGAGGTTTCCCACTTAAACCATTCTGGTTTCCCTTGTATGTTTTGTTTTTACCTCTAATTTCCCACAAATGAGTGGTCAGGGAGTTCTCCTACCACTCTCCTAAAGGTTTCCTTCCCCTGAACTAAACTGCTTTTGCAGGGGATTTTCACTTACGCAGTAAAGTGCTTGTTAGAGGTCTGTGTGGGTGACTAAATGCTATTTGCTTTCCAGTGTCAGTCCTGTTCCATATTTGTATTTGTCTTGAATGTTCTGGAGAAATAGAGGAAAAATACTTGTTCACTTCAGACCCATCTCAGCGTAAGTGAATTTTGAGCCTGTTTCTTCCAAGGCCAGCTGCACTGATCTCATGGTTAAGGGAATGGAAATAAAGAAGTAAAATCCTTAGCTATTGTAATCCTGTTTGGGTGAACTGGCTGCCTCCAACGTATACAGCCTGGTGTGGAAAGCATCTCATTTTTAATTACTGCTAATGCTGCTGTTTCAGTGGCACTTAGTGCTGGATTACCCGAAGCCTGGCTGCCGCAGGAACACCCGTGTTCTCCATAGGAAAGGGAGATTTGCACACATGCAGCGAATGAGTCTCTCTGCTTGGCTGGTTTCAAACAAAGTTGATGGAAAAGCCCTTTAAGGATCTCAGATTCCTACAATTAATTGTGGAAAGGGGTGAGTGGGGACTGGGAGAGGTATTGTGTCCTTGCTCACCCTTTCCTGCTCAAGGGAAAGGTCCCATGTTACACATCAGGGGGACAAGACTTCTTCATGCACATTGCTCCCATTCCATTGTGCTTCAGACAGCAGATGCCAAGGAAAGGGGAGCCAGTGTAGGAGAGCAGCTATTCCTGGCTCATCCCATCAGTATGAGCCTCTCCTGGAGTCTCTGTTCCCCTTCTGCTCACCCCATTGATCTATTTTTTTCACTGGCAATTACCATAATAAAACCAATTGAATCAAATGCTGAAGAAGAGAAGAAAACACCGTGGCATCTCATAACATACGGACCTGGTCCCTCGAGCAGGAATTGCTGGTACATTTTGGGTGCTCCCTTGTAGTATGATGTTGTAATCTATCAGTGTGTACTCTTGAACTGTCTTGTTCTTTGTCGCTCAGGGTAATAATTACCCAGACTGTTTCACCTTCCAAATGCTTTGCAGCCATTACTCACTCAGCAGCATTCCTGAAACAACAAGGTTCATATCCCCATGGTATAAATAAATAAGGAAAGCAACATGAAGAAGGTACCAACAAAACCTCATGGGAAGTATGTGCTCAGGGGTGGGTCTGGTCTGGGGGTTTGATTTGCAGTCAGACTTCCCAAGGTGCCGAGTCCCAGAGCAGCGCTTGCTCAAAGCTGGGCTCAGTGTTTGCCAGGGTAGGGAGAGGCTGTTAAAAAATTGCCGCTAAGTTAGGAGTTGATTTAGGAGTCAGGACTTGGATCAGCTTTATTCCAACTGTGAAGCTTGTTTTTCCAGAGGATGCTGCAGGGAGACGAGTTCCCAGCGAAGCCGGCATGGCAGGAGGATGGGAGGCAGTTTGCAGCCTTCCAGCATTATTTTCACAAAGCACAAAGCTAAAGTGTTACCAACAACCTGGAATGCAGAGAGGACTGGGGTTTTGCCAAACACCAACCAACCATGCAGAGGAAAAAGCCTCACTGTCTCCCATTTGCTTCGTTTGCAGCTAATCCTGATACCCTGGCTGGCTTTATTCGTGGTTTTCAGCCTGTTCTTCTCCTGCATCTCCCTGTATCCTGGCGAAGGAAGCGCTGTGATCAAATGTTAATGCTCAGGAAGATCTAGCTGTGAGCAGCAGCGCTTGCATCCTGCTGTTTAATTTTCCTTGTCGTGAGCTGCAGTGATCCGTACTTGGGGAGGCTGACTTCACTCCCCATGCTGGGCGCTCTGCAGCCTCTCCTGCCCAGGATGGATGGTGCTACCCATTGCAGCCTCCCTGCAGCCCTCCCAGCACTAAATATGTGGTGTGCTGTATCTCTAATACTCCTTATCAGGGCCTGGCTTTGTTTACTTGTATAATTCTTTCAGTGCCTTATCAGATTAGCATGATTTCAAAGTGTTAAGAGCATCAGTGCCTGAAAGAGTTTTGCCATGGCCTCCTTGTGTTCAGATTAGATGCAAATACGTTCATGATAATAGAAACTTATTTGGACAGAGGTGGCTTTCTTTTCATCCAAGGTTAATAATAGAAGCATGGAGACCAGAAGCAAGGCTTTCTCATGTAGTTGCTTTAATCCTTGTTGTGTCTTTGGTATCTGGCTTTTTTGTGTTCAGGTATAGTGGGGAAAGCTCCCACGTCCCATTTAAAAGGCCATGTAGGCTTCCCTGAGTCACAGGGAGAGGGAGTGATTTCTGTTTATCCCAGTGGGTTGGGAACAAGGCCCCTCTGAGCAAGCATCTCATTTCTCCTGGATGAGTTTGGAAATCTGATTTGTTTAAAGAAGGGCCATGGAAGAGGTTACACCAGAGCCAGCCGCAGTCATCCCTTCTCCCCTCCCTCCTCCTCCTCTGATAGTAAAGGATGTTACATCTACGTCAGTATTATATCAGAACTCAGGAAATAATGAGATTTTTCTGTTCCTAATATTGGTAGGAATAATCAGATCAATATCTTCATAAGACAGTGTGCTGGAACATCTAATCTAGGTCATGCTTGCCTAGAAAGGTTGGACCAGATGATCCTTGAGGTCCCTTCCAACCTGGTAATCTATGATCCTATGGTAACATTCAGACAGATGAAGGTTTTTGGGGTGTCTCCTGCCGGGGAGTGGGGTTGCAGAGAGTACCTGGAGGATCCTTGCGCTGGTCCTGAGCCCCCTCACAGTCCTCGGCAGAGCCCTAACCAAGCTGGTACCTCCTGCAAGTGTTTGCCTTTTGGCCAGATTCCCCTTGTGCCCATCCACATACCAAGCACAGTAAGGATCTGCTTACAGAGTAGTTTTGCCTTGCTTGTCATCCTGGGTACAGCAGAAAATAGGCTTGTGGTATAACTGAGCTATATATCTTTAGTCCCAGACAGAAAATATGTGCTCTGCTTTCCATGCTCATACCAAATACCCATTCCCAGGGTGCAGTGGCAGGTCCCCTCCAGCTCCCTCCCGTCCCCCTTTTGCCTGGTTGCAAAAGCATCCAACAGCCACGTTCGTATTGTAACTTGGGCTCAGCTGGAGCCAAGCGTTGACTTCTGTATCCAGAAACATCTGCTGTTATTCCTGCTTGCTTTCACCCTTCCCTCACCACCCTCCCTTAAAATTCCCACTCCTTGGCTTGCTGAATAATTTCAAGGTGCTAATTGCCCCGTGCCGCAGCTGATCCATTGATCTGGAACACAAACAGTCTCGAGGTAATTTTCTGTCTGAGCCAGTCTGGGGCTTACGCAAGTGCTGGTGTTTGTTTCCTTGGTTTTAATTTCCTGCAAAGAAAAGCTTTTGTGTTGCTCTCGACAAGATGCCTGTGCCTGTGTCTCCAGCGGCGGCTGCTCCGTCAGGCCACGTAGGTCTCGAGGAAAATTGACACTAACAATACCCGTTCTTGTGTAATTGAAGTCTGTGGGTGGGAATCGAGAGTGCTGCTCAGTCACGTCCCTCCATCAGCACTGTTAGGCTGTTCTTGAGGTATCGGGTGGCTTCTCTTGCCCATGTTTCGTCCTGTGTTTGGGACAGACTGGGGGCAGTTCAGACTCTTTGTCCTGTTAACAAAATCATTCCTCTGTTAAGTAAATACTTGGAGGCAGAGGTTGTGTCTGGGGATTCACACATCCCTTTCTGTATCAGCTAACCACAGAGAACCAGTACTGGGTCACTGCTGGTCACTGGAGAGAGCAGCATGCATCCTGCACAGCAAAGAGTTAATTTTCCTATGGCCGTTGCTCCCAGCAGCCATCAGCGTTGTGCCTTTGCAGGGTTTGATTCGAGGAGGGGGTGGGGGTATGATGTAATGTGAGCAACTCCTGGGGCTCTTGTAGGAGGCTGTGCAAAAATAAACTCATCTGCATTCATTTCTCTCCCCAGCTTGGATGCGCAGGTTCGGTTTACCTGGAGGAGTTGCTGTCATACCTTATAAATAAAACCAGGGTTGTTTTGCTAACCAGGGAAGAGGACAGGGCTGATGGGGCTGCTCTGGGCAGGGTTGCTGGGGCAGGGGAGCAGAAGGGAGCCAAAAGGCCAGTGCTGGAAGCTGCACCCCACCAGGACAGCAGTGGTGTGAATCCAGTGCAGAATGAGCTTTGTATCCCATTGCTGGGAGCAGGCTTGTCTCCAGGTGGGGAGTGTGTGTGTACAAGGAGAAATGGGTAGCAGTTGTCTACCACTGAATGATAAGCGTTGGAAAGTGAAATATTAACCTAACACCTGTCTCCCTTCAGGAAAGTAGCCCCTTCTGTACAGGCTTGTACAACTGCACTCCTGGATTTGTGACTGTCCAAATTGCCACTGAGCAGCAAAGAAATACTTGCGCAAGTTTACAGAGGTTTTTTATGGAAGAGGGGAGCAATGATATTGAAAACATGAAAATGCTGCAGGTAGGAAAAATTTTGTAATTGAAAATATGTGCTGAGAAGCTCCAGCTGTAACACCTCATCCGCAGGCCTGGAGTACTGCAGGGGGAAGGGACCCACACGTCCAAGTTGGAAGGGCATCTGTCAACATCTATATTTCTTAGGTCCAAGCCAGCAGGGCAGAGTGTAGCAGGAGAGCTTCATCCCCTGCGCTGTTCTTCACCTCCTGAGAAGTCAGCTGCACTTTAATTCTGGCTCTGCTTTCTTGATCTGTACGCTGAGCACGTGGCAGAAATGCAGCCCATGCTGACAGAGGCATGGGGTGCAGAGAGCAGCCTATCCCTGCAAGAGCAAAGTGTTAAAATCACTCTTGCAGCCCCCGGTGCTTCAGTGACCAGGACTAGCTGGGGAGCCAGCAAATGCTGATAGCAAAGCACATCCAGAAGCTTTCTTTTCCCTGTCTGCAGTGCCTTGATTAGCTTTGAATTAGATCATTCACAAGCTCTCAGCCTTCTCTTTTAACAGGTACAGGAGAGTCTTTCCAAATATGATGGTCCCTTGCTTGTGGTGGGGGGACATGGACTCACAGCCCACTTCTTGCCTCTGCTTCTTGAAGTCAGAAAACTTGGCAGGCAGTTTTAACCTGGATTTGCTGGCTTTTTGCATTCATGACAGGCTCCAGCAACAAGATTCATTTTATTGTAGCTCTTCCCCAGGTTTTCAGGTTCCCGCCTTTCAGGCAGCTGAGAGATCCTGAGCAGCTTACATTGGGTAAAAGTCACTGGTTTGTCTCTTCAGTCCCAGTGGTGTGCCAGGCATATCGGATTGCTGGAACTAGCCCAAATTCCTGTCTGCACCCTTAATTGGGAAATGGGAATGGGGATGAGCATGGGACTCCAGAGGTGTAAATAGATCAGTCAGCCACATGGCGTCATCTCTGCTCTGTACAAATGCAGTTGAGGACGTGCTGAGCAGAAAGAATAAGTTTAATTAGCACATACTCCTTCCCAGGCTCTGGAATCAGTGTGAATACATTGCCACATCTGCTGCTCTTAACGGGCTAGCAAGTCAACTTTCCAGGGAGGTGCCACCCCTCAGCATCTCACTGCTCTCCACATAGACTCTGTCCATGTCAGCAGGATGGGTCCCTTGGGCATCTGCTGAGAAAGGGATGCACGAGTTCCTGGATAGGCAAGAGAAGTAGCAACACTGTCTTCCTCCGTCATCCCAGGGCACCATCCCAGAGCCTAGGATGTCTTTGTGTAACTGTACTATGAATGGTAAAAATACACTGACTTCCTCATCTTTGAGTATGACATCTCCAGTGCTGTCAGAAAGAGCTTCCTCCTTCATTCAGTTGTGTGACAGATCTGTAACAGTGGAGGGGCTGTGCAGTAGCGTTCCCTCCCTGCAAACTTCTTACAAAGGCCTTGCCGGAGAGCTGCTCGAGTGTGGAAATGGCTGTGTTGTAGAGGAGAGTGGATGGGGCTGCTTATTAAAAACAGGTTCTTTACCTAAAATGTTCCCAGCTGATCTGAAAATTCACAATACTCACGTCCCTGTGAATGGCGTATGGAGCCAGTGAAGCTTCAGCACAGATGACCTGACACAGGCTCTCTGGTAGCTCCCAAGGTGGGTGGAAATACTCAGTATGAAATCACTTGATGTCTCTGGTTAGGAGCTATTTCTCTCTCTTTCTGAACAGGGCTTGAAGAAACACCCTGACCTCAGTGCTCTCTGAAGCAGGTTTTTTACTCTCCCAGTTTTTATCAGCTAAAAGTGGGATGAATGTGTTTGTAATTTCCCTCCGGTAAAGGGCTTGGAGAACTCCCTTGCTTGTGGGTAATAACAGTAGCTTCTGTGAGATGGGCATGGGACCTGGGGTCACCGTGTGCAATTCCCTGTAAATGTAATTTGTCCTATTCGCATGAATAGTCTGAAATTCAAACTGGTTATTACACTGGGTAGGGTTTGAATTGAATTATCAGGAAAACATGAGGAAATTGCACTGGGTATATTCGTCCATTCTGATAATAAACCCATACATTGCTTTAAGATGTAGTTAATCTAGAATTGAAAGAAAACCTGCAGCAGCAGACAAGGACCAGTATAAGATAAATTCCAGGTGAGAAATGAGGGGAGATGTTGCTTGACCTTACTATAGGAGCCCTTCTGGGAGGTGATTTGGGGTGAGCTGGTCCATACTGGGTGCTGTATGAGTGTTGGCTCCTCAGAGTTTTGGGGGGGAGACTTGGACAGGCTCTGGGTGCTTGATTTTCCTGAGAGTGCTTTCTTGTTTGCTTCTTTCTTGTTGTCTTTGTCTTTCATTCCCTCTGTCTCTCTGTTTGTCTGTCTTTTACAGTCATGACAGTGGAAAGTGAGAGACCTTTGACTTTCAAACCTACCTGAATATCCCTGCAATAGCACTAGCACCAACAGCTTCCTCCCTCAGTGATAAAGGAAGAATGCTCGGAGGCCAGAGCAAAACTTCCCATTCTCACCCTGTTTTCAGAGACTGAAATCTTTGCCACACTCCCTCTTTGGCTGGAAATTTTCCATGCTGCTTGTGCTGATTTTTGCATTAACTGTGAAATTCTTCAGTCGTGAGACGTACATAAGCCTCAGCTAAATAGAGCAGCTGTTTCTTGAGAGCAAGATTTAGAAGAGGTAGAGGGGATTGTACCCACTTTATAGGTAGGAAACTGAGGCACACAAACTTTGAGGTTAAATACATAAAATGTCAAGCTGTCATTTCCTCAGTGCATGGTATTGGAGTTTATGAACTTAATGATGTTCTTTTGACAGTTTTGTGAGTGGGATAATGCCTAAATGGGAAAATGAGATGACAGGTTTCACAGCTTCCGTGTTGAGGGAGTTCGGAATAAAAACCCCTCAGTTTTGCATTCTCTGTTAGGAGAAAATGTCAAAAATAGAGAAGCACCCATTTAGGTGAGGTTCCCTGGCCTGGGATCCAGCCCTGCAGAAGTACCCGAGCATCCCATCAGGAGGAAATTTGGGATGCACAAAGAAGAGCAATAAAAGACAAAAAACTGAAATCACAATACTGTGATCCTGGAGAAACCTTCTGTCCCATTTGCTGGTAGCACTTGGTATCTAATGAACGTTTGGAGCTATCAGTGATTTAGAAGTTCCTGATATGCTGCTGTGTGAGATGTCTCACTGCTCATGTCCCAGCGCATGCTGAGGGGCAGAGGTGTGATGCTGGAGGTGTTGTGCACCTTGGGTCATGCTGTCAGGGCTGTCTTCTGTGCCTGCTTCTGCACCCATTATTAGAACTGGTTGTCCAGAGAGGTGATAGATTGCCCCATCCCTGGAAACATTCAAAGCCAGTTTGGATGGGATTTTGAGTAACCTGATCTACTTGAAGATACCTCTGCTTGTGGCAAAGGGGTTGGACAAGATGGCCTTGAAAGGTCCTTTCCAACTCAAACCAGTCTTTGTTTCTATGATCATCTCTGGTGTTGCCCTCTGCAGAGGGTGGCAGCCGACCAAACCATTAACATCAATGGAAAAAATTGCAAAAGCTGCTCTGTTGTGAGCACACAAACCTCTTCCCAAGACGTGCTGGAGCTCATTGACATGATTTCAGCTGAATCAGAGCTGTGGGATTTTCTTCCTTCTCTTGTGTGCAAAAGCATTAACTCTTTGGCCCTAATCACCGCGTTTCCTAATGCACAGCCAAGCGGGGTGCTTTCATCTTGCCGGGCTATTGTGCTTAGATAAGTTCCTCTGTGTGGGATTGCTCCATGGCACTTGAATCCAACCAACACCAAGCACTTTCTGCCTGGCAGCCACCTCACACCACAACAAAAACTGCTCATGGGGCTTGTTTAGGATTTGTGTGGCAGCAAAAGTCTTTGCTTCCAGTGATTAAGTGTGAAGCTGGTAGTGTCTGTGTTTTGGGGCAGAAAGGGTATTTGCATTGCTCTGAAAGGTTATGATTTGCATTGTAACATCCCCAAGGTATTTTTTGCTGCCCTGGTGATGTCCCTGTGGGGGAAGCTTAGCACTGGATCACTTTGCCTTGTCTTTGAGGCAGAGCAAAGCGAGAAACAGGTCATCCTGCAGGAATAACCCTTGTGCTTCCAGGGTAGTGAGCCTGGGACGCATAGAGCTGCCATTGGACCAGCTCCAGAGCTCTTTCTGGCACACTACAGGATCTGATAAATGACATCTTTACCCTGCTTTATCCCCTTTTGCACAGCTCTCTGGAAGTGAGAGAAACAGTACTGTTTCCTAACATTAAAGGAATGTTTAGTTAGCTCAGTTACTCAAAAGGAATGAGGTTCAGGTGGTTATCTTCCTCCCACTCTCCCCTCCAGATTTTGAGTTTTTGTGGCCAAAATGTCTCAAGGAAATGAAGTTTCTAAAGCATTTTCTGAGCAGAGACATCCAGTTAAACACATGTACTCTCAGATGTCAGAGAAACCACAGCAGTGGGTGCTGAAGACCTGCCCTGGGCAGCCCAGCTCCCCATCAGCCCATGGATGCTTGTCCCATCACACACTGTTCTGGGAAGCTCCCAGTGGCATCTCCACCTCCTCCTCGGTGACTGTGTGATAAAGCCAACAGAGAAGTCAGGAGGATGCCCAAGCTTTGGATCAGGCTTTATGATCTGTGATAATCCCTTACTTTATTACAAGAGGGGATTTGAAAACTGCAGAGCAATGAAAAGCTTCCACCGGGCAGTGGGAAGAGAACCTTTCAATAAACCCAAAAATCCTATTAGAAATATTTTTATATATATATATATATATAAACTGTGCTGCCACATAAAGGCATTGGCGACAACTCTCCCAATTTATCATGGATTTTGCAGTTGGCAGCACTTTTATTTTTAATGCTTGACCATTGGAGTCCTGCTGCTGCCAGAGCCTTTTCCTCTATCTTTTTTATACAGGCAGGACTCTTGCTGACATTTTTGCAGAGGGAGGCTATAAAAGGTGAGGTAAGTCCAGTGCAAGGGAACTATAGCCAGAAGGGTGGTCAAACAATCCACAGGATGTTTTAAACATCTATTTTTAACATTTGGAGTTAGCCATGGCTGCAAACATAAGTCTCTAATGATGAAGTGGATGAGCAATTGCTTCATTCAGAGTACCAGAACAACTCAAGGAGTAGTACATCACGCAGAGTATTCTGCTAGAACACAGAATTATGTGAACTGAGTGCGGATGAGTGCTAAGGAGATGATCCAACATACCGCACCAGAACCCAGACCAGCTGAGTCTTCATTTCTCTCCAAGCTCTTCAAGAAATTCATCACATATCTGCAGTTTCACTTGAAAGCTAATAGGAGTCACCAGTTGCGTTCACCATTAAGTTGGAATGAGGGCCACAGAGAACAGCTCACAGGGTATCCTTTTTGAAGGAAGGGAATAAGTCCCTGGTTGGCAGTGCTTTGCACAGCTGTGATCCAGTTATCAGTGTGGGTAGGTGAGATGCATTTCTGCTACAGAACTGTGCATTTTCCGCTTCACTGTAACCCTTTTATGAGACATTTGAACCCATTTAAATTAGGTACAGAAAGGAGATAAAAAGTTCTGGTGGTGCTGTATGTTCTCAGAGCGTGTGCATATTTTCCAGTGCTCTTCCAGAGGGGGGAGGACTCTCTCCCAGTGCTTTGCTCCTGCTGTACTTGGTGTGGGAGACTGAGGGGTCCCCAGGGTGGAAAATGGAGACAGAAAAACATGCAGACCCACACCATTGGGATGACTCTTTGGTCAGGACTGTCAACCAGGAGATTGTCCATCCCTGCTTTCTGTAACCATAAAAGCTTGCAGAGACCTATGAGCTGGAAGCTCATCGTCTGGCTACCATCCTTCCAAAGGTATTTTAAGAGTGCCACGTGGAGCACCAGCTCACAGTACTTACAGCATTTTGTAACACTCTAGCAGCAGCAATTCAATCCTTGTTTGGGTTTTGGCCAGTGTTTGTTGTCCTCCCTGGAAATGGTATTGATTATTTGAGCTCAGGAGCCAATTATGGCCAGTATGATACTCAGCACCTCACATCCCTGGATGACGTGTGCCATGGATTCTGCTTTGCTTCAGCTCTACCTGCCACATGGGCCATTGAGGCTTTTAAATCACCCATGGTGTGAATAAGCAGTTTAACTCATGCCCTAAACCTTATCTGACATGTGTTTTTGGGGCTTGGTTTGAGCAAGAACTGGCATTGATTTAGTATTTCCCTTGGAGGGGTCCTGTGTCCCACATGGCATCTCTGTGTCTGCTTGGTGGCACTGCAGATTGCATACAGCAGGGAGAATTTTGCATGAGAGAAAATGGTGAGTGGTACCATGGGCTGTTGGAGCCCACCAACAATTGGTACCTGGTGTTGCACTGCCAGGCAAGTTGAGTTCTGCGCTTGGGCTATCAAGGTGATCACCTCTTGTGTAAGTTGGTGGGGCTCCATAGCAGCTCTGGGGTGTCAGGAGCTCTGCTCTTGTGCAGGGAAGTAGTGGCAATGGTGGGTTTGGTGGGTTGGTGCTGAAACATGGGTGATTCCTCATTTTGCTCTTTATTTACTACCTTATTCTGCCTCCCTGAGTCTGTGTTAATGTTATGTTTGGTGTTTTCAGCTCTCCTTGGGTTTACTGCATTTGACAGCTTCCTGGGCAAAGCCCCTTCCTACGTGGCTTATTTGATGCTATTTAGGTGAATTTGTTGAGCTTATGGCTTGGGTTTGTTTCATTAAAATTTGGGTTGTACTTTTCCATCTGGCTGCCTAGTAGAAACAGTGTCCAAAATCAGTATTTCAGTCGCTTTCTATCTGTTTTTTTGCAGACTGCTTTTTGCATTCTGTAAGTTAATTGAATGATGAGAAGCAGGTTACTTAAGCAAATGCAGTGGCCCCTGTCACACTTCATATGTCCTGTTAAACACGCAAAACCAACCATGATCAACACTTTCCAGTGGTTACAAATGCAGTGCACAAATCAGCCTTCCTACCCCCTGAGGAAGGTTGATGAGGTCTTCTCAGGACAGCTCCTCCAGTCCCACTCCTACCAAAGTGAAATGTGGTAACGCCTCTGTCCACCGTAAAATACTGCATCTTCTGCCACGTCCCTGACCAGCATAGTATTGAAACTGGTATTTAATGAACTTCAGCCAGGGCCATGTCACCTGTACAAAGCAGGAACATCATCTGCTCTGTTTATAGAGAGTGAAATGAGTTGTGATAACTTGCTGCTGGTAGCAAGTCATTATGGACCTCCTTGAGCAAGTGGAGAGGAGGCTGTGGAGATGCTGCAAGGGCTGGAGCAGCTCTGCTCTGGAGCCAGGCTGAGAGAGCTGGGCTGGTTCAGCCTGGAGAAGAGAAGGCTCCTGAAGGAGAGACCTTAGAGCAGCTCCAGGGCCTAAAGAGGCCGACAAGAAACCAGGAGAGGGGCCTTGGACAAGGGATGTAGAGACAGGACAAGGGGAATGGTTTTAACCTGCCAGAGGGGAGACTGAGATGAGCTCTTAGGCAGAAGTTCTTCCCTGTGAGGGTGCTGAGGCGCTGGCACAGGGTGCCCAGAGAAGCTATGGCTGCTCCATCCCTGGCAGTGTTCAAGGCCAGGTTGGACACAGAGGCTTGGAGCTACCTGCTCTAGTGGAAGGGGTCCCTGGCCACAGCAGGGGTTTGGAGCTGGACGAGTTTTGAGGTCCCTTCCAACCCAAACCAGTCTGTAAATCTATGATGAGCAGACAGTTTGCTCACTGTGGGTTTCCAGGTTGGTGAGCACTGGACCCCGGAGCACACGGAGCTGCACGTGCATCCTGTGTACTGACTTGGGTGGCTGTGCTGCTAGAGGCTTTTGGGGGTGAGCTTGCAGAGAGGAAAGGTGTCACTTGACCTTTCCGTGATGTTGTTGCCTGGCTGCTTTAATGGCTTGAGGATGTGGGAAAGGGAAGTGTAAATACCAATGACGTGCAGGTGGCCTCGCCTGTGCCTGCCCACTCCGTGCTGCCAGGGAGCAAGTCCATGTCCAAAGAAGGAACACATCTGGGCTTTTTTTCCTTCTTATTTATTTCACAGGCAAGGAGCAGAGGTGGGAATAAAGGAAAAAAAGATGTCAGCTGCTTATTAGATCAGCAGCAGTTGTTTTGAGCCCTAGCTCCTCCATGCCAATTGAGGTAGTAAGCTTTGTTTTGGGGGTGCTTTTCTGATGCAAAGGATGGTCTGATCAGAAAATGGTATTTTGCTGCAATAATATTCTGCAAGCAACTTGCACTGGTCTCTCTGAGGTAACATGGTGTTGATTCATGCACAAACTTACCCCTCTCCCTGGTGTCTAGTTTTCATTCCATGTAAGCTGTGATTATTCAGTGAAAAAGAAACATTGGTCTATGAAGCTAAACATCAAAATGCAGAACCCTCAGTGTCCCCACTGTTTGCAGTGTGTTTGCTCAGGGTTATTTTCATGGCACACACAATTGAGGTTATTGAGGAGAGCAAAATGAATAGTATTTGTTATTCAGTTCATTTTGGGTTTTCAGCGCTGTCATTGTCTCACAGCAGTGGTGCCTGGGGATTCAGAGGGAGTGAGGTTAGGAATTTATTACATGGTGTCTGGAGCTGTACAGAAACAGCTCCCAGAGGTCTTGCTGAAGGGGAAGGAAAGGAGAAAAAACTGTATGGATGAGCCAGGAGTGGGTGGACAGAGGAGGACACGTGGAGATGGAGACATGAAGTGACTTGCCTACAGCACCAGGGCGCTGACTGCAAGAGCAGCGGTGCTGGGATTTGTGCTTGGAACTGCTGGGCTGCATCTAACCTCTAAGCAGAGTGTGTAGGTTTCTGTTGGGATCTCCGCTGTGTCTTTACTTGCTGCATCTGCATCTGAGGTCAGGTTCCTTATGCTGGGTAGTTTTAACTGGGATTATGCATTTGTAAATCTGGATCTGGATCTGACCTGTTTGTTTCTGTAATTTGCCAAACCAAAATCCAAAGTCCAGAAAAACTTAGAGAGACTTACGCCTTCATTCCAGAGTCTGCACCTGGTTTTATGGACTGTTAATACATTAAGGTTTCTTTAAAACAGTTAATAATTTGTGTTAAATGGTTAAGCTGCACATTTTTAACTCCTTAATAGACTAGAAGCAAATGGAATGGAACTGGGGTTATTCTTAAAAAGATTTCCATTATCTCTGTACATGGTCACCTTGATCTCTGGTGTATATGTTAGACCATCCATACTTTACAGAGCTGTGAAGCTCTTGACTTCCGCTCTAGAGGCAGCACCCCACAGATGCATAGGGTCCGTGCTTTGCATCTCCAAAGTCAGCCTCCGTTTCAAGTCCAGAAGAATAAAATCTGGGTTTAGAGCAGGAGAAAGGGAACAAAAGAGACCAGAAAAACTCAAGGAAAGCATCTGGAGAAACTGTGAGATAAAAGAGATTTGACTTAAGTTAAATGGGGAAATCAGCAGTGCTGGTCACCAGCATCTGAGCTAGTTGCTGAGGCGCATGCAGTGTGTTGTCCTTGAAAATCTGTATGACTCCTTCAGTGGAAGTTGATGCAGTTGGTGTAATTAAAACACAGCACAGTACCACCCTGTGAAGCAGTGTGGGAAGCCTGGCTGGCTGGAATAGCAGCGTGGGAACCCCAGTGGGCTCATCTCATTCATTGCACTGGGGTCTGTGCTAACCACATACGAACCAGAATGTGGACCTGGCTCTCTCTGCCTCTAAACCAAACCTCTGTCCTCCCCCGCTGTCTCTTTGCAGAGCTTCCTTCCTCGGAACACTTGAGCGTGGCTGATGCGACATGGCTTGCCCTCAACGTGGTGTCTGGTGGAGGTGGCTTCTCCGGCTCCCAGCCCATCGGAGTGACCAAAATTGCCAAGTCAGTAATAGCACCACTAGCTGACCAAAACATCTCAGTGTTCATGCTCTCCACCTATCAGACGGACTTCATCCTGGTAAGAGGACATGAGAGGACCAGGCAGTTACCTGCCACCAGATGAAAGTTCCATTGAGCAGTTTTAATGACATTTCTGGGAACAAGTTGTTTGAGGAGCAGCAGAAGTACCAAAGTTGCCTTTCCCCAGAGCTGTGTGCCATGGGGTTAGGCTCTCTGGCATCTCAGGAGCTATTCCCATGGGATGATGACACTGCAGTGTTCAAGGCCAGGTTGGACAGAGCCTTGGGTGACATGGTCTAGTGTGAAGTGTTGGGGGTTGGAACTGAATGAGCCTTAAGGTCCCTTCAAACACACACCACTCTGTGGTTCTATGATTATATTATTCTCTGATTAAAAGCACTGTGGTGCTTAATACTATTGATATATCTCCAGATATGCTTCTCTAGAGATGCATCCAGGTGGTATTTATCCTTACACCCCTACTGGCTCAAGCAGGGATATGTCCACTTTTCTGTGCCCTCAGAGCACATAACATCCACTGCGGTGTATTCTCACTTCTGGTGCACACCACCATGAGATAATCCTGTTGTCAACTTCAGGTACGTGAGCGAGACCTGCCCTTCGTGATGCACACACTGGCTGCTGAGTTCACCATCCTCAGAGTAGTAAATGGGGAGACAGTGGCTGCTGATGACCTTGGGATAACAAATGGATTTGTGAAACCAAAACTAGGTAAGGATCAGCATGGGCTCAGCTTGCCAGGGAGTTGGTCTCCATGACACATGGGGGTGAAAGTCTGCCTCCTACCTCCCTTCAACATTTTGATGAGTGATTTTCCTGTTGTAAGATAATAAACTATCTTAGCACACACCTGAGTCTGTCCCAGTTCAACCAAGGATTTGAGCAGGTGCTTAACTTTCTGAGCAGTGCTGATGAGCTTTGCTTGAATTTGAGCCTTGTAATGCTGGTTTCACATCTCTGGAGGAGCCATGCCTTTAACCTTTCTACAGGTTAAAGTACAATTCATTTTAATTGCAAAGCTAACATTATGTGTAGCCCGTATTTCCATGTTTCATTATTGCAGTTGAAAATGGCTTATATAAAAGCTTGTTTTAAGTCTTGCAGTGATGTACAGAGAATATTATTCAGCTTTCACACTTAAGTACCAGTCAGGATCAAGGCTACAATGAGCCCAGGTCTGTACAGAACGTAAGGATGTTTCCAGTCTAGAGGAACAAGCATCAGGCAAAGGACACAGTCAGAAAAAGGAACTACTTAAATCCGTATGTTGACCTACACACCTGCCTGTAGTTTTATGCCCATAACCAAACAAAGCAGAGCTCAGTTATTATGAAGTGCCACTCAGCCTCGTCACTCTAGAGCTATAAATCATCTTGTTTAAGAAAATGAGCCTGGGGCAAAACGTGTGAAGGAAGGGCACAGTGAAACACACACTGATAATGCACAGGTATGCAATGTGCTGTGTTGTTCTGTTCAGTAGCTGCATGCCTGAATACTGGCTGCTTTTCAGTCCGTGGCTGCAGTGTGTTTACCAAGCTGCTGCGTGGCATCTGGTTTTGAATTTTTGTAGGCATTATGGCAAAATAGGCCCCCAAAAAGGTAGGAGACGAGAGTGTACTGCCAGAAATGCCTTCCATAGCTCTGTCTTTTAAATGATAGAAGCCTGAGTTTATTTCTACCTTTCAGTCTGTGTTGGCAACTCCTTTAGCTTACCCTTGTCTAATGTGGATGCATCTGATGGCCTTAGAGCCCCTGTGAGCAAGGAGCTGACCTGTGCCCCATGCAGGATGATATTACCATATACCCCAGGGAGAACACCATAGGAACAGGTTATCCCCAGGCTCCTCAGTCCCTGTCTGAGAGCCAGGAGGACTTCAGCAAATAAGAACTTCCTTACAAATGCTGTCAGCTTTCTCTGCGGCCACTACCGGTACACGGATAATGTCTGGTGGAACGTGAACCTGCTGCAGATGCGGCTTCATAGCTGTGTGTGTCTCTGTGTGTCTCTTTCAGTTCAGAGGCCTGTCATTCATCCCCTTTCCAGTCCGAGTAATATGTTCTGCGTCACCAGCCTGGATCCAGATACCCTTCCCACTGTTGCTACACTACTAATGGATGTCATGTTTTACTCCAATGGGTAGGTCCCATCAGGGAGACAGACTCCTGGGGGAGGTGTTTGGAGGCACAAATGCACATTGCCCCACCAGGATGCCCAGGGATCTGCTGTGGCCTTATGCTGTGGCAGTTCTCAGCTCCTAGGGAGGGAGGTTTCACAGGCTCAAGAAGGTTGTCCTGAGAGATGGAAGCCAAATAAGACACTGAAGGTGCCCAAAGATGTCTGCTGGCTTTGGAAAGCTGAGTCTTTTCCGATTTAAGCAAAGAGCAGCAGTGTGATCAATGTGCTGTATATCCACGTATGACCAGGGGACACACAGCTGCCCGGGTTGCTGCCCATTGGCGCCTGTGGTTCCTGGTCCACCGCCTCCTGTGAGAGGACCTTGGGGCAGGGATGGGAGAGTTTTGTCAATTGTGGGAACTGACATTGTGTTCCTCAGCAAAATCCATGTGACAGGACACAGTGTCACTGCCCCAGGTCAGTGTATGAACATTCCTGGTGTCACTGGCTAGATATATCTGCTTTAAAAAGATTCTTTTGCTCTTCTAGTCACAGTTAATGCTGTTGTCTTCTGTTTCTTCAGAGTAAAAGAATCAGTGGTGGGCAATGAAGACTCGGGACACATTCGCTTTTTCTCCTTTTCTCTCATTGAGGGTTACATCTCGTTGGTCATGGATGTCCAGACACAGCAGAGGTGAGCTTTGGTCTTAGGGTCTTATGGACCCCAGAAAAGCACCTGAGAGGTTTTCAAAGGAGCAGGAAGCAGCTTAAGCTCTTCCATATTAATTCTTGGGAGCCTCACTGCATGGCTGTGATGTGCTCGTACATTCTGTGTCACTTTTCTGAGTGAGGTCTGGCATGTTCCAGCTCCTGAATTTTGGGCTTATCTATCCAAGCCCTCAGTGAAATGACAAGCCACTATAATGTAGAGTTATCTCAGTTTTGAAAGAGGAACACTGGAGCAAAGTGATTTTGATATTTTACTCCATTGTTCATTAGTTGTGCTTTTAAGAGCAAACCCAAGAAAATCTGGTATTTGTGGTTGAATATTTACTGATAAAGGCCAAAAGCAGGGTGGAGATGTCAGCGGTGCTGTCCTCCCGCTTTGCTTTTGCACATGGCTGGGCTCAGAGTCTCCTTGTGATGATAATGTACTGAGTCACCCCTGTGCAGCCAGAGACCAGGACTCATTTGTCTGGCAGGGAAAAAATCAGCTTGGGAGCAAAGATCAGCCTGTGTCTGTGTGTGTACTTCTGCAGCTTCACATCACAAAAGTCTCTGAGGTCTGGAGGCTAGGCCAGATGCTGCACTGAGATGCAGTGCATAAATTCGCTCTTGACACACAGTGCAGTGGTTGGGTTTGATTCTTGCCTGCCCTAGGGACTTGTTTTGCAAACTATTAATTGCCCCCTTGAAAATTTCTTTGACCTTAATAGGAGTAAAGTGCCGTCTGCCTTCAAGAGAGGCTAGACAGAGTGGCAGCCTGCAGCCTGGTGCTTGGAGAACTCTGTCACAGACTGCCTGCTTAACCCTGGGCAAGTCTCTTAGCTACTGCTCTTCTTAACCCTGCTAAGAAATGGGATCTCAGCAGGGATCAAACAGGGATGGCATGCAAAAAGGCACTGGTGATGCTCAGACACAAAAACAGTGGTCACCATTCACATTCCTAAGAGAGTAGGTGTGAAAACATACTCTGTCCCTAGGTGTTTCTAAATGCAGCTCAAGTCAAGCCTTCAGATTAACAGTCTCAACCTTTGTAAAGATGGGGTGTGGCCTGTTTTTTACAGATCTTTTCCTGTGTCTCTCTGGGTGCCTCTGCACACCTCCAGTGTCAGATGCTGATGGACCACAGGATGTCTGGAGGGGCAGGCAGGTGCATCTGTCCCTCTTGCCTTGAATTTTCTCAGTTTCACTAAGCTGCTGCTGCTGCTGTCAGCTTCCAGCAGTGCAGGGATACAGGAACAGCAGCATCCCCTCAGGCAGAATTTGACACACTGCTGTGTTTTAATTGCCATGTTTGGTATTTCTTTTCCTTTTACAGATTTCCTAATAATTTGTTGTTTACAAGTGCATCTGGTGAGCTCTGGAAGATGGTGCGGATTGGTGGGCAGCCTCTTGGCTTTGGTAGGTAGACATTTGGGGGATCAGTTGGTGCACAGGTAGTCATTTGCCTCAGGGCCTTCAGGGATGATGGAAAAATCCATCTGAGGCTGAGGCTTTTTAAGAGCATCTTAAGATGACTTTGCAAGCTGAGATTTTCAAACAGGAGGAGTCTGACTCCTACCTAATAAGTCAGACTTCTAAATATACTTTGGAAAGTGCTACATGCTTGACAGCTCCATCTAAATTACATTCATCTGCTGGACTTGGGAAGTAGCTGCAGCTGCGTCTCTGTTTAAAGAGAAAAAGTGGACAAAAAGATGGCATGGGAATGTGTTGCAGATTACAGCAGTCGGTGGGCAGAAGGCACTGTCATGCTCCAGTGCGCTCCTTGGGCAGCTCTGGCTTTAGTAGATGTAGTACAGATTTATAGCAGTCCAAGTGGGAGTCCTGTTCACAGACCTGTTTCACATCCAGTGCTGCAAACATTTTCTCTCCTCAGAAGAATATTGGACCTAAGTAGTACAGAGCAAATGCTTTAAGCCTGCAGAAGTGTCCTTGCTATATTTATGTCCCTTGTCATTTTAAGGAGTCCAATGTGAATATTGCTACAATGGCTGATGTTTAGGAAACACTAGGTCTCCTTTCCCATGGTCTCTGAAGCAGTTACAAAATACAGGCTTCAGGAACATGTCTGAGAAATGCTTGGCCAAGTTTTATATTTAATTGCAGCTTCTACACCGGCCAGCCAGAAGGTGCAAGGAGGAAATTTTCATGCACCTTCTCTTCATGCATCTTAGATGCAAAATATGAAGAAATAGCACGTTGTATGTCACCTGCGGGACATCAGGACACCCACCAGTCCCCTAAGTATGCAGTGTTTAAATATGTTAGCTTACAATAAAGCTGAAATGTTCCTTTTGGATCAGTGAAACTCAGATGTCATGTGGAAACAATGTACCATCGATCTGCGATAAGCAGGACGAATTTAATTGGCATGAAGTCCTGTCTCAGGGGCTGTGGTGGTCTACAGCCTAGGAACCATGTGTCCAGGCCAACCAGCAGGTCAGCATCTCTTCTCTCAAGAGATGCAGGACAAAGCATTTCATAGCAATTAAAGAGAAAAGTGGAGGTTAAGGTATATGAGACTGGTTTTGGTGCCTCCTTCCTAAACAGTATTGGTGTCCCTGCCCATGGCAGGGGGTTTGGAACTAGATGATCCTAAGGTCCTTTCCAACCCTAATTGTTCTATGATTCTATGATTATTAATTGCCTTTCTTTGGACCTTTGAAAATCATTCCACTCCTAATGTTTGTGCCTCTGGGGGACTTACATTTCTCTGTAACAAAAAGAAGGCAATAAAGTTAAATGTGCATTGTATCATGGTGGCCCAAAGAGCCTGATTCTGTGATAAACAACACATAAAATCAGAGGTCCTTTCTGGCTGGCATTTGTGAAGACAAACTCCTCCCGGTATAGGCGTGGAGCTGGTGAGACCCAGGAGTTCTGGGAGATACTCAGGTGCCATTCACACAATGATTGATTTGTATCTCCTCCACAGATGAATGTGGAATTGTTGCTCAGATTTCTGAGCCTTTGGCCGCAGCTGACATCCCAGCCTACTACATCAGTACTTTTAAGTTTGATCACGCGTTGGTGAGTATCAAGACAGCTTCTTTGGAATAGGGGAAATCTTTCCCCTGGGAGAAAATTCATGATGAGAACATTATTTCCCATCTGGAGAGCTTATTGGAGTGTCTTTGCCCTTACATAGGTCAGCAAATACCTCTCCCCAGCCTCCTGGCTGTCACTGCCCTGGGTCAGAGGCTTCTGAACCAAGGCCAGCCCTACCCCAAGGCAGAGCCATGCTAGGGAGTGTCACAGTGTCATTCTTGCAAAAGGCTGGTCTCAGTCCTTAAAGACCTACAGCACTGGAGACCTCCTGACCTCCCTGAGCACTCTCTGCCACTGTACCACTACCTTTTGTTAGAAACAGAGACAAGACCTCGTCTTTTCCTGCATATATAGTCGGAGGCTCCAGGCTCTCAGGTGGGTGCTTTTGTACATGGAGACTTTTTGGAGAGTCTCCCAATAGCAAACCCCTGCCTTCATCTCATGAAGGTTAGAGCCTGCATGGCCCTAACCTTTGTGTTTTAAGATCCATCTGATGAGCTCAGCTGATCTTGCCTCATCCTCCTTGTGGGCCTTTGATAAATAGCAGTAATTGTCAGTACCTCAAGGGGAGGCGATTTTGAAGCAGAGAAGGATGTTGCTGTGTCTGTTCTTCTGAATGCCCACAAGCAGTTGCAGCACAGCCATCAGCATGAGGGTCTTGCCTTTCATACAGGGCTCTCTTCTCCTTTATCCTGGTGGATGTTTTACCATCTAAGCCTATCTCTGCTCTTCCTTTGGCTGTATAGGACACCCTCAAAAATGAGACGTTTCCTTGGAAAGGGAAAATTGCTAGGTCTGTAGCCACAAACAGGATGGCATTTGACTTGGAGCCCATTCCCTTAGTCCTGAGGGAGGGAGTCAGTAGTCCATGTGCTAACAAAGCCAGCAACACAGAGCTGCTTTGTGCTTTTGGTTTTGTTTTTTTTCCTAAATTTGCACTTCATTGCATTATGCTTCTCCTTTTATGGCTGTACATTCACTGCTCAGGCCTTCCTTTTGACCTGTAGAAGCCCCAGTGAGTTCAAGGCGGGTTTTATTCAGCTAATCACTTCGGTTTTTCACAGTTGGTGTGAACCATTTGCAGACTATAGGTCATGTGTGTAAAGAGCAAAAGTAAATATTATTCCAGATAGCAAAGGTCAAAGTGTTATATATGTTTGTCTTCTTTTCTTGAATATTAACTGTGCCGATAAGATAAGCTAATAAAACACCATTTTAAAATCAATACTGTTAGCTTTGCCTCACATTCCTACCTGTTGTTGTGGCTCCAGGTGCATGCTTCCTGCCCAGGGCACAAGGTGCAGAGCGCTTCCAGTTGTCAAGCAGTATCTGGAAAGCTAAGCCCTGTTGGTTCAAACAGATATTTCACTTACAACTTGTGCCCTGCAATTGTGATGACTCTGCAGGCAGCTCCGCCTTTGAAAAGTGGCTCATCCGGCTACGTTGAGCCCAGCAGGTGCCTGTCTCCCAGCAGCTGGCAGGGTATTATTTGGGTGATGCACTGAGGTCTGCAGCTCTTCCTTACTCAAATCAGTATTTCAGCATTTTCCTTGCTACTTGCCGTTTTCTTTTTCTAAGGTTTTGAAAGCCTTTTTATCTGGACAGTGCCTTTCAAGCTGTCAAATCTTTCCTCCATGGGAAAGGTGCATTTCAAGCCCTCCTTTGCTTGACTTTGCTGCAGGCGTGGTTCCTAGGCTGTGTGCATGCTGGCTGTAGATTGGGTTTGTTGGCCAAGAGCCTGACCTAGATTTTGTCTCGTTTTCCCTAACTTTGCCACCAAAACACCTTGACTTCTACTGACATTTGTCAGGGTCTGAGCATATTTTGAATCCTTTCTCTCTTTAAGGTTGTTCAAAAATTTAGAGTACTTTAGAAAAGCTTTTCTTCCCTTTGATTTCGTCTTTTTTTTTTTTTTTCCTGTGCATATTAAGGTGGGTTTTGTTGCTTAATTTTTATTTGGCCTGGATGTTAATATTCAGGTCTTCCTGCAGTGCTGTAGCTGTAGAATTTTGACTTGGAAATCACAGCCTATGCTTGAGAAGAAATCTCCTTGGGAGACAGTGGTGGGATGAGAACCTCCAGGTCTCTGGTGTGTCCTCTCTGTGCCGTCAGGGTGGAGAGAGCTGTGATTTCCAGCTCCCTCTAGAGAGAGCAAGTGAGAAGAGTCCCTTTTCCAGGTGCTCTGTTCTCTCTGCCGCGTGCTCAAAGGTATCTTGCTCTTCACCAGCATTTTGCATCTAACGGGCTGAAGTAATGTCTGGGACTTAGTTCGGAGCTTTACTTTTCACTTTGTGGTAGATGCTTTGATCTACCCTCTGGCTGACAAGGGAACATCTTACACCAGCTGCACTGGGATAGGGACCTTTTCTAAGGGGCAGAGAGGGTAGGACTTCTCCACTGGTGACCAATTAGGATGTCTCCTATGAGTAAGAACTGTTCGCCCATCTGTCCTGGAGAAAATCCAGTCCAGATATTGGTGGTATGATCATGACCATTTCCTCAGCATGAAGGGAGTCAAGCATTTTGCAGTGAATGATCGATCAGGAGGTCGGTCAGGAGACCCACTGATCATCCACTTGGGCTGGCAAAGAAAATGTGGTTTACAAAAGTGATTCCTGTGTCTTATTATCTTCTGGAGAGTCAGAGAATCATATGGCTTCTTCCACTGCAGTGTTCAATGTACTGGGAAAATAATGAAGGGGAGGCAGTGGAGAGTCCTATCTCAGTGTGTGGAGGTTTGCTGGGGTTTTCTTCCTAACCCATAAGACTTTGCTGTATGGTGGTTTTAAGATTATTTCCTTCCTTTCCCAGCTGACTTGTGTTCACACATCATCAATTACCTGCTCCTATTCCATCTTTCCATTGGAAAAAAGAACATTTTTCTTGTTATTTTCTCATGGGTTTTCCCCCCATTTCTCTTAAAAGCCTTGCAGAAAATCACAGTCCAGTTGTATTTCCACTGTCTGAGCTCTGGAGGGTGTCCAGTGAATCCAGGTATTGTACTCCTGGCCAAGGACTCAAATACCTCACAGAGGATCCTTCTTCAACTTAACGTGAATTATTTTGGCTTCTTGCAGCAGCTCGCAGGCTGTTTATTTTTCCCTCAGCCCCCTTTCCACTTTCCAAGAGCTGTTCACTGCCTGTCCCCTGATTGCCATCTTTAAGTTTATATAATGTCAGATGCCTCTTTTCTGTCTGATATAACTTTGATTGTGATTCTTTTATACCAGTGACACTTGCTCTGACATCTTTTATATCTTGTGTTGAAAGAGTTTTTTCTTGCAGTAAGTGTGAAAAGACACTCACTAATAATTTTGTATATGGACTTCTATGGTTAAATGTATCATAAGACTGGGTAAGAGTGCTCAGGTGCTACACCACACCAAATAGAACCCCCCACCACAAGCAGGTGGGCAGTTCTCTTCTTTTGATGGACATGTTCTACTGCCACCACACTTACAGGTCCCAAACCTGTAGGATGCCTCAGAGAGCATCATGGAGCCCTTAGGCATCAGCACGGACACCTTGCATGAGGGAGCTCGTGTCATACAAATGCTTTATGAACAAAAGGAAGGGAAAGGAGGAGGAGAGAGGAGGAGAAGGAAATGAAAACCCCCAAACAGTTGCCTCCCCACCAGCACCCACCATGCAGACAGCAAAGCAGCCAGATCTCACTTAGAGTGTTTGCTCCTAGGGGTACCATGGGTTGATGCTTTTGAACCAGAGGGTGTCTCTTACAGGTGGAGTCCTTTCGCAGTGGAGTTCAGGTGTACAAGAGCAACATACCTGGCTCCCTGGGACTCTTCTGCCTCATCTCTTGCCCCTTTCTGTGTCATCCCTGCCTGGCTTTTGCTAGAGCATGACTTTTCTTTCTGGTTTCTTGCAGGTACCTGAAGAAAATATAAACGGTGTGGTCAATGCACTCCAAGTCAGTCAAGCTGAAAAGCATTAGAAATCTTCTGAGCTGGTTCCAGATGCTTTTTATTATTATTATAATTATTATTATTATTATAATTATTATTATTATTCTTTTTTTCTCACAGTATTTCTTGAAAAATCTGATTCCAGAGAGTGACATGAAAAGAGACTGTGGAAGGTTGAGCAGAAACAGCTCCAATAAGCCTTGGTTTTAATTATTATTATTGTTATTTTATTAAATTTATGAATGAGGGGCAGGAGGAAGGGGAGGTGAGACACTTTCCTGATGGTCCTCTCCAAGGTGAGGTGTAACCTGCCCATGTTCTCGGGGTGGAAGGAGCTGCCTGGGGACACAATCTCCCCCCATGGGTGCTCCGCTCGGCTGGGATGGACGAGCCCTTGCTCAGACAGAGCCCCGAGAACCTTAAACCCAACGACATGCGGAATTAAACAGAAAAGATGTTGCATAGTGCTGGCTTGTCTCCTCGCATCAGACTTCCTGAGGACTGTTCCTCATTGCCTGTGTTGAGATAGGGATGGGAATTGGGTTCTGTTTCCCCTGACAAAACTGTTTGGTGTTGGAAAAGGGGAAGGTATCCAGTTGTTTGGGTTTTCCCCTTTTCCCTGTCTCCCTGCAGTCAAAGCCTGGCTGCTCCGGGAAAGCCTGGGCAGGGGGAGCATTGCTCTGACCCACCTTCAGGTGGGGACACCAAGACTTCTGTCTGTATTGAAACATGGCCATTTTAGCTCAGATTTCCCCCGTCACCCTCCCCTTTCCCCCAGTGTCCTCCTGCCATGTCCTCTGCTCCAGGACAGCTGCTGTCCCCTCATCCTCACATCAGAACCATCCCCTTGTCCCCCAGGGCCAGCAAGACGAGGGAGGCATCTTTCCTCCTGTCTCCTCAGGCTTTTTCCCATCCACTTTGTACATGGGCACATGAAGGATTGCCCGGGGTCCCTGGGTATCTCCTGCACATCCTGGGCCACCTCAGCCAAGAGATGCAGCAGGTTGTCCTCACCGGGGCCAGGAAGGTGCCCAAGCCCTGCTGGGACTCTTCATCACCACCTCTTCATCAGCTCCTTCATCACCAGGGTGGGGTCTCCCAGGGGTTCTCTTCTTTGAAAACAGAATGATGCTGAAAGTGCATAAAACCCAAGGCTTTTCCCTCTGGTCCTGTCAGGGGAAGGTGATGTGGGCTTTACAGTGGGGCAGCAGGAGGGTGTTTGCTCCTGACTTGCACCAAAGCTGTGGGTCAGCAGGAGCCAGGCCTTGAGGCCCATGGTGGCACCCACCTCTGAATGGCACCCACAGCCACAAACTCCATGGAGGACAGCAGGGACTTGCTGGGAGAGCAGGCATCACCCAAGTTGTAGGCACCAGTGGTCTGCATCATGCTGTGACCATACAGTGAGGGGTGGTGGAAAGGAGAAATCATCTGCAGAGGTCTCTGCTTTCACAATTAGGAGCCCAAGTGTATCTTGCATTTCTAGAGTTCTTCCCATTTCTTTTTTGACATGAAGAAGTTGAAGGTCTTGCAGTTCTACTGAGAGTTTCCGGCTTTGCTAGGAGTCAGCCTCCAGCATGGTTTTCCTGAGGTGTGTCTTGCTGATTTGAGCCAGGGTTTTGCATTGATCTGGAGGCAGTAAACAAGCACCTGAGACCATGCCACAGGCATGGTTTATACTGGTGTGTAGGTTCATGCAGACAGGTTTATACTGGTGTGTAGGACATGCAGATTCACGCACTGGCTCACAGCTGTTTAGTTGTGTGTTCACGGTGCTGGAGGGCTGAGCTTAACGTTAGTGGTTTCTGGTGCTGCTGAACCCAGACGCTGAGTTTCAGATCTGAATTTCATTGGTAGGATGTGTAGCAGCTAGGCAGGGAATTGAGCATCCACAGGAAAAAGCATGGGTGACTTTCCTTTGTAGGCCCCAAGTTAAAGCATCCCTACTGAGGAACACCTACTTAGGCACATGTTTAATACTTTGCTGAATTGTACGTTTTGCTGTTCCTTTACATGCGTTTTTGGTCTTGCCCCATGATATTCACTCCGGATTTCTGGAGTAAAGGTTTATTCCAGGTGTGTCTCTGGATGTTTGCTTAGAAAGATGCTTTGCTTTTCCACCACATGCCATAAGGATGCAAGGGTTCCTCCTCGGGGTGGCAGGTTAGGGTGTTTGTGGGACTGTGCAGGAGAGGAGATGCCAGCACATGGGCTGGTGTACAGCTGCTGAGTCACCAGCCTAACTTTCTGGTTGGCTGAGTTAAGCCTGAGCTTTCCTTGTGTGCATGGACGGTGTCACCAGGACAGGATGTTCTTTATGCTCCAGGTTTTACAGCCATTGGGAAATGATGATTTAGCCGCTTCCCACATCAGAGGGAGGGCACCGTGCGTTGCTCTGCGTGTGCTAGTGCTGCTTTCTAAAGATCATATGTACGATCAGGAATTACTTGAAACAAGCAAAAACTTTACTGAGCCTTAAGAGAAAGTGGGAAAAAATAGTTTTTAATTACTTTTTATATTCTTTGGACCTTGCACTCAGGCTCTTCCAGAGGCAGAATTTTTAGTTTAAATTTTTCCCTTTTTTATCCCAGGGGAGTCAGGCTTATGGTTGTGAAATCTGCAGAAGTCTTTGGGGTGGATCAGAACTCCATAACGCAGGTTGATGTCCCAGCCTGGAAATGTCACAAGATGTAAAATGCCATTGAGGAGCTCTGTCTCTGCCATCATGCTCACCTTCACCTCTTGATTTCCTCTCTTGTTTTGTCCTGAGAACGCAGAAGCTTATTTCAGACAACTTGGGGTAGTTTGATGCTTTCCCTTTAGTTTTCCCCATGTCACTTTGCTGGTGGGAGATAACTCTGAATTTAGCCAGAATTGGATGAACCTGGAAACAGAGCCTTGGGGATGGGCAGTCAAGTGTGCAGTCAGGATGGGTGCGAATGTCCGCAGTGGTGTTGCTTGTGAGACCTTGGCTGGATAAGGCAGAAAGGGGTCTGTAGGAGCTTTGTTGAAAACAATAGTAATAATGCACCACCACATGCTGCATGAGCCACAGCAGTGGCTTTTCAAGCTGCTCAGCAGCTCACGCTCTCCTAGCACCTCCTGGTCTTTGGGGTGGGGAAAAATGGAAGAATCTTTTCTTTTTTCTTTAAATGCCTTATGATAATAACATCTCTGAGCATCCCTGGCATTGTGCTGTTTCACACTGTGTGGATGAAAGGAGGAGCATGTCTCAGTGGGACACCCTTTGGCTGGGCGCTGAAGGCCCCGGTTACCCATCAGCCACCCCCCCTGCCTCGAGCATCCCGCTTGGCTCTGCGGGAGCATCCCTGGCCGTGGCTGCTGCTCATCAGGGATCACCCGAACCTTCCTGGTTCCTCTCGTTGCACAAAACCTCAGCAAACAGTGAAATGCAACCAGCGTTGCCAGCCCTGCAAGGAGGGGTGGGCAGGGAAGGAGAACGTGAGCCCTCCTGTGCCCTCCTTGCTTCTCTGAGGCCTTTGTTTTCTTAGGAACGTCAACCTTTCTCACGTTGTGTGTGTTACTATGTAGGGTTTTGTCTTTTTCCCCCCACCCCAATTAGATTTTGGCTGCAAATTCCTTTCTACTGTGCAAGTGTGGGCATATGTTCATATAATTGTATAGTGTTTACATAGAAATATGTAGTGTGTCTTGTACACATGTATAAATACCTGTGTTCTGTGTCCGTATGGCTGTATACTGTACAGAGCATATATACTTGAGCAATATAGGTTAATATATACTGGGTGAGTACATGTGTGTATACTCCAGGCACACTCTCGGTGTGTGTATATACGTAGTAAGTGCTGTATAGACACACGTATTCACCATATATTTTTAATTCAAGTATATAGGCAATACGAATATGTAGTTACGCTCTCGGGATTTCTCTACATGTTTTTAGCGACGAGCAGCAGAGAAGCTGACCTGGAGCAAAGCTGTGGTTGCTCTGCTTGATTCACAGCACTGGGTTCTCTGCCTGCTTCGGGAACACCCTGTTCCTCTTCAGTTTGGTTGCCTCAAGCACACAGACTATAGAAAAGAAGTTGTTTGTTTTTCTTGAGATAAGTCTTTTAGTTGCTGCCCTGAATTGCTTCAGTCTGTAAGTGGTGATGGTTCATTGCAAAGTGCCTGCCCAGACCCTGCCTGGGGGGTTTGCAGTGGGGCTTCCAGTCCCCATCAGCACTGAACCAGTGCCCGGGCTGGGTCCAGCACCTCCTGAGCCTCCTGCCTGTGAAGGATTTCGGGGTGGCCTGGGCTTGTCTCTGGACTTCCTCCGGAGCTGGTTCGTGGTGACCTTTGTGAGGCTGTGGGGCTTCCTGCAGGGTTTCCTGGCAGATGTGCCGGCTGGTGGCTCGGTGGCCAGAGGGCTAATGCAGAGTTCTGGTGTGGGTTGGGAAACTTACCTTGATTGGCCTGTGAGGAGCATAAATGGGTTATTTTTAAATGGATGGAAATGTTGGAGCATCATTTAAAGCAGGAGAGGCTGTTGGAACCTGGCTGTGGGAAGTGTGCGGTCTTTGCATCGCATCATCAGTTTCCTGCTGATCAGGAACGCTGTTGTGGTCCAGGTAGGGAAAGGTTTTTTCCCAAACCATCCTCTAATTTGATACTTCAGTTACCCTTCACCAGATGCAATGAGGGTGCTCCCTTGCAGCTGACCTTGTGGCACTTCCAGGTCGCTGATTTCCAGTCCGCCCAGTCAGTGCATCCTGGCAGAGGATTGTGCAGTTTGCTGTTTCTGTTCAGACATTGAAGGCAGTTGGGTTTGCAGTGATAGAGTTTCTAAATGCTGTGCTTCAAGTGGCATGTATTAATCTCTCTTGCATAGGGAGGTGTTAAGGGAAGCATTTGGGTTTGCTTGAGCACAGAGATGGTGGCACCTGCAGTGGGTGACATCAGTATTAAGACTTATTTAATGGCAATGCCATTTATAAAGAGCATTCATAATATAAATATGCTGCTGCCTCCGAATGTATTTTTAACTCCAAGCTCAGTGTTACCGTTCCCATGGGCACAGGTAGGGAATGCTGTCGGTCAGAGATGAATCAACCCTCACCTCTAACAAAATGCTTGTTGGTGTCAGACCCTGCTTGAGGGGTTGCACATGGCACTGAGCAGTGATTCACTCTTTTCGGATGTGCCATGCAGAGCTGGAGTGGGGATTCTCAGGACTGGTGCTTGAAGGGAAGTATTACTGAAAGGTCATGGTTGCTTTAGCCAAGAAGAGCATCCAGCAGTTTATCAGGTTTAATTTTTCTAAAGCACAAGATTCTGTCCTGCAGATGCTGGGAGGGAAGCGAGGAGTGCAGAGGAGGTCACTCAGGCTCCAGCACAGCTCCATGAGCACCCTGATGCTCATGATGCTCTCAGCAGCAGGCAGACACCTGAGGGATGCAAGGCACAAAGCAGCTCTGCTCAGAGGCTGGATTGACCATCCCTGGGCATGAGCTCCCACTACATTCCCCCACCGGCTGCCCTGCACAGGGACCTGTTGTCTCCAGCGAGGGTTCAGGGATGAGGGTTCAACAGTGTGACTGGCACCCTGTGAAGGTAGGGAAGCTGTATGGGACATTAGAGCCTACATTGCATGTGTTTGATCAGTTTGGCTCTGAAAGAAGCTGGTTTTTAATTCCCTTTGCTGTACAATGCTTGTATTTCTTCCTATTGCAGAGGTGTGAGCTGGTGCAGCCATCATGGTGGACGGGCCATGGCCTCAGTCTGTGCTGACCCACAGCAGCCACACTGTTGGCCCCAGAATTTCTCTTTCCATGGGCATCCCTGTGTCTGTCTGTGCAGTTTCCCACACATCTCCGTGATGCAGCAGTGAGGGCTCTTGTTAGTGCACAGGCATGGAAAGGGCAGGGGAAAGGCAGGGATTGCTGCGGTGCCCAGCAATGCCAAGGAGTTACTCTGTATGGTTTTTAATTTGCAGATATGAATGTACGTGGGTTTGCTCATCGTTGTTGTGAACACAAAAGTGTTTCCATCCTTTTCCCTCTCTGAATCAAGCAGACCTCCCCGCCCTGCCCAGTGACCCCCTGGGGATGCCTTTGTCCCCATAGCACCATCCCAGCAAGGGTGGCACCAGCCTTCCCAAGCCCCCAGTATTCAGAAAGCCTTCAGATGCTTGCCTTTGGGAGGAAGACTCTGGGTATCCCTGGGTGTTCGGAGGTAAAGCTGGTGTCTGGCACCGAGGCCAGAGGGGTTGGCCACATGAAGTGGTTTCTGCTCCGTGTACCTACACGTGCTGTTGGAGAGCATCGGGGCTTTCAGACTCTCCTTCAGAGGGCAGTGACTTGAGTAGAGGGCGCTGTGTCCTGTGTTGCTGCAGTCAGTGCTCAGTGAGAGCAAATGTTCTGTCTTGGCACTGCATAATTGTCATTTTCTGTTAATGACAAGGGAGAAATGGTTCCTTTAGCCCCAGCCTGAGCACTGGCTGCTGGCTCCTGAGCAGAGTCACAGCAGCATTCGCTGATGGGCCAGAAATCATTTTCTGACGAGGATTTCTTTCCTCTCTGTTACTATGACTATTGTGACATCTCCAGTAAGCAGCTTAAGGCATCTCACTTACCTGGTCCAGTCCTGCCTGCAAGCGTTGGATTGGATTAAACTTTTATTACCTGCTGGAGAGTAAAACCCAGTCATTCTTTGCCAAATAGTGTTTGCATTTCGTAGTGTGTGCTGGGGTGTGTTTACATTGGCTGAGATGCACAGGTCTGCCTCCAGATTGAGATACCTTCTCCCCATGAGCACATCTGTCTGTCTGTACCCTGCGTGTGCTCTATGTGACAGGGGCCAGCATTATCCCTCGGGCATCCCGGCAGCACTGAGCTGGTACAGGAACACTCTGTGCACGTTCCCAGTGAGGGTTCAGCACCTTCCCGGGACACTGAGGGAAACACTTAACTGTGAATCTTGAGTTAACGCTGCTGTCTTCAGTCTCCTGTTCCCCATCCCTCGCCTCCTGCGTTATTTAATCTTAACGAAGCACAGCTCAGATGCAATACCAGCTCTGGTTAGCATGGGGGAAGGAAGCACTGGGCTTTGCAGCACAGGATGTGCACCAGAGGCTGAGCAGCAAATCCTGGCTGTAGCAGCCGTAGCCCCGGCAGAAGCTCTGCTGAGATGGAGCAATGCACAGACCCTGTTTCAAGCAGGGGAAGTAAATGGAAGTATGGATCAAAACAAAGTATATTCTAATTTTAGAGTATGAATTTTAGGGTTCCGTACCTCTTTGGAACACATACGGCCAAGATATCCCTTTCTTGGTCTCTCTGGACAGCACCAGCCGTTTCTCCTTCAGGTTGGGAAGATAATTTGTATACCTAGGACTGAATGTGACCTTGTAATGGCAGATTACATGCAATAGCTTCTCCCTGCTGTATAATTCCCTTGTAGAGATTGCCTGTGCCGCTGCCTGCCCTGGGTTTGATGAGAACCCAACCATGAGGGAGCAGCACGAGCCCCACTCAATTCATCCCCGTGAAAGCCCAGAACTTCCACAGCTCCTGCCCTGGCTGCCCGGCTGGGTGCAAGTGGTGCTGTGGTTGCAAACCAGCCACTGAATTCCCTGGGCTTCCTTGGGGTTCTTGTTTTCACCCTTTTTTAGCTTCCTGCAGGATTCTGTAGGTGACGCGTGAGGGGTTTGGAGGTGATGGACAGAGCTGCCCAGCAGGAATCTGGGAGCACTCAAACTGGGAAGTATCAGGAGCACTTTGCTCCCCTCCGCCCTAGCTCTGTCCTCTCTCTCTGTAGGAGAGCTGATGTGCTGCCGAGTGTCCCTCTGCAGGCAGACCCCGTGGTTTTGCTGGTGTCCTCCCAACCCTAGAAGATGATGCCAAAGCCCAGGGCTCCATTCGTCCTTCATTTGGGGGGCTGGTTGGTTTTTACTGCCCGTGTGGCTGTGGCAGAGGCTGTGTCTCTTGCACGTCTGGACAGGTGCCATCGGGGACTGGCTGTGTTTTGGGGTCCCCCTGCGCTGCCCAGCTTCCTGCTGCTATCTCAGCATCCTGGGGCTTGAAACCAGCTTCCTGCAATTGCAGTAATAAGCGTTTGCTTTTTCCCAAAGGATTCCTACCAGCTCTTTGTGTAACTTGAATCCCATGGTTTTCCAGGTACCCAATTCCCTGGCCCTTGTGGGAATGCCACTGGAAGCACCCCGCTTGCCGGGTGGCTGTGAGCGTTAGTGCTGCTTCCGCCGCTGGAAGGGGAGTTCAGCCCCGTTTGCAGAATCGTTCCCATCCGCTGAAAGGGAACTTCCCTTTTGCTGAAGGAAACCAGTGGTCTCCTGTTTGGGTTTGGGGTCAGTGGGAAGAACAAAAGAGCATTTGCCATGTGGGAAGCAGAAGGAAGGGGCGAAGGGGGGGGTGTGTTGTAGGCCCTCCCCCCCCCCAGCCTTTTGTTGTAGTTGTTTCTTGTAAAATAATGTCCAGGCCAGCCCTGTGATTTTTGGTCCCTTTAAGGACGCTGCAGTTACCTGATGGGCAGCCCAGTGACCCGGTCCTGTTCCTGAAGTGGTGACTGGGTGTGAGCCTCCCCTTGTCCCCCATGGGGTGTTTGTGTCGGTGCTGTTCAGCAGGGGCTGGCCCTGTGCTGGGCTGGGAGGTTCAGGGTAAGGAAAGGACGGCTCCGGCTCTGCACTAGGAGCACCCAGTTCCCTTTGGCCATTAGGAGCAGACGCTGTCTGCCCCAGCTCGGTGACCTCAGCCTTGCTTTAGATTTGTCATGGAAGTAAACGATGAATTCTGCCCTCATCTCCTCCAGGCCCTGCCCCCCGGGGTCCCCTCTCCCACCTTGAGCCGCGCTGTCTCAGTGCTTCCTTCCTCTGGGATTTTATTTGCTCTGCATCTGTGAAGGGCTCCGATAGCACGGGGGGAAAGAGGAGCACATCGGTGTCCGTGGGGCGGGGGCTGGGGGGCTTTTGCAGCTCCCCAGAGGCACTGGAAGTCTTTTCCCCGTGTTCCTGGTGGTGCTGGAGCCGGGGCTGCCCTTCGCCTCACCTGAAAACCTCGCTGCAACTGCTGCTAGAAATGCTCGTGCTAATCCCATAGCCATTGATGGTAGGGGCGTGAGAGCCACATTTGAGGGCTGTCAGTGATGAGGGGCCTGGTTATACAGGGTGGTGGCACTTTCCTGCCTCTTGCCACTCTCAGTGTCCCATCAGTGTGGTCCTGTCCCCAGTGCCTGTGGCTGGGTTGCTCCTCCTGTCATCCCTCCCCTGCACGTGAGCTGCAGGCTTGGATCTGGGCCTTACAAGACACGAAGTTGTTTTGGCACTGTGGCACCCGTGTTTTCTGCCTCCTCCTCCTCTGTGCTGCCTCTGCAGCTGCAGGGACGGTGGTGGGATCACTTGTGCTGCAGTGAGATCGCCACGGCTCCTGGGACAGGCAGGGGAGAAGGAGGCTGCTGGGCAGTGACTCACGGCAGGATCCAGCTTTGGATGCTCTGATTCAGCCCCTGGAAGAGCCTGTCCCTCCCTCCCCATTAACTCCCCAGGTAGCCTGCTCTCCCCTTGTTTCCTCTGAAATTAGGGGGGATGAGCTGTGTGGTGAACACTGACTCATGCCAGTGGGTGCTGGGATGTGGGGTCTCCTCGGTGCCACAGCGCCCTGGGAACACGCTCAGGATCCACAGCCCCAGCTCGCAGGTGTGTCCTGCTATGGCCCCATGGCACAGCACTGGCTCGCCCCGGCTCTCTCCTGCTTTTTGGGCACCACAAGGCACCCGGGAGGTTAATTTGGAGGGAGCTTAGGGACAGACTGTGGTTCTGCTGCACCAAAACACAGAGAGCTGTCACCCTGGGGGGTCACGGGGTGGGTTTACACTGGAACTCCACCACGCTGGGCACATACAGAGCTGGGTGGGTGCTGTCTGCCCTTCCACGGCCGTGGTGCATCGCTGCTTTATCCGTGTCCCAACTGCTTGAACGAGACTGAGCATTTCTCTTCTCCCTTTCAGACTTAAGAAGGAGCCCAGTTTTTCCTCACATGCCCAGGATGGCCACAGCATCCCTGGCACTGCCAAGAGGGCAGAGAGGCTCCTGGTGCAGCGTCTGCCCAGCTCGGCCCAGGGTCTGCCCCTCTGCTCCCCTTGGCAGGGCTGTGCTGGGCGGCGTGGGGAGGAAGCACAAACCTGTAGGGCCTTCTTAAAACAAGTTCTTTCACGTCTCATTTTCTGTGTAAGTGAAGCCCCGCTTCCGGCCTCAGACACCAACCAAATGGGCTGAGGTCGGGCTGCGGACGCAGCAGCCCTGGGCACCCTGACCTGCAGCCTCCTCCCTGCTCCCCTCTCAGACCCCCCAGGAGCCGTTCCTCTGGTGGGAGCAGAAATGTGTATTTTCCCCTTTAATTACCAGACTAATGCAAAACTGGGGGGGGGCAGCCTGTGCTCACCCCCTGCACTGGGATGCAGCTGAGGGAAGGCTGCGCTCAGTGGGATGTAGGGGACACCGTTGGTGGCCTTTGTGCTGGCCTCTGGGAGAGGGGAATGTTCCACCAGGGAGCAGAGGGAGCAGTGGAAGCAGCTGAGGGTTGTGCTCTGTGCACTGAGAAGTGGATGCTTTGCTTTCCCAGCGAGTGCACACGCTTCTTTTCTTTGCTGGTCTTACGCTGAAAAGCTGAGATTTATGTACTGTATGAAAAAAATACCAGAAAAAGAAAGAAAAAACCCTAATGTTCCAAAATAAAGGACAGTATATTTTGTACTTTGTAAAGTGTTAATTAAAATTAAAAAGAATAAAAAGTGAAACATACGCTGTCTGCTTTTGTACTGATCAAACTGATGAAAATAAAGCAGAGCTTGGCATTGTCTATAAGATGTAGCTCTTATTCTTTCAACCTACAACTACCCTGGGCCTCACTCTCAGCAGTGCCCTTTGCCTACATACACCCCTTAAGGAAGCTCAGCCAAGGCTCTCTGGTGTCCTGGACCTGCCTCTGGGTGTGTTCCCCCCCTGGGGATGGTACCCACCATCACCTTCATCCTGCAGGTGTTCTCTGGGAGCCACCAAACCTGCCCCATCCTGTTCCCTTAAAGTAAGAACTCAGTGGGATACGCTGGATCCCGGGATACTCAATAAGCTGTGCAGTGCCATGGCCATAAGCTTCTCGGTAAGGAGCTGAAGAACCTGCTGAACCATGCCAGAAAAAGCAGAGAAATGAGATGGATCATCACCCCATCACTTATAACATAACACAGTTACTACAATTTATATGGGTTTTTAAAGGGAAGCAGCTCATTTACATGAACTATAGTCATATCTTCAGTGTAGTGTAACCTATTTTTGACTCTTCTGGTCAAGTGTAAGGGCATTCAGGCAGGAATTCAGTGTGGGATTGCTATCTGGAATGCAGCTTCAGTGCAGAGCATTGCCTCCAGGGTTTAATCCATTAAACAAACACAAATCAACACTTGAACTGCCAACAAGCTCACACTGCCTGCAGCTACCTGCAAAACAAGTGATGTTCTAGGTAAAAACGCAGCATTCAGGCTGTTAAACCCCAAAGACACTGCATACACTGAGACATTCTTGGCGTTAGTAGTTTTCTTTACCTGCACGGAGGTGCTGGGGTTGCAATGGGGGGGGGTGGGTAAGGCTACAGCCCCTTCCAGAAATGCTCCAGACCCCAGATTCTGATGAGTCATGACAAAGTACCATTATTTCAGGAGCAGTCTGAATGCTTCAGGCTCATCACTGGCTCTCTGAGTCATTTGTTTTTCAAAGGATCCTGTTGACAAAAGGCACCCAGTGCAGCAGGTGCCTAAGCTAAGCTCTGTTTATGGGCTTGCTCATGGTTTACCCCCTTGCCGTGCAGGGGCTGCGGGAGCTCTGTCGGGGCCAGCTCTCCTGCCAGCAGCCCCGTGCAGGATGCAGACGTGGAATTTGGGCACCAATCTCCCACTGTTCCCCCCTGCAGCCCTGGAGATGGCTCCTCCACCAACGTGCCTGGAGCTGTATGTGGCTCTAGGCAAGTGCCTTGTCCTCAAGCACTTTCGGGTTATTTTAAGCCAAAGCCAGCAGCACGGTGCTGTTTGAAGGGTGAATTACTCTTGCTAATCAATGCAAAATCAAGTACGTTAGTTTAGTTCTAATTTGAGCTGTGTCCCTGGCCCGTTGTTGCCCCCCTTCCCCCTTGCTGCAGGTATATTTAGGGATGCAGGTGTATTTCGGGCTGGCTCATTTGCTGTACTTTGAAGGACAAAGTGATGCCAAGTTGCCTTCCAGTGCGTAGCTGCAATGACCTGGGGTCACTGCACCACAGCAGGGCTCCTGCATCCTCCTGGGTGTGGATGGCTTCAGTAGGTGCTGGGAGGGAACAGCACTGTCCTTATTTTTCTATTTTCTTAGCCTTTTTTTTCTTAAATAAAACCTTTGTCATTGTTATTTCCTAACTAGAGAGCGGCACATGGAGAGGGGCTGCTGCTGCAGGAATGCTGTCAGGGCCTGGCCCCGAGCCTTTCTTTGGTTGAAGACACATCTGGTGAGTGATCTCCCTGTCCTCATCTTGACACACAAGCTTTCAATCACACTTTCACTGACATCAAGGGTCAGTGCTGGTGCTGGCCAGGCCATCAGCTCCCTGCCACTAACCTTGTTCCTTCCCCTCAAACAGCGTGTTCAAGAATGCCCAGAGCCACGGTAATGAAAGCACAAGCACTCCCACTGCATTAAGCCATACAACACTTCTAGTTAGGGCTAAAGACCTTGCTGGCATCTAATTACCACCCTGCATTTGCAATTTATTGCACAGCAAGAGTGCAACACAACCAGGTAGGACATGACATGAATCCTCATCCCAGCAGGAAGCAGCTGTGAACAAGAGCAGCTCAAAGCCTGCAGCACTCCCCCCACGATCCAGCCAGCCTGGGCAGCCCTTCCCAAACACCAACATCCACGACAGGAATTGCTGGCAACACCTTTCTTCCCCTAACTCCTCGTATTTGTTTTCAATGCTTTAATAAGCTTCCTCACATTAAAAGGGCACAGTTGCTCCCAGGAGGCCAACAAGACATGTTTGAGCAGCTCAAGTTGCATGGAGAAATAAGATATAAATTAAAGATAACTTAATGGAGTTCACAGCAGTGAAGCTGTGCCACAATTTAACAGGAGCTTTCTGCTTTTTCTGCCCCAACCCACCACACACCACCAGTTACACAGCAACATCAATAACAACCCA
The DNA here is from genome assembly GCF_034315485.1 of Pezoporus occidentalis. NCBI lineage: Eukaryota > Metazoa > Chordata > Aves > Psittaciformes > Psittacidae > Pezoporus > Pezoporus occidentalis. The sequence goes on from NW_026912887.1 coordinate 1,863,334, forward strand.
TATACATGTCCCTGCGTACTTTATTTCACCTTTCCTGTATTATATGCAAAGCTCTTCAAGACTTGTTTCATCAAGAGCTTACCCCTTGACTTTTGGCAATTACACAAGATTTGATACAGAACTTCAGCTAAATGTGAGTGCGTGGCGTCCCCTGGGTCCATGGAGACCTGCCTACACAGGGATCAGTCCTGCAGATACGGAGGTGTCTCAGCTGAGAGAAGAGATTCCTGTCACACCGCTGTGACTGCTCACGTTTAAGTGCAGAGTGCAAGATGGAGCAGCTCACGTGTGAAGTCAAGCTCAAGAATATTCCCATTACCACCGACAAAGACTTTACAATCACTTTATTAAAAATGCATCAGCTTGGGTTTTGCCAAACTCATTTACACAGAGCACACATCCCCCCTGAGAGAAATGACAAAACTTCACCTGATGGTTCGGGTATTTCACCAGAGGGAGCTCCCCACACTTCAGTGTGAGATTTGTAAGTGCCTGCTACAGGTACACACAGCTCCTGCATCCCATCTCCATCAGCTCACCATGGCCTAACCACGCTCACCACAACTTCTGTGCTAAGAAGGTACCAAGAAACAAGGCTCTGCTTCTTGCCCAGTAAGACTCCATACCCTGCTCGGTGCTCCCAAAAAGCCTGTATGATATAAAAGGCTTTCTGCAACTGAGAGCCACCAAACCCCTGAAGGCAGAGTGCAGGGACGCTCCCCAAAAATCAAAGGCAGTGGTCTGTGGTCAGCACATGAAGACTGAAGTACTTGTTGAGCAGCAAGCACTGTCACTGTTCACATCTACTGCCTGAGCACCAGCCCTGCAAGCAGCCAAGAGGGAGCTTTGTTGCCAGCCTGCCTCCATAAACAGGACAGACTGGCTACTGTCACTATCAATCTGTCCTTCCACAGCAACAGCAGCATAGACAGCCTATGATTACCTCTCCAGGCTGTCTTATTTAACAGTACTTCCTTCCTGCAAACAGGATCTCACTCCTCCACTTTAACCAACGTGCTCTTCTGGTGTTCAGAGCTCACGTGGAAAGCCTGTAACAGCCCAGGGTAAGAGCACACCTCTGCCTCCCAGCCACTGTGCATTCAGCTTCCACACGAACAGCAGCCTGAGCAGAGTGCAGCACACAAGGACAGCTGTGCTGGACTCCAACAGCCAGCATGACTTTTCTTTCACATAAAGAAATAGTTATTAAAAACCCCCCTTTCCTTGAGAAATACTTTGGATAAGGCCAACCCTGACACCCCAGAGCTGGTGACAGGGAAAGCGCCTATAAATTAATGTCCTGTGCTACAGATTTCACCTCATGCCAGTCTTCCCTGATGGAGATGCCCTCCATCCTTAGGCACAGAGGGATTCACCAGCTGTGGCTGGCCTCAGTCTCTTCATAAGCTCATCACAAACCATCCAGAGCACTCCTTGCATTTTCACTCCTCAGGGAATGTAATTCCTTCCTGCAGCCAGGCTGGAGCGTTTCAGTGATGCAGAGATGACAACACACCCAGGAGCTACTACGGCCATCTCTGCTCACAGTCACTTCTTGCTTGGCTTCACAGAATGAGTCTTCCCTTCCAAGAGCTCATCACCAAGTGCCCCCATCTTCTTAGCACAGTGCTGAGGCCCAGCAGTATGGCTAGGTAAAAGACTTAACCATGCTTACCATATGATCAACTCCACACGCAACGTCCACCACCTCACCGGGTACAGTCACCTGCATCAGACACACAAGAGTGCATTATTTCTTCAGCTGGGACTTTGCACCTGGTATTTCCTATTTCTCCTTCTCCTCCTGCTTAACATGCCAGCTGGTTTCACAGGGACGTGTGCCAATGAAAGTGCCACCTTGAAAACCCAGAGGAAGAAGATTCAGCACCAGACACGCTTGTGCGCTGAGCTGTCTCCCTCCACACTCCACAGAAGGACATAAGCCTTTGGAAGGACAGAACATGAGGACTCACTAGCAGATAGTGAGGAGACCGTAACCTCAGCCCATCTGTTCTGCAGCAGAAACAGCACGACCAAACAGAGTGTAATCCAGATAGCAGGAAGAGGATCTGCCCGAGGATTTGCCTCTTCTCTCATCAGCAAGGACTGGAACAAGGCAAAAGCTCAACTCCAGCCTAAGGCAGTTTTTGCTATGATGCTAAGCAGATCCAACTCACTCACTAGAACAGTTACAGCTCTTTCATGTAAAGCTGACTTCAAGCAGAGGCTACAAAAGAAGTTAGAGCTAAGGGAGAGGAGAGGTGGCTGGTTCTAGAGCAGGGCGTCACAGACAAATATCCTGGTAACTGCCCCTGTTTTGATACATTGCTGTAGTAGTGCCAAACAGGAGCTGGCTGTTCAAGGGAGCATAACCCTCAATGTCCACACTTAGGGAAACCTGGACATGCCACACTTGGTGAATTCACGAACTCCACTCAGCCACAGCAGTGTGGTTTTAGGCAAATGCTCCAGAGTTGTCTTTTTAATTCATTTTTAATAGGAGAAAGCATGCTAAAGATACACATCCACTGCAAGTTCAGACATAGGGAAGGACTCCAGGGTGGTCACACCGATTGCCTCCCTCCTCTCCTACTCGGCCTTTATGGAGACTGGGAACATCTGTTAGGCTGAGTGCTGAACTCCAGAGCCAAAGACTCTTCTACACCCTCAGAGTCTGGCTCCCAGAGCCATCAGAGAAGGGAGTGGAACTGGAAGCATTGCAAAACAGCTATGAAAACAGTTCAGTGGCTAAGGATCTCCTACTACAGCTACATAACCCATCCACTGACCCACCACCATAGCTGCCTGACATGGGAGAGGAGCAAGGGAAGGTCATAGGTCCACTCCTATGTGGACCTTTCTGCCACTATAGTCTGACCAATGACCAAAATGTTCACCTAATTCAGATGTGTAATGCAAGCGTTTTTGGTCACAGATGACCAATGCTGGTGGTTTTCTTTGCAGCCTGTACAAAAGTGTGGGTTAGTAAGGGAGGGAAGAGGCAGTAAGAGGCAGCAGGTAGAAAACTGTGGATGAGTGGGAGGCAAGAACTGTTCAGATGCAACAGAGTACCAGATGTTGCTTTGGGATCCGAAACGGATACTGAGATAGCAGACTAAAGAATTCCTGAATCTCCCCATCCCCAAGCCTGCTACACAAGGACCTCTGGAAAACAAAGCAGTTCCACAGTCACCTCGGGAGTCCACTTTTTTCAAAGTTACTCAACAAAACTACACAGCAAATGATGTTTCCTCCCCTCAAGACAACAAAGACTAGCTAAAGAATATACTCTTGACCTTAATACTTCCATTCTTACCCTCCATGGGAAATAATGGTCTTCCATTCTTCCAGTTCCCAGGCACCCTCTTAGATTCTTGCCCCATACAAACAGTTCTCCTCTGTCTATACAGGATAAAAAAGAATCAAAAGAATGAAACAGGGCAAAGTCATTAAAAAGGAAGAATTCTCTTTGAGATTCTGACAAGTGTGGCTACAGTGCTTCTGGGAGTATAAAGGGCTATACATGCAGTATGAAAGCCATTAAGTTTAGTTCCAAGTACAATAAATGTACTTGTGCTTAGGGAAAACGATGCCTAATGAGCAAGACAAGCAGCAAGCTCTGGGCACAAGTCTTTGCTTCCCCCTCTTACAGCTCTTGCTTTGGAATTTTAGTTGAAGAAAGAGCGCAGCAGAAGAGATTCCAGGGAATCATTCATGGCGAAGTCAATCATTTGTGCTGGAAATTAGGCAACAACAGCTGACCCACATCAGCTCTCAGCACAGCAAATCAGGTAAGCAAGGCAGCGAAATCTGTCCCAGGCCACCACCTAGGGACTGGTTATTCTGCTGGATACAAGTGACCTTCTAATGACAACTGGGGAAAAGAAAAGGAACTTGTGTTCAGTAGTGGGAGAGTTTTACGCTCCTCAGCAATACATGTGGATCTCAGAAGTGTTGAGATCAGCCCCTAGCAGAGACAAACGAAACACAGTCGATAACATGAGCACAGTTTAATCAGAAGGCAGTTTTTAAAGCTTCCTCGATACCAGGGGGAGACCAGTTACAAGCACCCTGTAACCAGACTTACAGTGCCATGCATACCACAGCCCCAAGAAGGACTAAGCACGATGGCACCTGGCGTGTTTCATTGGTAAACTATTACTTTGGCCACCAAGCAATGGGTTTTCTGCGCTGCTGCCCTCTGCTGCCCACTCTCAGATGGCTTTCAAATTCAAAACTTAAGGCTGGTACAAAGCACAGGGTGTACATATCAACCATACCCTCTGCAGGTTAAATCCCAGGTCTTCTCACCTCAGATTGTTAACTCAATTGTTCAGAGGAGCCAAGAAACCCCGAGCCTGATTTAGACTCAGTTTTAGTTTGTTCATTTATCACATGAATTCCTGCTGCTTCTGAAGTGCAGCTGACTTAATCTCTACAAGGAAATGAAAAAAACCTTCCCAGGTTTCCTGTTTTAGAGAATTGTTTTGTTTGCTTTACAAGAATAACACTTCCTTAATTGAAGCATACGCTAGTGCAGTACCTATGTCAGAAACCATGCTGACGCCTGTAAATGTGCTGCCTGCCCCTCCTGTTGCAGTCCAGTGAGCTTCAAGTCCAAAGACAGATTCTTGGGTTTTCTCTTAACTGCGAATAACACGGTAATGGGACTTCTCCATGACAGCAGGACTAGAAACTTACTTGTAAGTGCTGCAAAATGGCTGAGTCCACAGCGAACGTGAGCAACACGGATGTCCGGACTGAAGTCTGACCAGCCAAAAAGGCTGGGTGGGATCATCTCTGGCACTGCTGTCTCTATTAGGTTTGGTCCTTTCCCAAGAATTCCATATCCCCAGACAAAAACATTTCCTTCTTCTGTATTACAATAAGAACACATTCTGTAAGAAAGTCTGTGCTTGTGAAATTCGTGCCACGACCAAGAGTTAATCAGGTCCAAAAGGATATTTTCCTCTCTCCCAGAGCAGTCTAGCACCTTTTGACTATTTCAAACTTCCAAACAATGCATTCCCATCCAAATGCCTTCAGTTTTTCCTAAGCTGTGCAAGCAGATCAAGCTTCACAGGCAAAACTTTAATTGGGAAATCATGCCAACACAGTGTGGGCTGGATAAAAATACTTCAGCTTACTGACTGATGGGATAGATGTTGAGTGTTTTATTACCACCACTGTTTCCGTTGAGGCATGGCCAAACCAGCACTAGGGCAGTAGCTCTGCCTGGCATTCTGCCTTACATTGGGTGCCCAAGAAAGGCAGCAGTTGGACAGCATAAGACAGAGTATGTTGCTATGTCTGCTCCCTTCAAGCTAGAAACTCAAATATCTTTGTCTTCACAACCACATCATATATATGAACATCTTCCTTGAGATGATCCTTCATGAAAGTAGTACAATCCTCTCCCTCGTTCCTTTACTTTCAAGCTGTGCTCCCTTGGCCACCAGCAATCCAAAGCAGCACTCATTAAGAAGCCTGCTGCAGAGCTTCACTGTTCTCAGAACTCTCTGCTCGCCAGCTGAGTTTATCAAGATTTATTTACGTGTCAGATTTATAGAATCTGAAGGGCTCTTTTTCTCTCAAGTGCTGCCATCCTTCCTCCCTATATCCATCTTCATTACAGACGCATATGGCCCGTGTGATCAGCAAACGAGATCAGAGCCACAAGCAGCAACCATGCTCTTGTTCTAGTTTGCTCAAGTGCTCACACAGCACATACTGGAAGCAACACACTGTGGCTACTGAAAGTAACTCCCCGTGTACATTCTTACATCACAGATTTCTCAAGTCTCCCACCCTTCCTCATTAAAGACAGTATTCTTCTGTTTCCAGTAAAAAAACCCAACATGCTCCATGATGCTACAATCCACTTACAACATGGGCTTGCACTAAAGAGGATGAATGTAAAAGCAAGCTCACCCGTCAGCACGACATTGCCAGTCCCTCCACACGCAGCCTCCTTTATCTTCCCAATCTTGAATGGCAAATGTCTGGGAACATTCACCTGTGTGAGGTTGCAAAAGACTTGTTACAGACAATGTAAACTGCCAACTAGATACACATTTTAAACTTGGTCTCTAGCTCTGATTAGGGGTTACATTCACTGAATTGCTGATACAGACAACCCCTATTGCCTGAATTACAGAATGAATGCAAGTCCCACGATTAAAAAACCTACATGAAATGCATTAAGGCTGAGAGCGAGGACAAAGTGGAAAAAGTTACCCACTGGAAAACTTAGATGCATGGCAACAAAGACGGGAATGCTTAACATCTGCTTACATCCCTGGCTCTCTGAGGCAGACCCAATGGGAAAGTCAGTACACTGGCAAGTTTTCACAAAATTGGCCCATGGCATTTTTGAACAGACTATGAAAAAAATCACTTGAAGAAAATCGCTCTTATCTGGTACAGTTCAGCACAACAGAATCATACATAGCTTCACACATGTGAACAGTGACCCTGGATTTCCAATATCCAGCTCTGCGATTCCAGAATTTGGCCTTTATCTACATTGTCCCTAGAATTCCCACTTTGACAAACATGCCATTCATCCATTTCAGACCCTCTTGACCTCCACTGAGCACCCAGCCAGGAAACTACTACACTACTTAACCTGGTCACTGTCTTCAGGCCTTACAGATCTCACTAAGTAGCCTTACAAGAACAGGCATAGGAAACAGAGGTACCTATTTTACCAATTCAACTGTCTGTTCTTAAGTCTTCTGCTAAGGGTAGTTTGAGTATCAATTAATTCCTTGACTCCATTTCCTACTTTCACTGTAGGAGGAAACCATCTGCCCAGTTACCTCAGTACTACAATCCTTAGTGTCAAGTCAGCACTGTATCTTTGCCCCACGAATTTGCTCTAAAAAACTAAGCTGTGAGACACTGGGATTTCTTGGGGACTCAGCTATAAACCTACTAGTTTGTTCATGAAAAAATCACCAACATACAAGTTGATTGGAAGGGACTTCCAAAGACCATACGGACCAGCACCGGGCTCAAAGCAGGACCACTCCAAAGTCTAGATTAGCCAGCCAAAAGCCTAAATCCTGTCCTGAAACCAATACAGGCACTCAAGCTGGATCTAAATTGATGCAGAATCCACAGGATGGAGAAAGAACACGGGGTGCGCTCTTCCTTTCTAACAGACAAACTGGGGCGAGGTGACACAAACTTTTGCACGTCAATAGCTGGGAAATGTACTGCCCTAAAGCTGTACAAACGTTTCAGAGAGAGGGGTTTTGTGAACATAGGTAAAATCAGCCTGCTAGTGGTGTGAGTTTATATTGATTTATACTGCTGCCTAAGGAAGCCAGAGCAGGGAGAGGTGTGTAATTTTTGAATGTGCACACAGCAGCTGAACTGAAACATGTAAAACCATGCCCTCAGGCCAACTGACCTGTGTGGTTTCTGTGACAGATGCCAACTGCAGGTATTCTGAATTTCCCCAACCAAAGACATCTCCTTCATCTGAAACAGCCAGGCAACAGTCCCCGTAGGAAGAGACCTGGATAATATTTACTCCAGCAATGTCACCACGCAGCTTAGTAGGAACACTGGTGATGTTGTAGTGTCCAAGACCTGAAAGGAAAAAGAAATAAAAGTAGAGGGATTATGAAGCATTTTTTCCAGACATACTTTTAACACCTACATAGGACCATTTTGTCATGTTAGAATCCAATCACCCTTCCTCCAAAAGAAATCTTCCTGTCCATCTGTTTAACTACCAGTTTGAAAGGACAAGCAGCCACAAACACCAGTTCTACTAGCCTCTCTAGAGTACAAAACACCTTTATACAATCACACCTGGAAAACAGTCTCCTCCCTCATCTGCATGGACCAAAGTGTTTGAGAGAGCAGTAACCAAGCCAGGCAGACATCACAACAGAGGTGAAGATTCACAAACTGGCTGTATCCTGCCTTCTGCAAAGAAGGCCATGATTAACAGCACACTGCAATCGGACAACAACAGGTGAAGTGGCAAAAGAGGCTGGGAAGGAAACACACTACATGGCAAAGGGCTGCTTGGAAAAGAGGACAGAAAGGGCTGCCAGAGGACAGAAACGAGAATGGCCTACAGTATGCCTATACAAGACAACCACGGGAAGCACCCAGATTCAGAAGCAGCAGAAGGAATGGTAGAAAGGATTGTGAAGAAGTTCTTTGACAGAAGCCACCAGAAAAAGGGCATGGCCAAAGATCCCATGCTAAGACAGCAGCAGCTGCCAAAACCTTCTGTCAGTTCAAAAGAAGCAAGAAACAAAACAGACCCTGAAATAAGAATTGGGAAGGCAAAGCCTGCCCAGAACAAGGGAGCTAACCTTCCCATACCACTTCCACATCCCCTCACAAGCTTTAAACAGCAGGCACATTCTCCTCAGACTGCATGCTTAGATTGCCAGCATGGCATCCTAAAGCTCTTCTAAAAATTAACTGGTTTGTCTCAGTTTGGTTACACAAGAGTATTCAGACCATCTGCACACAGCTGGAAACATCCCAGCCCTTTTCTGTCCATACATGCATGACAAATATACATCAGAAGCTCTGAATTAGGGACAGCTTGTTATGCTCATCAACCCACTGAAATGCAAGCTGAACTGAGGTCCTACCTGTTTGTCCATCAGCTCCCCATCCACATGCATAGACTGTACCTTTCTTGGTTCTAAACAGGCTGTGGTCCTGCCCACATACAACCTGCACACAAGCAGAAAGTCAGAGCTGGTCAGTGAAGTTCATGTGTTGAGAATGGATTTAATAAAGCATTACTGGCAAACCAGCTGAGCAATGAACCTCTACAGTGCCCATTATCTCAGATTTTGACTTTTCTCTCCCTGTTGAAAGCTCTACAGACAGGGAAGGCACGATACAGAATTTTCCTTGTGGAAAATATTGCTTCAGTTGATTTGTTCTGAGATCCAAAGCAAGGCCTGGTTAACAGAAAGTTCAATTCAGCAACAAAGAGTAAGTAAGAGATGTCCCTTCCCAGAGTGCTACCACATGGCTCCAATGCCAGCTAGAAACTGCTATTGATTCCTTGCCGTGTAAGCGCTCTAGGAACACATCTGTTCTCAAACTGACATTTATGTTGAACTAGCAACCATGCCTGCCACAGGCATAACAGGAACTAAAATCAAGACCTTCAAAAGCAGACCTTAGAAATCAGCCAAAGATTAAAGATATTTAATCCACAAGTTAAGAGAGTGGAGGCATCAGAACAACCTCCCTGGCACACAGGTACTACCTAGGAGTTGAGCAAATGCAGCCCAGGATATCATTTCCTTCTCTACAGCAAGGGCACACTGCTGGCTCACAGTCAACCTGGTGTCCACTGAGACCCCCAGGACCTTTTCTGCTGAGCCAGTCAACCCCCAGCATGCAGTGGTGTCTGGGGCTTTTCCTCCCCAGGTACAGGAATCTGCCCTTCCCCTTGCTGAACTTCACCATCAGCCCATTTCTCCAGCCTCTGGACAGCAGCACCACCCTCTGGTCTATCAGCCACTTCTCCCTGTTTTATCATTTACAAACTTGCTGTGGGTACACTCTGCTCCATCATCCAGATCATCAGTGAAAATGTTAAACAGAATTGGATGCAGCACTGACCCCTGGGAATACAGCTCTACTCACTGGCATTCAACTAGTCCCCATGCCAATGATCAGCACCCTCTGAGCATGGCTGTTCAGCCAGTTTTCAATCCACCTTCAGAATTCAGATGATCCTCTTACCTGGACAACTCTGCTGTCAAAGTCCTTCAGCTGATGAATTACATGGCTTTCACTGGACACCATCAAATAACCACCGAGAAGACAAAAGGCAACACAGAGGATTTCAGAGGACTGCAACCAAAAAACATGAAGGTAGACCTGCCTTTACTGAAAGCCCCTTTGCTATTACACAAAGAGATTCTTTCACATGTTCTTTTCTATATTCAAAGAGCAGTTCCACTATAAAACTACTGCACAAAGAAGAAAAGTAATTTTGTGTTCTCTTATTTCAGAAGTTAAGAACTGTCACTTTTTAAATATAAACTCTCATGGGAATTAGGGGTGGGAGCAATCCTCAAATTCCCTAGTCTAGAATGAACACAGACACTTGATAATACTGCAGCACCTATATAAATACTATACCTCACTAGAGACTAACCAGATATCCCAGAGCACAGTGTAGTGTTAACATCCATGTCATTCTTTCACAAAAGCATGACTTCTGTTTCGAACAATCTAATGACTAACTTCCAGTATCAAAGTGAAAAAAAGCTAGCAAAATCACAGTTGTTTTCTTTAACTCCACAGGAAAACTCTTGTGGATCACAGAGAGAGCAACAAGCAAGACCTCTTCTAGGCCCTGCCAGGGAATCGGTGACTTTCAACATATTCCCACTATCCACTTCCATCAATACTATCTGAGAGAGCATTTTGAGAATACGCTTTGGTGTGGCCCACAAAAACCCTGTAAAGGCAAAGCACTGCAGATTTAAGTGTAGTTACAGCAAAGAGATTAAACAAAAGGATGTCTCTCTCATCATTAACTGGCACTTCTAACACCTTCAGATTTTGCAGGAGGCTAAAGGGAGAAAGACTGACTACTAACACCAATTACCACGAGCAATTTATGAAGGCTGAGCTTTCTCACTATGCCCTGTGAAATCTGTCACATGCTGACATCTTTCTGCCTTTCGTGAATGTAGTCAGAAGGGTGCTAGAGCCCAGCCTGGATTTAAAGCCAGGCTGTTTACATGATGCCTGCAGCATAAAAGCCTATTCTTGGAATACTTAAAACAGGATCCTTACACTACCAGACTTTTCCCAACTCCAGGCTTTTCTGTAGGGTTGTTTTCATGCAATTATATTTTTTAAGATTAAGGAAGTTCAGGATCTTTGGAGTCTCACCTGTACGTTTCATCTTCAACAACCTTCCGGCCACACTGTCCATAAGAATTATTCCCCATGGTGAAAACTGAAAAACAATAATAAAATGCACTCGTTTTATTACTGTCCCCCTGAAAGCCTCTTTTCAGATACACAAAATATTTTCATGTGGTCCTCAGTATGAAAGATAGCATACAGTGCTGTAAAAATTGGCATTGGCTTTCTTCAAACCAAGTCCACTTAAATTCAAGTGACTGAATCCATTTTTGTCAACAATACCCCAACAATATTACTGCAGGCACCTGGAGCCCATTGGCTGCCTTTAGTAACATCCTGCCGTTGCCAAGGAGACTTGGAAACAGATCATCACTCCCACAGGAGCTTTAAATCAACCCACGAACCAGCTCACCCACTGATAAGCAGCACTGGATCACTAGGCATAGCACTGAAGCCACCTCACCACAGAATTCCCAGAGATGTGGAAAGCCACTTCTCAAACAGGATCTTCTGTGTAAAGGCCTGTTAATGAATTGCTTTTGTAAGTGTAGCACTCTGGGGCTTCAAGGCGAAAGTAACACAGGAGTATTGGTATAGTCATCCAAAACTGCATTCAAAACCATGTTTGTCTTGTTCAGCCAGACAGGCTACACTTGAACAAGGCCCAAGGCTAGATAAACAATCCATATTTTGCAACACTTGTAGTGAAAAAGCTTCCAACACATTTATAGCTTGAGCCAAGCAGAGCTCAATGCAATTATCAGCTCAGGGCTCTCCCTCCCAGCAACAATCCCACAAAGGCCAATAGCAACCTGCATTCCATTTCCAGTGTGAACAGGCTGCCTGGGGCCTAGTTCTGAGAGACAGAGACAATCTTTCTCAGAGCTTTTAATAAAAGCACAGTGCTGGTGACAATGGACACCTGACAAGCAATGCTATACCTCCTTCACTGTCCGTCAGGATCAGGGAATGGGCTCTCCCACAGGACACCTGCAAGACTCGAGTCTGCTGCGGCTTCTCCAGTGGTAATGGAACTGGAGAGGGTTCCAAGATGTATTCATAGCCCTTAGCTTAAGGAAGAGAGAGAAATTTTACAAGTCAGTAGCTTCCACAAAGCAAATTCATCATTTATTTGCCCATCCTGTTGTACATACACACACTCGCTTCTATTTTGCTCCAAAAGCAGATATATTTTAGAAAGCCATGATACTAACCAAAGTAAAAGGCTGACTGGGATTCTTCGGGGGGGGGGAGAAGTTAAAAGCCATAGGGATGGTTGAAGCCAATAATCACTGGTTGAAGTCAAAAATCCACATCTACAGGGTAGATGTCATCAAGGTTTCAGGTGGCCAGAACTCAGAAACAGAGGCTTTCAGCCATATGTTTACCCACTCTGGTAAATAAGGCTGGATTATGGCTTAACACCATGCACGAACTAAGCACTCTGTGCAACCAGGAATACTGCAATCAAGGTACAACAGCAGCAATCACTAAGGTGAACAAAAAATATCTTAGGGCTTCATATTTAAACAACTGTGGATTAAATGCCCTTTCAGAAAAAAGGAATGCAGGAAACATTAGCTAGCCTGGCTCCCCAGGGGGTAAAAGATCCAGCATTTACAAAAGAAAACGACAGGCTGTACTAGAAAGAAGATTTAGTAACGTGAAGAATATGTAATCAGCTATGGTCAACTGGGAAACAAAGGAAAAAAGGAAGAACAGCAAAACATCAACCAGTACTAGGGAAAAGGTTAAGGGGAGACAAAAAGCTTTGATATCAAAGCTACTGTAACAACTGAAACAAAACCCAGGAGCACCCAAAGCCGTATTCTGCTCACATGCAGCAGTGCTTTAACTAGTTCCCACTGCCTTCACTTAGAAAATACCCAGAAAATCTAGATAACCTTTTACAGCAAGACACTACTTGATGTGACAGGCATTATAACTGGCTGTTTGCCAATGGTGGGAGCCTGGCATGCAATATAGCAGGAACTGAAACACGACGTTTGTGTCTGTCTAGAGACATGGGAGTTACAAAGCAAAAAACCTTTTCTTCTCTCACTGTTCCTTCCAGCAGAGCAACACAAGCTGCTGGGATCTGTGGTAATCATCACTGAAATCAGAGGGGTTCTGGAGAAAAGAGGCAATGAAGTGACTAAGGAAGAGGAGGGCAAGAGCAAAATATGAACAGTTTAGCTTAGAAACAGCTGAAGTTAGAGCATGAAATGAAATAACTCAGAAGGCTGCATACTCCCTTGGAAACAAAGAATCTACAGGGACACCGTGCTGGGACTAGTAGGTACCAAAGTAAGCTTGTAAAACTGAGTAATGAACTCAGCTTTACAACAGGAAGCTCATGTCTGGGAAGTAGCAATCCCACTGATCTGCGCTGCACTGTCAGCAGATCCTACTACACACTGAACACTCTCTTCTTTAGAAGTGCTTGAACTGCAAAATTATTTAACCTATTTCTGGATTCTCTGGCAAAAACAATCAGCGGGTCAGATGAAAAACAAGTCAATTACCAGATACCCCTGAGACTTCAGCACATACAGAACTAAGAGCTGAAGCAAGTCAGAGACAGCCATTCTATTGGAGAAGTCAGTGGTTTTCATATCTGTCTTAGGTGGAAGATGGCCATGTTCTCCACTGAAATTATCATCTTAAATGCGTTCGAGAGTCTGGTATGAGACAGAGTGACTGAATAACACATTTCTCTTTCAAAATGCAATTTGGTATTAAAATAAAAAAACCTCTACAGGCTCACAAAAAATACCACGGGCTGTATAGAAAGATCTCTGTGGGAAAGCAAATTAGTTTATAGGTGCAAAAGCATCTTGCCAAAACTCTTTTATTAACTAGTCCACTACAGTGTCTACTACCAAATTAGAGAGGTTCAAAGCAACACCTTAACCACACACACACCCTTCTGCAGAATAAACTGATATTTTAGTTATATCCAGGCAAAAATGTAAGCACAGTGCACAGAACAGATGCATATTGTGACCAATTACAAGGCATACAAAAAACACAGCTAAGTTGCCAAAAATACCCTCTTAAAAATAACCAAACAAAAGCACAGCCCTGCACTCTGCATCAAAGCCTCCTGGGCATTTTTCATGCTTTCTAGTGTGAAGTTTCTCACATCATATGTATCCTGTAGTGCTGCCCTCCAAGTCTATAAAACACTTCAACCCTTACTTCGGTCTCTTCTGCTCCTCTGGAATCCAAGCTGGGAGTCCTTGTTCAGCCCCATTCCCCACACCTTGGTGATGTCTGTGGTACGAGAGGACAGCAGAGTGAATCCATAACCGCAGGCAGCAGAGGAGATCTTCGAGAACAAACACAGACCACACCATTCATTTATAAACTGGAGCTTAGAAGAACAAGTTTCACCCTACGCTACTGGGCCATCAGCATTCAGCCTTCCTTAAGCTGTATCCAAACACGGCCCAGACTCACAGTACGCACGGTCTTTACAAAACGGACTGGAAACACCCCTCAGTGATACGTAAAATAGTGTAAACTCAAGTCCAACATTACTGCTTTAGAGTTTTATTTTCGTGTGCATACATACACAGAATCATTAGGGTTGGAAGGGGCCTCTGGAGATCATCTGGTCCAACCCCCCTGCTAAGACAGGGCCAACGAGAGCAGGTTACATAGCACTGCATTATTTAGGACCCATTCAAACACAACAGGAAGCGCTACTTGCTGGCGAGCAGCACATAAAACAAACCAAAGGAAATTATGAAAATAACATTCCCATTTTAGTCCTTTTGCCAAAGAAAAGCCCAGTATAAAAGCTCTGACTCTCCTGAACCGGACAACAGCGTAGCAACTGAAACGCGCAGGCAAAGTAACAACGTGATTTGCAACCCAAGGTTCCAATTTCGTGGAGGTGAGAGTACATAGAAGCCACTGAAAATGACCCCCCCTTTCTCTGATAAACGTTGCTCACACTCTTGCTCTTTCACACCTTCGACAAAAGAATGCCGATTTCTTTTCCGAACTCTGCGCTACCGCAGTTACACCAACAACCACCCCGACCAGTGCCATGGAATAAATGAACCACGGCAAGGCCTGCACATCCCGCTCCGGAACGCCTTTCCCTGCCGACAGACGCAGCCTGCCCAGGCGGGCTGGCACGGCCGGAGGAGCCGGCCCCGCGCACACCTTCTCCTCCGTCTCCAGCCGGTAGGGAGTGACCTGGATCCGCCGCGGCTTCTTCCAGCCCGCGTCCGGCTTTACGAAGCTGGGGATGCCCAGGGCGCCCGAGTAGCAGAAGCCCCACACGAACACGCGGTCTTTCCGCTTGGCCGCCTTCCCCGCGTACTGGAACACCGGGGCGGCCTCCTCGGCCTCCCTCAGCTGGCGGGTGCTCTGCGGGGCCGCCGGCTTGGCCAGGCCCCGGCTGGGGGCGGGCAGGGGCCGCGCTCCCCTCAGCGCGCCCCACAGCGAGCCCCACATCGCGCCCCTCACGCCGCCATCTTGTCGACCTCTCACCCGCGCCTCCTCTCTGCGCAGGCGCCCGCTCACCGCTCCCTGTGCGCATGCGCCCGGCAGCGGCGCCGCGGCGCTTTCTTAAAGGGGCTACGGCACCCGGGAGCGTCCGACACGGACCCACACCTGGACCTAGATCGAATCCCAGACCCACACCTGCACCTAGATCGAATCCCAGACCCACACCCACACCTGCACCTAGATCGAATCCCAGACCCACACCTGCACCTAGATCGAATCCCAGACCCACACCTGCACCTAGATCGAATCCCAGACCCACACCTGCACCTAGATCGAATCCCAGACCCACACCTGCACCTAGATCGAATCCCAGACCCACACCTGGACCTAGATAGAATCCCAGACCCACACCTGCACCTAGATCGAATCCCAGACCCACACCTGCACCTAGATCTAATCCCAGACCCACACCTGCACCTAGATCGAATCCCAGACCCACACCTGCACCTAGATCGAATCCCAGACCCACACCTGGACCTAGATCGAATCCCAGACCCACACCTGCACCTAGATCGAATCCCAGACCCACACCTGGACCCAGCCCCAATTCCAAACCTACGCCTGGTGCCAAAGTAATAGGGTTAAGAGTGACCATGTGAGCAATCACACGGGTCTGTGTTGGACACCATGGAATGTGTCTAACCACGACGTGCATCATGGACAGCCGCCGGACAGCACAGGCTGTATTTTGCCTTGCTGATTAGACAGAGACATGTGCATGAATTAGAACGAAAGTTCACACAGGAGTGAATCCTTGGCTAACCCTGCGTAATTCTAATACCAAAGTACACACCCCTTTGAGACTAATTAGAGGACCTCCCTAATTGTTTTAACATGAAGCATATGAAAATATGTCATCATGGGTGGTAAAGGAAACTGTTACTTGCCAATCGGTTACACCTTGCTAGTATAAATGTCAAACGAGTTGGAACAAGGGTGTTCTGGCTGCAGCAGAGGCTGAGCACCTGAATCTGCAGAATTGAAATAAAACCAAGTAATTTGACTCCTTGTCTTGATTTGCTTATTGGAGAATCCTCATTTTAGGGACAACACACCCAGACCCAAATCCAAACCCAGACCCAAACCTAGTCTCATACTGAGAACTAGACCCAATCCTAGCCCTAGACCCTAACCTGGACCTAGGTGCAGTTCCAGACCCGGACTCAGACATAATTTTAAACCAAGACCAAAACCCAAACCTACACCGAGGTCCAGACCCAGGCTCCATCACAAACCCAGATGCAGCCCCAAACCCAAACCCAAACCTGCCTGGCATGGCAGCGGCAGGGCGGGCTTGGTGGCACACAAACACAGCCCTCACACCATGCTCCCTGTTGAGCAGCAGCCCTGTTCCAGAGGCACTGGCACTGTGATGGCCACTGTCCTCCTGACATGGTGGAGGCCACCCCTGCCACACCTGTGCAGCTATTTCGGGGTCCACCTTGTTTCATCGCTCCTACCTGCACATCCCAGCCTTCACTTTCCATAAGAGGGAGTGAAGCAGCCACTTTCCAGGAGGAAGCTGCCATCCTTTTGCTTCCCCAGCCAAATTTCCTCCCCGATATCATCTTTAGCAAAAGACCCTTGCCCAATCCTCTCGGCATCTCCCTGGTACCTGCACTGACCAACATGTCTATAAAGTGTCTCTCCTTTATTGGTGAAAAACGCAAAATCATCCAAAATACAAATGGGGGGTAAAAGGGGGCCTAGTGGCAAGGCTCTGGGGGCCTCAGCTCCCCAGGAGCTGGTGCAGCAGGACCCTGCCCATGGTGTCATTCGGACATCTTGGGCTCGTCATGACGGTGGATGGAGATCTTTCTCCGGGTGCTCTCGGTGCAGCGGTTCAGGATGAGGTCTTTGCTGGGACGGGGAGGAACAGCAGGTTGAGCCCTGGGCTTGTTCTCCTCTGGCTCGTTTTTCTCAACTGTGGGTAAAGCAGATGTACAGGTGGGTCAGAGCTCTCCACCACCCAACACCTTCATGTCAACGTTCAAAAGCTCCCTATGTAATGGCCACCAAAGCTCCAGCCTCTCCTCCTGTCTCACATGCATGCGATGGTCTTTCTGGAGGTCAGGGTGGTGGGATGAGCCCACCAGTGCCCAGCTGGGAGCTTTGCCCAGTTGGAAGCCCAGCCCTAGGTCTACGCAAGGAGCTGCTCTCCCTTGGGAAAGCTGTGGGGATTACAGATCTAAAGCAACAACAGCAGCCTCCTTCGTGCATCACTTCCCTCTAGGTGCTTTGCTGGCAGCTAACGTACATGATAATGGTAGTGGTAACGGCAGCACAGGTGGGGTTAGGTGGACAGAGGAAAGGTCCTAAATGTGGGCTGACCTCCCACCAGGACCCTATTCTGCTCCTTCTCTGTCAGAACTATAACCAGAGGTAAGAAACCTCACTGAAAAGAAACACCGCCCTGCACATGCTTTCCCCATAGGAAAAGGGTGGACAGACCAGTTGTGGCCTTTGTGTGCTGTCCTACTCCAGCAACCAGCACTGGAAGGTACAGGCCATGCCTGCAGGACTTTAGCCCATGGCCAGGGCAAAGGCCCTGTTGAGACTCACTGATGACATTGGCTTTGTTCTGGAAATTCTCCTTCATGTTCCTCCTGCTCTGGATGTACTTTCTGCTGTTCCTCCTGTAGGTTTCCTGGCTGATCTGCTTCCTTCTCTGCTTGTGGATGCTCTTTGCGTTCCGGATGGTGGATCTGCAGGGAGTTAGAAACAACACTTTCAGTTTCCATGTCAGCAGGCTCACACTGTGCACTTCCTTGCTGAGCATTTCTCCCCACACACTTCCTCCTCTGCCTCACCCAAACCACAACATCTGCTGTTTGGTTTTGACCAGTGGAAAGCAGCAAGTGGAAGCCAGTACTTGGGGGCAGCTGTAGGGGAGACGTGATGTACAGCATGTTAGGAGGTAGCTGGAGTGGTGCTTTGGAAGCAGACACTGAAGGGTGAAGCCTGAGCACAAGTCTGGAAAGTAATGATGGGAATGACAAGGTAGATTGGGCGCAAGGCTAGAAGGATGAGACGGGCATGAGGTTTATCCAAGCAAGCCTTGGAAGTGATATATAACTGATGAATAGATCTACACTGTTGCTTCTGTACTGGCTGAAACACTGAGATCCCTGGTGTGGGGTTTGGCTTGGATCCCTGACGCCCAAGGATCAGTTCCTGGGCCATAAGAACAGTATGTGAGATATGTGTCAGCGTGCACCTGGATGTGCAGTGTTGAACCCACAGCAGAGGAGCTGCTGAGAGAAGTGAAAGGCTGAGCAGCAGTCCCCAGGCAGGCAGAGGGAGGCCATCACTTTGCCTTCGCTACCAGGGTATGAGAAAGGTGGCTTCTGATACCCGTCCCATGGCATTGTCCTCCTGCTCTGCTTAGGGCAATGTGCACCCTCCCTGCTCTGAGCACATACCCCATTTCACAGCAAAGCTCTTACCCACAGCAGCAGGTCACCACCTTTGCAACAGGGCTCAGCCTGGCTGCTGTCACCAGAGCCATAGGGACAGGGTTCACCCTTGGGGGCAGGTCACTGTCCTTGACACAGGCTACCACCCTACCTTAAGGGCTTCAGTAAGCATCACTGCACTCAGATAGGTGGATTTGGGCCATTTCACACTGTTTCACACTCAATCCGTGCTCCAGCAGAGCTAGATTTGGAAGGATTTTATAGCATGTTTTCTCATAGGGAAGAAAAGATAGCAGCAAGGTCTGCCCTTCCCAGCAGTTCTCTTTGCATCAGAATTAATGAGTTATTACTGCTCTTTATCTTTTTTTTTTAAATCAAAATAAAATCCCTTCCATTAGCTCAAATCCTCCCATCAGATTAGGCCATTTGGCAGCTCTGATTAGTCAAATCTCTCCTCGCTTCTCAAAGATTCAGTGGATGCACTTAGGAAATAAGAAAAAGGCCAATCTGAAAATTAAACTTGATTAGCCCATAAAAGAAACTTTGCAGAAGGACAAGGAGAAATACGCCTGGCTGGAGGACCTGTTGGAGCAAGGAGCCTACATCAGGAATGCTGGCGTGCCTCTCTGCCTGGGGAAGTTGGAGAGCACAGAGCTATTTTTGCTCCAGGGGGTTGCCCCCTGGTCTGTGTGTGCCCTGCTCACATCTCTGCCAGGCAGTTCCTTATTGCCAAGGAAGCGAGGGACACCACAAATCCCTGTCTGGTTTAACTTCACCCCACTCAAAAAGAGCTTTAGTCCTCCCTGCCCACCCACCCCCCCGAGCTTCTCCTACCTCCGTGGAGGAGCGCTCTGGTTCCTCAGCTCACTCTTCACAGAGGTGTTCACCTCCCCAGCTTTCTGCAGGTACATGGAGGGGTAATAACCCATGGTTTCATCCTTCCTGCAGAGCAACACAAAGCAACGGCACTTGCAGTCATGGCTCTGCAACTATCACCTCCTCATGCCCCCAGCTGCTGCTGGATGGGTTATTTCTCCTGCTGCTTGCAGCGAGGAGAGCTTTGACTGTCCCTGCACCTTGTGTGCCCATGGCTCTCCCTGAAAGTGCGGCTTGAGTCCCAGAAACAAGTAGGCAGCAGGAAGAGCAATGGCTCACAGCTTTCAGGGTCTCACCAGCTCATACTGTGTCCCCTGGGGGATTCTCTGGGCTCTCAAAGCATCACTCAGGGCCTCCTGCCAGACACCCTGCTGCTGTGTGCTCAAGAAATGCTCCCTGGTCCCTTGGCCCATTGCGCTGTCCAGCCCAGCACATCTGCAAACACCAGGAGATCCTCCTGGTGCCATGTGCCTATGCACAAGCTGGTAAAGGAGGATCCCCAGGGTTTGCAGCCACACCGTGTCCTGCTGTGAATGCACAGCCTGTGGCTCTCCAGAGCACAAAAGCAGCTGGGATTCCCCTTGGGAAACCCCGAGTTGTGCAGGGCAGGCTGGAATCAAAGCTGAGGTTTTGTAAAGGAAGATGTGCTGCAATACTTAGAGCAAAATAACAAGGGCTTTTTCTACCTGCCTCCTTCTTGGACATTTCAGAAGCCCCCAGCAGAGGAAGCACCAGCTGCAACATTTAACACCTGGCAAAGGCACAGGCAGCCCTGCAAGAGGAAGTGCTGGGCAGCGCACCCACAACCCCGATGTGAAGGACTGCTGCCTCGTCCCTTCCCTCTGCCTGGATCCCTGCTTCGCCTGATTTGTTCTTGGCATCTCTCACCTGATGACCCACCAGCCATCAAGGAGCTTGTGGATGACTTCGATGGCATCACCCTCCTTGAGGGTCAGCTCATCCTCCTCCATGGCTGTGTAGCTTTTCTGGACAACGTACGGCTCGCCTGCACACAAAATCGGGTCAGCAGGTTGTGTGGGCTCAGCCTCTCCAGCACTTAGGAGAGGAAGCACCAGGGCATCTACCACACATTTTAGGCAAGACCAAGGTCTCCAAGTGTGGATTCAGACTTCCTCCAGCCTTGACAGAGCCTGCAGCTCATCCCAGCCCCTCTCCAGGAGAAAGCTGGTGAATGCAAGCAGTGGAAGCACATCTATCTCTGCTGAAGAGCATGTTTCTAATTCAGGTGATTAAATGAGGAAGAAGGAAGTGCTGTGCTAATAGAGTCTGCTGCAGTGTTTTGAAAACCACAAAGACAAAGCTGGGAGAGCAACCAGCTTGAGGCGGCAGCATCTTCCCTCTGCTCTGTGCTGTCATGGAAGGGCTGATGAGGACAGTGCAGGAGCCAAGCACTGGGAAAAGCCTGCACCTAGGTCCTAGGCTCAGGTGCTACACAGTGCTCCTTTGCTAACCCAGCAACACAGCATTCATCTAGCTAGCCCAGGATGGCCACTGGACGAAGCTCTGCATCTGTGATCAGCCAAAACAAGCATCTGATGTTGAGCTGCAGATCATGGGAAGCTCCTGAGGTTGACACTGAGGCACCAAAGCCATCAGATTTATCCCTCCTGGCAGCTCCTACAGTGACATCTCCCTGCCCGGCATTCCTGCTCCATGTGAACTGCCCAGCTGGGGCTATTGAATAACCCACTCCAGCTGGGAGCTGTGGGAGGTTCTGCTCTGCTGCACACCCTGGTTACCAAAACATTTCACCTGCGTAGTTGGGTTCCTGCTCTTCAGACTCATCAGGCCCATCCATCGGCTCCAGATAGGATGCTGGCACCCAGCCCCGTTTATTCTTCAACTGGCAAAACCACCAGCCTGCAAGGAAAGCAGCCATGGGCAAGAGCAGAGGGTGCTTGGGGACACCAGCACCAGGGTACAGGCATCCACGTGGCCTGGGGCGGAAGGGACGGCGCCAGGGCTGGTCTCTGTTTACATGGTGCAACCAGGGAGCTTGGCCAGTTCGTTCCGCTTCCTCCTGGGCAGGAAACCAGGCTGAGGCATGTGAGAAGGTTGCCAGGATTGCCCCTCACCCTCCCTGGCCAAAACTAACTGTCATGTGGCTCCATCTGAATGTGAAACATGTCCCAAGGGGGCGGGAAGTGCCGAGAGGCCGGTTACATTTGCTCTGAGCCTCTTCTCTCCACCAGGAGACCCTGCTACAACCACCTACCCTTTAACCCACACGCTGGCGTAACTGACTTGAGTTTGGAGACAAGATACATGGGCAGACCCCATCCCTGCTGAAACAGTGGCCAGGATGCACCTGGCCCTCAGGGGTCTCTGGAGGGATGGACACATACCGCTCTCGCTCTTCTCCACGACATCCACCATGTCCCCAGCTTCTAGAGCCATCTCAGTTTTAGAGCTTTTCTCATAGTCAGCAATAGCTCGGTACGTCTGCAGGACAATGGGGCCCGTGATGTCTGTATGGGAGAAGTGAGAGATGTTCCCCACTTTGAGCATGCCGAAAGCAGCCCTCCCAGCCTCTTCTGGTCCTAAACCAACTGAATCCCAGGACAGGGACTTCCCTTGAGGCTGTGGTTTCAGCTCTGGCACAGAGACCATGTTCTTGGCCAGAGCCATGGATGGCTGCCTGTCTCCCTGCCAGGCTTTGTTGCTGCTGAGACAGCCACTTGCACCCCTCCTAGGCCTCTTACCTGTGGAGTTTTTCTTGGCATCCTTCGGCAGAAGGAAGACCTCAGGCTTCCTGATCCTAGATGGGTCAGAGCAAAGGCAGCTCAGTGCCAACCACCCCTCACTGCTGGCAATAGGCTGGGAACACAGGATTTTCCCCCCAGATGGCAGGCAGCTGGACTCACTGGCTGTCTGTGACAGGGTTCATGTCATCATGACGGACCTTGAAGAAGTTGACCACGTGCAGGCAGCGGGAGATCTTGTGAGGCAGGTTGACCAGCGCGTAGCAGTACTCGGCCAGCGTGCCCTGCCTGTTCTGGGTAGAGCGCTGCCCATCAAACCACTTTGGGGCTGGGGGAGAGGGGAAAAGACTCAGAAAAATCAGACAGAGTGCCCTGTTTTGATTACTTGCTCAAGCAGGCTTCTCTGAGTCATTAATTTAGCCCTGAAAACAAGTGGATTTGGCCCCAAGGGTACTGCATGGCTGCATGGTGCCCAAAAGGTGAAGCTCTGTAGGAGCATGGCTCCATCTCCTCCTTTGCTACTCCAGCCTTGGCAAGCACAAGGGAGACATGCCCAGTGCCCAAAAACCTGGGGAGAAGCAGCTATTCTCATGATCCTCCCTGCTTCCTTTTTAAGGAGGAAATTGAATAAAGGGGGAATTTTGCTGACCTGTACCTTGCCTGGGGACAAACCATCAGCTCTTTTCATCAGTTCATTTCCTGTCATCGAAGACATATTGCATTGCTTCCTCTTACAACATATGTGTTGCCATAAGGGCACTAAAACCAAACCCAGCGACAGCGTCACTGAAGCAGTGCTCAGCTCAGGCTCCCCAAGGCCAAACCCTTTTCATCATCCAGGGGGTTCCCACAGCCAGTGCTGTGGATGTGCCTCCAGGGTGCCCAGCCACTGGGGAGGAAGGACAGGATCTGCAGGGCTGGTAAGTCTCGGGGTAAATTGCTGTTGCTGCTGCTCAGACCTTTCTGGGGCTTTGGTTTCTTTCAAGCCCAGTGGGCAGGAACGCAAATGGTACCAAGCACCTGCACTGGAGGAAGCCAGCGGAGCTCGGCCCACTGGGGAATTTCCCAGCCAACTGCAATTTCTGTTCCACCCCCAGCCTCAGCGCCTGTCCCTCACCTGGCAAGTGCGGGATGATCCGTTTCTCCGTATTGATGTCCCCAGATTCAATAGGGAACATCTCCTTCAGTGCTTTCTGTGGAGCAGACCCAGGTACGCCTGTGAGGGTGGCACCAGGAGACCCTTCTGGAACAACCCCTTCCTCATGCTCACCCCCCTGCTACCAGAACGTGCTGGCTGGACCCAGGACATTGGGAGAAATTTTCCTGGGGAGCACAGAGATGATGGCTCCTCCTTACTAGGAGCAAAGGACATTGAAGCACTAGCACCTATGTGCTTCTTCCAAGTCAGGTTTAGTCTGGGGCAATTTCAACTTGAATTCACTCTCTTTTTCCACAACCTGAGCCCTGGAGCTCTGGACCGAGGGCTGGGGCCCACCTTGGGACAACTTACGTGGAACTCGTATATCTCGGTAAACCTGCGGTAGACAAGCTTTTCAGAGAGGTCGTTCCACTTCACCAGGAATATGTAGACCTGAGGGGCAAAGCATAGAAGCTGCAGCTCTGCAGGCTGAAGCCCTATGGGTGCTTCCATTTCAAATAAACTGTTTTTCTCCCACCGCCCCAGTACGAGTAGCTCTGCCCAGGTAGCCAGTGAGCTGGGCACTAGGGAAGTTCAGCAGGGACAGAAAGGGGGCTGAAACATGCAGACAAGTGGGAATCAAAGAGGGTAAAGCCCTTTCCAAGCCTGCAAAGTAACCAATGGATTGAAAAGGAGGTGCCTCAAAACTTGTGTGTTAAAGACATTTTAGCCTTTGCCTCCATCCAGCTCACACCACCAGCCATGATCCAAACCCCCCTCCCCCCCAAAAAAAAGAAAAAAGAAAAAAAAGGCTGCCTTTAGGCCCTTGGTCATGTTTATCTAAAGAGGTTTGCTGTCCAGACTCTTTTTACACATCCAATCCTCACTACTCAGCTTGTCAGAAGGTTGTCGCATACTCACATAATGCTGGCTGGGGAAGAACCTTTTCTCGTAGCCCAGCAGCTCGATGTGCCGGATGAAGGCATCCCCCATGGCTGCTCCGAGCCGCGACGTCCCGCTCCGCCCGCCCTGCTCGTGCCTCCCCGGGCGTCCTCTCCTCCCGTCTGCCTTCGCCCAGCTCCGCTCCGCCGTTAAAGCCCCCGCGAAAGCAGAACTCCGGCTGCAGTCACAGCGCTAGCTGCTAGCACTCCCTTCCCCGCTCCCTCCCGGGCACCGCCCGGCCGTCGCACGGACACCGCCTCCCTCCGCTCCGGCACCCCCGAGGGCACCCTCCCGTCTGCCGCTGTGGCAGCCGCGGCCGCCGCCGTGTCCGTTTTCACCCGCCCGCCCGGGATCCGCCTGTGACGGGGCCGTGGTGCGGGTGCAGCGCGGGGGCACCTCTTCGAGATCGGCGCTACCGCGATGAAGTCCTGGGGTGGCTCAGCTCAGCGTGACCGACGGCAGGCACTGCCGGGCAGGGTGCGGGGCTGAGATACAGGGGCAGGCTCGTAGAGGGTCCGGAGTGGGGACACGGCTGTGGCGGGGGCAGTCCCGTGTGAGAGCGGCTGTGGACCCGGGAAGCTTGTATGGGAGGCAAGGGAAGATGCTAGGGCCCGCGTGGAGCCTGCCAGCGGCAGCCCCCCGGGGCTGTGCGGTGCCCCTGACCTGCTATGGCCGTGATGCGTGTGTCTCAACAGATCCCGGGCTCCACCGCTTCAGCTCTGAGCAGCATCGCTTGCTCCTCCTTGCTGCCAACTGTTGCGCTGTGACCGAAACTCCGGCTAAAAGAACTCGGTAAGACCCGATGTGGTGTTTTAGCAAGAGGGCTTTACCAGCACCCAGGAGCTGCGGTGCTCTCTCCCCTGGTGCCGTTCACTGGGAGAGCGGCAGAGGCAGCTGGAGCCAGAGGTCACCCCAGAGTTGGCCCCCCCTGCCCGTGGGGTCCCCACCACCCCCAGGAGGGCTTCGCTGCCAGCTCTTTTACTCTGAGCCCTGTGATTGTGTGTTGGGTGCAGTCTGGATTACTGAAAAAAACACAAACATTGAAACGTTCCTTAATGAAATCACACTTTGTTTTTATATTTGAGCTGTTACAGCATCTCCCTCCTTCTAAATTGCGATGTACACGGCTGTGACTAAACCTCTTCTGTTTGGTTTTCTGTTCTTCCCCCAGGAGGAGGACAGCAGAGATGCCAAGTGGCCTTTTGCACCACCGGGGCAAAACGTCAGCGGCTATGATATTTGTTGAAAATTTTTATTGTTCTGCATTCGTTCTGCACTTGTTCTAATATTCTTGCTATACTGTTGTTTTGTTCTTACACTGTAGTTTTGTTGTTTTATTGTAGTATTTTTGTTGTTACAGTTGTGTTGTTGTTATAACAATAGTAAACTAGCGTTTTTACCCGAACTTTGCTATCATTTTAGTATTTTTTTACTGTCAATATGGGGTTCGAGAGCTGATTTGTGTTTTGGCTTCTGAATGCAGGACCTGAGCTTGAGAGCTGGAGACCTTGCAGTGGCTATCAGATGGACACGCTGTGGTTTGTATTGAGTCAGGGTTTCCCTTGGGGAGTCTCCAGCCCAGCCCAGCCCAGAGACAGGCAGCAGGGAGCCCTTGGGGATGCTCTGGACGCACCTCTGAGATGAGAGGACAGTGAAGAACCAGGGCAAGGTCGGCTGCCCCATCACAAAGTGTCCCCCTTTGACTGCAGATGCTTCCCATGGTGCTGCACCACCCGGTTTGCAGAGGGTCAAGGACAGACAAATGCCTTGGCAACAGCAACCAGAGGAGTCTACGCGCTCGAGCGGAGGTGGATGGGCTGAACAAAGCACCTATGGTGCTCCTTTCAGTCACCTGCAGCTCCCCCAGACTCTGCCCCCAAAAGGCTCCCTTGAGCAGCCCCCTCGAGGACCTCAGCCAGCCCCAGTGCTACAGCTGTGCCCACTGCATGGCACCACTGGCCATGGGGAACGGGGAAACCGCTGGGCTGGAGATGGAACCCTGCCTCCCATCAGGAGAGCATGAGGGACCCTTGCAAAGCCCCTCTGAAACGGCAGCACACCAACAGCATCCTCCTCTGCCCCCAGCTCTCACCAGAAAGACCTGAAGGGACGTGAGGGCTGCACGTTCTCAATACAACACAACTTGTCTCCAGGAAGGGCATCCTAAATTACAATGGGTGCCAGTGCTGGGCTGTCCCCTGGGAGCTCAGGAGGAGCCCGCGATGCCCTTATCAGCTGTAAAGACCAAAGCTTGCTCTGCCTGCATTAAACCCCAGGGCAGTTCTGAGCACGGATTTCCCCTCACCTTAGGAGCGGCGCTTGGCAGCTGCTGAGATCAGAAACCTGGTCATTTACATTCGGTTTGTTATTTCCCATGGGCATTCCCTGTGTGCCCCTGCTCCCTCCTGGGGAGTTTGGTGCCCCTGCCCTGCCCTGGCAGCGACGTGTGCCAAGACAGCTCCCCGGCTCCACCGGTTGAGCCCTGGGCAGCAGCCCTTGTCCGCAGCAGCAGCACAACTGGTGTGCTGTGACCGAAAGTGCGGCTGAAAGAACTCTCTAAGACTCGACGCGGAGTTTTAGCAAGCGGGCGTTCTTTATTGCAGCGCTGGGTGCACGGTGCACATCCCGGCAGGACACAGCAGGGCTCTGGAAGCTGCAGGCACAGAGGCGAGGGTGGGCTCAGGACAGGGGCGGCACAGGGAGGCTGGCTGTCAGGGGCACGGGTGGCACAGGGCCGTCAGCAGAAGGCGGCTGGAAGGGAGGGCCGGCGGAACAGGGCCACGAGCTCTAGAACGCGGCGACTGTCGAGGTCCCGGGGCGCGGCTCCCGCAGCGCGTTCCGGACCGGCGGCCGTTGCTCCAGAGACCGAGAGCGATGGCGCTGCCGGGTCCGTGGCGCTGCCCTTGGCGCTGTTGGTGACGGTCACCAGCCTGCTGCAGGGATCGCTGCTGGGAGCGGCGCTGGGCGCTGCGGTCCCGCCCGCCCGCCAGGCGCCTTCTGCCCCTGCGCTCCCCATCGCTGTGGCTGCCCCCCAAGCGCTCTCCATCACCGCGGCAGCACCGTACAGCCCCAGCCCCAGCCTGATCGCCCCAGTTCCAACCCCTGGGGATCAGGTGGTCTGGCGCCTGCGGGCGAATATGGCCATTAACAGCGGACCGGCCACTGTGATCCGCCGCGGTGGGAGCACCCCGACCCACAGCAACTGCCTGGGGGGAGCGAGGGAGTAGGATGGGGGTGGGATAAGGATACGGGTGGCCCAGGGAAGCAGGTGGGATGAGGGACGGGTGGCAGTAGGACACTCCTTGTCAGGGGCACGGGGGGCACAGGGACCCTGGTTGTCAGGGGTGAAGGCGGCAGAGGGACACGGGTGGGAGACAGAGGCAGGTGGCACAGGGACATAGGTTGTCAGGGCTGAGGGTGTTAGGGGGCAAGGGTGGGAGAAGGACACGGGTGGCCTAGCGATGGCAGTGCCGGGCCCATACTGCTGGCCTTGGCGCTGCCCTGCGTGGTGCTGCGGGGATCGCTGCTGGGAGCGGGGGTCCTGGTGTGCGATGTGACCCTGCCAGCCCGCATCGCTCCTGTCTTCGTGTCACCTGCATGGCAAAATGGCATCTACAGTGGCCCAACCGCAGGTACCATCTATGCTGAGAGCACCCATCCGCTACGGCCTCTGGTGAGCTTGGGGGGAGGATGGGATGGGATCTTCCTGCCACTAACAGTGCTGTGACCATTGTGCCCCAGCAGAGCTCCACCGCAGACCGTGCACCACCGGGACCGTGCAGAGCCCTGAGGCCGCTTTGCTGCCGGTACGCCGGGACAGTCAGGTGCACAGGGGCTCCCCATGGTCCCAACGCCCAGCACCGCTCCGCAGCCCACGGCCCAGCACAGAGCTCTTTTCCTGTCCCCGCTCTGCCCTGGGAGTCTGCAGGGGGGACACATCCAGGGGAACGGAAAGGACAAAATCTCTTTGCTGTGCTGGCACCTTTTCGGCTGGAGGCAGCAGCACGGCTGGGAGCCCGGTGTTCCCACTTTGATGTGGGTCTCCTCAGCACCTCCTGAGCTGTACTAAAACACTGCTCATGTCCTGGGCTGGGCTTGCAGATGTGAGAGTGGGATGTAGTCGTGGCTGATGGAGCTCTGCAGCTGTGCAGGGAAAGGTTTTACCCAGGGTGGCTGAGTAGGGAAGGGTTTGCTCTGAGGCCACTTGCCTCAGAGCCTGGAGGCTGCTTGCTCCCAGAGTGAATTCAGTTTGGGGTGCTCAGACTTTGCCCTCCATGGACATGGCTGAGGGGAGCTGAGCAGCATTGAAGTAAGAGAGGCTCCGGGCTCGGCAGCCAGCACCTGGGGAATGGGATTTACTCTGTGGTGAGCCAGAGAAAGGGAGGCTGTGCTCCCCTGAACCAAATTAGTTCCTCCTGGTCTCCACATTCCAATAGAAGAGGATGTGCGTGAGGGAGCCCCTGGAGTCCTGCGCAGGATCCTCCGGTGAGGTGCCACGTTGGACAGGAAGGTAACATACTGCTCACCCAGCCAGTGCCCGCTTGTCAATGCCAGCCAGGAAGAAAGCAGTCACCTTCCCAGCTGACCCGGTGCCCAAGGCCTGCTCTCCACCGGAGCTGGGCTATTCCAGGCCCGTGAGACATGGCTGCTGGGTCACCCAGCGGTGGGGAAGCCCCCTTGTTGTGTCCATCAGCATCCCCGCTGCCTTGTTCCACTGCGGTGCTGACGGCAGCACTGACCAGCACCATCCCCGCCCTGCCCCAGGCCTGGCTGGAGCTTGAAGGGCTCAGACGGCTGCAGCGGTGACGCTGCCATGTGGCACTGGCATGTCCTGTCCCAGCCTGGCGCTGACCCTGACTGGCTCTCTCCCACTCGCACGGGGAATGGGAATCGCGGCGATGGCGAGAGAGCACCCCGGGGACAGTGAACAAGGCCGTGCAGACCGAGGAAGGTGAGTGTAGGTGGGGCCCAGCTCTGTGCCGGATTGGATGGGCCACCGGTGCGGGCCTGCTCCGATGCCAGGCAGAGCTCATGCCAACACTTCCTCAGCTGAAAGAGAGGAGAGGAAACGCCGTGTGCCCATGGCGGAGAGGGTCCCGTGGCACAGCGCGAGATGTGGCCACGTGCGGCACCCTGTGTGGTTTGTGGTTCGGGTGGGCAGCGTGCAAGGAGCGTCCGTGGTGGTGGGAAGGGGCCGCTGGCCCGTGGAGCCCCAGCGGGCTCCTGTGACAGCTTCCCCATGGATCTCCTGGGGCCAAGCTGCTGCCCCAGGGCATCGCAGCCTTGTCCGCGGCTTAAGGCCCTGTCCCTGCCTCTGCCCTCCGGGATGGGCATCCAGAGAGGAGTGAGAAGGGACAACCCCCTTGGTGCAGTCAAAGCCTCTGCTGGGAGCTGCTCCTGACTTGTCTCCTCCTGCAGCTGTCGAGAGGCCTGAGAAGTCCCCGAGCCCACCACCTTCAGTGGGGAAAGGAAGGCCACGCAGGAGGAGCATCTGCCTGCTGGTGCCTGGCAAGACCCACCCACTGGCGCTGTCTCGCAGCCTCTTTTGCCCTCCTCTGGGGTAGAACGTGCTCAGTGCAACTCCTGCTCTCTCTTGGCAGTTCCCTGAGCTGAATCCCGAGTACCCCATTGTGGAGGAGATCCTAGAGAGGGAGAGGGAGGCAGCATGGCAGCACCCTCAATGGCTCTTGGGACCTAAGGCTGATAAGGGCAGACTGGGAACGCGAAGGGCACGGCAAGGAGGAGAAAGCCATGGCCTGGCCTGGCCTGGCAGGGCAGCGGGTGCCTGTGTAGCACAGGCTGAGGAAGCTCCTGGGCCTGGGCTCTGATGCTCTTAGAGACTGGTACAGTCCCTCCCAGCAGCCATCACCCAGGGCTCCTCAGGCACCGGGCGCACACGGGCAGCGTCCATGACCACAGCATCGGTCACCCAGCCCGGGAGCGGGAGCGCGCCCGTGTTGCCAGGTGAGCCGGAGGGGACGGGGCTTCTGCAGGAGGTGAAGGGCAGGGCTTTGTTTAGGCAGCAGCTTTGCTGCCGGACCTGGCTGAGCTTTGCCGTGCAAAGGGAAGGTGCTTCCCTCACTCGCTGCCCCAGGCCCCAGCCCTGGGGGGTGCAGGGGAATCTGAAACGCCGCTCCTTGCCCCCTCTCGATGCACTGGATGCGTCGGCTCCTGCGGGTGCTGCCAGCTCCCTGCAGCCGGGCTCTGCCTCCTCTGCCGACCGGCTCACAGAGGTGCGCTGCTTTCCAGGGACTCCTGCGCCCTTCTGGGGCCAGCGCCCCTCAGGCCTTGCAGGAGACGCCGCTTCCTCTGGTAAGGACGGAGTTGGTGCTTCAGGCTTGAGGAGCTGATGCGTTGCGTTGTCCCCTTGGGTTGGGGGATGGCGGAAGGGCCAGGCTGTGCTGTAGGAGCCGGCTCGGGTGGTAGCTACTGGGCTCCAGGGATGCAAAACCTGCCATTCCCCCAGGCACAGGGATGGTGGTAACCCCGGTGCCAGCTCAGGGTGCGGCTGCAGAGACCTGAGCAACATTTGTGCTTCCAGGTTCGTCCAGCCCTGCCTCTTCCAGCCGGTCAAGATCCAGGGACAGAGCCTGCAAGCGGCACGAGGCACGGATCCATCATTTCTGCAATCAGTAATGGCCAGTGCTGCTGGCCTCACCCGCAGGGGCTCCGGTCCAGAGCAGCCCCGAGGCGGGACCGGAGTGGTGGGGCAAGGCCTCGTTTCTGCTGCCGGCAAGAAGCCGTGCTGGGTGGCAGCGCCTGGGGTGGGACAGGGGGAACTCTTCCAGCTGGAAGAGTCCCCCAGCCGAGGCTGATGAACCTCTGGGCGTCTGTGCAGCGTTTCCATCCTGGCTTTATTTTGCCGCGTGTCCTAAGGTGCAAACTTCTGATGCAGCCCTGGCAGTCTCTGCCCTCCCTTCTCATCCCCTCTCTGCTGGTGCCCCCTCCCCCTGTCAGGGTGCTCTGGAGCCACTGGGGGAGTCCAGAGCGGATGGGGTCCTCCCCATCACCAAATCCAAATTGTTTCTCACTTGTGGCTCATCCCCACCCGTTTGGGATTTACCCGCTCCCAGGAGCTGCGGTGCTCTCTGCCCTGGTGCTGTTCAGTGGGAGTGGGGCAGAGGCTGCTGGAGCCAGGGGTCACCCAAGAATGGCCCATAGGGTCTCCACCACCCCCAGGAGGGCTTCGCTGCCAGGTCTTTTACTCCCTGAGCTTTGTGACTGTGGGTGTTGGGTGCAGTCTGAAAGGGGGAAACATTTACAGCTATTGAAATGTTCTCTAATGAAATAACAATTTATTTTCATATTTAAGCTGTTAGAGCATCTTCTGCCTTCTAAAATGTTCACGGATGTGACTAAACCTGTTCTGTCTGTTTTTTTCTGATGTTTATTTAAGAGTTTATTGTTCTGAAGTTGGTCTAGTTTTGCTGTTTTACAGTTGTTCTGTTGTTGTTTCTTGCTGTTTATTGTTGTTCTGTTGGAGTTTGTTGTTGTTATACTGTTGGTTTATTATTCTTGTTATAAAATTTTGTTCTACCGCAGTAGTTGTACTGTTGTTTTTAATGTCCCTCATTTAAAATAAACAGACTTTGTACCCAACTCACTTTAAGGCTTCAAGGTGTGTTTTTTTTGCAGATAGAAGGACCTCACCTACCCAGCGGTGTATTTCTGTTTGAAAGACATGACTGGAACCTCCTTCGTGGGCATCAATAACTGCCACAGCACGTTCTGCTTGCTAGTTTGTTGTGAAATTGTAAATGTATTCTGCATGGACAGTCATCAAAACCATCAGAAAGGTCTTTATTTCTTAGTCAGGGCATAAGATTTACCATTTGTGCATAATGCAGTCATCCCAAACTCATGCCAATAAAAAACCACAACCAAACCAGAACAAGAAACCTTTACAATAATCTGCATCTTCTGCTATGGAGATTATCATACAAGCAGAACTTGACATCTCTTACAGTTTGTGAAACTTAAATGTGTACATGAGTCTCTTACACCATATGGGAGTCACTGGGACTACAAGGCTCTTAACTTTTGGCAGAGTGGGACTTACAGAAGCTTGGCGCACACGTTTCTATAACTACTTCTAGAGATCAGAAGGGCATCTGCAGAGCCTTCATGAGAAACGCTCTCACACGGGTCCACATGGGCTTTGCCTACATTAGGGCTGTGAGATCAGACCCGTCATAGAAACCATGTGATATCCTGAGAAAACATGCATTTACTACTTCGAGTTAATGGAACAATCTCTAACACGGTTTAAGTTAAATGGGTTCCTAATCCACACACTGAAATAGTGACCATTTCACCGTCCATCTCATTACTGCGTGCTAAAGGTCAAGTGAACCAGTTGATCTTTTATTTATGAAAATCATATGAATTGCAACAGGTATCCTAGGAAAAATCTGTTCAAATATACAGATAGTATTGTTCAATCAGCCATTAAAGCAGTCAGAACCAAAAAGTAATGTTTGTGTTTTTTTTTTTTTTTTAAGTAAAACTAACAAACTGAACTACTTGCAGGAATTTTTCTGCATTACAAAAGCTATGATGCATTAGGTGAGGTGAAATTCAGCTTTACTGGGAAACACAGACAGTCGCTGTTAAGTCCCTGTTGATTTTAATCCTTGTCCTCTCCCCAGCATTGCTGCATCAAATTTAGTCCTTATAATATATTCCAAATTAAACCTAGCCATTCCAAATCTACAGTCATTCTTTCATTTAAGTCAATTCACAGATCTGCTGAAAAAGTAGACATTTCTATCTAAAAATATAAAAAGGGTTTGTATAGAAGGTACTTCTCTTATACAGTTATATTACACAGCTCCATTACACAGCTCCAGACATTCCCAGCAGGCTCTTCTCAGAACTGGATCTTCTGATTAGATAAGACAAATTACAAAAGTCAGTTAGTTTAATGCAGCTCTGGATCTTATTACAGATATAAGTAGCTGGCATTGTCTTTGGAGTTCTTTAGGCCTGGATTCAGGAAGCATGCAGAAGCTGAATATGGCTCTCAACAAATGTGAGATTAAATATGTGCTTGAGTGGTCTCTGTAAGTATTTAGATCAAATACTTGCTTTAGTTTAAGATCAGTGGATGGCCTAAAGCATCCAAATATCTAAACCACTGCAGCACCAAACTGTGCAGCCATTGCACAGACATAATTTCCATGACTTTTAATGGCCAAGTGAGATGGGATTTTATACCTCCACTGGCTGAAGTGCTTCCCACCACAGATCACAAGCTTTTCTTTAGTGTATTCTCTCCCGCCCTGTTCAATTTTGTGATGAATATTTCCAAAGCAGAATTCACCTCTTCACCATTGCTTTACATCCAGTTCTCAGTGGTGCAGCTGTTTCAGCCTCTGCAAGTTTCTACCAAATCATGTCTGGGTTTGTCTCTTCAGCCACTTATCCCATCTCCTGCATGGACAAAGGGCCATGGCCAAGAGTGTCCTAGTCTTCAAAACTTGCATGGTTCCAGGAGTTGAACCTGCAGGCTCCAGCTCCCCTACCCACAGCCTCATGTGAAGGGCAAACCACATTATTTTTGCTGGCCTGAGCAGCTGAGAGTGATAAAGACCCAGAGCCTGGTTTTGTGGGTGGGCTGTCTGTGCCCTCAGAACTGTTACAGTTCCCAGACCTCCAAGACAAATAC